>NC_137089.1:8213891-9413891 GCF_951640355.1 Cnephaeus nilssonii | reverse complement strand
TTGTTCTGAGAGCCATGTTTTTTGGCACCACAAACCGGGCACCTGGTGGTACAGTTTACGCTTGCACCAATGTGGCCGGCCAGGGGGTCGAGTGGGACGGGTGTGGGCTGGTTCGGGGCCGTCTCTGAGGAAGGGGAGCCTCTCTTTCCACAAAGAGGCATGGACTTGCAAGGTTGCAGGAGCCAGCAGGGGCACCTCCTAATTAGCAACAAGATGCTATGTAGGTTTCCAATCTTCCTGATTGGAAGAGCAAACCAGACCCAGCAAAATGTGAAGAACTTGAAGCTTGAAAGGAATAGTTATCCTTCTGAAAAGCTTCCAGTATTCATTCAAGAGATTTTAGAGAACTTAGTGTCAATCATGAGTAAGAGGAACTTGAATGCATAATGCTTTTCAATATAGTGTACTTATCCCCAATTACTATTTTTTTAAACATTTTTTTTTTTTTATTGATTTGAGAGAGAGAGAGGAAGGGAGAGAAACATGGATATGGGAGAGAAACGTGGTTGTGAGAAACATCAATCGGTTGCCTCCCGCACACACCCCACCAGGATCAAACCCGCAATCTGGGTATGTGCCCTGACTAGGAATTGAACCCACCACCTTCTGGTGTACAAGATGATGCTCCAGCCAACTAAGCCACACCAGCCAGGGCTACTATTTTCTTTTTTTTAAATACATACAATTATATATTTTCAGACCTAAAGGTTATCTATTGATGTTTTTTTTTGAGCATTTAATATTGCCCATGTGCTTGTATGGACTAGGCACTAGAAACTGTAATAAAATTGGCCAGTGTCAAATACCTATGAAGTGGCAGGTTTTTCATTTGTTAAAAGGGTGCCCACCATACAGTTCTGTGAGAAACAAGAAGGGGCAAAGTGGTCTCTATAGTTAGTGCCATATCAGCTTTGTCCATTTCACTCTTTTGCTTCCACTGTGATCATATATTGCCAATTTTTCAATGCTGAAGCTATCTTTTCTTTAGTGTTTTTTTTTTTCTTTATATGTTCCCACCCACCTACTGAAAATAGACCATCAACCACTCTCAGGGACATCACTACTAAATGCTCCATAGACTTGCACAAAATCATATGTGTGAGGAAGGAAGGTTGATGGTGGCTCCTACACAAGACACAGCAAGACCTATCAGAGTTGTCATGTGGTTATGACGGGTTGCCTCTGCACAAATTGTTTTGGATCAGAATTAAAGAACCAAAGTTTGAAAATAGTTTTATATACTGGTATATTCTAGAGGCCCGGTGCACGGATTCGTGCACATTGAAAGTAAATTAATTAGAAGGTGGCTGGTGGGACTGGGTGAGATGGGCCGGACACACCCTGGAGCCAACCTCACGTGGTCCCTCCCCGGCCAGCCTGGGGTGGCACCGGGGCTCAAAGGGTGTTTGCGGAGTGAGCAGGGTCCCTCCAGCAGGTGGGGTCCCTCAGCCTGGCCTGTGGGGATCAGGTCAAAACCGGCAGTCTGGCATCCCCCGAAGGGGTTCCAGAGTGCAAGAGGACACTGCAAAGTTGCTGTTGCTTGGCAGCTCCTGCATTGAGCGTCAGCCCCCTGGTGGTCAGTGCGTGTCATAGCTACCAGCCAGTTGGCCAGTCGCTTAGGCTTTTATATATATAGATCAGAGATGCATGGGAGAGAAAGAAGTGGAGTTGTAGTATTGTTCCAGAAGCTGCAAATACCTTATCTAAGCCACAGCCCCTAGTTCAAGTGCCCAGGGAGTGCATAGCATATCTATGAACAGCACCCTTTCATCCACTGTGTGTGTGATATAGGAGGAAATGGTTAGGAGCCCATGGGCTTACGTTGTCATTTATTCTTCTCTCTCTCTCTCTCTTTTTCATCTCCTCCTGTTCCTTCTCTTCTTCCCTCTTTTGGTACCTGCATTGGGATGCCACATACAACTGTTTGAAAATCAGTTCAATACAATTTGTATTTAATGAGCATCTTTACACATGTGTTTTTTATCCCAGTGTCTGGAATGCACACTCCTTTTTTTTGCTCCCAATTGCCTTGTTGCCAGGTGTTTCCTTATCTCTCCCCACACAATTAGATTGGGAGTACCTCAAGGAAAAGAAACAAGTCTCAATATTACTTGTTTTTATCCCCTGGCTTTATAATGTAGGTGTGCAATACATCTTTCTTAAATGGGAATTAATGAATTAATGCATGAAAAAAATAGGTTAATGAGAGGTGAAAAGAGACTGTCAACACTATCTGTGATATTCTATTTAAAAACTCTGAAACAAACATGTCAAAGCTTAACATTTTCTAATTCAAGGTGCTGGATATATAAGTATACATTATCTTATTCTCCATACTGTTTTCCATGTTTGAAAATTTTTGCCATATTTAAAAGTCAAGATGAGTGATAGAGGTGATAGCAGTATGAAAAAAAAAATGTCCTTCTTCTAGGATCTCATCATTTATTTAGGGAATTGTTCTAAGCACACAAGATTACAGAAGTCTCTTGGACTATACATTTTCAGGAGTTGACGAGCTAGGTAAAGAAAGCAAAGAACTCTGAAACTAGAAAAGCAGGAGTTGACACTACTTGTCTAGTTTGCAGAGTGCCCTAGGAATCAGCAGATAAGCACTTTGGGCATTTTAAATACATATCCGACCTCTATGAAATATGGTCAGGAAGAACCGGATGGCTCAAGGGAGCATGATATTGGCTAGCTAAATACCTGGGGGTTGGTAGAAAGCTTATAGAGAACCGTGGCAAAATATCTCTGTTTGTTCCTTCGGGTCAGATCTATTCTTCTCCATCCTACTCGCCTGGGAGATTAATCTATATGGACCACATCCGTGGATACTCATGACTTCTGGCTTCTAGTTGGGTTCAGCTAGAAGTCAAAGGGAAGGAAGGAGGAGAGCACTGTCAGATTGCTTAATCCCCTGTTCCTTTCCTGTCAAGTTGCACCTCTACACAACTCTATATGACTCTGTACCTCTCGCTCTGTGTGTGTGTCTCTTGGGTCTAATAACCGTCTCTTCTCCTCATCTCCTAGGGCCTGGGTATTAAGACAGTTTATTGAAGGAGGTAAGACCTGTACTCAGAAAACTATAAGACACTGAAGAAAGGAACTGGCCCGGGCCAGGTGGCTCCGTTAGTAGAATGTTGTCCCTTACACCAAAAGGTTCCTCCCAGTCAGGGCACATACCTAGGTTGCAGGTTGGGTTCCATCACTGGTTGGAGCACATATGAGAGGCAACCGATCAGTGTTTCTCTCTCTCATCATCTCTTTTTCTTCCTGCTTCCCTCCCTCATTTCTCCGCTTTTCTTTCTCCCTTCCTTGCCCTCTAAAATCAATAAACATAACCTTGGGTGAGAATTTTTTTTAAAGAGAGAGAAACTGAAGAAGATACAAGTAAATGGGAAACTGTACCATGCTTATCTGGTTCCAGCTTTTTTTTTTAAGTCCCTTTCTCTTTTCTCCTTTCTTGCCATGAAGTCATAGAAACAGAAATGTTAAACAACTTCAGAATACTTGAAAACACATTGTCAGCATGAAATAATTACATTCATCCTTTAATAAAGCCCACACTTGGACCACTTTTGGTTACGTTGTGATCTTCATATATTAACATGTTAATATATGTAAATTTTAATTAGAGGGGGAAGATCTAAACAGTCAATCTACCATATTATGATGAAAATGGAATGTGTGTGATTTATTTAATTTGAAATATTGTGGAAAGCAACAATGGGAATGGTAAGTGGGATCATGTTCCTGGGCAAGACCAGGGATGTCTGGTGATACCCAAAACTCTTTAAGGCCTTTGCACATACCATTCCCTCTGCCTGGAATACTCTCCCTCCTGCTCCACTCTTCATCGGGTTAATCTTCTTTATCCCTGAGCATTCTGCTTTCATGTCACAACCTTAAATAAGTCACTGATTCCAATCTAAATTAACCCCCCACCTCCTTTCCATTTTCCCTGATAGAACTCTGTTATTTTCCTTCTTCGTGATTATCACAGTAGAAAGTATATATTTATTTGTGTGTTCATTGTCCCATGTCCACCGTACTCATGAGGACAGGAACCAAGTTTGTTTGCAATATGCCAGTGGTCGGCAAACTGCGGCTCGTGAGCCACATGAGGCTCTTTGGCCCCTTGAGTGTGGCTCTTCCACAAAACACCACGGCCTGGGCGAGTCTATTTTGAAGAAGTGGCGTTAGAAGGAGTTTAAGTTTAAAAAATTTGTCTCTCAAAAGAAATTTCAATCGTTGTACTGTTGATATTTGGCTCTGTTGACTAATGAGTTTGACGACCACTGCAATATGCAATTCCTAACACAGTGCCTGCCAATGTGAGGGGCCCAATCCATAGTCATGAACTAAATGAATGCAGAAAGGAAGACCACTGCATTTATGAATTACAACTTCACTTATACTACTGTTACCAAAGGTGAGTTATTTGCTTGCCTTAAGTTTTTTCTTTTCTTTTTTTTTTATTGTCTAAAGTTTTACATACGTCTCCTTCCCCCCCCCCCCATTGACCCCCTTCCCCGCTACTCCCTCCCCCAAGGGCAAAACCCCACTGCCTCGGTGTCTGTGTCCATTGGTATGCTAATATGCATGCATACAAGTCCTTTTGCTTGCCTTAAGTTTTAAGAGTATGCCTAAATCAGGGATATTAAATATTGTTCCCTAAATAAAATAAATGTATTTATATATCTACTATAGATTTATATTTTATGAGTTATATTTTATTTCAGGAAGCCAAAAGCTCAGCCAATACCTTGCCATAAATAGTCTTAAAAAGTAAGTGCTTTCTAAAAGTTACAAATGATTAACCTAGCTTTGTAATTAGATATACTAGGGGATGCCAACTGTTTTTGCCTGTACACTTCCTTTCTGCCTTCCTTGGGCTACAGAGCCAATGACTATCATGTATGGCCTTTCAAGGGTTGTGTGGTGCACAACTCCAGGAACCCCATTCACATAGATTATAACATGAATTAGAGTTCCAAAGCTGTACAACGTGTTGGCCCTGGACATACATAATCCTTGGTAAATTTTCTTCATCCACCTACATAATCCAACACGTGCTTTGGGTCTGCTCCCTTGCCACAGAAGTGGGCATATGATCTAAGCCAGTCAATCAGACAGTTATCTCTAGAAATCACCATTGATTATTGTAGGAATAGACACGTGACCTGAGGAAACCAACCAGTACCACTTCTGGGAATTATGTGGATGGTAGGAGAAAAAGAATCCTGAGATTTCTAATACTAAGAAGCATGAAAGCCTAAAGCTGCTAGGGGTTCTTTTGTCACACAACGATAAAAGCCTACCTGCAAATAAAGTCAACATAGAGGAAAGCAAAACTGAAAGACAGAGGAAAAGGGACAGATTCTTTTTTTATTGATTTCAAAGAGGGAGAAGGAGAGAAAAATAGAAACATCAATGATGAGAGATGATCATTGATCGGCTGCCTCCTGTACACCCCCTACTGGTGATCGAGCCTGCAACCCGGGCATGTGCCCTTGACCGGAATAGAACTGGGACCCTTCAGTCAGCAGGCCAACGCTCTATCCACTAAGCCAAACCGGCTAGGGCAGGGACAGATTCTTGATGATATGGTTGATCCCATGCTCTGCCTAAACTGCCTTGAGAATTTGGGTTACGTGAGCTAACAAGTTCCCTCCCTTGTTTAGGAGAGTTTCCATTGGGTCTCTGTCACTTCAACCCCAAGAGTTTTGGCTAATAACGATGCATAAACAAAGCCATCAATCAGGAGCTTGGAACTTGTTTTCTGCTTAACAGAAAACTCTACTCAGAACAATGGTGATGTCATTCCTCTGCCCACAGCCCTCCAATGGCTTCTCATCTTACCCAGAGAAAAAGCCAACTGTCCACATATGGCCAGTAGGTCCCTACACTATCTGGCTTTCTCTCCTCCCACGTCCTCCCATTTGCTGACTGTGTATCTGGAACCCTGACCTTGGTGATCCTTACACTTGCCAAGCCTACTTGCTGTTTCCTCTGCTGACTTTGTTCTCTGTCCATATGTGAACTCCCTCATTAACCCATCTAAAATTTTACTCTCCCTCTCTGCATTGTTTCCTCGAGCTGCCTTAACAAAATACCACCAACTGGGTGGCTTACACAATAGAAATTTATTGCCTCACAGTTCTAGAGGCTAGAAAAGTCTGAGATCAAGGTGCTGGCAGAGTTGGCTTGCTCTCAAGGCTGTGAGGGAGAGTCTGTTCCATGCCTCTCAACAGCTTCTGGTTAGTTTCCTGGCCATTTTTGGTGTTCCTTAGTTCATAGAAGCATCACCCAGATCTCTGCCTTTATCTTCACATGGTGTTCTCCGTGTGTGTGTGTGTGTGTGTGTGTGTGTGTGTGTGTGTGTGTCCAAATTTCCTCTTTTTTATAAAGACACCAGTCATATTGGATTAGGACCCACCCTAATGACCTTCACTTGATCATCTTCAAAGATCCTATTTTCAAATAAGGTGACAGTCAGAGGACTTCCAACATCTTTTGGGGGACACATTTTACCCATAACACTTCTCTTATGCTGCCTTATTTTTCTTTGCAGTGTGTATCACCATCTGACATATAAACTTATGCTTTTACCAGTGTAATATCTCTCCCCCAGTTAGGATGCAAGTTCCATGAACATGTGGATATAATGTTCAAATATGTGTTAAATGAGTTGAATGCTAAATAGGAAACGAGTCTCTCCTATTTTTAAATACTGAAGTCTGAAACTTCTTTTTGCATAATCAACTATTTGAAGAAACTAAGGTTTCTCAGATGTCTTGAATGTCTATATTCAGAGTCTCAAGACTCACTGGAGATCTATCCAGAATCTCTAGAAGAACTCCATTCCTTTGAAAATAGAAGGGAGGGTAGAAACACTCTGAAGAAGAATGGAATTTGGGAGTGGTAGGTTGAGAAGGGGGCATGTGAGAAGTGGTGAAAGTTGAGTGAGGTTAAGAGTGGTCAAGCTCTGGCAAAATCCACAAGTAGTGATCTTGATTTAAGAGAGGAAAGGAGAGGGAAAGAGAGATAGAAACATGCCAGTGGCCTTCAGTGGAGTAACATTGTTTTCATTACCCATTAAAAAGTACCTTTAGGGGGGGAGGGGAGCATTAAAAATAAAAAATAATAATAATAAGTACCTTTAATGTGAAAACAAATTTTGCCTGCGGCAGATATTAGAAGTTACACCTCTGGCATTTACTGAGATGTATTATCCATGTATAACTTGATCAAGTTGTATTATCATTATCTGTCTTTCATCTGATGTCCCCATTAGAATATGAGCTGAGGGACCCGGGGGCTGTGTCTTTGCTCTCCCACAAGCAGTCAAAACGCAAGCAGTAAAATTAAAATATTTGCAGCATACACATGTAAAAACGAGTTAAGATCCCTTATTTTACCTCAGGCTTTTATAAATCAACTAGAGGCCCGATGCACGAAATTTGTGCAAGAGTAGGCCTTCCTTCCCCTGGCTGCTAGCACCGGCTTCCTGCCGGCACCCGGACCCGGGCTGGCTTCTCTCCAGCCCCGACTTTGTCCTGAAGGACATCAGGTCTAATTAGCATACTATCCTTTTATTATTATAGATAAGACAAATGACCCAGTGGATCAAAGGAAGTACAGATGCCATATAAACATGTGAAAAGTTGATCAATCTTGCCAGTAGCCAGGGAAATGCAGATTAAAAAATAGCAGAATTGAATTTTTGTTCATCTGCTTGGCAAAGGTTGAAAAGATTGATAACTTCCAAGCTGGTGAGAGTGGGAATAACCAGACACTCTCATACTTTTGGGAGTGGGATCGTGTGTGGAACTATATGCTCACATTCAAAATATACTGACCTTTTGACCTGAAAGTCTCATATTTAGGAATCTATCCTACAAAAAAAGGAGGGGGGCAGCCCTCAAAATGATACAAATCAATAGGGCTCCAGAATTAGTATAGGGAAGACATGGGTACCCATTTGGTTTTAAACAAATCAAGAATATGATATTTTACAGAGTGAGAAGAACCTAGATTTTTCCTGGGGAAAGGGAGAAGTTGAAGGTCAGGGAAAGGCGTGAGATTTTAGGGGTTTTGAGGGTGAAAGGGGAGGCTCACCTAGAAATGTGATGAGTGTGGGGCTAGCATGGGGTACCTGGAGGCTCTCTGAGGCTCCCAAACCATTTGCCGCCCAGCCGGAACAGCGTGGTCGGCTGGGCCTCCAGCTAGCTTACAGTCCTCACGGATCCGCCGAGGTCCCACGCTGTCCCAGGCAGCCCGCAGCCCTGAGCGAGGCAGGCGGTGGGTAGGCCTAGACCTTTCCTCCAAGCCGTGCTTCGCCTTCCTCAAGCCTGCCTGGGGTGGATGGCTCCCGTGCCCACACCAGCTTCCTTCCCCTTTGTCCTCACAGCTTCCACTCCCCCAGAAACCTTTCCCACGCCTTCCCTGCCTCAGCACCTGCCCCCCAGAGAGCCCCGGCTGGCACAGCTCAAGACCCCTCATTTGCAACTACTGCAGTTTCACATGAGTGGGGTTTTAAAAAGACCCCTAAAGGAACTGTTTCTCATTTTAATTTCAAGTTCAGGAATCAAAGCCAAATAATGGCCAGTTGGTTCTCTGCCACACAGTTTAACTTCAGCTGACGAGTGGCTTTGTCTGGGTGAGCCATCACAAATTCTCTCAGAAACATATTCTTTTTTTGACATTACAGAGAAATGAAATAAGGGGTGGGGGGAGCCTGCAGACATTGCTATAAAACTTCCTAATTTTTATGAGCAATCTTAATTATAGAATAAGAAAGGATCTTGACGTTTATTTTCAGGTGAGGCCCTCATTTTGCATCAGAGCTCTTATCCAAAGAGCCCTTGAAAATTGTCATCTAGATCTCCAGTTATAAAAGCAGACAAACAAAAAGCAACTCTGCAACTGTCTTAGTGAAAACAGTTAATTTCCCAAGAACTATAACTTGTGTTTGCCTTATTCAGAATTATTGTAGTACTCCCACCTAGAGAAACTAGTATGTAAGTTATTAGGTAGAAGATAAAGTTTAATCTTTAAGATCTAATATTTTTTTTCATTTGGATATATTTTTTGTTTTCATTGTTTATTAAACTTGCCAATTGTAGTTCTTAAAGGAACAATTCAGTTTTCTTTTTCAGAAAATCAACACAGAAGACCACTTGGCCTTTCGGTCTGTGTATTGGGGGATTTGCAAGTATATTATTTCTGGGTAGTATTTTTGGAGGGGGCGGGGCATTCTGTGTTTTGTTAAGAAAAATGACTTTAAAATGTATAACTTATTTTTTAATATATTTTGTATCGATTTCAGAGAGGAAGGGAGAGCGAGAGAGATAGAAACAATGATGATGGAGAATCATTGATTGGCTGCCTCCTACACACCCCACACTGGGGATCAAGCCCACAACCTGGGCATGTGCCCTTGACCGGAATCAAACCTGGGACCCTTCAGTCCACAGGCTGACACTCTATCCACTGAGCCAAACCAGCTAGGGCTGAAATGTATGACTTTTAAAAGAAATGTTAATAAATATTACTTGTTTAATAAGTTTTAAAATATATTAAAGTGAAGGTTGACATTCAAAATTGTTTTTCTGTGTTCAGTAGGGAATAAAGTCGTCCATTCCTTTTATTCTCTAAACACTCCTTTCTCTGCCCTCTTTTTCGATCTCTGCTGAAATTACATCTCCACTTGGCTCTTTCTCCTTTATAAAAAGGAGACGCTCAGCTTCGGACCCAGGCTGCCCAACCTTCCTTCACGGATCCACTTTCCGCCCAGGCTGGCCTGGGGCAGATGAGGTTAGAGGGAGATTCCTCGGCCTTATAGGAAGACCCCAGTCCCTACATCTTTTTCTATCTCCGCGGCACCATCCACTCTCTCTCTCCCATGACCCACTGACCCCGCAGCTCCCAAAGCAAGATGAATGATGATCTAAGTCCAACTATATCTGGTTTCATCGACACCGTGGAACCGCCAACTTGTCTACACAAAAGGGTGGTTTCAGCTACAAATTACAGGCAGATGGCTGAGCATCTTTTGTGCTACTAAAGTTGAGACGGTGTTCCCAAGTCAAAGGCAATCATTTGAATGAATGACATTTACTTATGTAGGCGTGCATATGCGTGTATTATGTGGTGGCTAACAGTGACATCGTCTTCATAAGCATGGAATTCAGGACATTTCTACATCTATAAATATATGTGCATAAATATGTATCCCATGACATAAATAAAAAAATTGTTTTCCCTATTTAAATCGGAAAATGAACGGTTTAAATGGGAGTTACCCAAAAATATAAATTAGCATTTTTAGTAATAGCTCAAGATAAATTTAGTTCCTTTATAAGGAGCTTGTGATCGAAAAAATGGTCAAACCGACACCTATAAAAATTAGCTTAGGGAAACCTAGGCATTAGCAGTTGGGGGAGAAACTGGCCTTAGAATCTGCCCTTTGTTGCACTTAACTCAAGCAAGGATTATTCAGAGTTCTTCTTTACACAGCAGGGATGGCTAACACTTGATGATGATTATCTTTAATTCATTATGTATTACTAAATTGCAATGTCCCTCTCAATTATTAACTAAATATCCCTGCCCTATGGTGAGGGAGAGGGGGAAGTGAGAGAGTCAGAGGCCATCTGGCCTCAGCCCCCTATTTATGAAGGGCTTTGAATTTATGAAGGCTTTTGACCTCCAAAGGAGGCAACACAAAGAGATTCCGATAGGATTGAAAGAAAACATTCCTATCCAAATTTAAAATTGAGTTCTATGGCTAAACAGCATCACCTTTAGTATACTCTGGACTTTAATATTAAATCTTTTAATTATCTTCTAACTAGCACAACTATTTTTTATTTTATTTTTAAAATATTATATATATATATATATATATATATATATATATATATATATATATATATTTCTTTATTGGTTTCAATGAGAGACAGAAACATCAGAGAGAATCATTGATCGGCTGCCTCCTGCATGCCCCCTACTGGGGATTGAGCCCGAAAACCAGACATGTGCCCTTGGCCAGAATCGAACCCGTGACCCTTCACTCCACAGGCTGACGCTCTATCCACTGAGCCAAACTGGCTAGGGCTATTTTATGTTGTAATTTTCTTGTGTTAAAGGCATCAATTGTTGAAATGAAATGAAAACAAAACACTACAATTTTTTAAAATCTCGTTTTAGGGTTAAAAAATGTTTAATATATTCTGGAAACCTCCAAAATAATGGAGGCAGCCTGGATCTCTTGCCACCTTTGAGAAGCCCTGAAATTACTTGATTAGAATGCAAGTATTTCCCTGAGGTAACAGGAGCATTTTTGTATAAGGAACTATAGACTAAGACATCCAGAAAAAAAGGAAATTGTAGGAAAGAATGAATTGTATTTTCCAAATGAAAACTCCATTCATTCCCCCCACACACACACCCATACTGGGTTTTATGCACTTCAAGGAGTCTTACTATTCCAAAATGTTGATGCATATTTAAAATATGCAATATTTATATCTTTAAAACATGCTTTCTCAATCTGAAGTCACTCACATGCCTTGGTAACCTGATAGAAACGGCATGTGTGTGAAGCTGTGAATGTTCAGCCAGAGCGGACTGCATGAAGAACAAGGGTTTTTGGACACCCAGGGCCTGGAGCACTAAAATAAAGCCCGATCTATAAAGATTCTTTGAAAGACAAGTCTTACAGAGATGTTTTAAAAGAGAAAGGAGTGACAACAGAGACAATAGGACCGTCAACGCGCATGCTCAGGAGGGAAGGTTAATTCTGGGTAGCAGGTGACAGAGGTCACTATTTGAATTACTGATACCTTGAAAGGGACCTTCTCCCTCTTGCCCAGCTCCCACACTGCATTGCCTCCTGGGGAAGCCTTCATAGTTAGCCCAGCGAATCCAGTACGGCATGTTGGAGACAACTATTTTGGTTCCTCTTAACAGGTTGAAATACGAAGCCAGCTGTGCAATCGGGGTGGGAAAATTATAATCTTTGAGACCAATGGGATGGCCTAAGGGCATTGAGAGCAGAATAGGGGAGCAAAGGCTCCCATGGGCACCAAAGGTGAAAAGAGGGTTTGGGTCCGAATTCCATCTCTGCTATGGGGTTCATGTATTCCTAATTATCCTAGCTCAAGTGCTTAAAATAAAAGAACCGTTAGGAGGAAGGCTTGCATCATCGGTCCCGCCCTAAGGAGCCCAGAGTTCTAAAAGCTAAAATGCTGTCTATGGAGTAAGGATGGCACAAGTTGTAACTGCCCAGGACTCCACAGTGGCAGGCTTAGACACCGGCAGTGGTACTCTAGGAAGGAGAGTAAGAGACACAGGAAACCAATGGCTCGTTTCATGGTGACAAGAAATACACTTCAAAGGAAGCCCCCGTGAATGGTCTCTGATGTCTTTTGGTCTCTGAGTCACATCTCAAGATGTCTAGCTTTATGAGGATCTCTCTCAGGCGAGGTTTGTGCTCGGCGTGTGTAATCTCAAGGATTCCTCGTGGCAGCACCTTTTATAGATAAGCCATCTGACTTCAAAGAGAGATGCCAAGTCATTTGCCCAAGATTGGGTTGGAAGTTGGACTTCAGATCCATCTGACCCTAAAAATTATGGTATTTCTACAGTATCATTCTTTGTCTTTTTGTTGTTGTTATTAATCCTCACCTGAGGATATTTTTTCCATTGCTTTTCAGAGAGAGTGGAAGGGAGGGAAGAGGGGGGAGAGAGAGAAACATAGATGTGAGAGAGACACTTCAATCTGTTGCCTCCTCTATGCGATCCAACTGGGACTAGGTATCAAACCTGTAACCCGGGTACATGCCCTTGACTGGGAATCAAACCTGCAACTCTTCAGTGTTGGGCGGCTGGTGCTCAAACCACTGAGAAACCCTGGCCAGGTCTCTCTGTCATTCTTTTTTTTTTTTTTTTTTTTAATATATTGTATTGATTTTTCAGAGAGGAAGGGAGGACAGAGAGCCAGAAACATTGATGAGAGAGAAACATCAATCAGCTGTCTCCTGCACACCCCCCACTGGGGATGTGCCCGAAACCAAGGTACATGCCCTTGACTGGAATCGAACCTGGGACCTTTCAGTCTGCAGGCCGACGCTCTATCCACTGAGCAAAACTGTTCAGTGCTCTCTGTCATTCTTATTGTTATTTTAACTCTTGCTCGCAAATTAACCTGACTTCCCCTTCTTTCTTTGAGGGGAATCAGCCAGCCTTAAACTTTGGAATATCTTTGACCCTCCTAATCAATCATTTCACCAATATTTAGTCAGCACCTACTAAGAGCTAGGCGTTGGGGTTAAAGGATGAATGAAATACAGTTCCTGCTCTTAGCATGCAGTTCATACATGGGACAGTTACTAAACTTTGTGGGGTCCATTTATCGTGCATCCATCCATATCTTTCTGGTTTGTGTCTCCTCCTGACTCAGCTCCTCCCTGCCTCTTGCTTGGACAACAGTCTTATAACTGGTCTCTACCTGTTATTAGCTGGAGTCAGAGAAGGACTACTTGCAGAATTGTGGGCAAGGTAAAGAATTTAAAAACATAATGGGGGGATATCCAGAACCTAGTAACAGTGGGAAGCCATAAGCACACCTAAGGCCAAAGTGCTCCAGAGGAGCTATAGCAATGGAAGGAAGCAGCGAGGACACCCCTCTGTTCCTGATCCTCTGATCTGCTGGTGACGCCCTCGGCTCAAACTCAGAGCCAGCCAGGTCTGCAGTGGTCAGCCACCCCTGCGGAGACGTAGGGAATTGACCAGGTGGGGGCAAATGGAGAAAAACCAGCTCTCTACCTACGCATTCACTCAGCAAACTTGGACTGAATGTGTAGTCCGTGGCAGGCACTGCTCAGCTACCCAAGTCAGATAAGGAGATAGCACAGGAGGAGGGCCTCGCCCTGGCTTAGAGTTTTCCCCGATGGCGCCAAGTTGGAGGTGCAGCGGAGTTTAAAGCAGTAGCTGCAGAAGCCACAGGGAGGTTCAAGGGGGCCCAGGTTCTGCAGGTGGGGGAGGGGTGGCCGGCAGGGCCAGGGGCTGGGAACTACAGAGCATGGCTGTGTCACACACACTTGTCAGGGGAGCTCTTAAAAAATTTTTTAGCCCTAACTGGTTTGGCTCAGTGGATAGAGCGTTGGCCTGCGGACTGAAAGGTCCCAGGTTCGATTCCCGTCAAGGGCATGGGGGTGTGCAGGAAGCAGCTGATCGATGTTTCTAACTCTCTATTCCTCTCCCTTCCTCTCTGTAAAAAATCAATAAAATATATCTTTTAACAAAAAACTATTAAAAAATTTTTTTTAATTATATTAATTTTTGTTGTTGACATTATTATAGATGTCCCCCATTCCTCCCTCCCCTTTTCCCTCCTCCACTCAGAACCCTCCTTCCCCTCCTTCTGGACCTCACCACACTGTTGTCTGTGTCCATAGGCAAGCATATATGGTCCTTGGCTAGTCTTCACTTTCTTTCATCTCGTCCCCCCCCCTCCTCCACACACACACACACCACCTCCCCTCTGACATGTCAGTCTGTGCCATGTATCTATGTCTTTGGTTCTGTTTTGTTCATCAGTTTTTTATTTTAAAATTTATTTATTAAATTGATCGGAGAGTTTTTTTAAAGTCCCAATTCCAATCACACCCCTCCCTTTGAACCCACCAATGTAAATACAGGCTGAGCTTGCATTAAAAGCCTTCCCCCAGTAGGTCCCAAAGACACCCCTTGGACATATCTCCAAAACCTTCTCTTGTGTCTTCTCTCCTCCTGTTCCTCTTGGTCTACCAACCGAAGCCAAATCGGACCTTAACATCCCATTGCTTCCTCACCTTTATGCCATTGCTTATGTATTTTGCTCCCTCAGGAATGCCCTCTCCATGACATACTCTCTCCTTTCCCAGTGTTCTCATGGTACTTAACGCACATCTCTGTTACGGCCCTAGTCACATTTTGTTGTGATTTTTTTGTTTGCATTTATAGAGGGTATCTGTTTTATTCATCTACCCAACATCCCTACTCCCATAAATTTAAAGAATTGCCCCTCCTTCACTCATTGTGGCTCTGGTTTGACTCCTGAATTATGCTATAATTATGGGCACATGACCCAAATCCGGCCAATCGGCATCTCTTCTCAGCATCGCCTATGTGGAAAGTAAAAAGATCTCTCTTGCTTTAGGTATACTCACTGAGATGATGTAAGCCAGAAGTTTCCACACCACGACTTCTGACCACTACCACATAGAGGAAGCCCCCGGGTAATGGGGGGAAAGAGGAGACTGAAGCAGGGATCACATTATTTGACCCCTGAGATCCACTTATGCCCGATATCGCCTACCTTCCTGCACCTCACAGTTGTACCAGCCATTTAAGTGACTCTTTTGCTTAAGCCAGCACGAGCTGGTTTTGTGTACTTGTCCCTGAAAGAGTTCTCCGTGAGCACACATGTTGTCTCCTCTGCGAAACTCTGAGTCCTTGACTGTGCAGAGACTTTGCATCCCAGCATCTAGCATAACGGGTGCTTAGAACTGTGAAATAAAGGCTGAAATCCCCTAGCAATTACTCCAGGTCCAATTTCATTTACTTCTATAAAAATTTGTACTGATTAGAAAATTAATTGTAAGGCTAAAAGCAAGACACCCATGAAAAACACACAAGGTGACAAAACAAGCCAGAGGAAAATCATTTGGGCAAAAATTGAAAAAGGATCCCCAGTCAAATTTATAGAAAATATTCCTTTATTAACTTTTGGTCGAGAATATGTTTGTATATTTTCAGAAAACAACTCCGAGACCATGTGGATTCCAGCAAGAGAGGAATCGACAGGACTACTCCAGCCATGAAGACAGAAGAGAAGCAGTCCAGAGACGGAAGACGCTGATGTGGCCTTCCCATACTAGCAGTTAGCAGCTGTGCATCACTGCAGATTGCCCAGGACCAAACCAGACAGAGTCGGACCTGCATTACCACCATTTGTCCACCATCCAGAACTGAAATGTCAGTGCTGACATGTACACATAAGGAACTGTTGGACATTGAAATTGGGTCTCAAAAGAACTGTTGGCCCAGAAAGAAACTCACTACACACTGATTCATTTGCCTGTCACCATAACCATTATTGCTTGTCTCATTTTCGGTTCTTATAGGTGTATTTCTAATAGCACATGATCTCACTCATCTAGGGGAAATAATGAACAACATAGACTGATGAACAAGAACAGACCCAGAAACAAGGAGGCATGGATCAGACTGTCGGGCCTCGGGGTGAGGGTAGGGAAGGGTGGGGGTAAAGGGGGAGATCAACCAAAGGACTTGTGTGCAGGCATGAGCCTAACCGGCGGTTAAGGACAACAGGGGGGTGGGGGCATGTGTGGGGAGGGGTGTGGGATGGGAATGGGGGGACGAGGACAAATATGTGATACCTTAATCAATAAAGAAATTTTAAAAAAATGAAGACAATAATTAAAAAAAAAAATTTTGTACTGAGCCCTAACTGTTTTGGCTCAGTGGATAGAGCGTCGGCCTGCGCACTGAAGGGTCCCAGTTTCGATTCCGGTCAAGGGCATGTACCTTGGTTTCGGGCACATCCCCAATAGGTGGTGTGCAGGAGGCAGCTGATCGATGTTTCTCTCTCATCGATGTTTCTAATTCTCTATCCCTCTCCCTTCCTCTCTGTAAAAAATCAATTAAAAAAATTTTTTTAATTAAAAAAAAAAATTTGTACTGAAACCCCAAACCAATTAGGAGCATTTACAGAACCTGTGGCTCCTGTGGCACTTCATAGACCCTGCTTCTCATTTAGTTGTTTTGTGTTCTTGGCCACCTCTTCCTTCCGGATAATAAGTAAGTAGGATGCAGGGCTTACGTCTGGGCAGTAGGCACTCAATAAAAGCTAACTGTGCTAAATCGCACGCCTACGTGCCAGTTGTTGTGCAGAGGAAAAAAGTGGGCGAGGCTGAGTTTGATCTTGAGGCATTTGCCGCACCTGTGCTTTGCCTTGGCCTGAATAGAAAATGAATACGGGAGAAAGAAAGTATCCCATATCCCCTTTGGAGAAACAACTGAGAGCAGGAGATATTTTTATCAGGAAGTTTCAGAAGAATGCGGAACAAGCTCAGAAACATTTTATAAATAGATCGGGAACCCATACCCTGGAAATATAAAACCCCTCCTAAGTACCATCAAACACATTTGCCTGGACACAATTTAGCAACAGTAGGCGTCACTAAATCCTCTTTTCATTGTCTCCGCATTTCTTTCCAACTAAATGGGGTAAGTTCATTTGATCTTCTGCATGTGTCTAACCCCTGGGTAAACATGATGGCTACGAAACGCCCTGTTTCTCCAGAGAACATGCATGAAGCTGTTCCCACTCTACCGTGTTCCACACTGAGGCCCCATTGCCACCCACACAGGCACTCGCAGTGGGCAGATATTCTAGGAACAGCTGTTGAATGAATGGTGAACGACTCACACCGAATCTCCCTGAGGGTGTGATTAATCCAACTCCATCACACTGTTTCCTCCTCAGCCCCCTTCCCAAGTTTAAGAGTCCAGTCCTGGGCAGCCCAATTGAAGCGAACGTTTATGCAAGAATCCAGGAAGCTTCGTGTAATCTTCAGCAGCCTTGGGGGAATCGGGCAAAAAGCATCTGGGAAAATGCGCCCACAGTGATCATGCCATCTCAGCAGGAATAGCACTGTTTAGTGTCCGTGGTCCCCTGAAAGTTGCAGTTAAGATATGGAGAGACCGCCCGGCTGGGTGTAGCTCAGCGGTTGAGCGTCAACTCAGGAACCAGGAGGTTACCGGTTCGATTCCCAGTTAGGGCATATGCCCAGGTTGTAGGCTCCATCCCCAATGGGGGGCATGCAGGAGGCAGCCGATCAATGATTTTCTCTCAATGATTTTCTCTCATCGTTGATGTTTCTATCTCTCCCTCTCCCTTCCTCTCTGAAATCAATAAAAATATATTTTAAAAAAAGATATGGAGAGACCAGCTGGCTGGCTGCTCAGGACGATGTCATCCCCAAGCAGCATCACCCAAGGTGAGGCATCAAAGGCTCAGGACTTCAACTTTTCCGGATCAGAAACTTGATGAGACCTACTCTCCTAAGATAGGTGTATTCAGTCAACGTTTTCCAGAGAAACAGAACCAGTAGGATATACTATATAGAGATTCCTAAGAGGAGGTGCACTATAGGAATTGGCTTATGTGGCTGTGGAGGCCGAGGAGTCCCACAGCCTGCAGCTGGAGAGCCAGGAAAGCTGCTGGTGTGATCCTGCCCACGTCCAGAAGCCTGAGAATGGGGGTGGACAGTGATGATGTATGTCCCCCTCTGAGTCAGAATCCTCCATATCCGAGGGCATGAAGAGGTGAATGGCACAGCTAAAGCTGAGAGAGCAAATTCACTCCTCCTCCGCGTCTGTATTCTAGTCAGGCCCTCAGCTGATGGGAGATGCCCACCTCATGGGGGAGGGCCATCTTCTTTACTCAGTCTACTAGTCCCAACGCTGGTCTCTTCCAGAGACACCC
Source organism: Cnephaeus nilssonii (assembly GCF_951640355.1). Classification (NCBI taxonomy): domain Eukaryota; kingdom Metazoa; phylum Chordata; class Mammalia; order Chiroptera; family Vespertilionidae; genus Cnephaeus; species Cnephaeus nilssonii. The sequence continues at coordinate 9,395,329 of NC_137089.1, read as the reverse complement.
TCACAGACACACCCAGAAATGATGTGTGTTTTAAGCCAGGTAGCTGGGCATCCCTTATCCAATCAAGTTGATACATAAATGAACCATCATAGTAGCTGCAATCAAACTCTGGGAAACTGAATTAACTCCCCTTAAAAACACTGCCCAAGGGTCAGAGACTCAACCAACCTGAAATGCAGTCCTTCTATCCTAGTGAAAGAAATACAGAATCTTTATGCACAAAAAGGTAAGAAATATTTTTAAAGTATATTTTTATTGCTTTCAGAGAGAAAGGGAGAGGGAGAGATAGAAACATCAATGATGAGAGAGAGTCACTGATCAGCTGCCTCCTGCACCCTTCCTCCCTCCCCCCGCCCCCCACACACCCTCAGCCACTAGTGATTGAGCCCACAACCCGGGCATGTGCCCTGACCAGGAATCAAACTGTGACCTCCTGGGTCATGGGTCAATGCTCAACCACCGAGCCACACCAGCTGGGCTTAATCCCCTCTTCTTGTAAGCACACAGAAAAATATCTCCTTGCTGCCCAGCCAGCGTGTCTCAGTGGTTGAGCACTGACCCGTGAACTAGGAGGTCATGGTTCGATTCCTGGTCAGGGCACATGCCCGGGTTGCAGGCTTGATTTCTAGTGGGGGGCATGCAGGAGGCAGCTGATCAGTGAGTCTCTCTCATCATTGATGTTTCTATCTCTCCCTTTCTCTCTGAAAGCAATAAAGAACATTTTTTAAAGAAGGGATTAGTTATATTCACATAGCTTGAATTTTGTTATAATAAGTATATTGTACTTTTCTATTAAAATGTGCATTTTTAATTATTGCATCAAATAGTTCATCTGTGAGACCAATTTTTGGTTCTGTGGAGGTAAAATCATGTTGTTGTTGTTTTTGCTCTGCCACTGTGCCTCTGGCATGTAAGCCACTGTAGGTGCTGAATAAATACCCAGATAAGCTCCATTTATCAATCTATTCTAATCTAAAAAGTGCTCACCTTCGTGCTAAGCTGGGAAAGACCAACTAGTTCATAGACTATCAGGGTCATAGGACGGTATGTAGGCCATAATTTTCCAACTTGCAAATAGTGCCTATTAGTGTTTTGTGAAATCAATGTAGTGAGTCATGACTGGCCTTTTAAAAAAATAGAATTCAGCAGGAAAGAAACCAGAGTACATTTAATAAGGGTATTGTTTCATGAAATTTTGTTTCCGTTTTGCATACACGGTGTGGTGATGCAAAATGTATTTCTTCACTCTGGGTTGTGGTAAAAAAAAAAAAGTTTGAGAGCCACTGATCTCGTCTAATGCGCGCGCGCGCGCACACACACACACACACACACACACACACACACACACACACCCGGCTCTCCAGCCAGATAACAAACCACTTTCAGTTCCCCAGAACACCGTGCCATTTTCTACTGCAGAGGACTTGGCACTTCCTGTTCCCTTTACCTGAAATGCACTTGCCCTGCTGTCTGCTGGGAGGGGCAGGGGGCTAGCTTCCTCTCCTAGATGCTGCTCCAGGACCTGCTTATGGACCCTCTGGGACCCTTCTGAGCAAAGCCAGCCTCCCTCCATGCGCCTCCATCTCCCCTCCCACCTGATTCACGGCAGTGCTGTGCCCCGGACAGCGGTCCATCCACAGGTGGCTGCCTCTCCTACTATGTGGCTCCTGAGAGCCAGGACCCCGTGGTCCTCACCTCAGTGTTGCCAGACCCCACATGATGCCTGTAGCACTCAATAATGACAGGGAAAAGCCTGATCATGAAGAAAGCAGCTCTTCGCCGGCCTGCAGACTGAAGGGTCCCGGGTTCGATTCCAGTCAAGGGTGCACGCCGGGTTGCAGGCTCCATCCCCCAGTAGGGGAGGTGCAGGAGGCAGCCAATCAATGATTCTCTCTCATTATTGCTATTTCTATCTCCCCCTCCCTTCCTCTCTGAAACCAATAAAAAAAAAATTAAAACAAAAAGAAAGCATCTCTTTATTAATGAAGTAGAATAGCATCCACATTTTTCAGCAGTAAGTGAAAAATAGCGAGGTGCAGTGTCGCTGCCATCGTATCTGTGTGTGCCCTGTGCATCTGATGGTGGGGAATAGCTTTGGGAGAATACAAAGGAAACTGTTAACAATGGCTGCCACCCTGGGCATGCCTAGAAGAGACTAATATTTCACTGTCTGCCTCTTGATTTTTGTGCTATGTGCAGGGGTAACCTATGACTAAAATTAATTAGTAAATATTTCTCCAAAATATTTTTTATAGGCAATGAAGATACGAAAGACAAGATTTATGGCTTTCAAATATCCCATAATGAAGAAAGACATAGATCGTTTTTTTCTATTAACTGACTTTTTAAAATTTATTGAGGAAGAGAGATCAATTTGTTTTCCACTTTTTTATGCATTCATTGGTTGATTCTTGTACGTACCCTGACTGGGGATCGAACCCACAACCTTGGAGTATGGGGACAACAGTCTAACCAGCTGAACTACCTGGCCACGGCCTAGTCACTGATTTTTTAGAAAAGGCCTTTATTGTCTGTGAAACTTCAAGGTAAACATAGACCTTTTCTGATTTACAGCAAAAAAGGGGAAGTGGCATCTCCCTCTAACCAGGAGAGCAGCCTGGGAGTAAGAAGGGGGCGGGGGTGGGGGTGGAATTGCAGTTTCTAAGAAATAAGCAAACCTCCAGTCTTTATGGAAAACCACAGATCATTAGGAAGGCCTGACTAATGGACGCTTGGCAGTTGTCAGAGAAGGCAGTTGTAACAAAGGATAAGCTAATTTTGTAACTGTCTGGAGAACAAGGTTCTTCTTCCGACAGTCCCCTGGCTGGGCTCTCCAAATACTTCACTTCCATTAAAATATTCTTTTATACAAGCCTAATTGTAGGAATTAAAAGAACTGCTTATTACAGACCTGGGTTTCTATGGCAACAGTAAAATAAATGCCAAAGTGTCTGAAGCATTGAGAAAAATAATGTGCACTAATAAAAGGTAGCCCTGTGAATCCTTTAATAAAACAACCCATTGAGATCAGCTACTCCACGTGTTATAACAAGAATGGCTGAGGAAATCTGCAAACTTCAAAAAAAAAAAAAAAACCAGCAAAATGTCTCCTGGTAAAGTCACTGAAATGATTCTGGGTCAAAAATAATATTCATGGTGACTTTAGGAATATCATGGGGATGTTCTAATCGCGTCTGTTAGTAAAAGAAAATATTTTCTCTTTTATGTTATATGCTCAAAATCTGTATCTTGAATTCCCTCCCCCCCCTTCCCGCCTCTCTCTCTTTCTCTCTCTCTCTCTCTCTCTCTCTCTCTCTCTCCCTCCTTCCCTCCCTCCCTCCCTCCCTTTCTTTCTTAAGTGCCTACTGAAATCCTGGCAGGGGTGACCTACTGTGGCTCCTGTGGAATCAGGGAATTCACTGCCACAGAGGATGAACTCCAAACAGGGGTCCCTAAGACGGGTCCTTTCTGATTCATGTTTTCAAACGTACGTTATCTTCTGAAGCAAGTTCTTTCCTTGGCTTATTGTAAAGCAAACGGCCTAACCCTTTGTAGTCGTTGGCTAGAGCTGCCATAACAAAGTACCACAGACTGGGTGGCTTAAACAACAGAAGTTTACTTACTCACAGTTCTGGAGGCTCAAAGTCCAAGATCAAGTTGCTGGCAGGGTTGGTTTCTTCGGATGCCTCTCTCTTCGGCTTGTTGATGGCCATTGTCGGGGAGGAATTAACTTTCCTCTACCCTCAAGGTTCTTTCTGCCGGTCTAATAACCAAATAGACATGAAACTGATTAGTAAGAGAAAAAAACCAAATTAAACTGCATGCATATTACGGAAACCCTGTGTACAGGAGAGAGTCAAAGACCCCCACATGCAGGAGAGGTTCGGAGACAGGGAAAATGGGTGTGTGGTAGGCAGTTAGAAGGACGTGAGCAGAGCAAGGACGATGGACCAGGAAGGTGGGACCTCGCCCCACCCCGCACCCCCCTGTGGCCTTACCTCCCCTGGCATATCACTGGTCCTGCGGTTTGGACCCCCTGACCTTTCCTTCCTGGAGACAACATCTAGGGTCAGTTATATTTCAGCTCAGGCCCAGAAAATCCACAGAACCAGCCACAGCGGACCTCAGGACCAGCTGCATTGAATGATGACCCCCTGCCCCGGTGCTGGCCAATCAACCCTGAAAGGACACACCTGGAAACCTGCTGAATATTCTATGGAGATCTTCCCCTGGGGCCTCCCCTGAAATCTCCGCCCTTAAAGCCCTGAGGATGGAGGACCCAGTGCACTCTCTGTCCTGGAACATGCTGTGCCTTTCCCTCTCCTTCCTCTTCCTCCTCCCCAGACGAGGAGGTCCAGAGGTTGCTGAACCCAGGTCCCGTCTGACCCCCTGGCTCTAACACCTGGTGCCACTCCCGACACCTACAACAGGTTTATAAAACATTCGGAGCTAGGAACTGGGGTAATGCATCATGGGGCTTCAGAAGGTCATTGCCCGGAGAGCACAAATTCAGTAATTAGTACTTTGCCCTGCTCTACAGATAGGTCAAAAAGGTTATCTCGCCCTGGCCGGTTTGGCTCAGTAATTAGAGCATTGGGCCTCAGACCAAAGGGTCATGGGTTCAATTCCTGATCAAGGGCACGTAAGTACCTCGGTTGCAGGCGTCATCCCTGCTATCATCAGCTAGGGTCGTGGCTCATGTGAGAGGCAACCAATCATGTGTCTCTCTCACATCAATGCTTTCTCTCCCCCTCCTCCCTCCCTTCCACTCTCTCTAAAAATCAATGGAAAAATATCCTCGGGTGAGGATTTTTTAAAAAAATGTTATCTCTGATAATCTCTTATTATGGGCAAGGGCAGGGGGCAAAAGTTTCTCTTGAGCCCGAAGCTAAAATTACCTTTTTCCCCCACTGGATTTTCTCAGTTCTAAAGTTACCTTTAATTCAAAACAATCCACACTTCTTGACATTCTGAACTCTCACACCATCTCCTCCCGATATAACTTGTGTCTTCACATTCCCTTCCCTCCGTATACGTCAGTCACCTAACCTCCTCTTCTTATAAAGACACAAGTCATGTTGGATAAGGACCCACTCTATGACCTCATTTTAACTAAACTACCTCCTTAAAGACCCTATCTCTGTACACAGCTGCCTTCTGACGTACTAGGAATTAGGACTTCAACATACGAATTGGAAGGGTGGGGCCAATTCGGCTCAGAACAGTCAGCATGCTCCTTTACAATAGGACTTTGTTGTCCTTCCCAGCAAGGTGAGCACCACCCAACACGACTGGTGCCTTTATAAGGGGAGGGGGTTAGGGTTCAGACACACACAGAGGGAGCACACCACGTGACCAGGAGGCCGGCCCATCTACAAGCCAAGGAGCAGGGAAGGCCTGAGAAGAAACCAACCTCACCAACACCTTGATCTTGGACTTGACAGCCTCCAGAACTATGAGAAAAAGGTTTCTGTTGTTTAAGCCACTCGGCCTGTGGTATTTTGTTGTGGCTGCCCGAGCAATCTAACACACTTAGAGAGACGGGAGACGTTATTGCAGCTGCCTTTTTTCACAATCTGCCACACCCCAAGACCTTCAGTCCCTCGTGGTTTGGGGTTCTGTTGTTCTTCAGCATTCAATCAGTATTGCCTGTCCTGGCCCCGTGGCTCAGTTGATTGGCACGTCTTCCAGTACAGTAAAAGGCTGTGGGCTCAATTCGTGGCCAGGGCACATACCAAGGTTGTGGGTTTGATCCCTGGTCAGACGCGTACAGGAGACAACCAATCGATGTTTCTCTCTCTCTCTCCATTCCTCTCTCTAAAGATCTATTAAAAAAAATATCTTCGGGTGAGGATTAAAAAATTTTTAAGGTAGTTTTAAATACATACATACATACATACATACATATTGCCTATTTTTAGACTTGTTTTTCAAGGCAAGAGAAGATGGTGAAGGATCGGAGAAATATGGGAAAACCAGATGAATGTTTATGTTATGGTGTTACCCGAGGTGATGCTGTGAAATTGGACCTCAGTTCTAGAGTTTGGCAAAGGAAGACTTCAGAGCCAAGAACTCAAGCGATAAGAGAAAGTTGAGAAAGTTGCAGAGGTAGTACAAGTGAGCCGAGGGGCTTCGTCGGCTCAGGACACAAGTTACGGAAGCAAAGAAGGGCCCTTGGACTTAGGAAGGGGAAAGGCCAAGGTGAGGTCCCTGGCGGAAGAAGAGGGGATGGGAAAGGTGCAGGCATGCTCCCCAGAGGGAGCAGGAGGGAGAATGTGCGCTGGGTCCTTCCTGAGGGCTCTAAAGGCTGGGGGTTTAAGGGAGGTCTTAGGGGAGGAGCTCAATAGAATAGTCATCAGCTTTGTGCTGATGCACCAAAATGAGATTTATTCCCCTGCCTTCATCCACTCTTGGCTGCGATCGGCACCAATGACACTAATTGATTATTGTTACCTACTAGCATCTCCCCGAGTAGGGTGATTTAAGCTATTTACCCTGTCGGTGGGGAAGAGAAGTGTAAACCACTTACTCTTCACTGTCCTGGGTTAGGGAAGACAGGCTTTTGCGATTCGCTAGGTGAGCTGTAAACTGTTTGGCCACTAAACTATCTGTCTCAGTTTCCCTGTTCCACTTGTCCTGGCTTGTTAGCTTGTCTCAGTGGAAGCCAACGGAAGAGAGACTTGGGAAAGAGGCCTTTGGAGATCTCAGATCTCAAGGAGGATGGGGACTGAGAATGGATTTGACAACGGTGATTGACACACCCAATGGGGAGGGGCTGGGATTGGTTGCAGGGAAAGAAACAGCATTGACCAAGGAGATCTTTACATTCTTACCATATATTTCTGCTGCTTTGAAATATTTTACTGTAAGACATATCCACATGTAAAAATGTTGTTAACATGCCCTGGCTGGGTGCTCAGTTGTTAGAGTATCATCCTGATATGCCAAGGTTATGGGTTCGATCCCCTGTCAGGGCACATACAAAGATCAACCAATGAATGCATCAATAAGTGGAATAACAAATTGATGTTTCTCTCTCTCTCTCTCTCAAATCAAGAAATATTTTTTTTAAATTTTTGTTAACATATAGTAATTTTTAAAGCAATGAAGTCAAAGTCCTCTCTGGGCTATCCTTTGGAAGTACCCACTTCTCGGAGTTTAGTGCATATCCTCCTATATTGCTGGGGAATACAAAATGGCACAACCCCATTAGAGGCAACTTGGCAAAAAAAACTATCAAAATTACAAATGCAGTCAATCATATCTCAATAAAGTTGTTTTAAAAATATTGCCAGTGCACAAACCCTTTTGATATATTTACACACATGCAAAATGACACTACATACAAGGATATTTGCTGCAGCTTCATTTGTTATAGAAAGAAATCTGGAAATAATCCAAGTGTCTCATAATTTGGGGTGGTTAAATAAACTGTGCTACAGCCACACAATGGAATCTTGTGCTGCTGTTTAAAAAAAAAAAAAAAAAAAAAAGAATGAGGAAGCTCTCCTGGTGCTTGATATGGAGAGATTCCAAGGTAGATTAAGTGAAACAAACAAAGTACAGAGCAGTTGTATGCTCCGTCTATGTAAACAAGGAGGCAAAAAAAAGAAATACACTGATATATATAAGTATAATATATGTGTGTATATATATCTATATAATTTGCTTATATTTGTATAAAGAAACTGGAGAGATAAGAAACAAAATTGGTTATCTGGAGAGAAGGGTGTAGAGAGGGTGGATTAGTCTAGATTTTTATTTATTCATATACACCGTGTCATTAGATCCCATTGCAAATGTGAGGCAAGTAATCTCTTCCCCGTTTTACAGATGAAGATCAGAAAGATGAAGTCACCGACTGCCCGCTTTACCAATTTACACAGCTGGTAAATGTGGAGCCAGAGTCCAGCCTCGCTCTGCCCAACTCCAAAGTCTACCCTGGAGCATCATTCGAACTGTCCCCCGGATAAATATGGGGCCCTGGTCTTCAGATTTGTGATCTAAAATCAATAGCATCCAAGGCAGAATAATCAAAAGTCATAGCCAAGTATATTTTAAGGTGTTTATACAAATACAAGGGGCGAGAGACTTGGAGATATTTTTTAGTAAAAATGGGCTGGTTTTACTGGCTGTTCCTGTTTATTTGTTCCTTTGTTGACTTGCTGGCTTTTGAGATGTCTGTTTTGGAAGAAATGAGTGGAGGAGGGGGATGAGAAGATGATCCACTTTATGAGGTACATACCGTTCTCTTAGGCAAGTCATTATTTTATGGAGGCTTTTGAAGTTTAGAGTTTATGCTGTTTAGCTCCAAGCCATGCTGTCCAAGAAAGTGACTGGAGATAGAGGAAGGGGAATGAAAGGTGAAGCTGAGTCTCTTCCTGGAGAAGGCTTCTGCTGGCCCGGCTGCCAGGTCTCCGGGCCGGGAGGACTTGCTGTCTGAGCATGAGCAGACTAATCTGGAGTTCATCCACTGCACGAAGGCGTTGGCAGCCGGTTCAATTACACTGTGCGTTCTAGATCTTTGCTTAACCCATTGTGTTTTTCCCGGTCATGAGGAAATCTCTTCTAAGCCAGATTGGTTTTCTAAGTGGAAATATCCAGGCCTGGAATGAAGAAGTAGCTCTTGCTCTGAGCAGTCCAGATCCTGACGTCCATCAGTTACATGGTTGTTACTTCTGTGTCCTTCAGAGGGGTTTTAATTAGAGGTCTATGGATGGCAAGGATTTTTTTTTTTTTAACATTTTATTTACTTATTTTAATATATTTTTACTAGAGGCCCGATGCATGAAATTCGTGCAAGAGTAGGCCTTCCTTCCCCCGGCTGCTGGCACAGGCTTCCCTCTGGAACCCAGGCCCCGGGCTTCCCTCGCAGCCCCGGCTTCGTCTTGACAGTTGTCCAGAAGGACATCCTGAAGGACGTCTGGTCTAATTAGCATATTATGCTTTTATTATTATAGATTGACTTCAGAGAGGAAGGGAGAGGGAGAGAGAGATAGAAGCATCGATGATGAGAGAGAACCGTGGAGCGGCTGCCTCCCGCACGCCCCACGCTGGGGATGAGCCTGCAACCTGAGGATGTGCCCTTGACCGGAATTGAACCCGGGACCCTTCAGTCCGCAGGCCGATGCTCTATCCACTGAGCCAAATGAGCTAGGGCGGATTTTTTTTTTTTAAGTTTAATGAGAGGGAGGGAGTGTCATAATAGTCTATCATGTGGATATTTCAGAGTAGGAAATAGAGCCCTCTCCTTGGCTGGTTCTCCCCTGTCATCGCAGCTGCAGTGGCACTGCTTTGCCATGATGCCAACGTGGGCCAAAGTCACAAGCCCTTTCCCAGGACTTTTTCCAAATGGAAAACCGGAGAGCGGTTGCTCCTTCCCGAGGCTGGTGACTCCTGTCCCCATCACAGTAACTTACAAGGCCAGGACCACCCAAAATCGTTGCCCTCACTTCAGAGCGCCTTAGGAATGCTCTGCCTTTGTCTTGCAGCGATGCCGACCTCCCAGCTTGTCCCACAGGCCCTCAGTGCTCCCAGCATGACCAGGCCAGACTGGATGATGCTTTTGTTCTGGAGACCAAGCCTCTCCTCGGCTCATCACAACTCACAGAAAACGAAGTGGGTGTTAGCCATGACTCTGAGGAAGTCACTACGAAGTAAAACTTTCCCTCTGGGCGCTCTGACGGAGAAATAAGAACCACGGGGATCTGCAACACTTCAGAAAGAACTAGCGCTCCCTAGGTAGCGGAATAAAGTAAGTAAAACACCCAAATCCCCAGCGACTGTCAGCATCAAAGCAAGACCTGACTGTGTTGGCTGGTAAAATGGTTTACTGGCTGAGCGAAGGTGTGTCATCCTTTTCCTTGGTTGATCCCAGCTCAATGGTTTCACCACTTATCCATTCATTATTCATTCACACTTACTGAAGGCAGGCATTGTATTAGGCGCTGGGATTACAAAAGAGAACCAGACAGCAACAATCCCTGGCCTCAAGGAGCTGTTGACAGTCCAGCTGTTTCCCCTCCCCTCATCATTCTCAGGGTCTCTTAGATGCTCCCTCCTACCTGACCGTCATGCACATAGCTGTAAGCAGCACTGCTTCTCTGGTCTATGTGAATGCCAGTTATCAGTGGGGAACCCTTAGTATATCAGCTTCCAATGTAGGCAAGTAATGAAACCTAGAAATAATTATCATTGTGTGGTTTGAACTGTGTCTCTTAATTGAAAAATGACTTATTTGGAAGTCACAGCATAGCTGAGCTAGGAAGAAACTAGTTTATTTTCTTAATAACGGCTTGATTGAGATATAATTCAATCACCCTACAACTTACCATTTAAAGTGTACAAGTCAGTGGTGTTTAGTGTATTCACAGAGTTGTGAGTCTGTGATAGCCATACCACAATCAATTTCAGAACATTATCATCACCCCAGAGAGAAACCCCATCCATACCCGTTAGCTAATATATTAATCTATTTTCTGTCCTTACAGATTTAGCTAATCTGTACATTTCACATAAATGAAATCATAACATATATGACCTTTTATGTTGGGTTTCTTTCACTTAGCATAAAATTTTTATGGCTTATCCATGTTATAGCATGTGTCAGTACTTCATTCCTTTTTATGGTTGAACTAGAGGCCTGGTGCACGAAATTCGTGCACGGTTAGGGTCTCTGGGCCTGGCCGGTGATCAGGGCTGATCTGGGCCTTCCGGCTGCCAGCTGGGGCCTTCCTTCTGGCTGCTGGTCAGGGCCATCCTTCATTCCACACCACCCCCTGGTGGTCAACACACGTCATAGTGAGCGGTCGAACTCCCAGTCGAACTCCCGAGGGGACAATTTGCATATTAGCCTTTTATTATATAGGACAGTGATGGCGAACCTATGACATGCATGTCAGCACTGACACGCGTAGCCATTTCTGATGACACGCGGCCACTGAGGCGGCCGCATGCCGAGGATGAAACATTTGCTGCTCCTGAGGATGAAACATTTGCGAAATCATGTTTTTTCCTCAAAGTGACACACTACCCGAGTTATGCTCAGTTTTTTGGCGAAGTTTGACACAACAAGCTCAAAAGGTTGCCCATCACTGGGGCTGATGTTAATCCAGGAATTTAGCAAATCACAGTGGCTTACACGGTAAGAAAAATCTATTTCATGTAACAGAAAGCTCCAGTCACAGGGGCGTTGCCTGATGTGTGGTGTTGCATGATGATGCCTTCAAGGATTGGCTGGCCTTCCGTCTTCCTCCTCTGCCATCCTCAGCTTGTGCCCTCGTGGTCACAGTATGGCTGCCATAGCCCCAAAGCTCTGTCATACAACTGTGCTCAAAGGCAAAACGAAGTTCTGGCTTTCGAGTCTTTTTATTATTTTATTTTATTATTTTATTTATTTTATTTTATTTATTTTATTTTATTTATTTTATTTTATTTATTTTATTCTTTTATTTTATTATTTATTTTATTATTTTATTTTATTTTATTTATTTTATTTTTTATTTTATTTTATTTATTTATTCTATTATTTTATTTTATTTTATTTTTTTATTTTTTATTTAATTTAATTTAATTTATTTTATTTATTTTATTTTATTATTTTATTTATTTTATTTTATTTATTTTATTATTTTATTTTATTATTTTATTTTATTTATTTATTTATTTTATTTTATTTATTTTATTTTATTTATTTTAATTTTATTTTATTTTATTTTATTTTATTTTATTTATTTTATTTTTTTATTTTATTTTATTTTATTTTATTTTATTTTATTTTATTTTATTTTATTTTATTTTATTTTTTTTATTTTTTTTATTTTATTTTATTTTATTTATTTTATTTTATTTTATTTTATTTTATTTTATTTTATTTTATTTTATTTTATTTTATTTTATTTTATTTTATTTTATTTTATTTTATTTTATTTTATTTTATTTTATTTTATTTTATTTTATTTTATTTTATTTTATTTTATTTTATTTTATTTTATTTTATTTTATTTTATTTTATTTTATTTTATTTTATTTTATTTTTAGGGAGAAAACTCTTTCCAGAAGTACCCCGTGGACTCCCTTTGGCCAGCGTGGGATCACACTGCCATGCGTTAAATGCAAGAGAGGCTGGTAAGTGGATCCCTGCCATTCCCTGCCTTTGTAGAGAGAGGTCGCTCTTCCAGCAAGGGGAGCACATGGGGATTGGCTCTGGGCCTGGCAACCAGCTGTCAGCCCAGGCGGCAGGTCACCTGACAGGTCTGTCCAGACAGACCCTACGCCAGCGATGGGCAACCTTTTGAGCTTGGTGTGTCAAACTTCGCCAAAAAACTGAGCATAACTCGGGTAGTGTGTCACTTTGAGGAAAAAACATTATTTCGCAAATGTTTCATCCTCGGCATGCGGCCGCCTCAACAGGCCGCGTGTCATCAGAAATGGCTACGCGTGTCAGTGCCGACACGCGTGTCATAGGTTCGCCATCACTGCCCCACGCCTTTATCCTCTGCTCCATGATGTCACCTTTAAGACTCTCCCAGCTCTTACATGGCCTTTCCTTCCCAAACAATACAATGGAGCCCACACCCCAAAGGCACCCTCTACCTTCCTGCCTCCCGCCTTTTATGTGCAGTGCCTCAGCCTGAGGCTCGGTCCCCTTCCACCTCTGCTTTTGGCCATGGCGTTCACTCTCAAAGATGCCACACAAGCACCACTGTCTCAACAAAGCCTTCCAAAAAGCTGGCCCAACCTCGCAGCTGCTCCCTCTGGCCTCCCACAGCACTAGGAAACGCCCCCTCCGAGTCTAGCCCAGGGTCGCCAAGGCTCCACAAGTGTGGGGAGTTAAACTGAGCTGTTTTGCCTTTGGGCTACAGAACGAAGTGTAATAGAAAGCAGGTTTCTCTTCCTATAGTATAGTATTTGGAGGCATTGGAGGGAAGTACACTAAAGAGCTAACTTCAAAGGTCAATACTATCCTTTTACTGTTCCACACTGTGCTTTAATTTTGAAAAAAAAAATTTTTTTTTTTTTGTACAGCTTATTTCTACGGTCAGCAACAGGCTCTTCACAACTTGATCTCCCACCCTTCTCTCAGGTGAATAGCAGCGTTGGCCTGGAGACACTTCCCTTGCTGGCTCATCTGTCCCCAATCCTAATCTGGTTGAGCTGAAGCGTGCTTAAGGCTAGAGACCATGTCTCTGGCAGAAACAGGACTAGAAGGAGGGATTTCCCCCAAACCAAGAAGAGATACATCAGCCTGGGAAGGGAAACAGAGGTCTCTGAGCCCACCCGCAGCAGGGTCCTGTGTCCTGCTTTCTGGATGTTCCAGAGGATGTACCAGGCACTTGGTAGAAATACCCAGGCTACACTGGAGAGATGGGATCCTACAGCCGGGGTCCCTGTGTCACAGAAGCAGCAGCACAGAGGACTGACGGGCTCTCTGAGCCGAGTGACACGCCAGGTGTTTAGCACAGCCTTGAGTGCAGGGGGAAGCCCCAGGAAGGACTAAGATTGAATTTCACACCTAACCGGATGGGGGCTGAGAGTGGAGATGGAACGGAATGAGAAGGAATCATGACATGGGGGATTGAGTGCACTGAGTTTTCTACCCGCTTGAGAAGCACCTCCACCCACCTCCTCAGGCTCCTGCCCTGGCCCGCGTGCCTTCTGAGCTCTTGCGCTTGTCTTTTGGCCCCAGATTTCCGGTTCCCTAGACCTGCTGTCAGGATTGTGTGCCAACCCTCACCACTTCCCTCCTGGCTCTTTGGACTTTGGGTTTTCCTACAGAGCCGTGGACTCTGCTGGCAGCTTGGGTCTGGGAATCCTCCATTGTAAAAGCAGAAGTCCTACTGCAGCCCTTGTCCCAACACGCCCCCCGCTGGGCCGACCGCTAGCCCCCAAGGGTACGGGTGGGAAGGGACAAGTGCAGAAAGCTTTTTCCCTCTTCTCTACCCGACAGCGCTTTGTTCTTCCTCGGGACCTTGCTCAAATGCTACCTCCTGGGGTCCTCCCTTGACCTCCCTAGAGAGGGTTCCTTCTCTGGGTTTCCACAGCATTTTGCTTAGACCCCTGTGCTTATCTCAATACATTATTATGTACTTATCTGGTGGCCTTTTCACCTTGACGATGAACACCTTGGAGGTGGGGAACCATATGTCATTCACCGGGCACAGTGTCCGCTACAGAATAGGGCCTCACAAATGCTTGTTAAATGCCCTTTCTCCAATAGTCCCCCAGACTCTCTTATCCTTCTTTTTCTCTGTATCAGGTGGAAATGCATTTGGTTATAAGTGGCAGAGAACCTGACTATAGTGGCTTACATAGAGACTTACTTTTCTCACACAAAAAGAAGTTCGGAGGTAAGCAACCCCCTGGGCTGTGAGAGGTCCACTCTTCCTACCTTCCAGTCCTTCCGGTTTTATTGTGTGGGTCATAAGATGGCTGCTATACTTTTAAGTTCACATGTGTACTTGTAAGTACATGTAAGTTCTAGGCAGGAAGAAGTAGGAAGGGTTGAGTCACATTTCTCCCTTATCATTGGGAAAGAATAGATTTTGCCGCAATACTCTGCTTACATCTCATTGGTTGGAATTATGTCACATGACCATCCCCCTAGCTGCAAGGGAAGCTGAAAAGGGGAAGACAAGGGAGAAAATGTTGGAGCATGGGTGTGAATGAGAATATTCTTGGTCCTGCCCCCCCGCCGGATCTACTAAATCAGAAATGCTGGGGATAGGGCCCGTGATCTATGCTATAATAATAAAAAACAAATGATTCTGATTCATCTGAAGTTGGAGAATCATAGCCATTATTATGAGAGGAGAAAATCACAGTCATATGTAATGGCCAGTATTATGGTAGGGAAAAATCCTAGACTAGAATTCAAATCATGTATTTTTTTAAAAATACGTTTTAGTGATCTTTTAGAGAGAGAGAGGAAGGGAGAGGGAGAGAGAAAAAGAAACACTGATGTGACACATCGATCGGCTGCCTCGTGCACGCCCCCCGACCAGGGATCAAGCCTACAACCCAGGCATGTGCCCTGACCAGGAATCGAACCAGCAGCTTTTCGTTGCACAGGACAAAGACTAAACCAACTGAGCGACACCAGCAAGGCCCAAATCATGTATTTTTTCAATACAAGTTTTATTACTTGCTAGCCAGGAGAACTCAGTTTTCTGATTTCTAAAATGGAATATTAATGGTTGCCCTGATTTTGTTCAATGAATTGCTGTGAGGACCAATTTAAATAATGTAGATAGAAAATGTAAGTCATTGGTCCTGGCCAGTGTGGCTCAGTTGGTTGAGGGTCATCCCATGCACCAAAAGGTTGCTGGTTCAGTTCCCAGTCAGGGCACATGCCCAGGTTGTGGGTTTGGTTCCTGGCTCGGGGTGCATATAGGAGGCAACCCCTAGGTGTGTCTCTGTCTCTCTTTCTCTCCCTCTCCCTTCCTCTCTCTCTAACATCAAATAAAAACATTTTAATAATGTGTCATTGGACAATTGCACTGATTTTAAAATTGTAAAAGTTTCCATTGAATAAATGAAAAGTTGGCTGGTGCTAAGGAAGGAAAAAGTCTGTGTGAGGTGACTCCTGGAGTTCAAAGACAAAATAAAACTTAAGAGGAGTGTGAGGGTTAATTTCATGTGTTGACCCTGACGAATACAGAGAGGACATTTTCTCACTGGGACTGAATGCTTTATTTTATTGTGCTCCTCTGTATTGTAGGCCAGCATTTCAGAAAAGATATTCTCTTGGCATAGTTTCTAGTGTTTGGGGATGATTGTATATAATCAATACAAGACTAAAAATGTGCTGTATATGTTGGCCTCTTAGCATCTTGATGTCTTTCCTAAGACGTTTTCTGGAGATAATAATGATATAGGAAACTTGCAGTAGTCTTGTCCCAGTTATGTAGCCGACACATTCAGCAGAGTGCAAAATGCCTGGGAAAAGCAAAACTACCCGTGAAAGATATAAAGAGATCAAAATGTTACGACAGTAAGGGACAAAAATAGAAATGGAAACCACAGACTTTCAAAATACACTGTTATCAAAAACAAATGTTTGTACCAGCCCTAGTGGTGGCAGCTACAGGTGGTTTCCATGAGAGGAAGGAGGACATACGTGGTTTCAAAACAAACACTTCAGAGGATAATGAAATGGAGCATTTAGGGGGAGGGTTGGTAAGATGTGAAACAACAAATGGAAGGGATTTGGTGTTCTGCCATTTAGATTAAAAATACTGAGACACCGCCCAGCCGGTGTGGTTCAGGGGTTGAGTGTCAACCCATGAACCAGGAGGTTCGATTCCCAGTCAGGGCACATGCCTGGGTTGCGGGCTCGATCATCAGTAGGGGGCACACAGGAGGCAACCGATTGATGATCATTGATGTTTCTATCTCTCCCTCTCCCTCCCTCTGAAATCAAGAAATATATATATATATATATATATATATATATATATATATATATATATATATTTACTAAATATATATATATATATATACTAGAGGCCCAGTACACAAAATTCATGCACGGGGGAGAGGGGGTGTCTCTCAGCCCAGCCTGCACCCTCTCCAATCTGGGACCCCTTGAGGGATGTTTGACCACCTGTTTAGGCCCTGATCCCACCGGGATCAGGGCTTAAACAGGCAGTTGGACATCCCTCTCACAATCCAGGACTGCTGGCTCCCAACTTCTCACCTGCCTCTGCCTGATTGCCCCTAACCACTTCTGCCTGCCAGCCTGATCACCCCCTAACCACTCCCCTGCCAGCCTGATCAACGCCTAACTGCTCCCTGGCTGGCCCGATTGCCAACTGCCCTCCCCTGCCAGCCTGGTCACCACTAACTGCCCTCCCCTGCAGACCTGCCCACCCCAATTGCCCTCCCGTGCAGGCCTGGTCCCCCCAACTGCCCTCCCCTACAGGTCTGGGTCGTCCCCCCAAACTGTCCTCCCCTGCAGGCCTGGTCCCCCAACTGCCCTCCTCTGCTGGCCTGGTTACCCCCAACTGTCCTCCTCTGCTGGCCTGGTTACCCTTAACTGCCCACAACTGCCCTCCCCTGTAGGCCATCTTGTGGCGGCCATCTTGTGTCCACATGGGGACAGCCATCTTTGACCACATGGGGGCGGCCATCTTGTATATTGGAGTAATGGTCAATTTGCATATTACTCTTTTATTAGATAGGATATATATATTTAAAACAATACTTTAAAAAATACTGAGACACCGTTGTCTGAGTACCAAGTAGAGTGTCCATCCCTCACTGGAGAAAAACCTGCTCTCTCAATTCTGTGTTCATTCATTCCATAACAGTCACCCACATAACAGGCACTGAGAGGTTTTCACCGGTGAACTTGGGCAGTTCATCAGCTGCTCACTAGGCTCAGGAAAGTCACAGTCGGGTCTGCCCAGGCCTTCAGATAGCCTTCTCAGGTTTGGAAATTGCCAGGACTAAAATGGAGCCATTCTGACGCTGGGAAATTGACCTGTCTACTCAAGTGAAAACCGTAGCGTTGAGGAAGTGTTTAAAATTCTATGAAGACACTGAAAACCAATGAATGGTACACTTTAAATGGGATTGTATGGCATGTGAATTATATCTCAATAAAGCTGTTACCAAAAAAAAAAAAAAAAAAAAAGGAAGAGAAGAAGGAAGGGTTTGCAGGCAAAGACCCCATGACACAGAGGATATGAGGCAGCTAGGACAGTGGTCGGCAAACTCCTTAGTCAACAGAGCCAAATATCAACAGTACAACAATTAAAATTTCTTTTGAGAGCCAAATTTTTTAAACTTAAACTTCCTCCAACACCACTTCTTCAAAATAGACTCGCCCAGGCCGTGGTATTTTGTGGAAGAGCCACACTCAAGGGGCCAAAGAGCCGCATGTGGCTCGTGAGCCGCAGTTTGCCGACCACTGAGCTAGGAGATTGTGTCTGTCCGTTAAATTTGTATGTACAAAATGTGAAGCCAAGGTTTATTTATTGATGGATTTGTTTAACATCTGGGCTCCAACACGCAAGTGCTGTGATAAGAGAGTTTGTAGAAGCAAAATCATGAAGCCAAAAAGCCACGTGTGCCTTGGCGCCGGGGAAAGAGGTTAGCAGTCCACACGTGAAAAGTCTGAACCTGGCGGTGACCGGAAGCCAAGCGCAGTTCCAATAAATAGGCCAATGCTGGGTTTCAGATTCAGAACGCGAACCCCTTCCGGACTGGGCTTCCCGGGGGTGTTTCTGTCCATCCCTCCCTCAGTCACACAGAGCCTCATCTGTTTCTCTTCCTTCCTCTTCCATGACCCCACGACCTCTGTCCCTCACCCCTCCCGAGCCCTGGGTGCCGTGGGGGTAGGCCTCCAGGACAGCTGTAATTCCACATGTGAGCACGTGTCCTCTTCTCCCTTCCTGAGGAATTGTTACGGTTATTACTGCTCCCAAGGACAGGTATTGAAATGTGGTTGGTGGGATAGAGCGGCTCAGAGTGAGAATTTTGGGGTCAAGTGCAAGACCTACCACTCACCAGTTAGTGACCCCTGGTCACTTTTAACACCTCTTGGTCCCAGCCTCTCTTATTGGCTACTTTAATGACCCCCCTCTCTGTCCTGCAGCCACAGTTTCAGCTTCTCTACATGCCGTTCTCACCAGTAATATCAGCAGCTGAAGTTTCTTGCCCAGTAAATATTCAGAATAAAGACAAAACCTCCCTGTCTCCCCATTCGCCTCTAGTTCCATTGCAATCCTTTGTTCTCCTCACAGCAAAGTTCCCAACAGAGAATTGCTTAGTGTTATGGGCTGAATTGTGTCCCTCCCAAATTCATATATTGAAGCCCTAATCCCTAGTACCTCAGAGAATGTGACTGTATTTGAAGACAGGAGGCGATTAAGTTAAACTGAGACAGTTTGAGTGGGCCCTAATCCTTCCCAGAAGAGAAAATTAGAACACAGACAGCACAGACCAGGTGAGGGCACAGAGAGAAGGCAGCCATCTGCAAGCCAAGGAGAGGCCTCAGGAGAAACCAACCCTGCTGACACCTTGATCTTGGACGTCCAGCCAACCCAAGTACATGCCCTTGACCGGGAATTGAACCCGGGACCCTTCAGTGCACAGGCTGGTGTTCTAACCACTGAACACACCAGCCAGGGCTTAAATGCTATTCTTACTTATGAACAATACTAGAGGCCCGGTGCACGGGTGGGGTTGGACTGGCCCCACCCCCGATCGGGGTGAGAAGGGGCATTGGGTGGTTGACCAGCCGCCCCGACCCCCTGGTCAAACTCCGAGGTGGGACTCCCTGGGGAGGGCACAATTTGCATATTAACCTTTTATTATATAGGATGGCTTCTAGGAGTTTAATTTTCAGGGCTTATTTTCCAAACTCTGACTTTAAACATTTAGATAATACAAAATGCAGATAAGCCCTGGCCAGTGTTATACAGTGGTTAGAGCATTGGCCTGCGCACCAGAGGGTCTCCAGTTCAATTCCCAGTCAAGGCCAAGTACCTGGGTTTCGGGTTCTCTCCCTGTCCCCAGTGAGAGCACGATTGGGGCGTGTGCAGGAGGCAACCAGTTGATGTATGTCACATTGTCACATCGATGTTTCTCTCTCTCTCTCCCCGCTTCCTTCTCTCCATTCCACTTTCTCTGAAAAAGCAATGGAGGAAATATCCTTGGGTGAGGCTTAACAAAAAAATAAAAATGCAAATGAGCTAAGGACAAATTTAAACTTGGATCTCGACCACCTCTGTGGTTCTTGCTTATTTAGACGTTTTAATGATGGGAGATCTTAACCGTTTTGTATGTTTTGTGGCTCAAGTTCACAGAAGCTATCAAATCTTTTACGCTTTAGTGTGTGTTTTCCTTTTTTTAAAAAAAATCCTATTTCCACATATAAAACCCTTTAAAAACTTCTGTGTTCTGGTAAGAACAAACTCTTATCAAACATCTACGTGTCCCAGGCACTTTTCTGCTTTTATTGTCTCTCCGAGTTGGTATTACTTTCCCTCTTTTACAGCTGAGGAAACTGAGGCCCTCAGGAGCTAAGTGACTCTCCCTGTTCTAGAGCAGGAACTAGTAACAGCCTGTTTCTTCCTTACCAGAGAGCATATACTCCAAAGCGGCTTTGCCTTCCTATCATGCAGCACAACTGATTACCTGAGACCCAAACTGTGAGACCACTTCTCGGGACTCTGAAATTTAGTTCCATGGTGTAATGATAAACACGAAAAGTTACTTCTCAGGGACCTATATGCCTTTCTGGAAGTGCTGCAAAAACCCAAAGGAATGCACAGGAATTCAAAGTTCTGTGGCCAGTCCTCTTCAGCCTGTAGACCTACGGTTCTGCTCAGGGAACCAGCAGCTACCAGATCACGCCGACTGCTCAGTGACACCGCTTAGCACGAGAACAGTGCTAACCCTTGAGCACAAGGGCTCTTCTGCCTCTGGCCTTTGCACCGGCTCTTCCAGCTGCCTCTTCCCTCATGCCCTGCCATGCTTGCTGCACAAGCGCCACCTCCTCAGAGAAGCGTTCCTGACCATCCTACCTCCTCACCAGCCTCTCTCTAACCCTTTACCCAGCTTTGTTTCTCTGCACAGCACTTATTACTTTCTATATTTACTAGAGGCCCGGTGCACAAAATTTGTGCACGGGGGTGTGTGTCCCTCAGCCCAGCCTGCACCCTCTCCAATCTGGGACAGCCCTCTCACAATCCAGGACTGCTGGCTCCCAACTGCTTGACTGCCTGCCTGCCTGATTGCCCTTAACAGCTTCTGCCTGCCAGCCTGATCACCCCCTAACCACTCCCCTGCCAGCCTGATCGACGCCTAACTGCTCCCCTGCCAGCCTGGTCGCCCCTAACTGTCCTCCCCTGCAGGCCTGGTCACCACCAACTGCCCTCCTCTGCTGGCCTGGTCACCCCTAACTGCCCTCCCCTGCAGGCCTGGTCCCCCCCAACTGCCCTCCCCTGCAGGCCTGGTCCCCCCCAACTGTCCTCCCCTGCAGGCCTGGTCCCCCGCAACTGCCCTCCCCTGTTGGCCTGATCGCCCCCAACTGCCCTCCCCTGCAGGCCTGGTCTCCCCCAACTGCCCTCTTCTGCAGGCTTCGTCTGCCCCAACTGCCCTCCCCTGCAGGCCTGGTCCCTCCCAACTGCCCTCCCCTCCTGGCCTGATTGCCCACAACTGCCCTCCCCTGCTGGCCATCTTGTGTCCACATGGGGGCAGCCATCTTTGACCACATGGGAGCAGCCATCTTGTGTGTTGGAGTAACGGTCAATTTGCATTATTACTTTTTTATTAGATAGGATTTGCTTATTATATTTCCTGCCTGGATTAGACTAGGTGCTCATTAAATCCTTATTGAATGAATGGATGGATGCTGTGAACACACTAGGCCTGAATGAGTAAGTGGCTGATGTTCAACCTTGATGGGGCTATGCTATTGGTATCCTCCCTCTGTCTGATTATAAAGGGAAAGAAAGGAGTACTCCTACCAAAGAGGACTAAAGCACGAGAGGCCCTGAAAGAACAGAAATCAAAAACCTCCTCCCTTAGATTATCAACAGGCTGAGGTCTGGCTTTGCCAAAGCCATGAAAAGCCTGGACATTTAAGAACACAAATTAATCTTGCAAGATGTAATGGATATCTAAGTCGGTTAATTCCAGCCAGAAGAATAAACAAGTTTTCCTTAAACAGGCAGACTATGTAAGCACTGCGTGGCTTACGTAAGTAGCAATCATATTGCCAGCGTCATCCTGTCGAGAACGCCAGAAAGACACGTTCTACTCAGCCTGTCCCCATCACAGAGCAATTTATGGCTACAAACCCACCTGGGGCTGCTCCCGGCACCTGAAGACGGTGGGCAGGGACCCCGAGCGGCCGTGTGAGCGAAGAGGCAGCTTTGGCAGCAGGAGCTGGGGAGGACCTTTGCTCACACGCCTGCGATAACGCTGCACCTGCCCGAGGCCCGGCTGGCCTGCCCCACGCAGCGGGTCTCGGCAAGCTCCATGGCTCCCTGGGGCCGCGGGTGGCACATGGAGGCACAGCGTATGCCAGGTATCTGGGCCACATCCATTCAGGGTGACTTGCTTTCTGCTCTGCTGTGAGGATAGGTTTTAATACAATTTTAAATAATTGGATACTTATTGTGCATTCACCTAGAAACTGAACGGCCTTTAAAGTCAGGTTGTTACAGAAACTGGAGAAAGAAGCACTCAGTCTGCGGAACTCACGGATCACTCCTAACCCAGCATCCCCTACCACAGCTCTGAGGGCTCCTGTCCCTACACCCTGGCTGCTGCGTGAGGTGGTCAATTTACATCCTCCTTCTCCTTCCTGGTGCCCCCGCCGGCACAGAGCCTTTTCATTTTCAGGTTTTATTTCTCATCATCAGGTGGCATAGGGATAAACAAACTAAAATGTGGGCCTCGAAAGGTCCCAGGATCTTCAAAAGTTATTAGACGTATATCCCTCTTCCAGAGATGCTAACAGGCAGCCCACGTAGATTTCTGTTTTATTTCAGAAAGTGGAGTTCACAAACCTCTGGCCTCCTTCTGCTCCAGGCTCTCTGGAGACCAAGTCGGACCACCTTCTTCCCTTTCTTAGGACGATAGGTTTTGCTGGAATACCAAGGATTGTTCTCCTAAAATGCAATTCTATTAAAAGACTATTCTGTCCTTTTCAGACACTTGACAACATGCTAACTAGATGGCAGAAGCTCAGAAGACCGTAGTTATTGGTACATAGATTCAAAATAGACTGGATGACTTGTTCGTTGCCCCAAGGTTGCACTGAGTAGCCATCCTGTGGGGTCCCCACCTGCAGCTTGGTAGGAAACAACAGTCTTTAGCAGCCTTCGTGCAACTGGCAGGGCAATGGCCACGCCTGCCTTTATTAGCAGAGGCAGGGGCCTTAGCTGTATTGTGTCTGGGTGTTGGCATAACTGTGGTCCTGCCCTGCGGTCCTTCAGGACAAAAACACTTGAGGTTGAATGCCTTTTGTTGTGTGAGATAAGGGAGTGCATCGAGCCCCATGGAGAATAGAGGGAGGACTCTGACAGATGGGGAAGGTCACTCCCCACAGCAGCGGGGGGGGGGGGGGGGGGGGGCGGCCTGGAAGTGGGTACTATAGCAACCCACTGAGAATGATCCTTTGCATTAAAGGATGGTTGGATTCACTGGGTCTGCCCGGGCAGGGAGCCTGGCTGGGTCTTTGTCAACCGACGGATGAGAGGCTGGCTTGCAGCTGTGCGGTGTGACAGTTGGGTTGTGTTCAGACAGCTCTCTGCTGTGGAGATGGCATCACTCCTGGGTCTCGCTTTGGCTGCGTGTGTGTCTGTAAACCAGTGGCAGACCCAAAGGGAAGCAGTGGGAACGACCGACCCCAGGTACGGGCAATAAGCAGGGAATTTCTGTGTGTGTGTGTGTGTGTGTGTGTGTGTGTGTGTAGAGAATTTTAACATTGACTAAAAGTCAGCTTGTTTTTTTATTATATTCATGCTCAAACTGTTCCCAAACAATATCAGTGATAAAATACTCATCCCTCACAGGGGCAGACTTCTCCCAGGCCCCCCACCAACCACCACCTTCGTACACCACTGGGATAAACAAGCACCAGGTGAGAAAATTCTAAACCAGTCAGAGAGTAAACAGAAAGCAAATGATGCCTAAGATAAGATAAAAAACGTTTTTATCCCTAGCACTCCACTTGGTGCTATGAGTCTTTCTGTTGTTTAGCTTTGTGTTTCGGTTAACCTATTGCTACTTTTAAAACCACCCCAATATTTAGTGCCGTACAGCAACAGTCATTCATTTGCTGACAATTCTGCAGTGTTGGCAGGTCTCGGTGAGGATGCCTCATCCCTTTTCCATGCTGGGGTTGGCACTTCCTGGTGGGCTTTTTCACTCATACGTCCAGTGTCTCAGCTGGAATGGGCTAAATACTCAGGGGCTGGCCACACACCTTGCTTTTTCCATTGGCCTTTCCACAGAGCTTGGGCTTCCTCGTAGCATGGTGCTCTCTTCTTGGTGCAAAGCAGTTGTCGGGCTTTCTTAATGCCTGGTCTTGGAAGCCCTAGCACATCATTTCTGCCACGTTCTATGGGTCAAATCGGTCACAGGGCCCACGCAGATCCAAGGGGAGGAAAAGTAGACTTGGCTTCATGATGAAGGAGATATTGTTGTGACCATCTTTGAAAACGTTGTCTGCCTCACGTTGTTTTCTCAATCATAACGAGGTACTGTGTGCTTTTCATGATTGAGAAAACAACGTTTTGCCTTACTGGTGATAAAACTTACCAAGTTGGAAAAGGTAAGTCTAGTTTGACTTTTAAAAATTAGACCCTTATAATGATCATGCCTCGGTTCTGAATGGAAAGAGGGTCTCTTCATTAGATTCCAATGGAACAAGAGATTCCAGGACTCCAAACAGAGAGAGAAAACATTAGGATGAGCCTGATTTGCCTAAAATCCAAAGCATGCTCAATGCTGCGAGATTGTCCAGTCCACACGTCACAGGCCACCACATTTTGGTTATTATTTCTGGGTGTCAGATGATCCCCTGCACTTTGATTTGCATCCTTTAAAACCAGTATTGTTGGTAGTGCACTGAACATGGGGTTCTTGTGAGCGTCAGAATGTGCGCGTCTTTCATATACGGCAATGTACGCTATACCTGTGAGCAGGTAGGCCACGCGGGACTGCATGTACGATGGTGGAACAGAGGTATAACCTCCCTGGTCACTGGAGAGCTTAGCTGCAGAGCCTGCGGGGGAGATCAGGTCTCCTAACCCTCCTTCCTCCAGGGTTTCCCGGGGTTCCTGTCTCTGCAGCGCAAGGGCCTCCAGCCCGACCTCTGGGCCTTCAGGGCCGGTCTGCCGCCTCCTCTGCCTCGCCGTCCCCCAGGCTGAACGCGGAGCCCGTGGGCCAGTTGTCAGCACCTGGTATCAAGGACCTCCGCCAGGTGGGGCCTGGGCCCTACCTTCAAAGGAAGGGCGGGTGGCCGGCGTCCTCTGCATCTGGAGCCAGACTTTCCTTCCAAGAAGTGAGCCTGCCGGACCTGCCACATCTCCGGGTTTGTTTTTTAAGAAAATATGTTTTTATAGATTTCAGAGAGGAAGGGAGAGGGCAAGAGAGAGAGAGAGAGGAACATCAGTGATGAGAGAGAATCACTGATCGGCTGCCTCCTGGGGACTGAGCCCACAACCCCCGGCATGTGCCCTGACCAGGAATCGAACCCGGGACCCTCCCGTCAGCAGGCCACGCTCTAACCACTGAGCAACACCAGCTAGGGCCTCCGCTCCGGTTTCAGCCTCCATGGGCCTGGATGGGCCTTTTGGGGTCTTTAGCCCCCAACCCTCTCCATGCCCTTCATTTTCCTCTCCCAACAACAACAAAGGATTTGAATCCACAGCCCTGGGCCAGAGGCGTAGCCGGGCCCGGGTCCCTCTGTCGCCTTCGCCTTCTTCCTCACACGCGGCGGCGGGGGGGTCCCATCGCTGCACCCCAGCCCTTCGGGGCGGCCCGCGCGGGGCCCACCACGCCCCACGCTCCTCCCCGCCCGCCCCCCGCCGGCCGCCGGCCGCCGGCTTTGTTGCCCGGGCTTGTTTCTAACCGGAGCGCGTCGCCGGCGCGGCGCCAGGTCACGTGCGTTGGCGACAGCCTCTCGCAGGGCGGCCCCGCGGCCCCCGCGCCGCCGATTGGCGGAGGCGGGCCCGGCGCGCCGGGCGGGGCGGCGGATCAGCTGTTCCGTGCGCCGCACAACAACAAAAGGCGCAGACGGGCCGGCGGGGCGGCGGCAGCACCGGAGGCCGGCGCCGCGCTGTTCCCGAGTCGCCGCTCCCTCCGCCCGCGCCGCCCCGGTCCCGCAGGTCCGGCCCACGTAAGTGCGGGGGGGGCGGGGGCCGCGTCCGCTCCCCGGCCGCCCCGGCGGCGCTGCCCGACCCGCGCGCCCTGCCCGCGGGGCCGCCGCCCGTGCGCTCCCCCGGACCCCGCTTTCCTCCCCTCGCCGCCGGGCCGCCCCCTCCGTCGGCGGGCCCGCGACCCGGGTGCGGCGGAGGCGACCTCGCGGACCTGGGCCGGGCCGGGCCGAGCCGAGCCGGGCGCGGGGTGGCGGTTGGGTGTTTGGTTTCTCCCTCCTCCTCCCCCGAGCGTGCCCTGTTTTCTGGGCCGCGGCGGGACCTCCTCCGCCTCCTCCTGCGCTTGGCCGTTGGGCTGGGGCTGCCCGCCGGGGGCTCCTGGACGCCCGCCGCCCTGGGTGCGCCGCCCCGGCCCCTGCGCCCCGCGCCCCCGCCGCCTGCCCTCCTGCCCGGGGCGCCCTCGGGGCGCCGTGGGCCCGGCGGCTCCCGGAACCCGAAGTGTTGGCAGTGCCCGCCCACCCCTCCGCGGCGGGCTGTGACCCTGCTGGTCCTTACGCATCCCTGTTGGAGGGTGCACCTGTGCCAAGAGCACTCCACCACCAGCATCAAAATCCTGGTCCTGGTAACCCACGCCGGTGGCGGGTTGACGAAGTGCCACACAAGCTTTATCTTATTTTATGGACAGGAAACCCGAGGCCCGGAGAGAGAAACGTACACAAGGCCCGTTAAAAGGACTCGGTGTTTTCTCTTTCAAAGATGGAGATGAACTTCAAGGGAGGCTCTCTTGTTTTCATGGCATTGCCCAATATGTCTGCTCATTATCCGCGGTTCATTCCAGTTTGAAGTAGATGAAGGAAGAACCCCTTTCCATCTCTAACTTAGGAGGACTTGCGCATCTGTTGCTAAAAGTAACACTTTTCTGAATACAAAGTAGTTTTGGGGAAAGGGTGGGGGTCACTGAAGGGAAGTTAACGACGATCCTGACATTGTTTGGTAATTGAAATACATTTTTCATTGCAGAGGTGAAAAGCACTCGGAAAGCTTGTGATTCTAAGTTGCAGCCACGGTAATTCTGAACTGGCAGCATCATTTTCAAAGGTCCCTGCCTGGCACAGGGTCTTGCTCACTTCTGTGACCAAGTTCTCTTGTTTTTCCCCCATTCTGTCTTTTGTTCTTTTCTGTGAGTGCTCCTTCCTAGTTCTTTTGGGAATGGCCCTACTTTCCAAAGTTCAAGGTTAACAGGCCATGATTTACCACCTGTGGCTGTCTTTGTCCACTGTCATTCAGCCTCCAGGCCAACTCTGAGGGGTCCCCGGGAGAAGAACCCCCTTGTACAAGGGCTAGATGAATAAGGGTTACAGGGGAACAAGCAAGACAGCTTTCTTGCTTGAGTTTCCTGAAGTTTAAAATGGGTTTTAAATGACTCAAGTCAGCATGTTTATTTTTCTAAACTAGTGAGGGGGACAGGATGTAAAGAGAAACATAATTCTGAGGCCGCTTTTCAGTGAGGATGTGTTCGTTTAGCCACCTGGCATTTAGAAACTGTCAAGAAGCCGCATCTGTACATACAGAAGTTAGATCATCAAAGCTGTGGGATTTTTATTTTTTAATGTTGTTTTTGGAGCCGCCTACTGGCAGCCAAAACCAACTGAAAAGTGCTGTTCTCTGGTTCACAGAGCCGGAGCCGAGGCTGGGAGGAGCCTGCCAGGTCATGTGCAGCGAAAAGCAATGCATTTGGAACCAGACAGACCTGGGCTCCAATGTCACTTCTGAGCAAGTTACTCAATTTCTGAGCCTCCCTTTTCTTATTGGTGCAGCGGGACACATAAGTACCTCAAGTCCCTGTCACATACCATCAGCACGCAGTAAATTGTAGCTCAAATTATTATATATGTATTTTGCAGACAAAGACACTCAGACCCAAAGATGCTAAATTACTTGCTCACAGTCAACAACTGGCATGAACTTGTTAATATTTACCGGATACCTCCTATATGCCAGGTGATATTTTAAGTGGTTTACACTTAAATCTTTATTAATCCCCATTTCAGAGGTAAGAAAACTGAGGCATAAAGAAGTTACTAAATATCCTAAATTCAGGCAAGATGCAAATAGCAGAGCCAAGATATCAAACAGCGGGCTGACACCAGGCCTCGCCGCCTGTGGGCTGGTGCCGTCTCAGTGAGAAACAAACAAGCTCTTCCAGACTAGCAACCCCTTTCTCCAGCTAGAATGCTCGTCCCCAGAAGTATCTACTCAGCCAATCTTTTCCGCTCACAGAGCATTGCTACCCACGTGATATGCAAAACACTGATGATGAAATGTGAAGTAACAGCAGGGTGCAAGATTGTGCTTTCACTAGACCGTCACTAATGATAAAAAGAAACGTGTAGAAGGAAAGGCTAGAGCAAAATTTACACTATACTAACAATGGTTGCAACAAGACACGGAATAACAACTCTTTTCTAAACTTTCTATAATGTGATTCCATTCGTTTTATGATGAAAAGGACATTTTTTACAGGGAGGTATTCGGAGCCAGGGTGACAGGGACAAAGCTGCCTTGAAATGCTGGGGCCCCACCAGACACTCTGTTTCCTTCCTCCAGGGGGTGCGCCTGCTCCGCTGAGGCTGGCTGAGGCTGAAGGCTCGCAGGTGCCCCCAAGAAAAGCGGCGCCACCCGCCCGGGTCTCTTCACTAAATTCAGAGCTGTCTTCGTAAACTTGTCCTCGTGGGAATTTTCACTGTAGTTTCATCATTGCCCTTGAGTTGTGAATATCAAAACGTCCGTGACATGTGGTGAGGGGTGAAGTCCGTCCTGCTTTGCTCTTCGGCTCCACGTGGAACCAGCACTGTTACTCGGTGGGAGCCAAGGTCAAGAGTGGCAGTGACTGGGTAGAGATAGTCCCTGGGTCACCGGGAGGGTAGGCAAGACTCCATTGTGTGTCCTTCCCACTGGGCTCCAACAGGTGTCCCGTGAAAACCAGCAGTGACTCGGGAGAGAGGAGGATGAGCCCTCTTGCCTGGCCGTGCTCCTGAACACGGCGCACCCCGGGTTGGGTGCGCTTGCAGGGCCCGGGACACTGGCTGCAGGAAGACAAAAGAAGGTTGGCGTGTGCCGCCCCATGGGAAGCTCCTCTGGAGACGGAGACAGCTTTCCTGGGACAGGGCTGTGTATGTTCCAGGACAAGCTGGCTTCCATCGCGTCGGTTTGGAGCTGTAGCAGAGGGGCAGTTTGCAATTGGGAACCCACAGCTGCCCAATCACAGTGGCCCCAGCAGTGTTTTTTGCCTTACAGCTGCCATCTGTCTGGTCTGGGCCCCATGTAGCAGCACAGTTGGGGGACACAGAGTTCCCTTAGGATGAGCAAGGGTTCCCCTGTGGCTGTGTCCTCTGCCATCCCACCCCCGAACCTCCAGCTTCCTGTTTGGTGCCGGGCCTGCATCCAGCCCAGTGCTCCGGCGACCTGGGATTAGTCTCAGCTGGTTCAGCAGACAGAAATAGACTTGGGCCACTGTCTGCCTCCGTAATGTAAAAGAAATGGAGAAAGGGTGTTTAAAATAACTTTTTCCCTTCTAGTTTATATATGCAAAACCTTTCTTTACACCAAAGCTTGTCATAGCCCATCATTTGGGATATGTGTCACACCACAGTAGGTCAGGCAAACTACATATCCCACTTCTCTTCCGACTTGTTGCACATGGAACATAAAGCCAAATTTGCATTCTCAGACCAGAGCTCCAGCCCTCACGATTTGGCCATGTTGCTTTCCAGAAGGGTTTCAGGAAGACTGTTATGCAAGTGACACTTCCTGTTTAGCTGCTTTCCATATTTAATGGCCTAGAGCAGTGGTCGGCAAACTCATTAGTCAGCAGAGCCAAATATCAACAGTACGACGATTGAAATTTCTTTTGAGAGCCAATTTTTTTAAACTTAAACTTCTTCTAATGCCACTTCTTCAAAATAGACTCGCCCAGGCCGTGGTATTTTGTGGAAGAGCCACACTCAAGGGGCCAAAGAGCCGCATGTGGCTTGCGAGCCGCAGTTTGCCGACCACGGGCCTAGACCACTGGGATAGGAGCTTAATCACAAAGAACAACAGCAGCCTCTAATCTTGGAATCGAGAGTCTAGGTCAGTGGTCGGCAAACTCAGTCAATAGAGCGGCAAACCACAGCTCGAGAGCCGCATGTGGCTCGCGAGCCGCAGTTTGCCGACCACTAGCTTAAGGGTGATGGGTTGTGACCAAAAAGTATTTAAATGTCATTGACTTGAAGACCATTCGTAGTAGTTGTAATAGCATGCCAAACAATTGTAACAGTCCAATTTGGATGTAAAAACGTGAACCAGGAATCTCATGAGCTACAGGTGCTAATTACATTTACAGCTAACGGTGATTGCTTTGGAGGTGAAGTCAGCCCTGGCCGGTGTTTCTTAGTGGTTAGAGTGCTGTGGGTTCAATTCCCAGTCAGGGCACATATCCAGGTTGCAGGTTTGATCCCCAGTCGGGGTACATGCGTGATCAGTGTTTCTCACATCGATGTTTCTCTCTTTCTCGAAACCCCCATCCCTTCCTCTCTCTCTAGAATCAATGAGAAACATCCTTGGATGAGGATTTTTTTATTTTATTTTTATTTTTTTTATTTTTTATTTATTTATTTTTTTTAAATATATTTTATTGATTTTTCACAGAGAGGAAGGGAGAGGGATAGAGAGTTAGAAACATCAATGAGAGAGACATCGACCAGCTGCCTCCTGCACATCCCCCACCAGGAGATGTGCCCGCAACCAATGTACATGCCCTTGACCGGAATCGAACCTGGGACCTTCCAGTCCGCAGACCGACGCTCTATCCACTGAGCCAAACCGGTTTCGGCGGATTTTTTTTTTTTTAATTGAAAAACGTCAACAGTCTGAAGTTATGGATTCAAGGCTCATGCTCATGAGAAACAGAAGTGTCATTTAGTGAGGCCCCTTCCACCCCCCTAGGTGGTCCCATCCACTCCTACCATTTCTGTCACCCACTTTGCGTTGACAACTCCCAAGTCTGTGCCCCCAGCCGAGGCTGTGCTCGAACTCCAAAGCCCCACATTCAGTTGCCTGCTAGACCTAGTCTCCAGGTGCGTGCCTGGAGGTCTCCCAAATTCAGCCTGTCCAAAACGCGCAACCTGCACCTAACGCAGTACTCCCCTTCCGGGAAATGGTCTCACCATCCTCTAGTTGGCCAAACCTGGGCCATCCGTGACCTTCCCCTCCCTTGAACCTCTGACTCGCCCCGCCCAGCCTGCCCTCACAACTGTCCATCTGAACCTTAGACATACTGAAGGTGCCTCGTGCTCACTCAGTGGCAGGTTTCCAGTGTCCCTTCTCCCCCTTCCTCCATTCTTGCTCATCTCAACCACTCAAGGTTAAAGTCACTTTTGAAGGAGTTCTCCTTTTCCTGACCACCTGTGTAGATCTGAGGGACAACCAGTACTTCTTCCATGGCATATATTACACTGATTGTTACACCTGTCACAGAGGGCTTTATTTACTACGGTCTTCCCTGCATTTAACACTACATCTGATGCATCCTAAGTGCTCAATAAGTATTTGTAGAATAGTTGACATTGACTGAGAACTTTGTGCCAAATGCCTTGCCAAGTAGGTTGCCTGCATTATCTCATTTCATTTTTCTCTTTTTTGTATATATATTTTTTATTGACTTCAGAAAGGGAGAGGGAAAGAGAAACATCAATGATGAGAAAGGACCATTGATCGGCTGCCTGCTGAATGTGCGCCCCCTACTGGGGATCGAGCCTGTAACCCTGGCACGTGCCCTGACTGTGAATCAAACCATGATCTCCTGGTTCGTAGGTTGATGCTCAACCACTGAGCCTCACCGGCCAGGCCATTATCTCATTTTACTAGAGTAGGATCAGGGATCCTTGGAGGTGGTGATCGGCAGAGTGGTGGGGGGGCGGACAATAGGAAAATTGTCTTCAACTAGGATGAGCGTGGTGGAGGGAAGTAGGTGGATTGAGCCACACACAGGCAGCTGGAGTCCAGAGCACTTGCTGATAGCTCAGAGGAGTGGTGGGATGGGGGAAAGGGAGGATGGCCAAGCATAAGGAAGCCAAGGGTATCTGCTAGGTTTGGGCCTGAATAACTGCTGGATGCTGCTGCTGCTGCTCGCTGAGAACGGGATGAAGGGCAGTGCGGAAGTCTGTGGGGGGAATTAAAAGTTCTCTTTGGGATGCGTTAGCTTTGATGTGCTCTTCAGGTAAGCAGGAGACATGAATATATAGATCTGGGGTAAGACCAGACAAGGCTGGAGTCCCTCAGGACTCACCGGAACGCCCTGAGGTGCGACTGCTGCCAGGGGCCAGCGTCCTTTCCCACCTCCCAGGGCGGAGGCGGAGCCAGCACCGAGCCCGCTCACCGCTGCCACTGCAGCGACGGCTGCTTCCACCTTGTTTCCTA
Organism: Cnephaeus nilssonii; assembly: GCF_951640355.1. Classification (NCBI taxonomy): domain Eukaryota; kingdom Metazoa; phylum Chordata; class Mammalia; order Chiroptera; family Vespertilionidae; genus Cnephaeus; species Cnephaeus nilssonii. The sequence continues at coordinate 9,363,032 of NC_137089.1, read as the reverse complement.
GTCAGCTTTCCATGCCAGCTGTCGGAACTGTTGTGAAGGTTCAAGTGTGCAGAACATGCAGATTTTAAATGCAGTTAGGGATGCTTCCCGTCACATAGCAGAGATCCAGAGCACAGGAGAACATGAGCCAGGGGAGGATGAGGCCTGGCCTAGGTGGGCACTGGGCACTACTGCTGGGCTCACTTGGCAGCTCCTGGGCAACTGACTGTCAATATCTAGTTCTTGCTCCTCTCCTTACAGAGAAGCAGTATTGCCGTTTGGAATTACTGCTCTTATCTTTTTAAAAAATGAATTCTAGAATGAATTACAATTTTATTTACAAGAAACTGTTCCTAATTCATACGATAAACGGCTAAATTTCTGTTTTGGATTGGATGCTGCACTAAGAGCTGAGGCAACTGAAATGAATGGCATCGTCCCTGCCAGAGGGGCTGTCCCTCTGGTCACAGGGGTCCAGGTCCTGTGGGCGCCGCGGGGCCCCTCCACATCCGGGCGGGCTGGGCGTGCGCGGCGGCATGGACACCAGGCCAGAGGCACAGCCTGATCGGGCTGTGAAAGTAAATCCTACAATCACTGAATCCACAGTTTTCTTAAATTTTTGTCTTTTAATTATAGTTTACATTCCATATTCTATTAGTTTCAGGTGTGTATCAGAGTGGTTAGTCAGTCATGTACTTTGATAAGTGTTCCCCCACATAATTCAATTAGTTGGCATAAATAGAGAACATGGTTATTACATGGTTATTACAATATTGTTGATTATATTCCCTATGTTGTACTTTACATCCCCATAACTATTTTGTAACTACCAAGTTGTACTTCTAAAACCCTTCAACTTTTCTACCCAGCCCCCCAACCCTCCTCCCCTCTGGCAACCATTAGTCTATTCTCTATTTATGCCAACTCTTTCCTTTTTATTTCACATTTTAAAATACTTAAGGTTGTGTTTGAGTACTCATTTGTGTTTTGTAAATGATGGCTATTGCAGTTCTTAGGTTTGGCTCTTGCAGGAAAGGAACAGCTGTAACTGGAGGCTAAGGCATGTGCTTTCTAAGGGTGTGCACACTTCGATTTAATTTTTTTAATCCTCACACAGGGATGTTTGTTTTTCTAATTGATTTTTACAGAGAGAGAAAGAGAGAGAGAGAGAGGGAGAGGGAGAGGGAGGCGGAGGAGGAAGGGAGAGAGAGAGAAAAACATGAATCAGTTGCCTCCCGTACGCTCCCAGCCTGGGGATGGAACCCACAACCTGGGTATGTGCCCTGACTGGAAGTTTAACCTGGAACCTTCCGATGCATGGGACAATGCTCAGCCAACTGAACCGCCTGGCCAGGCCTGTGTGCGCTTTTGAAACCACATACACACGTTCTATAAAGAGATGCTGGTCTGAAGTAACCTTATTTTTGTTTTATTTTAGGGATAATGACTCTCCTCCCCGCCTAAACTGAATAAGCACCTTGCGCACTTTAATCTCCTGTCAGTGCCATCAGGCTGACTGAAGACAGGGTTTTGAAATCTCAGCTGTACAGGCATCCAGCCAAAGTCTCAATCTTGCCTTAACAATGTTCCAGAGACTGAACAAAATGTTTGTGGGTGAAGGCAATACTTCTTCCAACCAAGAACCAGAATTCAGTGAGAAAGAAGATGATGAATGGATTCTTGTCGACTTCATCGGTAAGGTATCTTCTGCCGCTAATCATCACAGCAAAAGTGGAAACACTTGCATCTTAGTTTTTGCATAAATAATAACTTTGAAGGTTTTTAAGACTTAAAAGAAACAAAAATTTGTATTAAAAAATTGTTGAAACAGCCCAGCCAGTGTGGCTCAGTGGTTGAGTGCTGACCTATGAACCAGGAGGTCACAGTTCGATTCCTGATCAGGGCACATGCCTGGGTTTCGGGCTTGATCCCCAGTGGGCGGGGGATGAGGGTGTGTGTAGGAGGCAGCCCATTGATGTTTCTCTCTCATTGATGTTTCTATTTCTCTTTCTTCCTCTCACTCTAAAATCAATAAAAACGTATTTTTTAAAAAAGAAAATGTGCCCTGGCCAGCATTGCTCCTTTGGTTAGAGCATCATCCCAATACGCTATTGTTGCAGGTTCAGTCCCTCATCAGGGCACATGCAAGAATCAACCAATGCAAGCATAAATAAGTGAAACAACAGATTGATGTTTCTCTCTCCCTGTCTCTCTAAAATCAATAAAAATAAATTTTAAAAAATAAAACGAAGGAATGTGAGCTAATAGAATCTCTCTCCTTTTTCTGTTCTCTGACATGATATCATTGTGACACTCATCCTCCTGTGGGACTTCAACGGCACGTGGACTCCGGTCTAGACACTTGCACTGGGTTGTCGGCAGCAGAAGATGAGGAAGAAGACATCGTTGAAGAGTCACCTACCGAACATCCTTCAGTCTTTTCCTGTTTACCTGCATCTCTTGAATGCTTGGCTGACACAAACGATTCCTGCTTCCTCCAGTTTGAGTCCTGCCCCATGGAAGAGAGCTGGTTTATCACCCCTCCACCGTGTTTCACTGCAGGAGGCCTGACCACTATCAAGGTGGAAACCAGTCCTATGGAAAACCTGCTCATCGAACATCCCAGCATGTCTGTCTATGCCGTGCATAACTCCTGCCCTGCTCTCAGTGAGGCCAGCTGTGGGGCTGACGAACTTCATAACCCAAGCAGTTCCAGGTACGTTGTATGTGCTTCTCTCCACAGGCATTCTGGTTAGCATGTATTTTATTTATTTTTACTACAATTCAAAGCTAAGTTTTTAGAAGGCACAAGAGTAGTTTTGTTAGAGATCTATGGAAGTATGTGCATAGTGCGCAAGGCAGCTGATGGTATAAAAAGCGTGTTCAATTTAGATTTTTTTTTAAAGTTATATCTCCTCTTAATCTGTTTTTTCATTGTCTTCAGTGCACATGTTAACATTTCTGACCTAGATAAACATATATTTGTTATTCTGCAGAAAGCACATAGCTGACATGCTGAGTAATTTTCAGTAGTAAACACTTAAGGCTGTGGTTCTCAACCTTTCTAATGCTGCGACCCTTTAATACAGTTCCTCATGTTGTGGTGACCCCCAACCATAAAATTATTTTCGTTGCTACTTCATAACTGTAATTTTGCTACTGTTATTAACATAGAAGCAGTACGTAGCGATTCATTAACAGTAGCATTACAGTTATGAAGTAGCAACGAAAATAATTTTATGGTTGGGGGTCACCACAACATGAGGAACTGTATTAAAGGGTCGCAAGCATTAGAAAGGTTGAGAACCACTGAGTCTTAAGGGAAGAGGATGATTTTGTAGGAATGACATTTCAAATATAAGATACAATTGGGGGGGAAAGAAAAACATTGTAGCATGCTCCAGTTATATAATGGAGAGCCATTCCATTTATAATATTTGGCTAATTCATGGAAAGAAGAGACGGCATTTCTGCTTAGAATCTAACCCTGGCACTGTATAGACCGGATTATTTGAGGGTGACAAATTTGACAAGAATAATATGTCTTAAAATAAAACTCTTCTTTTCGTCCAAGTAGTCCTAGCGAGGTCACTTCAAATGGCTCTTAACCTTGAAAGCCTGAGCTATCTTAAGCATGAAGTAAAAGGATTGTTTTACTAAAATATTTTGCTCAGAGTTGTTTTCTGCCTCAGAGAGGGAAGATTTCATACCCAGTGTTTGTTGATAATACGGGTGGGGGAGCCAAGTGGTCTGACAGGCTGCTTCAGTGCCAGGTGGGTTGAGGGCCTAGAGAGGTTCAAGGAGAGTGCCTGGTCAGTGACGTTTGATATGTTCCAAAGCAAACTTCCAGACATTTTGTGGCCTTGATCCAGGGAATATACTCAAGATTGCCCCTCCCACTAAAATAAAGTTCATGGCAGAGTTCATTAGCTCCAAGGCTGGCTCGTCCATGATGTACATTAGTGGGAGGTTCCCTCTGGACGCTGGGACTGCCTTAATTCCCTCAGCACCTGGCAAGGGTAGGGTGAACCGGATTCTTTGGAGCAGTTCAGGGTGTTCCTGTAGTTCGTGTTGTCAGCCAGAGAGCTTCGTTTCGGATTGTCCAAGCTCTGACTCTGCAAACTAGACCATTGTGTATATCTTCCATTTCCTGTTTGCCCAATCTAAACAAAGCCCAGCAGCTCACTGATTGGTTAACTTCACCAGAGTTTGCTGGACTCTTAAGTCTCGATATTGCAGATTATCTTGAAGGAAGATAAACATATGCTTGTACCAAATTGAAAAACAATTTGCTTATATAGTTACCCAGGCTTTCTACTAGGTAAGATCTTTGTGGGAAATGTGACTTTAACTGGCACTTTATTCAGCACCATAAGTTTATTAAGAGGTCAGTGTTTCAGGCATTCCAACAAAAATTCACAATATAATTTTTTTTGGAGGTGATACTGATTTAATTGCATCATACTTAATTCAAATTAATTTCTTCAGTTCTTAAAAATTCTTCCTGATTCTGATCTCACTTTTGAGAAATTCCATTCAAGAATTTAGCATGATTAATAGTCACTTTAAACTTACTGTCATCTTTATAAATAAAGAGGTAATACGCAAATGGTCGTTACGCCGTGATGCATAATGACCAATCACCAGGAGGGTGGGGCAGCGAGCTACAAACTGGGGAGAGCTACAGGGAGGGCGGGGCAGCGAGCTATGTGCAGCGGAGAGCTACAGCGGTGGTGGGTGGGCAACCAGCTGAGGCAAGCGGCAGCAAGCTACTCGCGCACGTATTTGTGTGCAGGGCCACTAGTTTGTGTGTGTGTGTGTGTGTGTGTGTATATATACCAGTATTTTAAAGTATGTGTGTATGTATGAGGATACATGTTATATATAAGTACATATACACATATTCAGCAGCTTTATAAAAACATTATCATAGAAGCAGTACATATGTATTGCAGAAAACAGAAAATGCAAATGTGCAAACATTTGAAATGACTCTCACTCCCTGAGATGAACACTGTTGGGATCCCGGGGCACGGCCTTCCAGATGTTTCTCCTGTATGTCCTGTGCGCCCGTGTGCACACACCCACACACCATTTTTACCCTAAACGGGATCAAGCTGCATGTGCTGTTTTATAATCTGCTCTTTAGGCAATGATCTCCACCTTTTTTTTTTTTTAGTAAAATTTCACTTCATCTGCTACAAAAACCATGTGCTCAGATTTCCTCACTGGAGCCCAGAGTATTTCATCCAGTTTGTACAAAGCAGCAGCCAGTCCAGGCCTTGCACTGCGTTTGGTTATATGTTTGTAGTTCTGAAGCAGTGAGACTGTCATTTCTTGTATCTTGTTTTTATATCTTTTTACTTTCATAATGACACATAGGGAAGTTAAGTATGTACTTTTCCATATGTAACAGTTCAAAAAAACACATTTAACTTCATATGAATTCTTTCTGAACATGAAGTACTGCAAGTTATTATAATAACTAAAATACTTTTTAATATTCTTATTTTTGGATTTGAAATTATTGTAAGGCCTATTAAATCAAGATAGAAATTAGGTGTTAACCAACATTAGGAGAATGGCTATATAGTAATTATTTGTATTTTCTGAGTAGAAAATCATTTTTCAAAAGTTAGATAATTTCCATTCTATTTAGCCTTGAAAATATTAGTGCAAAGCACATAAAAGGTGCTTTATAATTACAGATGAGCTTCAGAGTGTGTGTTTTATTGTGTTTTAACCTTTACAAATATTATAATCTTTAAGTAATATAAGTGCCTTTAATGACCCATAGTAAACCAGTTGAAACAAAGAAAAGTTGACTACATCCTAACAGTAAAATTAATTAGCATTTTAAATCTTACTAGTGATTTAATAGCTCACCGTTTAACATTGTAGGGCCAGGAAAAGCTGCTTGTAAGACTCACTGGCACAGAGTAAGTACATTCGCTTTGGGCCTGTGTGATACTGTTATCAGTCTGAGCAGGGAGGTTAAGGACTCAAGGTGCCACCTTTTAAAAACCAGTCTTCATTTTAACTTCTCTTTATTAGCTTCTTAATGGGACCTGTTTCAATTCTGTTTTTTAAAAAGCTATCTTAAAAAATAATAGTGTTTTTCTCTAGTTATTACAAACAGTATACTGGTAACTGCCTTCTGTATAAAATAACACTTAAAAATCTTAAAACTCTTCAATGTAGTTTAGATATACCCTATTTCATTAGCTTTTAATATAGAAAACATAATCATATGGTTTGTAGCCAAGGGTCTTTATAATATTATTATGCAAATATTGTCCCATAATGTGCCCTTTATGATATAAATAATAAGCGGGCTGCTTCTTACAAGAAAGGTGTTGAGTAGATTCTCCTTGTGCATATTTCTGTTTAATACAGATGTAAACCTTGTTTCCTAGAACATTTTACTTATATACAGAAAACGCTGTGAAGGTGCTTTGCCACAGTACCTCACCTGCTTTATAACCATGGTCCTTTACAGTGAAATCTGTGTTAGAATCCTGGTTAATCATTGTGACCTTACATCTCAGTGCCTTGGATTTCTGTTCAGTAAAACTTAGAAATTAAAATATTTTCCAATTAGGATCATGGCAAGAATTAAAATACAGAATATTTGCAAAATAGTTGGCAAATGCAGATATTCAGTAAATGTTAGTTTCCCTCCTAGAAAAGCATATGCAAATGCATTTGCTTTGCAATTGAAATTTATTCAAAGTGTAAAGCATTTTTTATTTTAAAAAAACCTCACAAAACAATCTACCTAATTAACCACCTGTCAATTATATGGCATATTTCTATTACAAGTTGGCTGCTGCTTTCTACCACTGTCAGAATGATCACAAAATATAAACTTGTCTGTCAGCCATGAGACACTAAATTCTCATTCAACCATAAATCAGTGTGGCGGACAGAATGGCTCACATACTCTGTTGTGTAATACACGCCCATTTGTTTGTGTTTCAGAGTGGAAGCTCAGAACGAAGTGGGGCCGCACATTCACTGCTATGTGGCAGCTGTTGCTGCGCACGCAGCTTTTCTGGAACAACCCAAGAGCCTCCGCCCCTCCCAGTGGATAAAAGAACACAGTGAAAGGCAGGCTCTGAACAGAAATAGCCTCCGTCGCCAAAACCTTACCAGGGATTGCCACTCCCGGCAGGTCAAGCACAGCGGCTGGGCTGTCCATCAGCCCTGCCCACGTCAGTACAATTACTAAGAATTTCAAGTGTGGTTGGTTGGTTGGTTGCTCTTGGTTTGTACATATGTGTGTGGATGTGTGTGTTTGGATGTGAAGTCTCTTTACAGCCACTTGGTGACCAATCACATAGTCGTTTTATTAGTGCGTGTAGACACTATCTTGAAAACCAGATTTACATGCTGTGGATCACATAATGCCTTGCTCTTAACATTTACTTTTTGGTAAATATTTTCAGAATATTTTTGGAAACATATCAATACAATTGCAGTGTTTGGTAATGTCTTTAAATCTATTAAAATGTACATGAATTAGCATTTTAAAGACATTTCTTCTCAAGTATGAGAATAGGCATCTTTCAATTTCATTTTATTTTGTATTACTTAATCAATCTTTTGAGTAAACAAAAATTTATTCTCAGGGTCAGCCATACACTTTATTGACCAGTACTTGATAATCTTTTCTGTATATAATGAATACATTTTTACACACTAACATGAGCATTAACAGGTTATAGTTGCCATAGTTATAATGGAATTATGGCTGAATTGTCTTTTGAAAGAAAACTTGATATATTTCTCTGTGTGTGGTGTTTAGTTTTGTTTTTCCAGATTAGCCATGCAGTTCATTTTGGAATTCAGGTACATTAAGTGTTAGTGAACAGTGCATTCAGTAGTTCCGGTGTGACTGTGACGTGGTACAGACATTAACAGGTATCGTGGGACAAAAGCACTTGTCGCACCCGCAGAGGGATTAAAGCAGACCTGTGAAGTTGTCATTGGAAAACGTGTGTCCATAGCTAACCCTTCAGTGCACGATTTAAGTTGTTTGGATTCTTCCCTGCCAGCTCTGCCCACTCACCACATCAGCTGGAAATTCAGGAGTACTTGTCCAGGCACTTGAGTGACTCCTAGTTAGACCCGCCGCAGGGGAGAGCGCCAGGCTTTGTTTCTGGTACAGTCGCAGGTGAGGGTGCAGGGGTCCTTGGGATATCTTCTCACGGTGTCCAAAGGAAGAGTGACAGGTTGGCGTCCTTCCGTTTTCATCTTTGACGTCTGGCTTCAGGCAGAACCTTGAACCACTTGGCTTGTTTCCTCCACCCACAGGGTAGCGGGCAGAGGTACCTCCCTCACAGCTGTTTGAAGTGTGAAACTCCAGGGCCCCTCTGCTGACCCAGTGATGGGGGAGGGGCCGTGGCAATGTTTCTGCCACACTGTTCTTCAGAGAGTTGGTGCTCATGAGGCCGGAGTGCAGCGTTCGATGCCCAGGGAGGCCAGTTAACTCACGGAGAAGATCTTTCTTGCCGCTAGCCAGTCACTTTCTTTTTCAGCAGTTGTGATGGGTTCTGCTGAGCCATCCACTCGCTGATGTCTTCGGAAATTACGTTAAGCACACATTTACAATCCAAAGCACGTTCTGCTGACAGACAGGAGTATCGCCGTCAAAATCAAACCACTTCTTTTCCCATCTCTTCCGCAAACCTGACTAAGTAAGCACACGTCTCTACAATGTTTTCAGGGGAAAAGCAGCATATAGTTATGTGAAGTATGACTTTCTCAGTGACCCTGCGCGCTCCCTGCGGGGAGCCCTGGAGCTTTTCTTCCAGGGAAGCTGTGCTCTCTGACCGGCCGGGGGGTGGGCTCAGGACGGTCAGGTCGGGTGGCAGATGGTGGCGTGAGGCTGTTCCTCCGCGGCGTTGACGAAGGGCCAGGAATGTCTCTCCTTTCCCCTTTCCACGACCCCTTTATTTATTTGTTTTCTAATAGGGGCCAGGTCTGACAAGTGTTGTTGAACTGAGCTAGAAGTTATTTGTTCCTCTTTGTGTTTACCTGAGTTGGGAGATAAGGTAGTTTTCAAGAGGGTGTGTATGTTTTCACATATGTCTGTTGTAGGGCCATATATTGGTAACTTGAAAAAAGACCAGCTAAATGTTTCTTGATGTAAGCCTCTGAGTACATGGGCCTCTCTCCATATATTACATGCAGGTTGTTAGTACCTCACGAGCTATAGCAGGTCAGCCTTGAGAATTTACTTGGTAGCATGAACAGATTTCTAGATAAAACCGAGTGGCCCTTTTTTATTTTTTCAGATTTCCTGATACTTTAAACACATTTACATCTCTATCAGTTATTGTCTTTTTGTTTTCCTTATCTGGACCTTTTTTTTATGCATTGTTCCTGGAAGACAAATGATTTTAGTCTTTGGGATATTTTTTCAGGGTAAGGGCTACCACACCATCTGTGATATATTGTGGTTTCTGTCTAAAATTGGCACATATAAGAAGTGAAGAAACTAGTTACATCATTCAGTTGAGGTTCTTGGTCATTAGATGTTTGTTAGGCATCTATTATGTACAAGACACACCAGTAATGATGTTGACAAGTTAAGTATTCTTTGAGACACGGCCAAAATACAATTTATTATAAATAAATTATTATTTTTGCTGTTGTAAATATTAGTGGTTTACAATGTGCTTTAATGCATATTTCTTAAAAATTCACACAGTGAGAAATAAGACACCTTTGAATTTAGTGCTCTGACTGTTTCTAAACTGATAATAGAGAATGTTACTTGGAGAAAGTCTGGAATAGGTGGTGTACACAGCAGTGCTTATGAATGAGTTTCTTAGTTTTTACAATGCACCACGTTTCTCAGTTTGTGTTTTTGTTAATAAAACATTTTATAATGTCTATCCTATGTTTATTACTTCTTCTTCCTTAGCTAATTGGATTATGTACTGCACTGTAAGTTGAAGATTAGCCATCCATTATCTTCTGTGGCAATGCATGTATATCGTTGGCTGAGGGGGGAATTTTTTACAGAAGGTGCAAAGTGTTTGAATTTCTGACTTCCTATTCCAGGGAGCTTTTTTTGACATTAATTTTCAGTTCATTTTTCCAGTTTCCATGCAAACTGCTCCTTTTTTACATGCCTTCTCTGTGTGTCAGTACTTTGATTCTAGTAAGAAGACAGTTGACTTAAAACTTGCGAGGGCCATTCAGCTTGCCTGTTGTTTCTACTTCTCAGATCTGTGTAGCACACTGGTTGGTAACCTTACATCTTCGCTGAGTCTGTCTTTGCTATTTCTCTTCCTCCTCAAGGACATGTATTGCCTTTTATGTTTTTAGGAGAAAAGAGCGAAGAAGAATATCTTTCTTATCCTCATTTTCTTTGAGATGGAAACAAACAAACAAAAATGAAGGACTCCAACTAGAAGATAGACATTTAAACTTAAATAGATTAATGGAGAAAGAGTTTCCAAGTATTAGTTTTTGTTTGTAGAATCAGTTAAGAGACTGCTCCTTGTACTGGAGACACTAGCATGTTTGTAATGTTACCGTAAAGTTATCTTATTATATACGGCCCATACATAGATTAAATTCTTTTAAAGGGGGCTACTATCATGGATGTTTCACTGCCATTAGCCAGGTTGATGTGTTATCAGTGGCATCCTCATCTACTTATTTTATTGCTTAAAATTTTATTTAAAATGCTTTATTTAGAAAACCAACATAATGTTTGGTGTCAGCCTTGCCATGTACCAGTTTCACTTGAAATTTGACACCAATCACTGGTTGAGGGTGGAGAAAGAGGTACTGGAAAGCATTCCGATAAGGATATATTTTTCTATTTGCAACAGTACCCTTTATGTGGGAGAAGTTACTGTTCAGAGGAAGGCAGCTTACGGGGATAATGTTTTGTATATTATTGAGCATTTTCCTTACACTTTTTAAAATTGTGTCATTGTTGAATGCCCAGTTTTGCTCTGTATTTGCCTGAAGTTTTAGTATCTGTTTTCCGACTGGACTTCTGAAAACCAGTACTTGGGGAGATGAGATGTGTGTGTTTTCAGGTTTGGTGTGTGTGAGTGGTTTTGCTTGCTTTTTGGTTGTATTTTCCTCCAGAGGTTTGGAACTTTAATCAATAATTCTGTGTATGTTATTTAAAGAAAAAAAGTGGCTTTTTTTTTTTTCTCAAGTAAAATTGTGAACACATTTGCTTTTCAAGGGCAGGGCATCAGTTACAGAAACTGAAGAGTATTGTAGATTGTACTATGTGCCTTCTTGATGTGTTTCTGGACACACAACTTTTTCAACAACTTGAAATCTAAAAAAGGGACATTTGGTTAGGTTATATACTGTACATCAATCTATGCATAAATGGCAGCTTGTTTTCTTGAGCCACTGTCTAAATTTTTCTGTTTTTATAGAAATTTTTTATACTGATTAGTTCGTAGCTGGTCAGTTTTATACACAGACTAAACAATACAGCACTTTGCCAAAAATAAGTGTAGCATTGCTTAAACATTGTGTATTAACACCAGTTGTGTGTAATTGGTTTCAGTGGTGCATTCTGCACCACCTGGAGTTATGGTTCTTAATCTTCAGTAAATAAAATGTCCTTTAACTTCACATTTGTCAGATTCTCCATTTTTTTTCTTTATGTTTGTTAGTCTTAAAACTAGGTATATCTTAAAATATTTGCTGTTGAGTTTTACTTGTCCACAAGATGTGTTTAATATACACTTTAAGTACTTTAAAAACATGGTGTAAATTAGTATAACCGCTAAGTGAATATGAATTTGAAGGTAATTCACAGCCAGTACTTTTTCCCTCCAACCAATCTGTGACTTAAAAAAAACACACACACCCACAAATATAGAACTTAATACATTGGTTTTTAGACTTTTCCAAGCTAGCTTAGTGAATTCGCAATGGCTCTTTTCCCACAGAAAGGCAGACACAATCTTCAAAAACATTTTAGGGGCAGTATGGACAAACCCCATGTCCATGAATGTCCCCTATTGTGTGGCTCTGCTCTAAACAGGCCAGTATAAACATTGGGAATGCTTGACTAGGAAGCTCAAAGAATCAGTTCCGTGTTAATGAGTCCTTGGGGGAAGATCAGGACTCTAGAACCAAAACCTACTTCAAGGGAGATTTTTTACCATCTCTCAGCTGCGATAACAGTAATATACGGGCAGAGGTGATTTTAGAGTGAGAGGAAGACAAGGTAGAAAAAACCCCAATTAGAGTAGTGAAAAGAAAACAGAATTAAAAGAATGAGGATAGTATAAGGTAACTTTGGGGCAACATGAAATGTAACATCTGCATCATAGGGGTACCAGAAGAAGAGAGCGAGCAAGGATTGAGAACCTATGTGAATAATGACCCAAAACTTCCCTATCTTGGTGAAGGAAGTTCAGAGAGAGTCCCAACCAAACAAGACGGATCCAAAGAGGCCCACACCAAGACACATCATAATTAAAATGTCAAAGGTTAACGATAAACCTAAAAGCAGCTGATTTTGCAACAGAAAGATTTCAGGTCACAAGGGATTGGCATAAAATATTCAAAGTGATGAAGAGCAAGGACCTACAACCAAGACTACTTTACCCAGCAAGGCTAGCATTTAAAACTGAAGTAGAGAAAAAGGAAAAGAAAGGTTTATCGGGTGCCACAGGAAAGACCAGAAATTGCACACGAGTCCAGGTGGTGCAGATCCCAGCAATCCCCAGGGAAAACTCGGCTTCAGGGGGGAGAACTCCGCCTGGGTGGGAACCGCTGAGCAGGGCTAAGCAGGGAGAGGCAGAAACATGGAGAACTAAATCCCTAAGTACTGGGATGGGGGGGTAGGGGGGGGCGGCGCTCACAGGTGCAGCTTAGGAAAGAGAGAGGAGCCCGCTGGCAGGAAGGGGCAGGGTGCCTCAGAGTCAGCGGCTCAGGAAGGAACCAAGGAAGCAGGGGCTGCAAGAGCCACCTGAGCCAGGTTAGGGTACTAACCTCGGAGGAGGCCTGGCTACGTCCAGGTGCCTGTAGTCCAGGATGCATCCCTGTCACGACAGGGGAAGGAACCCTGAGCTGAGAAACAAGGAACGCCTCCTCACTCCCTCCCATCACAGGACTCTCTTGCTGATACGTGGTTACAGAAATCTAGCTCATTCAGAAATAAGTGAGCGTGGTAACCCAACACCCAATCGGAAGCACTGGAGGAAAACCATCCAGGCAAAGGCACCGTCAGACAAAAGTCTGAAAAGGAGCAGCAATACCCCCTGCAGACGACAAAAACTCACCGGAGGAAAGTGGCCACGAAGCAGAAGGACGTGTTAACACAACACCCTCTTGTAAACCTAAAGAAATACTCCGAGGCAGTGGCGGCTGCAGGAAGCTGACGAAGCAGAACTAACTCAAGGAAGCCACGGTCCGGCAACAGGACACGGAACAGGAACGGGGAGATTCAGAAAATACGTATAAAAAAATACAGAAACAACAACAAATAACGAAACACAAGAGAGGAGACACCCCTGTAAGGGACTCTGGAATATATAAAGAACAGAAATAAACGTGAAGAAGATAAAACAAAAATTAATAAATCATTAGGGAGAGAGAAGATAAGCAAAGGAAGTCGTACAAATGTAAGGTTAGCGTCCCTGAAGAAAAAACACAAAGCAATGAGACAGAACAAATATTTTAAAGTGTAGCTCAATTTTAAGTAGGGTTTGCAACCCCAGTTGTAAACCCTACTCACAACTGAAGTAGGAGAACTTGGCCTCGATCACAGACCTAAGTTTAGGAAGGAGGTGGGGAAGGAAGGCTGGGTGGGCTGAGGTGCTATCTGATAGGTCCTCCCTTCCCCCAACTGATGGACGGAGTATGACGTCAACTCCACCTGTAGCCAGACATTCCTGAACACCTTATATGGACTGTACATTGAACCACCAATCAGCACCTGCCATATACCCTAAACCCCCAATTCCTAAGTCCCTAGGTGCCTAATCATGTGCCTTACATGAAGCCACCAATCAGCGCGTGCTGAGTGCCCTAAGCCCCATCCCTTCCTTACCTCCCCTTAATAGGCACTCTCACCCCGGCACGCTCTCTCTCTCTCTTTCCCCTCTGGAAGGCGGCCGGCAGGGTGATCGCCAATAAAGCCTGTGTCCTGGTATCCCATGGTCTCCGGCCCTCTATTTCATCTTTCACTATCTGCCCCAGCCTCCTCCCTGGGGTGTCTAAGGAGCTTCCCCTGAACTGTGGCAGCCAAAGGGGAGGCTCAGAAGTGAGGTTCATCCCAATTACCTACAGAAGTGGGGGCCAGAGGCCAAGTGAATACATGAAATAAATAGACAAGTTTGCAAACAGAGAACCAAACACTTCAGACATGAACATGGATCCACCAACCAGCTTGAGAATTTGAACCTTTTACCATATTTGCTTCAGATGCCTTTAAGGAAACACAACTTTACTGATACAGTTGAAGCCTACCACGAATCCCTCAGATCCCATTCATCTCCCCCACCACCGTAAGATACCACTGTCCTGAAATTGATCTTTTTGTTTGTTAATCCTCCTCCGAGGATATTTTTCCACTGATTTGTAGAAAGAGTGGGAGGGAAGGGGAGAGCCACTCCTTGCATCTTCCCCGTTCCAGGGAGTGACGCTGGGCATCCGGTTGCTCCCCTCAGAGTGGTCTCTGCCCCATCCATCTCACCCGTCAGCACACCTTCAGCTCTCCCTCCAACATACATGCTGAAGGCAGCCACTGCTCACCAGCCCCAGCCCCCAAGGGTTCCAGGCTCCCTGGCCGCACTGGTCTACTAGCTGCTCTCCACACAGCCACACGGCCATCCATCCGTTAAAGCGCTCCCTCCGGCCTCTCCTGCTCTCTCCAGTTCACCACATCCCAGCCATGCTGACCTCCTTGTTCACCAGCTACGCCGCGGCCCCTGGACCGGCCCTTCCCGCTGGAACACTCTTCCTCCGAACCTGCACCGCGGGCCGCTCTCCCCTGCGCAGTCCCTGCTCAGATGTCAGGGCAGAGGGCTTCCCTGCCCTCCATCTAGTCCAGCACCTCCCAGCACCCCCCAAGCTGCTCTCATGTGCCCTCTTCCTTCTTTTTTTTTTTTAAATATATTTATTGATTTCAGAGAGGAAGAGAGAAGGAGAGAGATAGAAACATCAATGATGACAATCATTGATCGGCTGTCTCCTGCATGTCCCCTACTGGGGATTGAGCCCACAACCCAGGCATGTGCCCTTGGCCAGAATCGAACCCGGGACCCTTCAGTCCACAGGCTGCCGCTCTATCCACTGAGCCAAGCCGGCCAGGGCTGCCCTCTTCCTCCTCATTACTATCCTACAATACCTTTATTTGTCTCCTAGGCCCCTCCCCCTGGAATCAAGCTCTGAGGGGGCAGGAATTTTTGTTTGCTTCACTCGGTGCTCTGGTGTGTGCAAAAATGACTGAGTGAACTAACTAAAATGTCACCTCCTCCGCGTCCTCCCAGGTCCCTCCCAGCCACTGCAGCTAAGGCAGTGCCCTCCGCCACATGACCTTACTGTCTCTCCACAGCGCCCCGTGAGAGTGATCTGCAACGCATTTCTTCTCCGGCCCCCACCTCATGGTCTGGTGGGCAGGGCCACACCCTCCAGTTCACCACCTGGCCCAGCACGCGCCCTCCTGTCCACTTCAACCTCTACCCAGGGCCTGGGATTTCCAGAATGCCCAGTCTGGCCCTGCTCAGTGTCACAGACCCTGAGGGAGCTGGACCAGCCAGGGCCAGGGCGTGCTCTAGCGCTCACACCCGAAGATGCCCGCCATCGGAAGCGCCTCCCTGCCCCTCCCTCCTGGCCATGAGCAGCCCTGGGCCAGGCACTCTCCGCTAGACTCCCGGCAGCCCAGAGGCCAGGGCCTGCTCTGACTCCAGAGGGAAGCTCTCAGCTGTGACCTGCTGCGCCCACTGCAAAGCTGGTGCCCGCTGCAAAGCTCTGTCAAGGAAGTGTTCCCTGGAGTCAGTGAGCACGCCCCTGCCTGGTAAGGGCCAGGGTAGAGGCATGTGTGGCGGGGGAAGGGAGCAGTGGGGGAGGGAGGCGTAGAAGGAAGAGCCCCATCTCAGGGCAGGGCAGGGCAGCTCTCCAGAGGAGGTGGTGTTACCTGAGTGTTAATGGAGATGGCAGTCAGCTGGGGGAGCATGCTAGGCGCAGGTGCAAAGGTCCATGCGAGGGCAGGTGTATGGAAAACTGCACGCAGGTGGACTTCCTGGGTGCAAGCAGCTTGTGGGTTAGGCCAGTGGTCGGCAAACCACGGCTCGCGAGCCACATGCGGCTCTTTGGCCCCTTGAGTGTGGCTCTTCCACAAAATACCACGGCCTGGGCGAGTCTATGTTGAAGAAGTGGCGTTAGAAGAAGTTTAAGTTTAAAAAATGTGGCTCTCAAAAGAAATTTCAATCGTTGTGCTGTTGATATTTGGCTCTGCTGACTAATGCGTTTGCCGACCACTGAGTTAGGCGATGACCGCACTAACTAAAGGAAGACTGGAGTCCTGAACTGAGGCAGAGGGAGAGAGGGCTCACGGTGACGGGAGGAGGCCCGGTACAGGGCTGCTGCAGTCAGACTCCACCATGGGTCTGGGGCAGATTATGCCTCAGCTTGCTCTTCTGTCAAGTGGGGATGACAGTACTAGCCCCTGTCTCAGTGTTGGTGGAGGATTCTAGAATGTACAAGCTTAGAGTAGAGCTTAGCACGTCATCTCACTCAGGAAGCGCTAACTATAATTCTGGAGCTCAGAAAAAAGAAGAAAGGGCCTGGGCCAGTTTGCTCAGTGGTCAGAGTGTCAGCCTGGGGACTGGGGTCCTGGGTTCAATTCCTGGTCAAGGGCAGGTACCTCCGTTGGAGGGCCTGTGCAGGAGGCAACCAACTGATGTGTCTCTCTCAAGTCAATGTTCCTCTCTCTCCCTCCCTTCTGTTCTCTCTCAAAATCAATGGGGGGAAAATACCCTCAGGTAAGGATTAAAAAAAAAAAAGAAGAAGGACTAAGATGACTTCCAGCATTCTAGTTTGGACACTAGATCTGCCGTTCTCAAAGTGTGGACCTCTGGGGACCCCAAAGACTCTTTCAGGGCGACCACAAAGTCAAAACTATTTTCGCAGTAAAATTAAGACATGTGCTCTTTTTCACTGTGTTGACATTGCTGCAATCAGGCAAATGCCAGCACTGGTGCCCCAGCGTCAACCAAGGTGGTGGCTCCATACGCCAGTCATTGTATCACCAGCACTCACCATCAGGGGGAAAAGCCAGTTTACTGAAAACTGTTTCTGCTGAGTGGTCCAGTGTTAACATTTGGGAGAACTTTTCTTATAGCTATAGTTTGGCTTAAGATGGATAATCAGCAAGTGTAACCCAATTTCTAAACACCTCCCAGGCAGAAGAATTCCACAGAAATTCTGTACTATCGCACCCTCGAGGAGGAGCAGGGCAGGGTGTGGGCTGCGCGGTGACTTCCTCCCGGCCTGCGGCCTGGGAAGAGGAGGGCGCTCCTTCGCCACGGAGACGCGGGGCGAGCCACTGCCAGCTGACCAAGGCGGCACCCGCAGGCGTACACCTGGCTGCCAGCAGGTGCCCTCGGTGTGAGGTGATGAAAATGGCACCTGACCTCTGTGCTCTTCCTCCAAGCCCATCACCTCCGCAAAACACCCGACACATTCCAACAGGAAGGCGCCCCGCAAAACCCTGGACCAGCCAGCCCTCCTCAAAACCGTCACGGGCATGGAAAACCAGGAGAAGTCTGAGAAACTGTCACGGCCAAGAGGAACCTTAAGGAGACATGCCCTCTGCGGGGGGCGGTGTTTGGACCCTGTAGCAGCAAAAGGACAAGAGAGTAAGACTGAGGAAGTCTGGGTCAAGTGTGGACTTTGTTTAACCATGCATCACCCCGGGTCCACCTGGCAGGGAACGCAGCGCCTGACGGTAAGATGCCAACAGGGGAAACTGTGTGCAGGGGCAGGGGCGGGTGGAGGGGTATATGGGAGCTCTGTTCTACATGCTCAATTCCTCTGAAAATCTACCATATTTTCCGGCGTCTAAGACTGGGCATATAAGATTTTCCTGGGTTAAAAAGTCATCTTATATGCCGGAAAATACGGTAAAACTTTTCTAAAAAACACACCCAGTTTATTCATTAAAAACCCCCAATATTAATTGGGAATAATTCCACCATCCGTCATTCTAACCAGAGACCGAGAGTTTCCTAATGGGATATACTATGCATCATTCAGTTCAGGGGGGCCTACCACGGTCTGACCAGGATGCCTCTGAGCTGCTGGGCCCGGGCTATAGGAAGATGACTACACCGAGGCCAAGGCCTCGCTGGAAGTAAAAGCCATTTTACCAGGTCCTTCTTGTCCTTGTGAGGTGAGCGGAAGTGCAGAGGAAGGAACCCGGGAAGGCTCCACAGAGGAAGTGACAATGCACGGAAGCAAGAAATAGTGGGTTGGCCCTAATTAAAAAAAAAAAAAAATCCTGTGCCTCTAAGAATGTTCTGGGTTCCCTCCCCCTTTTCTTCTGAAAGCGAAAGCACTGTGGAGACCCAGCGTCTCTTTAACCATGTGTTTTGACTTTGCATGTACAGTAGGGAAATGCATACTTTAGAAAATGCCCACATTTCTAAAATGATTACAAGTACATAGGCATTTCATACATTTCAAAATAAGGGAATTTTTAAAGTGGGGTGAGTGGTAAAAGGAGGAGCCGGACATGAACATATAAAAATAGGAAACAGCCCTAACCGGTTCGGCTCAGTGGACAGAGTATCAGCCTGCGGACTGAAGGGTCCTGGGTTCGATTCCGGTCAAGGGCATGTACCTTGGTTGCAGGCACATCCCCAGTAGGAGGCAGCTGATCGATGTTTCTCTCTCATCGATGTTTCTAACTCTCTATCCCTCTCCCTTCCTCTTTGTAAAAAATCAATAAAATATATAAATTAAAAAAAAAAAAAAAAGGAAACAGAACACTGAATGGCGATGCCTAAGAGACCCGAAAGGACGGCTACATGAACACAGTTCTGAGAAATTGCGATTTTACGACTCACCTTTCCGTTTTATTCAGGACCCTTCCAACCACTTCCTACTTTCTATCTATGGGTATAAAGGAGGCGCGAGAAGGGCAGGAGAGCCAAGGGCTAGCACGGCGCCTCCGCTCTGCGGCAGGGACAAATGCATGAGTCTCTGGGTACATTATGAAATGCCAGCTTTCAAACAAGTGTGCTGTTTTATCTTTTCTAGAGGAAACCCTTGCTCTGAGAAACCCAGTAACTTGCCCGGGAGCAGGATTTTAACCTCAGGCGACTGACAGGTTAAGCCCATGACCTGTCTAGTCTCACCTGACCACTGACCAGGTACATGCAAACGCCAGAAGTCCCTCTGTGGTGGGTGTTTCTAACTTCTCCTTTTCTGAAGTTGCCCTCTCTTCACTTCACAGTCCAGGGCATGGACCAAAGTACATCTCTAATTCTTGTTTTCGAGTAATTTACTGGTTAGCCCAGCGCCGGGCACCCAGTACTCCAAGATTAATCCTGCAGCTGCTCATGGACATCCCCGGTGTCCAGTGTCTTGTGATGGTCAAGTCCACTCCCTGGGGCTACCAGTTCTGTGTACGTTCGGGTGGAGGCCGCCCTTTTTTCCTAACACATCCTGCCGTGCGCTCCCCAGGCCTTACAGACTCACACCGTCGCCGCGCACGGAGGCACCTCCGCCCCTGGCCAGAGCGCCATCGCAAGCACTGCCCAGGGTCTGGCGCTTCCTGGGACTGACAAGATGCTGGGTCTCTTCTGACTCCGTCTGGGCAAGACTCTTCCCATGTCCTCATGTGTGTATTTGGGACAAAAACCATCACTCTGCCAGCGTCACGAGACTGTGGTCGGACACGAAAGAGAAAGTGGGGAGGAGGACTCCGCCGGCCCCAAAGCCCGAGAGCGCTCAGTATCGCTAGGCTCGGAGGCCCGTACGGCCCGCGAAGCACAAAAGGCGCGGGGAGGGGACCCCGGGGAGGGGAGAAGCGGGGCGGGGGGGCCTGGGGGAGTCCCGGCCGCCGCCTCCCGGTGCACCTCCGGAAGCGCCCCGGCCTCGGCCCCAGCGGCTCGGCCTCCCGGCCCGCTCCCGCGCGCACACGCCGCCGGGGCAGGGAGACGAGCTCGCCGGCCCGCGTCCGGACGCAGCGGCCAGGGCTCCAAGGAGCCTGCGCACGGCTCTCGCACCCGGAGCCTTTGTTCCGCAGGCCGCCCCTTCCCCGCCTCTCCCGCCGCAAAAGCAGCCCGCGAGTCCTCGCCGGCGTGTCCTCCGGGGAGGTGTCCAGACTGGGGGCGCGCTGGGGCGGGAACGTTAACGGGCAGCGAGGGGACCCTGAGTTTAGATATGGGGGCAGAGGCGGGAGACGCAGTGGACCGGCCTCCTCCCAAGATAGCTCGGAGGCGGGCCGCTGCCTCCCGCGCGGGCAGCTCGCGCGGGCTCCGCAGGGCGCGCTGGCGGCGACGGGGCGGGGCGGGGCGCCGCGGGCGGGCCCGGGGCCTGCACGTGGCGGGACAGCTCTCCCCGCCGCCCAGCCCCGCTCCTGGGGACAGGAGAAGGCTACCCCGGCCCCGCTCCGGAGGGGTGTTTTCCCCTGGGGAGCCCTGACATTGGAGGAAGGGAGGACGCGGCGCGAACGTCCCCAGCGCGGGGACTCCAGCGTGGGAAGCCGCCGAGCAGGGACGGGGTGGCGGGTGACCCGCCCGCGGGAGGGAGAGCCAGTCGGCTAAGCGGGGGGCGGGACACAGGGCTGAACCGTACCTCGGTCGGCGGGCTGGAGCCAAGGGCAAGGTCGGCGTCCCCGAGCGTGGCTTCCCACGGCGGCTCCCGCGGCTCCTGGAGCCAGACGCGTGGCGCAGGGCCCACGTGGCCGGCCGCGCGCCGGGCTGTGTTTACATTCTGCAGCCGCTCCACGTGGTGCGCAGCCCTCGCCTCCCATTGGCCCGCGCGCCAGCCCGAGCAGAGCTCCTCCCGCGGGGGCGGGCCGCTGGCTCCCCGCGCCTCTCCGGAAAGAGCCGGGTTCCCGTGGGCCTTGGCGGGACGGCTCGGGCGCGCCCCGGGATGGCCCCTTCTTAGCCGCTCGGTGCTTCCCGGGGTCGCTCCCGCTGGGTCGCACGCCGGGCTGAGCCTGACACCCTCAGGATCCGGGGTGACGGGCGGGAGGGAACGGAACCGATTGGCGGGAGGTGCGGAAGCAGAGCGGGGAGCCGGGTCCGGAGGAGGAGCTTCTGAGCGCTGCCTCCCGCCGGCGGGCCGCGCGGGCAGGTGAAGGGGGCGCAGGTGGCCGCGGGCTGCGCGCCTGGAGACGTCCCGCGGCCCCTCGGGGTGGGCCGGCGCGGACCGAGGCCGGGCGCGTGGGCTGCGGGACGGCGCGCGGGCGCGCGGGGGCGGGGAGCGCGCTGGCTGGAGGTGTCAGTCCGAGGCGCATGCGTGCGGGGCGGGCCTATATATTGGGTTGGCGCCGGCGCCAGCTGAGAGCCGAGCGGCGGGTCCGGCGGTGAGGAGGTGCGGTGCGGAGCGCGGGATGCGGGAGGGAAGAAAGCCCGCTCCTTTGGCTGCTCCGTTCCCGGCGGGAGGCCGAGGGAGGAGGGAGGGCTGAGGGCTAGGCGGCTGGTGGGGCTGGCTCCCCGCGCTCCGTCCCTGTCGGGACCTGGGGCAGGGGGTCGAGGGAGCGACGGGGGTGGGGGGCTGCCCCTGAGTGCCCAGCCACGGAGAACTCCCCTCGTCCTGCGGGCTTCTCTCCCACCCCCATTTGGGGAGCCATCCCGCGGGAGGATGGGTGTCTGGGTCCCCTTCACGGGGAGAAAAGTCCCCGAACAGCAGTTCCCCGTCTGGAATGTAACCCTCTTTCTTTCACTGTCACCCCTACCTGGAGCTGGGGTCCCGGCGCCCCCTCTTAGCGGCAGGCAGGCCCGGGTGGGGAGGGGAAGGAGAATGAAGGGCGCGACCAGCCTGCTCCCCCCGCCCCTTGCTCCCCGCCACCGCCGCTCCAAATTGGCGCGGAACCGGCTCTCCGCAGCCTCCGCGGCTCGGCCGGGATGGAGGGAGTGGGGGCGCTGTCTCACCCACTCGCGGGGGGTGGGGAGGTGCCGAGAAGACCCATGTGGGGGAGATCTCCCTCCCTGCGCTTTCGGGGTGCTGGGGTGTGCTTTGTAGATATTTGAAGACTCGACTCGCACCCTGGCTGTACAGTAAGTTGAGGAAATGCAGGCTTGTGTCCAAAATGAACGCCATGAGATAGCGAATGTCGTGCCGGGCAGCAGGGGGTGTCAGACCACCTCCGGGGGGCTTAGCTGTCACCCCCGAATCAGCGTCCTCTGGGCACGTGGGGAACTGGGATGGCGAGGTGTCTGACTCGTTTTCTCTCCCCCCTCC
The DNA here is from genome assembly GCF_951640355.1 of Cnephaeus nilssonii. NCBI lineage: Eukaryota > Metazoa > Chordata > Mammalia > Chiroptera > Vespertilionidae > Cnephaeus > Cnephaeus nilssonii. Next base: position 9,340,631 of record NC_137089.1, on the reverse strand, counting down.
AGAGGTTTCCTACACCTGAAGAGAATGTCAAGACGCAGGTAACTTTGTCTGTCTTGGAGAAGTGTTTCAGTGTTAGCCGCGGCCTTTGAAACGCATGATTTACTAATTAAACGTTCTTTTTTAAAATCCATCGTAGTAGCCGTTTGCAAGCTAAGCAGCAGCCCCAGCCCAGCCAGACGGATTCCCCCCAAGAAGCCCAGATCATTCAGGCCAAGAAGAGAAAAACAGCCCCGGTGAGCTGAGGGGAGAGGAGAGCAGAGGAGAGGAGAGGGCTGGCGGGGACCTCGGTGTAACAGTCGCCTTCTCTGTTTTTCAGGATGTCAGAAAGCGGAGCGAGGAGAAGGTCGCCCAGAAGCAGCAGTATGAGATCAGGGTAATGCAGACCGGGGCTGCGTGGGGTTGGCTTGGCAGTCGGTTCGCCTGACACTTTCACTTGATGCCCCTAGAGGTCAGCAGGGAGGCGCTTCTCCGGAGGGTGGTTTGGAAGTGCCTGAATCCTGCTCAAGTTTGCCTTGAAGCAGCTGGTTCCTCTTTGTGAATTCCTCCCTCTCGGAGCGGAGCTGCCCAGTGCACCAGGGCCCGCCTCATCGGTCCCGTGTACCGCTCTTTGTTCCCCTCCGACGGGAGGGGAGGCCCTCTTAGCTGCTCCTTGTGGCGCAAATAGGATGCGAGGTCACTGCCAGACTGGCACCAGCCCCCTGCTACCGAAGTCCTCCTGTGTGTTGTAAAGAAAACACTGTAGAGACAGTGGCTCTCTTTGAAACCAGCATTGATTGGGGGAAAGGGTCCTTTAAGGAGGACTTAAGTAATTGATTCCACTTGCTTCCATTCTTAAGGTTTTGCCTGAAAGTAATCTAAGGTATCAGAGCAAGATTAACTGGAGGGGGGGCACGTGGGGAAGCTTTTTATAACACAAGGTGCCCTTGGCACTATTGATAAATAACAGCAATTTTATAAATCTGTAAGTTATTAGTATCTGACTACAGATGCAGTTATTCCTCCATTCCCCCAATACGTAATGTCTTGTATTTCCAGAATACCAGTTACTCTTTATGAAGATTGACATGAGCTATATGACTTACTTATAAAATATAAGTAGAACTGCCAGCTTACTAAACTACATTGTCAGCATGTTAGCTAGCAATGGTGTTTGGGGGAAACTGTAGACTGTTTAGAAATATTAGCTTCCATTTATGAAAGATCTCAGATAAAAGCTGGTTTCCTATTGCACAGATATTCTTTTTTTCTTTTAAATGACAGAATTGTTGGCCACCTGTATTATCTGGGGGGATCAGCCCTTGCATTATCATTGAAACACCCCACAAAGAAATAGAAACAAGCGACTTCTCCAGATTTACAAATTACAGATTTAAAAATCTTTTTATTAATCCTTCACCTTTGCCTGATTTAAGGTAAGAAAATTTTCAGTAATTTAATATCAGATTAAAATTGTATGGATTTCATAAAGGGCATTACTTTATTTTTTGCCTTCATTATAAGATAGAAAAACTTGTAAAAATGCTTTCTTTACTGATATTTAAGCATATATAATCTGACTAGTGCTATTTGCAAATGATAGAGGAATTTTAAACATTGATTCTATAAGGTTATTTTCATTTGCTTGCAGAGTACGGTAAGCCTTATCAGAACTGAATCACCTTTTTAATGGAGTTTAAATAATTTATCTAAATTGTTACGATGGAAACATTTTAACATGTATCATTTGATATATCCCATTTATTTCTTACCAAGCTTAGTAAGGTCTATACTTTTTTTCTAGTTAATGAACAGGACTAGGAAGTACAGCTTATACCAAACCTCTAGTAATTAGAGTCACTGTAGGTGACTCTACTATTGGTGAACTAGTTGGAGGCAACTGAAACTTGACTCTACTGGGATCATATGCTTTAAATATTTGCCTTTTTAGTATTGCTCTTGAGAAAACATGGCTATCTTAAACAGGAATATTATAAGTAAATGGAAACAAACATTCTTTTGAAATCTGTCAATTTAGATTATCATAATCAAGTTTTTGCTGTATGATTTCAGATTTCTACTTTTTCATGCTAAAAGTTAGATAAAACTACCTTAAGAGTGTCTCCTTCCAAGTTCTAAATTGAAAGTTGGATTTCAGTGTCTTATAGTTGAATTTTTCCTATGTAAAACACAGCTTGTATATTATGTAAACCACACAGTTATTTCTTTTTACCCTTTTTCCATAGCTGGGGATGTTCAAATGATGTTTGGCTAAACATGTTAAAGAAAGAGACCCGGTATGTTCATGACAAACATTTTGAAGTTCTGCATTCTGACTTGGAACCACAAATGAGGTCAATACTTCTAGACTGGCTTTTAGAGGTATGTTCCAGCAATACAAATTTCCTCTCTCTGTATGATGGAAAATATTTAGACGTAAAGGTGCTTTTCATGTGCCCTCATGATGTATTACCCATTGCCAGCAGCCACCTTGTTTGGGGCTACTTACTGTAGTTGATAGTACCGAAATGGAAAATGTCTGTAAGAGTAAAATCATGAGGACACAGCCACTGCATCTCACACAACCCAAACCCAATTCAGAATTCTTGATATTGGGGTATTGCTGTGTACCAGACGCCGTTCAAGGTGCTGAGGGTATTCAAGATGTGCAAAGTGAAAAGACTAGGCTTCAGGGCTTTCAGAAGTCCTTTCTGTATCACCAAAATCAAGTTATGATTTGTAATCCTGATTTCTATGTCCTAAACCAGTGGTTGGCAAACTCAGTCAACAGAGCGGCAAACCGCGGCTCACGAGCCGCATGTGGCTCGCGAGCCGCAGTTTGCTGACCACTGATCTAAAGGAATGAGTGATCTTGAAGTCCCTACAGAGTGTGCCAGAACTAACTTGTTTAAGCCCACTCACTATTACTGAGGAAATGCTTACATTGAAGACTAACTGATTTTTGCTCTGTAATTTCCCTATTAAAGTAGATAGAAATGATATATTCTAAGGGAGAAAAACTATAGCCTTTCTGGTGGAGTAACACATGGCAGACAGAGTAGACCTGCCAGAAGCTACTCAAAAAAGTCTTTAGGACTACAAAATGTTCTTTTGAGTCAGGTTATCTTAATTCCTTATTCTGACTAGAAAGGAAGATTGTATTTCAGTCATGAAGTTAAAAGGTGGTGGTTGGGTTTTTATTTTTTCTAAGTGTCTTGTGATCATGGAAGCAATTTAAGCACAATTATGTTGATTTTGCTTTATTTTCCTTTTTACGTTTCATTGATTTTTATCTAGTGATGGTCTATCAAATGTATTTCTATTTTCCCTTAAATATATGATTAGGTATGCAAAACTGTACAGAATACATTAAGACAAATCCAACAGTGTTAAATTCTACTTTGTCTTAGTATACAGGGTGGGGCAAAAGTATGTTTAGAGTTGTTCATATGGAAAATAATAAACTATTGAGTAATCACAACTGTAAACCTACTTTTGCCCAACCCTATATCCTTTCAGCATTTGAAAATCTATTTATTACCTAAATAGTTTAAATCATAAGATCTCACTATATGTAGGAGATTTTTTGAAATTCAGTATCCATCTCTTATTTTAAAACATGTAGTAAACTAGTAATAAGTTTCTTTAACACACCGTTTATCAGAACCTCTATCCCTGTTTTCTTATCTTCAAAATGGGGATAACGGCCCTTAAAAGTTTCCCCTATGATAAATGTGGAAATGACAGATACTATTTATTATTAATAACAATAATGAACAGAAGAATTCCCATTACAGTCCTAAACAAGATATATGATAAAAAAAGTTTATCATTAATGTTATTCATTGTTTTCTTCTACAATTTTACCCAGTACAATAAAACATGAAAAATAAATGACATTGAAACACCATTGTCATTTTTTAGTTAAATATCTAAAGTGAGAAGAGAATCAGTTGGAACTATTAGGATAAGAATATAAACTAAGCATGAAAATTTACCTATCTGTCAGCAATAAACAATTAGGAAATGAGTAGAAAAAAGTTCTCATTCATACTCAGTAAAAATATAAATGTATCTGGGAATAAATACATTTTTTAAGTCCATATGAAAAAAAAACTAAAATAAGAGTAAATGCAGACAATAGATTTGTTTATCCTGTTAGTGCATGTTATTTTTCTCCCCAATCTTAACTTTGGTATCCTAAAAAGCAAAGTTGGGTTTATAAAAGTATTGTAAGGTCTGGTATGCTAAAATACAATTTTCTAATTTGGAGAAATTCATGGAGTAATATTTAAACCTTGGGGTTCTTGTCTAGGTATGTGAAGTATATACACTGCATAGGGAGACGTTTTACCTTGCGCAAGACTTTTTTGATAGATTTATGTTGACACAAAAGGATATAAATAAAAATATGCTCCAACTCATCGGAATTACCTCATTATTCATTGCTTCCAAACTTGAGGTAAGTTCTCAAAGTTTATCCAGAGACATATTTACCAACCCAGTTTTTAAAATCAACACATCAATTCCAGAAACACTACTACTTTGATATTAACTCCTTAGGGAAGATGAGTGGGTTTTTCAATGTTTTCTGAACATTATGATTTGGATAAATATCATAGTTTCCTTTTTAGTATCCAAGCCTATTATAAGTTTCTGGTTTAAATTCTGGAATTAGTATCTAGGTCAAATATTACATGGCTCATTCTGCCAAACAAAATACCAGTATACTGATGCTGTCCCTATATACGGAATTATGGCACTTGGACTCAATAGAATGGTCTTTGAAAACTGATTAACCAATCAAATGAAATGCTTTTTTGGGTTAAAATAATATTTTTGTATCTGATGGTGGTGCCAGGATAGAAGGCAACTCTTCCTGCTTGAGATTTTCCTTCACACAATCTCAATATGAATATGAGTATCATTGGTACCTTCATCTGAAATTTTTGAAGCCTGTTTGGAGGGTAGGAGGACTAAATCATGCATTGATTTCCTTGTGTATTTTTTTCTTCCAAATTTGCCTTTTGAGCTTTAAGAGATATCCCCAAATTCTGCCAAATTTGGTGACTTAGTATTCAGTCAATTCTTAACTGAAATCATACTTTGTTTCAGATATCTTTCTAGACTGAAATCTTCATATCTAACCTGTTTTCATCTGTGGCAGGCATCTTTTCTGCTCATTTGACCATCCTAGTTCTCTGGACTGCTAAAGCAGACCTGTTATCAGCCAAACTGCACAAACCATCCTTTTGTATTAGCGTAAAGGAAATGTTTTCAGTTTCTAGAACTTATTGAGTGTTGTTTTATTCTGACCAACGTAGTAGGCAATCTTAAAACAAGAGTGGCTTTTTGTGTTTTAACTGAAATGACTGTTCAAAATACTGGTGATGTTTATTAACTGCAATTCAAGATCAATTCCATGAAAATAAGTCTCATTTAATATAGTTGGCTAATTTAGACCTAGATATGAAAGATACCTTTAAATGTACGGTTGCTTTGGCTATTGTAGAATTATTTTACTAAGATTTATTTCCCTTTGTGAACCTGTCCTTAAAAATGAAGCCTGGCTCTAGCCAGCTTGGCTCATGAATAGTGTGTCAGCCTATGAACTGAAGGGTCCCGGGTTCGGAATAGTGTGTCAGCCTATGAACTGAAGGGTCCCGGGTTCGATTCTGGTCAAGGGCACATGCCTGGGTTGCGGGCTAGATCCCCAGTCGTGGGGCGTGCAGGAGGCAGCCGATGGATGATTCTCTCTCATAACTGATGTTTCTCTCTCTCCCCCTCCCTTCCTCTATGAAATCAATACACACACACACACACATATAAAATGAAGCCTGTAGGTAGTTTGTATATAATTCTTTTGTTTTTACCTCAATCTCAACTGTGCTTAACACTAATTTTAAAATCCATGTTAAAGGAAATCTATGCTCCTAAGCTCCAAGAGTTTGCTTATGTCACTGATGGTGCTTGCAGTGAAGAGGATATCTTAAGGATGGAACTCATTATATTAAAGGTAATAATAATTATATATTTTATTATTCTAGCTGCAATTTAATAACAGTAATTATTACTGAATCTCAAATACTACAATGTAAGTAATCAAAACCGAGGTTTTAGTATTAGGATCCAGTTCTAAAGAGGCTAATGCAAAATATTAACAATGTTATGGATAAAAGAGGAATTTGCTTAGGGGCTTAATCACAAGGAACAACAGCAGCCTGTAATTATTGGAATCGAGAGTCTAGGTCAGTGGTCGGCAAACTCATTAGTCAACAGAGCGGCAAACCAGTTTGCCGACCACTGGCTTAACGTATTAAATTCTATTTTTCTGTATCTTTCAAGTTTCTATATTGAGAATATACTACTATTCAAAGTAATTATGGACATTTTCGAAACATATAGTTAGTAGTTAGCATATAATATATATAAATGAATTCGAACGATTCCCAGACCTTAGTCATTTTCCCCTTCTTCCAGCAGACAGAAAATAGATTTCACTGCCTTTTTTCTATATGCAGAGAAAGGGCTATTAATAGAAAAATGGAGGAGAGATTAGAGATTAAAAAGTGAGTGTAAACTACTCTAGCATGTTATTAAATTTGGACATCATGGGTTTATTAATAGGATATACAAGGAAACCTAATCAATATGACTTTTATTTACAAATTATCATGTTATGTTTACAAACTGTAAACACTCGGGTAGCTCTGTTAGAATGGGATCTTGTTGGCATGTTGATACTGCTTTAATAATAAAATTATCCAGATTCAGACTTGTAGTACAAGAAGGATGTAAAGGGAAGATGGCATTCTCTGCGCAGTTCTACAGGTGTTAAGACCCTCTGCTTTCTCCTAATTATTTTGGACTTCTTATAAATGGTAAAGTCTCAGGGCTTCGTGGAGGGAAAGATGTCACTGGAGATTACAGTAGTAAAGAAAAAGTTTAGAATCAATTCTTTGACAATCTGAACGGAATTTGTTATGGAGTCATTGAATACAATTAAAAGAGTAGTTTTAATGAAGTAGAGAACAGATTTGGAAGACCAGCGACTGCAAGAAATGAGAAAAGCAGTAATGAATAATAGGCTGAATGAACCTTGTAAATAAAGACAACTAGAGAATAAGAGGGTCCATGTCAATAATAGACTATAACACACAAGCAGCTTTAGCTTGTGAGGTATCGATAAATATCTTGAATAAAAATAGGGGTGCAGAATAATAAAACTCCTAGGAAAAAATAAGCCTAAAAACAGTTTCTTACATGGCTAGTTTAGAAAGTAGCTATACAATGTGGTATCTATGTACCTGTATTTATTAACAGGCGTTTTAATTTCATTTAACAGGCTTTAAAATGGGAACTTTGTCCCGTAACAGTCATCTCCTGGCTCAATCTCTTCCTTCAAGTCGATGCTCTTACAGATGCTCCTAAAGTTCTTCTACCTCAGTATTCTCAGGAAAAGTTCATTCAGATAGCTCAGGTATTGACATTGTTATTGAATATATGCTAATGTTGACTACAGGTTTTGTTTAGCTTTTTAAAAAATTGATTGATTTGAAAGAGAAACATCAATTAGTTGTTCCGCCCACCCATGCATTCCCAGGCTGATTCCTGCATGTGCCCCAACCAGGAATCGAACCAGCACAGCCCTGGCGCATTGGGATGCTGCTTCAGCGGAGCCAGGCGCCAGGGCCGTTAGTGTATTTATAGTCATAAATAAGCTATCCAACAAATGACACTTTCTAACTCTCTATCCCTCTCCCTTCCTCTCTGTAAAAAATCAATGTATATATAAAAAAAGAAAATCTATTTTTCTATGTAGGATGTGAAAATCTAAAACACTTCGTGAGCACTAAAACTGGATAACCAGTAAATAGATTGGAATTGGTTCGTTTTTTAAAACTTTTACATGAAGGCTTAATATTTTTAGTCAGAATTCCCAGCATCCTAGGTCAGTGGTCGGCAAACTCATTAGTCAGCAGAGCCAAATATCAACAGTACAACGATTAAAATTTCTTTTGAGAACCAAATTTTTTAAACTTAAACTTCTTCTAACGCCACTTCTTCAAAATAGACTCGCCCAGGCCGTGGTATTTTGTGGAAGAGCCACACTCAAGGGGCCAAAGAGCCGCATGTGGCTCGCGAGCCGCAGTTTGCCGACCACTGTCCTAGGTTATCATAAGCAGCCATGTATATCCTTTTGATAGACAGCAGAGCTTTGATAAGTTCATAAACAACATAGAAACATTTGTAGAGGTATATAATTCATTTCCAGTTCTTCTCACTTTTCTATCTTCTGGATCAATGGGGCAAACATAATTTAAGTTTTTTTTTTTTTTTTAATTATTTCAGAGAGGAAGGGAGAGAAACATCGATAGAGAATCATTGATCAGCTGCCTCCTGCATGCCCCCTACTGGGAATTGAACCTGGGCATGTGCCTCCAGGACAGGACCCTTCAGTCTGCAGGTTGACGCTTTATCCACTGAGCAAACTGGCTAGGGCATAATTTATGTTTCATTCACTGGACTGGTATCACTTCAGGCCTCTGAAATCTAGTCCTTTTACAGCTCTTATTGCCTGAAATATACTGCTTCTTAACTAATCTGTTTAGAAACATGTTTTCTCCTTGTGTATCTACTTCACCGTAGTCTTAACAGATGGTTCTTAAAATGTAACTTTCCAGGTTCAAAATGTTCCAGTAATCAGAACTCTAAAAGTTCTGGCCTCTTAAAGACCCCTTATGATCTAACCTAGGTTATGCCTCTGCAACTACCCCATTTTTAAATAAGGAATAAAAGTACTCCTTGCTTATTTAACATTTTTTACTATAGATGTTCTGAACTACTTGAGTTCCAAAGGAAATGCTTTCTCATTTATATTTACAAATGCCGTTTTCTATACCTACAACACTACTTCCCAATCTCCCTGGCTACCTTGTATTGGTCATTGAAGCAAAAGGTCTTCCCCACACGGGATTAGGTGCCCTTCCTACTCGTCAAGGTCACACTATGTAACAATCCCCCAAGACTCCACTTTCTTCAGGGTGGCGGCTTATTTTGGGAACCCTCTCGTTTTAGCAGTTCTTGGCATGTGGTCCATATCATAAACACTCTAAAATATTAGATGATTGGTATTTATTAGATTTTCACATCCTACATAGAATAAGAGTGTAGATTTTCTTCACTTGTATGTGGCAGTTACAGCAGCCTTAAGAAGTAGAGAACTTAAATTGTTAAAAATGTTAAGGTAATTTTAATTCTAATGTGTAAAATAGGTACTGTGTATTCAAAAGTGCTACTGAGTTTTGATATTTCATGTCTCCTAAATACTTTGTACTTTTGCTTTTTCCTTTGTCAGCTTTTAGATCTGTGTATTCTATCCATTGGTTCATTAGAGTTCCAGTACAGAGTACTGGCTGCTGCCGCCCTGTGCCATTTTACCTCTATTGAAGTCGTTAAGAAAGCGGCAGGTAAGCCATTATTTTACCTTCTTACCTGTTCACAACTTTTAGAGGACTATTAATTTATGAACTCCAGCATGCTGCTAAACAGAAACTTAAAATTTTAATGGGAAAAATTTAGCAGTGTAGTGATTATCTTCCCTTCTGCTAGTTCAAATCCTCAAAGTCTATCCACAAAAAAAAATAAGGTCAAATGGAATTTAAATCCATTTGAAGTTAATCAACATGATTATAGTTGTGCTTTAAGAGTTCTTTGGGTTTTGATCATTTTAATTTCCTATATAGAAGGTACTGGTTAAGAAGCTCTAAGTCTTTTTTCCTCAAAATAGTCACACATAGTTTGAGTCATAATCTGTTTTGACTTGCTAAAACTTATTGATTTGGGCTTCTTTTTTAAAATGAGTTTTAATATAACTATCCTTAAATTTGGAAGCAGGAAGAAATTCATTAGGCATATATTAGATACTTTCTGATGTAACCTTACATTTTGCTAACTTTTTTCTTCCTAGGTTTGGAATGGGACAGTATTTCTGAATGTGTAGATTGGATGGTGCCTTTTGCCAGTGTAGTAAAAAGGACTAGTCCAGTGAAGCTGAAGATGTTTAAGAAGATTTCTATGGAAGACAGACACAATATCCAGACACACACAAATTATCTGCCTATGCTGGTATGTTTCTTGTGGGTTTTTTTGTTCTTGATAGTAAGTCACCAAAACAATGACAGTAAGGATGCTACAGAATAAAGAGATAGAAAGTTCTAATGGGCACAGTGATTTCAAAATGTAGAAGAGTTAATAACTTTGAAGTTAAAGCAAGATTTGTGAAGTTTCTTAAGATCAATGCCAACAGTCTAAGAGTTTAAAAAAAATACAGTTACAGCAGTTAAAATTGCTGAATCTTAGAATATGACATCAAGTTGCAAAGACACAAAAAAGACCATTGTAAATAGACCCAGAGACATAGAAGCATCCAACAGACTATCAAATCTCAGAGGGAAGGCAGGGGAGGGTGGGGGTGGGGTGGAAGAGATCAACCAATTGACTCATATGTGCATAACCCATGGACACAGACAATAGGGTAGTGAAGGCCTGGTGTGGGGAGCAAGGGGGTCATATGTAATTCTTCCAATAAGAAAAAGACATGCTCATTTCCTTTATATGTACCTCTCTGCATCTATTATCTGTATTTATATCTATGCTTTTTATAAATAAGGTAAAATTTGTCATAAATGGAAAAATAAAAAAGACCATTATATTAGGCCTAAGCAGCCTCAATTTCGTATCCAGAAATCTGGTTAGACTTTATTTTATTATGTCAATACTTTACCTTAGCTGCTAATCTCTGCATTTCTTCACACGTGTAGGAGGAAGTCAGTTACGTAAACACCCTCAGGAATGGGGGGCAACTGTCACCGGTGTGCAATGGAGGCATCATGACGCCACCGAAGAGCACTGAAAAACCATCAGGAAAACACTAAGAAGCTAACTAAGCTGACAAGTATTCACTCAGTTTTGGGCAAAATGGCATTAAAATGTACTATCGTTTTACAGGAAAATAGTGGCAGGACTACCCTAGCAATTCAGAAATTTCAATGTCATTCTTTGATTTAAAAAACCACGTAAAATTGGCACTAAGAAATGTATTTCATTGTCAGCTGTTTAAAGAAACAGCAAGCCTTGTTTACAAAAAATTCATTCCCAAGGTGACTGGAGAGAAGCCAGCCACAATTTATGCCATAAAAACTTTTTGATCCAGTGTTACTATTTTGATGGACTAGGAATTTTATCATTAAAATCTTAGACTAGGTAAGTGCTACCTAAAAGATACATTAAGTGATACAGTACTTTGAATCTAGTTTTTAGATTCTCAAAATTCATATTAACTTGCTTAGTGCAATTTGGTTCTTGAAAATAAAATTTAAGCATGTTTACAAAGGTTTAGTTTTGTAATAAGGTGACTAATTTATCTATAGCTGCTGTAGCAAGCTATTATAAAACTTGAATTTTTATTAATGGTGAACTTTAAAATGTTTTTTTAGCTAGTTTGTCTTGCCATACATAACATTTTTAACCCATAAGGCTAAGAACATGGTGTTTAAAACGGCGCTCTCAACAGTGGGAATACCAAAGAAATTATAAACAACGTAAATGCTGTGGCTCCTACATGGGGCTTCAACATACAGGTTGCTTTATAGTAACTTTTTGTACATCATAATTTGAGTGAAAATGAAGTACCCTTTCAAACTATTTATATGAGAAAGTCACTTTATTACTCTAAGGCAGTGGTCGCCAATCCTTCGGACCTCATGGACCACTGGTTGGCAACCGTTGCTCTAAGATATCCCTAAGGATTATTATTTTTTATTTAGTGTGACTAAGGCTTTATTTACATTTGCAAAACTGCTAAGGTCCTTTTTAAATTCCTACACGAGTTAAGCTTGATCACTTTGACACTGTCCTTAACACCTGACCTAAACTTCTATTAAGGCAGAAAAGTATTAAATGTATACCAATTCCCAGCTATCTATTTATTTAAAAAACAAGTAAACTTCACATAAGAAGTTGGTATATAGACTAGTTCTACATAAATGTTTTTGGAAAAATGTAATTTCAGCATCAAAAATGGATTTAATTAGAAAACAAATTATAGATTGTTTATTGTTACTAGACGTGTGAATCTCTTCTTTGAAGAAATTATAAAATTTAAGCTATTATGGCATGAAATCTTCTGTATAGTTTGTTTTTAAATTGTTTCGGTATTTTGTCTGGAAAGAAAACACCACTAAATGTATATATTTGTATTATATATAAACTTCATCTTTTAATACTGTTTATATTTAGCCTATTGTTTAAAAAATAAAGTTAAAAAATTTTAACTGCTTAAAAGTAAAGTTTTGCCATTGCTTGTAGAAACTTTTTTTTCCTCCTCTGCGCTGCCAGCTGTAACACTTCTTCGGGGTTGCTTGCGTTCAATTCTGTCTGACCAATGGCTTTGATCTTCCAAAACAGAAAAGTGATGTTATTAGAGATCTGGCAAAAAGTAAAGTCTTGCTAACATATACATACATGAAACTACTTACTGGTATAGAAGTTATAGCAAGGTGGGGGTCAGATGGGCAAATCATATGTGGCCTTACAGGCCACTGTATGGACTTAAACAGTGTGAGATGAGAAACCATTTAAAGGTCTAGAGTAGAGAGATGACATGATCTAATATTTTAATATGAAATAAACTAGATGCAAAAGCTCATTATCAAAATAGGATCTTTTAAAAAAAAACACTAATAACCAACTTTTAGAAATAATAGACACAAAATCTTAAGTATATTACTGAAGCAAGACACAAAATAACTTACCGCAATTTGTCTTTTATCTGTTTCTCCTCTTTTGTGATGAAGATCTAAATGAATCAGTTAAGAATAATAAATCTAATACTATTAAAAACCACAACAGAATCTCAACTCTTTTTTAGGTTTGGTTTAGAAGATACACATTATTAAATACTTCTTTAATTTACAGAAATGAACTGGACTAATATCACATGTGATATTAGATGAAAGGATACAAGTCAAGTATTCCAAAATGGTAACATCCCATATGTAGTCATAGTAGGAGTCCATAGCATCATGACTGAAAAAATAGAATTCAGTTACTTCCTCTTAAGCAGAAATATAGCAGCTTCATTTCTTTTTTTAAAATCATGCGTACCTGTTTTGCTCCTGCAGTGATTTAAAGGCTGTTTTGTAGTCAATTTCTCTGAGGAACTGACATAAAATTGCCACCTACATGAACAAATAAGGATTTGAAAATGGTTTAAGGTAACTAGTGTGAACAATAACTCCTGGTTTTAGAGGGGAAATTTTTAATGATTATTATATCAAGAATATATCAGCCTTACAGTTCACCCTGAGGGATTAGCTCATATTGATGGATCCCATCCAATTTCAATTGCAAAAACCTCTATACAAACAACTGCCTTCCCAATATTTTCTTCATCTACAGTTTTTAGAGATTTATTTGAATGAGAAACTAGCAAAAAGCCAGTTCAAAAAATTGAAGGGAATGGAAAACTGTCAACAGTGTCATGACATTCAAGGACATAAGAACATGCTTAAACCTTGACAGATGGCAGACACAGCTCATTTTGGCAAAATTTAGGCTGCCAGTCTGCTTAACCTAAAGCAGATCCACTTCAATCAAGTATGTAGGTCATAATGCTTATTTATTTTTAAAATATTTTTAAATTAAAAAAATATAATTCATATACCATGAAATTCACCCTTTTAGAGTGCACAATTCAGTGGTTTTTAGTATATTTACGAAGTTGTGCAACCATCACAACTATCAAATATCCTCCCTTCCGGTCTCCTTCCCATCTCCTCCCCTTGCAAAAACTCCATACCCATTGACATCACTCTCCATTCCTCTCCCCCGCCGTCTCTGGCAACCACTACTCTACATTCTGACTGTATGGATGTGCCTCTGCTAAACATTTCATATTAATGGGATTATACAACAGCCTTTTGTAGCTGGCTTTTTTCACTCAACATAATACTTGTAAGATTCATCCCTGTTTTAGCACATATCAATACATCATCCCTTTTTATGACAGAATACTATCCCATTGTAGAGACATCAAATTTTGTTTATCTATCCATCAGCTAACAAACACTGGCTGTTTCCAAGTTTCCGGCTGCTATAAACAATGCTGCTGTGAACATTCATGTACAGGTTTTTCTGTGAACATATGTTTTCTATTGGTCATAGACAGGAAAGGAAGTGCTGGGTCATATCGTAATTACACTTTTAATTTTTTGAGGAAATGCCAAACTTTTCCCAAAAGGTTGCCCCATTTTATATTCCTACCAGCATCATAGTTTCTCCACATCTTTACCAACAATTGTTTCTGTCTTTGAGTAACGGGCATATTAGTGAGTATGAAGTGGTATCTTACCATGGTATTGATCTGCATTTTCCTAATAACTAATGTACATATCTACTCTTAAATATAAGAAAACACACTTGAGAATGTTTCTTTTCCACTTAGAAGGTTTAAAGACCAATATTCTTTCATTTTACTTAAATTCTATAAAGCAGCCGGTTGCCAACCGGTGGTCCGTGAGGTCCAAAAGGTTGGCGACTGCTGGTTTAAGGAGACCTTTGGAGCAGCGGTCGCCAAGCGGTGGTCTGGACCACTGGTGGTCTGTAAGGTCCGAAAGGTTGGCGACCGCTGCTATAAAGAACTAAAAAGAACTTAAATATGCCAAATTCTTAAATACCATAAACTTAAGCAACAGTAAGGAAAATAAAAGCTATTTCCCAGTCCAATGCTTTATATTTACTATAAACTCTGATATACAGAAAAATAAACCAACATCAAAATATTAAACTAACCTGTGTGTGGCAATTCAGCAAAGAACAACACTTTATCATTCTTTTTATTACCTATAAAAACAATGTGGATTATTTTAAGAAACTAATTAACATCAATTATAATTAATGTACCGTTCTGATATGGGATGTGAACAGCAGGAGAGGTTGTACATTTTTACAAAACTCCCAACCACAGCAGAATACACATTTGTTTTTTAAAGTATACAGGGAACATTTACTAAGATATATGTGATAGCTGATACAAAGCAGGTATATGGGAACTCTAATTTTTTCTCTATTTGCTATGAATCTAAAACTGTTGTAGCCCTAGCCAGTTTGGCTCCATGGATAGAGCATCTGCAGGGTCCCGGGTTCAATTCTGGTCAAGGGCATATGCCCGGGTTGAGGGCTCAATTCCCAGCAGGGGGCGTGCAGAAGGCAGCCAATCAATGATTCTCTCTCATCATTGATGTTTTTTTTTCTCTCTCTCCCCTCTTCCTTCCTCTCTGAAATCAATAAAAATATATTTTTAAAAAATTTAAAAAATAAATGAAACTGTTCTAAAAAACAATTTATTCATTAAAAAAATAGTTACTGAAAATGTTTAAATATTAGACAGCAATCTGATCTAAAGCAATCGATTTGGGAGTAATCACAACAAACAGAGAAATGAAACTCACCCAAAGGGGACCCAGGAAGAGCATTTAAAGGCAGACAAGGAGGAAAAAAGCCAATAAAAACAACCTACCTGGTCTGTATAAACATCAGGGGGTACAGCTTTATTAAAGAAATCAGAACACACAGCTCCCGCCTGGAGGTAATAGTGAAGAGCTGCCGAATACTGATTTGTCGCTGGAGTAGAAAAAAGATCAAGAAATTATCAGTTAGAAAAACAGATGGGCCTCTTTGGTGAAGTCAGGTGACAAAAGCAGATTCAAACCATAGGCTTAGAGATAACACTCAAGAAAACACTGCAAAATATTGCCTTTTTTAAAAACCTACTTTAAAGAAGCAATATAATAGTTTTTGCCTTCTAAAAGTGACTACACAAAAATTTGTGTCAGATTTCTTGTCAAACTTACTAGTACAGAACTTAGTATTTGGAAGTACTTATTTCCCAAATGTCGTACTTAATTTGCTCAGGTAGTTTAAAACCAGTAAATCTTTTCTGAATAGATAATAAGATACTGATAATTCTTGGAGGGGCGGGGGGAGGGGCGTGGAGTGCAAGGTGTGAAAATAAGCATTAAAAATCGTCAACTAGCCTGGCCGGTGTGGCTCAGTGGTTGAGCGCTGATCTATGAACCAGGTTTTTTTTGTTTTGTTTTGTTTTGTTTTGTTTGTTTTTTCTATGAACCAGGTTTGATTCCCAGTCAGGGCACATACCTGGATTGCAGACTCAATCCCCAGAAGGAGGCAGCCAATCAATGATTCTCTCTCTCCCTCTCCCTTCCTCTCTGAAATCAACAAAAATATATATATATATATTTTTTTTTTAATATATTTTATTGATTTTTTTACAGAGAGGAAGAGAGAGGGATAGAGAGCTAGAAACACTGATGAGAGAGAAACATCGACCTGCTGCCTCATGCACACCCCCCACTGGGGATGTGCCCGCAACCAAGATACATGCCCTTGACCGGAATCGAACCTGGGACCCTTCAGTCCGCAGACCGACGCTCTATCCACTGAGCCAAACCGGTTTTGGCAACAAAAATATATATTTTTTTAAATCATCAACTATTTGCTTCAAAAATAATATAGGAGACAGCGAAATAATGTAGTGAGTGTACAGATAAAATGAGACTGGCCATAAGTTATTGCTAGAGCTAGGTGGCACATACATGTGGTTTCATTATAGTATCCTCTCTATTATAATATTTGAAATCTTCTCTTTAAAAAACTCAACTACTAAAACACTGATCATGAAATGATACCAGTCAGAAATTTTATATGACTTGTACACTAACAAAAGTTTTATCAAGTTGAAAAAAATCTATCACATAAAATGGGAGAATTATCAATGTATTCCCCAAAACATAATTATCAATTATATTTATTTTCACTTATAAAAATACTACAAAAACAAAACACAAAGCAAGCATACATCTCACTTACCAAAATAAATGTCTGCCTGAATAATTAACCAGGAATGGTTGTTTGGATTGATACTGCGGGCATACCGAACCAGCTCTTTCACTGTGATTGCCACAGCTTCAAAGTCCACTGACTGGAGGCTAAAGGGAAGACAATGACCAGTAAGCTCCATTTTAAGAAACAATTTCATATTCCATACACTCATTTACTAAAAACAAAAAGACTTACCCAAAATTTAGGTAACCATAAATAGTCTAAATATTACTAGTTGTAAATATATAAAAACTATCAAAACATCTAAGTCAGAGGAAGTGTGATAAGCTAATTTTTTATAAGCAGTCGAAAACAATCTGATTTTTGTTTTCTTTTCCCCAAAATGCCAAAGAAGGTTGACTAGACCACTCTAAAAAGGTCTCTTTAAATATTTTACAATATAAAGCATATAAAAGAGTTAGGATAAACACCTAGCTCCACTTTTTAGGCACAATTTACCAGTAACAAAATTAAATTAATCCTCACAATTCTGAGGGAGGTACTATTCATATACCCATTTTACAGATGCAAAAATTGGCACAGAAAGCAACTTGTCCAAGGTCATATACCAGGTAAGTGGAGTGGTTGAGACTCCAGTCCTAAGAGTTTGGCTAAGAGCCTCTAGGTAAACCATTCTTTTTGTTCATCCTACATAATAAAAAGGCAATATGCAAATTGCATCACTCCGCTATGCCCACGATTGGGCTGGCTGGAGGCGCGGGGGGCGGGACTCAGGGTGGCCGATTGGCTGGCAGTAGGAGCGGGGGGCGGGGACTCGCGAGTCCCCGTTCCCCGCTACTCCCGCAGGCCTAAACGGCTGGCGCTGCGGGAGGACCCAGGGGGCCCACGGAAGACGCCGGTGGCGGCCGAAGACGCCGGTGGCCGATTGCGTGGCCGCCAGCACCAGTTTTCCTCTGGCCACCGCCCCCCATCGGAGCGCCTCCCGAGTCCCGCCCTCAGCCTTCAGGAGGCGCTCCGATCAGCGGGTGGCCAGACGAAAACTGGTGCTGGCCGCCAGGTGAAGGAAAGTCTATTGCACGAAACTTCGTGCAACGGGCTTCTAGTTTATAATAAACACACACTAAAAATAAAGCATGGTACTCCTTTGGGAACCAAGCCTCAGTTAAGTGGAGGGAAGGGCCCCTCAGCCATTTTTGACCCTCCAATCTCCATATGAGATATAAAACTGTTTCCAGTCTCAAAGACTGAGATGGAAGCAAATTACTCATTCTACTGATTGCTTCCCTACCTACTGAAATCCTTTCTTCTTCACAGATGCCACTAAGAGCAATAAAATAAGGCCTAGGACATACCCTTCAGGCACAAAGTAAGAAGACTGGGGGGAAGAGAGGGAAGGAAAGTAACATTGGTGAGGAAACAAACATGGACTCTTCTGAGTGTGTGAGTGAGTGAGTGTGTGTGAGTGTGTGTGTGTATGAAGAGAAACATGTAAATGGTTTCTTCTTCCAGAAAAAGAACACTTTTTCTCCCCTAAAAAAATTCTCCCATCATCTTAATGTGATTCTCAGGTGATGAAAGTAAGGGGGAAGATTTCTTAAAGTAATTAAAGAGCTTAGGAAAGCAACTAAAAGGGATTGGAGCCTCTGATAATCACAGTGCTAGAGAAGATGTACAAAGAATTACTTAAAAAATAAAAATTAAAAAATAAACATTTTCAAATAGATACTTGTAAAAGAGATAAGATCCCGGAAACCTGATAGAAAGCCATTTTTTTAGCTTCCATTTTCTAAATTTTACCCACTGACAAGTAATCAGGACTACTTAGAGCTCTTCTGTTCTATCTAAGGCTGGTATACCTCAGCTCTTTAAGAGTTATGCCTTAGTCATAGCTTTTATCATTATTTCTTATAATCTTTTTTTTATTAAGGTATTATATGTGTACATATCTTACCATTGCCCCACCCCTACCCCCCACCTATATATGCCCTCACCCCCCAGAGTTTTGCATCCATTGGTTATGCTTATATGCACCTTAGTCATAGCTTTTAGAAAGACAATTACTATTATAGAGAAACACAAACTTAGCTATAGAACCCAAACACTGTAGCCTTTTAATCCAACTATTTAAGAGGTATCTATACCAGTCAGGATGGAACTAAATATATAAATAATTTAATAAAATGTAAGCTATAATACTTCTTACTTGGGGATGGAGGATGGCCAAATAGAAATGTGTTCAGCTGTAATATCATTCACAATGTCTTCCTTAAAAGGAAAAAAAAAAAAAAAAGGTGATTTAAAAGGAAGAGTATTTCAAACATTTTTAAAACAATGAAATTATGAAATACTGACCCGAACATTGTGAAGTTTGACAAAGAGTGACAAAATAATAGTCAAAACCAATGGTTCCTATGAGAAAGAAAACACAGAATCCTTAAATATTATATATTGTGTTAATATTTCTTGCATCAACATCAAGGATACCAAGTATTTTCTTAAGATTCTTACTCTTTGGAATTTACTATCTACTTTAGTTTAAAACACACTAAAGATCAAATTGATCATGAAAGAAATCATGGCACACAATTTACACAAAAATTAATCATATTTAGGAGTCTGGTTTGTAATATATAAATCCTCATGACTTTTGAAAGTGAGTAAACAGATCACATTCCACAAGTACTTTCAGCTACCTTAAACAAACTGACTTTTATTCCTTAAAATAATAAAGGATGGAATCTAGGTTATGTCCAGTAAATTAGTATGACATTAACCTGATCAAACAAAAATTAAAGCTAGGCTTCATACATCTAGCCCTATTATAAAGACTTCTTTGTCATTTAAAAAATACCTATTTGTAGTCACTAGAACATAAGTTAGGTAAATGCAAAATAAACTTCTCCATTTAGACTATCCTATCCTCAACACTGAAGCACATTAACAGTTCACCTAAATAATCATGTAAGCACTCAATATTTTTTATAGTTTATAAAAAAATCAGCAGTAGTAATTAAATTGACTTTTACGAAAACATACCCGTAATTTCTTTATAAAAGAAAGCAGTTCACTCCTACAAAAAAAAATAAAAAAATTCATATATACACTGAAAATAAATTATAGGTGAAGATTTATTCCAAACTCTCCAGTTCTGCATGTATAAGAATATATTTTATTGCCATGCCAATGTAATTTCTATATTACTATCCAACTGTAAGCTTTCATTGATTGTATTAAATGATAGTTTCTAAAAACAAACAAGGTATTTCCAAAGGTGATCATGTCAGACAAGTCCATCAGATGTCAGCACCAGCAAATTCTTACATTGTCTATCTTTATGATATATAAGGATAATGGTAGATGTTCTGGAAATAGTACAAATAGCATAAATAATAACTAAAAAAATAAACTGATCCAAACATACCTATACATTATACCTAATGTGGATTCCCTCTGCTTTATTAAACTAACTCTGCCATCATTTCCTCGTTTGTGTTGACTGGACACACTGCAAATCTGAACAACAACTTCCCAAAGGTCTTTGGCGGTCCGTCTACTTTCTTTAGGGCCTGGAAGCTCTTTGATTGTAGCTGCTAAAAGCTGTCCAAGCTATAACACGAAAAACAAACAGAAAATACACAAGAAATCATCTGCAATGTCACACGTTAGTTCTATTATTAAGGCACAAAAGAAAAATGGACAACTGCCCAAGTACACCAAGCAGTTATTTTATGCTGTGCCTTCTACCCAACAACTGAGAAATTCAGACCTCACTGTCTACTGACAGATCTGGATCTGCTCAGGAAAGAAATCTCTGGTTTTAGTATATTATAAACATCACTGTTCCAAACAAGTATAGTCTAATGAGAACAAATTGCGATGACACAAAGAGGTATGTGACTTGTTAAGTGGGGGGGAAAAACAAGTTACCAAATATATATAGTATGATCCTGCTTTAAAAAAAAAAAAAAAGGTTTGCAAAGAAATGTATATACCACAATGTTAGCTGGGGTAAAAGTCCATGGATGAGATTAAAATAGTGCTTAAGTTTTACACACACACACATACCACACATTTTAATCATTAAAAAATATTTGAGAAAAAAATATGGAAATTGAAGTTGACAGAACAAGATTCAAAGCAACTCTTCTCTAAGAAATAGTAGCAACTGGGGATACTGCTTTGTGAAGAGGCAGAATTAGGGAAGGACAGATTATGGAAAATGATTGACCTAAATTAAAAGAGCGTACAGACCAAAGATGGAGGAGGACCCAGAAATAATAAAAAGTGGAAGGGCTGAAAGCAAAAGGCAGAGAAAAGACAGATCCTAAATGTAGAAAAAGAAAATCAGCCTTATAGCAAATTCAGCACAGGGAAGATAATTAAGAGAGGAGAATGTGTGAGTGGAGGTGGAAGAGGACATAGAAGGGATAAATGAAAAAAATAAAGATTAAACTAAAGGAAAAAAGAATGAACAACTTATTGTCAATTCAGGGGTGTCACTACTGGTAACAAACATATACAAACATATAACAACAATCCAGCACATCACATTTAGAGAAGTAAACAGACTCTAAAGAAGGGTAAGGTCCACCCTGGCTGAGTGGCTCAGTTGGTTAGGAGCATCGCCCTGTACACTAAAAGGTTGCAGGTTCGATTCCTGGTCAGGGCACACTAGGTTTCGCATTCAATCCCTAGTCGGAGCATACGGGAGGCAACTAAGTGATCAATGTTCCTCTCTAACATCAGAGTCTCTCTCTGTCTCTCCTATCCTTTGGTGCGAGTTAAAAAAAAAAGTATAAGGTGCTCAAATGGAAAATGGGTGGAACTACACCCTCCTTACAGCTCCCACCAGTGTATACCCATGTATACCTGTGTATTCCAGAGCTTAAAACTAGAGTTTGATTTTTTTAAAATATATTTTTATTGATTTCAGAGAGGAAGGGAGAGAGAGAAACATCAATGATGAGAGAGAATCATTAATTGGCTGCCTCCTGCACGACCCCCACTGGGGATCGAGCCTGCAACCCAGACATGTGCCCTGACAAGGAATTGAACCGTGACTTTCTGGTTCATAGGCTGATGCTCAACCACTGAGCCTTGCCGGCTGGGTTTGATTTTATCATTCAAAGAAATAAAAGCTGACCCGCCTTTCACCAGTTTAGGATTATACCAAAAATTTATCTTTTTAACTACATTATTTTTCCTTGCATTATCATGGAACTATAGGGTATTAGAAAAAAAATATTAGAGAAGGCAAACTCAAGTGCCTGAATTATCAAAAACTATACTTTTAACTATAAACCAACAAACATTTGTCCAATCTTACATTGTATCATTAAAATTGGACAAGTTCCCTAAGTAGTACAGACCTAAAAAAATAGGTATAATAATTCCATCCTAATCATTATTTTACTTAGATTAAACGTGAATTACCTTCACATATGGATTACTCTGAAGCAGGAAGGCAGGAACTTGCAGTGTAAGGTATTCATTTTCCTTCCAGTTTAACATAAAAGCAACACATTCCTCAGCAATTACTTGACGAAGAGGAATATCTAAAGAGCCAAAAAAATATTTGGAATTACCATCATGACATTATAATGAGAACAAAGCAAAATTTGCTCAGATTTCAGTTAAACATATTAAAAACAACAGTTACAGATAAAAAACATTTTATACTTTTCTCTAGAAAGCTTAAAGGTTTCCCAACAGACTGCCGAGGTCCCCACTATTTTTTAAAATATATATTTTATTGATTTTAGAGAGGAAGAGAGAGGGAGAGAGAGATAGAAACATCAATGATGAGAGAGAATCATTGATTGGCTGCCTCCTGCACCCCCCGCACTGGGGGCCGAACCCGCAACCCAGGCATGTGCCCTTGGCCGGAATCAAACCTGGGACCCCTCAGTCCGCAGGCCAATGCTCTATCCATTGAGCCAAACCAGCTAGAGCCGTGGTCCCCACTATTAATCAAAAAAGTATGCACTTAAGAACACCTCGGATGCCCAACACTCTATTGTGGAAATTTATAATTCAAATGAGCAGAGAGAAAGAACACACAAATGAAACAAGTACAAAATGGTATGGCATAAACTTTTAGAGAACAGAAATAGCTAAACCATATAAAACTGTAATAAATCTGAGTTAATATATCATTTTTATTATTTTTCTGCTTAAAATGTAATAAATATTCCTGAGACAATTCATTCACTCTTTCAAAAAATATTACTGCACCAGAAACAATTGTTTTGAACACTTCCTCAGATATAACAGTCAGGTTTTAATGTACTGCAGGAAAAAGAAGCCCCAATGAATGCTAAAGAACAAGGTTAAAACTTTAAATAGAAAGAGCTATTAAACTTAAGTAATTATATTCAGTCTTTCTAAAAAGATTGCCTGTGGCTATTTAATTTAGATCTCATCTTATTCCAAAAAAGAATCTGAGATGACAAAAAACAGCATAGGAACACAGCCAAGTAACAAATACATTTGATTTATCTTCTTAAAGAAGGAATGAAGACAGAAGTGAAGTCAGTATCCCAAATGCTGCATGTCACTGAGTGCTACACAGCAGTTGGCTCCAATGCCTCCTTTACTTAGCCGGCAGTCCCTCTCAGTCAGATGGCCCTGGCTCTTAAAGCTGAATCAGAACCTGGAGAGTGGAGTCCTGATACAGCCTGAGAGGCAGTGCTTTGGAGACTAACCTTCCCTTTAAGCACCTGCAATACAATTATTCATTATCAAAAAGCATGGAGTCATATGCTGGAACAGGCAGCCAAGAAACATAACAAGGACACGTGTTTCAACAGAAAGCTACCCTTTAACACAGAGGTATTGAACGTTGGAGGATCTCTCCCAAAAGACATACCAAGATAATTAATCTGTAGCTCTTCTTTCTATACCTAAAAGGTTGGGTCTGCTGTCAGTTAAGATAACTTCTTGTTCCTGATAGCAAAGCCAGGTCCACCCACGTAAAGGAGAACTTCTCTTTCCCTGTTCCATAGAGGGCATGCATCTAACTAATTCAAAATGGGCCCAATATCACCAGGGAACAATTTTTTTCCTTACAGGGGGAGGGAGGAGGAGTTCAGAAGAAGTGGGAGTGGCCAGGCAGCCCCAACTTCACAATGGCTCTAGATGAGCGCTGTGGCCAGCAGGCACCTGGTCCATGCCAGCCCCACTGCCAAGATGCCCAAGAGGAAGGTCGGCTCCTCTGAGGGGGCCCGAGAAGGAAGAGCCAAGAGGAGATGGGCAAGGCTGCTGGCTAAACCTGCTCCTCAAAAGTGAAAACACGGTAAAAAAAAGATGGCAGGAAGAGAGAAATCTGCAGACAAGACAAACGAAAGGGGGAAGGGGAGCCAAGGGAAAGCAGGTAGAAGTGGCTGAGCAGGAAACGGAAGCTGTGCCTGGGGAAACTGAAAATGAGGTGAGCCCAGACTCTGATGAAGCAGGAGAGAAAGGAGGCAAGTCTGATTAATATCATATACCATGTTTTATAAGTGGTCTATCTCCCCTCTTATACAATCAAAAGGAATATTTTTATCAACTATTTTGTAAATGCAAGTTTTTTAGCTCTAGCAACATTTTAAAAAATATATTATTGATTTCAGAGACGAAGGAAGAGGGAGAGAGAGAAACATCAATGATGAGAAAATCATTGATCAGCTGCCTCCTGCACACCCCCTACTGGGGATCGAGCCCGAAACCCAGGCATGTGCCCTTGACGGGAATCAAATCTGGGACCTTTCAGTTTGCAGGCCGATGCTTTATCCACTGAAACAAACCAGTGAGGGCCCAGTCAAAGTCAAAGATAAGGAACTGTGCCTGTTTTCTTGTTCCTCCTAACAATACATATCACATCCTTTCCTTCTCATTTTAAACATCGCTTATGGCACAAGCTATGAAATGCATAGCTAAACAAGTAGCTAGGAATTTACACAAATTATGTGCAGAGCTATGAGTCTTAGACAAAAAAACAAAAAGTAGAAAAAGTGGTATGAACTCCAAACTACTTAAATGCCTTAAGGTATAATTAAATGCCAAATAAACGATATTTAAATGCCTTTCCAGCCAATTCAAAGAGGAAGAGCATAGGCTTACGTTGGACTGATGGATTCAAATCACAGTTCTGTCTCTTACTGCATGACTTTGGCTAACTTCCTTATGCTCTCGGCACCTCAGTTTCTTGATTTATAAAATGGGGATAATTAAATAAGTAGCTACTTCACAGAGCTGCCATGAGGACTAAATGAGTTATGCACCTAAAGCTCTTAAAACAATTATCTGACATGTATTTAGCAATCAATAAATGTTTGGGCTTTTCCATTTTAGAGAAAGCATGTATGAAAACTCAGCCTTCTACCTTAAACCCCACCCTACCCAGACAGAGTAGTATATGTCAGTCAACAGTTAGTGCCAGCATACTAGACTAATTTTTATAATACTGAAGGGCACTGATGCATTAAAACTCAAAGGTATTCTATCTTGAGTGCTAGAAAGTTGTAACTTCTGTTAGAAATCAGAATGTAATAACCATTAAATTCATTCAAAGAGCCCAGAAGACCAGCAGCCATTTGTTTTGGCACATCAGCACCTTCCTTTACACTTCAATTTTATTGTTCATAACATTAAATATGTATAGTATGGCCCAGCCAACATGACTCAGTGGTTGAGCATCAACCTATGAAGCAGGAGGTCACAGTTCAATTCCCAGTCAGGGCACATGCCCGGGTTGTGGGTTTGATCCCCAGTGTGGGGCGTGCAGGAGGCAGCCAATCAATGATTCTCTCTCATCATTGATGTTTCTCTCTCTCTTCACCTTTAGTACAGAATGATTTAATTGCTCTAAAGACTTTATTAAAACATGTAAAATTAAGAAATTGCTTTAACTAAGCAAGATGTATATATAACATAGGTGATAATTGATATAAGCTCCTTTTCTAAGATATTTACATTTAGAATGGGGCAAAAGAGGACTTTCCTAAAGTGACCACAGTGAGTTCCTGATTCAGTGGCAATCATTTTGAGGCCTTCCTATGATTATGATGGTAATGGGGAAATAAACCTTCAAGATGCACCTTTAAGGACACTGACTGTTTTAACAGAGTATCTTCAAATTGCAACATAGTTTCTGTCGTGTAGTGTCCCCTCAAAATGCATGTCCACCTGAAACCTCAGAATGTGCCTGACACAGAAATAGGGTCTTTGCAGAGGTACTCAGTTAAGATGAGGTCATCCTGAATGACGGCAATCCCTAAATCCAATGACTGGTCCCTTATAAGAAGAGCAAACACACACACACACACACACACACACACACACACACACACACTGCCATATAAAGAAGGAGGGGAAAATGAAAACGGAGGGAGAAAAAAAGGCAGTAAATGCTGGAGTGACACAGCTACAAGCTAAGAAGAGGCAAGAGAGGATTCTTCCCTAGAACCTTCAGAAGGAGCATGGCCCTGCAGGCAGATGTCTTCGTTTCAGATGCCTAGTCTCCAAACTATGAGAGAATAAATTTCTATTGTTTTAAATCATCTGTTTTGTGGTCCTTTGTTACAGCAATCTTAGGAAATGACTCGTTTCCTACATTTTCCCCAATGTTCTCAAGTGAAGTCCACATCTGAATTCTGTTTTCGGAGAGAAATAACTTTTTTCAGAGAGTAAAAAGTCAAGGAAACATTCTTAGACTTCCCCACAATTACTTGAGTAATGAATTTCTGAAATGTAGCTTTGTGCAAGTCTTACCGGGAAGCCTCATTTCCAGATATCCCCGCACCCGACTAATAAGATCAGAAGGAGGTCTCTCTCCTGATTGCCCTGTTCCAGCTTCGTGTGTATAAATATCCAAAAGCAGCATCTCATTCAGCATGACTTGACGAAGTTTTGGTGAGAACTCTGTTACCAACTCCAAACAAGCAGCAAATAACTGCTTAGCATGACAAAAGTCCTATGAAAAGAAGTAACAGGATAGCCTGGATCACCTTTCCTTGTAAACCAAAAATATGTAACTTTATGAGTACAAAGAGAAAGATGAATTTACATGATTAACACTCACTATCTCAGGCAATGAGGCTAAATTATCTTATTATCATCTCTGTATTGGTGATTTATTCCAATAAATACTTAATCCTTTTGCAACTTTTAAAAAAAGATCCAATAATCAATCAATATAAATTACATGCCATATTACTAAATTTTACATAAATTATAAAACAAAAATAAAAAATTTTACATAAATTATGTTATATACTTTATATGGGTGTAAAATTCCTAACAGACTTCTCCATATACCTTACACCCTTCAACAAGATTCCATATTCTAAAATCTTTGCACACAACACTATTAATCTACATAATTGACTTGTAAATCAAATCAGCTACAATCCAAGCCCTTTCCTACACATCTCCTAATTTTTCCAAAGAGTAGTCTTCCATCACTCTCCACAGGACCCCTTCAGTCCAGTCTGGCTTCTACTCCCTTCCACCCCCCATCATCATGAAGAAACAGTTCACTAAACGAAGATCTTCACCTTTTTATTTTTTATCCTCACCCAAGGATGTTTTTATTGATTTGAGAGAGAAACATCAATTGGTTGCCTCTCTGAGAAGGGATCAAACCCACAACTTATTGGTATACAGAATGATGCTCCAACTGAGCCACCCAGCCAGAGCTAAACAAAGATCTTCTAATTGGTCCTGACTGGTTTGGCTCAGTGGATAGAACTTCGGCTTGCGGACTGAAGGGTCCTGGGTTCGATTCCGGTCAAGGGCATGTATCTTGGTTGCAGGCACATCCCCAGTAGGGGGTGTGCAGGAGGCAGCTGATTGATGTTTCTAACTCTCTATCCCTCTCCCTTCCTCTCTGTAAAAAAGCAATAAAATGTATATTTTTAAAAATCTTCTAATTGTCCAATCTACTGAACTAGACATTCTCTACTGTAACTCCACATGTACCTGGTCCTCATATCCATCATACCACCCTTTCTTGGACCCAATGTTGCACCCCCCAAGCTCTGTATATTCTCCCTGAGTGATCTTTGATGACTCCCAAATCTGTATCTTCAGCCCAGACCACTCCCAAGCTCAAGTGTCCAATTGCAGGCCCAAATTAAACACTGTAAAAATGAATTCATAATCTGCCCTTCAAAAATGTTTTTCTCTTTACATTTAGTTGTTGGCACTTCCATCTGTTCCCTGACACCCAAAACAGAAACTTGAGCATCATCCGTGATCCTTTTCTCCCTCTTGCCCTCCACAGCAAATCAGCAATCAATTCTAGACTTTACCTCTTCAAGATTTCTCTAATATGCTCTCTTCTCTCTATCCTTTTTAGCACTTATGCCACTTACTAGCTGTGTGACCTTGGACAATTTAATACCTTCAAGTCTCTGATTTCTCACCTAAAAACTGAAATAATACCCTCTGCAGAGTTGTTGTTTTTTAAGAACAATGTATATGGCCCTGGCTGGTTTGGCTCAATGGATAGAGCGCCCGGGCGCCTGCAGACTGAAGGGTCCCGGGGTTCGATTCCAGTCAAGGGCACATGTCTGGGTTGTGGGCTCCATCCCCGGTGGGGGGTGTGCAGAAGGCAGCCAATCAATGATTCTCTCTCATCATTGATGTTTCTATCTCTCTCTCCATCTCCCTTTCTCTCTGAAATCAATAAAAATATATTTTAAAAAAACAAAAAAGAAAAATGTATATGAGCCCTGGCTGGTTTGGCTCAATGGATAGAGCGCCCGGGCACCTGCAGACTGAAGGGTCCCAGGTTCTATTCCGGTCAAGGGCACATGCCCAGGTTGCAGGCTCGATCCCCAGTAGGGCGCGTGCAGGAGGCAGCCAATCAATAATTCTCTTTCATCAGTGATGTTTCTCTCTCTCTCTCTCTCTCTCTCTCTCTCTTTGTCTCTCTCCTTTTCTCTTCCTCTCTCAGTAACCAATTAAAAATATATATTTTTAAAAAATCCTTTTAGGCCACTGGCTATCATTTTAAGATAAGGAAAATAGAAAATTCTGATTCCTGGCTTTCATGTTAAAATTAGTAAAGCATATTCTTTTTTTTAATATATTTTATTGATTTTTTTTTACAGAGAGCAAGGGAGAGGGATAGAGTTAGAAACATCGATATGAGAGAAACATCAATCAGCTGCCTCCTGCACACCCCCTACTGGGGATGTGCCCGCAACCAAGGTACATGCCCTTGACCGGAATCAAACCTGGGACCTTTCAGTCCGCAGGCCGACGCTCTATCCACTGAGCCAAACCGGTTTCGGCAGTAAAGCATATTCTTAACCAGTAGTTAATGTACACTTTTACTCACCATAACAGTACTGCAGTGTAAACCTTTGGCCATGAGAATGTATACCAAATCCCTTGTTAAACTGTCTTTAATTCCCAGGATAACACCACTATAAACAGAAGGTACTTCCCACTAGAAGAAATAAAAATATGTAAATACACACACTTAGAGAAAGCCCAATCTAGATAAGAATATTTCAATAATCCTCAATCACATTTTTAAAAAAATCATGCAAAGGTCATCTTTTAAAAAAAACAAACAGCCATAACAAAATGCTATTAAAAATGAACATATTCACTATAATGAGTCAATAATAAATAAATTGACTGGAACATTCTGAAAGTTACAGAAAAAGAGAGTATATGTATTATGTAGTTGTCACAACAGTACTATGAAGTAGTTATCCCCCTTTTACAGATGAGAAAACTGAGGCACACAGATGTTAAATAATTTCCTCAAGGTTATAGAGCTAGTAAAAGTATCAAAGTTGAATATAAACTCAGGTAGTTAAGTGTCAGAACTCCCTCTCAAATATTATGTTATACTTCCTCATCTATAAAAATGAACATTAACAACCATGTCAATACTAATGAGGCCCAATTAATGTTCACAGCAATTTCCCATTTCACTGCACTTACATGTTCAAGTCCAATAAAATATATAGCTATTTTCATTTGCACTTCCATGCAGGAAAGTTGTTAAATAGATAACCTCAGAAACAGGTATATACATTACCTGTTTGTTTGGGTTCTTTTTTTAAAATCCAGGATTAATTTAACTTTAAAAACAAATACAAGCTATTGACTCACTCTTCTCAACTTAACTAGACAGTCTACCCCTGGTATAACTGCCCAGTAAAAACATACATCTTGGTGGTCCCCAAGCTTTTTTAAAAAACCATTTCACAGAAAGAAAACAAGGATATAAAAAGAGCTGAAGCCCCTGAACTCGGTGGCTCAGTTGGCTGAACATCACCCTGTGCACCAAAAGATTGCCAGTTCTATTCCCAGTAAGGGCACACCCAGGTTGCAGGTTCGACTCCCATTCAGGGCATGTAAGCAAGGCAAAGGAACAATGTTTCCCTCTCTCTCTTCCCCCTCCCTTCCTCTCTCTCTAAAATCAATTTTAAAAAGAATATTTTAGAAAAAGAGCTTAAAAAATACATTAAGAAGCGAAAATATAAGGGGAAAGATAAACATGTAGTTCTAACTTAATTTATGAAACTAAGAGGAGACTGGTCTACATAGGAAAATGTGCATCCCAGAAAGTCAGGTATGAAGATTTTAAAATAGAAATTTATATGACTTGAATCTTCCTTACTTCCTGAATAAAAATAACATACTGCAGTACTTATACTTCATAGTTCATACACCGACCTCACTCGGCTCTATTCTTTACTTACTTCTAGCCTTTACTTAAATGAGTCTGAACGTAGTGATATGACATAATAAGAAAAATAAAATAAGCACACACGATATTCCCCCTTCAGGGGCTACTTTAGATACTTGTTATTGGAAAATTCCTCAAGAAAATCTAATCTAATAATAGGCAAATATGCAAATTGACCGCACCTTCGTTACGCCCAAGCCACGCCCACCAGCCAACCAGGATGAATATGCAAATTATCCAAACAAAGATGGCGGCTGATTTGCATATCGCGACAGTGTAGAAAGAAGCCAAGAGCTGCAGAAGGGAGCAAAGCTGCAGAGAAGCAAGCAAGCCGGGGGGAGGAGAAGGGAGGAGCGGAGGTGGGGCCGGGGGAGAAGGAAGTTGAGCAGGCGGGGCCGGGGGAGAAGGAAGTTGAGCAGGCGGGCCAGGGGAGAAGGAAGTTGAGCAGGCGGGCCGGGGTAGAAGAGGCGGGGCCGGGGGAGAAGGGAGGAGCGGAGGCGGGGCGGGGGAGAAGGGAAGAGCGGAGGCAGGGCCGGGGGAGAAGGGAAAAGCAGGCGGGCTGGCAAAAAAGGCGGGCCGGGGGAGAAGGGAGAAGCGGAGGCAGGGCCAGGGAAGAAGGAAGGAGAGCGGGCTGGAGGAGAAGTTAGAAAAGCAGGGGGGCTGGAGGAGATCGCGGGGCGGGGGGACAAGGGAGGAGAGCAGGCAGGGTGGGGTAGAGTGCAGCAGGAAACCCTATTGCAGGATTTTTCCTGCAACGGGAACGCTAGTTTAAATATAAGTCAGTGGCTTCACTTAATCAAGTCCCCCAGTTAATACTTAGAAAACACCCTCAGTTTATAGATGGTACCTACTCTAGAGGGATAGCTGAACAAACTCTGTGTCTCAAAGCCAGTGCTAAATCAATTTCAGGGATGAGAGAGGAAAAAAGAGGAGTCTAAAATCACAGATAGTACAGATATCTAAGACCCCTGTCCTCTGGACCCATGCTTCCTTCAGGATTTTCATCATTATAAATGGTCTCTGCCATTTGCCACATTTGTATGCTAATTGTCTTCCCATACAGAACAGATCTGGCTTGGTCTGATCTGGAAGTATTATTTGACTAGTACCCCAGATCATAAGTTTCTGATCATCAGCGAATGACCCAAACAGAGATTCATGGTGCAGATGCCAAGAAAAGTCTCCTACTCCTGCTATATATACCCTATAAAGATGGACTTCACATCCACAACTTTTCCATACTTTTGAAAAGCACTGATGTCCCATAGACAGATAGTGTAGTCATCTGAAGCACTAAGTAAGTGCCCACAGAGATTTGGGCTCCAAGAAAACCCACAGCCTTCCTTCTGATGTCCACGAAGACACACGTCTGGGCTGCACTCTCCAGAGGATCTGGTTTAGAAGGATGTTTTGCATAGTCAAAAACAAGAACATCACATGCAAGGGTTCTCTTTATATAATGTGACCTATTTACTTCTTTTCCATGGCTGACCTTGATTTCTATTTCAACTTTTCTACCAACAGACCCAAAACTTCCAAATCCTCCTTCCTCACTGTCGCAATGAAGCATCAACCTCAGTGTCATCATTAGGGAGCTTCACAGTGGCTATCACAAGGTGGTTTTGTTCATCTGACATGTGTGTTCCAAGGACAAGCCAAATCTTTCCCTTCTGGTCTGGTTATATGTGGAGGCAACCAAGCAGTTAGGCTGGGCCACTTCAGATAGGTTATCACTAAATCATAAAAAAAAGGGATGTTCTTTTTCCATATTTTGTACTCTTTGTTGACCGCACGTTCTTCTACTGCATCATCAAAGGCTGTTTCCTCGTCAGCCATGGTACACAGGCAAGCCAGGGGAATTCTGGGATCGAGCACAGGGGAGGGCTCACTGTGCCTGGCTGGGTGTTCTAAATGAGTATCTAGACCCAAAAATGTCTATAAAGAAGTTTTAATAAATTGGTTCCTACCTGTAGGCTTTAGACCTCACAAAGGTATTAAAAACAACAAAAACACTCTATTAAGCACATAGCAAGTATTAGCTACAAACTACATAAGTAATATATCTTATATATATACACTAGAGGTCTAATGCCCAAAATTTGTGCAAGAGTAGGCACTGGCAGTCCTGGCTGCCTCGCGGCCCCGCCCCCCAACCACTGGTTGGTCCACAGTCTGGTCTAATTAGCATATTAGTTCTTTATTATATAGGATTTATAGATATATTTAAAGTGTATGTAGCCCTACCCGGATAGAGCGTCAGCCTGCGGACTCAAGGGTCCCAGGTTCAATTCCGGACAAGGGCATGTACCTTGGTTACAGGCACATCCCCAGTAGGTAGTGTGCAAGAGGCAGCTGTTGGATGTTTCTCTCTCATCAATGTTTCTAACTCTATCCCTCTCCCTTCCTCTCTGTAAAAAATCAATAAAATATATTAAAATAAAATAAAATAAAGTGTATGTAGATGCTATCATAATAAGTGGGATATAAACTTATTGTTAGAGGCTACTGATTTAATAGTATCTTTTCTGGTATTTTTTATTTCTGTCAATGGATGTTCAAAGTACACAATTATTGTCATGTGAAGGTCCTAAATTGTTGGCAAATAAAAGGGTATGTTATTTTCTGTTCTTCACAGAGGGTTTCTTACCTTATTGGATACTGTCCAGAATTGGCGCTCTGATGTCATTCCATGTAATTCAATTAAAATCTGCCGAATCCTCCAGGGATCCACTGACAATATCAGCTGATGCTCCAACTGGCCAATGTTGACACTTGCTGAGGCTAAGAAGAGATTCCTATTTTAATAATGATTTCAGTCAAGGGTATAAATAATCATGTAAGTATGAGTGATAATTTATTGAAATTGTGTATATAAGTATTATATCTATGGGGTTTTTATTCTTAGTATATCTATTTTAAAAACAGCTCTCATCTTCAGAACTGATTCACCAACATAATGTAATTTACATATTAGCTTTATCTTCAGAGAAAACTTAATACAATTTGTATTATGTCTGCATTTAAAAAAACATTTAATAAGGATGAAGAAAATATAAACAAAGGTAAAAATCAGTAAGTGGTTCATGAAAAGAACTATGTGGTATATATGGATAAAAACAAACTTATACAGACAGTCTCCTACTTTTTTAACATAATGTGTTAACAAAAGCATGTATAAATAAAAGGTTAATTTTGAATAATAATTTTAAATAACAAATATTTAAAATGTATGTTTTTTGAAGGGAGAGGAAGAGGAGGAAATATTGCCTTCTCAAAGAATCATGAAATGATCATTAAACCCCTTAATTACAACTCACCTTTGAGACAGTCCTCAATTTCCAGCATTTTATGTGTTAATGTTATTCCTTTCCTTTACAACAGTTAACCAGTTTAAATCCAGTGAGCTTCAAAGCTGCTAAAATTTTGCCTTTTTGTTAAACCAACTGAATTCTCTACCTCACCCATACTAAGTATTGAAGCTTATTTTTCTTATTAATTAACAGGACTATATTTTCTAGTTATATTTATAAATTAAAGGCAAAAATTGAAGAAAATCACGTAAATAAGGCAAAAAAGACAATAGTATTGCCAAAGCTAAATGCTTAGCCACTAGGTAGTATCACAGTGATATAGGCTGAAATGCATGGAATCCTGTATTTTTTATGGTCTTAGCACATTTTACCAGTCCCCTCCTACCTCTTTTGTTACCTCCCAAGAACACATTAGCAGCAGAATTACCTTGGTCCATTTCCCTAGCTACAATCTTTTATGTATACTAGAAGCCCGGTGCACGAAATTCGTGCACGGCGGGGGGTTGTCCCTCAGCCCAGCCTGTACCCTCTCCAATCTGGGACATCCCTCTCACAATCCAGGACTGCTGGCTCCCAACTGCTTGCCTGCCTGCCTTCCTGATTGCCCCTAACCGCTTCTGCCTGCCAGGCTGATCACCCCCTAACCACTCCGCTGCCAGCCTGGTTGATGCCTAACTGTTCCCCTGCCAGCCTGTTTGCCCCCAACTTCCCTCCTCTGCCAGCCTGGTCACCCCTAACTGCCCTCTCCTGCAGGGTTGATCACCTCCAACTGCCCTCCCTTGCAAGCCTGGTCCCTCTCAACTGCTCTCCCTTGCAGGCCTGGTCCCTCACAACTGCCCTCCCTTGCAGGCCGGGTGCCTCCGAACTGCCCTCTCCTGCTGGCCATCTTGTAGTGGGCATCTTGTGTCCACATGGGGGCAGGATCTTTGACCACATGGGGGCAGCTATATTGTGTGTTGCAGTGATGATCAATCTGTATATTATTCTTTTATTAGATAGGATAGAGGCCTGGTACAGGGGTGGGGGCCAGCTGGTTTGCCCTGAAGGGTGTCACAGATAAGGGTGGGGGTCTCTTGGGGTGTGGGGCAGCCTGAGTGAGGGGCCTGTGGTGGTTTGCAGGCCGGCCACGCACCCTGGCAACCCAAAGGGAGGCCCTGGTATCTGGAATTTATTTTCCTTCTACAATTGAAACTTTGTATCCTGGGGCGGCAGCCATTTCTGTGGCAGTTAATTCACCTTCTACAATTGAAACTTTGTAGCCTTAAGCGGGTGAGCCCGGCCAGGGTGTGCGGAAAGCTTTGCTTCCCCTGTTGCCACCGGCAACCCTGGCCTGCTCTCTCCAGCTCCATTCTGCCGCCATTTGTTTGAATTTGTTTACCTTCTATAATTGAAACTTTGTAGCTTGAGTGGAGGCTTAGGCCTGCAACGGCTATGGAAAGCTTGGCTTGCTCTGTTACCTGGGAAACCTTGCTCTCTGTGGCTGTAGCCATCTTGGATTGGGGTTAATTTGCATACTCGCCCTGATTGGCTGGTGGGCGTGGCTTGACTTGTGGGCGTGGCTTATGTAGCGGAGTGGTGGTTAATTTGCATATTACCATTTTATTAGAGAGGATAGGCCTAATTCTCCACTAACCACAGACTCAGCAGAGTCTCAGCACTTAACTGCCTCGATAGAAATATAATAACGGAAGACAGGTAGATTTCTATTAATTACCAATACAAGTGCAAATTAAAACAATTAACAGGGCATCCTCAAATATACTGAGGGGCAAAATGTGCCAACGTTAGCTAGCAGACTGGAGAACTAACCTGGGATGTCATAAAATGAAGTCACGGGTTTAATGCACAGGTTTACTCTAGGGGATCTCTTCCTCATCTGATCAACAAGCAGCTTTCGTTCTTCATCTTTCAACAAAGTAATGAAAAGCTCATGTGAAGAAATCATGAACACATACTGCAGATCTTCCAACCCCAGACACACATTCCTAGATCAGTAAGAAATATTATAAAACAAAGAAGGACATGATTTAGTTTGGGAAAAACAATATTAACCAATTTTTGTTAACAAACCATTTAACAAATTACCATTTCATAAACCACATTAACAATATTTTGAAATAGATTTTAAAATTTCACTTTGGTCCTTATTTAAAACTGTGATGTCAATGACAATATAAGAGTAACTATACAATCATGCCGAAACCGGTTTGGCTCAGTGGATAGAGCGTCGGCCTGCGGACTCAAGGGTCCCAGGTTCGATTCCGGTCAAGGGCATGTACCTTGGTTGCGGGCACATCCCCAGTAGGGGGTGTGCAAGAGGCAGCTGATCGATGATTCTCTCTCATCGATGTTTCTAACTCTCTATCCCTCTCTCTTCCTCTCTGTAAAAAATCAATAAAATATATATTTTTTTAAAAAAAAAAGAGTAACTATACAATCAACCATATCTGGTTCTCAAATATCAGTTACTGCTGGTTTATAAGATATGCAGTTCAAATACAAAAAATAATAAAAGGTACTTTTCTCACAAGACTAAGTTCAAAGTTAAGGAAAAGAGAAAAAGAAAGGTACTTACTTTAGAAAAGAAGCCATGTTTCCTTTCAAAGAATCTGAAGATTTTTCTAAGTTTATTGATCTTGAACATACCTAGAAGTTTGAGTATTTTCATTAGAGTATGGGCTTTAAAAAATATACACTAGGTATGAAAAGTTACAATTTAAAAACAACTGAATTTTCCTTTTTCAGCCATTTGTCAATCTCAAATCTGGTTAAATTAAAAGATGATATCAAAAAATTAAAATCCATAATGGGGAGAGGGAGTAAAATCTAAAATCTAATCATTTCAATAACTGCAGGTATTAATAAGAATAGTCTATTTAGCATGGTATAAAGTTCTCCCAGAATTTATAAATCGTTACCAATTATATGTAGTGATAAACTATAAGAATCAGTAGCTACTGTCAGAAAAGCAAGAGAAGATTCATCTCAGTTGCAAAGAAGTATCAGTAATAGCTAAACTAATAGCTATGAAACTAATGCTTAAAAAATTAACCAAGGTTTAGAAAATAAACAATAAAAATAAAGAATTACAGAAACCAGTTATAAAAATATTATTTATCTACAAATATTCTAATATTATCCTGAGTTTATTCATTAGATTAGGATTCCTCCCATACATTTACAAGCCAAAATAAAATATAATTAGTATAAAAGTCCCTAACCTCAAGAAACTATCTAATATTCTCTAATAAGATATAGAATGTTTGTAGCTACATTGTTCATAACAGCAAAAAATGAAAACAATCCTGAAGTGCATCAAATGAAGAGACACAAATGGACACTGAATAGCATACTTAGATGAATGGAAACACAAACGAGACATTAAATAGTATACCCATTCAATGGAATATTATTCAGCCATTAAAAGGATTAAAGCAGAGGTCGCCAACGGCTGGTCCATGAGGTCCAAAAGATTGGCGACCGCTGAATTAAAGTATTGACACATGCTACAACATGAACAATGAAAACATTAAGTGGCCTGGCCAATGTGGCTCAGTGGTTGTGCATCAGCCTGCAGAGTAAACGGTCCTGAGTTTAATTTCGGTCAAGGGCATGTACCTTGTGTGCAAGCTCGATCCCCTGGCCTAGTCAGGGCATGTGCAGGAGGCAACCAATCAATGTATCTCTCTCACACTGATGTCCCTCTATCTCTGTGTGTGTGTCTCTCTCTCTCGCTTCTACTATCTCTAAGAATCAATGGAAAAATATCCTCAGATGAGGATTAAAAAAAAAAATTTATATTAAAACTAGTATTAAAATTGATATCATATGTAAGATCTTATGATAAGTAACACTTGAGTGTCTTTTCATATCAGATTATTTATTCACATATAGAGAGGCATTGTACATGTGTGATGGAACAATTTAGGGAAGATTTGTTAACTTCTGATAAGCAACATAACATATGTTTTCGTGAATTCACCTCAATTTTTTTAAAAGCCTCATTAAAAACAAGAAGGGACATCTCTATAAATGTTATAACATTATAAAGGTAATAAAAACTTTAATACTAACATAAAAATTTAGATGATATAGACAAATTCTTAGAAAATAACTTCTTAAAACTATTAAGAATAGCTCTACAATCACTGATAAAATGGACCCACTGCCAAAAATCTTCTCACAAAAAAGTCTCTAGTCCCAAATACTTCATTTCTGAAATTCTATCAAACATCAAAAGAAGCAATGAGTTTATTTTTACACTAACTTTTCCAATCTATATGTATAAAAGCCTAAGCGACCAAACAACCAATCGACCCATCGCTATGACGCGCACTGACCACCAGGGGGCAGACATTCAACGCAGGCGCTGCCCCCTGGTGGTCAGTGCGCTCCCATAGTCAACCTCCCACGGTCCGTCCCCCGGGCCAGCTGGCCCAGATCAGGACTGTGCGAGATGGCCCCGATCAGCCCCAATCATTGGCCAGGCCGAGGGACCCCACCTTTGCACGAATTCCTGCACCCGGTCTCTCTAGTATTTATAAGGTAAGCATGACAATTAAACCAAAATCAAACGACCAAAAAAAAAAAAAAAAAAAAAAGCAAATGCATCAGTCTTGCACAAAAATGTATAACAATCTTAAAATATTAGCAAACCAAATCAAGCAATATATATTTTTTAAGTCACGACATACACCTAAAGCAGTTATGCTAATGTCAATTAAGATTTTGAAAAATCATGACCTAATTGGTTGTGTTCCAAAGATAGTTTAACACAATTAATATACTTCACCACATTAACAGATTAGAAGAGAAAAATAAAATTACAAGATTTTAATAGACACATAGAAAACATTTGATAAAAATCTAAAAATCATTCATGATTTTTTTTAAAAAGAGCCCGTAGTGAACTAAGGATAGATGAAAACTTCCTTAATCACATACAGAAGAGCTACAAGAAAAACAAAATCATCATCATTCCACATGGTGAAGCAGTGCAAGCTTCTCCTCTGAACGGAGAATGAGACGAGGAAGCGCACCAGAGCCCCTTATACTGAACATTGCACTAGTCACAGGCAGCACAGTAAGAACAATTAAAAAGAAATAAAAATGAAAAGGTTAGAAAAGGGAAAAACAAAATGCATTATTTACAGATGAAGACTGTTTAGAAAAACAAACTCACTGATAAATTAATAGAACTTTTTAAAATCTATTTCCTTATTGATTTCAGAGAGGAAGGGAAAGGGAGAGAGAGAGATAGAAAAATCAATGATGAGAGAGAATCACTGATTGGATGCTTCCTGCACGCCGCCTACCGGGGACGAGTCCACAACCCAGGCATGTGCCCTTGGCTGGAATCAAACCTGGGACCCTTCAGTCTGCAGGCCCACACTCTATCCACTGAGCCAAACCAGCTAGGGCTAGAATTTTTTAAGAGTTTAGCAAAGTAGCCGAAACCGGTTTGGCTCAGTGGATAGAGTGTCAGCCTGCGGACTGAAAGGTCCCAGGTTCGATTCCGGTCAAGGGCATGTACCTTGGTTGCGGGCACATCCCCATTAGGGCGTGTGCAGGAGGCAGCTGATCGATGTTTCTCTCTCATCGATGTTTCTAACTCTCTATCCCTCTCCCTTCCTCTCTGTAAAAAATCAATAAAATATATTTTTTTAAAAAAAGTTTAGCAAAGTAGTTGGAAACAAAATCATTATGCAACTCTAGCTCTGTACCAATTCATAAACTACTTTTAAGTGCATATTTGAAAAGACAAAAAAGACCTCTATGGAAAAATTAAAAAGCTCTGAAGGACATTTAAAAAAATGCCTAAGCTGATCAATGATTCTCTCTTATCATTGATGTTTCTATCCCTTTCTCCCTCTCCATACCTCTCTCTTAAGTCAGTAAAAAACGTATTAAAAAAAATTCTTAAGCCTTTTAATAAATCAAAAGCTGGACCAGCTTATGGATTTGAATACTCAATATTATAAAAAATATTAATTCTTCTTGATTTTTAAATGTAAGGTAACTCCAAAGAAAAGTCCATCAGGCTTATTTCTAAAACTTGACAATCTGAATCTACTATTTACAACAAATGCAAAGGACAAGCATGCCAATACAACTTTGAAAAACAACATCTGTGGTTTAGATATCAAGACATAGGAATATGGACATATGTATAGGAAATAGCAAAGTGGTACAGAATAGAGCCCAAAAACAGGCTATACACACTTGGCATTCTATAAAGGCAGCACTGGGGATTGGAAGGAATAAAATGGACCATTCAGTAAATGGTACAGGAACAAACCAAGTCATATAATGGGGGGGGGGGGGGGGGAATTACACTGGACCCCCTACTTCACTTGACACCAAAAAATCAATTATAGATGGATTAAAGACCCAAATGTGAAAAGAAGGCTATGCTATAAGACTTTTAGAAAATAAAGTATGAGACCATCTTCATGACTATAGGATAGGAAAAGCTTTCTTAAATAACACACAGCAATCATGAAACCTTTACAAACTTTATATTAAAATTAAGAGCTTTTAAAACAATAAAAAGGAATTTAAAAGAGAAGT
The DNA here is from genome assembly GCF_951640355.1 of Cnephaeus nilssonii. Lineage (NCBI taxonomy): Eukaryota > Metazoa > Chordata > Mammalia > Chiroptera > Vespertilionidae > Cnephaeus > Cnephaeus nilssonii. Next base: position 9,300,158 of record NC_137089.1, on the reverse strand, counting down.
CAAACTCAAAGAAGATACCTGTAATATATAAAAATGGTAAAGGACAAAGGCTATAAAGAACCATCCAAAAAATGCCTGCAAAAAATAATAATAAAATCCAATAGAAAAATAAGGCATACCACTTGAAAAAAAGATACCTCAGAAGACGAAATCTATATAAGCAAAAAGTAAATGAAAAGCGGTAAATTCCTTAGAGGGGAATGGAAATTTAAAACTCAATGAGATAACCATTACAATGATCTGACAGGCAAATCAAAAAATCCCAAGATGCTGACCAACGAGAATTCTCATGCATGCTGGCTGGTTGCAAAAAAAACCAACAACTTTAATATTATAAAAGTAATATTTCATATACACTTCCTCTAAGTGTATAAAGAAATAGTATGTATTCCAAGCAGAACAATAGCAAAAAACTATAAACAACACAAACGTTTATCATCATAAGAATGAATAAATTGTGGCATTGTCATATAATGTTAAAACACCTTACAGCAATGGAACATATTTCACCATTAGTATTAAAACACCTGCCACCTGCCATATTGTAAATCTGCACTGTCCAATACAGAAGTCATACAGCTACTGATAATTTGAAATAGGACTAGTACAGATTGAAATCTCTAAATGAAAAATACAGATTTCAAAAACTTAGTATGAAAAAGATTGTAAAATCTCTCAACTTTTTACACTAATTTTATGTTGAAATGATAGTATGCTGGATATATAAAATATAGGATTAAAATTAATTCTATTTGGAAAAAAACACCTTACAGCAATGTGAAGAAAAAAAAAACACACCACAAAATAAACTTGTATCTGGCTCTGGCAGGTTTTGCTCAGGGTTGCGGGTTGCATTCCCAGTCAAGATTATGTACCTCAGTTGCAGGGTGGATCTCTGGCCCCATTCGGGATGCATGCAGGAGGTAACCAATCAATCTGTCTTTCACACTCGATGTTTCTCTCCCCCCACCACCCCATCCCTCCCGACCACTCTCTCAAAAAAATAAAAATAAAAAAATAATGGAAAAACTATCAAGTGAAGATTAAAAGAACAAAAACCTGTATCTGCATTCAACAACTGGAAAAAAAAATCTCCCAAATATATGTTTAGTCAAAGAAAGTGAATACATTTTGTATGATTTCATTTATATAAAAGCTCAAAACAGGAAAATTAAAGAATATTCTTTAAGGGTGCATATAAAGGTGATACAACTGTGAAGAAAAGCAAGGAAATGATTATCATCGAAGGCAGGACAGCGATTTCCTCAAAGAGGCAGAGAGGATTTGGAAATAGAGCATAAGGAGGACTTTTACAGTGTTGGTAACGCTGCACTTTGGAACTAAGTGGTGTTAGTTATGCTTTCTGTACTTCTCTCAATATCTATTACATTAAAACAATAAAAGAAAGAGGCTGGAAAATCCCATAGAAGCACAGACTCTAGAACTGACATGAGAGGAGGTTAAAGGTGTGATTTGAGAGTTTTTAGTAAACAGGTGATAGAAAAGGTGACTGACACTTTATTTTGGATGAGAATACAAAATGACCTGAGAAGATGAAAGAGTCAAGGACAAAACTTTTGTAAAACAAAAACACTAAAGGGAGAGTAAAATAGAAGTCAATGAAGGACCAAGGAAAATCCAATAATGTAGGAGAACTGGGAAAAAGGGAAGGGAAGAGTGCAGTCTGTCAGCAGTATCAATTATCAGGTCAGATGAAGACAGAAAAGAGGGCACTGGATTTGGCAACTAAGATGTCATTGGTCTTAAAGCAAAACTGTAAGTCAAAAGGGGAAATAATGTCTTACCTCAAGGAGAAAGTCTATTTTCTCTTTATTAGGTCTAAGAAATAGCTGGTTAAATTGAACACTAATTGTTCTACCTTCCAATATATCACGGACTGTGTTACAGGCACAGACTTTAAAACAGATTTCATCTAGAGCTTCATTTCTGTAGAATACAAAAGTAGATCCACTAATATTTTTTAAATGAAAAAAAGGTATATATTACAAAACTAAATTCACAAGAATGAGCCATTTATTCTTGAGAGATTAAGATTTTAGGTTATGCAGGCACACTAGTAAATATCCGAGTCAGGGGGGAAAGCATAACAGAAAAGTTTTGAATTTATCAAGAGACAAGTTAGTTACAGATTAGGTAATAGAATCGAATTCTGCTATGTATAATCTTTTCTCCCAAGCACTTTTTAATAGAACATTTAAGGGTTCCTCTGACTATGTTAATTTCCATATACTAACAAATGTGAAAGTATTGTCACAGACTTATAGGTAATTTGGAGGTTTCAGATAAACCTGAAATGCGCACTTGCTCTTTTATTCAAAAACCAAAAAGTAATTCTTGGATTTACTTACTTACCCCTGTTGAGCTTTCTGAAAGAGTTCTCTTAGTACTGACTGTCGGAACTGGACAGGTAAACCGAAGGTTAAGTTATCTTCAATGAAAATCTTTATTACCTCCTAGAACAGACATAAAATTGCATCCATTTCAAAAATCATGGCAAAGTTTCTTTACTTTTAAAGTCTCCCCCCCCCCCCAAAAAAATAAAGCCTTTCCCCAAAAAATATTAAATTTAAAAATAAATTTTTAAAATAAGTCTTTCTATAATAAAAATACACATTGAAGAAAAATCATAAAATGTTACACTTATTTATGAATGAAAATTTGTGTAAGATATTTGAGCCAACTGACAACACTTGCCGGGGAACAGGATCTCAGATGCTCCCTCCCCTCATGGTTTTTAAATTAAAGATCATGGACCAAAAATGAGAGGTGAGAAAAGAATCCATTAGTAAGAGGCAGTGCCGCTACATTATCAGAACTTTTAAAAAATTCTTCTCATTCACTTTAAACACAAATTAATACAACAAACTTTAAAAAATAATAAATTTAAAATAATTCAGCTGGAAAAATACATGCCAAAATACTATCCTAATAAATTTAAGTGGTTTAAAATTAGTGAATTACAGAAAATACCCACATTGTTACATACAGACTTTTTCAGCTCTTTATCAAGCAATGGAAGAGGAGAGAAAGAAGGGGTGACAGTGTGAGGAGATGGGGAAGATTTTAGAAACAGTTAACGCTGATCAACTGCTATCCCAAAAGTACTGACAAAAGTGGTTTCAAAACTATAGGGCAACCACTGTTTCACCTCCATAGTCAAACATGAGCAAGGGATGGTTACACAGGGCAAAATAGCCCTTGTTACGGGTAAGAAGACTCATTTGTTACAGTTGTTCAACAACTGCTTGATCAGCACAAAACAAACACAAGATAGTTCATACAGAGAATCCTATTCAAGTAGTAAAAGGTGAAATATAATTTCTAACTAGAGTGATAAATAACTAAAGTGATAAATTTCAGTTACAACAAAAACGCAATTTCCCCTTCCTAGCTACCCAATTATACTACTTTCTGATTTACACATTTTGACACTTTGTTATATTCACAGTAACTTGTACCTATCTATTTCTAAGGTCTTATTTGCACAGGTAGCTTCTTAAAGATTCTCTCTCTTAACCATAATTAATCCCCACCCTCCATAAGCCTTACTAGGGACATACAATTGAAAGACCTCCAGTCTTTAATAAATGCATCTGCATCTATAATTCATCCTGAAGAAAGTTTAATTTTCTTCCCTAGGTTAAAGTAGAACTATTTTTTTTAAAGGGCCAGAGGGAGGGGAAGAAAGTATTAGCCCCTCTTTTCTTCTATTTTCGGGGGGGGGGGGGGGCGGGGGGAATAATTCTAGTTGAGAAGAATGAACTAAAAAGTTGGACTAAAGCATATTTGAAGACACAAAACTAAAGGTATGCTATAGCTATTTCATTTCATGATTCCTGTTTTGGATTAAACAACATGAAGGCACTGTTCACCTTCTAGAATAAAGGCTTTCTAATAGAAGATTTTAAAGTACAAATTCTAATTCCCAGTGATTTTCATTATAAAACTAAATATATACCCACAGAGGGCAGGCCGGGGGGGGGGGGGTCGCGGGGAGGGGGGATAAAAAATCTCAACATACTACTTTAAGCCCTTTGCATGAGTAAAATTAAAATAATGACCAGGCTCGTTGGCAAAGTGGGTTCTGCAACATACCATCCAAACCTACCAAAACTGCCTTGCTCACTTTCTCCTCCAGTCTTAATATTTGCAGTGGCTACAGTAAGGCTAGACTACAAGGTTATAGTTTCAAATCAGACACAAAACTTTAGTCTCCATATAGAGGGTATTTGCTAAATGAAAATAAGTCAGAAAAGACAAATACCATATGATTTCACTTATATGTGGCATCCAAAAAAACAAAATAAATAAACGAGCAAGACAGAAGCAAACTCATAGATACAGAGGACACTTCAGCCTGCTTTCCTCTGGTGAGACATTTTCTAGGCACCAGGCATACAAATGGTAGCCAGATGGGAGGGGGGCTAGGTGACAAAGGTGAAGGGATTAAGAAGTACAGATAGATAGTTATAAAATAGTTATGGCATGTAAAGTACAGCTTAACCCTTTGCACTCGCTTGCCTTTTTCTCAATTCCTTTATTCTAATGCTAACCGTGTCGAGTCACACTCAACATCCGAGTGCAAAAGGTTAAGGAATATACTCAATAATATTCTAAGAACTATACATGGTGTCAGGTGGATGCAAGATTTATTGGGGGAATCACTTTGTAGGTTATATAAATGTATAACCACTATGCTGTACAGCTGAAATGAATACAATACTGAATGTCAACTGTAATTGAAATTTTAAAAAACTTTAGGCTACATAACACTAAAAGTTCTCTACCTGTAATTTAAAAAGTTAAAAATTCTGCATATAAAGTTTCTTACAGAATTCACTTAAAATGGGCAAACTGTACAACTTCAAGAGAGGATAATATCAATAATAGTCAGCATCTATACAGTGTTTTGCCTCAGAGTCTATAAGTAGTAACTTCTCACTTAATTCCCACAAGAAGCCTATGAAATTGGATAATTACTACCACCATTTTATAGGCCAATCTCACAGTTTGACTTGCCACAAATCACACGAATAGTAAATGATAGTGCCAGGATTCAAATTCAGTTCTATCTAGCTTCCAAAATTTTTCAACTACACTAATGCAACTCCATCGTTAAGACTTACCTGATAGTTGCCAGATCTCAAACAAATATGGACTTGACTATATGGAGTTAACTGTTGAGATGTAATATCAGAAGAAGGTACGAGAACATCACATGCTTGACAATAGCCAGCTAGCCGCTTTTCATCTATGGTACAATGAAGAGATAATGAACCTATCTGTAAAGTAAGAGGTATATATCATTATCCATCAATGCAATAGAAACAATAGTCTAACACCCACTTAGTGCATCTGAACAATACAAGAAAATGCTAAAGAAAAATTCGGGGCTGGAGGAAACATAAAAAATATAAAGGTTAAAAGTTTAGAACAGGGGTCAGAAAAATGATTGCTCATTGGCCAAATCAAGCCTGTGGCCTATTTTTGCATAACCCTTGAGCTAAGAATGACTCTTTGGGTCTTAAAGGGAAAAAAGCAACAAATGAGAATATGCAACAAATACTGTGTAAGGTGCACAAAAGCTAAAATATCTACTATGTGGCCCTTTACAAAAAAGTTTGCTGACTCCTGGTTTAGAGTTTTCAGGCCAACATACACGTAGACATTGTCACTCTAAGTAGGTATGACAATTAAGAATCTGATTAACAAAGTAAACGTTGTTAGAAACTTATAATTTATAATACTTGGCAGAAATTTACAGAACAGAGAAAGCTCACTCTTCTGTCAACTAGAAAGAACAGGAATGCTTCTACCAAAACAGAAAAATTGTTTTAAAGACATTTTTTTAAATATAAAGCTTTAAATTACTCTCCCTAAATACCGTAAAATTAGAAATTTGATGAGTTCCCCAGGCAAAGTAAAATGGGGATTCCCAATGAGTCCAGATTAGAATTAACATAGATCTCTGGTGAATTTAAATGTTTTCTCTGGTGAGGAAAGGAGACTGAAGTGGGACATTTTCTAGGCACCAGGCATACAAAAACAGTTATACACTTCAAATTTCAGTGGTCTGAACCATAAAAAGAAAAACGCAAATGATAAACACTTGAAAAAGTTTATCCTTATTAAGAACTAAGAAAATGCAAAATTTTTAAAGATACCATATTCCACTCATCAAATTAGCAATTTATAAAAGAAACCCCACTGCTGATTAGAGTACTCTTAGAGAAAGGTATCCGGCAAAGCAATCTGGTTTACAGCCTATAAAAAATCAGTGGGCGCAGAGTGGCTCAGTTGGTTGAGTGTCCTCCTGTGCCCTAAACGGTTGTTGGTTTGATTCCCGGTCCGGGCACATACCCAGGCTTTGGGTTCCATCGCCAGTTGGGGCACTTACAAAAGGCAACCAATCAGTTTTTCTCTCTCTCTCTCCCACTCTCCCCTTTCCTCTCTCTAAGCATGTCCTTGGGTGAGGATTGGGAAAAATAAAGTAACCACTGGAAGTGGCAATTCTACCTGCAAGAATTTAACTTGAAAGCATCTAAAATCCAAAGAAAAATTTATGCTTGGAGATATAAAATTGCTGCTTTGTAATAAATAAAACCAGTAAACAACCTAAATGCCCTAACATCAGGGAAATGAAGCAAATCACAGAACAGAATACATTTTAAATGTCTATTCAAAGATTTAAGCAAAGTAGTATATACAGAATAAGCTTAATTGTATAAAAACAGCCCTAACCAGTTTGGCTCAGTGGATAGAGCGTCGGCCTGTGGACTCAAGGGTCCCAGGTTCGATTCCGGTGAAGAAAATAAACTAAAATGACAACAGGGGTTACTTCCAGTCAGTAGTGGTATAGATTTTAACAACTGTGTTCAGTATTTTCTTTTTAACTTGGCAGAGTTACTACTACAATAAACACTTACCGTTTATCAAAAAAATTAAAGCCAAAAACGTACAATATTGTGAAGGATTGAATATCATGTGTCTGGTATGACCGTATTTACCTCTGCAATTAGTTCTTTGGTTCTAAAAAACTTTTCTCTGGCATTTTCATAGACAGCTGAATTTGTAGAGCCTTGCTGGAAGTATGCTGCACCCAAATCATAACACACCTAAAATGGTAATGAACACCAATTTGCTTAATTTTTCATGTACTTAGAAGCTGACAAAATCCAAAATTATCTTTATCTCAGCAAAACACAGGTACATCCATAAGAAAACAACATTTCAACGAGAAGTTAATTAATGACCTTCGTCACAAGCAACAGAAACCAATTCTTACTAAGCAGAAAATAGATTTATCGGTAAGATTTCAAGTGGCCTACAGAATTATTGGTAAGGTCAAAGCATCAGGCTTGAAAAACAAAGGGGCCAGGGAGGCAAGCAGTCAGGACAAGAACCAACTGGTCTAATGAGATACCATTGCAGCAGCTACCTCAACACTGGACTCCACAGCTCCTCTCAACCTTAGCCCCCAGTGCTAGAAACACTGAAAGAGGAACTGCATACGCCCTTGCTAGTCCTGACCCTGGAAACTAGATTTTACTATCACAATTGTTGCTCCTCATCATCACAATGGACTCTGTCATCCCCCCTTCACTGACTTACTAGCTCTTGATGCAGTCTAAATTAAATGTATGTGTCTGTCACACCTACGTGACATTCTTGCCCCCAAGCCGGGTAAGGCTAGAGAAAGCTAGCTTTTGGAATTTTCAGCTCTATTACTAGAAGCAAGCTCTGCCTCCTCCCACCAAATTTCAGATGGTAGAGAGTTCTTCTAAAATAGAAGAGGGGAAGAGATACTGGGGAATCACTCCAAAAGTGTGAGGAGGGGGCCCCGCTGGTGTGGCTCAGTGGTTGAGCATCGACCTATCAACCAGGAGGTCACCGTCCGATTCCCTATCAGAGCACATGTCCAGGTTGCGGGCTCAGTCCCCAGTGGGGGCGTGCAGGAAGCAACCCATCAATGTTTCTTTCTCACACTGATGTTTCTCTCCCTTCCTCTCTCTCTAAAATCAATAAAAGTATGTTAAAAATAACAGTATAAGTAAATAAGGCCTACTTTTTTTTTAAAGTCTAACACAATTGCCCAGCCAAAGTGGCTCAGTGGTTGAGTATCAACCTATGAACCAGGAGGTCACGGTTCGAGTCACGGTTCGATTCTTGATCAGGGCACATGCCCAGGTTGCAGGCTCAATCCCCAGTAAGAGGCGTGCAGGAGTCAAGCCAATTGATGATTGTCTCTCATCGATCTTTCTCTTTCTCCCTCTCCTTTCCTCTCTCTAAAATCAATAAAAATACACATATTTTCTAAAGCCCTAGCCAGTTTGCCTCAGCACATAGAGCATCAGCCAGCAGACTGAAGGGTGCCAGGTTCGATGCTGGTACCCCAGTTGCAAGCTCAATCCTTAGCCTTAGTCCCTGGTTATGGCACATGCAGGAGGCAACAAATCAATGTCTCTCTCACATTGATGTTTCTCTCTCTGTCTCTCCCCACCCCACCACTTTCTCTAAAAAATCAATGGAAAAATATCCTTGGGTGAGAATCAACAACAAAATAATAAATAATGGGATGATCCCATAAGATTTCCAACAATTTGACATGCACTAATTAAATACTGAAATAAATACCTGACACTGCATCTCCTCGGTTTTGATTTTCAATCCAGCTGTAGAGCTCTCGGTTTCTCCATTTACCATGCCTGGCTCCATGGCCAATAAATCTAATGTTCTCATTGTATGGACATAAAGATCCTTGTTCAATTTAAGGGCTGCCTCTAGTACCAAAATAGAATCAGAAGCTTGTTCTTTTAGCTATAAAAATTCAATAAACAAATTATTAAAATACAAAAATGGCAGCAATGGACTATATTAATCAAAACACATTTACAGGATGCTTAGTAGCTTAGTGTACTAAGTTATTAAAAAATTTTTTTAAATCAACTGAAATGCAATTAAATTTGTTGAAATAGTTACCTTAAAGTTTTAAAAAAAATTTGTAGATGCTAAATACAGAATTACAGATCATTGTAATTCTGTATTTAGCAACTCCCACATTTCTACTTTTATATTACTAGATCAATAAAAAAAATGTTGATTTTTCTAACTACAAACATAACTTAAAATATAAGTAATGTTTATCGTAAAATTTTTAGAGAATATAAAGATGTCATATCTGCTAAAGTATTATGAAATATTCGACAACAGAACTGGTAGTAAAGCACTCTATCATTAAGAATGAAAATCTGTACAAGTTACCGTATTAGCAAGCTGTGTTCAAACAGTGAAAACCTAAATGTCACTGCACCTAGACCTTGCCAACTCTCACATACCTAAGCTTAGGAGAAGCATCTAAATATGCTCTAAATGTCCCAGAATGTTAAAGTATAACTGATGCCAACACTCACCACTTTCAAAATATTTTCTGTTAGCTCTTTCTCCTGTTGCATCTGATTCATACTAAAAGAGAAATAATTGCAGAATACCAAATGTTACTCAAAGAACTGAAAATTCAAAACTTAAAAGCATCATCCTTGAAAACAAGATTTTAATAAAAATGTTTTCATGCTATTTCTTTTCATGCTTAAAAAAACAAAAACTCAATTAAAATGCTCATTTACCATTATTTTCTCATATGCTTCACATTAAAAAAAACAAACACCTCAATTAAAGAATAAAACTTACTGGCAGCAAAAACTTATTTATTTCAAGTTAGAAACTATGCTCTCTAGCTCCAAATTTTAATAAGCTGCCACCTGGCATTTAAGAATTAAGCTTAAAATTACAGATATGGCCCTAACTGGTTTGGCTCTGTGGATAGAGCGTTGGCCTGCGGACTGAAAGGTTCCCGGTTTGATTCCGGTCAAGGGCATGTACCTTGGTTGCGGGCACATCCCCAGTAAGGGGTGTGCAGGAGGCAGCTGATCGATGTTTCTCTCTCATCGATGTTTCTAACTCTCTATCCCTCTCCCTTCCCTCTGTAAAAAATCAATGAAATATATTTTTTTAAATTACAGATATGATCAAACTTTTGTAGTAACTCTTGCACTCTAAAACAATATTTACATATATTAAAATAGTTCCCCCCATAAAAACAAATATATCTTCAAGTAAATTTAATTAAATGAAAAAAAATCTTAGTATTTTGAAGGTCAGCTAATACTCAGTAAGATGAAAGGCACAATCCACAAAGCACTCCCCTTCTCTCAGAGCTCTGTACGCTAAATATCCAGAACACTACATGATTCTCTCACTCTCTAACTCCTCCAACTCCAGCTTCTGAGGAAGGCCTCCTGCCCTCCAATTTTCGCTCTACCACTATGTAGAAGTTATTAAAAATTTCCAAGTAAAGATTATATGAAAAAAGTGCCAGGTAAGAGTCACATCTGCCAACTTACACACTTAATTGAGGAGGTCCAGGTTTTGCCTGTTTGACAGGAAAACTACTTTGAACGATTGTCCTAATTGCCCTGAAGAAAACACAGGAAGAAGAAAATTTAATACATTATAAATGTCACTTCAATTATTTTTTCAAGTATTCCTTAGAAGATTCATAGTATAAATTACCGGGAGTTTGAATTAACATAAAAACTTTCTAAATCATCCACAATTATTTTAAATCAAAATGCTTTCCATCTATGCAGTCACAAGTTTTTTCCATTAGACTCATTTCCCAAGATCCTCTGAGAGAGCTATGAAGTAAAAGGAACCCTTAAATGCACACACCTGAAAGCTAAGTGAAATTAAACGGAGGCTGCCAACACATTTTAGGTTTATAAAAAAAGTTACCATTATGCTCTCCATCCTGGGAGCACACCTGCACCTTCCCTAACCCTTATTTACCCCCAGAGGCATGCATCTCCTGAACTTCAAGGGTCCCTACGAGACTTGAGACCAAGGGAGCAATGGGCAGCAGCAGCTCGACCCGCGCTTACCCCGGGACCCTGTCTCCAAGGCCCCCTTTTCTCTGACTTCTCAGCCAGCCAAAGCAGCCCCACCTAGTTTCATTTCTTTCCTATAACCTTTTTAAAGCAACAAAGCAATCCTGCATAGGCTCTCACCTGTTGCTTCTATCCTAAGCCCTTTCTTGTTTCACTGTCCCAGCTTTAATAAATGTACTCTCAAAAAATTTTATTTTTACCATCTATTGTAGAGAAGTATAGCCATGGCAGTGGTGGGAGGTAAAGTGGCCAGATCCATGTCTACATGCTTTGTCCCGGGAGGAACTTTACTGACGCACAGCAGTTCATTCAGCAGCATATTCAATACTGGAACAGACAAACTTAAAAGGAAGAAGCAAAGGTACATGTCTGCATAAGAAGCACGAAATATACAATTGAGTATCTTCACTGCAAAGAATTACATTGTTAAAAGGACTAAATCTACAGGGCCATCTTATTAATTTGTCTCAACTTATATGAAAACATCCAATTTTAAGATTTGAAAGTTTTGTATTTTGAAATAAACATAGAAAAGTAGACAGAATAATATAATGAATCCCCATGTCCTATCATTCAGTTCAGCAATTATCAACTGATGGCCCATCTTGTTTCATCTCTACTCTTACGCTCTTGCCTCCTTCCCATTTATTGTGAAGCCAATTTCCAATATTAAATTATTTCTTCCCTAAGTATTTCAGAATAGTGCTCCCAAAAAGTAACTCTTAACATATTTACAGCATTAATTGCACATCTAAAAATTTTTAAACTGCTTATTATCACCAAATAGCCAATCGATGTTCAATTTTCCAACTATCCCATAAACACACTTTTTTACACATTGCTATCTGTTGCTATGCCTCTTGAGTCTATTAATAGATAGGTTTCAGATTAAAGAATAAATTTTTAAAATTTTAATATGTTGCCCGGCCGGTGTGGTTCAGTGGTTGAGCGTCGACCTATGAACCAGGAAGTCACGGTTCGATTCCCGGTCCAGGCACAGGCCTGGGTTGCAGCCTCAATCCCCAGTGTGGGGAGTGCAGGAGGCAGCCAATAGATGATTCTCTCTCATCATGGATGTTTCTATCTCTCTATCTGAAATCTATAAAAATATATTTTTTAAAAATTTTAATATGCAATGCTAGAGAATAGGTGGTGCAAAAAATATTTAAGCACTGCTAATGAGAGTTATAAATTCACACAACTCTCTTGGAATGCAATCTGGCAACTTGTGCCCTAAAAATGTTTATACTGGCTGTGGCCAAAGTGGCTCCATGGTTGGCCCTCACACCAAAGGGTCTCTGGTTCAATTCCGGTCAAGGGCCCGTGCCTGGGTTGCAGGTCCAATCCCTGGCCCCAATCCAGGCATGTATGAGAGGCAACAATCCATGTGTCTACTTCACATCGATGTTTCTCTCCCCCACTCCCTCCCTTCCTTCCACTCTCTCTAAAATTCAATGGGAAAAAAAAAATCCTCGGGTGAGGATTAACAACAACAACAAAAATGTTTACACTACCTGATCCAGCAATTTAATGATCTAAACTATGAATGTAACTAAAAATTCAGATAAAATTTAAGGACAAAGATATTTAAGGGTTTGTGATTTATAAAAGTGAAAAAACTAGAAAACAAAATGACTGTCGATGAAGGAAAAGTTAATAAATTATACAATGGAATTACATAAAATACATAAAATAAGAAAATGTTCATGATATTCTGTTAAAACAGTATATAGGGTATGATCACACCTTGTTTAAAAATAAAGCAAAAAACCAGCAAAAATATTAAAAACACTTCTTTCTCCTCTCCTGTTATTTCCTATTTTCTGAATTTTTTCAAACTTCCTATAAGGTATTTCTATTTAAATTGTGAGAAGAGGATAAAGATAAATCATTTTCACGCTGGCTGGCGTGGCTCCCTTGGTGGTCATCCTGTGCACTGAAAGGCTGCTTGTTTGATTCCAAGTCAGGGCACATGCCCGGGTTTCAGGCTCCATTCCTGGAGAGGGTGTGCAGAGGCAGCCAACGTTTCTGTTTCTCTCTCTCTCTCTCTCTCCCTCTCTAAAAATCAATAAAAATATTTTTAAAATAAATCATTTCTAAGCATAGATTTGAAAGTATTACTTATTTGTAAACAAATAAACACTGATTCTAATAAGATATTTTGGGAGATAGTTATTGATTTGTGCCCAGTAAAATTAACTGAATTATTATTCAATAGCAAATAATTCATAATATTATGTAACATACCTTTTTTTTTTTTTAATCTTTACCCGAGGATATGTTTATTGATTTTTCAGAGAGGGGTATTGAAGGAGGAAAAGGAGAAGAGAGGAAGAAGGGGAGGAGAGGGGAAAAGGGAGAGAGAGGGGAGAAGGGGGGGAGAGAGAGAGAAAGAGGAAGAAGTGTGTGTGTGTGTGTGTGGCGGGGGGGGGGGGGGGGGGGGGAGTGGGGATCAGAGAAGCATCGAGTTGCCTCTCCAATGCTCCCCCGACCTAGGTATGACAGGAAGGCAAACACACCACCTTTCTGGGTATGGGCTGATGCACCAACCCACTGAGCAACACCAGCCAGGGTTATAGCATTAATTTTTATCCATTTTCTTCAGATATGTAAAAATTGAAACACTTAAAACCTTTTAAGTGAGAATTTTAGTCACCACATCAAATCATTATCACCATTAACTAAACTGCCTTGATATTAATAAAGTTTTTACTCTAAAAGGTGATTTAAATTCATCTAACACTCAAATACTTTCTTGTCAAATACTTGCATATTTTATCAAGAATATACAGAAAAATAACTTTCATTTTAAAGGCTGATATCATAAAAGCATATATAAAAATAAACCAAGCTATCTAAATAGTACTTCAAAATAAATTTCTTCTTTTTTACTCATTTTTAAAATATTTTTGGATCCCACCATTTTATTGAGGGCCTTCAGGTGAGGGTTAAGGACCGGGAGGACAAACCAATCTGGCATCCTCGGCCTGGCCAGAATCTCCCCAGCTTCAGAGCCACCAAAGCAATAAACTTCATTTGAATCTCGCATACCTTTTCTCTAATATGTCCAAGTCCCACTTCAAATGTGCAGCAACTTTAAGAGCAAGTAGTTTTAAAATGCGATTTCTCTTGTTATCAGGTGGAGGTTGAACTTGGTTTTGTTCATTAACTGAAGGTTTGGAAGCCTGTTCCAAAAACTGAACTATAAGTTGAACCGGTGCAGGATCTAGGATTTAGAAGAAAATAAACTCTTAAAATTAAGTTGTAATTAGGAAGATGCAAAGGGATTTACCGTTTTGGTTTATGGCAACAAAAGAAACCCAAGCAGCTGTGTAGCTGTAATGACTGCGGAATATGATACATAAGAATTGTACCTGGGGATAAAGGGGGAGGTCAGGAAGAGGAGGAGTAAAGAGGAAGGGATAAAGAGGAGTATTCAGCCCTAGCCTGTTTGGCTCAGTGGATAGAGCACCGGCCTGCGGACTGAAGGGTCCTGGGTTCAATTCCCCGTCAGGGCACATGCCTGGGTTGTGGGCTCCATCCCCATTTGGGGGTGTGCTGGAGGCAGCCAATCAATGATTCTCTCTCATCATTGATGTTTCTCTCTCTCTCTCTCCCTCTCCTTTCCTCTCTGAAATCAACAAAAATATATTTTTTTAAAAGAAGAGGAGTCTTCACATGCAGAAGAAAGCGCTTGCCAGGTAAGAAGGGCATGGCCACAGATTTCCAATCCAGCAAATAACCACTGTCCACATTGGAGGAAAGGGATGAAACCACTAGCATGACTGTGTTGAAACGTAATTCGTCTGACTTGCACCAGCTACCTCTCCACACCTGCACCACAGAGATAACACCCCTGACCGCACAGGGTTGTTAGGAACGAAACAATTCAATGAGACAACCTCTGAAGCATTAGGCACAGCGCCTGGCACCCGGAAGGCACTTAGCCAATGTTTGTCAAAAGCCATGAATGAAAAGAAGGTAACACAGGTGGGAAGATCACCCAGGTGAGCCGAAACCGGTTTGGCTCAGTGGATAGAGCGTCGGCCTGCGGACTCAAGGGTCCCAGGTTCGATTCCGGTCAAGGACATGTACCTTGGTTGCGGGCACATCCCCATGAAAGGATGCACTCTCAGGGCTGGCGCTCCGGAGGCTGTTCTGGGAGGCAGAGATAGTTAAGATTAAGTGGGCATAGTTCAGTTCCCAGAAAAGAGCGTGCTGAACTCCCCTTTAGTGCTTATCAGTAAATGTCCTGGTCTTTGTTGAAACAAATTAAAGACATCCTGGCTTCTAGTTTCTGTTAAAGCAAACTCCTGTTTTTACGAGCTTTCTGTTAAAGATAAAGCATTCCGTTCCCACGAGAACGGGCCATCTCCCCCACCTTTCCACCCCCACCTGCGTGTGGTTTTTGCCCATAAAAGCTTGTAATCAACCCTGGCTCAGGGCTCCGGTCAGCAGTCTCTTGTCAGAGTTGCTGCCTGTGAGTCCCTGCGCTGCGCTTGAATAAAAGAAACCTCTTGCTTTTGCATCAAGACTCGAGTTCGGCGTTTGATTTGGGGTCGTCGCTCTGCCACAGGGTCGTCACGGCCTTACACCCACTAGGGAGTGTGCAGGAGGCAGCTGATCGATGTTTCTAACTCTCTATCCCTCTCGCTTCCTCTCTGTAAAAAATCAAATATATTAAAAAAAAAAAAAAAAAAGATCACCCAGGTGAAGCACACCAACTCCGCACACAGTCGTTTTCCATCCGTGAAAGCCAGTCTCTCAGGCTGAACCAACCACATCTGGGTTCCAATTTTGAACCAGCAAAGTCCTGCCCAAGGACCTTCCCTCTTCATACCTTCTCTTTCCAGAAAATGCCTGGAAACCAGCCTTCCTCCCGGAGCAGCCCGCACGGCCTGGGATACTGATGGTTATCACCCTTACACAGAGTGGTCGGCAAACTCACTAGTCAACAGAGCCAAATGTCAACAGGACGACGATTGACATTTCTTTGGAGAGCCACATTTTTTAAACTTCTTCCAACGCCACTTCTTCCACATAGACTCGCCCAGGCCGTGGTCTTTTGTGGAAGAGCCACACTCCAGGGGCCAAAGAGCCGCAGGCGGCTCGCGAGCCGCGGTTTGCCGACCACTGCGACCATAACCATCTTGCAGATGGATAGCATTTCCCGTTCTTCAAAGATTTTCTCATTGTAAGGTGTAGCCCAACTTTGTAATACGTGATTAAGACTCAGTAAAAAACCCTCTCGTTGAGGAACAAAACAGTTAAATAAGAACCGAAGACCTCACTGGCGGCAGGATTCGCCCCGGAACCGTTGATTTCTCCCCATCGCCCCCCACGCCCGATCCCGGCCCCGGTTCTCCGAACAGCCAGGCTCCGCCACCCAGGCCACCTCCGAAGAGACCGCCGCGCAGGTGCTAACACCCCACGCGGTGAGAGGACCAACACCCGGGGGTCCAAGAGCCTGCTCCGCGCTCTCCTTCGGCCGCCGCGGGGGTGCCCCGCACCCGGACTTGCCTCCTGCTCGGCGAGGGGCCCGGGCTGCCCGCGGCTTCGGGGCCCAGAAAGCGCGGGGGGCCTGGAAGCCCGCCGGTTAGCCCGGGGGCCGGGCCCCGCTCCCGTCGGGCTGCAGGCGCCGCGCTTACCCGGGCAGGGCTTGCGGAGATGCTTCTCCAACAGCGACTCCTCCAACAAGAACTCGAACCAGCAGGTCTGCGGCGGGGTGCAGGGCCGGCTGGAGGTGGCCGCCTCCCGGTCCGCCGCCTCCGCGCTCATCCTGCCCCCGCCGCCGCTCCCCCCAGGGACGCTTCCCGGCTCCAACCTGACACTCGGACGCGGGCCCGGGACTGCGACCCGCCGAACCGCTGGGAACGGGGATGCGCTCGGACCCTCCCGGAACCCCGCACGACTTAAGATGGCGGCGGCCCCGGCGGAGGCGGAGCCCCTTGGACCCGCCTCCCTGCGCCGCCGCGCCTCCGGCCAATCGCGGCTCGGGTTGGAGAAGAAGGCGGGACCTACCCACAGACCACGCCCCCTCCGGGTTAACCGTGGGAGATGAATGGGGGAAACTGGATCCCAGCGGGCTTTTCGCGTTTTTTTCTGGGAGTTTCTCAGCGAGTAAAAGAAACAACCTTGCCCTGACCGGTTCGGCTCAGTGGACAGAGCGTCGGCCTGTGGACTGAAGGGTCCCAGGTTCGATTCCGGTCAAGGGCATGTACCTTGGTTGCGGGCACATCCCCAGTAGGGAGTGTGCAGGAGGCAGTTAATCGATGTTTCTAACTCTATCCCTCTCCCTTCCTCTCAATAAATATTTTAAAAAGGAAAAAAAAAAAGAAACACCCTGATTAGGGTTGCAACGAGCCTCGACGTGTTTCGCGGTGCTGCCCAAGGACAACAGTCAAAGAAACAGGCCAAGGAAAACAAAGACCCAGTGAAGAAATCGGGGTGGTCCAAAGGCAAAGTGCAGGACAAGTAGCCCAGTCTTGTTTGGCAAAGCAACACGTGGCAGGCTGTCAGGAAGTGCCCAGCTATTGCCTCTGAGACTGAAGATCCTCGGTTCTACTAGTTTCAAAGCACAGAGCTCAAGTAATTTACACCAGAAACACCAAAGACCTCAATGCCCCAGGTGTTGGTGAAGATGCGTGAACAACAGGTCCCACCAACCTGCACGTTTTTGAAAAAATAAAACTTTATTAAAACTTTTAAAAAATAGCGAGCCAGGCAGTTTGTCTTGGGTGCTTTCAATTTCCCCATTTCCCTTTCTGAGGTTTCCTCCCACCTAGGTCATCTCGAGGGACTAGGGCGTGGCCCCCAGCGTCCTGGTCCCCTTCCTCTTCCTACAGGGATGACAGCCTTCAGTGAGATGCAGACTTCGTCACTTCTCAGGTCTAGCCCTCAATATTTAGCTCCTATGTAAGCCTCTTGATGTACCCGCTATGGGTATTGTTAACCCCATTTTACAAAGTATGTTCAAAAGACAAATAACCGTGTATGTCATTAAGGTTTAAGAAATCAGTACAGCCCTGGCCAGTGTGACTGGGTTGGACGGCGTCCAGTGCACGGAAAGGGTGCCGGTTCCATTCCCAGGCAGGGCACATGCCTGGGCTGCAGGCGGATCCCTGGGAGGGGGCGTGCAGGAGGCAGCCGCTTGATGTTTGGCTCTCGGATTGATGTTTCTCGCTCGCTCTCTCTCTCTCTTCCTCTCTAAAAATCAATTTTTAAAAAGTTTTTTCCCGCCCTAACTGGTTTGGCTCAGTGGATAGAGCGTCGGCCTGCGGACTGAAGGGTCCCAGGGTTGCGGGCACATTCCCAGTAGGGGCTCTGCAGGAGGCAGCTGATCGATGTTTCTAACTATCTATCCCTCTCCCTTCCTCTCTGTAAAAAAAATAAATAAATAAATAAATAAATAAATAAATAAATAAATAAATAAAATATATTTAATTTTTTTTTCTCCTGCCCCTCGGGGAAAAAACATCAGTTCAGGTGCCTTTGGCTCTCTGAGAAGTACCATGGTGGTCCACAAGAACAAGTGCCTTACGAAAGGTGGCCAAGAGGGAGCCAAGAAGAAAGTGGCTGATCCATTTTCTAGGAAAGACTGGTATGATGGGAAAGCACCAGCTATGTTCAATATAAAAAATACGTACTGGAAAAACACTAGTTACGAGAACTCAAGGGTTATATATAAATAAAAAATAACTTAAACATTTTTAAAGAATTTTGTTATGGAAACACAGGGAGTGTAATTAAGCATGAAATAATTTCATTCATGGTAATAGATATACATTATAAAAATGTGAAGTAAACTAGTTGATACCCCAACTCTTTTAAAGGATTTATACATATTGAAATTAATTTTTATTCTTTTGCAAAGACATAACCTTAGTTATAGGAGGAACACATTTAATCTAAATATTCAATGTAATTGATATAATTCATAAGTCAACATACATAAAACTAGTTGTATTCATCTTTGTTACACAGCTGTACAAAGCTATTACCATAAAATACGAAAGGATTCTTTAGGAAATATTTCAAACCATATGTCTGGAATGCATGTTTCTTTCTGATACTATTATTCCACTAATTATAACGGTCAGATGTTCAGTGTATCTCCTATAGAACTGCACGTAGGATTATATATGCCGAGATTAAAATATTGCAAATTCTAAGAAACTTATAAACAGAAATGGTTCCAAGATGCCTTTATACTAAATCCAGCAAATCTTTTTTATTATGAAAAACAAGTTTAATGTTTAGAAATCTTAATGGATGAAACATAGTTGAATCAAATATATTCCTTTGCAATTTTGTCCTCTAATTTTATTTAAACTGTTAACTCTATACATTAAAAAACTTAATAATAAGCCATTTTTTCAATAAGCAATTGTTCAATTTCATTTGCAACTTTTTTAGAGCTATACTTTTAATACATATTGGGATCTAAAACTATTAGCAAATAGCAAAAACTATTTTAAAAACTGGACCAATAAACAGAGAATATTTTGAGATGCAAGTCAGGAAGTAGTTATTTGCTTTACAGAAGGCTCTTAAATATACAGAATAATTCATAACATATGCCCTCTAAATATTCATGCATTTAAAATAAACATACCAAAAAAAAAAATCAACTGACATACAACTTTTAGAAACCCCACCAATTTTATAAAGAGAGGCACTAGTTTTACCCACAAAAGGCATCAAGATGTTTTTTAACAGTTCAAAATAAACGGGCCAAAAAACAATTTTTCAAAAACAAAACAGTTTAATCAGATTCACTGTGTCCTTCAAAAAATTCATAATTTTTTAAAGCGTATTTTTCAGCGCTAACTTGTAACACACTTTGACCTCCATTTCTGCTTTTCCTTGAATCAATCTGGACTGTGTGGAAGAGTGCCCCGACATAGAGGCATTATGTGGGTTAATATCCTGAAAAACATACTGTCTATACACAAGTAATAAAGAAAAAAGTTCCAAAGTACAACGCATACTCCTGAGGTTGTAAAACCCACCAGTCTAACAAAAAGCACCAAGATACAGATGCCAAAGGTAGAAAAATAGAAACCAGCAGAGTCAAAGTCACAGACCTTATCAAGTAAGTTTTATTTGTTGGATTGTTTTGCATTTGGGAGACAAAATAGTATCAACTAGTTTACTTCACAAATGCAAATAAATAAATGAATTTAGCAAGCTAGAAATCTCATCTCTGCCCTTAGTGAAAACAGAATAGTGAGGTTGTGCTTAATAAGGAAAAAGTTACCAAATTCTTCTTATGGAAAAAAAAGAAATGGATAATATTTTTTCAAAAATAAAAAGTAAACTTTGAAATGAAGTTAAGGCACTTATTTCAATGTTTTTAAGGGCAAAGTATGTTTTATGTTTCTTAAAGAAATTCCTTCCACACAAATACCACAAACTTTGCTCCTTACATAACAGATTTTTTTTTTTAATCCTCACCCAAGGATATTTTTCCATAGATTTTTAGAGAGAGTCGAAGAGAAAGGAAAAGACAGACAGAAATATCAATGTGACAGAAACACATTGATTGGTTGCCTCCTGCACATGCCCCAACCAGGGCCAGGGCCAGGGCCAGGGTGGAGCCTGCAACCCAGGTTCGTGCCCTTGACCAGCGAGGGCACATAATAGATCTTTATTGTCAAACCTAACAACTGTAAGTTACCCAAAGAGGATTACTTACAGAATGTTTAATCATTTGTTACTCTACAAATAAGGAAATTAACTAAATGCACTCAGTTCCAGTACTATTGTTTTAACTACAGTTAAAATAGAAACAAATAAGCTTACTTCTCATATCCAGTATCATTATTTCTATATTGAAGATCACATTTTCCTTTTGAACATGCTGAATGAAAAATTCATTATTTCGAAAATTCAACTAAAAATTTCTCCAAATCTGTTTTATTTAAGAAATAAGTTGACAGAAGCAAAAGCAACTTACTAATATGCCACAAACAAAAATAAAACAACAAAAACACACCGAACTAATTCTGCATATTTGATCATAATGTAAATCAATAAAAATTCAATTAAATATTTCATGCTGCATAGAAAATAGGCTGCTCTATTTCCCTTTCAAAATATGCGAGCTGAGTTTTAAATCACAATGTTTTACATATTCTACGTAATTAGGTTAACTATGGAAATAGTTTTATAAGGCTTGAAGCTAAATATTAGTGACTCTCTATTAAGATGTATAGAGAACCTGAAATACCCTGCCTACAGCTAACTTTGTTAAAAATTACATAAAAGCATGAGAACTAATAAAATTAATGCACCAGATATGACACAGCCATCAAACAATTCTTAAGCTCCAAAAGAGCAAAGCATCCTAAAGCTAGTCTAAGCATGAATGTGCCTTGGTACTTTTAAAATATATTACAGAAAATAAAGATAATAGAAAGATGCTCCCTTTTAATGTAGAGTAGTGAAACTAATTTTTACAGCACTTTGAAAACCTGGTCACTAAACAGATATACAAGATAAAAATAAACATACATCCCATCCTAGCCAAATAAGTCATTTTAGATTTTCTTTTAATAAATGATTAAAATATGAAAATATTTAATCCGAGTCACGGCACAAAAAAAAAAAAATATTTAACTTAGGGAAACTAAGAGCTGTGAATTTTACAATTGTCATTTTGTTCTTAATGTTGAAGACTGCCTCACGGTTTCACAAATAATAGCACTTCTGTTTTATAATACGCCCATCGGTAAACAGAGGTATATTTAACAGCATCTGCACATATCTCCAGAAACTGTAGCTCGTTTTAGTGTACATATTTTTATTCTGATAACAATTTTTTACCTAATATTTTAGTACAAAACATGTGAATAGGTTATAAATACCATATTTGTATTTTTTAAAAACCTGATCAACATTCTTATAAATGTCTGTTTTAAAAAATATGTAGGTGAAAAGAGTTACTATTGCCGAAACCGGTTTGGCTCAGTGGATAGAGCATCGGTCTGCGGACCAAAGGGTCCCAGGTTCGATTCCGTTCAAGGGCATGTACATTGGTTGCGGGCACATCCCCGGTGGGGGGTGTGCAGGAGGCAGCTGGTCGATGTTTCTCTCTCATAGATGTTTCTAGCTCTCTATCTCTCTCCCTTCCTCTCTGTAAAAAATCAATAAAATATATATATAAAAAAAGAGTTACTATTTATCAAGTAACTATTTAACAAGTTACTATATAACAAATTCATATTAAGTTTATGAGCATAAGTGACAAAAGCTAACCACTTAAAAGTCATAAAGTAATAAAATGCAATATCATGCACTATGTAAATTACTAAGAAAGTGCTCACTTAGATAAGCAGCAGATGAGAGCAGTATCATGGAAAATCTGGATATATCTTTATATATATATCCTTAAAAATCACTTTCCTTTATGCCATTTCCATTTTAATTTAATGCCACATATTTTCAGCTAACATTTACGTTAGCTTTTTATTGTAATATTTCAGTCCTATTATAAAGCATAAAACACCTTTAGAAACTGCCTTGAATGTAAGAATAATTCTCTTCTTCTATTCTATAATTATATCATATTAAGTATATATTAAATGTTATGTTTGAGAACTATACTCAGACCTTGAATATATTCAAATTCAAGATCAATGTTATGATAAAATAAAGATTTCTGAGGAAATTTTTATAACAGTTTGGAAGGTGAAATCTTTAAAGACTATGTAACAGTCAGAAGAGTCGCTGGCTGGAATACTGCAGAGCGGTAAGATTGAACATTTTACCAAAGGCCAGTGATGCTTAATCTTCCATTCCCCACAGAACTCTGGGTCCAGTTAACGGCAGGAGAGGAAAAGCAGCAGCAACACTTCAAATGTCCATACTCTGATTTCCAAAAAGACACCCCATTGGTAGAAGAAAATTAACATTTTACTTCAGATGGAATAAGTCTCTGCTATTTTCAAGACTGAAAGGATATCACAGTGTTGATTTTATATACAAAGTAGGATCTGTTCCAATACACTCTAGTGAAATAATTCACATATGGAGAATAGTTAATTTTGACCTCATGACAAAATCGCCCATATTTTGAGTAGGTTAACTTGTCACCCTCTTCACAAACCACCTATCAAGAGATATGAAACATAATATTAAAAGCTTATTAAGTTATAGGATAAATAAAATCAATGTACAAATGACTACATTCATAAGGAAATATATTATGCTAAACATGAACTATCTCACATTGTTCAGTGAACATCTCATATTGTTTGGTGAATAGAGTCTCTTCATTAAGAGAATAACCATATACACTAAATTTCTGAGCGTCCCATTGAGATTGAGAAACCAGTATAAAGTGTTTCTAATTTTTAAAATATTTAATCCTAAAATGTAGAAGGCTATATCTCTATATTCCATTAAGAACCTTATCATGGCTGAGAAATGAACATCAGGGTGGGGCAAAAGTAGGTTTACAGTTGTTCATATAGAAAATAATACGCTAATAGGTAATAGAAGAATAAACTCTGTTTCTGCATACTCACAACTGTAAACTACTTTTGCTTAATCCTGTATTTTTAAAATTTTGATTTAAGAGAGAGAAACATCAATGTGAGAGAGAAACATCTATCGGCTACTGCCCACATGCACCCAACTGGGATTGGGCTGCAACCTGGGTATGTGCCCTGACCAAATATTGAACCCACTATGATTTGGTTCACAGGGCGACACTAACCAACTGAGCCACACTGGCCAGGGATATATTCTTAGTGTATATTCAAACATTTCTCCTGGTATAAAACTGACTTACAATTATCCAGTAAACAAGTAAATTTTTTAAAAATATATTTTATTGATTTTTTACAGAGAGGAAGGGAGAGGGATAGAGAGTTAAAAACATCAAGAGAGAAAAAAAAAAAAGAGAAAAAAAAAAAACATCAAGAGAGAGAAACATCGATCAGCTGCCTCCTGCACTCTCCCTACTGGGTATGTGCCCACAACCAAGGTACATGCCCTTCACCAGAATCAAACCTGGGACCCTTGAGTCCACAGGCCGACGCTCTATCCACTGAGCCAAACCGGTTAGGGCAACAAGTAAATTTTTGTGATTTATCCAGTGTACACCTTTACACTCCCACCTTAATGATGTTCACCAAGATAGCATAGCTAGCTTGAAGATTTTCTATAATAAAACACTAAATGTTATTCTAATGCCAACAAAAGATGTCAGAGAGCCAACTTTAAGAGTAAAATGATAGATTAGCTTTAAGTCCATGCCTGGCATTATATGCAAGTAACCTGATCTTCGAAAGGGAGCATAAAGGTAGCTAAAAGCAGAATAAAAAGGCTTCAGCTAGCAATACAGTAATTACTGAATACCTGTGATGTTTACTAAAATTCCATTTTGTCACCAATTAAGCAAAAGATCTCAGACATCAAGTACCAACAGAGAAAATTCAAAATACATGTAGCAGAAAACAGAGTAAGTTTATATTACAAATTTAAGGGGTCATGAAGAAAGAGAAAGATGAAAATCATAAAAACTAATTTCTCACCTCCAAACTGGTCTGATAAGACAATTATTTAGGAAAGAGCAGAAAAAATATGGGCCACAACCTGAACAGAATGTGCACTCCTACCTAGAATAACCTAATGACCTAATAAACTTTTCCTAAGGGCCTCCACACTCAACTTTCCCAGGAGTAAAGGTACCCATTCCAGACAACACTCCCCTGCCAGTCCTCTTCATTGCTAGACATACATTATACACTACAGACTGAGAGGTAAGGCAGTAGATATGTATCAAATTACAATAAATTTCTCAACATAAGAATGTAATACTGCCCAGCTGGGGTGGCTCAGTGGTTCAGCATTGGCCCATGAACCAGGAGGTCACGATTTGATTCTCATTCAGGGCCCATGTCAGGGTTTCAGGCTCAATCTCCAGTGAGGGGTGTGCAGGAGGCAGGTGATCAATGTTTCTATCTCTATCCCTCTCCCTTCCTCTCTCTCTCAAATCAACAAAAACATATTTTAAAAGAAGAATATAACATTGAGTTAAAATCATCATTCAAATCAAATTATATCAGCTTTTCATTTTTAATGTTTTTTTTCAGTATTATTTTGTATCTGTTTCAGATGTATAGCATAGTAGTTAGACAATCATATACTTTACAAAGTGTTCCCTCTGATATTTCTAGTACCCACCTGGCATGGTACATAGCTATCACACTATTACTGACTATATTCTTTATGCTGTACTTTATAACCCTGGCCATCTTTGGTTTATAAATGTTGAACATGCATAGTATAGGTAATAAATAAGAAATCCATGTATTGGAAAAAAATCTCCCCCCAAAAAATATCCAACTTTTCTTTTGTATATTGAAAAAATATTTCAGCCGAAACCGGTTTGGCTCAGTGGATAGAGCGTCGGTCTGCGGACTGAAGGGTCCCGGGTTCAATTCCGGTCAAGGGCATGTACCTTGGTTGAGGGCACATCCCCGGTAGGAGGTGTGCAGGAGGCAGCTGATCAATCTTTCTCTCTCATCGATGTTTCTAACTCTCTATTCCTCTCCCTTCCTCTCTGTAAAAAAATAAATAAAATATATTTAAAAAGAAAAAATATTTCAAACTACTTTTAGTAAGTTCCGCCCATCTATATATATAAAAAGCCAGTGACCGTAATGCTGTAACAACTGGTCGCTATGACGCCCACTGCGGCCAGTGAAGCGGCCTGATTGAGGGATGGAGCTGGGCCAACTTCCTGGGGCGCCCCCGCCACAGCTGGCCCTGCCTGATTGGCCTCTCCCACCCCAATTAGGGGCAGGGCCAGTGGCCAACCTCCCATGGCCCCTCCCCTGACCAGCCCACCCCACCCCAATCGGCCCACAGCTCCTCCCCCTGGCCAGCCCCGCCCCTGATCACCCCCCTAACCCAATAGGGGGCAGGGCCAGCCAGCCAACCTCCTGCAGCCCCTCCCCCTGGCCGACCCCACCACCGATGGGCCCTCACCACCCTGATCGGCCCGCAACCCCTCCCCCCAGCTGGCCCCACACCCCTACCCCAATAGGGGGCGGGGCCAGCCAGCCAACCTCCTGCGGCCCCTCCCCCTGGCCGGCCCCACCCGATTGTCCCCACCACCCCAATCAGGGGCAGGGCCAGCTGGTCAACCGCCTGCAGCCCCTCCCCGAGGCCGGCTCGGCCCTGATTGGAGCCCTGATCAGGGCAGACCCGCCGGCCAACCTCCCACCATCTCCTCCTCCTGACAGGACCAGCCCCAATCTGCCGATTGGGGCCGGACCCCACCTGTGCATGAATTCGTGCACTGGGCCTCTATTCTATATAATAAAAGCCTAAGCAACCGTTATGGTGGAATTATTAGAATAACTGGTCACTATGATGCGCACTGACCACCAGGGGGCAGACGCTCAACACAGGAGCTACCCCCTGGTGGTCAGTGCGCTCCCACAGGCCACTCAGCCAGAAGCCAGACTCAAGGCTGGTGAATGCAGCAGTGGTGGTGGGAGCCTCTCCTGCTTCCACGGCAACGCTAAGGAGCAACAAGCTAAGTAGTAAGAAGCAGCAAGCAGGCGGGCGGTAAGGAGTGAGTGGTCCCGGATTGTGAGAGGGTGCAGGCTGGGCTGAGGGACCCGCCCCCATTGCCTGAATTTCGTGCACCGGGCCTCTAGTTGTTATATAACTTTTAATTCTTAGCTAAGTTCCCAAATTATGTTTGAATATTACAAGTTTAAATAAAACCATTTTTATCAAAAAGAATTCATTTCCAAATGGTTACTTACATGGCCATTTGCAATATCTAATAAATCTTTAACCCTACAGCCTCGCGTGGTTCCCACCTCATTGCAGATAGCATCCTCTACAATTAGGTAATTAGCTTTGTAAGATGTCAGTATTTTATAAATATCCTCAGCAGATCGCTTTGAATAGATTTGATAGATCTGAAAGAATATAATTAAAACAGTTATTTTAAAGGACATTTAAAACTTTTGTTAATCAAAACTATACATTAATTTTTCTCTACTATGTTCTTAGTACTGAGTACTATCTGTAGAAAATAAAGATATGCACTGAAACTTGATTCCTGTCCTCAGGAAGTTTATAAAAGTATTCCTATGTAATTAGCCATTTGTATATCTTCTTTGGAGAAATGTACATTCAAGTCTTTTTTATATTCTTAAATTTTTATTTACTTACTGATTTTAGAGAGCGAGAAAGGGGGAAGAGAATGAGGGAGGGGTGTGAGAGAGAGAGAGAGAGAGAGATTGAGAAACACTGATTTGTTGTTCCACTTATTTATGCATTCATTGGTTGCCCTGACCAGGATCAAACCCACAACCTTTCATATAAGGATGATGCTCTAACCCCGTGGTCGGCAAACTGCGGCTCGCGAGCCACATGCGGCTCTTTGGCCCCTTGAGTGTGGCTCTTCCACAAAATACCATGGCCTGGGCGAGTCTATTTTGAAGAAGTGGCGTTAGAAGAAGTTTAAGTTTTAAAAATTTGGCTCTCAAAAGAAATTTTAATCGTTGTACTGTTGATATTTGGCTCTGTTGACTAATGAGTTTGCCGACCACTGCTCTAACCAATTGAGCTACCCAACTAGGGCTACATTCAAGTCCTTAGCCCATTTCCCCCCAGCTTTATTGAAATATAATTAATACATAACATCATACACATTTAAAGTATACAATGCGCTAATTTAATATATTTAAATATGGCAAAATGATTGCCACCATAATGTTAGCCTCCATTATGTCACATAACTACCATTTCTTTTTTTGTGGTAGATTTAAGATCTACTCCCTTAGCAACTTTCAAGTATAAAATACAGCATTAATAACTATACTCACCATTTCGTACATTAGATCCCTAGAACTTATTCATCCTATAACTGGAAGTTTGTATCCTTTGACCAACATCTCCCAATTTCCTACCCTCTAGACCCTGGTAAGCACTCCATATTTCTATGAATTTGGCTTTTAAAAATTTAATATATAAGTGAAATCATACAATATTGTCTTTCTCTATCTGACTTATTTCACTTAACATAGTGCACTCAAGATTCATCCCTGTTGTTGCGAATGGCCTTTGTCCATTTTTAAATTAATTTGTCTTTTTATCATTAAGTTGTGATAATTTAATCTTTTATATTACCATGTATCAGAGTATTTTATACTCATTCTATACATAAAATAAAGTCAGCAAGGTTAAAAATAACTTGACCATTGTCACAAAATACTGAATGAGCCAAGGATGCCTAAAACTCAAGTTTTGATTACTATGCATTTTTCTTTTCAATTTTTTTTAATTTTTTTAAAAAAATTGATTTGAGAGAGAAAGGAAGGGGTAGATAGATAGATGAGAGATAGATAGATAGATAGATAGATAGATAGATAGATGACATCGATTTGTTGTTCCACTTATTTAGGCATTCATTAGTTGATTCTTGTATGGGGATATGCTCTAATTAGATCATGTCTCCAAACATTGCCAAATGTCCCCTAGGGGCATAGTTGTCCCAGGTTTGAGAATCAGTGGCATCGGGGATCATACAAAAATCAGTCACATGTTATTAATTATAGATATGTGTCTAACTCAAATGATATGGTCTCTGAACATTAAGTAACTAGATACCATTCTAACGTTATACTAAGTATAATAGCCCACACTGAAACATAAACCAAAGTGTAATAGATTTTTAGCTTGGAAATACAAAGTGCATCAAGACATTAATTGACTTCTTTCCTTAATAATTTGAGAACAATGATATTAAGCAGCTTTTTAAAAATTAAAGCTAATTAACCCTTTTAAAATTATTTGGATTTTCCCAGCTAATCAGGAACATATGCATCATTACAAAACTATACTAAAATGGAGTGATGTTAAAAAAGATCCAAATATAGCATCTAAAATGCCTTACATTTTCATTTCTCTTGAGAAGATCATCATCATTGTAAAGAGGCAAGCTTGTCACCATCCATCCAGTGCATAATTTAATCGCACCCATTAACTGTGGACTCCCTGCAAACACAGCTGCAATTGGAGCTTGCCTTCTGCAAAGAACCATAGAGATTTAGACACTGGGAAGGTAAATACACTACTTAGATCACTCATTTATATAAACTCTGAAATACCAGGCAATTTACATTTTATTTTTAAAATATATTTTATTGATTTTTACAGAGAGGAAGGGAGAGGGATAGAGTTAGAAACATCAGTGAGAGAGAAAAATCGATCAGCTGCCTCCTACACACCCCCTACTGGGGATGTGCCTGCAACCAAGGTACATGACCTTGACTGGAATCGAACCTGGGACCCTTCAGTCCATAGGCCGACGCTCTATCCACTGAGCCAAACTGGTTAGGGCTTACAATATATTTTATACTTATGTTTCAATGTCAGCCTTCACTTCATTTTATTTATGGATTCATTCAAAAATAAACTGAGCATCTACTATGTATTAGGAATGATTCTGAGTGCAGAAGATACAGAAATTTTTTTAAGGACGGGGGTGGAGATAAGATCCTTGCTTGAAGACAATCTATATATATAAAAGCCAAGTGACTGGAATGATGGAACAACTGATGGCTATGACTCGCACTGCAGCCGGACAACTGGCCCGATCGGGGGCAACACCTCCCCCTGGCTGGCCCCCATGGGGGATGGATTGGGGGTGGGGCTGGCCAGACAACCTTCTGCATTCCTTTCCCCCCACTGGCCAGGCCCGATTGGCCCTCATGGGGGGGGGGGGGGGGCAGCTGGACCCCACCTGTGCACAAATTCGTGCACCGGGCCTCTAGTAAACATATAAATCATGTGGCAATAATGTTATTAAAAAACAACAAAGGGTGTCCTGGCCAGTGTGGTTCAGTTGGTTGGAGCCATGTCCCATGCACAGAAGGGTCATGGGTTTGATTCCTGGTGACGGCCCATGCCCAGATTTTGGGTTCAATTCCCAACTGCCTCCTGATTGATGTTTCACTCACATCAATGTTTCTTTCTCTCTCTCTCTCCCTCTCCCTTCCTCTTTCTCTAAAATTAATAAAGATATCCTCGAGTGAGGATTTAAAAAAAATTTTAAAAACTGAAAAAAAAAACAAAAAAACAGTGCAGGGTAATGGGATATAGTGATAGGAACATACTATTTTATATAGTGTAATCAATTCAACAGTAATACTGTGATTTCTCAAATTCATCTTTTTGCAAATATTAACAATCACAATCCAACTCGTTCCAAATCCATCTATCCTCCTCCTCCTTCCCTACCTTTACCACATATCTGTCTCCAGATATCACATATAGAACGTCTCTGCCCTGAACCATGATCCAAAGTCCCAGGTAGATGCCACCTACAAGACTAGGAAACCCAGAAGCAGGTCCCAAGGGTCTCCTCTATTGCCTTCGTTTATTTATGAGCTCCCTGTACCAGCATCCACCCACCAGGTGTTGGGGATAGTGCCTCTTCTGGGAATAAAGAGACGGCACATACCCATTGTCCTCTGGGAGCACTCAGTAATGGGGAAACAAACATAAGACTGAAATGTCCAACTGTGTGATGTACAAAGTCCTACATTTGGGCCTTTGCTGTTTTTGAAAATACAAATTATGATAAATCTCACAGAGATGTAACTCCCTCTTTTGTTAATGACAACAACACAAACCTAAATAGTCAGTGTTCCACAATGGTAAATACAATTCACAAAAAGTATTAATGAGCAATAGTTAACGGTGATCTAAAGAAAACAAATTTTATATATATGAGATAATCGAGGGGTGTCATTACAATATAAGACCTTATAATAAGACCTATTCTCATTTCTATATACCTATTCTATAAACCTAGTCATCATTTCTAGAAATTTTTTTTTTTCCTCCACAGTTTCCAGGTCTCTTTTTGATAGTGTTTCATTCTCTTTCACCTTGCAGGTTCTTCTTCTATGTGTTCAATACTTTTCAGTGTAATTATTTCAGTCTCCATCCATGGGACAAACTGGATGCAAAATGGCCACAGGTATTCTTCTCCCTATAGCTATTCTCTAGGAGGAACCTGGTCTTGGGTATGTAACTTGCTCTGGCCAACAAACAACAGGAAACATAAGGTGAGCAGAGACAAAACATGGTAAACATTTAGACTTGCCCTCTCTAGCTGCTCTTGGGAACTCTACAACCACTACCTTGTAAATTAGCTGAGGCTAACCTGGGCTGGATGATGAGAGGCACATGGACAAGTCAATTCCATTCCCTCAGCTGATACCTACCCCAAACCTAGACATGTGAGAGAGGCCATGCCAGACTACCCAATCCCAGCTGAGCTGGCCTGGACCAGAAGAATCCCCCCCACTGCTAACACTCAAAATGGGGCAAAATAATAAGTTTATTATTTATAAGCCACTAAATTTTGTGGTAGTCTGCTATGCCATAAAGCTAACCGACACAAATTTTACTGAAGGTCTAATTCTAGAGAGCTTGATTCTTGTTGTAGACTGTTTCCTCGTGTGTTTTGTAATTTTACAGATAATCTTCATGAAATTTTATTTGTGGAACCCTTTAAGTCTGGGTTGAGGATATATCAGGTGTTCTAGACTACCCCAGAGCCACTTTTTATGTTGATTTCTTGATTTGGGGTTTCCTAGATTAGTCAAGTATAATTTCAAACTACAAACCCTTGTTAATTAAGATCCATTGCTACAAATTCAGAGAGTGATCTTTTTAACCAAGAGCTGAGGTCAAAAAGGTCATGCTTTCTTATAATTTTTCTCTACCACTGGATGGATCTTTTGCTAGTCTATCCTTTAAACTGATAGTGTTACTCTTTGAGAGCCCCTTAGTCATATCCACACTAATAAAAGAGAAACATGCAAATTAACCATCACTTCGCTATGCCAAGCCACGCCCACCAGCCATTCAGGAGTGACTATGCAAATTAACCCAACCAAGAATGCGGCCGGCCACAGAGCTGGAGCAAGCAGGAGGCTTGGGTTGCCCCAGCAATGGAGGAAGCCAAGCTTCCCGCCCGCTCTGGCCGGTCCTGGCCTCTGCTCAAGGCTACAAAGTTTCAATTATAGAAGATAAATAAATCCCAACCAAGATGGCGGCTAACCACAGAGCTGGAGCAAGCAGGAGGCGTGGGTTGCCCCAGCAATGGAGGAAGCCAAGCTTCCCACCCGCCCTGGCCGGCCCTGGCCTCCGCTCAAGGCTACAAAGTTTCAATTATAGAAAATAAATAAATCCCCCAAAAAATGGCGGCAGCCGAAACCGGTTTGGCTCAGTGGATAGAGCGTCGGCCTGCAGACTCAAGGGTCCCAGGTTCGATTCCGGTCAAGGGCACGTACCTTGGTTGCAGGCACATCTCCAGTAGGGGGTGTGCAGGAGGCAGCTGATTGATGTTTCTCTCTCATCAATGTTTCTAACTCTCTATCCCTCTCCCTTCCTCTCTGTAAAAAAATCAATAAAATATATATATATTTTTTAAATGGCAAAAAAAAAAAAAAAGTGGCGGCAGCCACGGAGCTGGAGCAAGCAGGAGGCTTGAGTTGCCCCCGGCAATAAAGGAAGCCAAGCTTCCCGCCCACCGTGGCTGGCCCTGGCCTCTGCTCAACGCTATAAAATTTCAATTATAGAAGATAAATAAATCCTAGATACTTGCTTCCAGCCAGCCCTGGCCTCCACTCAAGGAGGTGATAAAAAAAAAAAGAAGAAGAAGAAGAAAAGGAGGGACTGGGACCATGGGTCGCCATGGGTTGATCAGGCCAGGATGGGATAGCAGGGGCCAATGGGGGTAAGCAGACCAGCAGGGGGGCCAGTTGGGGGTGCGCAGGTCATCAGTGGGGATCAGTTGGAGGTGATCAGGACAGTGGGGGGGGCGCGGTTTGGAGTGAGCAGGCCAGCAGGGGGGCAGTTGGGGGTGAGCAGGCCAGTGGGGAGAAAAGGAGGGGGCAAGCAGGCCAGCAAAGGGGGGGGGGGCAGTTGGGGACGAGCAGGCCAGCAGGGGTGGCAGTTGGGGGTGATCAGGCTGGCGGGGGGGCATTTGGGGGCGAGCAGGCCGGCAGCGGGGAGCAGTTGAGGGTGAGCAAGCCAGCAGGCAGAGTGGTTAGAGGCAATCAGGCAAGCAGGCAGGCAGGTGAGCAGCTGGAGCCGCAGTCCCGGATTGTGAGAGGGATGTCCAACTGCCGATTTAGGCCTGATCCCTGTAAGACATCCTTCGAGGGGTCCCAGATTGGAGAGGGTGCAGGCTGGGCTGAGGAACACCCCGTGCACGAATTTCGTGCACCGGGCCTCTAGTATATATATATATATATATATCGGGATGGGAAAGTTGTCTCAATTATAATTCTCTGCTTCCATAGGCCTAAATCATATCTCTTGTATTGGGTGGGCAATAAAATTAAAATTGAAAATCCTGGTAACTTTGGTTACCAAGACTAGCAATCCACCATTTGTCCATCTCCAACCTAGGGCAAAAGAAACATCCTTTTGACTATCCAAATAAAAGGTATTTGTTCCTTTTTTTTTTTTTCCTCCCAAAGAGTTTATTTGGGCAGACCAAAGGACAGAGAGACCCTGCATCTAAAAGAAGGTGTTGGGCCCTAACCGGTTTGGCTCAGTGGATAGAGCGTTGGCCTGCGGACTGAAGGGTCCCAGGTTTGATTCTGGTCAAGGGCATGTACCTTGGTTTCGGGCACATACCCAGTCGGAGGTGTGCAGGAGGCAGCTGATCAATGTTTCTCCTTCATTGATGTTTCTAACTCTCTATCCCTCTCCCTTCCTATCTGTAAAAAAATCAATAAAATATATTTTAAAAAATTAAAAATTAAAGAAAAATAAAAGAAGGTATTGGGCCTCTTGGTGGTGAAGCGTGGGGTATTTGTCCCTTTTTATTCCACATTTCTAGGTGTTTGATGGAAGAGAGTCTCAAATTTCAGACTTATCAATGCTATATTTTCAAAGGAGATGAGTTCAATTAGAAAATTAGATTTATAAGTCCAATAAAAAATTAAATATCCCTAAAAATACTGATAAATACTCAAAAATTCTCATAAATTTTATGAGAATTTGAAAAAACATTATTATTTACCCTGAATCCATAAGATAGTACACAATGATTAATTAATAGTTTAACAACAATATTGGGTAGTTCAGTTCTTACTTTATCCAGGTCATAAGTTCCACTGTATCTGGGTCATAGAATTCTTGTAGTTCAGTTAATTCTGTCATTAATCTTGGAAAAAACTAAAATGCAAAAACAAAACCCACCCAACGTATAAGTATCTAGAAAGTTTAAAACTTTTCCAGAGTATTTGAAAAGAGACTTTTTTTACAAACAATTTTAGAACATTGTTCTGACAGTGACCTGCTCAATCTTCTCAACCCAAATCAACTATTTCATGGTTAATTTACTGTCTAGACTCAATAAGTAATTTTATAATTACCAAGCAATTACTAGTTGTGTCTTTTATGCACACACATCATAAATAATTTAATTAATTAATTTGGGGTCAAATAGTTCACATGTTTATTGGCGATTAGTTTCATGCTATATTATAATCCAAAGAATTTATATTATTTTACAAATATTTACATTTTGGAGTTGCCAAAATACTTTTTAATATAAAGACTGGTTTATTCAACAATTTCCTTTGCCAATTATAAATTGAATTAATGACAGTATTAGACAACAGAAAATTGCATCAGATGGCATTCTAAACATATTTTAGCTTTTATATTATGTTCTTAATGATAAAAAAAAATTAAGCATTACTAAGAATACCAGACTTTATTTTGTTAAAATAGCATTTCAATATAAATATCCTACACACATATCTACCTTATAGATAAAGTTTTAATACAAAAATGTGATTTTCTTACCTCCTTCCATAAGCTGATACCTATTATAGTGGGCACAGCCATGCTCAGAATAAGAGCCTAAAATATGAAAGCAAAAGAGTTATGAATAAATATATTTCAGATTGTACTTTAAAGTACTAGACACTGACTCTGTGACAAAGCACATATCAATATAGTTATACAAATTTAAGTCAGCATGAAACCTAGCTCACGAAGTGAGATGGCTGAAGACCAATGATAAATTTAAGACATATTAAACTTGAAGGTAAAGTGAAACATATATATTTACTATATAATTTTAAGGCAGAACATAAAAACAGCAACACACATGTATTTCAAATAGCAGATCAATATTTGGCCATTTTGACAGGAATTTAAGTTATGAAGAGTACACAAAGGTTCCTGAACTGCTACCTAAAACACTAACAACAACAAAAAGACAATGAAATAACAGGCAAAACAGCTAATATACATCAATACACTGGTATGCTACAATAAGAATGTATAAATTTCTTGGGGAAAAACTGGCAAAATACAACATGACTAATATTAAAGGTAATTATTCATCATCTTCCTTCCCAGGTCTTTCTCCTTATTGTCCCATGTTCATTGGTGACCCCATTATCCACAGTCATATAAACCAGAAACATAGAAAACAACAATGATTTCTCCCTTTTCCTCATTCTCCCACACTTAACAGGCACCAAGTCTTATTAATCTTCTACCTTTTCTTTTCCCTCCAGTATAGCACAGTATGAATTGAATGGGCTTTGCAATAAGAAAAACCTAGATGTGAATCTTGATTTCCAGCCTTATAAGCTATGTGATCTCAGGGAAATGATTTGACCAGTTTAGGCTTTATTTTTTTGTCTATAAAATACTTAGCCAATATTGGATAATAAAACTTAGCCAATAGGTGTTTGTAGGGGTTGAGTAGCATGTGACATGCTTTGAAAAACACCTGACACACGTTGAGCACTCAGTGAATTAAAGCTTTCGTTACTTTCATCTACCATGGCCTGTACCTGAGTGACAGCATCTTTCCTGGCTCCAGTCTGTCACCCGAAAGTCTATCATTCACAGAACTGTAAGGGTGAGCGGAGAGAAAACTGTAAGTCTGTCTCTCACACCCCTGCCTACAATCTTAATGCCTTCCTACTGGCAATTGCAGCGGTCGGCAAACTCATTAGTCAACAGAGCGGCAAACGGCAGCTCGCGAGCTGCATGTGGCTCGCGAGCCATGGTTTGCCGACCACTGGCCTATAGGCTAAGACCTGGTGCCACAGCAGGACACTTAGAGGCCTCTGTGACCTTATCTTCTTCAACTTCTCCAGTCTCATTTCTTAACCAGCCCCACCTCGCCTCATATTTTATGTGCTAACAAAACTGAATGTATCATGCTCTTTCTTTTCCTGTTTTTATACCCTTAATTACATCATTTTTTGCCTATCTGTGTTTATTCCTTCTACCACAAATACCCTTTCTTCCCCCTTCATTTGACTAATAACTTAGCATCTTTCAAATGTCATACTGGAAAGTCTTAAAAACTGAATTAAGAATCCCTTCTCTATGTTCCAATGACAGGAATACTTTTTTTAAAAAATATATTTTATTGATTTTTTACAGAGAGGAAGGGAGAGGGATAGAGAGCTAGAAACATCGATGAGAGAGAAACATCAACCAGCTGCCTCTTGCACACCCCCTACTGGGGATGTGCCCGCAACCAATGTACATGCCCTTGACCAGAATTGAACCTGGGACCCTTCAGTCCGCAGGCCGACGCTCTATCCACTGAGCCAAACCGGTTTCAGCGACATCAATACTTTAAAAAAAATATATGTTTTTATTGATTTTTAGATAGAGAGGAAGGGAAAAGGAGAGATAGATAGAAAAATCAATGAGAGAGACACATCAATCAGCTGCCTCCTGCATGTCCCTACTGGGGATCGAGCCCACAACCCAGGTATGTGCTCCTGACAGGGAATTGAACCTGGAATCTCTTGGTCCATGAGATGACACTCAACCCACCGAGCTATACCAGGCAGGTGCATCAATATTTTTTATTACCTACTTTTATGATCAGGAGACCATAATCTACATGATGAAATTAATCATGTTTTTCTTATCTTTGTACTCCAAGCACATGGCACACAGCAGGCAGTATAAATGCTCCATTCACACTGAAAACATTCCAGAGATCTCAACGAAACCAAGAGAGATATAAAAATTAATTCTTGATAGCCTCTCAAATTCTGATTCACTTTATTCACCTTTTATGTTTTAAGTTATCTGCATTAAAATACATTTCTTTTATACTTAGAAATTATTTAAAAATGTTTTTTACAGGATCTCTTTCTACCCATAAGTTATAATGTGATTTACTCATGCTATTTCAATGGCATTCAATGTGGTTTCCATTTACATTAACTAGAAGAGAAACAAGTACTTAACCTAAAATAACAATGACTCACCAACAACACTGGGTGTACAGTTCGTAATCGAAGCCACTTGAAAAGTGTCGTCCAAAGTTCAGGAGAACATACACCAAATGCTGCTAACATGCATACATAAGGAGTCCAGAGGTATTTCAAGCTGGAAAAGACAAAAGGAGTCACATATGAGATATCCTATGAACACCAATACTACAATCTGGTTTATAATTCCAGGAGATACCATGCACACTGAATTATATGTATAGAATATCCCCTCGAACACAAACTCTCTGCTCTAGAGATTAGAGCATTATGCAAATCCACAGATTTCTCTGAATCCAACCCTTGCTCAGTATTTTATTGCAAGAGCCTATAAATTAACATCTCTACCTTTAGACTCTCCTCCAGCTCAACCAAATGCCAAATGAATCTTCTTCAAACCTAACTATAAGACACTTGCTGTTCAAAATTCTAATGGCTCCCCAGTGCCTACTGAAATAAGTGAAAACTCATCTAAATAGTTTTCAGGACCTTGTAAAATATGGCCTTGACTTGCCTTTCCAGTTTTTTCTCCTATTACATCTCTAAATATGATTATTGTTCCAGACAGTTTGCAGAACACTCTCAATGCTGCCATCCCATAATGCATATAAGTGTTTCCCTCCAGGTACAAATGTACCCCTCTGCCTGAGACTCTGATTCCCATTACAGACAGACTCCTTTAAGTTCATACTCATCTTTCTTTCCTCACCTTCGACTCTATCTGATCACATCTTCCTTTAAAAAGTCCTCCTTTGGCTGAGTTGCAGCTCTTCCTATGGGCCCTCCACCACAGTCCCTACGATTCATGCAGTTTCCAATTCCCAAATATTTTAGTTTTAGCCCCATTCTTCCATCTCCATTGCTACTCTCCTCTAAATTCTACTGTGACACACACCTTCTTAATGGTTTATTTTCTTCTAATCTTGTTTTGCTCAAATCTTTCTCAATTTTTGCTGCCAGAGAGATCTTACTAAAAAGCAAATCTGATCCTGTCAAATTTTGGCTTTAAACCACCTAATCTGGTCTCTGTTTATTTTTCTAGACATTATCTCTTGCTACTTCCCTCTTATAGTTCTCAAAAAATACTTCTTCCCAAATTACATACACACAAGGAAAGTGACAGCCAGGCCAATCTCTATTTCTCTCTCAATACTGTCACCCCATTTAGGAAATGTTCCTTAAACTGCACTCTCCTACCCACCTCCACAACTAATAGTAAATGCCTTTGTAAACTCCAGTTAAGTTAAAAAAGTTTATAGACTTTGTTTATTATACCAAGTTTTACAAATGTATTATTGAAAGTATCCACCTATTACCATTAGAAAGCACACTTCTTTATTTAAGAAAATAGGTCAGCCCTGGATGCTATGGCACAGTTGGTTGGGCATCATCCATGTACTGAAAGTCTGCTGGTTTTATTCCTGGCCAGGGCACATGCCCAGATTGCAGGCTCGATCCCCGGTAAGGGGCATGCAGGAGGCAGCCAAACAATGTTTTGCTTGCACATCGATGTTTCTTCTCTCTCTCTCTCTTTCCCCCTTCCTCTTTCTCTAAAAACTCAATAAAAATATATTTTAAAAACTTTTTAAAGTATATTTTTATTGATTTCAGACAGGAAGGGAGGGGGGGAGTGAGAGAGAGAGAGAGAGCGCGCCAATCATCAATTGGCTGCCTCCTGCGTGCCTCCTCCAGGGGATCAAGCCAGCAACCAGGACATGTGCCCTGACCAGTAATAAAACCAAGACCTCCTGGTTCATAGGTTGATGCTCAACCACTGAGTCACACCGGCCAGGCAATAAAAAAATATATATTTTTAAACAGGTCAAATAAAGTACACTTACCCTTCTATAATCATTGCAAGAGAACCAAAAAAAATAGTGTGAATCACATGATAAATTATTTCTGGCCTTTCTCCAATTCGTCCATCTTCAAGAGTAACAGTTTCTCCCAGGGACTCACCACTACAGAAAGGAAATGTGGTTTTTACTAAAATATATACTTGAAAAATAAAAGATCTTAAATTTCCTCATAAGAAGAAATATCGGTATTTCTGATCATTTGAAAGTATATTCTCCTAGTCGAATACTAACTTTTCTATCTCCAAGTCTTTGAAAATGGCTTTTAGAACCTAAATGTAACTGACTCAGTGAAGACTAAAAATGAAAGTTCAGAAATATAATTTAAAAAGTGTTTTAGGAACCTTTCCAAGATCAATTATCACTCACTAGTGATTGCTAAAACAATATAGTTAAATCATAATTTAAACAACTAAACTCTCAAAATTAAGATGCCACACACAATCCCCTTTCAAACAGGATAAACATTTTTAAAAATAATCAAACTTTATAATTAAAATCACTTAATACTACTAGCTTCATTGAGGTTAAATAGAAAAAATTATTCTTATGTTAACTAAAAATCTGAGTAAATTATCAAGTTTGTGAAAGCTTACCTGATTACTTAAATATTACTCCTACACTAAATCTGGATATTACATGTTTAGATTTATAAACTTAAATTTTATCTGGTTAACTTATAGTTTTTTTTATATACTGATGAAGAGAATGAAATTAGAAGCTCTAAAACAAATACACAAATATTGGAAGAATATTAAAAATAAGTGTTTTATATACTATATTTCCATAATATATTAGAAATGTGATTGATTCTCATTGGTACTTACTTAATTCTCCTAAAAATAACTTGCATCATAGAAAGAAAACAAATAATTAACACTAAAATATAGAAAGGCAGTAAAGAAGACTGTGTCAATCGCAAAAAAAATTCTTGAGATGGTGCCTGTAGGGATTCTTGACATAGGAGCCAATTCATTGTGAAATTCCTATAGAAGACACAAAGCACATTAAAATAACAGGTGTTTTAAACTACTGACCATAAGAGTATTTTTTTTATCTCAGTAGAAA
Organism: Cnephaeus nilssonii; assembly: GCF_951640355.1. Classification (NCBI taxonomy): domain Eukaryota; kingdom Metazoa; phylum Chordata; class Mammalia; order Chiroptera; family Vespertilionidae; genus Cnephaeus; species Cnephaeus nilssonii. The sequence goes on along the minus strand of NC_137089.1, from coordinate 9,259,943 downwards.
CTTAAGATAAAACAAAACACATTTCTTAAATCCATTCACTTATAACAGCCAGACCCCACCCTTTACAAGTGAAGACAATAGCATTTACGACCTCTCCACAACAAACTGCTCCAATAAATGTAAAACTGCGGCTTTCTGATACCAAGGAATGCTACCACCTCTAGAGCCCAATACAGTTCTAAAGGAGTTTCACTTTCTTTTTCTTTTTTTTTAAATATATATATTTTATTGATTTTTTACAGAGAGGAATGGAGAGGGATAGAGAATTAGAAACAACAATGAGAGAGAAACATCGATCAGCTGCCTCCTGCACACCCCCTACTGGGGATGTGCCCGCAACCAAGGTACATGCCCTTGACCGGAATTGAACCTGGGACTCTTCAGTCCACAGGCTGACGCTCCACTGAGCCAAACCAGTCAGGGCTCACTTTCTATTTTTATCTAGAAGACAATAAAAAATTCAGCTGTCCACATGTTAACGACTAGTACATGTGGCTACTAGCTCTTGAAATGTGGCCAATATACACCCTGGATTTCAAAGATAAAAAAGAATTTAAAAATACAAGATATATTAATTTTTAATTGTTTATACATTAAAATAATATTTTTGATATGTTGGGTTAAATAAAATACGTCACTAAAATTAAATTTACTTTTTTCTCTTTACTTTTTTAATATGGCTACTAGAAAATTATTTATGTGGCTCACAATATTATTAGACAGCCCTGATATTAACAAATGTAACTCAACTGCGACCTTTTTTTTTTTTTAATATATTTTATTGATTTTTATAGAGAGGAAGAGAGAGGTATAGAGAGTTAGAAACATCTATCAGCTGCCTCCTGCACACCCCCTACTGGGGATGTGTCTGCAACCAAGGTACATGCCCTTGACTGGAATCGAACCTGGGACCCTTCAGTCCACAGGCCGACACTCTATCCACTGAGCCAAACCAGCTAAGGGCCATGTCTTATTCTTAAAACACATAATATATTACCTTGTGAAATAAGTCTAGAAGCTGACATTCTAAATAAAGGGGCTGACATAATATCAACTAAGAAACAAGGACAAAAGCAGCCCTTAATTCTAGGCTCATTCTAGAGACTTCCAAGTTTAAAGGGAAAGAAAGTCAGTGAAAAGGGCAGAAAATTACAAATGTCTATAACCAATTTTTACTAATTGCTTGCTATGTATAAGGCCTACATATACCAATTTCAATCAGGGCTTTCTAATATAGAACATGGCCTTTTAAAGGATCATTTTATCTTAGACATATGTATATGGCTTACACTTCAGAAGACTTCATTGTTTAAACCATACCAAATATTTTATTAACTGTGATGTATCACAACATGAAATGACATACACAGTATCTAAAATCCCATGTAACTGCAGTAAATGATAATAGGGTTCTGAGGTATATTATATGAATTAGAGAAATGTGCAGGTAAATATATATTTCCTGTTATGCAAATAGACTTTGTCAATATGTAAAAGCATGTATTTCATTTTAGGCTTTAAAAATGCATTTAACAAACAAACAAACAAGGCAAAACACTATTCTTGAATTTTAAAAAACGTCAGCTTCTTAGCTGTCTTCTTAGTGCAGCAGGCAGCGTGTCAGTCTCATAAAAAGTCAGCTTCTCCTCCAGTCACCATTTTAACACCAAGATGAGATTCTTTGCTATGAAATAAATATCTTACTGCCTAACCCCTTTTTTGTGCCCATACCCTTTTTAAAAATATATCTTTTTTATTGATTTCAGAGAGGAAGGGAGAGGGGGAGAGAGATAGAAATATCAATGATAAGAGAGAATCATTGATCAGCTGCCTCCTGCATACCCCACACTGGAGATTGAGCCTGCAGCCCGGCTTGTGCACTAACTGGTTCACAGGTCGATGCTCAACCACTGAGCCATGCTGGCTGAGCCCCATAGCCTTTTTCATGTAAGCATTTTGCCAATGTAGTGGTTAAAATTACTATGGTTCTTTATAATCTGTCATTTATTCTGACCTTAGATCATTGTTCCTTAGCAGACACAGAGCATGATCATTGTTCCTTAGTAAGGGAGAAAGTAACCTCTAAATACTTTGATGATATTGAGGTTTAAGTATATCAATTTCAAGAAGACCTAAATGCGAATTTTTTTAATGAGAGAAAAGATTAATGTCAGATTTTTTCTAGATATAATATCCCAAATTACTTATTTTTCTAAGTGGTATTTAGTTAGGTGTGTACGTCCTCCTTTGATTATTTTTGTTCTTTATCTTCTAAGTGGTATAGAGTTAGATAAACTTAAATAATCTAAAACTTACTTAGTCATATTTAGTCCAAGTTTCACTTCAAGGAATTTCAGCATGTGCCCATTTTCTTTGTGTGGGACAAACGTCTGGAGGAGAAAAACACAAGTTACCACAAAAAACGATTTGCTGTACTTACAGCAATATGCTATTGTCCAATATTACACACAGAAAACACAGCAAGACTACAAAACAAAACACAGGAATGAAGTAATACATGGTGTAACTGTGAAGCAAGGAGATCTACTGGCATAAGCCCATCACACTACTTTACACTCAAGCCTAAAACTATAATGTGGTAGTAAGATTTCAACCTTATCCCCTCTGGCTTAAGTAACTTACCTCTCTTCCAAATATTTTTGACTCATCTCAGTTGATTCCATGTATTACTTAATGTTAACTGCATAACAATAACTTTCTAAATTAAATGGAAAATAAAGTAGATGTATTTTTAAAGTATAGCCAGAAAAGAACCATAATCCTATTTTCTAATTTAATATGCTAGGCATGATCATTGGTCAACTCAAAATTTTACTGTACAAACTATTATCTTGCTATCTCATTACCCTCATTAAAATTTAGTCCACTCTATTTCATTATTGCATTTGTTCTGCTACATAAAGACACAGAGTTGCTTACCTTCATTATAATATTCAATGTCACTGTCAGAGTACACACCAAATAAAAATTAATAACTTTCATTATTTTAGCTACAAAAGTTCTTTTCTTCGCAATTAGCTGTGGGGGGAGGAAGGGAATAAAATGAACAAAGAAGTGAGGCATAAAAAATTAACAATTTAAAAATTCACCATAAGAATGATAAAAAGGCAATTTTAATTACCTGAAGGCACTTAACAAGCATTAAGACGACTACTAAACTTAATAAAGGCGACACCAATAAAGCTGAATTCTCAAACTGCAGTAAATATCCCAGAAACAGAGAAAATATATAGATTTTATAAACTTCATGAACCTGTAGGGACAAAAATAAAATTAATAAGAACAAAATGAATTTTATTGTACATATTTTCATTAGTTTTGTTTAGATTTTACTATAATTACAAGATAAGTGCTCTATTATCATTTAGGACAATATTGTGTAAATGTTCAATCCGTTTTTTAATGTTATGCTATGTAATTAATTTATTACATCCTTCTTAGAAAGAATTCTTGCAAACAAAGCTAAAAGTTTTAAAATTAAGGACGTCTAAATCTGCTGGAAGAACCTTCTGTAGTCCCAGGCTCTGACTTAATTTGACTTGGCTTACTTGTTAAAATACGTCTATGCAACATCGAACTGCATAAACCTTTAGTTCCCAAAATCTACCCAAGGAAAATATACTACCATAGCATGTAGGACCAGAGAAAAGTATTTTTGCATTTGGTCTATTTAACAATGAGCATAAGAAAGTTAAATTCAATGTCTTAATAGAAGATCTCGCAGGAAAGTTATATGTCTTAGTAGATTTATTTTCTAAAATTCAATAGTATAATAATTTAACCTATCCTAAAGTTAATTCTTCTTCTTCTTCTTCTTATTATTATTATTTTAATCATCATACGAGGATATTTTTTCCATTGATTTTTAGAGACAGGGAAAGACAGAGAGAAATATCCATGTGAGAGAAACTCATCGATCAGTTGCCTCCTGCACGTGCCTGACCAGGGCCCAGGCCTGGGAGGAGCCTGCAACCAAGGTACATGCCCTGGACTGGAATTGAACCTGGGACCCTTCGGTCCACAGGCTGACACTCTATCCACTGAGCCAAACCAGCTGGTGCGTAAAGTTAATTCATTTTAGAAAGGGAAAATTAAGACAAAGCATAGGGCCCAGCTGTGGCTCAGTGGCTGAGAGTCGATCTATGAACCAGGAGGTCAGGGTTTGATTCCTGGTCAGGGCACATGCCCAGGTTGCAGGCTCAATCCCTAGTGTGGGGCATGTAGGAGGCAGCCAATCAATGATTCACTCTCATCATTGATGTTTCTACCTCTCTCTCTCTCCCTTCCTCTCTGTCCCTTGCCTCATAAAGCTGGGGCTGGGACTCTGAAATCTTCATTCCCGTTTTTCTAGTTGGCTCCCTAGTAAGCTGTGCCAATACGAAATGTAAGAGCAATTACAAGGTTGGAGGAGAAAGAAGGAGCTCGTTCCTTCCTGCCACTTCATGTCTGCTTGCAGTTCCTGTAAGCATCACTCCACCAGAGCAATTACTTCCTGCTAAAGCCACTGAATGCTGCTGCAGTTCTTCCAACCCTTGAAGAACCCCCTGTTATCACATCCTCTTGCCCAGAGAGGAGCACCATTCTCAGAGGCCTGGGTCTCATTCCCACAGGGCCCTTCTTTCCAGTTCAGAGACACCAACAAAGCTGAACAGTGGCCCTTTCTCAGAGGATGAATTTCAGCTCCACAAGGTCCCTCCTGTAAGTTTAAGTTTTAATAATTCCGAATTCTTCCTTTGTTAACTCAGCCTGAGGGATGGTATCTGCTTCCTACAGTTGCTACCTCTATGATACTTTCAGGTTCTTACTACCCTTTCAATTAGCAAATGGTAACGACTCTTTATATTGAATTTTCTCCATTCCAATAACCTAAATGTTGATACTCATCAGGATTTTGGACCACCTGAGTATATGGGATGAAGAAAAGGAAGAGAAGAACAAGAAGATTCTTAAAATCTGGCTTGGACAACATATCAAATATTTAATAGAGGTTTAAAATAAAGAAAAGATAAGAAATGGCAAAAAGAAATAAACCGAAGGAATCAAATGTTGATGGGAACCTTTAATGGCTTCTGGCAAGAGTATAAACTGATATAGCCATTCTGGAGAAAGGCTTGGTATCTAACTAAGTTGCACAGGGACAGATCCTTTGACTAGTCATTTGTTATGAAGTATATACTCTAGAGAAATCTTGCATTTATGTGCCATGTGACATGTATAAGAATGCTTATATGTCCTAGCCAGTTTGGCTCAGTAGATAAAGCGTTGGCTGCAGACCGAAGGGTCCTGGGTTCGATTCTGGTCAAGGGCACGTACCTTGGGTGTAAGCTCAAACCCAGCCCTGATCAGGGCACGTGCAGGAGGCAACCAATCAATGTGTTTTTCTCACATCGATATTTCTCTTTGTTTTTCCTTTTCTTTTCCACTCTCTCTAAAAATCAATGGAAAAATATCCTCGGGTGAGGATTTTAAAAAAAATGCTTATAGCAGCACATGAACTGAAAAAAAACTGAAATTTCCATCAACAATAGAATATATAAATATAAATGAATAAAATATAGCTCAGTACATCCCCATGGATGAATCTCAAAGGCAAATCAGGTAAAAGTACACAATGAGTTACAGCTCATTTTTTTAGGAACACATAGATAGGTGGTAAAAACCATAAAGAAAAAGAGGAAAGAATTAACCAGATTCAGGACAGTTAACCTCTGTTGGGGAGGGAACTGGATATGACTGGGGAAGAGTTACAAAGGGGCTTCTAGCCTATTCAAATACTCCACTTCAGGCCTGGGTGGTCAAATACCCATATTATACTCTAATACTGTATATACACCAGCCATATACTCTTTTGTACATGTCCTATATTTCACTTTTCTTTCTTTTTAAATGAACAAAAGCAGAAGGAGAAATGGCTAGAAATGCAGAGGAAGCACAGGGTGACTTTGCTTAAGCAGATCGTGTTTAAAGGAATTTCAAAGTGCTTCTAAAAGGATAGAGGAGATGAATTTAGCAATCTTCTGAGAAATATAAACTCAGAGCCTATTAAAACATTTAAAAATAAAGCTTAAAAGTTAGATGGTTTTAGATACAACACTATAAAAACATTTATTCCTCTGATTTTAAAATCACAATTTCAAAATGCCATTAATACCTTGTCACTTTGCTCCAGTGAAAAATTATCTAGCAAGAACAGAGATATTGCTTGAAGAAACAAGAGGTAGTGGCTGTACTCCCACATCATCATAAACATGTAAGTTGAAGCACTCATCAATAAGTAGCAAAACCTCTAGGGAAAACAAAAGAAAAAAACTAAATATCAATAGCATTATTACTACCTATAAATATCTACGAGGTTGTTACCTCAAAGTGGCAGCTCTGTTATTGGTTCAACTTTAAGCTAATTCTTGAAATTTTGTTTCTACACAACATAATTATTAGTAAATCCTTACATAAACAGTAAGATCTTAAAGCACTCTAGAGAGAAATCAACGACAGTCCTTCAAAGCTCAACATCACACAGAATTTCAGAAGACAAAGGGGAAAATAAAATAAAATTCAGTACAATTTTCTTTCATCATCAAAGAGGTAAAGTAATATAAGAAAACTGTGGCCTTTACTAGACCTGGCTCTGGTGGGCTTTTATTATTGCAAAAATAACTCCTTTCACCCTAGAAAATATTTTCACTTCCATCGTGCTTCATATTTTCCTTAATTAGTATGTTGGCGTCTCACACAGCCCATTGCACAGCTCATGGAAAAAGTACACTGCTATTTAAATTTCTTCTCAGCAAAAGTGTACTGTCAACCACATAAAACTTAGTTGTTTTCCTCGGCTGCAGAACTGAACACAAGGATCTCATTGCCCTTGCCTGAAATATGCCTGGCTAAAATCCATTTTGTCCTTCCCAATGTCATCTCCCAAATGATCCTTAGTGAGCAACCGAGTCTGGAGAAATTTACTGTCCCTTAGCAGATGTCTAACACAGTGTCAACTTCCAGGGATCTACTCTTTCATTCCCAATTCATCTGTCAGCACTGGTGTCAAATGACTGTTCTCATAAAAACAGTGAAGGAGAAGGTCAAGTCAAGAAACCTAAGATAAGAATCGTGTTCTCTAAAACTAAACCATTCAGACTCGGCTGACTATACTCAATGATAAATTCCACAGCCAGAAATACCTCAGGCCATCAGCAGATAAAGAATTCCTCAGCATCCGGAAGAAGATAAAGACCAGAAGACAAAATGTAAGAGATGAAAAATTTCTACCAGTTGGTCAAAAATTTCTACCAGTTGAGCCCTACCAGAAGGGCTCAGCGTTGTAGAACACATAGGCTTCTGATCTTCCTATCACAACAGCTATAAGAGAAGGTGTTCTGGAAATCTTCTAATGTGGAACCACCAGAACGGCAATAACCAGGCCTGAAACCACCATTCCCAGGGAATCGGTAGAGAAACCAATGAAGGCTCAGCTCTAGACCCAGCCTACGTACTGGCCATTTGGAGAATGCTTTGGGGATGCTGGAGAAGAGCGACCCTGTACTGGAACCCGGCTAATTTTATTCTCAAACTACCTAAGAACATGGAGTGAAAATAAGACAGAAATACGTATCAAGCACAATCTGGACAATTAACTATGTTTTTCCTTTCTCTGAACATTTTCAAAATTCTGTGCACTCTTATATACTACTCCTTACCTTGCTCACTTCATTTTCAACTATGCCTTTATTATGAACCTTTTTATATGTAACTTAAGTGACACACTAAATGCATTTCAGTAATCAACCACAGACATCTCTGGATGGCTTCAGGTAACTGTACAAACTATCTGAACTTGGATAGCCTGATGCAACCGGGACCATGAGGTCTAGCCTCCAGAGTGAGAAACACGCTACTACCCAGCAATGAAAAGGAGCAAGCTATTGATATGCAATGTCTTGGATGGATATTAAGAGCATTAGGCTGCCGAAACCGGTTTGGCTCAGTGGATAGAGCGTCAGCCTGCGGACTGAAAGGTCCCAGGTTTGATTCCAGTCAAGGGCATCTACCTTGGTTGCGGGCACATCCTCAATAGGGGGTGTGCAGGAGGCAGCTGATCAATGCTTCTCTCTCTCTCTCTCCCTTCCTCTCTGTAAAAAAATCAATAAAATATATTTTAAAAATAAAATAAAATAGCATTAGGCTGAGGGAAAAAAGACAATCTTGAAGGATAAATACCATATAATTCCATTTAAAAAAGAGGGACATCTGTAATACTCTCAACAATAAAGATTTTTTTTAAGTAATAATAAAACAATAAATTGAAGAACGGTTCTTTCTACAAAGCTGCACAATCTATCAGGAGAATACTAAATGACAGACTTCCTGACTATTAAAGAAAATATTCTTGCCCTAGCCAGTTTTGCTCAGTGGATAGAGCGCCAGCCTATGGACTGAAGGGTCCCGGGGTTAGATTCCAGTCAAGGATGTGTGTCTGGGTTGCAAGCTCAATCCCCAGTAGGGGATGTGCAGGAGGCAGCCAATCAATGATTCTCTCTCATTGATGTTTCTCTCTCTCTCTCCCTTTCCCTTCCTCTCTGAAATCAATAAAAATATATATTTCTTAAAAATTGCTGGAAGAAGTTTGGGGGGGGGGGGGAGGACCTATGTAATACTTTCAACAATAAAGATTTAAACATAAGTAAATTAATTAAATAAATAACATAAAAAAAGAAAGAAAATATTGTTGCTCAGAGAGCTATTTATACAAACACAGCAAAGCAAAATGTACAAATCTGAAATGTGTTAGTGTTATCCTATATAATAAAGAGCTAATATGCTAATTAAACCGAACAGCAGAACGACCTTCTGGACAACCTTCCAGACGAAGCTGTGAGGGCTGAGGCCCTTGCACAAATTTCATGCATCAGGCTTCTAGTTTTACATAAAAAAGAAAATACTATAGTTAAAAAAATGAAATTGAAAGTTTCCTATGCTCAGAACATTTGTCATCACTGAACGTAGAAGAGAACACAGTACATTTTTCTGAGATTTCTTTTTGAAATCTTAGAAACTTTATTTTTTTTTTGAAATCTTAGAAAGAGTGCATCTTATTTCCCAGCCAATCAGGTTCAATAAAGGCCTTTCCCTGGTCCTTATGATTTCTTTTTCCAGGTAGGAATTCTAACCCAAGATAGGCAGATTGTCAGTTTATGCACTTAAAATCTTTATTCTGAGTGAGTCTGTAAGCTTCATCTGACTGCCAAAAGGGTTTATGGCAACAACAACAAAAGAAAAAATCTAAACTATCTGGGACAGTCTCCTGAAACTCACTAACCTACTTCACCCCATCACAGAAAACCAAGGTAAACAGAAAGATAAGCAGAGCTACCATAACAGTTAATGTTGCTGTCATTTGTAGAGACTTTTTATATTTCATTAATATTTCTTTAACTTGTGATGACTAAAGGCCATCAGTGCTACAGAAGTGAGAGAAATGGTGAAATAACAATGAAATTAATTTTCAAAGTAAGATATTATTCATATATTTGTCAAGTAACTGCACTAAAACAATATATCTCTTTTCCTAAAAATAATTTATTGTCAATTAGAATGCAGAATAACAGTGTAGTTTATATCAAGACTACCTAACTACATCATTTATTATGTAATAACTAAGCTTCATTGAATTTAACTCATTATTAGCTTTAAAGGTTGTACCAGATTTGTACTATGTCAGAATTGTGAGAAATAAATTTGTATCTTACCCCCCAAAATTATTTGTATGATTAATGAAAATAAATCCCAACTTATGACCAAAAAAACAAAATTCTATCTTACCTCTCCATAAGTATTTAAGTTGCTTTTTAAATAGCCGGTAAGTGCAGCGATTTGGCATGCAAAATATGGTAGTGCCCAGTTTTCTCTTAAAGGAATGGAGTGTTCAATTCTTGTTGTATCCACCCTAAAATAAACCACAGATAAAGAGCAAAATAGCAAGACATTATATTTGTGTAACACTATACTTATCAAAACACTTTCACACACATCTCATTGTTCTCCATAACAATCCTGTGACGTAGACATAGAGCCAACCACTCCATCAGCCCAGAATTGGGAAGCTTAATCCCGCAATCCGTGTTCCAAAGGTTCTACCACTGTCCCTCAGCTCACAAGTTAGTGCAGTAAATCTTTAAAACTCCGCTCCAGAAACACTTTCTGGGAGGGGATAAGGAATCCTTCTCCTCTAGTCACTACAGCACAAACTGAGTAGACTCTCTGCCAATTATCCTCCACCCCTGCCCAAGCCTCCTCACTGCTACCTTCCTGAACACCTGTGCTACGCACTCTCTTCCCCTCCCCGTGCTTGCAGTGAGGACCAGTAGGCTAACAGTGGGATGTGACAAAATCAAATGAAACCCACTTGTTCTCCCCAGGGACTGAGTCTAGCAGATAGCAGCACAGAACAGCAGTTCAAAATACTTGTTAGGTCAAGTGGGTTTCATAGGCACATTCACAGAGATCGGCATGCTCTGAGTTCAACTTTGTGTTTTCATTTTAAACGTATCATCTATAATAATAAAAGCATAATATGCTAATTAGACCAGATAGCCAAACGACCTTCCGGACGTCTTTCTGGACATCCTTCCTGATGACCTTCTGGACAAAGCCGGGGCTGCAGGGGCCACGGCTGCAAGGGCCGAGCCCCTTGCACGAATTTCGTGCATCAGGCCTCTAGCATGATCTGAATTATCTGGATGACTATTTGGTAATGCATGATTGCCAAAAGATTTCAGGACTCACTTCCATGTTTGTATTAAGTGTAGTTGGCAACATAGTACTACTTCCAACTGGCTTGGGTTAATCAGAAAAAAAACGAGATGATCTTAATACTAAATGATGTGTTACCAAATAAGAACAATGTCCTTATCACTGCAGTAAAAAAAAGATTTCTTAGTGGACTGAACAGAGCAGTATGATGACAACTGAGTCACCTCGCGGTAGCCAGCTGCGTGTTTTTGTCATATTCAAAAGAACCTGCTGGACATATACCATATTTACACTGACAGTGGAAATTTGACTTCAGCAAAATACCATTTTTCATACTAAATTAAGATATTCAGTTAATATTTTATTGGCTTGTTACTTAACTAGTAAATTGGTTTCAATAGTAGTATAAGTGCTTTTTAAAAAATAATTTCCAGTTAGAGATCAACCAATGAACTTGGATGCATACATGCATAACCAATGGACACAGACAATAGGGTAGTGAAGGCCTGGGGTGTGGAAGGTGTGGGCTGGGAAAGGTCAAGGGGGAAAAGGGGACATATGCAATACTTCCAACAATAAAGATTTTTTTAAAAAGGAACAACAACAATAAAAAATAACTTTCACTTTTCTTTTTTTTTGTAGCATAAGTGCTTTTAAGCATAAGGAACTTTTTAAAATTTAAATAACATTATATATTTAAGCCAACACATGGAATCCAATAGCAGTTTTAAATATACATAAGTGAAGTTTGAAAAACATGGTGTTAGAGGACACATGTAAAACTGTTTGGCCTGTCAATGTATGTGTGAAAGTTGAAATACACTATACAATATCAGTATAACTTCTAATGTCTGCATGTTCCCTTGCTTTGATATATTACAATTTACCTAACCATTCTTATATTTTAAGTGGTTTTTCTATTTTTTTCGTATTATTACAAATAATACTGTAATAAATAAGGACAAGAACTCTTTTTTAGATGACTTCCTAGGAATAAAATGGAATTTCGAAAACCTAAAACTAAAAAAACATACACCTCCCTGAGCATCCTGAGCATGCCAACATCATCAAAGCAAAACCAGCACGCATGTTACCTCTATTGTCTGTTAACGGTACCTCTAGGACACGTGCATTCATTGCATCTTAACTCTTTGTTATTACTAATGTACGTATTTTCTTTTCTTGCCAAAGATTAAATTTAATATAGATTTTTAATCATATTGCTTCTCAGCCTTTTGGCTAAGATCAAGTGTGGACTTTTAATCATACATATTTTCTTTGCTTGTCAAATATAAAGATGTTTCCACTGAAAGTGATACCAAGGTATATACTAGTATTTGTAGAGAAGAGCAATTTCCATTTTGTTTATATGTGAAGCTGGACTAAGATTAGACCATTTGGAAGCGAAATCTGCCTCTAACCCTCCTGCCCCACTGAAGGACTTCCTGAAATTTCCTTGAATTTTCCAGTATGCCTACATCCTTTAGTCTGAACATGCAGGAGCTAGTTTATAACCCTGCTTTCCCCTTCTGGGGTTAAGAAACAAGTTACACAAAATACCATTAAGAACACATAATGATGACAATGTAGAATGACTAAAATTGCTTTATACTTTTCTAGGCAATCATAAATAGATTCTAAAACTGATGAATAAAAAATAGAACATACTTTTCGTGGCATTAAAGGATATTTTGCAGTAAAGTTGACCTTTGACCAATGCAGGGTTAGGGGCACAGATCCCGCACAGTTGAAAATGCATATATAGCTTTTGACTCCCCAAAGACCTATGCTGTCCCTTGGCATCTGCAGGGGATTGGTTCCCGAACACCACCCCACCATGGATACCAAAATCCATGGATGCTCGTCACCTATGTAAAATGGCATACAACAATGCATACCATTGGCCACACCCTTGGATTCTCAAACATGAAACAAAAACACACTGTTTTCTGCCTGGCTGGTATGGCTCAGTGGTTGAGCATGAACCAGGAGCTAGTGGTACAATTCCAGTTGGGGCACATGCCCGGGTTGCAGGCTCGATCCCCAATAGGGGGCGTGCAGGAGGCAGCCAATCCATCATTCTCTCTCATCATTTATGCTTCTATCTCTTTCTCCCTCTCCCTTTCTCTCCCTAAAATCAATAAAAGCAAATATATATATATATATATTTTTTTTTTTTTGAGAATGTTTCAATTGCCAAAAGATACATTTTAGCAGAATAGATCAGGTTAATTTTTCTACCTAAGTCCTGCTCCAGGTACCTACGATATACTGTGTTATTAAATAAGGCAAATTAATTATCATTAAATAAGACAATATTTCCTTACATTTCTCACTAAGATATCTAAAATATTCTATTTGACAGGGAGTCTTATTATTTGGTAATGCTGTTATTTTTACATGAAAAAATTGCCTGAGCTTCTTCTTCAAATGTATGATTAAGATAGGTCTAGGGACTAAATGAAATGAGTATTAAAAGTTCATTGCATGTGGTAGCCAGCCTCCAAGATGGTCCGCAATGGTCCCTGCCTCTTGGTATTAACACCCTGGAGGGGTTGAAACTCGGGAGCCATCAAGATGCCGGCTTACCACTCTTCTCTCATGGACCCCGACACCAAACTCATTGGAAACATGGCACTGTTGCCCATCAGAAGTCAGTTCAAAGGACCCGCCCCTAGAGAGACAAAAGATACAGATATTGTGGATGAAGCCATCTATTACTTAAAGGCCAATGTCTTCTTCAAAAACTATGAAATTAAGAATGAAGCTGACAGAACCTTGATATACACAACTCTCTACATTTCTGAGTGTCTAAAGAAACTCCAAAAATGCAATTCCAAAAGCCAAGTCGAGAAGGAAATGTATACACTGGGAGTCACTCATTTTCTCATTCCAGGAGAGCCTGGTGTTCCACTTAACACAATTTATGCCAAACCTGCAAGCATACAGGAAGATGAGGGCCTATTTGCAGCAGCTGAGGCAAGAGCCTGGACTGAGACTTTGTGAGAAAGGATGATAAACCCAGCAAGTGGCCGACTTGCTTTGTGAGGAGAAAATTCATGAACAAGAGACTTTCAGGACCTGGACAGTAAAGAGAGCTGGGCAGACACTGTTTCCACAGCTGTGGGCAGTACTTTACAGAAAGATGTACACAGTTCTTTGCCTTTATTTTATAAACCTTTATACAGAAGAGAGAAGAGAACGTATCTTTACTTGAAAAGTTCATTATCAAGAATTTGGGGGGAGGGGGAGAATGAACTGTCAAAGGGTGATTTGAAATTTTCTGCATTAAGCTGGTGCTTAAGTAATAATAAAGAAATTTCTAACATTTTGTCAGGAAAAAAACAAATACCCTGTGTAAGTCACTTTCCAGTGTACCAGTAAGTCTAGGTGATGAATAGTACAGGGGTGGGTAAAAGTAGTAAGTATGTGGAAGTTTATTCTTGTATTATTATTTATTCTTTTATTATACTAGAGGCCCTGTGCACGAAATTCATGCACAGGGCGGGGGAGGGGGGGTTTCCTCAGCCTGGCCTACACCCTCTCACAATCCAGGACCCCTTGGGGGACGTCCAACTGCCAGTTTAGGCCCCGACCCCTAAACTGGCAGTCGGACATCCCTCTCGCAATCTGGGACCACTGGCTCCTAACCACTCGCTCTCCTGCCTGCCTGACTGATCACCCCTAACCACTCCCCTGCCTGCCTCATTGCCCCTAACCGCTCGCCTGCCTGCCTCATCGCCCCTAACCCCTCTGCCTGCGTGCCTCATCTCCCCTAACTGCCTCTGCCTCAGCCCCCACTGCCGCGGCTTCGTCGGGAATGACGTCCGGAAGGTCCTTCGGCTGTTCGGTCTAATTAGCACATTATGCTTTTATTATTATAGATATTTTTCCATATGTACAACTGTAACCTACTTTTGCCCACCCCTGTATATGGCAGAGTGATGGCATATCATTTCTGAGATTAGGTTATGAAACGTATCTGGCTTCCACTATGGCACACTCAATGCACACTCGTTGGATCATTCACTCTAAGGAAGCCAGCAGCAAATTGTGAATAGCCCTGTGGAGGGGCCATGTGATGAGAAACGAAGGCCTTCTAGGCCAGCAAGGAAGTGAGGCTTCTTATAAACAGCCACAGGAGTGAACTCAGAAGTATATGGTCCAGGCCAGTCAAACTGTCAGATGACTGCAGCCCCAACCAACTCCTGACTGCAACCTCATCAGAGGCCCAGAACCAGAACCACCCAGCTAAGCCACTCCAGATTCCTGACCCTCAGAAATTGTATAAGATAGCCCTGGCTGGTTTGGCTCAGTGGATAGAGCATCAGTCTAAGGACTGAAGGGTCCTGGGTTCGATTCCGGTCAAGGGCACATGCCTGGGTTGCGGGCTCAATCCCCAGTGGGGGGTGTGCAGGAGGCAGTTGATGCATGATTCTCTCTCATCATTGATGTTTCTATCTCTCTCTCCCTCTCCCTTCTTCTCTGAAATCAATAAAAATATATATTATATAAAAAAAAAAAGAGCCAAAACCGGTTTGGCTCAGTGGATAGAGCGTTGGTCTGCGGACTGAAGGGTCCCAGGTTCAATTCCAGTCAAGGGCATGTACATTGGTTGCGGGCACATCCCGGTAAGGAGTGTGCAGGAGGCAGCTGGTCAATGTTTCTCTCTCATGATCTCATCGATGTTTCTAGCTCTCTGTCCCTCTCCCTTCCTCTCTGTAAAAAAATCAATAAAATATATTTTTAAAAAAAAAGAAATTATATAAGATAATGTCTATTGTTTTAAACTGTTAAGTATGGGGATGATTTAATACAGCAATAACTAATAAATTACATAATCAAGAAAGCAATTTTTTAGGCGATCTATATAAAAAATGGTTACTTTGTAATAAAAACCATTTCACTCTAAAGAGCAAGACTTTCTAGACTTAGTCTATGAGTACTGAAATGTGTTTCTGTGAGTTGGCTATGAAATTTTAAAAATGAGTCCTAACAGAATTTTAGAAAAGTACATGGCAACTTAAAATATTCTCGCCTGGTCAGCATGGCTCAGTGGATGAGCATCGACCCATGAACCAAGAGGTCGCAAGTTCAATTCCTGGTCAGGACACATGCCCAGGTTGTGGGCTCGATCCCCAGTGGGAGTGCATGCAGGAAGCAGCCAATTGATGTTCTTTCTCATTGATGTTTCTCCTTCCCTCTCTCTATCCTTCTCCCTTCCTCTCTCTCTAAAATAAATTTAAAAATCAAGAAATTTATATATTCTCTAACAGGTACTTTCTGACATAACAAAAAATCATTTTATCCCCCTAGCATCCACACCAAATTCTCTAATACTATTCTTTTTTTTTTTTTTCTAGTACTGTTCTATACTAAAAGCAACCAGAGCTCCATAGAGTAATGGCTAATTCCAAATCTTTCACAGGGGATAAACATGTCAGCCTGTTTGTTTAGTCAAAAAGCAAGAAAGCTTGCAAAGATTAATGAAGATGTGTCAAAAGAACTCAGAAGTCAGCCTGAAAAGACTCCTATTGACCAAAGTTGTGATAATTTGAGCAACTAAAAGAACAATCATGATAATGTATTTAGTCCTATTAAGCCAATGAAAATTCCTAAGTAGAGAAAGATATTTAAAAAGAGAATACTAAAAAAAAAAGAGAGAGAGAGAATACTGCCTTAGCCAGTTTTGCTTTATGGTTAGAGCATTGCCCTCGGACTGAGGGGTTTTAGGTTAGATTCCGATCAAGAGCACATACCTCAGTTGCAGGCTCCATCTCCAGCCCCGGTCAGGGGCCTGCAGGAGGCAATCAATCAATGTGTCTCTCTCACATGGATGTTTTTCTCTAACTCTCCCCCTCCCTTCCACTCTCTCTAAAAATCATTGGATGCCCTAACCGGTTTGGCTCAGTGGATAGAGCGTCGGCCTGCGGACTCAGGGGTCCCAGGTTCGATTCTGGCCAAGGGCATGTACCTTGGTTGCAGGCACATCCCCAGTAGGGGGTGTGCAGGAGGCAGCTGATTGATGTTTCTCTCTCATTGATGTGTCTAACTCTCTCTCCCTCTCCCTTCCTCTCTGAAAAAAATCAATAAAATATATTTTAAAAAACAAACAAACAAACAAATAAATAAATAAAAATCATTGGAAAACATCCTCGGGTGAGAATTAAACAAAAAAAGAGAGACAGTGAGAACAGCAGAAAATGTTTCTTATCACAATTGGAGACAGCTACAAACACATGTAGAAGTTGGTAATTAAAGTGAAGTTAAACATTTGTCTTTCAAATAGAAAATGAATTTAAAGATAGCCAAAGAATCCTGGTTAATAAAGAAAAACTCTACCTTTAGAGAATGAAGAATATACCCTAGCTGGTTTTGCTCAGTGGATAGAGCATCGGCCTGCGGAACAAAGGGTCCCGGGTTCGATTCCGGTCAAGGGCACGTATCTTGGTTGGAGGCTGCTCCCCGGCCCAGGCCCTGGTCGGGGCTCTTACAGGAGGCAACCAATCGATGTGTTTCTCTCACACTGATATTTCTTTCTCCTTCCCTCTCTCTTCCCCTCTCCTTAAAAATCAGTGGAAAACTATCCTCGGTTGAGGATTAACAAAACAAGACAAACAAAAAGAATAATGAAGAATGTAGCTAATGAAAATAGAAAAATATAATTTTATAACCCAAATGAAATCACTAATTTTGGCAAAGATTACTAACTGGAGCTACAACCCTTAAGTAAATGGTTAATGGTGAAAAGGAAATTCATCTGGTACCCCAAAACAATGCAAAGATTATTTTCTAGTCTTAAGAGGAAAACAATGGAGAGATCAGACTGTCATCCCCTAAACTAGCAGTCAATCTCAGCTTCACTCAACCAATGAACACATAAATAAGTAGAACAACAAATCAGTGTTTCTCTCTCCCTGCCTCTTTCTAAAACCAATAAAAAAATAAAAGGCAAAGCACACTGCCATCGATTAATATTGAATAGTTATCTGTGGTAGTTAATAGTGATGTATCTGATACCTCTTCCTTCTTTTCATGAAGCTTATGTCATCAACCTTAAATAGAAGAGGTATATCTATA
Source organism: Cnephaeus nilssonii (assembly GCF_951640355.1). NCBI lineage: Eukaryota > Metazoa > Chordata > Mammalia > Chiroptera > Vespertilionidae > Cnephaeus > Cnephaeus nilssonii. Next base: position 9,242,096 of record NC_137089.1, on the reverse strand, counting down.
TATGCCAATGTCATTATATCTGAAAAAAGAGATACAAGGTGGTTGTATTATTTTCCAATTGCTGCATGACAAATGACCACAAATGTAGTGCCTTAAAACATATCTCAGCCGAAACCGGTTTGGCTCAGTGGATAGAGCGTCGGTCTGCGGACTGGAGGGTCCCGGGTTCGGTTCCGGTCAAGGGCATGTACGTTGGTTGCGGGCACATCCCCGGTGGGGGGTGTGCAGGAGGCAGCTGGTCGATGTTTCTCTCTCATCGATGTTTCTAGCTCTCTATCCCTCTCCCTTCCTCTCTGTAAAAAATCAATAAAATATATTAAAAAAAAAAAAAACATATCTCAAAACCAAAAGGTTGCTGGTTCAATTCCAGGTCAGGGCACATGCACAGGTTGTGGGCCCAATAGCCAGGAGGGGTCATGCAAGAGGCAGCTGATTGATGTTCCATTCTCGCTCTCCCTCTCCCTTCCTCTAGCTCTAAAAATCCATTTTAAAAAATCTTTAAAGAAACAACACAACACAGCACAGATTTATTAGGTCACAAATCCAGCAGTTGGCTGGATTCTCTGCTCAGAGGCTCCCTAAGCTAAAATCAAAGCATCAGCTAGGGCTGCAGTTCTCATCCGTATTTATAGTCCTTTTATGAGCTCAATGGTTATTGGGAAAAGTCACTTCCTCCTCACTTCAATCCAGCAACAGAACAGCAAACCCTCCTCATGCTTCCAACTATCTCTGCACTAGTTGGAAAAAGCTCTCCACTTTTAGGGGATCATACCATTAGACCAACCCCACTGGGTAATCTTCCTACTTAAGGTCAACGGTGCCATATAAAATATGAGGGTCAGGGAGAGAGCATTTTTAGAACTGACTACCACAGACACAGAAAGTTGTAAAACTTAATTAAAAACACCTTTCTTACCTGTTAATAATGAACCACGCAACAGTAAGCATTCCTGCTAGCCAGGTTCCACTCATAAGCCAACTTGTAACAAATAAAGCAGTAACATATATTCCTTGCAATCCAAAAACAATACCAATATAGAAATATACTGGCTCAATAATCTCCTAATTGAAAAAAATAGAGAGAGAAGAAGATAACAGAATTACATCAAGTAACTTTGAGGATCCATAAGTATGTGAGATAATAAATATTATAATAAAAAAGAAAACACATACGTTGCTACCAGTTGCTTGATATGAAACACTGGCTATAAGTTCTGGATATAGAGACATTTGTTGCACTGCATTTATAGTCTTCAGAGATACAGTTTTGTTATTATGTGTCAGTTCGTAAATACCTAAAGACAGAAAAATTTTTCTCTAGGTTATTTATTGTGCTTTTATGATAACTAAACATGTCATTCAGAAGTCATTGAATATTTTAAATTAAGATCAAGAAAAATCCCAAAATAATACTGTGTATCATTTTTCCAATTATTTTATTAAGTACAAGGAAGAACAATATCTATATTCTGAGACAAATCTCTACAATCAAAGGCTACAATACAGAAGAACAATGTTTTATTTTATATTTATTTATTTAACCTCACCTGAGGACATGCTTAGAGAGAAGGGGGAAGAGAGAGAGAGAGAGAGAGAGAGAGAGCGAGAGAGAGAGAGAGAGAGATTGATATGAGAGATAACACCAAGTGGCTGCCTTCTGTACATGCCCCAACTCGGGACCGAACCCAAATCCTGGGTATGTGCCCTGACCAGGAATTGAACCGGCAACCCTTCGGTCAGAACGATGATGCTCAACCAACTGAGCCACTTTGGCTGGGAAAAAATGTTTTATTTTATAAAAATATTGTTATTAAAAATATAAATGTAGTTATCATACCTCTTTCAAATGAAGGTGCCTTTAACATATCTTTATAATAAGAGTAATAAATGGCACTGTCACCCTGGAATGTGATTTCTCGTTCAAGCTCCTAAAAGAAAATATGATTATTTAAATACCATTGTCCTAAATTTCAACTGCTATCTTCCTTCTCTCTCATCTTCTAAACTAATAACTACTTATCTATCCATTTATTCAAAGATATGTTTGAATTTTCCTTTAAGTAGGTCAAAGTTTTGGGTGTGTTTTTTTTTAATGTTTTTATTGATTTCAGAGAGAGGAAGAGAGGGGGAGTGGGATGGAAACATCAATGATGAGAATCACTGATTGGCTCCCCCTACAGGGGATCTAGCCAGCAACCCGGGCCTGTTCCCTGACTAGGAATCAAATCATGACCTCTGGGTTCATGGGTCGACGCTCAACCACTGACCCACACTGGTCAGGCTAAAAATATATTTTGATCCTGAAATTTTCAGATTGTTTCTGAAAACTAAAAAGCTGAGTAAACTCCTCATCATTTCACTGCCAAAAGTCCCTGATAAATTAATTGCATGAAGGAAAGCATCCTCGTATTTCTATTCTATGGCCTTAAAATATATTACATTAAAATTTTCAAGGTTGATACTGTGAGTGTTCTTAAAACAGCTTTTACACCATTTTGTTTCTAATGGCTATAAATAAGAAAACACTTGTCATGCTTATCACACGATTTGGGCTCCCTGGAAAAGCCAATTAGTTACATTAATATTAAATACTACAACACCTCTCATATGCTCAAAGGTCTGTCTTCTTACCTGCCTGTTGGAAAACCAGAATTTCCGCTCATGGTACGCTGACAGATAGAGCGCATACATCACACCGCTAGTAACTGCTGCGAGACAGCCAATGGAAATCTTCGCAAAGCGCTGCAATAATACATCTGAAAAGCATATTAAAAGTAATTAGATGTAGATGATATTTATATTTATGAACTTCTATTCAAAAAGAAAAAGTAATCAAAAGTTAGTATGTACCCTGGATATGATGTGATCCCAAAACCCATTGCCCCAGTGTAACTCTGAGAAAAACAGCAGACAAATCTCAACAGAGGGGCATCCTACAATATACCTGACCACTATCCCTCTAAACTGCCAAGGTCATCACAAACAAGACCTGTGAAACAGTCACACCGAGAGGAGCCTAAGGAGACATGACAACTAAATGTAATATATCCTGGATGGGATCCTGGAACAGAAAGAGGACATTAGGTACAAATCAAAAAAATCTGAATAAAATATGGACTTTAGTTTAAAATAATGTATCAATACTGGTTCATTAATTGTAACAAACGTACCTTACTAATACCCTATATAATAAAGAGCTAATATGCTAATTAGACCAAACAGGCAAACGACCTTCCGGACATCCTTCCGGATGAAGCCGCAGTGACAAGGGCCGAGGCAGAGGTGGTTAGGGGCGATCAGGCAGGCAGGTGAGCAGTTAGGGGCATCAGGCAGGCAGGCGAGTGGTTAGGGGCAATCAGGCAGGCAGGCAGAAGGGTTAGGGGTGATCAGGCAGGCAGGCAGCGTGGTTAGGGGCGATCAGGCAGGCAGGCGAGTGGTTAGGGGCAATGAGACAAGCAAATAGAGTGTGGTTAGGGGCGATCAGGCAGGCAGGCCAGCAGTTAGGAGATTGCAAGAGGGATGTCCCAGATTGTGAGAGGATGCAGGCTGGGCTGAGGGAACCCCGCCCCCCCACACACAAATTTCATGCAATGGGCCTCTAGTTAAATAATAATAAGGAAAACTCCATTGTGGGGGGGATGGTAACTTGGGAATTCTATACTGTCTGCTCATTTCTTCTATAAATTGAACGTATTTTTAAAAATTAAATTCTATTCATTTAAAAAAGGAATAAGAAGAATGTACTACCATACCAAACATCTAAAGAAAAAATAGGTTCAATCAGAATTACTACTGATATTTTTTCCTTATCCAGGGATCTTATTCTTTATTGAGAAACAATCCTACCTAATAATAGAGTAATATGCAAATTGACCGTACCTTCGCTACACCCACTAGCCATGCCCACCAACCACGCCCACCAGGAAACCGTTGCAGGGACGTTGGGGTGTGGCGGAGCCCAAGGCCGGGAAAGCCTCGGGCGGAGGCTTTCCCGGCCTTGGGCACCAGCAGGGAGCCTGCACTGATCGCAGGCAATGACCAGGGGGTCGGCTTCTAAGATTCGTAGCAGGGACACTGGGTGGGGCCGAGCCCAAGGCCAGGAAAGCCTCTGGCGGAGGCTTTCCCGGCCTTAGCCACCAGCGGGGAGCCTGCATGGATCGCAGGCAACCACGGGGGGTCAGCTCCTACGATCCGTAGCAGGGAGGCTGGGGTGCAGCAGAGCCAAGGCCACCGCCCGGGGCCAAGCCCCAACACTGAAAAAGGCAGAAGGCGGTGGCCACAGCCAAGGCCTGGGTCCCCGGTGCCGGCAGAAAACTGGTGCAGGCAGCCAGGTGAATGAAGGTCTATTGCACGAATCTTCGTGCAAACGGGCTGCTAGTTTACTATAAACTACAGCTATTTAAAATGTACAATTTGTCCAGCCAGTGTGGCTCAGTGGTTGAGCATCAACCTATGAACCAGGAGGTCATGGTTCAATTCCTGGTCAGGGAACATGCCCGGGCTGCAGGCTCGATCCCTGGTGTGGGGCGTGCAGGAGACAGTCGATCAATGATTCTCTCTCATCTTTGATGTTTCTATCTTTCTCTCACTCTTTCTTCCTCTTTGAAATCAATAAAAATATAAAATAATAAAATAAATAAAAATTAAATAAAACAGCCCAAGCTGGTTTGGCTCAGTGAATAAAGTGATGGCCTGTGGACCGAAGGGTCCTGGGTTCGATTCCGGTGAAGGGCAAGTATCTCAGTTGCAAGCTCCTTCCTGGCCTGGGGCCCTGGTCAGGGCTCATGCAGGAGGCAACCAATCAATGTGTTTCTATCACATCAATATTTCTCTCTGTCTTTCCCTCTCTCTAAAAATCAATGGGGAAAAAAAAAAAATATATATATATATATATATATAGAAAAATAAAATGTACAATTCAATGACTTTTGATGATTATGTATTTAAAACTTCATATACAACTGTTATGTATATGTAACAACTTCTTGATGAAATAACATAAAACATATTTGGATTTCCTACACACAGGATGATTTAGTCCTGCTATAGCTATTAAGATAAATATAAGCATGGGCCTAAGGGCCCAAAGCCTAGTGTTCTGCTACTGAATGACTGGAAGTTTATAAAAATCAACTTATTGATTTATTTGTTTAGATAAACTAAAATCATAGCTATTTTCAATATATTATTTCATAAATGTTATTTTACAAAGTATATTAGAGATATTAAAGCCTAGTTAGATATCACTAAATTAATATGAATTATAATCAAAATGCTTGAAAAACCCTACCCAGTAAATCAAATATTAGTATCTGTATGATAAAATTATTTTAACATTACTGTTTCCACTAGTATGTGTAAAGCATCTGGCCTGGCAGATAGTAAGAACTCAGTAAAAACACAATAAGAAAACTTATTTATTGTGGCAGTTTGGTAAAAGTTCTTCAAAGTTTCTAAACGTGGATCTTTTCGTGTGTGTGTGTGTGTGTGTGTGTGTGTGTGTGTGTGTTTTTAATTGAGTCTTAGACAATAGCAAGCTAATCCTAATTATCAAGTGTTATTAGAAAAAAATATATTCAACCAAATCTTATACAGACACTCCTGACTTAGTGTTTCTACTTTAAATTTCCTGACTTTAGAATGGTATTAAAGTGTGTTGTAAATGAGTGAGATTTAGAGGTTGTTCTATAGTAAAACCTAATGGAAGTTGACTGGTACCACCACATCTTAATCACAAAATATGTTCCTACATTTAAAATATTAATATAAAGTATACTACCCAGTATAACTGTCTTTTTGTAGTAGCACAGAAACTCCAAATCTATCTAACTTACGTTTTGGAGCTCTTTCAGGAACTGGAGTGTCATGGATTTTCTCTTCTTTGGCAGATTCTTTATTTTCTGAAGATTCTGGCTTTTTTCTTTGGCGCAGTTCTATAGCTGGTCCTTAAAATATTTGAAAAGTCATTGCAATGTGCATCAACTTATTCTGTCTGTATCCCAAATGATTAACTTTTATTATACTAAGGTAAAAGTCACACAAAGACCTATTAGTACCAAAGATAACCTTTTTCATAATTATTTTAGCACTCATCACAAAACCGTTCTTCCTCCAAACAAAAAAAGACAATATCGGTTCCACCTTCAACAAGTGCCTTCAGAGTACTATTGATAAACTAATGAGCTCTTCTCCGGAGAGGAAGGTATTTTCACAATATCCCAAAATAAGTAAATTATTTTTCATGATTGGGAAACAAACTGTTATGTAATAAATTAGCTTATTATTCTAGTTACCTATTAGTTACATGCATAATTCACGGATTAATAATTTTTAATCAAAATATAAAATACATTGACCATAAAACTATACCTCACTTTTATTTTTTATGTATTTTTACTGATTTCAGAGAGGGCGAGGGAGAGAGAGAAATAGAAACATCAATGATGAGAGAGAGTCACTGATCGGCTGTCTCCTGCACACCCCACACTGGGAATTGAGCCCACAACCCAGGCATGTGCCCTGACCGGGAATCGAACCGTGATCTCCTGGCTGACCTGATAGGTCAACGCTCAACCACTGAGCCTTGCCAGTCGGGCATCTCATTTTTTACTTTTTAGTGATTGATTTCTACAGCAAGAAATGTGGAATTGTTGTTCCACTTATGTTTTCATCGGTTGCTTTTTTGTATGTACCCTGACCGGGAAACAAATCCACAACCTTGGCACATCAGGACAATGCTCTAACCAACTGAGCCGCCAGACCAGGGTTATACTTCTTTTAAATATATATATATATTTTATTGATTTTTTACAGAGAGGGAGAGGGAGAGTTAGAAACATCGATGAGAGAGAAACATCGATCAGCTGCCTCCTGCACACCCCCTACTGGGGATGTGCCCGCAACCAAGGTACATGCCCTTGACCGGAACCCGAACCTGGGACCCTTCAGTCCACAGGCCGATGCTCTATCCACTGAGCCAAACCAGTTAGTGCTATACTTCATTTTTTAAATAATCCTAAAAGTTCTGCAGACTTTCACAATGCTGTGGTGTCATTATCATTCAAGTCTTATAGACTTAGGTATTAGAAAATAGCTGAACCTATAAATATCCCTGGATTTGGGCAATCTCAGAAAATTCCCCATTAGATTACCTACCCTTTATATATCCCACCCAAAAAAAGACATAATGCAGAAAAGTTCCTTCAAACCAGTAAACTAAATCCCAAATTAAAAAGGAATTTACTGTATTCAATGTAAATACTTTTCCTGGTTAGGACTAATTATCTTTTGGGGTAAGCTTTGCCCTTATGAAGTTAGTGTCCTGTCAAGTTTTTAAGGTGGTTTAAGAATTTGTCTCCTCCTTATATTTTTCTTTTCTTTTTGTGATGACTTTAGACTATGAAATATAAGCCTAAAGAGAGGAATCAAAAAAGGAGAAATTAGCCCTAACCGGTTTGGCTCAGTGGATAGAGCGTCGGCCTGTGGACTCAAGGGTCCCAGGTTCAATTCCAGTCAAGGGCATGTACCTTGGTTGTGGGCACATTCCCAGTTGGGAGTGTGCAGGAGGCAGCTGATCAATGATTCCCTCTCATCATTGATGTTTCTATCTATCTCTCCCTCTTCCTTCCTCTGTAAAAAATCAACAATATATATATATTTTTTTTTTTAAAGGAGAAATGGCCCTAGCCAGTTTGGCTCAGTGGATAGAGCGTCGGCCTGCTGACTGAAGGGTCCCAGGTTCAATTCTGGCCAAGGGCTCATGCTCGGGTTGCAGGCTCGATCCCCAGTAGGGGGCATGCAGGAGGCAGCTGATCAATGATTCCCTCTCATCATTGATGTTTCTATCTATCTCTCCCTCTGCCTTCCTCTCTGAATTCAATAAAGAAATATATTTTTTTTAAAAAAAGGAAAAATGAATCAGCTACTGTTGCTGATTAGATGGATTATTCTCTAACTTTACTGTAGAAAATGAATAAAGTAAATTTTACTTTTTTAAAAAGAATATATATATACATATATATACACATATATTTCTGAAAGAAAGGGAGAGGGAGAGATAGTAACATCAATAATGAGAGAGAATCATCGATAGGCTGCCTCCCGCACACTCCCCCACAGGGAATGGAGCTCGCAGTCTGGGCATATGCCCTGACCAGGAATCGAACCGTGACCTCCTGGTTCATGGGTCAACATTCAACCAGTGAGCCACATCGGACAGGCTAAAATAAATAATGTCAAAGTAAATTCATGTTTGCCAAAATTTCTTTAAATACTGGCATAGTAAAAAAATAAATAAATACTGTCATAATGAGGTAAAAACTGTATATTTTGTGGATTCAGTTTGACTAGCCTAATTTTTAACCATTTCTATACTATTATTTATTGTGTTACCACATTAGTGAAGCCACTGAATACATTAGAAAATGACATTATTAGAAAGCCATACTGTGAATTTTGAGATTTTGTGCATACAAATCTGGGTCAACTAATAAGTATGTTCCTTCTTCATGATGCTCTTTTAATTTTCCCCTTCTATGAGTTAAAGCAAAAGTTAGAAGTGGTCAACAAGAATAAAGTTTTATGTAAAGCCAATAAAGTCTTCAGATGCAAGTTATTATTTTAAATTTTATTTTAAAAGCATACAAGAAAAAAAAGAATAAACTTACACAAAAATACAAAAAAATAAAATAAAAGCATACAAGGAAAAAAAGCACAAAAAATTTTACTTAGTAGCTAATACATGCATATTAAACACATTAATAGTTTTAGATTTTTAAAAAATTTAATTGGATAATTTCTGAAATCAAATTAACAAATATATTGAGGTAGTTAAGAAATGTGTGTGACCAAGGTAGGTGTTTTTATTAGACAGTGTCTAAAAGCACACATCTTCTCTAATAAAATGGTAATATGCAAATTAACCATCACTCCGCTACATAAGCCACGCCCACCAGCCAAACCACGCCCACCAGCCAATCAGGGCAAGTATGCAAAGTAACCTAAACAAAGATGGCTACAGCCACAGAGAGCAAGGTTTCCCAGGTAACAGAGCAAGCCAAGCTTTCCATAGCCGTTGCAGGCCTAAGCCTCCACTCAAGCTACAAACTTTCAATTATAGAAGGTAAACAAATTCAAACAAATGGCAACAGAATGGAGCTTGAGAGAGCAGGCCAGGGTTGCCGGCGGCAACAGGGGAAGCAAAGCTTTAAAGCACACCCTGGCTGGGCCCACCCGCTTAAGGCTACAAAGTTTCAATTGTAGAAGGTGAATTAACTGCCACAGAGATGGCTGCCGCCCCGGAGGGAACAGCAGGCTTGGCTCCGCCCCAGGCTACAAAGTTTCAATTGTAGAAGGAAAATAAATCCTAGATACCAAGGCCTCCGCTTAGGTTGCCAGGGGGCGTGGCCGGCCTGCAAACCACCACAGGCCCCTCGCTCAGGCCGCCCCACACCCCAAGGGTACCCCACCCTGATCCGGGACACCCTTCAGGGCAAACCAGCTGGCCCCCACCTGTGCACCAGGCCTCTATCTTATCTAATAAAAGAGTAATATACAGATTGATCATCACTGCAACACACAATATAGCTGCCCCCATGTGGTCAAAGATCCTGCCCCCATGTGGACACAAGATGGCCACTACAAGATGGCCAGCAGGAGAGGGCAGTTGGGAGGCACCCGGCCTGCAAGGGAGGGCAGTTGAGAGGGACCAGGCTTGCAAGGGAGGGCAATTGGAGGTGATCAACCCTGCAGGAGAGGGCAGTTAGGGGTGACCAGGCTGGCAGAGGAGGGAAGTTGGGGGCAAACAGGCTGGCAGGGGAGCAGTTAAGCATCAACCAGGCTGGCAGCTGAGTGGTTAGGGGGTGATCAGGCTGGCAGGCAGAAGCGGTTAGGGGCAATCAGGAAGGCAGGCAGGCAAGCAGTTGGGAGCCAGCAGTCCTGGATTGTGAGAGGGATGTCCGACTGCCCGTTTAGGCCCGATCCCACCAGGATCGGGCCTAAACGGGCAGTCGGACATCCCTCCAGGAGTCCCAGATTGGAGAGGGTACAGGCTGGGTTGAGGGACAACCCTCCGCCGTGCACGAATTTCGTGCACCGGGCTTCTAGTTTAAGATAAAGATAAAATTGGGGAGTGTTCACATAAAAAAGTCTTCTTCACAAAAAGCTACAATTTTCCTTTTTTTTAAATTCTTTATAAATCACTTTACAGGGACTTTAATAAAGTGTTCTCTGTGTACATAAATGGATTTTTATTTATAAAAGTACAATTTATACAAAAATCTTGCAGTTTCCAAATTAACTTATGAAGCATACAAATCTTAACAGTCATCTCTCAAGAATCTATATGAGTAATGATAAAGACCATACAAATCAATATCCTGATATATAAAAAGCCAGGGGCAGTCACAACCGAAACAACCAGACAGACGACCGAACAGCAGGCTGCATGGGGCGACCAGGCTGGCAGGGGAGTTAGTGAGGGATGACCAAATGACTGAACAGCAGGCTGCCTGGGGAAACCAGGCCGGCAGAGGGGGCAGTTGGGGGCGACCAGGCCAGCAGCGGGGCAGTTGGGGGCAACCAGGCCGGCAGGGGGGGCAGTGAGGAGCAACCAGGCTGGCGGGGGGGGGGGGGGGGGGCAGTTAGGGGTGACCAGACCAGCAGAGGGGGGCAGTTGGGGGCCACCAGGCTGGCAGGCAGAGGCAATTAGGGGTGATCAGGCTGGCAGGGGGGAGCAGTTAGGTGTGATCAGGCAGGCAGGCAGGCAGGTGAGCAGTTAGAAGCCAGCAGTCCCGGATTGTGAGAGGGATATCCAACCGGCAGTTGGACATCCCCCGAGGGGTCCTGGATTGGAGAGGGTGCAGGCTGGGCTGAGGGGACCCACCCTATGCACAAATTTCATGCACCGGGCCTCTAGTACTACATCTATAATGCTTTATTTTCTTAATTCTAAAGTGCCATTCATTTAAAGGTATTATTTAATAAGTTTTTCAAGGGGGGAAACCATTAGCATATTAAACATATGCACTGATTTTAGAACATGACAATCACAGTGGCATTAAATTGTGGGAATAAAAAAAATACAACTTGGAAAATACAGTATTCATTTTAGCCAATCCCTTCAACCTTGTCTTTAAAACTAATTTTCTAACTGTCACCATTTAACAAATCAGATTAGATGCAAATTTCACCTTGTTTTCTCTATATTGATCTCCTAACTTAATAATTGATAAACAAAGCCAAGAATCTCTCAGTGGTAAGTAATAAAGGCCAAAGCAGTGGACAAACTAGATTATTAATTCTGATAGAAAAGCTCTAGGATAGAATTCAGGTTTCCTTTCACTATTTTACATATTTAGCACTGCGAAGAAAAAAAAAAAGAAAATAACATAGCCACAAAAATAACCTGCTATTTCTGGTCCAGTGATCTTTACATGAAATAGTAGGACTACAAAGAGGCCTGCAAATGTCCATCCAGAATATAGCAATTTCCACGTGAAGTGTTAATACTGCTCTACTCAAGGTTGTCACTTCTTTCTTTGCTCTAACATTTCGTTCAGGAAGCATAAACACCCTGACCCCTAGCAGCAAAGAAGACACCTTTTGGAAGATGAGGTTCCTAAATAGAATTTATTTAGAGAAAAAGTGGGACAACAAAGAGGATCCAAGTGAATAAGCAAAAAAAAAAAAAAAAAGATATAGAGCACATGGGGATACAAGTAAACTTAGTTTAATTTTAACACAAGTGAATACAAAATAACATGTGTTTTGGGAGAAAAAAGTATTGAGTCCTAAGTAAATGTAAAACACTCAGAATGCCTGGCACACAGACATGCTTGCTATAAATATCATTACTAGCATTACTATAATAAATAAGAATTTAATTATTCACTGTTGACCATTATATCCCAGCACCTACCACAGTAGGGATCCAATTATTTATGTAACTTAAAAAGGTGTTGCCCTGGCTGGTTTGGCTTGGTGGATGGAGCGTCAGCTTGAGGACTGAAGGGTCCTGAGTTCGATTTCGGTCAGGGGAACATGCCTGGGTTGCGGGCTTGATCCCCAGTAGGGGGCTTGATCCCCAGTAGGGGACATGCAGGAGGCAGCTGATTGGTGGTTCTCTCTCATCACTGATGTCTCTTTCTCTCTTCCTCTCCCTTCCTCTCTGAAATCAATAAAAATACATTTAAAAAGAGAAGCAACCCTTTAAAAAAATGTGTTGAGTGAAACTATACTTTAAATAAACTGCATCAATTATGTTTCATATATAAGATGTATTGCTTTGAAATATCTGTAATTCTACAACCAAAAATCATTTTTCACTTTATATCACCTAAGTAAATTTTACAAAATGGTATGGTCTTTTTTTTTTTTTTTTCAGAGAGGAAGGGAGAGGGAGAGAGAGATAGAAACATCAATGATTACAGAGAATCATCAATCAGCTGCCTTCTGCATGCCCCCAACTGGGGATCTAGCCCACAACCTGGGCATGTGCCTTGACACAGAATCAAACCATGACCTCCTGGTTCATAGGTCCATCCCCAACCATTGAGCCACACCAGCAGGGCGGTATGGTCTTTTTAATTGTGTAACTATAATGTCATTTTATGTGATGCATAATATTAAAGACTTTCAGTACCCAGTATTAGTTTTTTTAATTTATCTTTATTGTTGAAAGTATTAACAGACTCCCCCCCTTCTCCCTCCATTGACCCTTTCCCTCCCACCCTTCCCCCTAGTATTAACTCAGCGATTTTCAACCCTTTTCACCTCATGCCACACATAAACTAATTACTAAAATTCTGTGGCACACACACAAATATATATTTTTTGCTGATGTGACAAAAAAATAGGTATAATTTTGATTCATTCACACCAGACAGCAAGCTATTGTTGTGTTGGCTGTTGTCATTCTTTTTCCTTGACAATCTAAGGGGAAAAGCGGTCAGTGCTGCTGACTGAAAAAGTCAGTTATTGCATGTTTTAAAAATTCTTGCAGCACACCGGGTGAAAATTGCTGCTTTAACTTGAGCAGGTACGTGCTCAAGGAAACTTACAAACTAAACTAGCTCATCAACCTACCCCCACAGCTTTTACAATTAGTCAGAAAAGGAAAAGAAAAAAAAAATCAAGACATGTTTTAAATATACTGCAGCCAAAGATAAAAAACCAAGGCAACAAATGAAATTAGATTCTTCCTCACCAACCACAAATAGTGTTGCTTTTGAAGCTGTTTTTAGGTAGAGTGTCTTGTCTTACATTCAGATCAGTTTTAACACTCTGGAAACTCAAGGAAGAGAAGGCAACGATGAAAGCCAGTGTGAGCACAGGGACCAGACAGCAAGACACAGGACAGCAGACACGTCTTACAATTCCTGTTTTACGCTTTCCACTGAATTCTTGAAGCGCTCTCCTTGCACTTCTTGGGTCAATAAGACTTAATTCTAAATAGATCACAATACCAACTCCAGCCAATAGGGTAAAAAAGGTCATGTTTTTCCACCAAAATCAAAACCGCTCAGTCAAGTGACGCCATCCTACTATATACCTGTTCCTGAAGCTGGTATGGCATCATGAAGTTATGATGGCACGCATGTTTCCGATAATAGCTATCACTCGCTACGTGCCTCCCAGCTCCCCATTTTTCTCATACCTGTCCTTTTCTACGACTCAATACTGCAGAGAGAATTCAACTATTGGCATTCACCCCGCGGGGTCATGGGGTGCTGTCTCCACCCCACCCACTTCCATCCTCACGGCTCTCCTGGCCTCCTAATCCCCAACGACTTCTAGTCCTTCGACATGAGCCATCTCCTCCTACCCTGTAAGGTGAACTTGGCCTTCTTCAGTTTCCGCTGGTTCATCTCCTCCCAGACCCCCGTCTCTTTTGGGGGGCCCTGGGCGGAGGCCCCTCTCCCCCTCCACCGCCTCTCACCTGCGCACGCAGCACAGCACGGAGCGCACCTGGTTAAAGAACTATGGCTTTCAAACAGCCACTGAGTGCCTACCTACACCTTTTTTTATTTTTATTTTTATTTTTAGCAACACCAGCCAGGGCATGGCTGTGCTGTTTTTTTTTAACGCCATTATCTTTTTTTATTTTTAATATATTTTTATTGATTTCCGAGAGGGAGAGAGAGAGAGAAACATCAATGATGAGAATCACTGACTGACTGCCTCCTGCACGCCCCCCACTGGGGATGGAGCCCGCAACCCGGGCCTGTGCCCTGAATGGGAACCTAACCGTGACCTCCTGGTTCATGGGTGGACGCTCCTAAGCTTCAAAAACAAGCCATTTAGCCGAAACCGGTTTGGTTTGGTTCGGTGGATAGAGCATCAGCCTGCGGACTGAAGGGTCCCAGGATCGATTCCGGTCAAGGGCATGTACCTTGGTTGTGGGCACATCCCCAGTAGGAGGTGTGCAGGAGGCAGCTGACTGATGTTTCTAACTCTCTATCTCTCTCCCTTCCTCTCTGTAAAAAATCAATAAAATATATTTTAAAATAAATAAATAAAATACTTTAATTTTTAAAAAGGTATTTAAAAAAATAAAATATGCCGAAACCGGTTTGGCTCAGTGGATAGGGCGTCGGTCTGCGGACTCAAGGGTCCCGGGTTCGATTCCGGTCAAGGACACATCCCCAGTGGGGGGTGTGCAGGAGGCAGCTGATTGATGTTTCTAGCTCTCTATCCCTCTCCCTTCTTCTCTGTAGTAAAAAAACATAAAAAAATCAATAAAAATATATTTTTAAAAAATAAAATAAAACAAACCATTTAAAGATATTATTTACTAAGACCCAAGGAGGATCTGCTCACAGCCCGCCTTCGCAGCCACTCCCCCCACCGCTTCTGCTTTTCCTCCTCGATTCCCAACTTTGAGCGCCCCCTCTGCTTCCCACCGCGGCCCACGAAACTTCGGGCCGTTCGCTCCGCTCCCTCGGAATCCGCCCCCGCCGCCCGCCGCCCCGGCCTCGGCTCGTCGCGCCCCGGCCCCTCTTTCCCGCGACCTGGGGAGACAGTCGGAGCGCCGGACCCCGGGCCGTCACCTTCTTCCTCCGCCATCGCTCCCGCGGAGGCCGGGCACCCCTGCGGCTCCCGCGCGGCGGGCAGTCTCCGCCCTGCGCGCGTCGCCGAGCCCCTCCGTCGCGCGAGGCCCGCTCCGCGCCGCCGCGCCCCCACTTCCTGGCCCGCCCCCCTCCGGCGTCTCCGCCAACCGCGTCCCCGGGCGGCCCGGGAACCAGAGTGCCGGGAGCGGAGAGCGGCGGGCGCGTTAGGCGGGTGCGCCGGGGCCTGCGCCGGCAGGAAGGCGGCTGGGAGCCCGGGCGCCGCCCCCTCCGGGGGGGACGGGGCTGGTGGCCCCGCGGCAGCCCCTCCCCGTCGCCGTCCTGACCGAGAAGGCGGGAGGTGGAGCGTGCTTTTCGTGACTTTTGAGTTTCCATTCAGGGAGTCAGAGGGTACCGTGTGGTACACCTTCCAGATCCGGTCCCGGTCCCGCCCCATTTTGCAGAAGGGAAGCTGGGCAGGGGTAGTCCTGGGCCTGACCTGGGACGCCCATCTGCAGGCTCGGGTTTTCGGGGCGCAGAACACCCACCATGGGTGAGAGAGCTTGGGTGTAGCAGGCCTCTTGACCATGACAAGAAAAGAGCTCAGTGTGTTTAACCATCCAAACTTGTTAACCAAGTAACTCTGCATTTCATGATATTATTTTTAATATATATTTTAATTGATTTCAGAGAGAAGGGAGAGGGAGAGAGAAACATCAATGATGAGAGAGAATCATTGATCAGCTGCCTCCTGCACGCCCCCTACTGGGGACCCAGCCTGCAACCCAGACATGTGCCCTGACCAGGAATGGAACCATGGTTCATAGGTCGATGCTCAGCCACTGGCCAGGCTCGTGATATTTTTGAAAACAATAATACTATCGTCTATGCAGGAGGCAGGCTGCACTTTGAAGGTATTCCACAACAATGGAACAAACTTTTAACTCCTCAAACTGTTTATGTCTTCAATTTTATTAGGTACTAGAGGCCTGGTGCACGATGGGGTCCTTGTGCATCCAACATCCCCCCCGCCCCCAGGGATTTAGTAGTGTGCCAATTGGCAGGCGGCCTGGGAGGAGCCCCTCGACTCATCCCGCCCCTCTCATCCAGGTCAGCTGAGCAGCGCTCCCACTGTGGGAGGCACGTCATAGCGACCAGTCCACCGGTGGTTCAGCAGTTTGGTGGCTTAGGCTTTTATATATATAGATGACATTCTTAAACAAATACCAGGACCTTTCCTCTAACAGTACTTGGAAATAAATTTAGAAACTGACAAAATGCCCATTTTAGAGCAAGAGTAAAAAAGCAATAGAATTCACTGAAGTCATGGGGTAATTATGGAGGCCCCATTCTTAGCAGGCAGCAAGAATCTACTAATAGCACCTTTGTCAAATGAGGCTGTTTGGGGAGCAGCTGTCAGTTTTCAATACTGTGCAAAAACAGTTCCAGGAACTCTTTATGCTTTTGGTTGCCTGAACATATGTCTTGCTGTCAAGCAACATTGGACACAAGTTAGAAATACCACGGCAGGTACTAGTGGGCCAGAAAAGACCTGGGTCAAAGCAGAGAAAACACAATGGATGGACCTTGAAAACTGCAAGATATGGCAGGATGAATACGTGGGCAGAAGATACCAGTGTCCTGATTACTAGAGGAACTTCTGCAAAAGCTCCACTTCATGGGAGAACATACAGTGACCAATGAGGACCACTGTTTTCCAAGTCAGGGGTCTTGAGGTGATGTCCATTCCTTCGGTTGTTCCTTCGTGATCACCAGGGTGACTGATGGACTTAATTATAAATTTGCCTGCTCTATACAGTAATGGATAAAGAGAAGAAATAGCTTCTTACGGAAATATGAAAGAGATATTATTCAATCTTTAGGTTTAAAAAAAACCCCACAACATATAAAATCTTCCTGATTCTCTAAAGTCTGAGGGCTTAAAAAAAACTTAAGTGATTCTTCTTTTATGAGAATACTGCTTTTTAAGGAGACTTCATAGTCTGTTATGGTCACCACAGATTTCTGCTCCTTCCTGAGGAAAAAAATGGACAATGCTTCTGCTTCCTTTAAGTAAATTCATTTCTGAATTATTACACATGATCATTCCCCACTTGACAACTTAGAAATTTGATTGTTGGATGCTTTTTTCATTTGCAAAAAAAAAAAAGTCCAATGAGGCTTTGCGTGGGATGTCTAAGTATCAGAAACAGCAGTGTATCTTTAATTTTGAGAGGGAAATTGCATTAATGTAGAGAGATGCAGACATTCCCAGGAAGAACAAATGTAGGAGACTAGTAGGGTGTGCACAGAGTCCAGAAGGCCAGGAGATACTACTTGATTTTAAATTTTGTGGTCATCCACCAAAAACTGCAATGTAGTCTAGAATATAAATCTCCACAAAAAGAAGTTTGGTTGGGCACTGCAAAATGATGGCGTTGGCTTCATTTTGTTCCAAGTATATATCACAACACACAAGAACAGCATGAGTCATCTGCAGTGGGCAGTAACCTGTGTACGACCGTGTGGGCATTTCTGCAAGTGCTCTGTCCACCTCGGCTCTGGAAGGAGAAAATTAGCATCCTATTAAAATACCCTGCCATCTGCCCTGGCCGGTGTGGCCTAGTTGATTGGAGTGTTGTCCCATACAGTGAAAGGTGGTGGGTTCAGTGGTCAGGGTGCATGCGGGAGGCAGCTGATCGGTTTCTCTCTTACATTGATGTTTCTCTCTCTCTCTCTCTCTCTCTCTCTCTCTCTCTCTCTCTTTCTCTCTCTCTCTCTCTCTCTCCCCCCCCCTCTCTCCAAAATTTAAAAAAAAATGTTTTTTTCTAAAAATAAAATAAAAACACACTCTATTTCTAACTCATCAAAGACCCTTAGCTCCATAATTAGCAAGGCGGAAATGAAGTTTATTCCAGGTCATCTGAACGCTGGTTTGCTGGGACATTTCAGGAGGCCTGTTGTGTCAAAGAGAGCAGCAAGACTACCAGGTTATGCCTGGATGATCTTCACAGGGTGGTCCTGGGAGTTTGTTTCCACCATTCCTGCTCAATTCACCATTTAAAACACACACACACACACACACACACACACAGACACACACACACACACACACAGACACACACACACACACACACACACACACACACACACACACACACTGAGTGGCCAGATTATGATCTCTGAACGCCTAATAATCTGGTCACTCAGTGCACTTATGCATAAGGGAAAGCTTGCAAATCTTGATATGTCAAGGGACCAGGAGATAGTGGCCCCCAGCCTCTGGCTAGTAAGTCCTCTGCTTCTTTCTAACTACCCACAATGCTGTTCTTATACATGAAAAAACCTTATTTTAAAATTCTACCTCTGGTCAGTCTACACTGAATGGCCAGATTATTATGCGTTCAGAGATCATAATAATCTGGCTACTCACTGTGTGTGTGTGTGTGTGTTTATATTATTTATTCCAGAGAGGAAGGTACAGGGAGAGCGAATCATTGACCGGCTGCCTCCTGTGTGCCCCCCACTGGGGATCGAGCCTGCAACCTGGGTATCTACCCTTGACCGGAATCGAACCTGGGACCCTTCAGTCCACAGGCCTACGCTCTATCCATTGAGCCAAACCAGCCAGGGCCAATTCAGCCTTTTTTTAAAATATATTTTTACTTATTTCAGAGAGGAAGGGAGGAGAGATAGAAACATCAATGATGAGAGAATCATTGATTGGCTGCCTCCTGCACGGCCCCCACTGGGGATCGAGCCCACAACCTGGGCATGTGCCCTTGACCAGAATCGAACCTGGGCCTTTCGGTCTGCAGGCTGACGCTCCATCCACTGAGCCAAACCAGCTAGGACCAATTCACCATTCTGATACCCTGACATACATGGCCAAAAAATGTGACCAGGAAGAAATTGTGTAATTAACAATAAGCCTAAGAGATGGATTTTTATTTTTGTTAATCCTTACCCGAGGATATTTTTCCCATTGATTTTTTAGAGAGAGTGAAGGGAGTGGGGAGAGACAGAGAGAGAAACATCGATGTGAGTGAGACACATCAATTGGTTGCCTCCCCGGCCTGGGACCCTTCTTTTTGCAGGCTGACGCTCTACCCACCGAGTCAAACCGGCTAGGACAAAGAGCTGGATCTTGAAAGTCTTTTATTCTGATCCTCTTTACTCTCATTCTCTCTTCCTTCCCCACTACCCTTACTCAACATCCTCCTGACTGCCCATTTTCATTTTATTCCATGAGAAGAGCAGCTACCGAAGTTCTATTTCAGGGAGCTAAATAGGAAAACCAGTTTAACTCAGGCAACTCTGTTTTGGGTGAAGGCAGGGAAGAGCCTGGGCAACATTAAATGCCTGTCAGAGACATCAAAGGAAAGGAGCACGGGTCAGCTCAGCTTGCCTAGCGAACTCTGCCACCTCCTTGCAGATAACAGCAGAGACCCAAAGCTGAAATACAAACCTGGAAGCAATGGTCCCATTTTTGTAAATGACATCGGCAAAGACTGGGAATGAAAAACTTTCCCGGGTAAATTAAACTCTATTCAGTGAGTGCTTAATAACGGCAAACTGAGTGAACAGAAATGAGCTAGAGATTTGAGTGACATACAGGTATACTTCCTGCCCTTGTAGTTATAATAGGAATTCAGAACTGATACACTTCAGCTCTTTATAAGTACCGCGCGCTAACCGATTGCGCCACTGGAGCTCCCACTTCAGCTCTTTAACAAGATTATATGTCAAGCCCTGGCATATAATGGCTTGGCTCAGTGGATAGAGCATCGGCCTGCAGACTGAAGGGTCCTGGGTTCGATTCCCGTCAAGGGCACATGTCTGGGTTGTGGGCTCCATCACCAGTGGGGGGCGTGCAGGAGGCAGCTGATCAATGATTCTCTCTCATCACTGATGTTTCTATCCCTCTCTCCCTTCCTCTGTGAAATCAATAAAAATCTTTTTTTAAAAAGATATGTCAAATAAGTGATAATGACAATATATATAGCTCTGAAATGGAAGAAGTCAGTCAAGACTATACCATAGCCAAAAAAAATGGATAGAATTTGGACTAGACAATATTGGAGAACTCAGCATCAGCAAGAAGAGTTATTAGAAAAGAAACTATGGGGAATTCAGAAACACTAAAGTTCTAATTGTATTACTTTTATGTGGCTTAAACAGGTTTTCAAGTTGTCAAGCAAATAGAATTCCAGTAAATGCAGGGACCAAATATTAATATCTCTGTCTTCCACAAGTTAAACATGTCACAAAGTTTCCATAATTAACCTTCTAGGGATGGTTATACTACATCTGGAGTGCATTTATCAATCGTTTTTACAAATACTTATGGTAAACTTAGGGAAAAATCTTACCACCTCAGGAAAAGATGGCTGACCCAATGCCCTTCAACCATTATACTAGTAGCTCTTCTAATAACAAAAAAAAGAATGGAAACATTGAGATTAAACAGGTGAGTTTTATTATCAAATGTAAATATTCTACAAAAACTCAGTAGTATTGTAATATTACTCGCCTATCAAAGTCTTTCAGAACTTTGGGCAGACAGCATCTTAAGGCATCAAGTATAAAGAACTTTTTTCTGATCTTAAGTGCCAGTTATCACCAATATTCACACAAAATGGTTTTTGTTTTTTATTTTTTTATTTTCTTACTGCAGTTAAAGGGCTAATCCTGGTCAGCTGAAGAGGGGATGTTTGGTTCTCCAAGCGTTAGTCAACATAATGCAAAGTAAATAAAAATTAGCAGCCACGAAAATCTGCATGGCATTGCATCCAAGCAAAGGACAATGTGAGTAACTTAAAGAAACGTGCACTGAGTTAATCAAATCCTGTTTTCCTCTTTGGAGTTCCACGAGGCAGCAGTACTAGCTAGCTAGTGTCTAATATTGCACTTTTGTAGCTAGCATAAACACAGCTAAACACATAGAGCTAAATACTGACAGCATCAGTACCTGCTCTAACCACACCAGTGTTTACCTCTCGGTCTAGCATGCTGACTATAATCCTAGGCTTTAAAAGTTTTATTATTTGATAGTTAAGGCATTAGAGAAGGTTTAAGGCTATCTTAATATATACAAGCATTCACTTCAGTTAGTACATTGCTTTCCAGAACACACAGTCCAAATAGTCTCATTTTTGTCATATTTAAAACTATGGAATTACTCTTATTCAAGTCCAAGCCATCAATAATGGGAAAAGTACAGTATAAAATAATACATATAAAGCCACAATGTTCAGTTACAGATCAAACTAGAAATTACAAACTACATGTAGCTGCTTCATTTTTGGTTTCGCATTTTGGCCCCTAGAGTTCATTCTTATTTACAACTGGTATCTGCTGGGGGGGAAAGATCCAACTTTTAAACTACGTATGTTTTGTGGTGGGTGCGCCATTTCTGATTTTTTCCCAACATTTTAAAAATGTTTTCATTGTTTTTTGAACTATAAGATGTCATGATGGCCAAGAAACGTAAGAAAATGTTAGTTTTATTTCTAAGTTTGTGATTTAAGTATTCCAAGACCTTTTTCTTGAATTGCTTAGCAAGAGGACAGAATTGTGTAGCGAGTAGGGAGATGGAGAGAAGAGTGGGAACACACAAAAATGAAGTTTCCATAACAGAGTTTTTGGTGGAGATAGTAGACATGTAAGTGGAGTATTTTTCCTCCCCAAGACATAAAACTTAAGGAACACCTATGATGCCACATTGGCTGGAAGTAATGGAGACATCCAATTTCCGTTTCACATTTTTAAACGCAATCAGCAAGGAGCCAGGCATTCTGCTTCTAGAAGGATTTGGCTTCACTGGCTCAAATTTTCCACTCCACCAAAAGACAGGGCACAGGCCCACTGTCCAATCATGTTTGCTGAAAATACTGCAGCCTGAGTGTAGACAAACTTCCCCTGAAGTTGCTTGAAGTTGATGAGGTGTCTGATGGTTTCAGGTTCACCATACATCTTTCAAACACTGGGGGGCAGAAAATGAATAAAAGGAAATATTATAGTCTCTAAAATCTTAAATTCTTAGCAGCCATAAAAACATAATAATTTTCAATTTTAAAAGCTCTAAAAAAGCCTTAAGGTAGTTCACATAGTTGGCATTTATACGGCAGATTCTTGGGGAGTACAGCATAGGCAAATGAAGGTTATGTGATAATTTGCATTTCAACCATTACCTACCCTTTGTATTATCATGCATAGAATAGTGTTATGTTTCCATCCCCCTACTTGACTCAACTCCTTTTGTGAAGAGACTATTCTATTCATTCCTTAGCCTGGGTCCCCAAGTTATGATGGCATCCCTCTGATTTTAGACATTAATATTATTATTAAAAGAAATAAAACCATTAATTTCAAACAAAAATATTTGAATCAATAAGAAGCACGGAGGCATGACACTGCAGCAAACATGAGCTCTACATGCCAAAGACTAGCATGTAGTTGATTAGGAAACTTTAGTTGGGTTATTTCACCCTCACAACTACCCTATTAGATTACCATGTTTCCCCTTTTTCACAGATGAGAAAATAGAGGCACAGAGCAATTAATCCTATAGATGCTGAATAATTGGCAGATTCAGAATCTGAAAACAGTATTGGTTCCACTATGCTATTTCAGTTATACACCACACAAAAACTTTAAAATGAAAGCACTGTGTGGCTGGTGTGGCTCAGTTGGTGAGAACATCCTCCTATATACCAAAAGTCAATTTAGAACATTTCTAATGTAATATCAAAAAGTTCCTTTTATAATCATTTCTTATTCAATATACTTATTTTACAAGCGATAGTAGGCTTACCAAATTCATAGACAGCATTAAGGGCTTGAATAAAGAACATTTGGAAAGACAAAGTATGAACCAAAATGAGTATCAACAGGCCAGACCCGTGGTCGGCTCTTCCACAAAATACCACGGCCTGGGCGAGTCTATTTTGAAGAAGTGGCGTTAGAAGAAGTTTAAGTTGAAAAAATTTGGCTCTCAAAAGAAATTTCAATCGTTGTGCTGTTGATATTTGGCTCTGTTGACTAATGAGTTTGCCCACCACTGGGCTAGACTAATGGGTTCCTACCACTGTGACCTACACTAGGAAATCCTCCATAGTCCCACTGCTAAGCATTTGGGCATGATGCTTTCTGAAACCTCACTGAAAATGGCAGAGAATCCATCCCTTCCAACTCAGAACTGGAGTCTCTACAACTTCAGAATGAGAGGATAAGTCCCCAATTGTGATTTCTCAAGGACAACGTTTTATTGGCAACACCAATTTCAATTTAGAATCCATGTGGTTGAAGCCCACAGGGTCCTCAACCATGAAAATGTTGACAAAATTTGAAAACAACATGCCAGCAAGCCAATTTCAGCAAACCTAATGATAAAAAAGAAATAAACCACACCAATGCCTGAGCATATTCCTACAACTCCACCTCTTGAGGCGCCTCACCCAGAATGCATCATCCTTCAAGAAAAGGCTATATATTAATAGAAAACAAAAACAAACAAAAAAAAAACCCAACCCAACTAATTTCAAAGAAACTTTATCAGGGTTCCTTCCCTCTAGATTTAAGTTTTAGAAAAGGAAAAAAATATGCAACAAAAACCTTGCAATCATTTTGGAATAAATCACATTTAAATTATACCTAGATGAACCTTAAAATATTATGCTAAGTGAAAAGCGAGTTATGAAAGGACAGATATTGTGTCATTCCACTTATGAAGTAACCAAAACAGTCAAATGCATTAAAATAGAAAGAAAAATGGGAGAAGCCAGGGGCTGGGGAAAGAGAGAAATGGGAATTTATTATTTAATGTAAACAGAGTTGGAGAAAAGAAAAATGTTAGGGGTTAGATAGTAGCGATGTCTACACAACAATGTGAAATGTACTTAAATGCCACAGAACTGTAAACTTAAAAAATGGTAAATTTTATGTTATGTATATTTTACCACAATTTTTAAAAAAGGAAACTGGAAAAAAAGTATACCTAATTTAATAGAAAGACTCAATGATTCCACTCATAGACACATAAGTCCCAAAATGAAAAACAAATACTTAAATATGTGTACATAAATGCTAGCAAAAGTGTTAGTATTCACAACAGCCAGAAAATGGAAACAGCACAAATGTCCATCAGTGGATTAAATGCATAAACAAAATGTGTTATAGCTGTACAATGAAGTATTCTTCAGCCACAAAAAAGAACAAAGTAATGACACATGCTACAACATAGATGAGCCTCAAAAACACGTGACGTGAAAGAAGCTAGGGACAAAAAGGTCACATATAATTCCATTTATACGAAATACCCAGAATAGGCAAATCCTAACCAATAGTCCACATGAGATATAGCAAGAGAATTTCCAAATGGGAAGGTTTCCCCTTATCCCAAGTAACATACTATTATCCATCAATGTTGCTTAGATACCACCTGAGATGACAATCTTAACCATTTACACTCGCTTGCTTTTTTCTCGATTCCTTTATTCTAATACAAACCGTGTCGAGTCACACTCGACATCCGAGTGCAAAAGGTTCACTGCGATCTCCATCCCTTCCCGTGTTTCTGACACACGTGCATCACACTAGGGAAAAGAGGGAACTTCTCACCTGGTCCCTAAGAAAATACATTCTGATTCTTGACCTCTGTTTGTTTAGCCCTTTACCATTTACCTTCCATATCACAGAGCCTTACCTTCTTTTCTGAGGGAGGTCTAACTGCTGGGACCCTTAAATACAAACCCATTCTTTGGGTAGAGTCCTGGCCTGGTCATTTGTGTGTACAAGTCCATCCTCGGTTGCATACTAAAATGCAAGTTAAAACAAACAGGATCAAAAGATGGACAAACTGTCGCTACGAATGGTTAGTATTTCAACTGAATAGATCTACCAACCCAATTATTGGGCATTTAGACGACAGAAAACAAGTTAAAACTGATACAAGCCGTATACATAACGGTTAATCCCAAGTCTTCATTTGTTACTTAAACATGACTGAATACCTTAAAAATCCCTTCTGGGAGGGAAGTTTGATTCAACACATAGATTAAACACACACACACACACACACCACCACCACCACCACCACTCCACAGTAAACATCACCAAATACTTCAGTGCCTGCTAACAGTACAGTTTCCATGATACCACAGGTATGACTCGACAGCAAATATTTGAGCACCAACTATTTGCAAGGTATTCTAAAATAAGCCAAAGGTGTCCTAACAACCCTGTCAACTTTAAATAGTATTCGATGTATTTGCAATACTGCTCTATTCTCTCAGCAAGTAAAAATCTTAGCAGTGAAAGGCCCAAAGAGATCATGAATAAAGTCTAGCACTTGCTGAAAATGCAAAATCGACAGTAAAAGATCATGCAAAGAGCAAATTAAAAACTTAAAAGGAATTAATATAAGGATTCTCAAGAGTCTATTCAGAATAAGAGACCCATCAACTAAAAAATAAATACAGGCTTGTTTTCATTACCAGAATGACATTCTCATCATCCAATGTTTTATTGGTGGTTTGTCTTCATAAATGAAGTCCTCATTCTATTAATCTCACTCCTCAAATTGGGCCTAACTCAGGTACTTTAACTTTATGAGACTCAGATTACCTAGCAGAACCCATATCCTGCATCTTGCTGAGGCCATCAGAATCCCCCCTTTTGTGGAAATCCTGCCCTTTCCAGCCTTACACCCCGACCCTCACCCTTAGTGAAGTAGGAAAAACTTAAGTTGGAGTAGTTTTATAGAAGGAGTTTTGCTGAGTGGGGGAAACATAATTCCAAAAACTGTATTTAAAAATAACATATGTATAGAGAATGCCATTATTATATCAAGATATACGTATTTTCAAAAACATATATATTTTAAATATATTTTTATTGATTTCAGAGAGGAAGGAAGAGGAAGAGAGAGAAAGATTAATGATGAGAATCACTGATCGGCTGCCTCCTGCACATCCCCTACTGGGGATCGAGCCCACAACCTGGGCATGTGCCCTTGGCCGGAATCGAATCTGGGACCCTTCAGTCTCTAGGCCGGCGCTCTATCCATTGAGCAACACAGGCCAGGGCTCAAAAAAATATTTTTACTGATTTTAGAGAGAGAGGAAGGGAGCGAGATAGAGAGAAACATCGGATCAGCTGCCTCCTGCACAGCCCCCACTGGGGATTGAGCCCACAACCGAAACCCGGGCATATGCCCTGGCTGGGAATCAAACCAGAGACCTCTTGGTTCATGGGTCGACAACTCAACCACTGAGCCACACCGGCTGGGCAAGATATATGTATTTTTTTAAAGCCAGAATCAAACTATGGAGAGATTTCATCCTCTCGACCAATTATTATCAAGTATTTGCTTAATATAAGTAAATTATATAATTACATAAAATAAATGCTAAATAACCAGAAATCAAATGAGTAACTATTAAATCAGCAACCAGCAATAAATACACTGAAAGTAAAGATAAAAATGTCATCCTCTGGTTGATTGGTCTTGTGACAAAATGGTATCTAAAGAATCTGAAATCCCACAGCTAGTGGCTGTTATTTTCTTTCTTTCTTAGAATCAATCTCTTTTATGGAGGGCCTTCATAGGAGGGTGGAATCGCTGAGAGGATGAGATCCTATGTCCTCAGCCCCGCCCAATCTCCCAAGCTTCACAGCTGCTGAAAAGCATGGCTGTTATTTTCTGTTCTTAATATAATTGAGATAAAAATCATTTATTTAAAAAAATTATGAAGTCTAAGAGAAAGTAGAAAATATGAGCTTTTTATGTGAGAGTGGTAAGAACTTAGGTTAGATAGAAAAGATTTTGAATGATGCATTGTAACTATCTTAGAGCTCAAATGACTGAAGGAAGACATTGCAGTAATTTGATATACTGAATTGAAAAACCGAGGTACCTGCATACTCCTAATTCATTGGGCCAGGTCATAAATTCCAGGCACTTCAGAAATGAAGGCCAAATGCCTAGAGATGAAATCATTTTGCGCAACCTTTCTGCTTTGGATATCAGATAACTCTACCCCAATCTTGATGACAAACTGCTGCAGACTGAAGTTATTTTATCACAACTCAGAAGCACACCAATATTTCAGCCACAAATCTAGAAATGATTGTTATTACTAATTTGTGGTAGAATAAATACCCACAAAAGCCAGCCAGAGCACTCTTCATAATAGCAGCCATTTTGCTTAATCTCATAACCAACATATGTGTACAACCGCTTAATTCTATTCAGTGTGCATGTAAAAGTTGATCAGTCAAAATAACCAACAAATTAATTCAGCTGACCACTAAAAACTAAAACTTTGCTTGTTACCTTTTAGAATTGAAAAACAATGGGGGAAAATACAAAACTCAAAACTCCATGAGATTAAGCAAAAATTTTTTTTTCAAATTTTTATCTGAGGATTTTCCATTGCTTTTAGATGGAATGGAAGGGGATGGGAAAAGAGAAAGAGAGAGAGACACATGGATTGGTTGCCTCCCGCATGCACCTCGACTTGAGGCCTGGGAACAAACCTGCGACCCAGGTACTTGCCCTTGACTGGGCACCGATCCCGAGACCTTTGGGTGCGTGGGCTAACGCGCTAACCACGGAGAACCACCAGCCAGGGCTAAGCAACCTCTTTTAAGAACCTTTGATAAAATTCTCTATTCTTTTCATAACCTAATGAATCAGATATGAAATTTAGAAAGTAACTTTTTTAAAAAATAGATATTTTTATTGATTTCAGAGAGGAAGGAAGAGGGAGAGATAGAAACATCAGTGATGACAGAGAATCATCGATCGGCTGCCTCCTGCAAGCCCTCCTACAGGGGATTGATCCCTGACCTCCTGGTTCATAGGTTGTCATAGGTTGAAGCTCAACTACTGAGTCATCTCTGCAAGGGCTTCTTCTGTTGGGCAGCTTAATTGTTTAGGGAAAAAGCAAAGTATCTACTGCTATCTGGGAAAAAAAAAGAAAAACCCACAAATTTTAGTTGAGTTCTACAATCTTCCATGATTCATGGACACCCAGCTTGTAAATCCATTCTAAGAGTGAAAACAGCCTCTGCAGGCACAAGCCTTAAAATGCCGTACTATAAATGATCAAGGGCTATTTTAGGATTTGACAATCATGCCTATAAAGGCTTCCCAACTCTAGAGACTGAAGCAAAGTTCAGCTTCAAGAAGAAAGACAATTTTTGCTCTTAATGCAATTAGAAGGCTGTCTGATAATGAATTTTAGCTATTGCAAGAAAGAAGAGTTCGGTTCTAGGTATTATGTGATTTAAGAAAAGGTGTCTGCTCAGATGAGATGGCAATGAGGGGATTTTGCTCATTGTTAAAGAGATCTTACCAAGAAAAAGCTCATTCTTTAGCTGAAGTCGGAAAACAATTGATGGACACAGGCAGTGGTAGAGTGACAAGAGTAATACCAGTTTCACAAGAATTAATTGCGGATCATTACATACAAGGCTCAATGAATATCCTATAGCTCATTTTAAGGAGTTCTTAACTAAAGATTCATTGAGCGTCCTTTGTTCTTGTTTCAGGATAGGCATAGAGCCCTCTGACAACTTTGTAAATATTCCATTTCAACACCACGTTTAAGTATTTTTTTTTTGTTGTTAGTCAAGAATTTGACTTTGGCCCTAACCGGTTTGGCTCAGTGGATAGAGCGTCGGCCTGTGGACTCAAGGGTCCCAGGTTCGATTCCGGTCAAGGGCATGTACCTTGGTTGGGGGCACATCCCCAGTGGGGAGTGTGCAGGAGGCGGCTGATCGATGTTTCTAACTCTCTATCCCTCTCCCTTCCTTTCTGTAAAAAAAAAATCAATAAAATATATTAAAAAAAAAAAAAAGAATTTGACTTTGGCCCCGCCAGGTGGCTCAGCTGGTTATAGTGTCTTCCTGTACACCAAAAGGTTGCAGGTTCAATCCCCAGAAGGAGGCAACCGATTCACGATTCTCTCTCTCCAATAAAGACAAACAAAGAAATGAACAAATAAACGACAGATTTATCCTCAGGTGAGGATTAAAAAAAAAAAAAAAAGTATTTGACTTCAAGGAAAACTCTTTAGGCAGTCCTATTCTAGATGGAAAGAACCACACTGCTTATGTGCCAAAATAGCACCAACAGATTAAATAGAAGTCATAAACATAGCGTGGAAAAGCCCTGACCTTGTCAAAGGGATGAGCTTGAAGTTAGCACTCACACTGGTCCTCCTGACTGACTGACCGACTCGGGTTCTTTTTGCCTCCATAAGCCATCTAGTAGCACTTGTACACACATAAAGTTCAGAGAATCGGTTTCCTTCCTGGCTGCATTCTTTAGGCAAATCAACTTAAGTATTAAGGGCACTGAATAGTTTTCTTCTTCAAGCTACTGACCTGGTAACCTTGGAAGAAGTTAAGAATTTCCTTAACTCCAGTATTGTAGGCCAGGCCCTGCATTCTGACCACCGTGCCAGGCTGTGGTGGGACACCGCTAAGATTAGCAGCTGTAGGGAAGTAGCCAAGATTATTGGGCGAACCTGGGGGGCTAAAGGAAGAGAAAGTACAGTGAACCAATAGGAATAGACAACGTCGAATATTCACTCTAAAAACATTAGTCACGTCAGGTAACAGACTCTCTCAAGGCGATCTCAGAATCATCCGAGTTCTCTCTCCCAAGCCAGGTAAGAACACCGTGTTTCCAGAAAAGCCTGAAGTTAAAAGGCAGAAGGGTTAATGCAGAGAGTTCAGGGCAGGGCTTTCCTCAAAGATCCAGTTCTCGCTGAGATTCTTAAAGGGGCAGGAAGGAGAGAATGAAGCCTTTAAGGTCGCTCAACCACAAAGCACCGCGTCCACAGCCCAGCTCATTGATGATTAACCGGCTCGTCATCAGGAATATGAAGGCATGAATACGAAGGACTACTAGGAGCCACAGCCACAGACACCGAAAGAAAGCACCTGAAGTGATTTCCCCCAGGAACAGACTGTTTTACCCGCACACACAAGCGAAGGGACGGCAGAGGAAGTGGGGCACAATAATACAAAAACACGAAAGCACCTCTGAGACATCCCTTCCAACCCGACTAAAAAGCAGGAGGAGGAGGTGGCGGGTGAACTGGAAAAGACTCCCAGCAAATTGAAGTCAATCACCACGAACACAGCGGGAGAGCTGAGGCACCCGTCCTTCTTGGTACACCTTCAGCCGTCACCCCCAAGGAGCACAAACCGAGTGGACCCCTCATTCTTTAGATGGCAACTTAAGTAATTGCCATGTCATAAAATAAGCTTCATCCTAGTCACCACCCAGTCGGTTTTCCACCACAATCAGTGGCCAGAAACCCGTAACTGAAAATATTGGGGAAATTTTAAAATAAGTTGTTATTAAAGAGCAATCAAGACCCACAGTTTTAGATTATTAACCTTTATACATCTTTCTAAGGAGATGATTATCCCATTTCAAAGACAAGCAAACACACACACACACAAAATGAAAGGGACTAAAAATCTTTGAGAGTCTGTAGCCTACATGATCCTAACTGATGGTTAATAGGAATGATATCAGATGTGCATCTAGTTCCAGACTCCATTTTTTTTTTTATTGGCGCAGTAGCCCTGAGCAAGTCACTTAATTTCTTTTAACTTCAATTACATCATTTGGTAAATGGGGATGATAGCACCTTTCAAGTTCCCCAGAATTGTTCTGCAGATTCAATGATTTAAACATACCAAGTTATTCCATAAACCACAAAATGCAATAATTTGTTATTTCACTTTTGCTATTTCCATAACCATCATTCTATTTCACTATTTTGAAAATATGGGAGAGCCTGCAAGTATTACTGGACATCAAGCTGCCTTTAACCGCTTCGGTGTCTAAAGCACTGATCCTCAACTTGTTTGCCTATTAGAGTCACCTGGGAGGCACTGCTTCACAGGTGAATTTTACCAAACATTGAAAAAAAGAATTTTTTTTTTTTTTTTTTTTTTGCCAGCGTGGCTCAGTGGTTGAATGTCCACCTACAAACCAGGAGGTCACGGTTTGATTCTCAGTCAGGACACATGCCTGGGTTGCAAGCTCGATCCCCAGTGGGTGGCGTGCAGGAGGCAACCGAACAAGGATTCTCTCTCATCACTGAAAGTCTCTCTCCCCCTCTCCCTTCCTCTCTCTGAAATCAATAAAAATAAAAAACAGATAAGAGTTGTCCATCAAAGCCAGACTATACCAGAAGCTCATCCTAATCTTTATGCTCAATTGTTAGTCACTGTTTTCGGTTCTTACTTACCTCCATTGTCTTTTTAGTTAGGTTTCAGATTCTCAAGTGTCAATATTTATCAGTGTCTCTTGTGCACAGTGTCAATAATGTAACTTCCACAAGTCAATATAGCAATGAATTCAAAGGTCTAGAGTGCTGGAAGATCGTACCACATCATGTAAATTAACAAGGGGACTGCACTTGAGCTGGGTAGAAAACCTTGTTGAGCTGCCTGAACAAAGAACTGAGGTGGGGGTGAGAGGAAATGAAGTGAAAAGAAAAACAGCAGGAGAGGGGCTTTACCAAAGGTTTCCGTTCGGAGCACCATGGAGCATTGCTGCTGTAGACAGTATGTATGACCATGGCTGAGGCTCCTTCCCAAGCCACACGTGTTAAGAAATCGCTGAGTTTAACACACAAGTGCATGTATTATAAAGTTGTTCCAGATTTCTTCCACTGCAGTACTTCATGTCCTTTCTACATATTTAGGTAAAAAATAATTTTAAACCCAATGTAGAGAAAAACTGTTTCCCTCAGCATCTGACCTCCTTTCCTTTGAAGTTTGAGTTTTGCAATTCTAATTTAGTTGCTTGAGATTCTGTTGTGAGACCATTCAAACATGCTTCCTATCCTACATTTTCCCAGATACTAATTTGTATCATTTAATTTCATAATGTTCAATGTATCCTAATAAGTCATTCAAAATTCTGTGTAGAACAGGTATATATATATGATAATACTGGGGGCCAGGATGCCATGACACTCATATACACTCCAGCGAAAACAAGTGTCACATACCCTTTACTCATTTATTTAATACCAGAGGCCCAGTGCACGAATTTGTGCACGGGTGGGGTCTCTCTGGGTGGCCTGCAGGGATTGGGCTGAAACCCGCAGTCCAACACTGCCTGCAGCTCCTACCTGCTGCTCCCGCTCATCCTGACCCCACCATGCCTGCCGCGGGCTCGCGCCCAATCAGTCCCGATCAGGAGCAACTCGTGCTGCCACAGCAGCGCTTGCCAGCCATGAGCCCTGTGTCTGGCGCCCACCCAAGGGGAGTGGCCTGCGGACTGGGCTGAAACCCGCTCTCCAACATCCCCCAAGGGGTCCCGGATTGCAGGAGGGTACAGGCCAGGCTGAGGGACCCCACCAGCACATGATCAGGCCGGGGAAGGACCGCGGGAGGGCTCCAGGGCGTGTCCAGCCCATCTCCCTTAGTCCTTATCGGCTGGACCCCAGCAGCAAGCTAATCTACCGGTCAGAGCATCAACCCTGGTGGTCAGTGCACATCATACAGACTGGTCGACCGGTTGACCGTCTGCCCCCTGATGATCAGTGCACGTCATAGCGAGCAGTTAAGCAGCCTTAGCATTTCATTAGCGTATTACACCTTGATTGGTTATTCTGTTGTTCTGCTGTTTGGCCTATTTGCATATTACCCTTTTATTATATAGGATTACAAATTACTAAACATTGGTGACACTGATTAATGTTATCGGGTGGCATTCTAAAATGTAAAGTCATAGTATGACAGTATTCATCATTTGAGGACTTGCCATATTTCTCTAGAGAAGAGAGGATCACAGCATTATCTCTCAGGTAAAGAAATAGGTTAAGTGAAAAGATTAGAGAACTAAATTCTCCCCTCTGGATGTGCATAACACACTAGCTTAGGAAACATGTAAAGTCCTGCAGAAAGACAACTGGTTCCCGCTGCCTTACAAAATTACTACACAGATCCTTTTGGATTAACATTCGTTAAATCCCAGAGTGTTATAAAGATCTTTTATTTGGAAAATGACTGTCTTCATATAGGAAATTAAAAAAAAATTTTATTATAATTTTTTTTCCAGATAGGAAGGGAGGAGAGAGAGATGGAAACATCAGTGAGAACGAATATTGATTGGCTGCCTCCTTCACGTCCCCCACTGGGGATCAAGCCCGCAACCCGGGCATGTGCCCTGACTGGAATCAAGTCGTGATCTCCTGATTCATAGATAAGACGCTCAACCACTGAGCTACACCGGCTGGGTGTTATATAGAAAATTTTTTAACTAACTTTAAATTTTCATCTGAAATCAACCATTTCAGCAAGGTTAACTTTTCAGTACTCTTTGGAAATTTAATTCCCTGACTGCTCATGGACTTATTACTATATCTGGATCCTGGATTTGTTAGCTCTTTTGAAAGGCTATATTCGGTCATGTGCTGCTTAACTCTGAGCAATGCAGCCTTCGTAATTTCGTCATTGTGTAAACATCATTGAGTGAGTGCTCTTACACAGACCTAGATGGTATAACCCACTGTACCACGCAACGACTGTACGGTATAGCTTACTGCTTTGTTGAGGAGGAAAAATAATTCTCTTCTACTCTCCTGGGTTCTTGGCTATATTAAAAGACAGATTAGCCCAGCTGATGTGGCTCAGTGGTTGAGCATCGTCCTATGAACCAGGTCACAGTTCAATTCCAGGACAGGCTACGTGCCTGGGTTGTGGCCTCAATCCCCAGTAGGGAGCATGCATGAAACAACTGATCAATGATTCTCTCTCATCATTGATGTTTCTATCTCTCTCCCCACTTTCTGAAATCAATAAAAATACATTAAAAAATAAAAAAAAAGAGAGATTAGCAGGAGAAAAACAAAAGCTTAATGACATGTATACTTTCTGTAAGCATGAGAGAGATTCAGGAGATCTGAGTAACTTCCCCAGAATGGCTGAAGCCACCACCTTAAGTACCACATGGTGGCGGTGGCGGGGGGGGGGGGGGGGTGGGGGGTGGCGCGGGTTGTGGAAGGAGGGGGATAGGTTACCAGGAAAAGCAAAGTAAACAAGGTTAAGTTTGTTCTGCAGATTTAAGATTGTTGTATTCAGCACCAAGAGTTTCTTGTGATAAAAATAATTCCCTTCTTCACAGGAAGGGGATATTCTTACTAATAGAGATTTTCCTAACAACCATAAATATCTTTTACAAAGAGTAACTTCAACTTGGTTTTCAAAGCATCTCCCTGTGTAAATATTTCTTTTTCTTTTAAAAAAAAAACAATTAGCAATAATCACGCCTAGGATAAACCTCATTGGCTACGATACTGCCACTGCACAAAGCTTGTGTGCTGTTTCTTACTCAGCCTAAAATAATCCTAATGGCAAAGACAAATTTTGGGGTAACATTCTGTTCCCACATAGCTATGCAACAAACCTGTGTAGGTGGTTACTGTACTGAATACTATCAGGGATGGGGAACCTTTTTTCTGCCAAGGGCCATTTGGATATGTGTAACATCATTTGAGGGCCATACAACATTATCAACTTAAAAACTGGCCTGCTCTATTTGGTCAAACATTTAATTAACTCATCCCTAATGCCTTGACAGGGCCAGACCAAATGATTTCCTGCACCTTATATGGCCCATGGGCCAGATGTTCCCCACCCCTGCTGTAGACAACTGTTAACACCATGACAAGCATTTGCAATGAG
Source organism: Cnephaeus nilssonii (assembly GCF_951640355.1). NCBI lineage: Eukaryota > Metazoa > Chordata > Mammalia > Chiroptera > Vespertilionidae > Cnephaeus > Cnephaeus nilssonii. The sequence continues at coordinate 9,207,324 of NC_137089.1, read as the reverse complement.
GTTATGATGGCTATTAGAAGGTGTTAGGAAATTTTCAGTTCTCTTATAACTTGTGGAATCACCTTTCTCTATGAAATCCATCACTGACACTTCTCACTGAAACATCCGTACGTGGCGCCATGACTGTATAAACTTCTTTATGCACATGTACCTACCTTTCAAAGAAAAGTTAAATAACCAATGGATATGAAAACACTTTGGAATGCTTTAAAGACATCTTCCAAGAATCTATTTCACCTCTTCAGCTAATTTATGTACTGTCAAAACAGTTTGGTAACTAAACTTAAATTTAATCCAACCATGTTAAAGGGTATAAAATATAACCCGCCACTACAGTTATCATGTTTCAAGTACATAATACAGGCTGGTTACTCAAAAACAAAGAGAGCCTCCAGAAAGTCCCATTAAAAAAAAATTTCCTCACCCGAGGATATGTTTTTACTCACGTTAGAGAGAGGCAGGGGGAGATAAAGAGAGAGAGAAAGAAACATGGATCCTGTGCTCCCGTGTGCGTCCTGACAGGGGATCGAACCAGAAACCCTTTTTTTGTCAGGGACAACCCTCCAACCAACTGAGCCACCAGGCTGGGGCAAGCCCCACGTTTAATTTGAAAACTGAATCCTACACTAGGTGTTATTTTGAAAGTAATCTTGCTGTTTGACTGAAAGCACAAAATCATAACACCACTGATCCTCTTACATGTTTTAAAAAAATGCATTTTAAAAAGCAATATAATGCTAAATAACAGAACGAAGAAACAAGCAAAACACACTGTGATACGTGGGAATCTGTGCTTCTTGGCAAAGCAGCAGAAGGCAATGTCCACTCACAAGTTACTTTTGAAAAAAAAAAGTTTGGTCATTTAAAAAATACAGTTTTGTCTTTTTAGAATAGGAATATTGTACAATATGGAAGGCACAAATATGACTCCATCATACCCTTTCCCCCAACAAATCTGAACCACTCTGTAGAAGCAACCTGTTACAGCTCCTTGGTTACCAGTATTTATTGTCTACGTTTCCAGAGATACCTTATTATTTTGTATGTAAATGAAAAACGTTTGCTAAAACAACATTTTGCTTTCAGTGAAAAAAATTTTAAAAAGAGGTAGTTTAAGAAACTACTTAACTCATAAAGAAAATCAAACGTCAGCCTATATTGTTAAGTAAAATTCATATACAAATGTCAGTTCTTCCATTGGGCCTACTTTGGTGTAATCCCTTAAAGACACACCAAGGAAATGCTTAAATAGGACAGTAGATGCAAAATAGGGTTATTTTCTTTTTATTTTTTAAATATTTTTTATTTATTTTATTTTTTATTCATTTTTTGGGGGGGAGGAGGGGAAGAGGGAAAGAAGAGGGGGGAGAGAGAGAGAGACATCAATGTGAGAAACATCAATATGGATTGTTTGCCTCCCACACATGCCCCAACCAGGGAATTGAACCTGCGACCTTTCAGCATACAAGAGGTCACTCCAACTGTGCCACACCAGCCATGGCACGGTTATTTTCTTTATCAAGGTTGGCACATGTATTTTAGTTAAGTTCTCTTTCTTTTAATTAGAATGTTAATGCTTTAAGAGTAAGGTGCTTACTTACTCTGAAAGCATTATATTTAAAGATATATTTGACACATAATAAGTAGCAATAGACAGAAGCAATCCCTAGCTTTTGTAGTGTTCTGGTAGTAAGGCAAACAGTGTTAATAGATGAAACAAAAGTGGTGAAATATTGATACAACTGGGTAATAGATATTCTCAACTTATGTTTATTTGCACATTTACAAATTTTTAAACTTATTCTTGAAAATAACATGATCCTAATTTTGTAAGAAAAATCCTTAGAAAAACAAATCTATAAATTGAAGCCAATCTTATTAGGTTTATTGAGCAATTTTTTTTTCTTGAGGTTCCCTGTACTTCCTAATTTTCTATAATGCTAAAAATAATTGTAAGTATATTTAATTCCCTGAACTGCTCATTATATGTATTGTCTTTAGACTAGCAAATGACTACTTCTTCCATGAAAGCTAGAATGCATTCTCACTGATAGTAGAGAAAAAGTTGCCCACAGCAGTTCTTGTTTACATCATTTAGAAATAAATCCAAACTGAAAAAAACTGAGGGTGATAATCATTTCCGTCAACAAAAATTATCTGGCGCTTCTCCATTATTACAATATTGCTTTTACTGCACTGTTACAACATCCTAGTGTCATTATATTGTATACTGAATTCCAGTTTGCATTTGTGGAACCAATGGGTCCATGTTTTACTAATCTTACCAGTCCCAATGTCACACTCAAGAGGTACTAAATAATAGTTTGCTCAGTAAAATTGAAAGTTAAAAATGTTTAACTTTTTTTGAGGGACATGCTTTTAGAAATACACAAAATACATTAGAATCTTGATGTTTTAAAGCAATGAATACACTGCATTAATCTGAAATCAAACTGACGTATATCATTTTTTTAAATGGAGGGAATTACAAAAAATGTTACTTTCAGAGACAAACTCCAAATCTTCTGATTTAATATCTTTTTAGCTTAGAGTGTGCGATCTCAAACTTGCCTACTTATCCAAGAATTGACCAAAATATACTTGTGCATGTACACAACAGAGTTTTCCAATAGCCTCAAATGCCTTAATAATCATGTGAGGTTAGAAATTAATGGTGTTCTACCAAAACAGTAAAATATCTTCTTGTTTTGGGAATTTGCTTACCTTATTTCTATAGGTTATATTATTCCTACAAATTATCTTTATTTTATAAATTATCATTAAACTGTCCTGCAGAAATATAAGTACTTAAAGATCAACAGGCACTTTTATTTACTAGAGAAAATAAAATTAGATGTCTAAAAATAAAGAAATTGTTAAATTACGATTATATTAACATCATGTGGAAGTTAGAAGAATGAGAAAAATAGGAAGAACTCCATGACATATTGGAAAGTTTATATATAACAGAACAGATAGGCAGTACAGGTGTAAGTATGCCACATTATTTAGAAGCACATACAAATGTGTATGTTACCAAACTAATAATAGTGGTTCCTATAGATTTTGAAGTGTGTAAATGGGAATATCCTTTTCCACATTATACTTTATACTCTTAATAATTAACAATGAGGATATTACAAACTTTAAAACTAGTAATGGAAAAAAATAATAATAACATATAGTCAAGGGCCCCAAATTACAGGAGCTATTAAGCCATACATGTCAGTTCCTCCTGCATTTGGACTTTCAATTCAAGAGTTTCCCACCTCACTGTGATGGAAAATTATTTCTAAGAGATTCCTTCTTTTAATAGCGCCCAGAGAGCAAGTCAATGGAGGAACTGGATATTCTGCAAATAAATGTATTGTAGACATGAGAAACTGCACCAGGTATGCAGTGAAACAATGCATTCCACTCCTGACATTCTAATGATGTAAGGAAGGTAAACAAAGATCTTTGTTATAACCACTGCCAGCAAGTGATTGTCACAGAGTCCACAGAAGGTGACAGATTGGAGTTGGGAGAGGTGCCTGACACAGTACTCAATAATGAAAAATTAATTACATGTGTTTCTACGTCTTTTCAACCCTTTAAAAGCTCACCAGCTTACAATTATCATGGCTATCGCCTTATTCTTTTTTTTCCAGTAGAATAAAGAATATTTTCAATAATGTGGCTACAAGCTTCACTGCTACTGAGATTCCAAAGTTCTTCCTTCCTACTAAAATATTATAGATGGAGAGGAAAGAAAAATACAATGCAACATAGCAACTGTAGGAATTAGATGTGTTAGTTCCAGGCCACTTTTTTAAAAAGTCACATATTGGTAGATACACTCGAAACATTTAGTCTAAATAGCTGGGGAAGAAAAAAACAAGACCTGTTGTAAGTTTTTAAATTCTGAGCAGTAATTGCTTGTGTTAAAGTAAATTTTTATTTTAATAAATTGAACTGATTATTGGATTAACAAAGATTTTTAATCCTATCTAATAAAAGAGAAGCATGAGAACTGACCGTAGCTCTGCTATGCACACAAGCCACGCCCACCAACCAATCAGGAGTGGGTATGCAAATTAATGCAACAAACATGGCAGTGGCCACAGAGCTGGAGAGAGCAGGAGGCTTGGGTTGCCCCCGGCAATGGAGGAAGCCAAGCTTTCCGTTGGCCCTGGCCTCCGCTCAAGGCTACAAAGTTTCAATTATAGAAGAAAAATAAATCCCAGATACCAGGGCCTCTGCTAGGGTCGCCGGGGGGCATGGCCGGCCTGCAAACCACCACAGGTCCCTCGCCCAGGCTACTCCATGCCTCAAGGGAACCCCCACCCTGATTCAGGACACCCTTCAGGGCAAACCAGGTGGCACCCACCTGTGCATCAGACCTCTAGCCTATTTAATAAAATAGTAATATGCAAATTGACCATCACTCTAACATAAGATGGCTGCCCCCATGTGGACACAAGATGGCCTCCGCAAGATGGCCAGCAGGGGAGGGCAGTTGGGAGGGACGAGGCCTGGAGGGGAGAGCAGTTGGAGGGGACCAGGCCTGCAAGGGAGGACAGTTGGGGGCGATCAAGCCTGCAGGTGAGGGCAGTTAGGGGTGACCATGCCTGCAGGGGAGGGAAGTTAGGGGTGACCAGGCCAGCAGGGGAGGGCAGTTAGGGGCAAACAGGCTGGCAGGGGAGCAGTTAGGCATCAATCAGGCTGGCAGGGGAGTGATTAGGGGGTGATCAGGCTGGCATGCAGAAGCGTGTAGGGGCAATCAGGCAGGTGAGCAGTTGGGATCCAGCAGTCCTGGATTGTGAGAGGGATGTCTGACTGTCCATTTAGGCCCGACATTCCTCAAGGGATCCCAGATTGGAGAGGATGCAGGCTAGACTGAGGGACAACCCCCCCTCCATGCACGAATTTTGTGCACCAGGCCTCTAGTAAATTTTATAAAAAGAAAATTAAGAATGAGAGGTCCTTATATATTCAATTGAGAATCATGGGCAATTAGACCTGGCAGGGACCCAAAAACTCTATAAAAGAATTAAACATAATGGATCATCCCAATACACCAAGGTTGCTGGTTAGATTCCCAGTCAGGGTACATACAAGAATGCATACAACAAATCAATGTTTATCTGTCTCTCAAATCAATAATAATTAACATAGAACAATAATAGTACCAGTGATCTATAATATTAGGTAGTAGAAAACACCCAATTGGAATATCAAAAGAGAAAAAGGAAGAATTTACATAATGAGAATAATTTAAGGGACTTTTGGGAAAACATCAAGTGTGCCAACATTCACATCAAAGGAGTACCAAAACTACCTAAATATATAAAACAAGTATTGAGTGACATGATAAAAGCAGTCTCTTCAATAAATGGTGTTGGGAAAACTAGAGAGATACAAAAAAAAAAAAGGAACTCAAACACTTTCTTACATCATATCCAAGAACCATAAAATAACCATAACCATAAAAATGATTAAAGATTTAAATATAATACCTGAAACCATAACACTCCTAGAAGAAAACATATCCCTCATCTTACATAGCAATATTTTTTGGGATATGTCTCCTAGGGAAAGGGAACAAAAGAAGACTGGGACTACATCAAACTAAAGAGCTTTTGCACAAGGAAGGAAACTAGCAACAAAACCAAAAGACAATCTACTGAATGAAGATATTCACCAATGATCCTATCTAATAAAGAGGGAATATGCTAATTGATCCTCACGGCATTGCAAAGATGGCAGCGCCCACAGCCAATAAGGAGGGAATATGGTAATTGACTGTCACACCCTCAAAGATGGCGGCGCCCACAGCCACAAGATGGTGGTGCCCAGTCTCCTCAGCCCTGCCCAGGCGGCAGGCACGCAGCAAGGCCGGGCCCACCCCCAGGCGGGCCTGGCCACTCCGTGTGCCTGCCTCCAGAGTCCCCCAGTTCCCTCAGTCCCCCAGCTGCCCAGGGCTGGCCCGAGATGCAGGCAAGCCTCAGATGTCAGCTGCCCAGCCGCCTAGGGCTGGCCCAAGATGCAGGCAAGCCTCAGATGGTGACTGCCCAGCTGCCCAAGGCCGCCCGAGGCTCAGGTAACAAGGGCCGGCTGAGGCTTGCGCTGCCGGCAGTGGCAACAGCAGAGGTGCGATAGGGCATCGCCTTCCCCTGATCACTGGGTCACCTCCTGCCCCTGAGGGCTTCCAGACTGTGAGAGAGGACAGGCCAGGCTGAGGGACCCCCCCTCCAGTGCATGAATTTTCATGCACCGGGCCTCTAGTACATTTAATAAAGGGTTACAATCCAAAATTTATATTAAAAAAACTTTATAAAGAACTCATATCACTCAACATCAAAAACAAACAAACAATCCAATTAAAAAATGGGACAGCCTGGCTGGTGTAACTCAGTGGTTGACCACTGACCTATGAATCCGGAGGTCATGATTCGATTCCTAATCAGGGTACATGCCCAGGTTCTGGGCTCAATCCCAAGTGGCGGCGTGGGAGGAGAGGGTGGAGAGTATGCAGAAGATAGCAGCCAATCAATGATTCTCTCTCATCATTGATGTTTCTCTATCTCTCCCTCTCTTCCTCTATAAAATCAATAAAATATATATTTTTAAAAATGGACTGAGGACCTGAACAAACATTTCTCCAAAGAGGACATACAGATGGCGAATAGGTATATGAAAAGATGCTCACCATCACTAACCAGCAGGTAAATACAAATTAAAACCACAATCAGTCATCACCTCACATCTATCAGAATGGTTATTATCAATAAACCAACAAACAACAAGTGTTGATGAGAATTTGGACAAAAATTCATGAATTGTTGGTGGGATTACAAGTTGGTGGTATCACTATGGAAAACAGTATGGAGGTTCTTCAAAATATTAAAAAATTGAGCTACCAGATACCCAAGCAATTCCACTTCTGGATATTTATCCAAAGAAAAGAAAAACACTAATTCAAAAAGATATATGCACCCCTAGGTTCATTGCAGCATTATTTACAAGAGCCAAGATATGGAAGTAACCCAAACGTCCATCAATAGACAACTGGATAAAAAAGTTGTGGTACATGTATACAATAAAATACTACTTGACTATAAAAAGGAAATACCTTGCCATTTATAATAGCATGGTTGAAATCATGCCATATTTGACTTTGTCTAACTTATTTCACTTAGCATAAGACAAATATGGCATGATTTCATTTATATGTGGAGTCTAAAAAACAAAATAAATGATCAAACAAAACAGAAACAAACTCACAGATAGAATAAATTGATAGTTACCAGATGGTAGGAGGTTTGAAGGAGTGGGTGAAAAACATGAAGGAATTAGGAAGTACATGTTGGCAGTTATAACACAGTCAATAAATTTGTAATAAATTACATATGTATCAGGTGGGTACTAGACATATCGGGATGATCACTTTGTAAGTTTTATAAATGCCTAATCACTATGGTGTACATAAGAAATGAACAATATTGTATATTCCCTAGAATCCAGAAAAAAAATAAAAAATTTGATTCTAAGAAAGTTCTAAATAAATCTCACTTTGGACTTGTTAGTAAAGACTTAGGGGTGAAAGAATACAAGTTGTATACAGTTTCAAAGAACTGTTTTTATTTATTGAGGGGTAGCAGGAATTAATGCTATTTAAAAATATAATTGTTGTTTTCTTTTTTATATATACACTAGTAGCCCATTTGCAGGAAGAATCCTGCAAGCGGCCACTGTGGCCGCGTGCACTGCCGCTGCCGATGTGGGCGCCGCACCTCCACCCACGCTCTGCTGCCGCCCTCCCCGCTCTGCCTGGGCTTTCCCTCTGGCAGCCACCTTGCTTCCCGCTTTTCCTCCCTCTTCCTTCTAAGTTGTCTTCAGTCTTCACTCCTCCCTCCCTCCGTGTATGCAAATTAACCATCTTTGTTGGATAATTTGCATACTCGCCCTGATTGGCTGATGGGCGTGGTTTGGGCGTAGCGAAGGTGCGGTCAATTTGCATATTACTATTTTATTAGGTAGGATTTTATGGATTTTTTTACAGAGAGGAAGGGAGAGAGAGAGTCAGAAACATCAAGAAACATCTATCAGCTGCCTCCTGCACACACCCCACTAGGGACGTGCCCACAACCAAGGCACGTGCCCCTGACCGGAATCGAACCTGGGACCTCTCAGTCCGCAGGCCGATGCTCTATCCACTAAGCCAAACCGGTTTTGGCTGTAATTGTTGTCTTTAAGTGTGTGTTTTTTTTAAATTCATTCACAAGATATTGCCACCCTATTGCAATGATCACAGTACCCCTCACTTAAGGCCCTAAGAATGGAGAAGGAAAAAAAGCAAAGTTGTATACAAAAATAGCCTAAAAGATGTTGTTAATATATAGTTTTGAAAAGAAAACAAAACAAACAAACTTATTTTGGTGTGTCTTGAAACGACCTTCTTGCTTAGAGATGACCAGAAGCTACTGCCTACCAGGGTAACCTTCACCCGTGGCAGACAATAGTCTTTTGTGAACTCAGGCACCGGCTACCAAAGGAGTCATTTGTTCCTGTCCCTCATTTCCACCTCCCTCACAGCCTCACCTGGGATAGTATGCCGTGTAGTTCATGAAGAGCTGAGTGCCCGCCGGGTAGTACGCTGTGGAGGGCTGCAGTGCTCGTGGATTCAAAAGCAGCGAGGGCTGATAAATGGCGGCTTCGGTAGGAATAACCGCTGCGGGAGCTGGAAATGTGTAGGAAGGAGGAGACAGGCCTACATAAGCAGAGAGAGACACTTTGAGACGTTTGTTAACAGCTGGCGCACGTGTGCTTAGCCCTCAAGCCATAAGGTTACTATTGCATCTATATCGTTTAAAGTAAGAGAGCAAATCTTTATACTACCCCATGCAACCTCCTTTTGATTATACAGACAAAACTCAGAAGTAATCTCAATGCTCACACTCCATCAACCTACAGAACCGTTCTTGGTCTAAAAGTTGGAAAAGCCAGTATCATCAAACGTCAGCTTAACCATTTCTTGACATGTGATATATATTTTTTTCCCTACTATTGAGTGCCAATTACCACAAACACTTTGAGGAAAGAAACATAAGGCTGACATTTAGTATCATTTCAAACTAAAAGCTGGATTAACTTGGCATTATTTCCACCTAAAGGTAACCCAGATGATGGGGTTTGAAGGTAATCTATACCTTCAAACTTGTAAAGAAAACAAACAAACAAACAAAAAACCCAACCTGGGAACAGCCACTGTGGCTCAGGGGTTGAGCATCACCCTATGAACAAAGAGGTCACAGATGGATTCCTGGTCAGGGCACATGCCTGGTTTGTGGCCTCGATCCCTGGTAGGGGGCGTGCAGGAGGCAGCCAATCGATCGATGTTTCTCTATCATCAATATTTCTATCAGTCTATCCCTCTCCCTTCTTCTCTCTCTCTCTCAAATCAATAAAAACATGTTTTTAAAAAACCCAACCTAGGAATTAGCCCTGAGAAATAGAAGTGTAAGTCTTCCTGAGACTCAGCAGTAAACAGTGAACTCAGATTATATAGAAAATAGGAAGAATGAAATTCCTGTTTTCTGGTTACCCAACTCACTAAGTGAGATGAACACTATTCAGCCATCTGTACTCAGCAAAGAGGTAACTGAGAGGTTGCCTGAATTTAGGGTTCCTAACTTTGTTTTTGTGTGTTTTTTTTTGTTATTGTTAATCCTCACGAGGATATTTTTCCATTGATTTTTAAAGAAAGTGGAAGGGAGAGGGAGAGACGGAGACACATCAACTGGTCACCTACCGCACGCAGGACCCCAACCAGGGCCGGGGATCGAGCCTGCAACTGAGACACATGCCCTTGACGGGAATCTAACCTGGGACCCTTCAGTCCTCAGGCCGATGTTCTATCCACTGAGCCAAACTGGCTAGGGCAGGGTTCCTAACTTTAATTTGCACACCTAGAACAACCTATTCTATTTTGCAAATATCAGAGGCATAAGGGATAACCTTTTCACATGAAAATCTCTCGTCTTCTGCAAGTCTTCCGAGTATCCACATGTGTATGGAGAGGAGTAGGACAGTCAGTTGCATATGGGTACAGGGCAAAGACGTCATATGGGTACCCATATCGACCTCATATTCATCTTTTGGATAGCTCGTTCATACTCACTGAAAATCGAGCTACATGTAGATGAATTTTAAAATTATGATGCCTGGCCTTAAAAGGGCAATCAGGACAAGTTAAGGCATCAGTCATATAAAAAAATTATAAAGCCTGTGTGTATTTCCAGCTTTCAAAGCTATGAAGCAATTCATTAAGGACAGTGTCTCAAACCAATAAGACATATATACATAGTAGGTATAAGTCTTTTCTCCCTTAAAACAAAGAAAAGTAGTAATTTTTTAATAACTAAACATATTAGTCTACTCAGATTTGGGTATCCCTCAAATGAAAGGACAGCTATTCTCATATTCCTAAAAGAGAATAAGGAGTATATTTTCATAGACGAGAAGAATGGAGGTGAAATTCAAATGCTCAACTTTTTGAAAAGTTAAATTTTTATAAATAAATTAAAGTTTGCAACTTTAAAACAATGATACTTTAGCAGCACTTCTTTCCCAAATTCAGTAAGAAACTCCTCAGTGAGTCCTAACTAATCACTATTTTAACTGTATTAGTCCTTGAGATTATATAAAAAACAATGCAATTTCTGTAAATTTTTTGGTTGTTGTATAAATAGGCAACCACCTAAAGTGAGTCGGCAGGAAAAGAACAGTCCAGTAGAACAGGCATAATATTAGCATAAACTGAAATTCTGACTTGAACTAAAAAATAAGTGAACTCTTTCACTAAAATGGCAAATGGTCAAATTTTAGTTAAAATTTTGGAAAAGTATTAATAGTAAAGATGTGTAAATATATTTTTATGTGAAAAATACATTTAACATGTTTATTATTTTCAGGCTTGTGAGGGAGAAAGGGAAGAAATGAAAAGTCTTATGAAGAAAGTGTGATGACCAGTTCTGCACCAGGAAGAGAGAAATAAAATGATATCACAGCAGAAATTGGGTTACACATGAAGGAGAAATTCCCTTATCTCATAACGCTCGAAAGATTATCACTAAGAGAAATCGTAAAAGTTACTGACATAATCAGTGGCTTATGGACAGAATATATATGACTAAGATTACTTTAAGATAACTACTTAGCCCTAGCTGGTTTGGCTCAGCCTATATAACCACCTTGCCTGCCTCAGAAAGAACCAGGAACACAGAGCATTGGCTTGTGGACTGAAGGGTCCCAGGTTTAATTCTCTCTCATCATTGATGTTTCTCTCTCTCTCCCTCTCCCTTCCCCTCTGAAATCAATAAAAGTATATTTAAAATATATATACATAACTACTTAAACCCAATCATAAACTTTCAAAACTCGATGCTCATTAGATCAACTCTTAGCTCTTCACCAACAGCAAGCAGCAGATAAATGGAATATTAGCATTTAGAAATTCCAAGGGAAAAAAAGGATTAAGCCCCACTGAATATCCTATGAATAACACTTATTGAAATAGGTTTCTTGATACAGATTTCTCTGTATTAGAAAGTAATGTTCTCGAACACTCCCCATGTTATTGGAATCAAGCACATAATCCAGTTTACTGTCTCAGTTATCTCTGGACTGCATTCCAAGTGCTACATGCTTTAAACATACCCAACATGCCTCCTGACAGGTATGTTTTATTCAAAAGTGAAAACCGTCCAAAGATTCACGTTTTAACATTCTTGACTAACCAGAACTTGGTCTTCAGACTAAAGGGCTTAATTCCTCTCAAACAGGATTCCAGATGGCTTGCACCCAGGGGCCAATGAGCAAGAGCATGGCTTGAAATTAAGCACTGATCCTGCGATCCAATGGAAACTTTGGCTAATTTATTTACGCATTTACATTTTTTTTACTAACTTGCTCATGCCAGATATCCTGGAGAGCAAGAGAAATGCTCCCCAGGCTATCCTGTCCAAAAATACTTAATGCTCCGTAACTTTAGAGATGCAAAATGGGCATCCAATGACCCTTCTACAGAAAGCTTCGTGGGTTCCAGGAGAAAAAAAAAATAAAGATCCGGCCATACGTCTTTTACCTTTAAATGCGTATTCAAATATCTACATAGCCAGGTTGCCTCCCAGAGTCAGTGCTTATCTTGAGCACACTAAGCTTCAGAAATCAAGGGCTTATCACTGGAAAAGCAAGAATATAATTTGAAAGGAGGTATCTGTAGCATCTCTAATTATGGGTGTCCGCAACCAAGGTCTTCAGTGATTCCCAGATGCTACCGATTTCAGATGGGAAAGCCTATGTGACCGCCTTGCCTGCCTCAGAAAGAACCAGGAACACAGAAAGCAGCTCAAGCACCTACCAGCACACAGCGTAGAAGAGCGCCAAGACCCAAGAAAAACTTACATGGTAACTTACATGGCGGTGGGGACAAGCCATTTCGATTTAAAGTGCCCCCCATTAACACAAAGTTCATCTCCTCAGCTGAACACTGAAAGACTTCCACGTATCTGTCCTTCATGGTTTTTTTATGACACTTCTGTGCAGCCATAAACGCTCTGTCCGCGGACTTCATCTGGATAAAGGCATCTCCTGACGGGCGGCCCTGAGCGTGTGGGGGAAGGATAAACACAAATGGAGGCGGTCTCCTTCAACCAGGAAATGGTTGCTTTCGAAACATGCCAAGTGACCACCGCCCACAGCACGAACACTGTAGGCAACAAAACGTGGGTGACCGTGGGATGGACTGAAATCGGACTCGCATTTCATCCCCTAAGCACCAGAAGGGCCCGCAACACATGGAAGAAACGGTTTTGAGGGTTCATGGGAGACAGTGGTCCTTCTTGGTTTCTGCTAGTATCAGATTGGCAAAGGGTTGATCAGGTCTCCGTGGGGCTGTGGTTTGAGAGTACAGGACTGTGTACTGGTTTTGGGTCTTGCCCTTCTGAAAAGTCCAATTATAACGTTTGATTGAGAAAAGCTGGTAACAGAACCCGTACTGGAGCTTTGTGTATCCTCCTGTGAGAAACTGGATGAACGAGTGTCCTCTTTCGGCGCTCAGTTCTGCCCATCCCTGACCCGCCACCCCCCTGTCCCGTGTCCCTGCAGCCGAGGCTGGAATGTGGCCTGGGGCCAGGAAGGGAGACAGGAAGTGGGCAGCTGTCAAGCACAGCACGGGCTGGGGACGGGACGGCAGCGTCACCAGCCTTGCATGGAAGCCCGTCTCTCGCCTCTGCCCCTGCACCTCCATCTTTTTTTTTTTTTAATATATTTTATTGATTTTTTACAGAGAGGAAGAGAGAGGGATAGAGAGTTAGAAACATCGATGAGAGAGAAACATCGACCAGCTGCCTCCTGCACACCCCCTACTGGGGATGTGCCCGCAACCAAGGTACATGCCCTTGACCGGAATCGAACCTGGGACCCTTGAGTCCGCAGGCCGACGCTCTATCCACTGAGCCAAACCGGTTCCGGCTGCACCTCCATCTTAAATGTTGGTCAAACAGGTGCTGATGGTAATTTTCTCCATGACAAATAGCTTGCTAAAAATCTCCTATTTAGAACCACGCTGATCGATGTGTTCCACAGAACTGGGATGCCTTAGTTACATTCAGCATGGACATTTTATGAGGGGAGAAAAAAAGGATACCATCAGCTTCTGGGAATTCTTTCACAGTTAGGGATTTCTTTAAAAGTCTCCCAGGGGCCAAAACCGGTTTGGCTCAGGGGACAGAGCGTCGGCCTGCGGACTGAAAGGTCCCAGGTTCGATTCTGGTCAAGGGCACGTACCTTGGTTGGGGGCACATCCCCAGTAGGGGGCGTACAGGAGGCAGCTGATCGATGTTTCTCTCTCATGGATGTTTCTAACTCTCTATCTCTCCCCCTTCCACTCTGTAAAAAATCAATAAAAAAAAAATATATATATATTTTAAAGTCTCACAGGGACCATTTAGTGCAAATGATTTACCATGCAAGTTACCAGACGAGTTGCCATCCCAGGGAAGTCAGGGATACCAGGGACACCCAGTCCAAGAAGGAACTCTAACATCTTCGAGACAGCTGAGAGCTTGTCCATCATCTACAAAGCATTTCTCCCAAGTGCAATCACAATGTGGGTCAATGACAGGTAATTCTGTCTACTGTTATTAGTTAAAAAGTAATAATGGCCCCTAGGTTATTAGAAATGGTGACTCAAAGAAAAACCAAACCAGTCGCTGGTGGGGATTTATGGGCAATTGTGGGGAATTTTCTTCAAAAGGACTCTCACCCGTGAAGCACGCTGAGAGGGTACCTAGCATGCGCTGGTGTGGAAAACCTAGCAGGGTTTCAGGACTTTCTGACTGCCTGCACCCAGTGACATGCACTTCCCAGTGAGGCAGGATTATGGTTTCAAATGGGACCAAATCTCCATGTGAAAAGAGAAAGTGGAACACTAGCAGTTTAGAAAAACGTTGGTATTTCCAATACAAACCTATATTCAACCCATCACTGAAATCAGAAACATCTCATTTTCAAAAATTAATACACCTTTGCTTTTAATGAAGAGTTGCAAAATTTTTAATTAGGACTATTGGGTTTATAGGTTTTGAGGATTCTGTCCTGCTTATGACAGCACAAAATACTGGCATATTGTCCAGCAACAAAGATGATTAATTTTATTTAAACCCAAAATTAAGGGACACTAAGCCAGGAACTATTTTTAATATGCTTAGAACGTATACTTGCATATCATGGAATTTGGTTAGATTTTGATAGGTTTCCATTAAATAATTAATTGATTAATACATTTGAGTGCCAATTATGACCACATCCTATTCTAGGTGGTACAGATACTACTCTTTATTGAGTTTGTACTTTACCGAATGTAATTTGATATCTAACACACACACATACACACGTTTTCTGGACAGTCTATGGATACAATATACTCTTGAACAGACAAGCTCACGGGTACGTATTGTCTATGATTGCTTTCACGCTATGACAGCAGAGTTGCAGAGCTCAGTAGTTGCAACAGTAAAATGTTGTATTAGACTGATATGTACTACGTGATGCTACTGAGAATTTGATGCATATATGTGATGACAGAATCAGACCCAAATTTGTATTACCATAATGATGACAGCATTCTTTCTGGAGTTCATCCTAAAGACCTCTCGCATTTATAGTTACATCTTCCCTGCAAGACTAACTATAAAACTGACAAACGTTTGCACTCTTTTATGGGGAGAGACTCTTTGATGATAAAAATAAGCAAATCAGTTTTCGAGTAAGTGACTTTCTTACCTGGTGATTCAATACCATGTGAACTCCATGAGTCCGAATATCTGTGGAAAACTCCCCCAGAAAGTCCAGGATGTCCTCGATTGTGGCTGCATAGGGAAGACCTCGAAGGCGTATACAGTCTCTAACATTTGTAGGCGGCACAAACTGCTGAGGTAGTACTGGAATAATGGGCGGGGTTGGAAGTGGAATGAGAGGAGGAGCCGAGGAGAATCGATTCAGCACCTGTACTCAAAGCAAAACAGAAGGGACTCAGTCTTGCTTTGATAATGCTGCCTGCCGACCAGCACTGGCATCACGGGGGGAGGAGCCTGTGAGAAATGCATAATCTCGGCTCTACCCCAAATCTACTAAATATAAATCTGCATTTTAACAAGGTCCCCAGGTAATTCATAGCGTATTAACGTTTGAGACACACTCATGGAGAAAGGGCTTCATGCTTTGCATCTGGGCCAGTGTGAGACCCACTTTTGCAAAAGTGTGCTGAGGTATATACCACACACAGCACAAATCTGCTTAGATTAAAGACTTGTCTACTTGACAAATACATCTATATCTGCTTTGGGACAAATATCCTTAAAGCCTATCACTTTCATTAATATCTTGAATGGCTAATCATGGACTACTGTAGCAATCTATTAGTTTCATTTTATTAAGGACAATATTCCCCTTAATATTGCTTCACATTGCTCCAAATCCAAGAAGTATAAAAAGAATAACCCAGTAATGGAACCACAGGTAAAACAGTGACTCTGGATTATATGAAAATACAATGCCACACTTACAAAGCAAATAATATATAAAGCAAAAAGATAGAATGGCAATGTAAAACTGAAAAAAATAATTTAGTGGCCATAAAAATAACCATTTAACTGCCACGTGAACCTTTGACACTGGGAAGACAGAGGATCTTGACTTTTAAATACATGAAATTTAGCTGTCTTGAGAATGAATCATGTCAAGTTCATTTTGGAGAAAAAAACTGGTCCCACGTAAATTTCAAAGCTCTTGCCTATTTTTGTCTTCGTTTAGAACATGCCCACTATTGGGTAATACTGTGCAAATGCCATGTGTGGCATCCCCGGGTTTTCTGAACAATTTGCCATTGCGAACTTAATCATCCTACATACTGAAAACGTAGCCATCAAGACACTCCGGAAAATTTGCCCTAATTTCCTCACTCACCCCTGTCACAGTTGCTCTCTGAGTAAGAGGTGACCAACCAACCAACAAACAAAAATCAAAGCATAAACACAGCAAAAGATCAGCTGCCTCCTGCACAGCCCCCACCAGGGACTGACCCTGCAACCCGGGCATGTGCCCTGACCAGGAATTGAACCGACGATCTCTTGGTGCATGGGTCGATGCTCAACCACTGAGCCACACCGACTGGGCAAGATAGATACTTTTGAAACAGAATACAAAAGAATATCTATAGCAGTATTCCAGTTATATAAAAACACCTGGCGTTTGTGTGTGTGTGTGTGTGTGTGTGTGTGTGTGTACACAAGTTAACAGTGGCTATCATTTCGTTACAGAGTAAGATTTTATTTTAACAATGAACAGGGTAGGGTTGGTTTCAGAAATAAATAGAAATAATGCAAAACCACCAACATGCTCTTAAAAACCAACCTGCTGAACTTCAGCTGCTGTGCTCCTGAAGAGTTCAATGTATCTTTTACCCAACAAGTCCTTATGCTTCCTCAGTGCGTTCTGTGCATACTCCTCGCAAGCAAAGAGGACGAAGGCATCCCCTGTTGGCCTGCCATCTGGGTAGGTAACAAAGAGGATGCCTTCCTTCCCCCCAGTGATGGGGCAATGCTGTCCAAAGAAGGCCACCACCTCATCAGCCGTGGCTGTGAATGGCAGCCCCCGCATGCGGACAATGACTTGATTTTCCTTGGAGAGAAATTGGGCTACCTCGTTGGACGTCCCTAGGAAACACAAATATTAGGAAGCAGGGGGAGAAAGGATTAAGACATCAACTTCACCAAATCTGAAATGCTAAAATTCTTGGCAATGTCTTGAATTTGTAATTAAGACCCACACTCCCAACTGAGCTTTTTTAGTAACAACCCAGGAAAAAAAGAATTCTCTTCACACAGTCTTAAAACTTTCCCCCCTACCATTTTCATAAAACACTTCTCAATTAGGAGGATAACCAGACAAGTCAATTATGGACCAGCCACCATATTCTTCTCATGGAGAGGCAATTAATCATCACGATGGTCAAGGGCACAGGTCCTGGAGCTAGAATGCCTGGGTCCAAACTTGGCTTATACCATTTTACTAGGGTACATAGGACTTAAAAGAAATTTAACCTGTCACTTAGTTTCCTCATCTGTAAAATGAGGATAAAATTACCTATCTCATAAATTATGAGTTATTATATATAAAGTACTTTAGTGATTTTTGTTATTTTCTGATTACTTCTTATTAAGAAAGATTAAAACATACTCAAGTACAGAGAATAGTATAATAAATATACTTGGCAGTTAGTTTCAACGTTTATTAACATTCTGCCTAACATAAAGCATTTTGTACAGTACAGCCATGTAGCAAATACTCAAATGCACATCATTCAAGCTCGTACACTAGCAATATTTTCCCTTACTTATACTGCTCACATACCATGAAATACTAGGTATTAACTTGAACATTAATAACTTTGCCATCTGCAGCTTATCATAGGACCTCAGAATCACAGCAATTCAAAATACACTCTATCCCCAACCAATATCAAACATTACTTTGGAAACTCTGAAAACTCTATTAAACTTGAAGCTCTAAATTTGGAAGCCGTGGTTTATCTCAAGAAATAAGTTCGAGAACAGAATTATACCAGCAAATGGTGTAAACAGGATGCTGCTACTATAAGTTCTACAACTGCAAAAATTTTTACCAGGGCTGCATAATGCAGGGATGCAAATGTCCTCTGTATTTAAGTGAAAGTCACCCTCGTTTATTTTGGCAATAGGTGTCAAAGGTCTCTTAAAAGATCCACCCACATTCTTTGATTCAGCTATCCTACTTTTAGACATTCATCCTAATGGGTGGCACATACATAGGTACAAAAATATTCACTGTAACATACTTAGAGTAAAGAGTTGGACATAAGCTCTAGATGCCAACAGGGATGTTTAATAAAAATGTATGCTACATATAATACTGAATAGTAATTAACATTTAAGAAAACCGAGTACCACAGGAAGATATTCATTATATTAAAAAGGAGCAAGGGAGTTATAAAGCAATCTGAACAGAGCAATAGAAACTTACAGAGTAGTTATATGTATAGAAAAAAAATCTGTTGGACAAATCATAGTTAACATTTTTTTATGCATCTGTTATTTTTAGGTTTTAAAGTTGTAAGTCACCCAAGAATTTGATAAAGACTTACACCACATATCCTAAAATACCAGATGCCGGAAAGCTACCACAGTCATGGCCATTGATGAATTCAGGAAATTTAGAGAAAAACTAGAAGCAGATATGCAACAATTCCAGGTATTCTACTTGGCTGTTTATATATTTTATTGATTTTTTATAGAAAGGAAGGGAGAGGGACAGAGAGCCAGAAACATCAATCAGCTGCCTCCTGCACACTCCCCACTGGGGATGTGCCCGCAACCAAGGTACATGTCCTTGACCGGAATCGAACCTGGGACCCTTCAGTCTGAAGGCCTACGCTCTATCCACTGAGCCAAACCGGTTAGGGCTCTACTTGGCTGTTTAAAAGTAGTTTTCAGCCGAAACCGGTTTGGCTCAGTGGATGGAGCGTCGGCTTGCGGACTGAAGGGTCCCAGGTGTGATTCTGATCAAGGGCATGTACCTTGGTTGCGGGTGCATCCCCAGTGTGGGGGTGTGCAGGAGGCAGCTGATCAATGTTTCTAACTCTCTGTCCCTCTCCCTTCCTCTCTGTAAAAAATCAATAAAATATATATATATTTTTTTAAAAGTAGTTTTCAGGCTACCTAATTTCTTTTAAGAACTACTCTTTCCCTTTGTACATGAACTTTATATGACCCGTTCACTTTGTGCACCTATTTTTAATGGCTATTTAACTCTAGTTGGTTGACTCAAGCCTTAGGGCAAAGTGTTATGCATTACACTTACTGATACTATTGGACATTTTCTTCCTCCTATTAAAAATAAAAAAGTTGTTTCATTGGGAACTAAAAAAAGTTGTTTCATTGGGAACTAAAAACTATTCAAGACACTATGTATCTAACCTTGGCATATAGGTAAAAGTTTTAGACTCTTATTATAGCCACATTTTATAAAAGGCACTCACCACCAGCAATTTTAAGAAAATCTTCACCTGTTGCTTTGTAAACCTAGGAAAAGAAAGGGAAATTAAGATATGGTTTCTGAGCCTTCTCATGTTTGTCCTCAGGGTGTCAGGGTCTCAGGTTGTGAGGACGTACCTCTATGTACCGGGTCCCCATGTGGTGTTTGTGCCTCTGCAGTGCGAGGTCTCTGTGCTCCTCACTCACAAATCTAACCAGAGCCTCTCCATTCCTCCGACCCTGGGCATTCAGACAAAGTGCTGCACCTCCCCTTTACAAAGAACAGAACAGGGAGCAGTAGGGGAAAAAAAAAAAAAAAAAATACAGTCAGGGGAAGATGATACCCAGTCCATGATCCCTTTGGGATTGTTAAGTAAAACAGAGATGAGAGAAAACCAACTTGGCAATATTGAGGCCTTTGAAAAATCTTGCAATATCTTGATCCGAAGACTGCCATGGCAAACCCCGGGCTCTGACTACCGTGTTGTCGTCAACAAGTTCCATCTTGCTGCTGTGGATCAAGCAAAACTTCAGGTTGCATGATTAACGCTAGGGAGTCTGACCCGTAAGACAATTTGCCTAGTTACACATGAAGTATTATTTTTTTTGCAGTTTGGGCAGACTTTTAATATTGCCTCATTTACTGTGTAAAATCAAAGATTATCTGGGCACAATTCAAAGTTATGTCTAGGTGGTTCACTATAGAAAGATCACTGGCTATGCAGATCCAACACAGCTAGCTCCCCCTGCAAACCGACCATCAGCTGAGTTGCTGCGTGCCTGCCATACACTCCAAAGGACCCAGGATCGATTCTTAGAGAGCAGAGTTCTCCCAATATCCTGAGGGCTTGTCAATTCCAAAGCCAAGAAGGACAGGCTTAAATTCATTCTCAGAACTGGCCGGTACACCAGCGGGTTTTAAACCCACTTTGATAGCAAAATGTAAGATGTGCCATAAAGCTGGCAGTTAACCCACATCAGGAATGTGTGTGCATGGTCACAAGTCTACCATTAAGATACCTCCTCTATCAAACCGGGGAGCCATCACAGAGCGTGTTTATAGAAATGCCTGGGAGTGCCCACACCCCTTAATGAGTCATTTGCAAATCACCTATGATATATTTTGACACCTTTTGATGTTCTATTCCTCCCACATTCATATTTTCAGTACTCCTAGGACATTTTCCTAGTGAGTCACTTTCTCTACAACTAAGTAGGCCTCAAAGTCTCTCTGTGGGCTAAGATGTCAGAAGTTTCTGTTCATGTCAGGCACCAGGCAATCTCACACAATTCACTACAGAGATTTACAAGCTTAACTAGGTCTGCCTGTGATCACAACAGAGATACCACCATCTCATACTCCTCCCCAGTTATTTCCTTTGCTTTAAAGTAGAAGCTGATAGGACATACTTTAAATTATCTCAGGAAAGACCTTGTGAACTCTTTTAAAGCCTATGATTTTCCGCTTTGGAAGTTTTCCAGGGAGAGAATGGATAGTTCAGAGAGGCTACAATAATCACAGACACAAACATATGCTGCTGTACACAGGGCCCTAGGGACTAAAGATGCAAATATTTCATTAATCCCGACATCCAAGCACACTTAAAGAGAAACCTTCTTCTCTGAATGACCTGCTATTGAAAAATGGACAGCCAAAGTATAAAGGGAGTTAAATGTCACAAAATGAATAAAACAAACCAAAAGGCTCAAACACTTACCAAGTGCCGCTTTCAAATTTGTAATTGACTCTCTCTGGGTCTGAAAACCTGTGATCTAAAAATGAGAACACATACGTCATCATTTTAGCAATTAGAGAGATAAGGTTGTGGAAGGAAATTCAAATGTATAGGTGAGGGAAAGTGGGCGGGATCAAATTCTAGGTGTACGTTGTTACAATGGCAATACTTACTATAAGGCTCTGAAATCATTGCTATAATTATATTCCCCATATCTTCAACTTGAGAGGCTCCATACCGGGACACTGAACTATTCTTCTCAAAATTTAAACCTGGCAGATTAAGTCAAGGAAACATTTTGGGGAGGTAAAATGAGGTTGCTTCTAACTTCAAATGACACACACAGAGCTAAGAAGCGTAATAAAATGTACCTAGGTGGACAATTCTTTAAAATCTCAGAATACCTGCATTCCATCAGTTTGGACTTCACCCACACTTCCTGAAGTCTCCCATGCTCTCCTATGTAAAAATGGCCAAATAAACCCTGTCCTGAGGTACTACCAGCAACAAAATTTGTTTATTGAGTAGTAGTAAATGCATCAATACTGAGACTTTTGTTTAGTTTCAAACCATGTAGTATTCAGCAAAATTAATAGAACTCTTCATCCTATATATCGTTACAGCACACACAAGGCAATATCTATGCTGACTTAAAGATATGGTTACATCTGTTAAGATCATAAATGACTTTTTTTAAGCCGAATGTTGGAAAAAGACACCTCAAATTACTGATGACACTATTTCTGGCATGCTACCTCTACTCAAAACTTCTCTTCTGAAAGATATTTAGAGTCCCAGAGTATGGCCATCTTGCATGGCAGCAAATGCTTGTCCTTTGAGAGTAAATGTGTAAGAAACAATTCAAGCACTAAGAGCCAATACTCGCCGACATAGCTCTTGGTCCAGAAAGGAGATTGTTTGCGTAAGATACGAAACGTGACTTTTAAGAAATATGTGGCTCAAATTGGGTTTGAAGGTGGAACCCAAATGAAGAGTTCAGTCAAGTTTTATGAATTTGAAATCTCTCTAAAATAAGCATGTATCTTTGTTAAGATAGTTACCTTTAGAAGCTAAGTCATTGAAGTGTTTTTTAAGTTTCAATGCTATAGTCACACTTGTATTATACATAGATTTGCGTCGATTTTATAATGTAGTGCAAGTCATATAGTAATACTGACTGGCCCCGTGTTCCAATCAGCTTAGCAGTCCTGCACGCCTCCAGCCAAGACTTCACCAAAATGCCATCTCAAATGGAACACACCACGGAAGTCATGATGTTCACATTTCATAAATTTGCTGAGGTTAAAGGCTACTCAACAAAGGAGAACCTGAGAGTATTCATGGAAAAGGAATTCCTTGGATTTTTTTTAGAAAATCAAAAAGACTATAGCCAAACAATGGACCTGAACCAGTGCTGAGATGGTAGAGTGGGCTTACAAAGCTTTCTTTTTCGCAAACTGCTGGGCTTACCCTCGCATGCAATGCCTACTTTGTAGTGTACATGAAGCAGAAGGGAAAGAATTAGGCAACACTGAGCAATTACTCCCTGATTAAGATTTCTCCTAATACTCCTGGCCGGTATGGCTCAGTTGGTTGAGCATCTTCCCATGCACTGAAAGGTCTTAGGTTTGACTCCCCGTCAGAACACATGCCCAGATTGTGGGCTCGATCCTAGTAAGGGGCATGCAGGAGGCAGCCAATCAATGTTTTTCTCTCTCCCTTGCTCTCTGTCTTTAAAAAAAAAAAATCAACAAAAACATATTAAAAAAAAAAATCTTTCCCAATAGATCGTTTAAGCTGCCCCACAGCTTACCCTGTTTAAGGATTTAATAAATTGCTTAGGACCAGTAGGACATGTACAAATAAAATCCCACCCCCATCTGTCAAGAGAAATAAAAGCCAATTAAAGCCAGATAAGCTTTTTCTTTTTATATTGCTTAGTTCCTCTTGCCCTCAAAGCACAATTTCTTTAAAACAAAACAAAAAACACACCATAATACAATGGGACTCTATCTTTTCTCAAGTTTAAAATGAAAACAGTGACCAACAGGTATGTAAAAAATGTTCAACATCACTAATGATTGGAAAAATTGAAGTAAAAAAAATCAAAACCATAATGGTCACCTCACATCTGTCAAAACAGCTATTATAAAAAAGACAACAAGTAAGTATTGGAAAGGATGTGGAAATAAGGGAACCCTCATACACTGTTGGTGGGAATGTAAACCCTTGCAGCCACTATATGGAAAACTAGATGGCAATTTCTTAAAAAATTAAGAATAGAGCCATCATATAACCTACCTATTCCACTTCTGGGTAATTATCCCAAGAATACCAACAGTAATTTAAAAAGATATATGCACCCGTTTTCATTGCAGTATTATTTACAACTAGAAACCCGTTGCACGAAGTTTCGTGCAATAGACTTTCACCTGGCTGCCGGCAGCAGTTTTCCGCCAGCACCAGTTTTCCTCTGGCCACCCCGCCGATCAGAGCGCCTCCCGCCAGCGCGATCGGCTACCCCGAGAGGAACTCCGATCCGGGAGGCGCTCCGATCGGCGGGTGGCCAGAGGAAAACTGGTGCTGGCGGAAAACTGCTGCCAGCAGCCACGCAATCGGCCACCACCACCAGCGTCTTCCGCCGGCCCCATGGGTCCTTCCTCAGCGTTGGCCTAACGGCCGGTGGGAGGAGCGGGAGTCAGGGACTCGCGAGTCCCCGCCCCCCGCTCCTACCGCCAGCCAATCGGCCACCCTGAGTCCCGCCCCCCCCCCCCCCGTGCCTCCAGCCGGCCCAATCGTGGGCGTAGCGGAGTGATGCAATTTGCATATTGCCTTTTTATTATGTAGGATAGCCAAGATATGGAAGCAACCTAGATGAAAGGATAAAGAAGATGTGGTACATAGTATCATTCAGCCATAATAAAGAAAGAAATCTTGCCCAGCTGGTGTGGCTCAGTGAGTGAGCCTTGGCCCATGAACCAGAAGATCACGGTTCGGTTCAATTCCTGGTCAGGGAACATGCCCAAGTTGTGGCCTTGATTCCCAGTAGGGGGAGTGCAAGAGGCAGCCAATCAATGACTCTCTCTCATCTTTGATGTTTCTATCTCTCTCCCCTTCTCTCTTCCTCTCTCGGAAATCAATATAAATAAAAAGATGGAAATTGTGCCATCTGTAACAACATGGAGGGGCATAGGGTACCATGTTAAGTGAAATAAATCAGACAAAGAAAGACAAGTACCATACGATTTCACTCATTTGTGGAATCTTAAAAAAAAACACAAATAAGCAAACAAAACACCATAGATTTCAGGGAAACAGACTGGAAGGGAAAGGGTTAGGAGGAGGGCAAAAGGAGTGAAGGGGATAGATTGTATTGTGATGGGTGATAACTAGACTTACAGTGGTAAATATTTTGTAGTGTATACAAATATTGAATTATAATATTGTACAGCTGAAATAAATATAGGCTTATATACCAATTTTATCACAATTAAAAAAACTAAAAGAAATAAAATGAAGACAGCCTATATTTAGGGTGGTAGCTATTAGCATATTTGCCTTATTTTATAATTTTCTGACTGGTATTTTATAAGGATAAAATATGAAGGCAGCTATTAAGAAAAAGTTCTTAGGTACTATTTTACTTCAAATGAAGAGGACATATACAATGTTAAAACAATTTAGAGAGCCCTTGCCGGTTTGGCTCTCGTGTCAGCCTACAGACTGAAGAGTCCTAGATTCAATTCTGGTCAAGGGCACATGCCTGAGTTGTGGGTTCAATCCCCAGCAGGAGGCAGCTGATCAATGATTCTCATCATTGATATTTCTATCTCTCTCTCCTTCTTCCTTCTTCTCTGAAATCAATAAAAAAAAATTTCCAAAAAAAAAAAAAAATTCAGAGAGCTCCATTCCACCAACCCTTAGAGCCAATCATGTAGAATTAATTCAATGAGTATACCCTTTTCCTTTCTCAAATCAAAACCCCCTTTTCCATTTCAACCCCCCTCCCAAGTCTCCTCCTTCCTTCCTTCCTTCCTCCAGTAAGTATCCTTTCATCACTGTCCCACCCTGCTAGGCAAATTCATTTTTCTGTTGTCCCTCACCAGCTGCGTGTCTCTGCAGTTACATATGCCACGTGTACAAATGCAGCCATGTGGTCTTGGCAAACTCCTTAACCCCACTAAGTTTCAGCTTATCTGTAAAGCATAAACTGTAATCATCTTTAGTTCCCTGTGGTTGTTTTTTTGGTGTTTTTTTTTTTTGGTAAAGATGAAATGAAACAAAGCAAGCCCAGGGTACAAAGCAGGCATTTAATAAGTGATATCCTTTCTCTTTCTTCCTAGAGCCATCAGATGACCAACTTTCCCATTATAACCCATTATTTCATCACACTTTGAGGGTCACATTTAAGACTAAAAAATCTGAATTCACCAGATGCCTATTTGCATACTCATAAGATAATCATCAGGTTAAAATGGTAAATAATTTCTGCAACACACACCTGCGAAATCACTCCCTTTACATCATCTAGTGATGAAACACTAGAAGGATTAGAAAAATCAATCCCAGGAGATACCCGAGCAACAGAGCAATGACCACCTATCGGGGTCACTAAAATGGTCACCTGTGGAAAGGCTGTACTATCCTATAGAATAAAAGGGTAGGTAATATGCAAATTGACCCTAATGGCGGAACGACCAGAAGCACCAGTCACTATGAGGCGCACTGACCACCTCTTGGCCCCTCCTCCCAGCTGGCAGGCTCTGATCACCCCATGGCTAACGGGAACTGGGGGTGGGTGGGTGGCGACAGGGTGCGGAGCCCGCTGCAGGCAGCAGGGGGGGTGGGGAGGTGGCCCTGATCACAGGCCAGGCCTAGGGACTATACCTGCGCACGAATTTCACGCACTGGGCCTCTAGTCTATATATATACTTATTAATTCTGTGCCACTTTCAAAGAATATGGTAACAGGTAGAAAACCAGAATCAAAAGATAAAGATACTTTAGAGAGATGACTGCCCTAAAATTTCCTGTGGAGGAACAGGGGATCAGGAGGGACTACTTTAAGGATCCTCACAGAACTAAGAAAGATCAGCTGTGACTAGCCATAGGTTATCCGACAAACTTCGTTACTGCTGAACAATCGTTTGGAACCCTGCAATTCTAGTACGGTAACATTTTCAGCTTTGTCAGAAATGAATGGAGTAGAGAGAAAGATACCCAAGAAATGGAAACCAACCCTATTGGATAAGCCAGTTTCTCAACCTTGGCACTACTGGCGTGTAGGGCAGAGATTCCTTTTTATTGGGAAGGGATTTCCTGTGTACCACAGCGTTTCCTGGAGCATGCTGGCTGCTACCCACCCCTGATTATGATTAAACATTTCTCCAGACATTGCTGAGTGTCCTCTGGTGGGCAAAACCCACCCCAGGGAGAGAACCACTGGTGAAAGCGAACAGTTCCCAACAGCTCCACCTTCCCCGCTTCGCCATGGATTGAACTGTCAGAAAAAGCTCTTTCCTGTGAGAGGCCATTCCTGGACAGAGATTTTATTTATTTATTTATTTATTTATTTATTTATTTATTTATTTTTAAATATATTTTATTGATTTTTTTACAGAGAGGAAGAGAGAGGGATAGAGAGTTAGAAACATCGATCAGCTGCCTCTTGCACACCCCCTACTGGGGATGTGCCCGCAACCAAGGTACATGCCCTTGACCGGAATCGAACCTGGGACCCTTGAGTCCGCAGGCCAACGCTCTATCCACTGAGCCAAACCGGTTTCGGCTGAACAGAGATTTTAAAGAACGCTGACCAAACACCATCTATTTCCTCCTATTTTTGCAATAGCCCTGCCTCCAGCAAAACCCAACAGGTGAAGGAACTAGAGTTTAGAGAAGTGCTGTAACTCACCCAGTCTCCCAGCTGGTAAGTAAGGGCGCTGGAATTGCAACACACCTCCGGCGTGTGACTATGGGTAC
Source organism: Cnephaeus nilssonii (assembly GCF_951640355.1). Taxonomy (NCBI): domain Eukaryota; kingdom Metazoa; phylum Chordata; class Mammalia; order Chiroptera; family Vespertilionidae; genus Cnephaeus; species Cnephaeus nilssonii. Next base: position 9,179,993 of record NC_137089.1, on the reverse strand, counting down.
TTGATTCCCTGCACCGAGACGCTTGGCCTAATTTGTTTTGAGCAATACTTCGTTGTGAGAAGCTTTCTACACGTATAGGTAAGAGCCAAGTAGAAGAGAGCAAATGTAAAAATGTAAAGTATCCTGTGTAGACATAGATTTGTAGCTAAAGAATTATTTTACCGAATTCTACTTTTTTAATTCAGGGTATGTTCTCAGAGATGTAAATTACAGCACAGGGAATATAGTCAGTAATATTGTAGTAACTATGTAGGAGGCCAGATGGACATTTGAAACGTCAGGGAGACCACTCTGTAAAGCGCATGATTTTCTAACCACTGTGCTGTAGATCTGAAACTAACACAGAATCATACTGAGTGCAACATGTAATTGGGGGAGGGGCGTGTTCTAGACATGTGTCGAACTTGGTTCCACATAACATGTGCCAACATGTTTCTCCTCAAGTCATCACACAGTTCTAAGCTCCTAATTTTTAAAAGTCACCTAACCTCCTGCATACCCAAACTACCCCCTTACACACACACACACACACACACACACACACACACCCACACACACACCCTACCCTCTCTTTTGGACGGTTTGTTCCATTCACAATCCTTACCAGAATTTAACAGGAACAAATGAAAGGAAGTGAGGAAGAAGTTTCAGCGCCAATCCTTTCCCCTATCGATGTATAATTACATATTGAATTGCTGCACGTCTGATCTTGAGGGAAGGCAAGATGAGTCTGTGCCTCCTGATTTATGGCTCGTCATGCAACTTACTCATCCTGCCCTTGAGGCAGCTTCAACAGCACCAACAGGCTCGGCCAGCTTTACAAATGAGGAACGCCGTGAGGAAACGAGGAAGGGAAAAGCCACGCAGGTGGGAACAAATCTAACATTTCGGGCTAACATCGAGCAAAGGGCCACAGTTATACAGAGTTTAGAAGTCCAGAGACCTTGCCTACATTTGAACAAGAGAGTTATTTTCTTCAGTGCCACCTTTAGTGGAACAGATTTCAGGATTTAACCCACACTTTGATTAGCTCAAAGCAGAATTCAGAGAGAGCAATTTTACAAAGTTCATTAGCTTATCCACTCCAAGTTACCTTCTCCAACAGCCTGAGAATGGACAAATTGGTTTACAGAGACCCAATTTTTACTTCTAAATATCTTTTTAAACCAAATTTTCAGTTATATCTAAGAGAATCACACATATAAAACAACACACTGTGGAATAATGATGTTTAAACTATATATGGCAATTTAAATATCATAAGTTATAATTGCACCCCAATTGAAAATTTCAACTCAAAGCCATTTATTTGTAGCATAACACAACTGACTATATTGCCAGGCATATTACAATAAAATACCTATGGCAATGAACAAAAGAATAGCAAACAAAATATGTCAAGAGAAAAGCTGAACTACTGTCCCAACTAAGAACTGAATTTCTTCTAATTCTGCAAAGGAAAGAAGCAAGTGACAAATTCCCCTTACATGAGCTGAAATTTTAAAAGTAAGTTCTATAAACGATCTGCTATATTTTAAAATGAGCTTTGAAAAGAAGTAAATCAAGAATACCTATGTATAAGAACATACAAGTAACTAGGAGCCAAGGCAAGAAAAATGTCTTTATACCTAGAATAAATGCTGGGAAAATAACCTAAAACCACAGTTTTAACTCTATTCGTCAGAAGCTTACTCTTTCCAAGAGGGAAAAAACAATGACAATCTATCCTAATAAATATTTCTTCAGGATATGTTATGGTAATGAAGCACCACATGAATGTCTAAGGAAACTGACAAGTCAATTATATCCTAGAAGAAATAAGATGGAAGTAGGAGCTAATGCAACAAAAGAGACGAACATTTTACTGTAGAAAAAGCAATTTATACGGGGTAAATTAGGGAAGGGAGATTCCATGATAGTAAACAAGCCTTCTAGAGCCAACACAAGAAAATTATCCTGGAATTCCCAACTCACACTTTACAAGTAAATTGTAATTATAATAAACCACAGGAAATCAACATATCTCTGAGTGCTGGCCAAGAATATACAGTATTTCTAGTCCCTAACTTATTACAGACCACAAACCAGAGTATTTGCCGATTTGGCTCACATCATATTGATGTGATGCCAAAGATCATTTCTTAGCTCTCTAGCTAACAAGGTCACTACTAACCCAGCTTAACTGTGCACGTGGTAATATTTAAAAATACCTTTCATATACGCTGAAAGATACTAAGGAGGATTCACTTTTCAAGCAGAGCAATGAAGCCTTGTGAGATTGCAAAGGCCCCGTTCAATTAGAACAAATAGGCACGTAAGAGCGGAATGAACCACACTCACAACACACAATATTCTACAAACAGAGAAGTGAAATCAACCCTGAAGTATACCAGTATTAACATGCAGGTGATGCTTTAAAAGGTCTATATATCCAGTCTCACACAAAGTTAAAAAAGTTTTAAGCGTAATTTAGACATGGTCTTAAATCAATAAGGAAGTCCTTTTCAAAGTTTTTGGCAGCTGTTTTTCCTCATCAGAGACACCCAACAACCTGGTGAGGTTGGAAGGATCACAGTCAGCCTTGGAGGGTGTGCAGCAGACCAGGCACTGGCTAGGTGGTTGCATACACTTTCTCATCATTCCTTACAACAGTCATGCCCATTTCAAGATGGAGAAACTGAGGTAGAGAGGTGCAGTAAATTCGCCCCCTATGAATTCGACTCTGGAGCTCATGTTCTTAAGCACTCTTCTATATATGAACACTGTTAATATATGAAAAAAACATGCCAACGTCACACACACACATATCCTTTACCCCCACTGAGAAGTGGTAAAACACATATAAACACAGACTCACTCCTCTAGTAATCCTTGGATGGGCAAGTAAGAATGGTTTAGTGATTTTTTTTTTCTTTTTACCCTGATAATGAAAAGCTGCACTAGTACAATGGTATCCAATATAATAAAAGTCCAGCGACCAAAAGGCAAAACGACCAGAACAGCCAGTCGACCAGTCGCTATGATGCGCACTGACCACCAGGAGGCGGGCACTCAACACAGGAGCTGCCCCGGTGGTCAGTGCGCTCCCACAGTGGGAGTGCAGCTCAGCTGACCAGGATAAGCGGCGCTCCCACAGAAGGCCTATCTCCACAGGCCACGCCCCACGCCCACCAGTGCACGGTTCCTGGCACCGGGCCTCTGGTTTGCTAATAATGTCAAACAGTACATACAGATGCAATACCCTACCACTGGATAGAATTTTTACAAAATCAACTTCCTTTTCCTGCTGATTAGTTTAGTATGTGCTCAGGAAACACAGCGTAATTTTATAAGGGAGATAATCTACTTAAAATGCCTGCCCCGCCCTCAAATGATCTTTATAGGTTTTAGAATATCACTCCCTAGTTAACGAGTAGGACTTTTACATCAGACTCAGGATCAAATGCTGGTGCTCCTAACTAACGAAAGAGAAAACCTCTAAGCCTCCATTTCCCCAGCTGTAAGAAGGGGTGATACTTGCCGAAACCGGTTTGGCTCAGTGGATAGAGCGTCGGTCTGCGGACTGAAAGGTCCCAGGTTCGATTCCGGTCAAGGGCATGTACATTGGTTGCGGGCACATCCCCGGTAGGGGGTGTGCAAGAGGCAGCTGGTCGATGTTTCTCTCACATCGATGTTTCTAGCTCTCTCTCCCTCTCCTTTCCTCTCTGTAGAAAATCAATAAAAAAATATTTAAAAAAAAAAAAAAAGAAGCGGTGATACCGCCCTCCACTGGGTGGTTGTCAGGCTATGGATGGGGTATATAGTAAGCACTCAACAGACAGTTCTCTTCTTTCACCTGCTCTCCTTACAAGGCCATACTTTATTAAAATAAGTCCTTAGTAAAGGCTTGGCAAAGTGGAGTGAACAGAACAGGAGAGAGGTCTTGATCAACCAGAGTAAATCAGTTCACGGATAACAAAGCTAACAAAAAGCAAGTCAAGAAACCAGGAGAAACTAATTCTACCCAACATTAGGGGGATACAATACAGCTACACTCTTTGAAAACTGGGTAACTCATTTACGTAAATAGTCCCACAAGCAAAACGTCCTTTTTATCAGGAGACAAATAGTATTAATTTCCATAAGGGACCTAAGATAATAATTTCTTCCCCCGAAACAAACAACAGATCACAGGGGCCCCAGTCCCTATCACCACACCCTCAACCACCTCACCTGATTAAGTAAAAACCTTACAAAATGCCACCCACAGTTCACCTACTAAGTCAGTCTTCTCTCCCGCTGGGACTGCACAACTCAAAAAGCAGGTAACAGCACTGCCACTGCCATAACTCAGAGGCCCAACACGAACACCAGAAGTGGCTTTAGAACCAGCACGAAAGAGGAAAATAAATGCTAAAAAAAGAGCCAGAACTGCATTCAGGAAATTCCTAAAACCCATTCTCTTATCAAAGTGGTTACACTCTTTTTGTTTACACAGCACCCGATAGTTTGCAAAGCTTTCATTTGGGAATACCTGAGATAAAACTGAGGCTCAGAGAAGGCAGGTGACTCTCCCAGGAAAGCCAAGCTGCATATGCGCTTGTCCCTTTCCAGGGGTTGGCAAGAGCCGCCCGACCTTGCTGGTTCGCCTGGTAGAACAGGTCCATCCTTCAGGAGCAAGTGACTCTCCATCTACTTGGCAAAACCACCAAGGATGTGTGATGACCATCTTGACCGTTTCCAAATTTAGTGCCAATTCCGTATTACAAAGGAAAATGTTTAGTGGTCCGAAAGAACAGGACAGCTCTTCAACAGAAATCCTTTGCATAGATAAGGACAAGCTGATAGTCAATTTTGGTATAATTGCTTTTGACCTGAGGAATGGGTTTGGTGGCCTACTCAGGGAAATAATGACTCCTCTGCATAGGAGTCAGAAAATAATGGATCACAGTAGCAAAGTAAAACAAAAGCCACTCCTAGGAAAGCTTAATAATATTTCTTACCTGCTAAATGGGGGGGAAACATACAAGTAAACATTAATAAACAAATGTAAGATTAAAATCCACTTCTTGATTTGGTAATGAAACTATAAATCTAAGACTCTCCAAATGTAAGCCAAAAGAAACTAGGCTTTAATTAAGCTATTTTAAAAGAAATATAAAAATCCCTAGTTTGTTTTTTTAATATATTTTTATTGATTTCAGAAAGGAAGAGGGATAGAAACATCAATGATGAGAATCACTGATTGGCTGCCTCCTGCACACCCCCTACTAGGTATCAAGCCCACAACCCAGGCAAGTGCGCCCTTGACCGGAATCGAACCCGGGAACCTTCAGTCCCCAAGCGGATGCTCTATCCACTGAGCAAAACCAGCCAAGGCCCTAGTTTTTTCAATAAAGGCATTATTTAATGGCTATGAGAGCCATCCTGAAAGTTCACGTGTGATATTCCTGAAATGGAACCTGACCTAGCTTCTTCATTCACAACTCATGTTATATTTAATTTTCATCTCCATGGCATTTGAAAAAGAACCACCAACAAAATAGTTATAGAATTAGGATTAAAAGGAATGACAAAAAATAATTGGCACAGAATCCTACCCATTCACATAAAGGTCAGATAATGCAATGTTTTATTTTAAAAAGTAACATGAACAAGTAAAAAGGTTAAGCCCAGATTACCATATTGAAAATGCTGAATAATAAACCCCAATCTTATATATGTGAAACTCTTAAGAAACCAAGAAGAAAACATGGATGAACTTTTAACAAGTTTTCCCCTAAACTGTCAACCAACACATTAAGAAAACCAAAATACTTAAATACAAAAAAAAATTTGTAGCTATGTAAATTTTTACTAGTATCTGACCTATATGCACTAGGACAGTGGTCAGCAAACTCATTAGTCAACAGAGCCAAATATCAACAGTACAACGATTGACATTTCTTTTGAGAGCCAAATTTTGTAAACTTAAACTTCTTCTAACGCCACTTCTTCAAAGTAGACTCGCCCAGGCCGTGGTATTTTGTGGAAGAGCCACACTCAAGGGGCCAAAGAGCCGCACGTGGCTCGCGAGCCGCAGTTTGCCGACCGCGGCACTAAGGGAAAAGTTTCTTTGCTAAAAGAGGGAACTGAATAGTCAGGGATAAAGGATTCTTAACTGCCTTTCCTACTCTGTCTTTTTCTAAATTAAGATAACTTATTAAGAAACACCAATCAGAAAGGATATATGCATCCCTATGTTCATAGCAGCACAATTTACAATAGCTAAGATATGGAAACAGCCTAGGTGCCCATCAGCAGATGACTGGATCAGAAAACTGTGGTACATCTACACAATGGAATACTATGCTGCCATAAAAAAGAAGGAATTCTCATCATTTGCAGCAACCTGGATGGAATTGGAGAACATTATGCTAAGTGAAATAAGCCAGTCAATGAAAGAAAAATACCACATGATCTCACTCATTTATGGATAATAAAGAACATTATAAACTGATGAACAAAAATATAGATACAGAGACAGTAAAGCATCAAACAGAATGTCAAATTATAGGGGGAAGGTTAGGGAGAGGTGGGGGAGATAAGAGATCAACCGAAGGACTTGAATGCATGCATATAAGCATAACCAATGGACACAAAACTCTGGGGGGTGAGGGCATGTATGGGAGTGGGGTTGAGGGGGGACAATGGTAAGATATGTACACATATAATACCTTAATAAAAAAAAAAAAAAGATAACTTATTAGAGTTTTCCTCCACTATTTGTTCATTTACTTTTTAGAATTTTTGGTTCTCTCTTTTGGGCCAGTGCATCAGATAGGTTAGCATTTGCTATGGACGGAACTGTGTCCCTCCCAAAAATGTCTATGTTGACGCTCTAATCCCCAATGTGACTGTCCCTGGAGACAGAGTATTCAGAAGGCAGTTAAGGCCATAAGGAAGGGGTCTTCATTTGTTAGATCCGTGGCCTTAGAGAGGAAAATAAATATCTCCTCCTTTATTCCCCCCCACCCACGTGAAACACAGTGAGGAGGTAGGAAGAGCCCTCACCAGAAACCGGCATCCTGATCTTAGGCTTCCCAGACCCCAGAATTGTGTTCTTTAAGTCACCTGGTCTATGGTCTTTGTTATGGCCGCCGGAGTTAACTAATGCAAGCATTCAAACCGACAGAACAAAAAGTAAGAATTTTTCTGCTGTCCCAACTTTTTAAGGAAATTCTTACAAAGAATTCCCACAAAATGTGCTTATTCCACTCTTCTCCCAGCACTACTGGGAACTAACTAAACCAGCTAACCAACATCTAGCTACTAACCAGCTAAACCACAACTGCAGCTAACTGCTTCCAGGAAGAAGGCAAATAAAAAAAAAATGAGTTTGACCAACTTACAAATGCTTAGGAAAAATATGCAAACCTTTTTCAATCCAGAAATGTTAAAATAAATGTAAAAAACCAGGCTTTAGCCCGGCCGGCATGGCTCAGTGGTTGAGCATTGACCTATGAACCAAAAGGACACTGGTTCAATTCCTGGTCAGGGCACATGCCCAGGTTGCAGGCTTGATCCCCGGTGGAGGTGTGCAGGAGGCAGGCAGCGGATTAATAATTCTCTCTCATCATTGATGTTTCTCTCTCTCTCTCCCTCTTCCTTCCTGTCTGAAATCAATAAAAATATATTTTAAAAAAACAAAACCAGGCTTTAGATGAAAAACAAAACAAAACCAGGCTTTAGATTAAAAAACAAAACAAAACCAGGCTTTAGCTCCTGAAAAAGAATGAGAAAGTTTAAGAAGAAACATCTATAACCCACAAGTTCCTGAAAGCAACATGAATCCAACGCCATGACAATTCTCATAGTGGCTTTGGGCGTGTCACCTAACCCTTCTATTACTCAGTATTCCATTTGATATGTTAGCACATGACTGCTTATTAATTAGCACTTTAAAGACTCACCGGATTAAAGATGATGGGTCATTCATGATTACAAGACTTGTGATTATTAGATTTACTTTTAAATACATAATGCATTAGGTACACTACCTTGGTAATACAAAATTTTGGGGTAAAAAAAGCAACCTCACTTTGTCTCAAAAGATGGCTTATTGCCCTAGTGGCGTTGCTCAAGATAGTCAAGAACAAGTGGCTTTGGAATTGGCATCAAAGAAAATTAAGTCTTCACATTCTTCAATTCCTCCACAACCAAGAAGACCCAAACTACTCCCACAATATGAAACTGAATTCTACTCTGGATGTGTTCAACTCACCAAGACTCATCTAACTAAATCACTATTAAAAGTCAGCAAGTTATACATACTTTAAAAGATGCCTAAAATTGCACTATTTCTCACAGCACACAGACAAGGTGAGGACAGGCCATTTTCATCCATACACTGATCAAGTTAAAAATGTTTTAATGTTTTTGTTTTGCGTTGCCATTTTCCCCCGGCAGCTATCTTTTCAAATGATACTTGGGTAACCACTTAAAGGATACACTCTGTCATTGCTGCAACATCCAGTTTATCAATATCGGGTGATCCAGGGCAACACTTCTTGAATTCTTTTCGAAGATCAAAAAAGGAATAGAAGCATTCAGGCAATAATACATTCTGAGGAAGGACAAGGTATACATTGTTAACTAGATGAATTTAGTTTACTGTTTCCCTAATAACCATAAACCTAAGGATTGAGTATAAATCTATTTTACCACATTTTTTAAAATTGAATGTTAGGGTGCTTTTGTTTTCCATTATAGTATTATATCTTATAAACAACTCTCATGGGAAAAATTCATCTTAGTTTAAGGCAATGGGTTACAATGCTTACGTTCCATTAAGCATTCCATTCAAAACACTTCTGAAGCTGTTAATACATTTGGGCTGTTGTATTTTATATGTTCTGTTTGATAAAACTACACTCTTTTGCGACTTGTAATCATGTTAGTCCGCTTGTATTTTCAGGCAGCAAATCAGCCTTCAGTTCTGATAGAAATGCGTATGTTCACAATGTATAACTAAACATAGGATTCAATTATAAAACATACTTTTAAATACTAGGTTCTAATAATGCATATTTTCTGTACCAAAATCACATTAAGATAGTGAATTCCTGATTACCTGAAAAGAATTATTTTTGTGCCAAATTACAGTGCCACATTAGTCTTCCTGACCATTATTCTGGCTATACCTGAGAAGTCAAATTAGACTTAAAAGAAAAGATATCATAAATTTCAAAGGCAACAGAGATATAGTTACCTGCTATTCCTAGATACTAGCACCACTCTTAGGATTATTATACAAAGCAACTGTCTGAGCAAATATTACACTATTGTTTCTTCTTCCCCCACACCCCACCCCCAGGGGAGGGGGCCCTCACTGAATAACTCTTGAAGATTTTTTAAAACTGAATTTAGATTTTTCTTTAAGATTTCAAAACCTCTCGTTGTGTTTACTTATTAGGAATTTTTCCTCGTTTGTACATTAGAAAGTCAAGGAAATAAAGACTTTTTAATGTTTGTAACCCATAACATTTATGCAATAATGAATGTCTCGATATAAATTTCCTTTTTTGGATTCTATTACATGTAACCTGCTCATCCTATATTTGAAATAGGGTTATCACTGTATCGTGGCCAGTTTTCAAAATAGTTATCAAAAGAATCATGAATCCTCACAATTGCTTACAAAAATGCTCACTTAAAAGTTATTTATAATGACAATAACTCCCATATTAAACAATAAAATATCAGTTTAAATAGTTGCATCCATTTAAAAAGCTGAGTATTTTATTTAATGCTTACAGAAAATATTCATATTGTGTTGAATTATAAAGTAGGCTAGAAGGTTTGTGCAGTGTGAATGCTCCTTGTAAAAATGAAGCTTTTTTACAAAAACCTGAAAGAATATATCCAGATATGTTCATATTAGAGAAAAATAGTTTAATATATTCTGAGTGGCAGGATTATTTACTTTTATGTTTTACCATTTTTTCTACTTTTCCTTAATGAATAGAATAACGTTCATTATGATACTAAATTGTTTTATTATACTAAATTAATTGTTTCTGCTTTCTTTAATCAAAACCCTAATACAAGTGACTCAGGAAAATGTCTGTTTTTCTCTGGAGGTTTTCCCATATCCAAAACAGCCTATCTAAAATAAGAAAACCAGCTGTTTTTCTTCAGCCCAACAGGGAAAGGATTAAGCTTTATCCCTCCTCATATGAGTTGGGAGTTGAGAGTGGTAGAATCCTCATATATGTCTATCTCTGGATCAAGGGTATAGCAATTGGTCTAGCATTTAATTAACAAAAAATACTTCCCCCTTCTAATCCAATAATTACTAAGGTTGCTACAAAGGTAGTGCTTTTCTCAATCCTCAAGATACAGGAACTTGAGTTTCTCCTTCAAACTTTAAAAATTATCATTATACATGTATTTCTTCCCTTTTCCCTACTGGAGTAAAAAGAGATCTGCATTGACTACTCAGTTGCAACATCAACTGTCATTCTAAACCTTTCATTGCAAGAATTGCCTCATACAGTTTCCCTAAAAATATATTACTTCCATCCTTTCAAGTTAGAGCTCAAGCTAATCAAGTTGATCAGATGAACTATATTAGCAAAGATTGACTACACTGGGTTGGCTACCTATGCTCAAACCCTCATTCTTCCATGGGAGAGAAATCACATTATATCTACAATAAGATTGCACTTTTCGCACTCCATACTCTCTTCCAGTATCAGAAAGATAAGCAAAGGTGAAAGATGGGGCTGACCCTATTATTTTGATACAGGATCCAATCAGTTTTGAACATTTACTTTAAGCCAGAGAAGCGCAGTATACCACAATTAATGTTTCACTGGTTCTACGGTAAAGTCTTATTTTTGAAGTACAGCCTTTTAAATGAAATTATGAGAACTATAACTTAAAGTTTAATTGACCTTTTTTCCATTGCTCCTTCCTTCCTAAGATAAAGCAATTTTCACGTAGATGGGAATATTACAGAGTATTAAAGTACAGTTCTCTCTTATTTGTAGCTACTTTTAAGTGTCAAAAATGTAGCTAATATGCATTGGAAAAGGGAGAATGTCGAGCATTTCAAAAACTTAACAAAAATAAAACTTTTATGGAGCCACCAAATGTTATCTCTAAAATTACTGCAATCTCAAACGTCTCTATGGAAAGTGTTGTGAATTCTGTATTGTGATAAAATATACAGGACACAATACTTAACATTTTAACAATTGAAACAATGACTCCCCCTATGCATCTCTTCAACATCGAGAAAATTGGGTAAACCATTAAAAACACACACACACACAAAAAAAAACACCCTCCAGTCACCAGCCAGCACTCTTACCTTCTTGGAGGCCTCGGGATGCAGGATTTGCCTGACATGAAGCTGCCCATCCGTACAGAGGCAGAAAGAGGTCCCTACCCCGATATTGAGCTCATTGCTCACGGACTGGTTAAACTGAAAAGAAGACACAAGATGCAACTGATGCAGGATGTGCAAACTCTGCCAAGCGGCCCCACTTGGCGATAACCAGAGACGATGGAACTACCTACTACTGCGAAAAGGGGACGCCGCGTTGGGGGACAACCTGAGGAAGACTAGGTTCCCACAGACTGTCTGTCCCCCTTTAGTTAGGGCAGCTTCCGTCCACCCGCGGCTCCTCACGGGGGAGTTCAGCCCATGCTTCCTACCGTCCGCCTGTACCCCCTTCCTGTTTCTGCGAAAAATCCCAGACTTTTAAATCAGAGGTCTCGTTTCATCAGCAGATTGCCTTCAGATTACATCATTCCCTGGTGTTCTTTTTTTTTTTTTTTTAATGGTTGGATGTTCTAGGGCCAGTGGTCGGCAAACTGCGGCTCGCGAGCCACATGCGGCTCTTTGGCCCCTTGAGTTTTTTAGCAAAAGCCAGCTTAGGAGGACCCTCATTAAATTAATAACAATGTACCTACCTATGTGGTTTAAGTTTTTAAAAATTGGGCTCTCAAAAGAAATGTCAATCGTTGTACTGTTGATGTTTGGCTCTGTTGACTAAGGAGTTTGCCGACCACTGTATCTAGGCTTAAGGAAGATGCCAGCTGGGCAATGTGGGTGGATGGGTACACAGACCTCTGGAAAGCCGGGTAACACATTTCCTGAAACACACCTCAGGGATGATGACTTCCCCCTTTTCCAACGGGCAGCGCGCCAGGAGGGCGGCGGACACGCACCTGTGCACAGGTGTTGAGCCCCGCCTCCCGGCTCCTCTGAGGTCCGGACCCCGAAGCAGCCGGCGGTTGGGTCCCCCCAATTAATTCCAAGAAGGGGGCTGGTTCCCCCGCTCTCACAGGGACCCCAGAGGCGGCCCTGCACGTCCGGGCCTGCCAGCCCTCCCGGGCGCGGCCACTCAAGAAGCAACCACGGCACCGGAACCGAGCCTTGGGGAGCTCAGCATCCTGAACCCAAGCGCTGGGGGCGGGCCCTCGGGTCTACCCCGCAGCGCCCCCTGACCCCGGGCGGAGCCGCAGACCCAAACCCCTGCAGAGGGCGGAGACGCCTGGGGTCTGGGCCGCGGGATGGGGGCGCTAGGATTCAACTCCGTGCGTCACCCGATGGGTAAAGCCCCGCGGACTCTCCGGCCCAGGACGTGACTCAGGAAGCACCCCGAGAGCGAGTGAATGTCGGCCCAAGACCGCGAAGGGACTGGGAGGAGAGGAGCAGCGACCTCCTCCCCCCCAGAGGTCCGCCCCGGGCCTGCAGGCGGGATGCCCACCCACGCGGCCGGGCGGCCGGTCACCCCGCCCCGGGAACGCGCGTGGACCGCCGGCCGAGGGCGCGGGGGCGGGCGGGGCTGTCACCTGTCGGAGGGCTTGGTCCAGCTGCGGCGCCGAGGACAGGTTTTCGGCGTCGATCTTCGTTTCCTCCTTACAGTCCTCCGTCAGCTCCAACTGATCCGGCCTCACCAGGACTTCGTGCAACTGTCCCACCTGGAGGGGAGAGACGCGGGAGTCGGTTTCCCCCTTCTCCAATGGGGGGGCCTCTCCGCCCACCCCCCTTCCCGCTCCCCTGTGGGGGCGGCCCGCGCCTCCGGAGGGGGTCTGGCCGCCGGAATCAAAGCTCACGTGTCGCCAGCGACTCCAGGGGCGGAGAGGTCGGCGCGGCCCAGCTCCCGCCCCCGCCCCCACCCCCACCGGGATCCTCAGGTCGGAAGCGGGCGCCGGGGCCCCGGGGGTCCCACCCGGCTCCGCTGGGCGTCCCCCCGACCGGCGGCGGAGGGCCCGGCGCGGCGGCGCCCGCCTCCCCACCTGCGCCAGGTTCGGGGGCAGAACCAGCTCCGCGGCTGCTGGCCGACGAATGGGGCTTTCCTCCGGGCGCCCCTAGGCCCCGGGTCCCGCCTCACCGGTGAACAAACGAGGGCGCTTGTTTACCGAACGGGGCTCCCCCCCAACCAACCACCGCCACTTCCACCGCCAACTCCGTGCCCCGCTCCCCCCGTGTGGGCAGACATTGGGGGGCGGGGGGGGGGGACACACACCTTCTTGTTGGCCAGGTCCACCACTTTCCACAACAGCAGGATCAGCTCTTTCTCATCCGAGCCCAGCTTGGCCCCCGTGGCCCCAGCAGTGATTCCAAAAAGCACCACCAAGTAATCCGGAGACGCCGTCATGACGGTGGGTGGGGAGGGGGAGAAGGGGGGGTCGGGAGGCGGCGAGGCGGCGTGGAGGTGAGAACGGGAGAACCGGTGCGAAACCCTCTCGGAAAAGAAAAGGAAAGTGCGCCCACCCCCACCCCCCTCCTCCTCCTCCTCCTCCTCCTCTCGCCGCAGCCGGAGCAAAAGGCGGTAACCAGCCGCCCCAGCCGACACCTGGCCAGCGCTCCACACCCCGGGCAGGAAGCGGGGTGGGCAGGAGGGCGCCGCAGACCGGCCCCTTTTGTATTCCGTGGCCCGTGCGTCTCTGCCAGGAGCCTGGAGCCGGGCTGCACCCCCGGGAGGCGCGCGCAATGGCTGAAAGCTTTTCTGTTTTGGGATGTGGCTCTACCTGCCCGCCCCTTCCCCCTCCCCCACGTGGTGCAGGTAAGAGACACCTGGCGGCGCCGGCCCATTGGCTCCTTCAAACCACGACGTGGCAGCGGTGGGGGAGGAGGCCGCCCGGGGAACGAAGGAGGAGGGGGCGGGAGACAATGGCTAGATGAATGGAGAGGGGCGGCCGAGGAAGGCGGGGGTGGGGAGGTTGGGGTGGGGGGGAGACACGCAGGGCGGGAAGAGGCTGTGGCCACCCAGAGGATAGCGGAGGCCTGAAGGGGAAAGGGTGAGGGGGGAAAGGGCGCGGGAGTTTGGGGGGGACGGGGGGGGGGGGGTCCACGCCTTTGGAGGTAACCGAGAGGTGTAGGGGTTTGGAGAAATGCCGGCCGCGGGGAACGAAGCCGGAGGTTCTCCAAAGGGTCGAGCGAGGAGGACTGGCGCGGGGAGGCGAAAGGAGGCCAGAGGTGAAGCCCGGGCGCGGGGCTGCCCGGGGCGCGGTGCCTGGGGAGGGCGAGTCGCGGAGGGAGGGGCCGCCCACGGCAGCCGGGAGGTGGCGGGGCCACGCCAGGGCCCCGGAAAAGCCGCTCCCAAGCCCAGCACACCTTCCCGGGCAAACAGCGGGACCCGCGGCCCGGCCCCTCCAGCTGGGGCTCCTCCGAACCCCAAGGTGCTGCCCCCCGTCGGGGAGGGAGAGCCCCGCGCGTGCGGAGCCGAGCTCCCGGGCCCGACGGCCCGCCTCTCTGTCACGCTCCGAGCAGGAGTCGCTGCGCGCTAGGCAGCAGGGGTTCCCCCGGGAGGACGGGCCGGCACCAGGGACCCCACCGCCTTTTCTCCCGGCTTCTCCCGTCAAGGCCACGTCGGGTTGGGGGTTCTGGCTGCCTGCTCCAGACCGCAGCCTCCCGCGGCGCAGGGGCGCGCTCCCTCCGCTTGCCCTGGGTCCTAAATAAGATGCAGCTTCCTGGGGGACCCCTACGCCGGCCTTCCCCTCGGCGCCCCTCGGACCCCGCGCCCTCCTCTCAGACCCGGGCCTGTGTACCGGTGGGGACGGGGCCAGGTCCCCGCTCTGGCTCGGCTCGGTCCGGCCCAGAGGCTGTGCGCCCACCGCCACGTCGGGCGGCGATGCGGCGGGTCCTGTTGACATTTTAGAGAGGAAAGCGCACGAGGTGAAATCTCCTCGAGTTTTAGGTTTCCAGCTGATGGACTTTGGGGAACACGACTCCGTCGGAAGTATTACTACTTCGAGCCCAGGTGTCTGCCCCTTTACGTGCACGATAAAAAGTCCGGAACCGCACACCTATCGTACAGTAAACCCACTCTCAGGACGCAAGTCCGGGGGAGCTGGCGGTCGGGCCGTCCCGACGGGGAGGAAGCGCGGCCGGAGGGCGGAGGGGGTGGGTCCGGGAGCCCGACGGAACCGCCGCGTTTCCTAGCGACTAGGCTGCGGGCGCCGACGCTGCCTCCCGCGGTGCAGGGAGCCGCTCCCGCCCCCCGAGTGCGGGCGGAGGCCGGGCTCGGCGAGGGCCGGCGCGGTGACTCGGTACCACGCTCGCCTACAGTTCAGGCTGCGGCGTGTGCTACCACCTCCCGGACTGCAGGGTGCGGGGTCCGAGCAGGTCCCCGCAGCCCTCGGCTGGCTCCCAGCGGCGGCCCGGCCCCGCCTAATCCCCGAACCTCGGAGCCACCCTCGGGGGCCCGCAGGCGCCGCGGGGGCTGGGGCTGGGGCTGGGCGCGGAGCGAGGCAGGGAGGGACCTGGAAAAACCACCCAGATTGCATTGCAGTGGGTGAGGCCGCCGGAGGAGCCGGTTCCCCGGGGCCGCCTCCCCGCCGGGCTTTCTGGGCGCGCGGTTCCCAGGTGCTCGGCCCTCCCTGGGCCGGGAGGTGCCGCCCGGGAGGGGTGCGGGCCGGGCTGGCAGGCCTGGCCGGGCGCGCCCGAGTGCGTGCCACGCAGCCCGGAGGTCCCGCGCCGCACGTGGGGCTGAGAAAGGGGTTAGGAAGCTCAGAAATCCCGCCTCGCTGCTCCTCTCAGGCCTGGGTGTTCGGACTGATCATTTGGGAAGGGCGTTGGGAGAAACTGAACTTTATCATCGGCGCACTTGCCAGGGACTCCGCAGGGTTATCCATGTTAGAATCGAATCTCGGGGCTCCCCCCTTTCCCAGAGGTTTGCCTTCTTCCTGTTAAAGGAAGTCAGATCCTGGGTTTCTGATTGTTCTCATTTAAATTTTAATTTGCCCAACTAGGTTACCAGGATAAGGATTTTGATTTGTTTTCTTCTGTTCTCGAAGGTATTCCCAGGGCTTGGAACAGAGCCTGACATATACTGGGCACTCAACAAGTGCATATATTTTTTTTATTTTTTATTTATTGAAAGGGAGGGAGAGAGAGAGAGACAGACAGACAGACATGGTTATGCATTCATTGGTTGATTCTTGTATGTGCCCTGACCCGGGGACCCGAAACCTTGGCGTATTAGGACAGCGCTCTAACTAACTGAACTGCCTGGTCAGGGCTCAACAAATACCTGTTGAATGATTTTAAGGAAGAACACCCATCCATTTTGTCTCCTGATTTAGGGCATAGTTCAGCTACTGAAGGTGAGCTTCTGAAAATGGGAGTCTGCAGGTAATTTAATTCTCAAGTACTTAGAGAGAGTAGGTGCTAATGCTTTGAGACAACCCTACTTTTGAAGAAATTCAACTCTTGTAAGGTGCAGGAATGCCAAGAACAAGGTCTATGTAGTACAAGCAGATCCATTCTGAATTCTAAATGTTTTCTTGTCTATCCCATCTGTAAATAATTCTAATACCTATTAGAATAATCAGTATGAGGTAGCTGAGAGGAACCTTGAGAAGTGGGGCTCACTCTTCCTATGGTCTTCACCTCTACAACTTCCAGAATAAGTTAGAATCTTTCCTCCTCCTCCTCCAACAACTACTTCCTCCTCCACTTCTCCTCCTCCCCCTCCTCCTTTCCCCCCTCCCCCTCCCCCTCTTCCCCCTCTTCCTCCTCCTTCTTGGGACAGGCTGAAAAGTAACTGGCTTATATTCTTAAAACGATGAAGGTCATGACTGAGAAAGACTGAAGAACTATTCCAGATTAAAGGAATTTATGAGACATCACAACTAAACATGGATCTTGGACCAGAAATCCTTTTTTCTTCTTCTTTTTTTCTTGCTTTAAAGAACATGATTGGAACATTAGAAAAAAATTTTAATAAGGTCTGTAGATTAAATAACAGTATTATATCAGTGTTAATTTCTTGATTTTGTAATATTGTGGTTTGGCTGGAGACTGTCCCTTGTTTTAGGCAGTACCCAGTATTTAAGAATAAGGGAGAATCATGTCCATAACACTTTCAAATGATTCTGATAAAGTATACATATATATGTGCATTCATTGGTTGACTTTTTATGTGTCCTGACCAGGAATCCAACCTGCAACCTTGGCGTATTGGGATGACACTCTAATCAACTTAGCTTTCCGGCCATGGCCTATGTGTCATATTCTTACTACTTGCAATTCAGTTTCCTTTTTATTACTACAGTAGCAGTACTATACTTGCTGGCTCCAGTTGTGTTTGGGATCTCTGGATCTATCTTGGAGTTCTCTTGTACCCTTAAGAAAAGAGGCTTCAAAAGTGAATCAAAATGTTCTCTTATTAGATAGTGGTGATGGTTTTTACAAATGTAAAATACTAAAAACCACTGAATTGTATTCTTCAAAAGGGTGGACATTATGGTATGTAAGTTATATTTGTTTTTTAAAAATATAATTTAAAACATAAAATTGTGAGGCAGCCACAAGCCATTGGTATTTCTTAGTTATTTGTATTAGGTGCATTTGTAAGAGAGATCACATTTTATATTCTCTGGACAAGTCCAACTTCTTTGAAGTGAGGTGGTAGGAAGAAGTGATGGTCAAGATAACTAAATACATTTTAGTAGTAGTTTTCTATTAATTACTCTCTGCATTACATATTTAAACAAATTACTGGTCTGAGCTTTTATTATAGCAGTTATTAGAGACAGTCTGTGTGGACAAAGTATGGGCTTATTAATCCGCCCTGCCACTTACTACCTCGAGGCCTTGGGTATGTGTTTTAACCTCACAAGCACTCAGTTTCTCACCTGTAAAAGTGGGGATGATGATAATGTGCACTTTAAGGACAGAGGATATGTCAAAAAAAAACATTTTCCTGAAAACCAGGAAAGTTACTACTCAAGAGCAGCGATTTTAATCAGTGTGCCACAGGAATTTTTACAACGTGCAATACCTGACTATTTAGTCTGGGACACTGACCTCTTTTCCCTTAGACCGTCAAATAAAAAGACACCAGCCAACACTACGATAGTCATAGGTGTGAATGAATCAAAATTATACCTATTTTTTGGTCAGATTGGAAAAATATATATATATATGTTTTGGTGTGCTACAGAATTTTAGCCATGAGATGAAAAAGGTCGAAAATTGCAGCTCTTGCCCTAACTGGTTTGGCTCAGTGGATAGAGCGTCGGCCTGCGGATTGAAGGGTCCCAGGTTCGATTCTGGTCAAGGGCATGTACCTTGGTTGTGGGCACATCCCCAGTAGGGGGTATGCAGGAGGCAGCTAATTGATGTTTCTCTCTCATCAATGTTTCTAGCTCTCTATCCCTCTCCCTTCCTCTCTGTAAAAATCAATAAAATATATTTAAAAAGAAAATTGCAGCTCAAGGGGAATCCCCATGTGGGATGGGGTCTCTCCAGACAACCACAAAAGCCATTAACCCTCTGACCTGAGCTTAGACTAAAGACCCCATCAAGGCAGATGGACACATTTAAACCAGACTTCACTGACCATGTGTCATAGGGAAATACACCATGAATCTGGACAAGAGAAGCCTTCTCCTTGGGAACCACAGACCCTATCTATTTAACGGGGCATCCAGGGAAATGAGGCCACCCTG
Source organism: Cnephaeus nilssonii (assembly GCF_951640355.1). Lineage (NCBI taxonomy): Eukaryota > Metazoa > Chordata > Mammalia > Chiroptera > Vespertilionidae > Cnephaeus > Cnephaeus nilssonii. The sequence goes on along the minus strand of NC_137089.1, from coordinate 9,161,060 downwards.
GGGAATTGTCCCTCCTCACTTCTGGCCTCATGCCTTTTGCTGAGGAGTAGTTATCTGCCTCTCCCAAAATCCAGTCAGAGAGGGAAGCACAATAGCAAACCTTATCTATTCTTATCTATTCTTTTTTTTTTTTTTTTTAGGTTAATAGCTGATGGGGAACTTTATTTCTTTTATTGTTTAAAGTATTACAAATGTTGCCTTTTTCCCCCACCCCTCGGCATATGCCCTCACCTCCCTAGTGTCTGTGTCCATTGGTTATGCTTATATGCATGCAAACAAGTCCTTTGGTTGATCACTTACCCCCACCCCCAACCCTCCCCTGCCTTCCCAATAAAGTTTGACTGTCTGTTCGAAGCTTCTTTGCCTCTGTGTCTGTTTTTGTTCATCAGTTTATGATGTTCATTATATTCCACAAATGAGTGAGATCATGTGGTATTTATCTTTCACTGACTGGCTTATTTCGCTTAGCATAATGCTCTCCAGGTCCATCCATGCTGTTGCAAATGGTAAGAATTCCATTGTGTAGTTGTACCACTGTTTTCTGATCCACTGATTTTTTTTTTTTAGAGTGAGGAACAGAGACGAGGAGAGAGAGAGGAACATCTATGTGAGAGTGAGCCACTGATGAGCACGTGCCCGACTGGAGATTGAACCCACAACCTGGGTATGTGCCCTGACCAGGACTCAAACCCTAGACCTCTTAGTGCGTGGGCCGATGCTCTAACCAACTGAGCCACACTGGCCAGGGTGCAAACATTTTCTTTGACGTCAAGGTGGATAGACAGGAGTGGGTATTTAAAGAAAGGTTTAAGAAGCTTTGTTTTATTCTCATGTTCCTCTGCTTACCTGTGGTATACCTACTCATCCATCCATTTGACTGATAAAGGGACAATGTTGTTATTCTGGCAAAATGCAACCCCAAGATCAGGAAATCATTGTCACCCTGCTTTGTGTATGAAGTATTTAAAGTGTTGTTAAGTTGAGATGATATACTTGGCAGATTCTACCATTTGGAGTCAGTGAAGATAAGTTTTATGATGGCCCTATATCTCATTCAAAGGGAAAAAACAGTCTTTTCAAAAGTGGTGCTGAGCCCTGGCTGGTTTGGCTCAGTGGATAGAGCGTTGGCCTGGGGACTGAAGGGTCCCAGGTTCAATTCCGGTCAAGAGCATGTACCTTGGTTGCAGGCACATCCCCAGTAGGAGGGTGTGCAGGAGGCAGCTGATCGATGCTTCTCTCTCATCGATGTTTCTAACTCTCTATCCCTCTCCCTTCCTCTCTGTAAAAAAATCAATAAAATATATTTTTTTAAAAAAGTGGTGCTGGGACAATGGATAGTTACGTGGAAAATAATTAAGTGGGACCACTTCCATTTATTGTACTGAAAACTAACTTAAAATGGCTCATGGATCTAACTGTAAGAAATGTGTTACAGTCATACCACATAATATTATTCAGCTACATAAAGGAATGAAGTACTGATAGAAACTACAACCTGGATGAAACTTGAAAACGTTATGTGAAATGAAAGAAGCCAGACACAAAAGGCCACGTATTGTATGATTTTATTTATATGAAATGTCCAGAATAGGCAAATCCGTAGAGACAGAAAGTAGATTCGTGGTTGTTAGGACCTGGGAGGGAGTGGGGAATGGGGAATATCTGCTAATGAAATGTTCTAAATTTAGATAGTGATGTAGGTTTTACAAGTCTGATATACAAAAAAACCACTGAACTGGACACTGTAAAGGGATCGATTTTATGGTATATGAATCAAATGTCAATAAAACTGTTATAGAACAAAAGAACCTATCTTATAGCATTACAATTATGCCTTTATATATATATTTCTCCTCCTACCAAAATTAGACTATTTGCTCCCTTCATCCTTACACATTGTCGATACTAAATGAACACAATAAATACTTGTTGAGCCAGTGATTAATTCATTGACATCTTTGACTTTGGCAGTTGGAAGGAAAGATTATTGGTGGCTGAGCCAGAGGCATGGGGAAGAAAAAGCAGCAGGTTTGAGCAGCCAGTAATTCCTGTCTGGCTAGAGACACAGGAAAAGAAGCAGTCCTGATGTGGGTAGTAAAGTCGGTACTGCATACTCTGGTCCATTAAAAAAAATTTTTTTAATCAGAGAGAGGGAGAGGGAGAGACATCGATTTGTTGTTCCACTTATTTATGCATTCATTGCTTGCTTCTTGTATGTGCCCTGACCTGGGATCAAACCTTAACTTATTGGTACGATGCTCTAACCAACTGAACTACCAGGGCTGTTCCATTTTTTATTGTTGTTAAATATTGTGAATTGATGGTCTTTTGCTAACTAAAAATATTTTCAGACAAAATGCTGATTCAACCGTTCTCCCCTATGCCTTCTCCTATCTCCTTAGTTTAGTACAAAACTACAAAGGAGGTTGCTCCATTTGGAAGAAAACAGTTTCATCTTTGGCCGCCACAACCAGGCTCTGTCCACTCTGGAAATACTACTGTAAAAGCCTAAGGTGATCCTCGTGCTTCATTCACACAACTACTCTGCTCTACATTCACACAGCTCTAACGCCACAAACCTGCTCACACCCATCCGCCCAGCTTCATTCCTCCTTTCCTTCATTCAACAAATATTTACCAAGCACTTACTTTGCCAAGTATAGTGCCAGCACTGGAAATGGCAGCGAGTAAGTAACCTATGCTTCTCTATATATGTCTTAGTATCCAATGTTGAGTGGAAGCATTTCTCTTGGGCTGTTTGAGCGTGGACCCTAAGAAAGAAGATACCTACAAAAAAAGGCTCCCAGTGGCTACCTGGGCTCAAATTAAAAAACAAAACAAAACAAAACAAAAGAACCCAGGAGCCATTTCTACCCAGGGGCCTCTCTTACAAACGGCACTTCAGGGAGAAGTCTGCACTGAATTTCTGCCAGCCGAGCCAATCCTCATAAAGGAGTTCCTGGAATCCTATTTCAACCAGTAGGACTGAGGCTTTCCCCATTTAATCAGAGCTGCACACCTATATCCCCATCCGCTTCTTCACTGACCAATCAAAGTGACTCCACTCCGAGCTATCTGGACAGTGCCTTTCTGACCAATCAAACTGTGTGGATTTGGAGCCTTCATTTGCATGAGGACAGACCAATCAGGGAACAGGGCGGGGACCTCTATCTATATAAATCAGCGCTCCTCTCTGAGCGTGCACTTTCCCTTTTCACTAGAGTGTTTCCCTGCTGTTGTTTTGTTTTTTTTTCTGGAGCGACCCGCATGGAACAGAGCTGTCTGGCTGGAGAGGAGCCTGGCCTCAGGGCTGCCTGGCCACAGAGCTGTCTCACAGTCCTGCTGTGGCACAACTATGCTGTATTACCACTGAGCTGTTTTGCACCGAATCCAGTTTCCTTCTTCACTATGCCACACTGTGGGGATTCCTGTTGGCCTTGAATTGGCACCAAAGACCCATCAGTTGACAATTTCTAGAAAGAGATTGAAAACCAGGCCCTAGTCAATGTATGAGAACACTGTCTTGCATTTGAATATTATAGAACTATGCAGTATTCAAGGATTTCATATGCACTATTCCACTCGATACTCAAGTCTATTAAAAAGAAGAAGGGTAGCCCTAACTGGTTTGGCTCAGTGGATAGAACGTCAGCCTGCGGACTGCCTTCAGGGCCCCAGGTTCGATTCCGGTCAAGGGCATGTACCTTGGTTGCGGGCACATCCCCAGTGGGGGGTGTACAGGAGGCAGCTGAACGATGTTTCTCTCTCATTGATGTTTCTAACTCTATCCCTCTCCCTTTCTCTCTGTAAAAAAAAAATCAATAAAATATATTTTTTAAAAAAAGAAGAAGAAGGGTAGGGCAAGTGTTATCTTCATTTTGCAGATGAGACTGAGATTTGGGTAGGTTACATTCCTTCAAGTTCACATTGCTAGTAAGCTGGAAAGCCAGCTTGGGAGCCTAGCTGTTACTTCTAATTGGATGTTTTTTCCTAATAGCCCTGCTGAAACAGGAAGGTCTGACTTCTTAGGGGCAGCGGTCTCTGTGTATAAACAATAAGGCAGCAAAGAACTGTTAGGTTTTCTCTTTTTAAAATTTTAATAAACCATCACTGTGCTTCTTATCAATTTTATTAACTGGCTGCCATCAAGAAGCAAATCGAGATCACAGTATCATCAGTTTTCTAAATAAAAATATAAGACATCGGATGCTGTTAAATCAACAGAGGAAATTAAGGTTGGGAAAGAACAGACAGTAATAGAGCCTTAAGTCTGGGGGTGAGGCACTTGAAAGACGTTAATATTGAGGTTTAAGGTTTTGTATCTTGCCCATAGGCACAGACTTAGCAGAGGCAAATTCAAATTCAGGATTTTCTGACTCAAAATCAAGACCAAGCTTCCTGCCCGCTGCCAGATACTAGAGCATTCTTAGAGCCGTCATTAGTGTTTGGTCAGTGGCAAGATAAGGCAAGAGATTTCAGAATAAGTGGTGGCTCAGAAGCTGCTAAGAAGAACTCAGACGAGCCCAGCTTTAATGCTGGTTCTGCCCAACATGCTACTTTGTGATTTAGCCTCCCCGAGCCTCAGTTTCCTCAGGTATGAAATGGGGATATTAATATTTGTAGATTATTTAATCTGCCGTGAAGATTACATGAGATAACACCCTTGAAAGTGCTGGCCTAAGTACTAAGCACCATGAACCTTTGTATATTCCTCCCCAAAGATAAACTCCTCCTCGACTTTGAACCTAACCTGTTAGGACCTAGAGGTAGGGTATTATTATTGCCATGGGAATCAGTCTTGGGAAGAGCAATTTCTCTTTCTTCACTGTTTTCCACTCTATTTACATTTTCTGTTCTTCATTTAGTCCCTAACGAGAGCCTTCTCCCTGCCATTACGCCACCCATGCAAACCTTTGCCTGGATGCACGAAAGGAATCATCTCCCTTCCTAGTTTGACAGTCATTCTGCACTGGTCAGATCCCTCCTCCTCTCCTGATGAACTGCCCCCTCTCTGTGGTCCAGCACCTACACTTCTTGCTTGCTATTAAGGGGTAAGGATAATTACAGTGTTGGCCTGCAGAGCAGCCTTAGGTTGATGACACATGGTTTGATGATAACTTCCTGGCCCATCAGAATACCGAGCCTCCAGGAAAGATGCCAAATGAAGTGACCTAACTTCTCATTCTCCATCAAGATCGGCCCGTCTTTTTCCAGCATTCCACCACCCCTGTCCTGAAAGACTTGTTTCTCTAGACTCGGACAAAACTGAAAGTGACTTTCGACGGGGAAGTTGGAGTCCTTTCCTTTTCTGTCCTAGGTGAGGAAACGCACTGCTGGAGGTCAAGTGGCAAGTTAGTGGTGGAGCCCACACTGTAACGCAGGTTTTCTGACCCCCAGCAAAGCGCTCCCTCAGCAGCAAGCGGTTTCCTAGGGGAGACTGCTCTGGACTAGAGTTGCAGTTCTGTGACCTCACAGCCAACAACCACACCAGGCTTTAGTGACTGTCTTGCTTTTTTTTTTTTTTTTAATTTTAAAATTTTTTATTGATTTCAGTCCTAACCGGTTTGACTCAGTGGATAGAGCATCAGCCTGCAGACTGAAGGGTCCCAGGTTCGATTCCGGTCAAGGGCATGTACCTTGGTTGCGGGCAGCTGATCAATGTTTCTCTCTCATCGATGTTTCTAACTCTCTATTCCTCTCCCTTCCTCTCTGTAAAAAAGAAATTAAAAAATCAATAAAATATATTTAAAAAATTTTTTAAATTGATTTCAGAGAGGAAGAGGTAGAAACATCAATGATCCGCTGCCTCCAGCACACTCCACCCTGGGGATCAAGCCTGCAACCCAGGCATGTGCCCTGACTGGGAATTGAACGGTGACCTTCTGGTCCTTAGGTCAACGCTCAACCACTGAGCCATGCCAGCTGGTCTATTTTTTGGTTAATACTTTAAAATTGTGTATTCATTATAAGGTGGCCATAGTAGAACAATGTAGCAAAAAGAAGAAAAATAAAAATCAAGAGGAAGAGACTGGAAAGAAGGTGGGGTGGAGAGAGCGGCAGGTAAAGGTAAGCGGCAGGAGGAGAACAGAAGAAGGAAAAGGGAGAGTCAAGACTGAGGCACGGAATGGGTGAGCGTCCTGCACCAGCTTTGTGGGTCAGAAGCCGACCCTCAGTTTCTGGCACTGTCACACAAATAATTACTTAGAGAACTTTGCCATTCCCACAAGCAACTCTAATTGCCCTACCTCCAGATCTAAGGCTCTGTTACTGTCCCCTTCTTTCCCAACCTTAAACACGGTCCCCGTCAAAAGCTGAGCCCAAAAAGTCAGGGGAAACTCGGAGTATGTGTTGGAATTGCTGACTCAGAAAAATAAAAATGTTGGCATGCTCCATATAAAATGTAGGGTGTCCTGGCTCTCAATGTATGAAACACTCTGGGAGTTTAATTATTCTGGAGAACCTATTCTTTTAGCCTGATGTAATAATACCTTCCGGAGTCAAATTTGGATACACCCCCATCTCTAACTTACTCAAGGGGCATTGAGTCAAACTGGCAATTCCAAGAACAAGGCCACATCTCTTCCCATGACACGTTGGGGAGGTAAATAACGCACAGGCAAGAACCAGGAGCCAGAGACACACCCTGACTCATTCATTGTTTTTCACATTGAAATTTTTATTGAGCTAATTACAGATTCATGTGCAGTTGTAAGAAATTAAAGAGAAAATATACCCTTTACCCAGTTTCTTCCTATGGTGTTATTGTGCAAAACTAGAGTACAATATCACAACCAGGATGTTGACATAGATGTAATCCATTATTCAGATTTCTTCAGTTCTGCTTGTACTCATTTGTGTGTGTGTGTGTGTGTGTGTGTGTATTTACACTTCTGCTGCTCGTTAAGGATGTATCCACCATCAAAGTGTAGATATGAACAGTTCCATTACCATAAACATTCTCTGTGTTGCTTTATTATAACCACACCCACTTCCCTCCTGTCCCCCCTCCTTCCACCATACTTAACCTCTAACAATCACTATTGTGTTTCTAAAAGTTCATCATTTCAAACATTTTATATAAATGGAAATCACAGAGTATTGAACCTCTTGGGGTTGGCTTTTTTCCCCCTTACTCAGCATAATTCCCTGGAGGGTCATCCAAATTGTTGCATATATCAATAGTTTATTCCTCTCTATTGCTGAGTTTATTCTTTTTTTTTTACTCTGTTATTGTGAACAAGTCTCTTAGTTTTTATTTTTGTACTTGAAGGATCCTGGGAATTATCTTAACCCTTCCAAGCCTTCACTTATTCATCTGTGTGTGTGTGTGTGTGTGTGTGTGTGTGTGTGTGTGTTGTTTTATTTGTTTAATGGTTTTAAGTTGATAAGACCATAGTTTCTCCCAGAATTGGTATAAAGATCAAATAAAGTAATGATGCACTGTGAACTGTAAAGTATTATAAGGCCTCTTGGAGGGAAGATCCCATTTTAAATATTATTTTTCCTACTTTTTCGAGACAGATCAAATGACTCCTATTTGGGGGTTTTCTTCTTTCTAGTTCAACTCAAGGGGTACAGAGATTTAGCTTTTAGGTCTACCTCGACGATGTTACTTATCTGAGCAGGGATAGAGAGAGTTGGTGGAGGTGGAGAAGGAAAATGGAGGAGGGAGTCAGTCGGGGAGAAAGATTAACAGGAGGAGAGAGGGAGGAAAAGATGAGAGGGAGAGCAAGGAGAGGGAGAGCGTGAAGGTTTCAGAGCTCATTTCAAGCATTCTCAAACCTGTTTTGAAGGCAGAGTACCTAAAAGTTTCATGCAATTTGCACAACACTGTTGAAATCACTAAAACAAAAATATTTCAGTGGCAAAACAGCCCCTTTAATTCTGTGTATCCAGTATCATATCTCAGCCATGAGCACACATCCCCTTTAAAAAGAGCAGGGTGTCTAAGTGTGGTTAGTTTTTCAGTACATATCCATTTTGTGTTCCACTAAAGTTCATCAGAAGATAAGTGGACGCATGCTCTGATTTTCTATAAAGAAAAAAATTTATGGAAAAGATCTTAAAATTTGAATGTTCTACCTATTAACCTTTCTTTCTTTCTTTCTTTCTTTCTTTCTTTCTTTCTTTCTTTCTTTCTTTCTTTCTTTCTTTCTTTCTTTCTTTCTTTCTTTCTTTCTTTCTTTCTTTCTTTTCTTTCTTTCCAGGAGAAAGGTATGGATTCTGTTTTGGTGGGAATGCTCCTATCCAGCTCACCTTCTACTCCATTCAGCTAAGTCAGAATTATTCGAGGGGTTTTTTAAAAATAGATTCATTAGCCCTAGCCAGTTTGGCTCAATGGATAGAGCGTCAGTCTGCGGACTGAAAGGTCCCAGGTTCGATTCCGGCCAAGGGCACATGCCTGGGTTGCGGGCTTGATCCCCGGTAGGGGGCATGCAAGAGACAGCCAATCAATGATTCTCTCTCATCATTGATGTTTCTATCCCTCTCTCCCTCTCCCTTCCTCTCTAAAAAATCAATAAAATATATTAGCCCTGACCGGTTTGGCTCAGTGGATAGAGCGTCGGCCTGCGGACTGAAGGGTCCCAGGTTCTATTCCGGTCAAGGGCATGTACCTTGGTTGCAGGCACATACCCAGTGGGAGGTGTGCAGGAGGCAGCTGATCGATGTTTCTCTCTCATCAATGTTTCTAACTCTCTCTCTCCCTTCCTCTCTGTAAAAAATCAATAAAATATATTTTAAAAAAATAGATTCATTAGTAAAAATTAAATTAAAAACTAATGACAATAAAAATAATAATTTACATATATAGAGTAGTCCCCTTTATCCACAGTCTCACTTTCTGTGGTTTCAGTTACCTATGGTCAACCGTGATATGAAAATATTAAATGGAAAATTCCAGAAATAAACACTTCTTAAGTTTTAAATTGTGTGCAGTTCTGAGGAGCATGATGAAATCTCATGCCCTCCCACTCCATCCCACTTGGGAGGTGAATCATTCCTTTGTCCACGGTATCCCCGCCTCTGAGTCACTTCGCAGCCCTCTGGGTTATCTGATCGACTGTCTCGGTGTTCAAGTAACCCTTATTTTACAAAAATTATGGAATGTTTTCTTGATGTGATGCAGCATTGAAGTCACCCAGGTGATGACCGAAGGATTACAACCTCTGCAGCAACACCTTGATGATTTAAAAAGAAACAACTTCTGATTACCATGTTCTTCCAAAAGCTTTTGGGGGGAAAAAGAAAAACATACCAAAAAAAACCTTCAGTTATTGAGGATCCCCAACCATCAACATCATCTGATCCTGACAGCCAATCATCAACATGTCACGGCTTGATGATCCAGGACCCCTCAAAGCAGATGATCCCCCTTCTGATACATTGTCAGAAGGTCAAAAGTAGTTTAATGCTATGTCACAAAACCTATGTTATTCACCTCTCTTTATCTCATCACGCTGCCATTGTATCAACTCACCTCTTCATAAGAAGAAGGGTAAGCACAGTGCAATAAGGTATTTTGAGAGAGACTCACATAACTTTTATTACAGTATATTGTTACCATTGTCCTATTTTACTAATTATTGTTGTTAAACTCTTACCATGCCTAATTTATAAATTAAACTTTATCATAGGTACTTATGTATAGAAAATAACCATGGTATATATAGGGGTCAGTACTATCTGTGGTTTCAGACATCCACTGGGGATAAGGAAGGAATATATATATATATATATATATATATATATATATATATATATATATTCCCATTTCTACTAATTCAGTAGATCTGGAAAGGGACTAGGAAGCTTTTCATTGATTTCAGGGAGGAAGGGAAAGGGAGAGAGAAACAGAAACATCAATGATGAGAGAGAATCATTGATTGGCTGCCTCCTGCACACCCCCTACTGGGGACCAAGCCTGCACCTGGGCATGTGCCCCTGGTTGGAATCGAACCTGGGACCCTTCAGTCTGAAGGCCGATGCTCTATCCACTGAGCTAAACCAGCCAGAGCCAGGCAATTTTTTTGTTTTTTTGTTTTTGTTTTGTTTTGGTGTTTAAGTTCCTCAGTGATTCTGACATTCTAGCCAGGTTGGGAATCTCTTTTATTTGGGATCTGTTTTTAGTGCCCTGGATGGACTTTTCCCAACCTATCTGTGTATGCCTCTCTTTCTGGATAATCTGTTTTCACAAAAGTTTTCTTTACAATCAAAACCAGGTTTCCAGTGGGTTTTCAACTTCCTCACTCCTTGGAACTACCCTGGCTCAGGTCATCATCACTTCTCTTTCTCATCTTGCTCAGCAGCATCAGACACAGAGGCACACCCTCTTAGCTTGAGGTACATTCAAGTCTTTATTCCCACAACCTTGTTGGGCTGTCCGACCTCTCAGGTTTGTACTTTTCAGCTCCTTCGTTGGCTCCACTCCCCTGCCTCCCTCCGCAAGTTCTCAGGCCTGGAACTCTGGCTGGACTCTCCTCTGCCAGGTCTGCACTTTGTCCCTGTGTGATCCCACTTAGGCAGCTGGCTTTATTATTATTTTTAATTAATATGTTTTTATTGATTTTAGAAGAAAGGGGGAGAGAGAGAGAGAGAGAGAGAGAGAGAGAGAGAGAGATGGAAACATCAATTGGCTGCCTCCAGCATGCCCCCTACTGGGGATCAAGCCCCAAACCTGGGGAATGGATCTGGTGACCTCTTGGTTCATGGGTCGGTGCTCAACCACTGAGCCACACTAGCTGGGCTAGGCAGCTGGCTTTAGATACTGTACTATCCTTATGCTAATGGTATTTATAGTCCCACCCCTGACCTTCTTCAAGAGGTGCCTACTTGACATCTCCATTGGATATCTCTTAGGTACCTCAAATTTACCATGTCTAAAATAGAACTCTTGATGTCTAAAATAGAACCCTCTTTCCACCCCAAATAACCAGCTGGGTCTGTAGGCTTCCTCATTTCATTTAACAGCACCTTCATCCACACAGTTGTTCAAGCTAAACACTTAGCAGTCACCTATGATTCCCCTTTCCTCTCTCACCCACCTATAAAACGAAGTCGAAATCTCTTTACTTCTCACCATCCCTCAGCTCAGTGATGGCGAACCTATGACACGCGTGTCAGCACTGACACGCGTAGCCATTTCTGATGACACGCGGCCGCATGCCGAGGATGAAACATTTGCTGCTCCTGAGGATGAAACATTTGCGACTAGAGTCTTGGAGTAAGTTTTTTCCTCAAAGTGGCTAAGTTCAGTTTTTTGGCGAAGTTTGACACACCAAGCTCAAAAGGTTGCCCATCACTGCCTCAGCTACTTCTCTAGTCCATCCACCATTGTCTCTCATGGAAACTATTGCAATTTCTCCCTAATTGGCCTCTTTGCTTCCATTCTTGCCTCCTTTGAGTTGATGCTCCACTGAGCATTATTCTATATAATAAAAGGTTAATATGCAAATTGTCCCCTTGACCGGGAGTTCGACCAGGGGGCGGGGCCGGCTGGCCAACCACCCGAGGCCCCTCTCCCTGGCCGTCCCTGCCCCCAATAGGCCCCCCACCACTCCGATCAGGGGCGGGGGCAGCTGGCCAACCTCCTGCATCCCCTCCCCCCTGGCTGGCCTGGCCCAATTGGCCCCGATCAGAGTGGGCCAGCTGGATCGCACCCTGGCATGAATTCGTGCACTGGGCCTCTAGTTAAAAATATAAATGGCCCAGCCAGCATGGCTTCGTGGTTGAGTGTTGACCTATGAACCAACAGGTCATAGTTTGATTCCCGGTCAGGGCCCATGCCTGGGTTGCAGGCTTGATCCCCAGTAGGGGGCGTGCAGGAGGCAGCCGATCAGTAATTCTCTCTCATCATTGATGTTTCTATCTCTCCCTCTCCCTTCCTCTCTGAAATCAATAATCAATAAAAATACATATTTTTAAAAATGTAAATGAAGTCAGACCACTCTCCTGCTTAAAACTCTCTAATGACTTTCAAGTAGAAAAATAACCCATCCCCTTATTTTGGAGCTTTAAATAACAGAGCCCTGAACCCTCCTTGCATTGTTGCCCCCTGTGCCTGAAGGCTCTTCCCACAGATCTTTGCATTGCAGATTTCTCACCATTTAGGCCTGGACTCAAATATCACTAGGAGAGAAAATTTTCTCAGTATCTTATCTGATGATTCTCCCAACTTGCCTAGTCTTTCTCTTTCTTGGTATCTGATTCATTTTCTCCCTTGCCCTTTCACTATCTGACAGTTTCATCTATGTGTTTGTTTACTTGTTTATTGCTGGTTCAGCCTGACTAGAATGCAAATTCTAGCTCCACAAAGCAGATGCTCAATTAACATTTGTTTAATAGGTCACTGGTATTCCAAGTATTCCATTTTTCTTGGGCATTGCATTTTTAACTGGGATCAAAGCTTTAAGATCAGGGAAAAGCAGGCTGGTGAAATTTTATTTATTTTATTTTTAAATATATTTTTATTGATTTCAGAGAGAGAGGAAGGGAGAGGTAGAGAGCGATAGAAACATCAATGATGAGAGAGAATCATTGCATTGATTGGCTGCCACCTGCATGCCCCCCCCATTGGGGATCGAGCCCACAACCTGGGCATGTGCCCTGACCAGGAATCAAACTAGTGACCTCTTGGTTCATAGGTCAACGCTCAACCACTGAGCCATACCAGCTGGGTGAGCTGGTGAAATTTTAATCATCCATTCACTGACCAAGTAGAATTTCTTCACCACACCCCGGAAAAATCATACCACTCATTTACAGGCCACCTCCATTTTCTGTCTGTACTTGCTTCTGGATCCCTTCCAACTTTCCTGGGCGGTTCCCTCAGAAAACTGTTCTTCCTTAGTTAGACCCATTCCCCCACCCTCCATAGATGTTCAAGTGCCCAGACTTACAGATTCTTGTTTGCAGTAGCTTACAACATGGGTACCCTTGTCGGAGGCAATGCCAGGTTCTGCAGGTTGGATGAGCCTTTCTCAGCCTGCAGCTCAGCAGTTTCAGAAGCCTCCTGCCACCTCAGCGTTATGCTCCTGCTTGTCATACCCTCCCTCCTGCCTGCCAGCTCACCTGAGCCCATGCTTCCTGTGCCTTTTCTGACCTGCACCTTTTCCTGCTTTTTTTTACTGGCTAGATGCCTGATTCTACCTCCAGCTTCTCCATTTCTGGGAACATTCCACCATTACTGCCGCCGCAATTCTGCCCCCTAGTAGCTGAAACTGAAAATGCATTTTGGTGAATTCACACTCTTTGCCACCCCTTCCAGGGTATGTTCCCTTTTTATTTTCCCTCCCTGTCCCTTGTTCTTGGCAGGATAACAGTTCCTCCCAGGGCAGGATTGAAAACTTGGTACCCCATTAAATGAACAGATATTCTGTAAATGTTCAACATTTATTTAGCGAGGGCAGAAACTTGTTTTTTATTCATAAAAATCACTCAGACTAAGAGATCTATAGCATGTAATTTTCCAAACCAGGAAACTTCCTGAGAAGAATATTTCATTTTGTCCTTCAGAGATAACCACAATTTTGACTTCTACTTTCTCAAATTAGAGTTGCCTGTTGTTAGACTTCATATCAATGGAATCACACAATATGTAAATTGGGGGTGGGTGGGTCTGGCTCTTTTACTCAGCATATTTTAGAATTCACCCATGTTGCTGCATGTAATAGTCCTTTTTTATTGCTAAATAATATATAATTGTATGGATATAGCATAATTTGTTTATCCATTCCCATATTGATGGACCTTTAGACTATTTCTAGATCTTTTCAGGCTATTATGAATAAAACTACAATGAAAATTTGCATACAATTATTTTCATGAACATATGTTTTAATTTCTCTAGGGAAGTTACTTAGAAGCAGAACTGCTGGGTCGAAAGGCACATATTTATATTTATTAGAAACTGCCAGTTTTCCAAAGTGGTTGTGCCATTTTACATTTTGGGAGACACACAAAACTGTTTAAAATTCAGACAACAGCCCTAGCTGATTTGGCTCAGTGGATGGAGACTGAGGGGTCCCAGGTTCGATTCCCATTGGGGACACATGCCTGGGTTGCAGGCTTGATCCCCAATGGGAGGTGTGCAGGAGGCTGTCGATCGATGATTCTCTCTCATCATTGATGTTTCTTTTAAAAAATATGTGTGTGTTTGTTTTTTTAAAATTAGACAATAAAGCAATTAACCCTCTGTGACTAGCCCTTACACTATGAGAATTTCATTGGTGATGATCACCAGGCTCCAGGAAACTGTTAGCTAAAAGGTCTTGGACTAACTGCTGATTTTTTAAATTTAAATTTTAATTTATTGATTCTAGAGAGAAAGGAATGGAGAGAGAGAGAGAGAGAGAGAGAGAGAGAGAGAGAGAGAGAGACACCCATTTGTTGTTCCACTTATTTATGCATTCATTGGTTGTTTCTGGTATGTGCCCTGACCTTGGCAGATTGGGACGATGCTCTAACCAATTGAGCGACCAGACCAGGGCCTGATCTTTTATTATTTATTTTTTTTTTAAATATTTTTTTTATTGATTTCAGAGATGAAGGGAGAGGGAGAGAGAGAGAGAGAGAGAATCATTGATCAGCTGCCTCCTGCACACCCTCTATTGGGGATCAAGCCCACAGCCCAGACATGTGCCCTTGATCAGAATCAAACACGGGACCCTGTAGTCTGCAGGCGGATGCTCTATCCACTGAGCCAAACCAGCTAGGGCTAGGGCCTGATCTTTTATTTATTTTTTATTTTTAAAATGTATTTTTATTGATTTCAGAGAGGAAGGGAAAGGAAAGGGAGAGATAGAAACATCAATGATGAGAGAAAATCATGCATCAGCTGCCTCCTGCACGCCCCCTACTGGGGATGCAGCCCACAACCCGGGCATGTGCCCTGACTGGGAATCGAACCCAGGACCCTTAAATCTGTAGGCCGACGCTCTATCCACTGAGCCAAACCAGCTAGGGCAAGGGCCTGATCTTTCAGATGTATTGTACTAATTGTACATCCAGGTTACAAAATTAGTTGCCCAAGACTGGTCAGTTCTAGCAAAGCATGGCTTTTTATTTCTCTAAAAAAAAAAAAATGCTGTGTATTTTAGGTCAGTTCTATAAGGAGTCAGGTAAAATCCCAAGTTAACTGGCACAGTATTTTAAATTTATTCCAGTGTTTTTAGTGTCTCTTACGGATCACTGTTTGGAAAAGTCAGGGCATTTGGGTGTGCTGCTCTTATTGTTCTCTCTGTTTTGGGAGATGGGGATGGAAACACTTTTAATGAGCTATCTAAAACCCAAGATCTTTTTTGGTTTTAACACAAATATTTTTTACAAGCATAAAACGAATTTGCAGCTTAACAAATTATTATAAGGCCAGCACCCAAGGAGACAGGGACCTTGCCAGCCACGCCAGAAGCCATTCCTGTGCGCATCTCAAACACAAATCCTCTCTCATCACAAATAACAGCCACTGTCCTGACTTTATGGTCATGTTACTTTTTTAAAAGGTTATCTATTTATTTTAGAGAGAGCAAGAGAGAGGAAGATAGATGTGAGAGAGAAACATCGATTGGTTGTCTCCAGTACACGTCTGACCGGAGACGGAACTCAGCACATTTTGGTGTCAGGGATGAAGCTCCAACCAACGGAGCCACACCAGCCTGGGCTGTTACCTTCTTTTACTTGCGGTTTTCGTATCCAACTATACATCCCTAAACACCATAGCTTTTATTTTGTAATAAAAAATAATAATAACATTATAATAGAAAGCAAAACATACAAACACAGGCTACATAGCTCTTGTGAAATCTTAAAAGGAATAAAAGCCACTTCTCTAAGGATCAGGAATTATGCTTTACCTCATTTCTATCCCTCTCAATGTCTGCTAGTAAGAAGGCTCAATACACAATTTGATTGATCCTCTGGTATAGAGATATTGCTTCATAGTATTTTTTTTTAAAGTCTCAGTAGAGAATAATAGAGATGAATTGTAAATAAATAAGTTCTTAAAATGTCATATAGTAATAGAGGAGATCATGTCTACTTGGCACCTTAAAATTTCAGCCTGAGATTATTGTTAATGCCTTATGTATCATTTAAAGTATAGTATTGCCCTGGCCGGTTTGGCTCAGTGGATAGAGCGTCGGCCTGCAGACTGAAGGGTCCTGGGTTCGATTCTGGCCAAGGGCACATGCCCGGGTTGTGGGCTCGATCCCCAGTGTGGGGTGTGCAGGAGGCAGCCAATCAACGATTCTCTGTCATCATTGATGTTTCTCTCTCTCTCTCTCTCTCTCTCTCTCTCTCTCCCCCCCTTCCTCTCTGAAAAAAAAAAAGTGAAAAAAAAAAAAAGTATAGTATTGTCTCAGGACTGACTCAGAAGGAAATCTCCTTCTTATTAAATCACCTATATTATGAGCACACTTGGTTTCCCCTGAGGGTCTCCAGATGTGGACAGTTGGTTATGCCTAGAAATAAAATTAGTTTGGAAGAATAGCCTAATACACCAGGATTCCATTGAAAATTTTTATAGTTTTCACTTGGTATTTTGCTATGTAAAAATTTCAAAAGAATTGCAAGTATTTTTCACATATTGTTTTTAATTCTAAGATTAAAAAAAATTATATTTTCAGCCCTAACCGGTTTGGCTCAGTGGATAGAGCGTCGGCCTACGGACTCAAGGGTCTTAGGTTCGATTCTGGTCAAGGGCATGTACCTTGGTTGTGGGCACATCTCCAGTAGGGGGTGTGCAGGAGGCAGCTGATCAATGTTTCTCTCTCATCGATGTTTCTAACTCTCTATCCCTCTCCCTTCCTCTCTGTAAAAAATAAATAAAATATATTTTTAAAAATTTATATTATCAGACCATCAAGTTCAGGTGTGAAATGGAGGAAATGAGTCATCTATCTAGGAATAGGAGTTAATTTTTGCAACAAAAAAATATCATATATGCTGTCATTTAAAATGTTTTATTGGAGACCTAGAAGTTAAATCTTTACAGTTGTAATAGGAGGCTTCTATAAAAATCGAACAGTTCTAGCAAAAAATAGAAAATAAAATGTTTTAATCTTTTAAAATGCTTTTGTGCACTAGACTGGTGCATGAGACATTCAAATTTGGTAATTAGCTGGTTGCACACACCCAGACATCTATTTTTGAAAACTAGTGAAAGGAGTTTCATTGCAGAGGCCTGAATAATTCTGTGATGATGTCATGCCTAGGTTAATTTCAGAAATCACTTAAAGCAGGATGGGGATTAGAAAAGCAAGCAAAAAAGATCAAAATGTAGAAAAGTCATGTTCAGATATGTTTTTTAACGCTCAGCTCAGAAACTGGCTTTTGCCCTTTCCTCTTTCTAAGCTGCCAAACTGGCTTTTCTAGAAGCAGGCTTGCTCCGGATGAGTGGCAGTTGGTGATATTTCTATTTGGGTAAATCTCCTTTGACGTTTTGGTTTCTTGCTCCTTTCCCCAACTCGTTACTCTTGCTGCTGCTTCTTCTTCTTCTTCTTCTTCTTCTTCTTCTTCTTCTTCTTCTTCTTCTTCTTCTTCTTCTTCTTCTTCTCCTTCTCCTCCTTCTCCTTCTCCTTCTCCTTCTCCTTCTCCTTCTCCTTCTCCTTCTCCTTCTTCTTTAATATATATATATATATTTTTTAAAAATATATTTTATTGATTTTTTACAGAGAGGAAGGGAGAGGGAGAGAGAGTTAGAAACATTGATGAGAGAGAAACATCAATCGGCTGCCTCCTGCACCCCCCCACTGGGGATGTGCCTGCAACCAAGGTACATAGAACCCGGGACCCTTCAGTCCGCAGGCCGACACTCCATCCACTGAGCCAAACCGGTTAGGGCTTACTTCTTTTTTCAATTCACCTCTTTGTCGTGTCCTTTTGCCTTTGCTTGGTTTCCTGCGGGCTCTGGGCTTGCTGTGTCCAGTATTCCCGCGGGACTCTTCCTGCCTCAGTTGCCACACTTTCCCCTGACTGTCTAGGTCCCTGCATGCTTTCCTACACAAAGTGTTTAGGAGGTGTTTGGAGGCGAGAAAGTAAACAGCGAACTTTAGTTTTCAACTGCCCTGGGTCAAATGTTAATTAGCGTGACAAAGCATAGCTAAATACATATCCTTGTTTGTTGGTAGTGTGCTTGGTAAGGATACACAGGACACAAACTGTGGGCGTCTCTTACACCCAATGGCGTGACTGTTATTATAAAAACAAAACATAAATGGAAAACAGTAAGTGCTGGTGAGGATGTGGAGAAATTGGAACCTTCATGCATTACTGATGGGAATACCAAATGGTGCTGCTGCTGTGGAAAGCAGTTTGGTGGTCTCTCAAAAAGTTAAACATAGAATGCCCTAGCTGGTGTGTGGCTCAGTTGGTTGGGCACTGTCCTGTGCACCGATAGGTTGCCAGTTTGATTCCTGGTCAGGGCATATGCCCAGGTTGTGGACTTGATCCCCGGTCCTGGTAGAGGGCGTGCAGGAGGCAGCCGATTGATGTTTCCCTCTCACATTGATGTTTTTTTCACCTTTCCCTTCCTCTCTTCCCAAAAATCAATTTAAAAAAATCTTTTTTTTTTTTTTAAGTTAAACATAGAATTACTCTGTGACCCAACAATTCCACTCCTAAGTATATACTCAAAAGAATTAAAAGCAGGTCCCTAGCAGGTTTTGCTCAGTGGATAGAGCGTCGGCCTGTGGACTTAAGGATCCCGGGTTCAATTCAGGTCAAGGATCCATGCCTAGTTGCGGGGCGGGGGGGGGGGGGGGGGGGGGGCGGGCATGCAGTGCAAGAGACAGCCAATCAATGATTCTCTCTCATCATTGATGTTTCTATCTCTCCCTCTCCTTTCCTCTCTGAAATCAATAAAAATATATATTAAAAGAAAAGAAAAAAAGCAGGGACTTAAACAGATACTTGTATACCAATGTTCATAGAAGCATTATTCACAATGGCCAACAGGTAGAAACAAATCAAATATCCACCAACTGATTAATGGATAAACAAAACCTGATATATATTATGGCCCAACTAATAACTACATTTTATTTGCTGATTCCATGAGGCCCATAATGTTAATACTTGTTCTGGTTTTCCGATGAAAATCAAAACGTCAAAATCTTGTTTATACTGAGTCATTTGTGAGTGTGATTAAAGTGACTCTAATCTGATTACTTCGGAGGAAACCAGTTAACCAAAGTTTCTAATTCTCTGAGGGTGAAGCCCAGCTCCTAGAACATGATCATGCTAAGATGCTGCACCCTCACCATGAGTCCTGTCTGAAGCAGCCAGCCAACACATCTGTTTATTTTTCCATGTAGTTACAGCTAATATTCTGACACTGCTTCAAATGCACATGGTCTCATTTGGTACTATCAAATAGAGAAAATATAAAAATATTCCACAAATTAGTCAGAATAAAAATATAAAGCAATATACATAATCTCTCTCCACCTCTGGGGTGGTTAGGTAGAAGAAAGGAATAAATATTTATTGAACAATATCTGTTAGGCACTATATGAGATTTTACTAATTTACCATGGAGAAGGGTAGGTTAAAATATTTAAAAAATAAACAAAATAAAATTATATCCATAGTCAACTCTAACCCTTCATGCTTTTATTTTAATGGTAGCTTTATTTTATTTTATTTTTATTGATTTCAGAGAGGAAGGGAGAGGGAGAGAGAAATAGAAACATCAATGATGAGAGAGAATCATTGATTGGCTGCCTCCTTCATGCCCCCTCCTGGGGATAGAGCCTGCAACCCGGGCATGTGCCCTTTGACCAGAATTGAACCTGGGATCCTTTAGTCCGCAGGCCGATGCTGTACCCACTGAGCCAAACTGGCTAGGGCCTTTCTAGGCTTTTTGATATGCATGAAATATTAAAATTTTATTTAGCTTTATATAATTATAATCATGTCATACATGTAATTTTCCAAATATAATACACTTTCTCATGTAATTCTAAGTTACTCATGAATATCATTTTGATGGTTGTAAAATATCTCATCTTCTGATTATAGCATTGTTTATAATTTCTATTTTATTAGACATTAACATTATTTCCAATTTCTTGTTATTACAAAAGATGTGATACATATTTGTAAATAATGTTGTTTCACCATTTTGTGATTACTTTCTTAGGATAGATTTCCAAAATGAAATTGGGTAAAAGGGCCTAAATATTTTAAGGATATGTATACAAATCCAGTATTACCAATATTAACACATCAATATTCATTTAAATATAGAATCACTCTACTAGATTTCAAAACATATTACTACAACATGGCAAAAATAAAAATTTTATGATAGTGAATCAAAATAAAAAAAATCAATTTGTAGAACAAAGCAAATGCCTGGTATAAACAGAAGTATTGTTGCTTTTCAACGTGGTTTTCTCCATTCTTTTTTATGACATTTTTCTCAAAGCAACTAGCAAAGTTTTGCTGTTTTAATCTTAGAATTTAAGAAACTGTTAACCTAAGGAAGTCCTAAAACCACTCACTAATAGGAATTAAAATGGGATTAGGTATCAAGCTTAATCAGCCATTATCAAGTCCATAGAAAGTCCTTGGTCTGTATGCAGCAATTAGATTATATAATAAAGAATAGAAACCCCTGCGCAGCCCACCTGGCTCTGGTTGAGCATTGACCTATAAACCAAATCACAGTTCGATTCCAGGTCAGGGTACATGCTTGGGTTGGGGGCTTGATTTTCTCTCATCTTTGATGTTTCTATCTCTGTCCCTCTCTCTTCCTCTCTGAAACCAATAAAAACATATATTTTTAAAAAGAATAGAAATCCCTATTACCATCCAAATGCTTGACATTTAGATGACTATAACAAGCATGACTTAAGTTTGTAGGTTTGCAATTAAGAGACTAGTCACTCATCTCTGCCAGCAGGTGGCAGTAGATATTGCAACTAGGCCTTGGAGTCCAAAATGTAGAACTTTTGCCTGAGATTTTAATTTTCAACATAACTTTTAAAATTTAAATAACAATAAACTTTATTAAAATAGGTTAACTTATTACCTCATTATCCTTTCCCCTTTTTATTTCTGTCATCAGAATTTTAGAGTATTGAATAATCAGTAAACTATGAGTTCTATGCATTCATGGTAGTCATCAGAGACAATTTTAACAAATTTTTTGTAACTTTTCTTTTCAATGTGTCTTCTCATTCTCTTCTTTTCCATGTCCACTGCCAACAATACAAATCCCCTCACATGAATTTTTAAAATAAATTTCTTCATGACCTCTTTGCTTCTAGGCTCCTTATATTTCAACTAATTGTAAACATCACAGAATGATCTTCCTAGCATATCTTTTCTATATTTACATTCTCCTTTCAAAAAGGCCAGTGCTCAACCTCCATTCCTCAGTTCACTCTCCACTTACAAGACAAATTCCAATGTGGAATTCAAGGCTGTTCTCTATAGAACATCATTCGATATATAAAACATGCACAAAATATAATCCTATGTGTGATTTAAAATAGTGAAAAATAAATCAATTCATTCAAGAAACATTTTTGAGTGTTTACTGTGTGTCAGAAACTTGGGATGTATTGGTGAACAGGACACAATCACGTGTTGGAAGCTCACAGGCTAGAAGGGGGACACTCACCTGTCAATAAATAAGGGAATAAACTGATTGGGCACTAGAGCTTCATCTGTTAGTATAGTGAAGTTACAAATAATAGACTATCAAATCTATTGAGGGGAAAGAGGAGCCAATAGGGTCAGGGCATATGTATATACCACATTTTGTTTATCCATTTATTTGTTGATGGATATTTGGGTTGTTTTCACCTTGTAGCCATGTTCTGCTGTGAATATGTATGAACAAGTATTTGAGTACCTGTTTTCAATGCTTTTGGTACATACCTAGCAGTGAAATCCCTGGATCATCTGGTAATTTTGTTTAACTTTTTGAAGAACTGCCAAACTGCTTTCCACAGTAACTGTACTAGAAATATAAAAGGGTTCCAATTTCCTGACATCCTCGTCAACTCTTATTTAAAAAAAATTATAGCTATCCCCATTGTGATTTTGATTTACCATTCTCTAATGATTAAAGAAATTTATCTTTTCACGTACTTATTAGCCATTTGTACATCTTCTTTGGAGAAATGCCTATTCAAGTCCCTTTGCTTATTTTTAAATTGGGTGATTTATCTTTTTGTTGTTGAGTTGTAAGAATTCTTTTTATTTTATTTTATTGATTTTTTTTACAGAGAGGGAGAGGGATAGAGAGTTAAAAACATCGATGAGAGAGAAACATCGATCAGCTGCCTCCTGCACACCCCTACTGGGGATGTGCCCGCAACCAAGGCACATGCCCTTGACCGGAATTGAACCTGGGACCCTTTAGTCTGCAGGCCGACGCTCTATCCACTGAGCCAAACTGGTTTCGGCAAGAATTCTTTATATTATACTAGAGGCCCAGTGCATGAATTCGTGCATAGGTGGGGTCTGGCCAGCCCAGCCCCAATCGAGGCAGATCAGGGCTGTGCCTGCTGGGGGGAAGGGCTGCAGGAGGTTGGCCAGCAGGCCCCACCATGCCCCTGATTGCCTGCTTCACAGGCCGCAGTGGGCATCAGAGCAACCGGTTGTTCTGTCGTTTCGGCGTTCTGGTCGCTGGCTTTTTACATATATAGATTCTAGAGAGTAGACCCTTATCAAATTTATGATTTGCAAATATTTTCTCCCATCCTATAGATTTTCTTTTCACTCTCTTTAGTGTCATTTGATGCACAAAAGTTTTTGGTTTTTTTTAATATATATATTTTATTGATTTTTTTTACAGAGAGGAAGGCAGAGGGATAGAGAGTTAGAAACATCGATGAGAGAGAAACATCGATCAGCTGCCTCCTGCACACTCCCTACTGGGGATGTGCCCCCAACCAAGGTACATGCCCTTGACCGGAATCGAACCTGGGACCCTTGAGTCCGCAGGCCGACGCTCTATCCACTGAGCCAAACCGGTTAGGGCGATGCAAAAAGTTTTAAATTCTGTTAAAAGTCCAATTTATTCTTTCTTGTGTTTGTGTCATATCTAATTGCCAAATCCCAGGTAATGATTTGCCCATATGTTTTCTTCTAAGAGTTTCATAGTTTCCACTCTTATATTTAGATCCTTGATCCATTTTGAGCCCATTTTTGCTTATGGTTTGAGGTAAGGGTCCAATTTCATTCTTCTGCATATAGATGTCCAGTTATCCCAGCATCATTTATTGAAGGAATTATTCTTTCCCTCATTGAATGGCCTTGGCACTCTTGTTTAAAATCAATTCATTATGTATATAAAGGTTTATTTCTGGACTCTTAATTATATTCCATTGGGTCTATATGTTTATTCTTATGCCATTACCAGTTTTGATTACTGTAATTTTATAGTAAGTTTTTTTAAATTTAAATTCTTTATTATTTAAAGTATTATATGAGTCTCCTTTCCCCCCCATTGACCTCTCCCCGGCCGCTCCCACCCCCCAGCACATGCCCTCAACCCCCTACTATCTGTGTCCATTGGTTATGCTCATATACATGCATACAAGTCCTTTGGCTGATCTCTTACCCCATTCACCCCCACCTTCCCTCATAGGTTGGACAGTCTGTTCGATGCTTTCATGTATGTCTATGGTTCTATTTTTGTTCATCAGTTTATATTGTTCATTATATTTCACAAATGACTGAGATCATGTGATATTTATCTTTCTCTGACTGGCTTATTTCACTTAGCATAATGCTATCCAGTTCCATCCATGCTGTTGCAAATGGTAAGAATTGCTTCTCTTTTACAGCAGCGTAGTATTCCTTGTGTAGATGTACCAGTTTTCTAATCCACTCATCTGCTGATGGGCACTGTAGTAAGTTTTTATATCAGGAGTGTGTGTCCTCCAAATTTGTTCTTTTCCAAGATTGTCTGGCTATTTGGGGCCCCTTGATTGCCATATGCATTTGAGAATCAGAATTTCCATTTCTGAAAGAAAAAAAAGAGGCTGTTAGAATTTTGGTATAGATTGCATTGATTCTGTAGATCACTTTGGGTAATATTGTCATCTTAACAACATTAAGTCTTCCAATCCACAAACATGGAATGCCTTTTATTTATTTAAGTATTCTTGAATTTTTTTCCAGCAATATTTTGTAGTTTTCAGTGTACAAGCCTTTCATTCCTTAGTTAAAGCTATTCTTTAGCTATTTTGTTGTTTTGGACAATATTGTATCTGTATGTAGATTAAAAAAAAATCCTCACCTGAGGATATGTTTTTATTGATTGAGAGAGAAGAGAGAGAGAGAGAGAGAGAGAGAGAGAGAGAGAGAACATCAATGTGAGAGAGAAATATCAAACCTGCAACCTAGGTATGTATCCTGACTGGGAATAGAACCTGCAACCTTTGGGTGTACAGGATGACGCTCAAACCAACTGAGCCACCCAGCTAGGGATATGTAGATTTTTAGAAGCCATATTGATCCTGGCCAGTGTGGCTCTGTGGTTGAGTGTGGACCCATGCAACAAGAGGTTAAGGATTTGAAAAAAAAAAAAAAAAAGAGGTTAAGGATTTGGATGTAAGAGTAGGAGGAACATCTCCTCAGGGGAAGAGAATCATTCTTCATCAGACTGAAAGAAAAGAGGAAGATGAGTGAAGCCATAAAGAAATCCTGGGTGCCTGGCTGGTATGGCTCAGTTGGTTGAATGTCATCCCAGGCACCAGGAGGTCGCTGGTTTGATTCTTGGTCAGGGCACATTCCTGGGGTTGTGGGCTTGATCCCCATTAGGGGGCGTGCAGGAGGCAGTCGATTGATGTTTCTCTATCATCGATGTTCCTATCTCTGTCTTCTCCCTCTCCCTTCCTCTCTCTAAAAATCAATTTTTAAAAAGCCATATTGAGGGGTCATAGGCAAAGCAGAGCAAACCAGGTAAACAAGGTCACAACGATGTGAAATACTCCTTTATTAAGGGAACCATATCTAGCTGGGAAAGGCTGAATCATCAAAGTGGTGTGGTAGGGATAAGGTGAAAGAGTGAGCAAGAAGTGAATTTGGGGCCCTACATACTATGAGAAGTGATGGTAGCCAATCAAGGATTCTGGATTCTCCTAGAAGTCTAGTTAATACCTGCTCTCTTTTTTGACCTCCTATACATCTTTTTCTTTCTTAATATATTTTATTAATGTTTTACAGAGAGGAAGGGAGAAGGATAGAGAATTAGAAACATCGATGAGAAAGAAACATCAATTAGCTGTCTCCTGCACACCCCCTACTGGGGATGTGCCCGCAACCAAGTCACATGCCCTTGACCGGAATCGAACCTGGGACCCTTGAGTTCACAGGCCGACGCTCTATCCACTGAGCCAAACCAGTCAGGGTCTATACATCTTTTTGCCCCCTTAATCATAGCTGATGATCTCATTGAGACAATAGAAACCATCAAAAAGGAACTCCCTCCTTTTCAAATCATTAATCCCACCTGCATGTGCACCCAGGGAGTCCTTTTGATCCTGGTTACCAGGAAGAAGGTGTTCTTTCTAGCAAAGGTCACATTCTACTTGGCTACCAGGTACCACTCCCACCTAGTCAATTCTTTTCTGCCTCAGATACCCTCCATTTCCCTTAATCACCACTGTTTCTCTTTCCATTGCTTCATTCCCATCACTCCTTGCAGTTATCCCCCACCTTAAAAACACTTCCTTAACCTCATGTTCCCCTCCAACAACCACCCAATTTCTCTGTTCTACGAAACAAAAGTTCTTAAAAGAGTTGTTTATACAGGTTTTTCTCTATTCCTCAACTCTTATTAATCTTTAAAAAATTTACTTTTTTAAGTGGTAAAACAAATGGAAACAGAGTACCTGTATTTCTGTAGCATAGCCAACAAGCTCCCCTCCCCGGGGCAACAACTATTCTCAGTTTCTTGCATAATTCTTTCATAGATAGTCTATAAATTAAAATATAAATATAGTATATATCTACAACACAAAGTGTGAACACTAATGTAAGTTATGGACTTTAGTTAATAATAATGTACTAATACTGGTTCATCAAATGTAATAAAGGTACCACAATAATGGAAGATATTAATTATAGAGGAATCCCTGAACAGGAGGAAAAGGGAATATATGGAAACTCTGTATTATCTGCTCAATTTCCTGTAAAACCAAAACTTCTCTAAAAAATAGTCTATTAATTAAAAAAAAAATAGCTATCACACCCTACTCTTAGGTCAAAAAGAAAGTCAAAGCTAAGAAAATCAGACTGGCCCTAGCCTGTTTGGCTCAGTGGATAGAGCATTGGCCTGCAGACTGAAGGGTCCCAGGTTTGATTCCGGTCAAGGGCACATGCCTGGGTTGCAGGCTCCGTCCAATGTGCAGGAGGCAGCCAATCAATGATTCCCTCATCACTGATGTTTCTATCTCTCTCTTCCTCTCCCTTCTCTGAAACCAATAAAAATATATTTGGGGAAAAAATTTTAAAAAAAGAAAGAAAATCAGACTATGTAAAAAATAACAATAATAAAAGCATTACAAAGTACATTAGTTTACAATTAAAGCAGAGCTTAGAGGAAATTTGGTAGACATAAATATATATAGTAATAAATAAGAATTAGAAAAAGAATAGCTTAAAGAAAGCAGAAGGAAGAAATTAGTAAATTGCAAAGGAGAAACTAAAAAATCAGAAAATAGAAAAATTCTGGAAATAGTAAGTATGAATTCAAGAAATAGTTCTTTGAAAAAACAAGACAAGCCCTTGCTGGTCTGGCTCAGTGAATAGAGCGTCAGCCGGAGAACTGAAGGGTCCCAGGTTCGATTCTAGTCAAGGGCACATGCCTGAGTTGGGAGCTCGACCCCCAGTGTGGGGTGTGCAGGAGGCAGCCAATCAGTGATTTTCTTCTCATCATTGAGGTTTTTATCTCTCTCTCCTCCCTTCCTCTCTGAAATCAATAAAAATATATTTAAAAAAACTTAATTTATTAAATATTCCAGACATACTGAAAGGCACACCTGTGAAACCACCACCAACCTAAAGAATAAAACATTACCAAAGCATTTTTAGCCCCTGTGCACTTTTTGATTAAATCTCTCCAGTTCACCACTATCTTGAAATTGTAGTGTTTACCATCCTCATGCATTTCTTTATAATTTTATAACACATATGCCCCTAAAAAGTTTTATTTTGCACGCTTTAAATTATACAGTACATATTCAACCTCTTTTACCCTGTTTCTTTTTAGATTATCCACGTTTGTAGATATGGCATTAGTTCATTTTCCCATTGATTTTTAGAGAGTGAAAGGGAGAGGGATTGATGTAAGAAACATCCCTTCAGCCCTAACTGGTTTGGCTCAGTGAATAGAGCGTCGGCCTGTGGACTGAAGGGTCCCAGGTTCGATTCCGGTCAAGGGCATGTGCCTTGGTTGCAGGCGCATCCCCAGTGGGGGGTGTGCAGGAGGCAGCTGATGGATGTTTCTAACTCTCTATTTCTCTCCCTTCTCTCTGTAAAAAATCAATAAAATATATTACCAAAAAAATAAAATAAAATAAAATAAACATCCCTTCAGTTGCGTTCCTTTAGGAGCCCCAACCAGGAAACCAGGAATCCAACTTCAAACTCAGGTATGTGCCAGGTATGTGCCCTAACCTGGAATCGAACCTGCAGCCTTTCCGCGCACAGGACCACGCTCACGCTCCATTAACCTAGCCACTCCAGCCCGGCCGTTATACCATTTCTGGAATTTTATTTCAATTAATTTCCGCAAAGTCTATGGGTTAAAACCGTTAGGTAATACATTTTGCTGATGAGAAAACAAACAAACGAACACCCACCTCTTCGTTTTGAGACACTATTCTTCACTCAACGCCGCGTTTTCCTGCCAGCCCTACAAAGGCCCTTGACGGCCGTTTCACTGGGCATCCTTCCCCTCACCACCACCCTCTCCAAAGCCTCCTCCTTCCCGTCACCACCACCCTCTCCAAAGCCTCCTTTGCACCGAGGCTGCCCTGGAGGGCGCCGTGGCTAGGGAACGCGCGACAGCGACAGGATTTGGACCACTAGAGCCACCGTACCCGCCGGTCCCCTCTCGGCTTTCCTCCGCCGCGCTGGAGAAGGCGGGGCCGGAGGCTTCCGGCAGCACCGCGCTTCGGGATTGGCTAGCGCTTCGGACACCGGAAGTGCCGCCGTCTCTCCCTTTCCAGAGCCGCTGTCGCCGCCGAAGTTTACAGGGCTGCCCCGGAAGTCCTCCGCCCGCCTCCCGTCCTCGGCGAACATGGCGGTGGACTCGGCGATGGAACTGCTATTTTTAGATACTTTTAAACACCCCAGCGCTGAGGTAAGACTTGGCTTCTTGATTCCGATTCTGCTTCTCCACGGTGGGACGCTTCCAAAAATAAAAATAAAAATCCTGAGGCGTGCTTCGACTTTCCCTCCTGCCGGCGGCGGCCTTACATTCTGCACGTCCACACCCCCTCCCCCCAGCTGGGTGTGGGCACCACGTCTGCGGGAGGGCACCGGCGGCCAGGCCCTTGCTCTGCGTTGTCTTAGGCTCCGGCGTCTGTGGTTGAGTTGGCTCTTCTGCTGGCTTTGCTCCCCTGCCCCCGTGCCCCCGTCAGCTTGGGGCCTGGAAAATACCTTGGTTCTGCGGTTTAGCCCAGGTGGTGCTGGGGAGGGTCTCAGACGGCCTGTGTTTGACAGCTGTCCCGGAGGCCGAGCAGCTCACGATGGCTTCGTGATTCCTAAGTCCCTCCTCCCAGGTCCCTTTTCCTAACGGGAGTTAGGCTGCCCAGGTGTGACACCCATTCGGTTCAGGAGTCACCCGTGAGGACGTGACGTATTTGCACGGAGCGGCTTTTGCGTGGTGGCTCCCTGCGAGGAGGGGAATAGTCAGATAATTGCTGTCCAGCTAGTAGAGTCGTTTTGGGAGGCGAAGGTGGGGAATTGTGGCGTCATCTTTTCGAGGTAAACGGAACATGAAGGATGAGCGTTACTCCTTTGTAAAATAGACTTAATAATAGTGCCTGCCACATAAAGTTTAATCACATGCCAAAATGATTTGGATATTAAAGAGGTTAACGTGTACAAGGTACATAGCAAATGCTCGGTAAACCTTAGCCAGTATTAATATTACCACCACCCCCCCCCCCCCCCGTGACTAGTACTATTATTATAATCATTACTTTATTATTATTGTTACTGTTAACGGTTCACTTTCTCTATTTCTCAGTATGATCATCTGAGGTGGATGGACATTAAGTCCTGTGATAGGAGCATTTAGGGCAACAAGGAAGAGCAGGAGAGGGTCCATTCTTAGCCTGTTTTGGAAAAAGTATGGGAGCAGGGAGATAAACGTCATGATTTCGTCAAGACTGACTTGGAAACCAGAAGGGAATTGGCTGTGTTGTGTACACACAACTGTGAGACATTATTAAACATCTAAAATGGAAAAAAAAAAGAATGAACATTAAGTCTATAGGGAAATTTTTAAAACCTCAGAACCCACATTTTCTTTCAGTGTAAACGTAATCATTTTAGAGAACTGTTCTTTCTTTGAAGATAGCGATGATAGTGGGTAGTGGTTGTATCTTAATGCGTTACTTGACAAAATAAAAAGTCAACAACGTTGACTTTCTAATTATTTTAACAAATGGTTTATAGGTCTATAAAAAAAGTTTGGAAACTTGAGCATGTTTTACTAACAATGCATTCATTTGTGGTCTCTGATTTCATGTGGGTCAGTTAGCTCTGTTCAGTGAGTATACTTTTCTGACTAATTACAGCTAGGCTTTAGAAAACTCAGGATGGAGGCAGCAGAATTGGATCAGAACAAGCCTATTATGTGTACAGAAATAGCGAACAGTTAAAAATGAAACAAGCATATGATGAATTAGTGTAGGAAAATTGGCGTTCACCACTTACATATTTAAGAAGCTAATATTTCTTTATTTTTAGACAAACATTGAGGACCAGGAGAGGATAGGACCAGTTGTGTGGTAGTAAATACCTTCTGGCAATGATTGGGAAAGGCTTAGTAGAGATCATATTTGATCTGAGTCTTGAAGAAGTAGAAGTTTGTGGGGGAGATATGGAATATTGAGATGTTTGTTCTTAAGACATTTATAACTTAAGTATTGGAGATTAGGTCCACAACATTATAACTCAAGTTAGAATGTTATGATTGCATGAAGAGACAGAGTGGGAATTCCTTGGGGTTTATCACCTTTATTTCCAAAATGCCCATCACTTGCTGACATATTAGGACCTTAATCAATATTTATTTAGCTCCCTTTGTTGGTTCAAATAAAGGCTGTGTGAGTTTAGAGGAGGGAGAGATCACTCTTCATTTGAGATTATCAGGGAAGAGTTCATCAAGGCAGTCGGCATATGAACTTGGTCTTTGGTGCAAGATATGTCCCACAGTTGTAGACAGGAGGGCCTTCTGGAGTAGTGACTCCTCCATAGTGTTTGCTGAAAGTAGCAGTACGCAGTGACACCTGAATGACAGTTCTAAGCCAGATCATAGAAGTTGTTGGATGCTCAGCAAAGGAGTGGAAACTTTATTTTGTAGGAAATGGGTAGCTTTTAAGCAGGTAAATTATGTGATTAGTAAAATACATTAGGTAGGTTAATCTATCAGTAATATCTAAAATGGTTCAGAAATATTTAGAGGTGACAAATCATGATGAAAAGATTAGAGGAGTAGTGAAAGCAGGAGTTAGCAAATGGGCAGTAATCATTGTTAGCTTTTTAAAAATATGTTTTTATTGATTTTTAGATAGGAAGGAAGGGAGAGGGGGAGAGAGATAGAAACATCGATGATGAGAGAGAATCATTGATCGGTTGCCTCCTGCATGCCCCTACTGGGGATCAAGCCCAAAACCCAGGCATGTGCTAAAGTTTCACAAGGGAAATATTTAAAAGGGTTTGAGGATGCTAAATGAATTGCATATTGTGTTTGTGGTTTGTTTGCCACTTTTTAAAAACTAAAAATACTTTAGTAAATTTAAAAATATTTTTTATTGATTTCGAGGAAGGGAGAGGGAGAGAGAGAGAGAAACATCAATGATGAGATCGAATCATTGATTGGTCCTGATTGGGAATTAAACCATAACCTCCTGGTTCATAGGTTGATGTTCAACCACTAAGCCACACTGGTTGGGCTATTTTAGTAAATTTTAATTTCATTATAGAAAAATTAAAAATTATATAAAAGCAAAAGCTTTCATAGTTTCACTTTTCTTAGATCTCAGCTATTATTAATTAAAAATTTTTTTTCCAAGTCCTCTAGTAAATACATACAGGGTAGGGCAAAGGTAGGTTTACAGTTGCAAGTATGTGAAACAGTTTATTTTTGTATTATTATTTATTAATGTATTTTCTATGTGAACAACTGTAAATGTACTTTTGCTCAACCCTGCATATGCTTAAATGTATACACCCATTGTCCACTTTAATGTACTGATACTGTAATATTATTTTGTGATATCTTTTACCTAATGATGTGTAATGCATCTTTATAAATCAAGACGTACACCTATATAACATTTTAAAAGCAAGCTTCATTTTTAAACAATTGAAAAAATTTTTTTGATTTTTTTAAAATTGATTTCAGAGAGGAAGGGTAAGGGAGAGCTAGAAACATCAATGATGAGAGAGAATCATTGATTGGCTGTCTACTGCATACTCCCCACGGGGGACTGAGCTTGCAACCTAGGCATGTGCCCTGACTGGGAATCACCTGTTGACCTCCTGGTTCATAGGTTGATGCTCAACCACTGAGCCATGCCAGCTGGGCTTAAACATTTTTTTTTATTAGGTAGTACATGTATGAGGTACAAATTCAAAAGGTACAAAAGGGTATAGAGAAGCCCAGCTGAGAGAAGATTTGGGATATACAAGGGAGAGGCACCTATCTAGACTTGATCTGGCTCACCTTTCAAGATAAAGTTGACATCTGAAAGGCATGACAGAGGAGTGTGGGAAGATTCTAAGCAGAGACAGTAGCATGATAAAGGTGAAAAAGCGCATGGTATGTTGGGCTATACATTCGGACTTGTTTTTAAGACCAAGGAGTTTGGCCCAGGGATAGTAAGGAGCAGGGAAGTGATACATTTACATTCTAGAACGACCTCACTGCAATAGAATGCGTTGGAGGAGAACAAGAAAGAAGTACAAAACCACTTAGTACTCCATTGCTTTTTTTTCCACATTGGAGTGCATAGTGTCTAGAACTATGTGACAGCATGAATGGAGGGAATTACATACACTTGGAAACTATGTAGAGGTTTAGTGAATAAGACTTGATGTTTGGATGGATGAATGACTTAGGTGAGAAAGAAGCCAGGGATGACAATAGTTTCTGTCTTTGGCCATTGTGTGGATGGTGGTGCTATCACTGATACAGTTTGTTGAGTTTGTGGTGCTAGAGGGACATTTACGAGGAGATTTCCAGTTGGCAGTTGGATATAGTGGTCTGGGGCTCAGGAGAGAGGTCCTAGATGGAGATCATGGATTTGGAGTTGACTTTTGGCAGCAGATCAAATCTTATTTCTTGAATTATGTTGATTATACTTAGCTGTTCTGTCCTATTTTCCTCCCCTATTTTGCCCTGTAGCCATGATGAATTATGCTTGCAGTTACTTGACCCTTCCACATTCCTGTTTGCTTTCCTTTTGTGCATACTTCTTCCTTTGCCTGGAAAGATTTTCCTTCTCTTACACTGATTGTTTCCTTGAAGAATTAATTAGCTCAGGTTCTACTTCTTTTGGGAAAACTTACCCCCCTCCCCCAAATCTGAGTTAGGTAAGTACCCCTCTGAATTTTTATAGTTTCCTGTGTGAGTCTATCTTAGTAAGTTATTTGTCTACCACAATAGATTATTCCTTAATGGCAGAGGTTGTCTTGCCTTTGTATCCACAGGACCTAGTATAATTTGAGACATAATAGACATTTAATAAATGTTTAGAAATAATTATTGAATAAAAGTCATAGCATCTAATACAGAAAATTTTCTATTTATAAGCAAAATAGATTTTGAAAGGCTGTAAAAAGCTTAAGTTCATTTTTGTAGGTCCATAGTGACTATATCCTAACTACTACTAATACCATTCATTAATTAGTAGCAGGCAGGGTAGAGGAGAATAGAATTGATAAACTTTTGTTCTAAGCTTCTTTTGTAAAATAATGAGAATTTATAACCATGTCAGTAAAGGAGCTTCTATGTACAGTCATGTTGCATAACAACATTTTGGTCAATGATGGACTGGATATATGACATTTTATCTTTGACAGTTAAAGCATTTTAATAATAAATTTATATTAAGATTTCTATGCCATATATATTTAATTATAATCTCTGAGTTTAAATTGCAAAATTGGGATGCCATCTCTCTGTCACATATTAGGAAAGACAAACTTGAACAATATTTTGGTCTGTTGATATGCATAATATTCTTTGCAGCTTCAAGAGAGACTGAAGACTCGGTCTTTCTAGATGCAAATAATGTGAACCATTCTTCTCATTATGAACTTTGACCACTAGGTAATGCTGACTGACTGAACTAAGAAAAGTTGATGTGAAATAGTCCAAAAACAATGTGAAACTTTCTTTTAAAATTATTGATCACAAGAGCTTCATTTGTTTGATCTTAAGTCAATTGATAGAAAGAAATAAGTATATACTAAATTTATGCTATCCATTTCTTTTATTATGATAAACTTAGTTTGTGTATTTTTTTCTTTTTTAAATTTCAGAGAGCGTTTGCCTCAACTATGCTGTGCCTTGGTATTAGTTAGTGTGTTAAGTTTAAGAGATTAAGCTAATTTAAATACAGATCCACAATCCCTTATCTATAATTCAGAAATTCTAGAAAAATCTGCCCTGAATTCATTTGAGCATGTAGTCTGATCTGAACTGACATGATGCTAGTTCGAATCTTTATTTAGTATGAATGCTTATATATGTAACTACAGAAATATTAATGTTTTGATGAAAAGGCACTGTCCCAGAAGCCACTGTGGGTGTTAAATAATAAGCAGTATTTGTATCATGTTAGCTTTTTAAAGATCTGAAAAAAGTCAGGATTCTAAAAGGTATCTGACTTTAGAGGTTTCCAATAAGGGATTGTAGGTCTGTATTGGCTTAAGCAAAACATCAGGGAGGAAGATACACTGTAGAAAATGTTAATATACAAATGGAAAGATTTAAGTAGGTACATTTTATCATCAGCTATTTTTAAAAAATGATTTACATAGTATAAGTAATATAATAGCAATGTTTTAATGATAAGGAGTTGAAGATTATTTGTGACATTCTGAATGAAACAAATTGAAGATGAATAATTTTTTTTTAAGATGAGTAAATTTTGACTTAGTGTTTTACTTACAGTATGTCCTTCCCCCTCCCCTTTTTAAAGCAAAGTTCTCATATAGATGTGGTTCGTTTTCCATGTGTGGTTTATATTAATGAAGTCCGAGTCATACCCCCAGGAGTAAGAGCCCATAGCAACCTGCCTGACAATAGAGCATATGGGTAAGTCAGCTTTCCTTTTAAAAGTATTTTTGACTAAAGGTTTTCCTAGTAACATATTCATTTTTTTTGGTAATTTATATATTAAAAAAATTTTTTTTATTGAATTTATTGGGGTGACATTGGTTAAAAAAATTATATAGATTTCAGTAGAAACATTTTTTTCCCCAAGGAAAGAAAATTAATGTTTTATTACAAACTCATTTTATTAGGCTGATATCACCTTAAGTCATATAAAGACAGCATAAGGAAAGGTAACTATAAGTCCATTTTGCTTATGAACAATATGTAAAAATCCTAAACAACATATCCAGTATATATACCTAAATCCATTAATATGTTACAAATATTGGATCAAGGAAGGATGATTTAGCTTTAGAAATTCTATCAATGCAACTCACTGTATTGACTAAATAGAACTCTTTCATAGTGATCTTGATAAATTTCAACATTTATTAATGATTATAAAACTTCTGCATGCTCAGCTTCTGCCACTTGAGTTATATGCTTCCCAAGCCTCAGTTGTGTTTGTTCCCAAAGCTCTTTCTTTATACCAGTTGTCTTTGCTATTTGAATTATGTAATTTAGTTAAATGTTATATAAACAAAAGCATTTTAATTGTGAAGAACTGCTGCTCTGAAAGTTCAATTTAATGTTTTGGAAACACTTTTTAAAGACAAATCAATAATAAATTTTGCTATAAGATCTTTGTATTCCCTGTCATAGTTAAAAGCAAAGGTCTTGTTCCTATATCAAAAGACACATTTTTAAATGCAAAATTTTAAGATAATATTTTATAAGTAAAAATATCAACAAAATAAATCCTAAATCTTTATGTTGCATTGTAAATTGACGCTAGGTTTTCTCTATAATCCATATATCATTATAAACTTAAAAAGAGTAATTATTTGGCCTAAGTATTAGTTTAAAATTGTTCTTTTCATTTTTCTTTAAATTAGTGGAAATAGGTTTATTGTCATTTCCCAAAATATTCTAGAGTGGCATAATGTAGTAGATGAAGTACTTTTAACCTTTTCCCTTAAAAATAAATAAGAATTAGTCTGAATATTTAGAAATATATTTTTGTTATATAACTACATTTTTTTTAAACTACATTTTTAATACTATTTTAATAGTAATCAGTTTTCCTGACTTATTGACAATCTTCTTAGCCTGGTACATGTGTCTTTTTAAAAATATGTAGCTTCACATTAGCCATTAGTTGTACTTAGCAAGTTGTTATTTGAAGCTTCTCTTTTTTTAGGCTCTATGTTGGAAATAAAATGTAACACATGGTCACTAACATGGAGTTGCTGATAATTTTGTAACAACTGACATAAAACAGGAATTTGATCTTTGTAATATGAGTATTCATCTTTGATTTTAATTACATGTATTGGAGATCTAAACTAAATTTTGGTTGTGGAAACATGAATATATATAATAAATATAACTCTATAGATTTTTAGCATATAGCCTAGGTATTAAACTTATGTATCAATACCACATTTCATTATGTTCATGCTGTGATAGCTCATTTTCTATTATGTGGAGTTAAATCAGCTACTTAGTGGTAAGTGTTATGGTACAGATTCATAGTTAAGGACTCATTTTTTAATAATTGTGATATAAAATCTTCACATATTTTTAGGTCATTCAAAAGTAAGACAAATGCAAAACAAAGCAATGTTTAATGTTTAAGCTGAGAAATCATTATGATTGACTATCTTTTTCCCCATGTTTAAGAAAATAAAAATTAATGTTTTTTATAATTTCTTTCTTCTTACTTTTCCTATAAAGGGAAATATTTGTAAAAGGAAAAGGAGTAATGATAATGTATCCTGCAGTCTACTCTAATTGTATTGCTTTTGGTTAAGAACAGTCTATTAGTTATATATTGCTGCATAACAAATTAAATGAGTTTAGCAGCCTAAAACAGTAAAACAGTTATTATCTCACTATTTCTGAGGGTCAGGAATCTGGGAGTAGCATAGTTGGCTCAAGTTTCCTCTTGAGCTTATGGTTAAGATTTGGGCCTGGCTGCAGAGGCCAAAGATTTGACTAGGGCTGGAGAATTGGTTTTGAACTCTCCTGTTGGCCGGAGATTTCAGTTCCTTGCCAGGAGATCCTCTCTTTGAGGTGCTCATGTCAAACATGCAGTTCTCAAGAATTATTTAAATCTTAGGAATATTATATCTTAATTCTAGAATTGATCTTAAATTTGCACTTATTATTATTATTTTCTTGGTTATAATTTGAACTGTTTATTGCAAAAGCTGACATTTCAACTTTGTTTTATTCACAGGGAGACATCTCCGCACACATTTCAGTTAGACTTATTCTTTAACAATGTAAGCAAACCAAGTGCCCCTGTTTTCGATAGATTGGGAAGGTATGTACCTACTGGGTAATTTCACCAGAAACTCATGAATTAGTAAGCAAGCCTCTTCGTTTTTTATGTTTCATTTTTAATATATTTTATTGATTTTTTTACAGATAGGAAGAGAGAGGGATATAGAGTTAGAAACATCGATGAGAGAGAAACATCGATGAGCTGCCTCCTGCACACACCCCACTGGGATGTGCCCGCAGCAAAGGCACATGCCCTTGACTGGAATCGAACCTGGGACCCCTCAGTCCACAGGCCGACGCTCTATCCACTGAGCCAAACCGGTCAGGGAAAAATAGGTGCCTTATAAAATTTTGGTCCCAGTATAGTAAATTTTTTGAAGACTATAATGCTATGGTTCTTTACTCTCCCTGTACATTAGAATTGCTTGGGGGATTTTTCAAAAATACTGATACCTACACTCACCCCAAATCAATTATATTAGAATCTCTAGAGGGTTCGTTTTACACTTAAAAACAAAACAAAACACAAAACACTTTGGGGGAAGTAAATAAAACCCAAACTTTGTAGTTTATTAAAATGAAAATTTAGCATGGTTTTATTAAAATATATGAAACTAGGAAGACTTACTTCTTCACGAACTGTAATGTTCAGAATTTGAGCCTATATATTTATTCCTACTCTTTTGGCAGCCTGGAATATGATGAGAATACGTCCATCATCTTTAGACCCAACTCAAAGGTAATAGTGGAAATCATTTTTCAATTTGTTACTGTTTGTTTTCACCTCCATTCAGAGTTTTTGGTCCAAGTAAACCAGTGATGCAGATTGTCAGCTTATTTCCAGAATATCACCATTACTTCTTTGATTCCTCTTGTACCCAGAAACTATTTTAAAATGGAGCAAAGACATTGTAATGTCATTCTTGACCTATAAAGCTCTTTTTTCTTCTAATTTTATATTTGAGTCAGGAAGAGGTCAGCGTCTGTGCTTTCCCTTCTTATATTTAGGTGGGCAAATTCAGAAGATGATAAATAGGTCATCTTATTTGCAGAATAAAAATATTAAACACTATTGTGCCTTAGTTAAGGTTTCCTAAAAAATACATATTTCATATTTCTTCCTTTCATACCAAAAGTATGCCTTTTTTCTTGATATACCAAATGCCATTCTAGAAGCATCTAGATCTGAATCATGGAAGATCTTAAATGCAAAAATAATTGTGATCTAGTTTGAAATTACTTAGCACACTGTTTTTGGTGGGATATGGGTGTTTAATCCTCTGCGCCCTGTTTAGACTAAAAATTTCCTTCCTTACTTCTTTATCTTCTTAATTGGATTTCTGTTTAGAGTCTGTCAATCCCTGGGCATAGTCTTTAAGCCTTTTTTCTTGTCCCCAGTTTCCCTTTACTGGAGTTTGCTAGAGTTAGCCAGGAGAATAATAATTTGTTCCTTACTGTACCTCTAGAATGGGTTATATTACCACTTATTACTTCATTTTTACCTAACATGGTAGAGTGTAAAGGAAACTCAGAAGTCAGGGGCTAGTCCAGGTTTTTCTACTAACACTCTGATTTTCTTATTTGTTGATAATATTTGCTCTGATTACCTCTCATAGTTTTGTGAATATAGAGGAATTAATGTAGATAAGTTCTGGGAAAATTGTTATTTTTATTTTATAAGAGTATTGAAGATTAATGTCATTGATAAAGTCTTTGATCATTTTAGGAGAAAGTTTTGCAAAAACAATTTGTTTAATGCTTTTTTAAGTACAACATGGGTACATAAAATATTACCTGCATGTTTGAATTGGGCATGTAAAAAGAATGCTATACAATTTTATGGACTTTATAAATGTTGAGGCTGAGCACAATTTATACTTTTGTGCACCTCCATTATCATTGTAACTATTGGGGTTTAATTAATTAATTGGCAGTAACTCCCACTTAATTTCATTCTCATTTCTAATCCCTTAGTTAGGAATCTGTTATGCTGTTTGTACAGGATTCACATATGGTGTGGGACTGGTGATGTTCTTGAGACAGGCTTAGAGATGGTAACTCTAGAGGGCCATATAAAAGCTGTGCTTATGGGTGAATTTTCACCAATATTGACCTTTGCATTTTCAGCATACTTTTAAGGACTTTAGTTGAACCACAAAGTAATTTGATATCAATTTACTTGTAACATATTAAAACATTAATTTGAAAGATATTTTCCCCTAACAAATCAGGTGAATACTGATGGTTTGGTGCTAAGAGGCTGGTATAATTGTCTGACACTGGCAATCTACGGATCAGTGGATAGAGTGATAAGTCATGACAGAGACTCTCCACCACCACCACCTCCACCTCCACCACCTCCTCAACCACAACCAAGTTTGAAAAAGAATCCAAAACATGGTGAGAATTTTAAACTTGCTTCTGTCAGTGACATTTATGTTCATTATAGCAGGAAAATGTAATTCAAAGAGCTCTTCTATCTTTTGAACCTTGCTTAAGACTTGACAAGGTATTTATCAGTCTCCCATTCTTTCCTATAAAAGTTTCTTTTTATATTGAAGAGGTTACATGTTATTTTCTTCCTCTACTTTCCTACAATGCTTTTAAAATTATTTTTTAAAATTTAAATATGTAAATGATAATGTAATCAAGTGGTTATTCATAGTTTACTATAAAAATTATCTCTAAAAGAATTGAAGAAGTCTGGCCGGTGTTGCTCAGTGGTTGAGCCAAGAGGTCATGGTTCGATTCCTGGTCAGGGCTTCCAGGCTTGATCCCCAGTAGGGGGTGTGCAGGAGGCAGCTGATCAATGATGTTTCTCTCTCATTGATGTTTCTGTCTTTCTATCCTTCTCCCTTCCTCTCTCTAAAATCAGTAAAAACATTTTTTTAAAAGAATTGAGCAATAAGCAATAAATTTGGTATATATTTTTAGGATACTCATTTTAAAAAATAAGTTTTGATTTTTCAATTACAACTGACATGTAATATTATTAGTTTCAAGTGTACAAGCCAGTGGTTTATTTATATAACCCACAAAGTAATCACCCTAATAAATCTTGTACCCATCTGACACCATACATAGTTAATTCAATACTATTGACTATATTCTCTATGTTGTACTTTATATCCCCATGATTATTCTGCAACCGCCAGTTTGTACTTCTTTTTTTTAAGTGACTTATTTTTCCAGAACCAGAATCTAATCAAGCATTTGGTTGTCTTTTAAGTTTTTGGAAACTTAGAACAATCACCCCTGACCACCACCCCCCCTTTTTTTTAATTGATTTCAGAGCGGAAGGGAGAGAGAGAGAGAGATACATCAATGATGAGAATCATTGATTGGCTGCCTCCTGCATGCCCCATACTGGGGGGGGATCAAGCCTGCAACCCGGGCATGTGCCCTTGGCTGAATTGAACCCGGGATCCTTCAGTCCGCAGGCGGACGCTCTATCCACTGAGCCAAACTGGCTAGGGCCAGTTTGTACTTCTTCTTCTTTTTTTTTTTAAAATATATTTTATTGATTTTTTTACAGAGAGAGGAAGGGAGAGGGATAGAGAGTTAGAAACATCGATCAGCTGCCTCCTGCACACCCCCTACTGGGAATGTGCCCATAACCAAGGTACATGCCCTTGACCAGAATCGAACCTGGGACCTTTCAGTCCGCAGGCCGACGCTCTATCACTGAGCCAAACCGGTTAGGGCCATTCTTTTTCCCCCCAGAGTTGTATTACGTTGTATGAATGTATTATAATCTAGTTAACCAGTCAGTCCTTGAAGAATAT
Source organism: Cnephaeus nilssonii (assembly GCF_951640355.1). Classification (NCBI taxonomy): domain Eukaryota; kingdom Metazoa; phylum Chordata; class Mammalia; order Chiroptera; family Vespertilionidae; genus Cnephaeus; species Cnephaeus nilssonii. The sequence goes on along the minus strand of NC_137089.1, from coordinate 9,120,407 downwards.
TTAGGTAGTTTCCAGTTTTTGATTGTTGCACATAAAGCTGGTGTGAACATTCATGTACACCTTCCTGCAGGAAAATAAGTTAATTTCTCTAGGTTAATGTGCAAGAGTATACACATTATATTTTGGTATGTGGAAAGTCAGAAACTCTAACTTTCATTAATATAAATTAGCAAAATTCTATTAGACATCAGGACAGAAAAGTTGATCAATAAATCCTGAAGATAAAAAACTCAAATCATGAGTGGTATTTTTGTCATGCATTCATTTCTCTATACTTTAATAACCTGAAAGTTCTTTTTCTGTCTCTAATTAAACTCTAGCTGATGGGGAGAAAGAAGATCAGTTTAATGGAAGCCCCCCAAGACCACAGCCAAGGGGACCAAGAACTCCACCGGGACCCCCTCCGCCCGATGATGATGAAGATGATCCTATGCCTTTGCCAGGTACAAATAAAATCAGTGCTAGTTTTTTTTAACCCTCTTGATTAATGTTAATAGTGCTTTTTGATTAAAGAAAAGAAATTAGATGCTAGTAATAAAATCTTGATGAATGGTCCTCCCCTTTCTTATTGTGTGTAATTCTTTATATTGTTTTGTTGGCATATGAAGTTATTTTTTAAAAATCAGTTAATTCATTTAAAGCTGTCACAACATTGCTTTGAAAATAAAGTGTTAATGTGTTATAGTGTTATGCACAGAAGAGTACCAGTAAAAATAAGCACTATGTAGTGGAAGAGATAAAATTCTGCATATTTAATAGATAAAAAGAAAAGAACTAGTTTATGGTGTTAGAACATAAAATATTAGACTTGATTAACTTTGACTATATAAAGTTGTACAGTGTATATTCTTAGTATTTTTTAAAAACAAGCTTTTTATAAAAAGTATAAGATAAATCATTCAAAATGTCACTAAGTAATTGCAATTTCCAATCCTGCTGCCTCATGTTATTTAAACTATTAAAATAATCTGTGCCTTAAGGACCTGAATAGATATTTTTGTAAAAGGACATACAGATGTCCAATAGACATATGAAAAGATGCTCAACATTAATCACCAGGGAAATGCAAATTAAAACCACAGTGAGCTATCACCTCCCACCTGCCAGAGTAGCTGTCATCAGTAAATCAACAAACAACAAGTGTTGGTGAGGATGTGGAAAAAAGAGAACTCTCATGCGTAGTTGATAGGAATGTAAATTAGTGCAGCCACTATGCAAAACAGTATGGAGGTTCCTCAGAAATTAAAAATAGAACTATCCGAGTCAACAATTCCATTTCTGGGTATTTATCCTAAAAAATCCAAAACACTAATTTGAAAAGATATATGCACCCACATGTTTATTGCAGCATTATTACAGTAGCCAAGATATGGAAGCAATCTAGGTGACCATTGTTAGACAAATGGATAAAGAAGAGATGATAAATATATACAATGGAATATTACTCAGCCATAAAAAAAGAATGAAATCTTACCACTTGCAACAACATGGATGGACTTAAGGGTATTGTGCTAAGTCAGACAGAAAAAAAACAAAACCATATGACTTCACTTATATGTGGAATCTAAAAACAAATAAATGAAGAAACAAAATAAACTTATAGAGTACAAATTGATAAGTCGCCAAATGGGAGGGGTTAGGAGGATGGGTGAAGAAGGTGAAAGGGATTAAGAAGTATAGATTGGCAGTTATAAATTGGTCATGGTGATATAAAGTACAGCATTGGGAATATAGTGAGTATTATTGAAATTACTGTGTATGGTGTCAGATAGGAACTAGACTTATCAGAGTGATCACTTTTTAAAGTATATAAACGTCTAGTCACTCTGCTGTACACCTGAAACTAATATAATAATATTGTATCTTAACTGTAAATGAAAAGTAAATTTTAAAAAATAATCTGTGCCTTAAATCAATTTTTCAGTGTCTGGTGACAAGGAAGAGGATGCTCCACATAGAGAAGATTACTTTGAGCCCATTTCTCCTGATCGGAATTCTGTTCCCCAAGAAGGTCAATATTCTGATGAAGGAGAAGTAGAAGAGGAACAGCACGAAGAAGGAGAAGATGATGAGGATGATGTGGATGTAGAGGAAGAAGAGGATGAGGATGAGGATGATCGCCAAACAGTAGACAGTATTCCTGAAGAGGAAGATGAAGAGGAAGAGGAAGAAGGTGAAGATGATGAAGAAGGTGAGTTATATTAGCTAGGACTTTCTGGTTTTAAGTGCTAGAAGCTAATTTGATGTATGTTTGAGCTATGCAAAAGAATTTATAATAAACACTAGAGGCTCGATGCACAAAATTTGTGCAAGGGTAGGCCTTTGCAGCCCTGGCTGCCTCCAGCCCCAGCTGCCAGGGGACTCGCATCCCTGTTTGCCTCGCAGCCCCGCCCCCTGCCTGTACTGCCTTGGCCTGGCGCTGCCACCACACACCACTGGTTCCCTGGTTCCGCAGAGTCCCCCAGTCGATCGCCCCGCAGAGGGTGGCCTGGGCTTCTCTCTTTGGGGCGATCTTGGAGCCCCGGATTGATCACCCTGCTGGCCGGTGGCCTGGGCCTCCCTCTCTGGGGCAATTGTGGGGCAATGGCGAGCCCCCCGAGCAATCGCATCGCACCCGCCTTGGCTGGCCTGGCTCCATTGCGTGTCATAGCGTGGTCATCTGGACGGTCGTTCTGCTGTTCGGCTCTTTGGTCGATTTGCATATTACGCTTTTATTATTATAGAAGATAGGCTTTTAAGAAACCCAAGGGTTGGAATATAACTGCGCTTCAAGACTTGACTAGAGGTTGGATTTCCGTCTTTGCTTTATATTACTATTTTATATTCTGTCAACTAACTTGTTTTTCTATTCACCCCACAGTTTTAATCTCTCTTTTTATTCAACCAGTTTACCTGGCTGTATCTCGGTTCCATTTCCAATTTCCTGGGTTTTGTTTGGCTTGCTACACTATAAGTTGCCCTTTGATACCATCAGCTTTGATCAGGGAAGCAGGTCATGCAGCAAATACATAGTGACTCGGAATTTGGTAGGCTGTTTTCAGAATAAGGAATGGTGTTGTAGATGGGTGGAATTCCTAAAGATGTCTGCCACCTAGATATTTCAGCAAAAAGTTACATTAGTTTTAGAAATTCAGGGAGAAAAGAATCTCAGTACAGAAATATGTGATGGCATGATGCTAAAGACTACTTTAATTAGGCTTTGCTTTTTTTAGAAGCAAAAAAAGAGAGATACTCAAGCTGTTGGACTCTTCATTTGTCCAAGAAATGGCATATAATTTTAAAGCATTTATGCAAAATGACAGATAATCTGCCTTGGTTTTTTCTAAAATAGTGAAGATTGGAGTTATTCTGCATGAGAGTGAGGCTCATTTCAGCATCACAGAGGCCCTTTTACAAGGTATAAATAATTAGGTTGAGTGATACTTTCTTTTGAAAGAAGAGCCTTTTTTTAAAAAAGTTTATTGGTTTTTAGAGAGAGAGGAAAAGAGAGGGAGAGAGAGAAACATCAATGTGAGAGTGCAACATTGATTGGCTGCCTCCTGTACACCCCCTGTCAGGATTTGTGTCTGCAACCTGGGCATGTGCCCTGACCAGGAATCAAACCTACAACCTCTTGGTTCATGGGATGGTACTCAGCCAACTGAACCATACCTGCCAGGGCGAGTGATACTTTTTTAGCTTCCCCCATTCCCAGAACATCAAGTAATCCTTTTTAGATGTATTGTATTTGACTGGCAAATAGTAGTTAGATTTCAGGCAGGCTGTTTTCTTTATCAGAGGACATTTTAGTAGAGAAGGTGAGAGAATAAGGCTAGTTAATTTCTAATTTTATTTTTGTGAGGAAAAGATACCTGTAGCATATTTAGTTGTAAAGCTGAGCAGAGATAATAGAGGACTTTGCTTATGAAGTTTCTTCATAATTATTATAAATGTTGGTAATTGTTAAGGTGTTGGGGCAGAAGTTAATTTTGTTGAGGAAATCATATTTTTGCCATGCTATTAAATAAATTGTTTTTGATTAATTAGATTTTTTTTCATTAAACAACAATGATGTAATATTTAAATATTATCCAAACTAATTTTCAGGTGATGATGGTTATGAACAAATTTCCAGTGATGAAGATGGAATTGCTGACTTGGAACGGGAAACATTTAAGTATCCAAACTTTGATGTTGAATACACTGCTGAAGACTTAGCTTCGGTTCCTCCTATGACATATGATCCATATGATAGGGAACTTGTGCCACTTTTATACTTCAGCTGTCCATACAAGACGACTTTCGAAATTGAAATCAGTAGAATGAAGGATCAAGGCCCAGAAAAAGAAAATTCAGGGGCAATAGAAGCCTCAGTGAAGTTAACTGAACTGTTAGATTTGTATCGGGAAGACAGAGGTGCAAAGTGGGTAACGGCTTTAGAAGAAATTCCAAGTTTAATAATAAAAGGATTAAGTTATTTGCAATTGAAAAACACGAAACCAGACTGCTTTGGCCAGTTGGTAGACTGGACCATGCAAGCTTTAAATTTACAAGTAGCCCTTCGCCAACCCATTGCCTTAAATGTCCGACAGCTCAAAGCTGGGACCAAATTAGTGTCCTCACTAGCAGAATGTGGAGCTCAAGGAGTCATGGGACTGCTCCAGGCAGGAGTGATCGATGGATTATTTGAGCTCCTGTTTGCTGATCATGTCTCATCTTCCCTTAAGTTAAATGCTTTTAAAGCTTTGGACAGTGTCATTAGTATGACAGAAGGAATGGAAGCTTTTTTAAGAGGTAGACAGAGTGAAAAAAGTGGCTATCAAAAACTTCTCGAGCTCATACTTTTGGATCAGACTGTGAGGGTTGTCACTGCTGGTTCAGCTATCCTTCAGAAGTGCCATTTCTATGAAATCCTGTCAGAGATTAAAAGACTTGGTGACCATTTAGCAGAGAAGACTTCATCTGTTCCTAACCACAGTGAACCTGATCATGACACAGATACTGGACTTGAAAGAACAAACCCAGAATATGAAAATGAGGTAGAGGCTTCAATGGATATGGATCTTTTGGAATCCTCAAATATAACTGAAGGGGAAATAGAAAAGCTTATTAATCTCCTGGAAGAAGTTTTCCATTTAATGGAAACTGCACCTCATACAATGGTCCAACCTCCTGTTAAGTCTTTCCCAACGATGGCGCGTATTACTGGACCTCCAGAGAGGGATGATCCGTATCCTGTTCTCTTTAGGTAAGGCTTCTTTGGTTTGGGGAAATTATTTCACAGATGATTGGCGGCAATTAGATGTGGTTGATTTTTTTTTTTTAAATGTCTAATGCATATCTGTGTAAGAATACTTGATATTTAAAAATAGCCGTGAGACTGAGAAGTATGTTACAGTGGGTGAACTATATTTTGTTAGCATTTAAAGTAGTATTAGCAACTTAAGTTAAATATAGAATTATCAACAACAATGCTTAGATAAGCACATATATGAGCAAGAATAAAGGAGAAACTGCTGAATTGCTTCTAGAAAGATGGTGTAAGAGGATGGGTGACATAGGAAGGAGAGCTTTTCTGTATGAACCTTTTACCTTCATTCCTCTAACATATTGTAAGTTAAATTTATATCTTACTAACTTAATTTTAGAGGCCTGGTTAAACATATCTTTAAGGCTTAATTAGCATTTGTTTCTGCCATCTACCTTTCTTGTTATCTGTTGATAGAGTTTTGCCCACGGTATATTTTTTAAATTTTCTTTTAGTTTTTGAGACTTTTTTAGGGGCATTTTATCTGTAAATAATTTTATAACTAATGGAAAAATGCTATTTTTATTTTATTTCCTATATCTGTGATTTATCTGTGATTGAATTTGCCTTGATTTGGGGCATAGTGCAATAACACAAAATAGGGTATTTGTTCACTCTTAAAGTCTATGCCTGTCCATTCTTGTTTTTAGCTGAAACAGATCTTGCCTTAGTTTGAGTTCTTATAAGGAGGAATAAGAGATAATATTTGCTAGAACAATTATCTGGTATGAGGTCAAGAGTACAAATGTAGGGGTTTGGCTTAGAACAAGATATAAAAGAAACCTTATGAATGCACAGATATACATTTGTAGTATGGAGACAGTAAAGGAGCCAAGACACTCCTCACTGATCACTTGTTTTTAGTAAAGTGGGAGGTAAGGCATGCACTGAGGATGACTGAGGGAAGTGAATGTAGGAAATTTTCAAGTAGTCACTCAGGGGAAACTAGTAATTTATGACCTATTAAATCTTGTTTTTTCCACCATAACTGAAGGAGGTATATTTGGGTATCAGACTTTAGGAAATAAAGAGTCTGAAATTCAACATTAAAGAATTTTGATTTAGTTTTTAGAATGTGGAAAGATCTTGAATATCTGATACGATATGATCAAAGTTGTCCTCAAGGATTATTTGTTGCAAGATGTATTGCAGTGGGAAAGAAATTGGAGTTATTGGTTAGATAGGCTGGTCTGAAGATTCTAGGTACTAAGTGTTGTGTTAAGTACTTGGCCTCAATAATGGCATTTACAGGGGATGGAAAGACAAATATGCTACTATTAAGAGAATCTGTAAAAGCAGTTATTGGAACTTGGCAAGTAGGTAAAACACTGAGAAAGAGTTAAATATGATTTTAGCTAGGGTAACTATTGGAACTGTGGTGGTTTTGTTGACCAAAACTGGTAAATCGGAGGGAGAATGAATTTTGAAAGGAGAAATAATTGCATTTTGGAAGTGTTCGTTTGAAATGATGGCTGTACTCTAATGTCCTGTGTTGTGGTCTCCAAAATTTGCTAGGACTCACAGGACTTAGTGTTTTACTCACACCTATGATCTATTACAGAAAAAGGATACAAAGCACAATCAACAAAGGAAGAAAATATATAGGGAGAAGCCTGGGGAACCAGTTGTAAGCTTCCAGAGTCCTCCCAGTGGAATTAAACAGGACCCAATTAATTCCCCAGAAAAAAAATTGTGACATGTGTGAAATGTTGCCTACTGAGGAATCTCATCAGAATATCAGCATCCAAGCTTACTGGGTAATAGCTACCCAGTATGTAGCATGTACCAGAATTCCAGACTCCCAGAAGGAAAGCTTATGTTCCAAGCAGCATCTTCTAAACAACTAGCCCATTAATGATGGAGTTTTCCAAAATAATAGAAAATTTAATAAGTAGGAAATTACCCTAAGGCTTCAAATTACATATTGTTTGCACAAACAGTTTAGGCACAGTGAGTATTCTTAACAGCTGGGCGGTGGGAACCCTCCCCAAATTCAAGTCCCAGATGCCAGCCAAGGGCCAATCTTGCAAGCAATCCTTTCTAAGAATTCGAAGCAGTCGAAGGGCTGTCATGTTAACTGTTTTCTGAATAAGGAAGTTCATGATGTTCTTAGAGCAGAGTAATTATGGAGTTTTATCTTCTTGAGAATTCTGTTTGCCTTTATGTAATGCTACTAAGGGTGTTTATTATCATGAAGTAGAAGCCTAAATTTAAGCAATAATATTATTGAAGAGGCAATTTTATACTGTGTGATTCTAACTATATATGATATCCTGGGAGAGGCAAAACTGTGGAGACAGTAAAAAAGATCAGTGATTTCTAAGGGTTGTGGGAGAGGAAGGCATGAATAGGTGGAGTATAAAGTATTTTTAAGACAACAAAAATACTCAGTAGCAATTGGGTCTATTTTGGGGTGCTGAGTAAATTCAGAATTTTTCTACTACAACTATATGCTAAGAAATTTTTGGATTTGATAAAAGAATGCGATGTATAGTGGTATTAACTAGTCAAATACTAAAAATTGATAATTTGACATTTTTTTCTTTAGAGGTACTAATTACCTACAATAAATCGAAATATACTATATATTTTTATAGTATATGTTCTATATTTTCTTAGATACACTAATTCAGATGTGCCATGGGTAAATTAGGACTATGGTGAAAAAGGAGCATTTGATAAATAGCCTGGTAAAAAGGACCGGAATTTAAAGTCGGGATTGATCCTGGAAAGAGAAAACTTGTCAACATTTATTCAACATCTATTGAATGTTAGCAAGGAAAAAGCCTCACAGAACTTTCACGTTTCTTTGGCTCAGTGGAGGGAAAATTTGCTACTCACATTATGTTTTTAAGTTAAAGCAGTATATTGCTGAGGATAAGAATTATGGCCATTAAAATTTTTACCTCTCCTGTCTAATGACTACTGAGTAAATGAAGAATGTTTCACACTGACTTAATATATATCAATTAATTTTTCTACAGGTATCTTCACAGCCACCACTTCTTGGAGTTGGTTACCTTGCTTCTGTCAATTCCAGTAACAAGTGCCCACCCTGGTGTGCTGCAAGCCACAAAAGATGTCTTAAAGTTTCTTGCACAGTCACAAAAGGGTCTTCTTTTTTTTATGTCAGAATATGAAGCAACAAATTTGTTGATCCGGTCTTTATGTCACCTTTATGATCAAGATGAAGAGGAAGGTCTCCAGTCTGATGGTGTTATTGATGATGCATTTGCCTTATGGCTACAGGACTCAACACAAACATTGCAGTGTATTACAGAACTGTTCAACCATTTTCAGCGTTGTACAGCCAGTGAAGAAACTGACCATTCCGATCTCTTGGGAACCCTTCACAACCTTTATTTGATTACTTTTAATCCTGTGGGAAGATCAGCTGTTGGCCATGTTTTTAGTCTTGAGAAAAATCTCCAAAGTCTTATCACTTTAATGGAGTACTATTCCAAAGAAGCCTTAGGGTAATTCCCTACTTACTCAATTTTCTATTATATTGGAAAACTACATCATTAATGGGCTAGTTGTTTAGAAGGTGTTGCTTGGAAAGTACAAACTAGGATTATTGCGTTGAATAACACATAACTTATTAATTTAAGGATTAGAATGACAGTAACCTAAAAAATAGAAAAGGTGGCTGTGAAACAATGAAGTGGATCTTTTAGCAGCTTCTTCCTGTTTTCCTGTGGTGCTGACAAAGATTGCAACTGTGTACTCCTGCTGATTTGTGAGGAGGGGAATCCCAAGCACAGGAATATATACCTTGAGAGTAATGAGGACTATCTCGCTGTCTTCTGTCCTCTATTCTTGGTGCTCTGGTTTCAGAAGTGCTTTGACTGGGGGGTGGGATTGAGAATGATGGTAGTTTTCAAGGCCTGTCCTGTAGGGCAGAAGGTTTTAGCGTATGGGCAGAGAAACATGCTCTTCCTGGCTCGTGTCACACAAAGCAGTGGCATCCAGGTAACTGGCCTCGCAGCTGGGTCTTGCTATGACTTCCTGAGTGACAGGTCTTTTAGGGAAAGGCAGGCAGCAGAGGTTTCAATGTGGAGCTGTATCTTAATCAGTTCTGTAGTGGAAGTCTGAATGATGATGTCAGTAGATTGATTCAGCATACTTGTTCCTGTTTATCCAGAGTGGACAAACATTTTCAAGTGTTACTTTCTAACTTTTCATTGCTAATGAAGTATATTTGTTAATATTTCATTAATATTCTGATCTTATTTCTTAGTAGAATTTCACTTCCATTGTGATATGCTTTGTTTATATACTTTTAAGTAGTGTTTTTAGGTGAATTGGAGGTGAAATTTAAAATCTGATTTCTTGTCTTCAGGAAATTACTCAGGTTTCATTGTAAAATTCCTTGGTCTCTTTAAAACCAAGTAGAAAAAAATGTTTAAAATTATTCCTGAAAAAATTGTTTTTGTACCCAAAACCTTAAAATCTTATTTTGTTTCAGTGATTCCAAGTCTAAGAAGTCAGTAGCTTATAATTATGCATGCATACTTATTTTGGTGGTGGTTCAGTCTTCCAGTGATGTCCAAATGCTAGAACATCATGCAGTATCTCTCTTGAAGCTTTGTAAAGCAGATGAAAATAATGCTAAATTGCAAGGTATGGTACTTGAGTTATTTTAAGCATTTATGATATCTGAAGGAAAAAGCCTTTATATATCTATAATTAATACTTTATTATATTTTCATAATATACCTAGTAATACTCTGTTTTTAGCTCCTTGAAAGTACCTTTTATGAAGGTATTTTATATGGTGTTCTTAAAAATATTTTTAGGAAATTGCTCAAAGTACCTTTTTCTGGAAAGTCATGGAAATTGGTGGTTAGTTTAGGTTCCTAATAAAAATGGAAGAAGTAGTTTAAAAACAAACTCAAAAGTTCAGTTTTGTGTAAAGTTTGCATGTGTATGTTTTTTTCTATATATGTATTTCTAAGTACAATGCTGTTCTAAGTACAACTTAACCACAACTTAACCATTTATGGTTAATAAACACGTGTAATCCTTAAAAGTGAAGAATAATGAATATGACTATTATATTCTAAAGTATATAAATGTGTTGAATGAAGTTTATGGCAAGCCTTATGGGGGCAGTCTTAAAAAGTTCAAGTTATCTAATTACAGGTTTTTATTCTTTTATTTTGGTTCCTGGCTTGCTGACCTTACCCAGGAGAAAATTTGATAACATTGAGTAAATATTGTAAATAGTATGTGGCTTTTATTTCTTTTCTTTTCTTAAAATTTCTTATTTATTGGTTTTAGAGAGAGAGAGACCCACACACACACATGATTTTTGCATTTTCCCACTTATTTATACACTTATTGGTTGAGTCCTGATGGGAGTCAAACCCGCAACCTTGGTGTATTGGTACGACACTCTAACCAACTGAGCTACTCAGCTAGAGCTTTTTTTTTTATTCCTAACTGTAAATTTTATATGTGATGCTACCAGTAAAAGTTGGGTTGTAATCTTCCAAACTGGAAATAGATTTTCCCCCTGAAGTATGCTTTTATAAAAGGAGGGCACACAGCATCTTCAGAGGTATTATTAATGCTTTACTAATTTATTCTGGGCAATGGACACACTTGTATTTGTTTTATTATTATTTCTTATATTTTTCACTTGAGCAATATAGGCTGTGTATATGAAAGTTAATTTTAAAATGCATAGGAAAATACTCATGTACATAGTCGTAATCCTCAGGAAGGAGTGTAGAACCAAGGAAGACATGGCAGTGTTTAGTTTCCTTTAGTCATTGCTATAAAGTGTCTGGAACTGGTATATTACTTCTTATATTAGAATGCTTTTTAAAAGAATATATATTTTTATTGATATCAGAGAGGAAGGGAGAGGGAGAGAGAGAGAGAAACATCAATGATGAGAGATGTTCCCTGCACATTCCCTACTGGGGATCGGCCTGCAACCCGGTCATATGCCCTTGACTGAATCGAAGCTGGGACCCTTCAGTCCGCAAGCAGACGCTATATTCACTGAGCCGAACTGGCTAGGGCTATATTAGAATGCTTTTAAAAAAATACTCGGTGATAAAGTTTAGGTGTTGGCCATTCCTTTTAGGAGAGTTTTGAGTTTAGTTGTAAATGGTATATTTCATTCACGTCTGTTTTATAAAGAAAGCTTGCTATTATTATTTTGGGGTGATAGTGTACTTTTAATTTTATAAAGGTAAATTAGGAAAATGACAAAATTAAAAATTCATGTTAAGGGAAAAGGCACTCAGTAAATGTCCCCCCATGGGTTTGATCCTGTTAGAAATTAATATATTTTGTGCATGATTTTTTTAGAGTGTGTGAGCAGTGACAGCATTAGGTGAATAAACTCTGTGTTATTAGTTTATAAGCAATCAGCTTTATTAAAAAATTGTCAATGTTACAAAAACAGTTTAATTAGATTATCTTGTTTATGAATTATTTACATTTTCAGAAACCAAATACTAAAAGTGGTTGCTCCTTATTTCTAAACCAGTATATTAGGGCATTTATATTTCATTTTAAAGTTTAAGGAATTAGACATAAGTTCATCCCTGTATGAAATTTAGATTATTGAAATCAGTATGGTCTGATAATGTTTATCTTTGGAAAAAAGTACCATTATTTCCTTTGTTATAAAGGCTCTTATTTTAAAATATTATAAGTTACTCTTTTTGTTTTTAAGAACTCGGCAAGTGGCTTGAACCTCTGAAAAACCTTAGATTTGAAATTAACTGCATCCCAAACCTAATTGAATATGTTAAACAGGTAAGTAAAACTAAAAAGTGCCTGTTTTTATGAACTGTACGGTAGTATATAGTAATGATGCATTAAATCACTTGTGTAGATAATGTAGTAATTGATAAGTATACTGCTTGATTCACTAGACGTTTATTAATAGATTGGTACATGAATGTAGGTGTGTGTATATATACAGGAACATACATGCACACAACCTTGTGCATTCTACTGCTTTCCACTACCAGATTCTGTCATATTTTTTCTCTCAAATCAAATCAGAGTAGTATCATCTGCCATTTTGATGACATTTACAAGAGTGTTTTAAAGTTTAATGCTACAAGAATATAACATATAGAGTTTATTTTAGTTAAACTTTAGTGGAAAAGAATTTCCTACAAAATTTTTAGGTGAAAAGTGATGGAGTCAGTTTCAGATAGTTGCAGTGGGGGCTAGTTTTATTTTTGTTAATTTGGGATGGTCAGATTTTCAATTGAAATAATTCGTAGCCATCCTGCCCAGCCTATGTACCTCAGTTGGTTGAATGTCATCCTATGCACCAAGAGGTTGCCGGTTTGATTCTGGGTCAAAGCACATGCCCGGGTTGCAGGCTTGATCCCTGGTGAGGGGCGTGGAGTAGGCAGCCAATCCATGATTCTCTCTCAATGATGTTTCTCTCTTTGCTCTCCCTTCCTCTCTAGAAAATCAATAAAACCTTTAAAAAAAAAGAATTCATAAAAAGTGAAAATCATACTATATAATAAAAGGCAAATATGCAAATTGACGGAACGGTCGAATGACCGGTCGCTATGATGCGCACTGACCACCAGGGGGCAGACACTCAATGCACGAGCTGCCCTCTGGTGGTCAGTGCGCTCCCACAGGGGGAGTGCCACTTAGCCAGAAGCCGGCTCACGGCTGGTGAGCGCAGTGGCAGAGGTGGGAGCCTCTTCAGCCTCCACGCAGTGCTAAGGACCCCTTGGGGGATGTCCGACTGCCAGACGTCCCCTGAGAGGTCCCGGACTGTGAGAGGGCACAGGCTGGGCTGAGGGACCTCCCTCCCCAGTGCACGAATGTCATCCACCAGGCTTCTAGTATAATTTATAATATTACAGTTGAAAATTTATATAATTCAAGTAATTCGTAACAAAAAATTCATTAAAATCATTGGCGTTATTAGTTTTAAATGTTTAAAATTTAGTTACCACAATGTGTATACATACACATTGAGGCCTAAAAGTGCTTATAAATGCATAAAAAGTTTTACACCTTGGGGCAGAATGGACCTTGAGTGATCTTTCATTAACAGATGAGCTATGTGTATGGCGTATATGTGTGTATGTGTGTGCATGTTTATAAACAATCTTGGTCTTGGAGTGGAAATGTATGCAGTACATTTTTAATCTGTTGCTATTCTGACCCAGCAACAACATGTCCATTTGGGCTTATCTGATTTAGAGTTTTCTAAACCGACTTGTCTGCCCTTTTCTTTTTACTCCATCTCTTCTGAGAGTACTTTCACCTCCCATGGTACCATCATATTCTTCTTCGCTTCTTTCTCTGTGCATCAGGAGACCATCTATGGCCTTTCATTATATTCAGTCTTTAGTTTAGCAGGAGTATGGTAAGGTCCTGTAAATTTAGATGGTCATGTGTTTGGGGTGCTTGTGCATGGTCAGGAGAACATATGAAGTAACCAATAAATATCAGATGGCCTTACGTAAAAGTATTTAACCAAAAAGAAATTTAGTTCTAGAAATTTGAATTAATTACATGCTGTAATTAAAAGATTTTTGATTTTTATATAAATCCTTATCCCATTAATTATGGTTATTATAAGTGACTCTCATTCCAAGATATACTAAAAACAATTGATCTAAGACTGAAACGTCACTGTGTGGCTCCCTGATGCCTTAGTAATTTGTGGAATTGTTGTAAGTTAACAAGGAAGAAATTAGAAGAAAAGATCCTCTAAGTTGCAAAACTATGAGGGAAAGGAATTTAAGTTTTTCTTTTGAAGTTAAAATTGAAATAGTAACATTTTAATGTTATTTCTTCAAAGTTTTTTTAAACTATCTATATGCCGCTCTGTGGAAAGTACAAAAGAAAAGAAATATAATCACAACTATCTGTTGTCAGGAAACATAGTGCTAAGGACAGAACAAGTGTATTTTTATTTCTTCTAACCATGCCCCAAATGACTATCATAACTAGACTCCTGTGGTATCTGCGCTTTTAAAAAAATGTATGTTATGTAGTTCTAAACATTTCTCATTACTTCTTCAGTGTTTTTTTTTTTAATCCTCATATGAGGATATATTTATTGATTTGACAGAGAGAGGAAGGGAGAGAAAGAAACATCAATGTGAGAGAGAAACATCAGTCGGTTGCCTCCTATACGTACCCAAACCAGGGACCAAGTCCACAGCCCTTTTGGTACACGGGACGACGCTCCAGCCGAGCCACTTGGCTAAGGCTGCTTCTTCAGTTTTGAAAGAGGTTTATTACCTGTAGTGCTTTGTCAAATTAGTCATTGGTTCATTTTTGGGAAAGAGGATGTATAGAAAGAATATACAAAAAGGAGCTACTTTAAATTCTTATTACAGAGAGTCTCATACATTTTTGTATGTTACTTTTGTTTTAGTACTTTTTAACATACTTGTACTTTACAATTATTTACATAATATCATATGGTACAACATATGCCAAAGTTCAGATAACTTTTATAAACTTTATCAGCCTTATTTATGTTTTAAATTTACTTAAGAAATGTATGTAAATTTTAAATTCATATTTTTAACTAATGCCTTCTCTGGAATTTTCTCTTGATCTGGTAGGTAACAAGAAATTAAACTTTGTTTATTTTTATTTTTAAAGAATATTGATAACTTGATGACTCCAGAAGGAGTTGGCCTTACCACTGCCTTGCGTGTTCTCTGCAATGTGGCATGCCCACCACCCCCTGTTGAAGGTAATATGGCTATTTTAAAACTACCAATTTTTAAGCCTAGTATGAGTATCATTTATTAAATAAGATATTCAAGACTCTTAACTGATTATTAACATATAATTAATTAGTTTTCTTTTCCTCTTATATAAAGGTCAACAGAAAGATCTGAAATGGAATCTTGCTGTTATTCAGCTTTTTTCTGCTGAAGGAATGGACACCTTTATTCGGGTTCTACAAAAATTGAACAGTATTTTGACTCAGCCTTGGAGGCTCCATGTCAACATGGGGACTACTCTTCACAGAGTTACTACTATTTCAATGGCTCGCTGCACACTCACTCTTCTTAAAACTATGTTAACGGAACTCCTGAGAGGTGGCTCCTTTGAGTTTAAGGATATGCGTGTTCCTTCAGCACTCGTGACTTTACACATGCTCCTGTGCTCTATCCCCCTCTCAGGTCGTTTGGACAGTGATGAACAGAAAATTCAGAATGATATCATTGATATCTTACTGACTTTTACACAAGGAGTTAATGAAAAACTCACAATCTCAGAAGAGACTCTGGCCAATAATACTTGGTCTTTAATGTTAAAAGAAGTTCTTTCTTCAATCTTAAAGGTTCCTGAAGGATTTTTTTCTGGACTCATACTCCTTTCAGAGCTGCTGCCTCTACCATTGCCCATGCAAACAACTCAGGTATCACTTCCATATAACGTGCATCTTATAAATGACTGCAGTAACACTTTTTTAAAAGCCAGTGATTTTGTTAAAAAAACAAAACACCTTCATCCCCTTTCCCTAAAACAGACATAAAATAACTGGATGAGGGTGAGATAAAACTGAAGCAAGTCGGTCATTAAGGGAATATGAGGGTGACATTTAAAATGAATTTTTGTTAATGTGAATTTTATTATGCTGTTATGTATACTTGTACTTTTGTTATTTTTAAATCCCTTTTTTTCTCCTTTATTATGTATTAGAATTTGCCATTTACTAGGTCACTTCACCAATGGACTCTGCTCTACTGACTGCTAACCTGAGAACAATAAGATTTTTTTAAATGCATTGAATTCAAGCCAATGTTTAATTGTGTAATAGATGTTTTAAGCACCTTAAATGTTTTCAGCATGCAGTAAAGATGTTCTTTTCATAATAGTTCTTCCTGAACAGTTTTTTGTGACTATAAATAAATATTTAAAAAATCTACGAACACATACATTATACTTTTTTAACAGGTTATTGAGCCACATGATATATCAGTGGCACTCAACACCCGAAAATTGTGGAGCATGCACCTTCATGTTCAAGCAAAGTTGCTCCAAGAAATAGTTCGCTCTTTCTCTGGCACAACCTGCCAGCCCATTCAACATATGTTACGACGTATTTGTGTTCAATTGTGTGACCTTGCCTCACCAACTGCACTTCTGATTATGAGAACTGTGTTGGATTTGATTGTAGAAGACTTGCAAAGGTATTTTTCATTTTGCATTAAAATTTTTTTCAAGTTATTCTTGACACAGACAGATACATATTTTTTCACTTAGAATTTGGAAACCAGGGTTTAGAATGCTCAGATAAGATTCACAAATATACACCACATATACACAAATACCATATACATATACACACACCTATATAATGAGTGTATTTAGATTATTTTTAAGTAGAATATTTTCTTTCATTTCATGTGCAAATTGCTTGGAAGGCCTTGATTTTTGGTGTTTGAAAGGTGAACCATAAAGTATTCTGATCTAAGAAAATACGTTATTTAAAACCTAAATTTACAAAATTTTATAATAATTGTAAAATTCCAGAAAAGTTGTCATTTTGAAATGTTTTATACAAGATTGGTATAAGTTGGTATATGTTGAAAAACAATTATTAGTTAAATAATACCTTAAAATTATGAACTTTGTTTATTAAATGTATTGATTTTATTTCAGCACTTCAGAAGAAAAAGAAAAACAGTATACTAGCCAAACCACCAGGTTGCTTGCTCTTCTTGATGCTCTGGCTTCACACAAAGCTTGTAAATTAGCTATTTTGCATCTAATTAATGGAACTATTAAAGGTGATGAAAAATATGCTGAGATATTCCAGGATCTGTTAACTTTGGTGCGGTCTCCTGGAGACAGTGTTATTCGCCAACAGTGTGTTGAATATATCACATCCATTTTACAGTCTCTCTGTGATCAGGTATTTATAGTTACTTTATAAATTCTGTGTGTGTGTGTGTGTGTGTGTGTGTGTGTGTGTGTGTGTGTGTCTAAAAGCTGTTGATGTAACTCTTAGCTGTGAACAAGGAGATCTCACCTGTTTTATTACTCTTGCTGCTGTTTAGGGAGATGAATTTGACTAGGAACAAACAATAAAATGATTTGGTGCTTCACAGCTTCCTTGGGGTTTGTACTTCATAGGTTTCTTTGAAGAGGTCTTTCCTTTTCTTTATGAAATTGCATCCTTGCATAGTTGCCTTATGTGCCGCAGTATTGTGGGGGGTTAGTTTTGTCTGGTATGTTTATTTTCCTTCTAATTATATTAAACACCAATTCATTCTTGAATTTTATAGCTTTGTGATTAGTTGAATTAATATCATGGTTTCCTGTTAGGGCAACTTTTTTTTAACATATTAAATTTTTATTTTCAATTATAGTTGACATACAGTATTATATTAGTTTCAGGTATACAACATAATGATTAGATATTTATATAATTTATGATCACCCTGATAAGCCCAGTACCCATCTGACTCCATAAATAGTCATTACAATATTATTGGCTATATTCCCTTATACTGTATTTTATATCCTGTGACTGTATTTATAGGTGGCAATTTGTGCATCTTAATCCCTTACCCTTTTTCACCTCTCCGCCCATCCCCCCTCTCATCCAGCAACCATAAAATGTTCTCTGTATCTGTGACTTTGTTTTTTTGTTTTTAAATATATATATTTAATTGATTTTTTACAGAGAGGAAGGGAGAGGGAGAGTTAGAAACATCGATGAGAGAGAAACATCAATCAGCTGCCTCCTGCACACCCCTACTGGGGATGTGCCCGCAACCAAGGTACATGCCCTTGACCGGAATTGAACCTGGGACCCTTGAGTCTGCAGGCTGACACTCTATCCACTGAGCCAAACCGGTTAGGGCATGTATCTGTGACTTTGTTTGTTCCTTTATTTTTGTTTTGATTCCACATATGAGTGAAATCATATGGTATTTGCTTTTCTCTGTCTGACTTACTTCACTTTGCATTATACCCTATAGTTCCATCCATGTTGCAAATGTCATCAAAGTTTCATTCTTTTATTATGGCTGAGAAATACTCTGTTAGGACAGTTTTTGAAGGCATCAAAGGCTACTACAGTTTTAGTGTTTTTTTAGATTACTGTACTTTATAGATTCTGATTAAAAGTGGTAGTGTGTCTAAAAAAAAAACCCCAAAACACCTCAAACCTATATGTTCATGTTGACCAGTGTCACCCCAATAAATTTAATAAAAATAAATAAATTAGTATTTCTCCCAGCTGTCTATGTTATTGACTTTTAGTTTCGTGATTTAATGAGAATTGTTTTAACTTTGAAAGCCTATTGTGATTGGAATCTTGGCAGATTTCTATGTCTAATCATATTCTAGCTTGGCAAAATGCTCCTGCTGTTTAATCATTAGATGTGATCTTTTTTCAGGCAGAATATTTTTCAGTGTTAGAAAATTATCTTTTTCTAGCTAACAAAAATTTCGTTTGTTTACCTTTTAACACTCTAGTCAAGAAGGAACAATTTTTGTGTGACTTGTTTTCACAAAAAGGGTACCTGGTGAAAATAGTTTGGGACCTGGTAGAAAGGATATTTTAAGTTCTCATACCTCAAAATGTCCATTTAACTAGTGTTTGTTGTATAATCCATGTTAGCTTTTATGATTATGCTTAAGAGTACTATAGCATCCTAGCTGCTTTGATCACATAGACATTCTTGGCCTCAATTGTTATATTTCCCTTCTTGTTCTAGCTTTGTTTTACAGTTTTAACCTAAGTAGAATACTGGTTTGCAGTATGTTGAAATTATTAAAGGCTGTGAGACATACCTAAAAATGTTCTGGTAAAATCTACTTCTATAAAAAGAGTAGTGGGAGTTTTTAATTTGCTTAATATTAAAAAATTTGCATTTTAAACATATAAAAAACTAGAGGAAAATATTTATTTGGAAGATGTGGTTGGATGTTTATTTGCTCCATCAATAAAAATATATTTAAAATATTTTAATACCAAAGGTACTTCAGTTTACAGGTTGTGGATAAAAACTGCACTTAGTGCAATACAGAAGGAACAAATTTTAAAGTAAAAATATTGTAAAATAAGATATTTTTTCTTTAGTTATGTATACTTGTATTAACTTTCATAGGAGGGCAAATGACTCCTTTGTTTTTTATTTTTATTATTTTTTTCAATTTTTGTTGATTTCAGAGAGGAACGGAGAGGGAGAGAGACAGAAACATCAATGATGAGAGAGAATCATTGATTGGCTGCCTCCTGCACGCCCCCTACTGGGGATAGAGCCTGCAACCCAGGCATGTGCCCTTGACCGGAATCGAACCCGGTACCTTTCAGTCTGCAGGCCAACGTTCTATCCACTGAGCCAAACTGGCTAGGGCTGACTCCTTTGTTTTTAATGTGTTTGAATCAATGTATAGGATGGGACTGTAACAATATTTTGATGAGATAATTACTAAGTATTAAATGCTACGAATTTCTGAAGTAAAAATGATAACGATAATTTTTTTAAATTATTTTTTTTCTTTTCCCCACTTCCCTTACAGGACATTGCACTTATTTTGCCAAACTCTTCTGAAGGTTCAATTTCTGAACTAGAGCAGCTCTCCAATTCTTTGCCAAACAAAGAATTGATGGCCTCAATTTGTGACTGTCTACTGGCTATGCTAGCCAACTCTGAGAGCAGTTACAACTGTTTATTGACATGTGTCAGAACAATGATGTTTCTTACAGAGCATGATTATGGACTATTTCATTTAAAAAGGTAATGCTTTATCTAATTTAATATACTCTTGGCTTAAGTTTTCACTGTTAACACCCCCCCTCCCATATTAATTAATTTATAGCTATTACAGAAGGTTGAAGATGTGATTTCTTTCTCTATATTTATGGAGAAGATTGGTCAGCAGTAGCATGTGCTAATAAAATCTACAGGATTAAAAATGTGAATTGAATAGACAGACAAATTAATGTGGACATCTTAGAGTATTTAAGGAAATCTTACTGTTCCAGGGATGTTAATTCATGCTTTAAGATATTTGTTTGTTGATATATTCACTCTAGTCCTTCAAAGGTAATGATAGTGTGGTATTATGGACCCTAAAAGTGCTGATTCTATGGTTTTTATTTTCTAGGGGAATGGCTGAGATAAAATTAATTTGAAATGATGTATACCTCATGCTGCTCAGTCTCTCAGACATAATTTCTGCTCTGTCCGTGCCTTCTTCTTTTTCTTCATGCTGGCTAGATTTTCTTGGGAATTTGTAGGAGTATGTAGGGTTATGAGAAAGAGAGGAGGAGGAAACATATATTTGTGCTTCTCATTAATTCTTGTAACATTGGTTGAAAAGTTAAGTTCCAGGTACTGCGTTTGATGCTGGCTTCTACCCTTCTCCACTTCTTTGTCCTGGAAAAAACCTATCTTTTCTACTGTATGCTCTTTCTTAGTTGATGGCATGTCTGAACACTCAAGTTTTTCTCCTACCTTCCCCATTTCCCAGTCTCTCACCAAAGTCTTTAAATTTTACTTCTTGAATGTCCTTTTTCCTGTTGCCTGGATATCCTCCTATATAATAGAAGGGTAATATGCAAATTGACCGAATGGTGGAAGGATCAGTTGCTATGATGCGCACTGACCACCAGGGGGCAGACGCTCAACCTGGGGAGCACCGCTCAGCCAGAAGCCAGGCTGATCCATGGCATCGCTAAGGATGTCTGACTGATGGCTTAGGTTCGCTCCCCTTAGGAGGACATCTCCTGAGGGCTTCTAGACTGCGAGAAGGCGCAGGCAGGGCTGAGGGCCCCCCCCCCAAGTGCACAAATGTCATGCACCGGGCCTCTAGTTTATTTTATATCCTTTAAAACTCACCTTATACACTACACTTCCAAGAAAGCCAAAAATCTTTCCTTAATCCCTCCATTACTGGCTGGTTAGGTGCTTTCATAAATAACCCTTTGCATACCTCTGCCACAGTATTATATGTGATTTTTAAAAAAATATATTTTTGTATTGATTCCAGAAAGGAAGGGAAAGGGAGAGAGAAACATCAGTGATGAGAGAGAATCATCAATCGGCTGCCTCCTGCAGGCCCCACACTGGGAATCAAGCCCACTACCCAGGTATATGCCTTGACCGGGAATCGAACCATGACTTCCTGGTTCATAGGTCAATGAGCCACGCTGGCCGGGCAGTATGTGATATTTTTAGATAGATATTTTTAAATTGATTTCAGAGAGGAAGGGGACGGGGAGAGAGAGAGAAACATCAATGATGAGAGAAAATCCTTTGGGATTAAGTTCATGTTCTCTACGACCAAGGTCCATATGTTTAGCACCTAAGCTTTCTTCTATGTAATTTATTGTTTCAGATCTTATATTTAGGTCTTTGATCCATTTTGAATTAATTTTTGTACATGGGGATAAACTGTAATCTAGTTTCATTCTTTTGCATGTGGCTTTCCAGTTTTCCTAGCACCATTTATTTATTTTTTTATATATCTTTTTTATTGATTTCAGAGAGGAAAGGAGAGGGAGAGATAGAAATAGAAACATCAATGATGAGAGAGAATAATTGATTGGCTAGCTGCCTCCTGCATGCCCCCTACTAGGGGATGAGCCCCACAACCTGGGCATGTGCCCTGACCTGGAATCAAAACGTGACCTCCTGGTTCATAGGTCGACAGTCAACCACTGAGCACTCTGACTGGGCCCAGCACTATTTATTAAAGAGGCTTTCTTTTCTCCATTGTGTGTTTCTGGATCCTTTGTTGAAAATTATCTGCCATATTCGTGTGATTTTATATCTGGGCTCTCAGTTCTGTTCCATTGGTCTGTGTGTCTGTGTTTCTGCCAATACCATGCTGCTTTGATTGTCATAACTCTGTAAACTCATTGATCAGCTGCCTCCTGCATGCCCCACACTGGGAATCGAACCCTCAGTCCAGGCATGTGCCCTAAATAGGTATCAAATCATGACCTTCTGGTTTACAGGTTGATGCTCAGCCACTGAGCCATGCTTTTTAAAAAGTTTCAATATCTTTGGTAAAGTTCTCATTTTGTTTTCTGAGTGTATTGAATTATTGCCTGTCTATATTTTCTTGCATCTCATTGAGTATTTTCAGAACTGCAGTCTTGAACTCTCTATCATTTATATCACATATTTCCATATGTTCATTGAATATCAAAACTAAGAAACTAACCTTGACATATTATTAACTAAAATTTTCTTAAGAGCTTAAAGCTTATCTTTAAAAGGAAATGTCAACTATAAATAAAGCTTTGTTACATGGTTTGTATACACAGACACACCAAAGTATTTTTTGCTTTTTTTAAAATGGTGGACTAAGTTTCATTCTGTCTGAACTGAGATAGTTCATTTCTCATACTAGATTTATATGTTCTAATGTTAAGACTTTTTCTCTCTCTTAAAATTCACAGTTCTTTAAGGAAAAACAGTAATGCTCTGCATAGTTTACTGAAACGAGTGGTCAGCACCTTTAGTAAGGACACAGGTGAACTTGCATCTTCATTTTTGGAATTTATGAGACAGATTCTTAACTCTGACACAGTGGTATGTATATATGTATATCATATGTGTTTGTATTCTTAAAGTTTATCATAGGTTAAACAATCACTTCATTTAAAAAAAAAACTTGTAATGTATTTTTGGAATTTGGAATGTAGAATCTTGTTTTTTTCCTGTGTCCTCTCCCCATTATGAAATCAGATTTTTTATTTATTAAAAATTATAGATGTTTGAGTAGTCTTTATTGAATTCTAATTTATTAGACATTAATTTATGAATCCTCTCTGATTTTGCAACTTAAAAAGAGAAAAATACTATCCACACTATTTTTTACATTGAGTTGCTTTGCTAGGGTCATTTAGAATAGTCAAGTTTTATCAGTCTCTTAATTATTTACTGTCATTTAAATGAGCATTTACTGATTGTGTTTTGGCTGCTGTGATTTTGGGGGTGAATGTAAAGTTTATTATACTAGACTATTTTGGATTCATCTTAGATATGGATTAAAGATTATTTAGTTCTAAAATCTTAATAAGAGTTTCTCTTATTAGTATTTTACAAAATCATGCTTTATATTATGGACACATTTCCAGAAGCCATTAATAGGCCTGCCTTTAGGAAGTGCTTCTGGTCAAACAAGTTTGGGAATGTCTCCATTGATGAAACTTAACTGTGTACATTGGTATATTACAAGCTCTAAGAGGTTCTGGATAAATAGAAACTTGCTTTACTGCAATCTAATCCAATTTTGTCCAAATGTATTGCTTGCAAAATACTTGTGTGTGTGTGTGTGTGTGTGTGTGTGTGTGTGCGTGTGTGTACGTGCACAGTTGTTAATATCCCATGGGTTAGTATTCTGTCAACACTGATTTCAGAAATTTTACGCATATTTAAGATTTCTATTTGGGAAGAGTTGTAGAAGACTGTTTAGTACAGTGTTACCAAAATAAATATAATATAGAAGGTTTTCATAGGAAAAAAATTAAGTTTACTGTTTAGTGTATTTCTGTTATGTGTATATTTTATATTGAAAATATTTACTTCAATAGCCTTTCTTGACTGCCTATTCTCTTTGTAGCGATTGTGCCAATTTCACTGCTAAATTATTGTTTGTTTTATCTTACGTATAGTTTATTAAAGTGATTAAGTTTACCGGATGCTTTGATTTTAGAAGATTGGCATATTTAACAGTAGAACTGTGGCTACCCTAAAGAGATTTACTACTTATTATTTTCACCAGATCATAAGTGACATTGCTAATAAAACAATGTGGTAGATTTTGTTTTCTTACACATATGGTAGATTTTCTTACACATATGACCAGTTAAACAGTTCCTAATAAAAACCACCAACCAGTGTTTATTCATGAAATCCAGAATCTGCTGAACCCTCAAGTACTGCTGAGTAATGCTTTTTATTCATTCCTTATCAATGCCTTTTTTTTTTCTTACCTCCTTGGTTAAAAAGATTAAGGCCATTTTGTTTAATTTCTAAATCATTTCACTCCCTCTTAGATTGTTTCCTTGTTCTTTTTAATCTCTTGTTTTTCTTCCTTAATCAGGAAAAATATTCCCCTACATTACCTCATTTCTATCTATGGCATAGATCTCCCTTCTAATATTCTGATTCCTTTTCTCTCTTCTCTTTTCCTCTCCTGTCCTTGCTCTTAGCTAATGTATAGAATTTCTGAATATCAAAAATAAAATTCATTATCTTCCCCCATAAACTTGTTTTATGTTTTTATACCATTGATCTTTCCTGACATTCAAGATAGAACTAATGAAATAGTAGCCAGTTTTCCCTCTTCTGTTCATCATTTTCAGCTGCTTATTCTTCATTAATTTATAAACAACCTTTTATACTTTACTAGAGGCCTGGTGCAGGAGATTCGTGCACTGGGGGAGGTGAGGGTCCCTCAGCCCGGCCTGTGCACTCTCACAGTCCGGGACCCCTTGCTTCTGTATTGAGTGTCTGCCCCCTGGTGGTCAGTGCACGTCATAGCGACCAGTCGTTCCACCGTTTGGTCGATTTGCATATTACGCTTTTATTATATAGGGTTTCTTCTTTTGATTTCACCACTTCTACCTTAAAATTTTCCTTCGTGCTCCTCCTTTTTTGTAACATTTTTATTGAGATGAAATTCACACCCCATAAAATTCACCCTTTTAAAATGATGATTCAGTGATTTTTAGTTTATTCATAGAATTGTGCAACCATCATCACTATCTAATTTTAGAATGATTTCATAACCCCCCAAAGAACCTTTGTACCCATTAACAGAAACTCCCCATTCTCTTTTGCCCCTACCCCCTGGCAGCCACTAAGGGCATTGTATTGAATTTGTAGATCAGTTTTGGGAGCATTACCATTAAATCTTCATGTCCAGGAAAATGGGATGGCTGTACATTTATTTGGGTTGCTTTAAATTTCTTTCTACCATGTTGTATTGTTTTCAAAATATAAGTCTTATGCCTCTAAATTAGGAATTTTTTAAAGCTATTATAAATGGAATTGTTTCTTAATTTCATCTCTGAATTGTTCTTTATGTTTAGAAATACAATTGAATTTTGTACATTGATGTTGTGTCCAACACCTTGCTGAAGTTTTTTATTAGTTTTTTTTAGTTGTTTCCTTAGGATTTTATATATACAAGATCATGTCATATATAGAGGTAGTCTACCTTCTTCCTTTCCAATCTGGATACCTTTTTAATTTCTTCCTTGGCTCATTGTTCTCACAAGAACCTCCAGTACACGTTGAATGCAAGTGACAAGAATTGATGTTTTTATCTTGTTCTTAATCTTAAGGAGAAGGCATTCAACTTCTGACCATTAAATACAATATTAGCTATAGTTACTCATACATGCCCTTTATGAGGCTGAGACATTTCCTTCCTTTTGTAGTTTTTATTGAGTGTTTTTATCATGAAAGGTGTTGGATTTTGTTAAATGCTTTTCTGTCTCTATTGAGATGACCATGTTGTTTCCCCCCATATTCTGAATATTATGTGTTCTGCATGTACCAGTGTATTTTCCATTGGATATTTTTGTTGAGAAATCTTAGTGCCAGTATATTGAGTGCATGTGTTTACCTATTTATTGTGTGAATTTTACTCAAAGAAAACTTACTTCAATTTTGAAGTGACTAAATCCTTCTTGAAACTAGCCATTTGTACTGATATAAAACCAAAACATTAAGGGAAAGATTGCAGAAAAATTACTTAAATATCTGAGTAAGTTTGGAAGCACCTTTGCAGATTTCGTTGTTCTCAAATTTGATTTGTGTGTGACATTTACAGGGATGTTGTGGAGATGATAGTGGTCTCATGGAAGTAGAGGGAGCTCATCCATCACGGACAATGAGTATTAATGCTGCAGAGTTAAAACAACTTCTACAAAGCAAAGAAGAAAGTCCAGAAAATTTGTTCCTTGAACTAGAGAAACTTGTTTTGGTAAAAAACAAAGATAAAAACAGAAATAAAATAAAAACAGTGCATTCCCAAGTCCTATTTTCTTTTCCATTTGACTAGCACAAGTTTTTCTAGTGACTTTTTAAAAATAGTGAATCCTGCCCTAGCCAATTTTGCTTCTGGTTAGAGTGTCAGCCCAAGTATAGAAGGGTCGCAGGTTCAATTCTGGTCAAGGGCATGTACCTCGGTTGCAGGCTTGATCCCCTGGTCAGGGTGCATGCGGGAAGCAACCAATCGATGTGTCCCACATCGATGTTTCTCTCCCTTCCTTCTCCTCTCTCTAAAGATCAATGGAAAAAATACCCTCGGGTGAGAAACTGAATCCTCAGTTGGGTATTTATAGCATTTGAAATAACCCTGAGTTAATAATTTGGAGTGAAGTCCTTCATATTGTGAAGAATCTTAAGGACTATATGAAGGCAGTACTTTTTGAATTGTTTATTGGTTGAGTGCAGGTGCCCCTGCTGCCGTTCTTTAGAAATAAAATAAGTGTTTTTGGTGTTTGCTTTATTTTATTATGTTTAATGTTAAGTTGATAACTTCCTGATGGTGCTCCAAATTTTTAAGTAATGAAATAATATAAACTTTTCTACTAAAGAGTTAATAGATTTGGGGCACAAATGTTTTAGTTTTACCTGCATCTTCTTAATTTGTTTTTGTTTGTATTTAGGAACATTCAAAAGATGATGACAATCTGGATTCGTTGTTGGACAATGTAGTTGGACTTAAGCAGATGCTTGAGTCATCAGGTGATCCTTTACCTCTCGGTGACCAAGACGTAGAACCAGTACTTTCAGCTCCAGAATCTCTCCAGAATCTGTTTAACAATAGGTAAAACAAGCAATATTTTGTGGTTGAGTAGATACAGTGTATTAATGGCTGGAGGTCTATAAATGGCCAGCTTGCTATTTTTCTGTAACGGGGCAGATAGTAAAATTCTAGGCTTTGCAGGCCACATTAAGCCTCTTTTACATATTCTTCTTGACTTACAAACCATTTCTAACTTGTAGGCTATACCAAAACAGGCCAGTAGAATGGGGGTCATAGTTTACTTATCCCTGATATGCAATGCTTCTTGATCTTTGGAGCACTGTACTTTCAGAGCATAATGACTATTCATTGTAATGGAATTATTCTCTGAATTTAGAAAAATTAAGTATGGACATTTTTTGTACACATTGGTACAGTTTAATAAACTTGACTTTTTGTAAGTAAATCCAGTACTGTTTTATTTTACTGAAAGGTCAAAATTTGTCACTACAGGGTTAGTTTCCAAGCTATTGATTTTTAAGGATACTTAATTCTTAAATAACTTTTTGAATTAATTTTTTAAGTGCTAATTTTTAATACTTTTACAGGGTGACATTTTAAATTGTACTTTCCATAGATTTTACTCTAATTACAAGATGTTAAAATTTTTATTTTGGATTTCTTCTTTTTACCAAATTCTTCTTCTGTTCTAGGACTGCATATGTACTAGCTGATGTCATGGATGATCAATTGAAATCTATGTGGTTTACTCCATTTCAGGCTGAAGATATTGATGCAGACTTGGATTTGGTATAATTTTATTACTAAATATTTAGAAAAAAAAGTTGTTGTTTCTTTGTGTATTGTTAGCTCTCATATAGCTGTTACAAGTTCATTTGGGGACCAGTACTGCATGCTTTTTATGTCAGTCGCCCACTTAATAGTGTCCAAGACTCAGTTTTTATGCTACTTGTTTTGCTTCTTTCTGGTTAGTGATCTGTATATATGGGAATGAGACATTTTATTTTATTTTTAAAAAATATATTTTTATTGATTTCAGAGAGGAATGGAGAGGGAGAGAGAGATAGAAATATCAATGATGAGAGAGAATCATTGATCGGTTGCCTCTTGCACGCCCCCTACTGGGGATTGAGCCCGCAATCCAGGCTTGTGCCCTTGACCTCAATGGAACCAGGGACCCTTCAATTCCCAGGCTGACGCTCTATCCATTGAGCCACACCGGCGAGGGCAAGAATGAGACATTTTAGGAGAAAATCACATTTTTGCATAAGTATACTGAAGTAATTTGTTTTCTTATATTTTTAAAGTAGAGAATAATTGATCCCCCCAAATTAATAATTATTCCCGTGTTTGTGTTTAAGGAGCGGAATGGTGTTGTGTTATCTGCTCTTAATTTGAGGAAATGTAAGGAATGTATTTGTTAGAATAATGAAGTACTAATGCAAATTAACATCCTTAAATATAATGCTGAGTAGGAAATAGTATAGTTACACTAAGACTGAAAATTCAGTGTAGTCTGTTTTGTGCTTCTCAGATATATTAGGGAGGATGATTTCAGCTACATCTTATGGTACCATATATTATTTTTTTCTTGATCAAAGGAATATATGTATTTGATATTTTCTGTTCTAAAAAATGCTGTTACTCATCATGTACAATAACATTTTTTAAATGATTCACATTTAAAGTGTATTTAATGTATTGAGGATTCTTTTTCCTTATTTAAAAGATCACATACAATTCTCTTTAAATCTCATTAAAGAATTAATTTCTTGCCCGGTGGTGTGGGTCAGTGGTTGAGTGTCGACCTATGAACCAAGAGGTCACTGTCTGATTCCATGTTGGTGCATATGCCTGAGTTGCGGGCTTGTGTAATAGGCAGCCAATCAATAATTCTCTCTTATAATTGATGTTTCTATCTCTCCCTCTCCCTTCCTCTCTGAAACCAATAAAAACATATTTTTTTAAAAAAGAATTAATTTCTTTTTTCATTGGAAATTGGTCACTGATTCTTTAGAAGAACTGTGCTGTCCAATAGAACTTTAGGTAGTGGCAGAAATATTCTATATCCTGTCCAGTAAAGTAGCCACCAGCCTTATGTGACTGGTGAGCAATGAAACGTTAATGTGGTTAAGAAACTGCATTTAATTTTAATTAATTTAAAATTAAATAGGCATATGTGGTTAGCGACTACCATATTGGCATCACATAAAACATTTGTGTTACAAATCGTTCTTTTTATAAACTTCACTTTGAATCACAACTGTGTTGCATTAATGACTGTGACCTTACATGGCTTAGGGAAATTTTAAGTGTTTTAGGTTTGGTAAATTTGAATAAAACCTAAGTAAATGTGATTTTCATTTCTCTGAAAGTAAACTTAGGTTGGAACCTCATTAAATGCATAGAACTTTGAGACCTGATGCACAAAATCCTTTTATAGCAGATAGGTTAACTATATAAGGCTTGTAGAATATGTTATTTTCATATTCTTTTGGAAAAGTTCTGGAGATACTACATTGTTAATTTATGTAGAGAAATCCTGAGTTTTTTGTCAGGCAGCATAGGTCTCTTCGATTAATAACACTTCTGTGAGGAAGAATGCCAAACCCATTCCCCTCCAAGAAAAACCCACAATTGAATTCCTAAGATTTTTTTTTTTTAACTACCAGGGATGTTGCTTTTTGAAAAGATGAGGGAAAGAGGTAGGCCTATAATTAATTAGAGTCATATAATTTATAGGAAATAAGAATTTCCATAGTTAAGTGTTACATTAATAGTTACATTTAAGGTGTATATTTCATTTTATTTAATTTTTATGACTGCAGGTAAAAGTGGACTTAATTGAACTCTCTGAAAAATGCTGTAGTGACTTTGACTTGCACTCAGAATTAGAGCGCTCATTTTTGTCAGAACCATCATCTCCAGGGAGAACCAAGACCACTAAAGGATTCAAACTTGGGAAGCACAAGCATGAGACCTTTATAACTTCAAGGTAACATTTATTCTACTAAAGATTTTGATTGTGGTCATATATGTTTATTTATTTTAATGTATTTTAAGCTAGACATGTGGCTATTAAAGGATAAAGGAAGCCTTGGCCGGTGTGGCTCAGTTAGTTGGGGGTTGTTTGTGCACCAGAAGGTTGCCAATTCAATTTCTAGTCAAGGGCACATGCCTGTTGATCCCCAATAGGGGGTGTGCAGGAGGCAGCCAGTCAGGGGGCACTGAGAGGACTGGGCGCCGCCATCTTTGAGGGTGGGGCAGTCAATTAGCATATTCCCTCCTTATTGGCTGTGGGCGCCGCCATCTTTGCGACAGTGCGAGGGTCAATTAGCATATTTCCTCTTTCTTAGATAGGGTAATTGTTAGTTATACCAATAAAATGTGAGTGCCATTCTTAGCTAGTTTTGTTGTATTTCCATGGAAAGTACAGGTATATCTTGGGAGACATGTAGGTTTGGTTCCAGACTACTACAATAAAGTAAATATCATAATAAAGTGAGTTACATGAAATTTTTTGTTTCTTGGTGCATGTAAACACTATGTTTACCCCATACTATAGGTGTGCAATATCATTGTGTCTAAAAACCAATGTACATACCTTAATTAAAAAATACTTGATTGCTAAATGATACTATCATCTGAGCCTTTGGTGCGTCAATCTTTTTACTGATGTAGGATCTTGCCTTCAATTTGTAAAAAATGCAATATCTGTGAAGTTCAGTAAAGTAAAGCACATTAAAGCAAGGTTTGCCTGTAATGGAAATATTTGCAAACTAACCACAATTGGAATAAAAAATAGTTGAAATGTAGTTTTCATATTGTAAAGATTGATTTATATTTTCATTGGAGGTATATATTTTTAAAACATGTTTTCATGGAGTATTTTTGTTTTAATAGTGGAAAATCCGAGTACATTGAACCTGCCAAACGAGCTCATGTTGTGCCCCCACCAAGAGGAAGGGGCAGGGGAGGATTTGGACAGGGTATCCGACCCCATGATATTTTTCGTCAGAGAAAACAGAACACAAGCAGACCACCATCTATGCATGTGGATGACTTTGTTGCAGCTGAAAGTAAAGAAGTGGTCCCGCAAGATGGAATACCCCCACCAAAACGGCCACTCAAAGTCTCACAGAAGATTTCTTCTCGTGGTGGATTTTCAGGCAATCGAGGAGGACGGGGAGCTTTTCACAGTCAAAATAGGTTTTTCACACCGCCGGCCTCAAAAGGTAACTACTTATATATGTTTTCTTTCTCTTTTTTTGTTTTGTTCTGTTAATCCTCACCTGAGGATATTTTTCCATAGTTTTTTTTTTTTTTTTTTACAGAGAGGAAGGGAGAGGGATAGAGAATTAGAAACATCGATGAGAGAGAAACATCATCAGGTGCCTCCTGCACACCCCCTACTGGGGATGTGCCTGCAACCAAGGTACATGCCCTTGACCAGAATCGAACTGGGACCCTTCAGTCTGCAGGCTGACGCTCTATCCACTGAGCCAAACCGGCCAGGGCTTTCCATAGATTTTTAGAGAGAGTGGAAAGGGGGACAGAGAGAGAGAGAGAGAGAAACATCGATGTGAAAGACACAAATTGGTTGCTTTCTGCACGTGCCCGGACTGGGATTGGGGATCGAACCTGCAACCTAGGTACTTGCCCTTGACTGGAAATCACACCTGTGACCCTTCAGTCGCAGGCCAACACTTTAACCACTGATCACCACCAGCCAAGGTTATATATATTTTCTAATGGGTTAGAACAGCGATTTTCAACCAGTGTGCTACAAGTTTTTAAAACATGCACTTGACTATTTAGTCGGGGGCACTGACCTCTTCCCTTAAATAGTCAAATAAAAAAATGACAATAGCCAACATAATAATTGTCAAGTGTGAATAAATGAAAATTATACCTATTTTTTGGTGTGCAGCAGAATTTTAGTAATTGGTTTGTGTGTGTCATCAGATGAAAAAGGTTGAAAATTGCTGAGTTAGAATAGTGGAATATTAGAATATGAAATAGAAATTATTGAGATGATAGTGATTCAGATAAAGTATTTTTCTGTTACTAAAATTAAGCTGCCTCTTGATTATTTTCAGTGTACTATTTGCAGAGCATTTTATTGGATAGGGAAACATTCTCTTTTAAATTAACCTTTGCTTAATCTAAGCACATTTAGTGATAAGTTTAATTAAGTCTGGGCTAATTATTTTCATTTTTACATTAAGAATTATGTTTATCCTTTCTGAATAATACTTATACATTATTTTTATAGCTGTACTTATCAACAATTTCCCGAAGATTTTTCTGTATATTCACCATTGAATCTCTTGTGTACTTGATTCCTAATGTAATATTTATTCTATTTTAAATTGTTTCAAGATTTTAGAAACTGAGTTTATTCATAGATATTATGCTTCACCAGTAGATTGATGACATGTTTTTCTGCTGCTGTGGAGGGTAGGAGTGAAAGAGAATAGGAGTTTACATTAATAGCAAACACATAGCAATGTTAGGGATGGTTATAAGCACTTGACATATAATACTCTCACATCAACCCCATGAGGTAGGTTTTGTCAGGATACGTAAGTGTAAGTAGTAAAACCAGTATGTGAACCTGGCAGTCTGGCTCCACTGCTTCTGCTCCTATCCACGTATGATGCTGCCACTCTACAGTATATTTCATTGACAAAAATTTCAGTTTATCTTCCATTCCTTTTGAAGCTTAAGGAAAACCTGTCTGGTCTTTCTTAATCCAACTGAAGTTGTGAAAAAAGATTTTGATTGTGTTGCCTTTAGGAAACTACAGTCGTCGGGAGGGAACAAGAGGCTCCAGTTGGAGCGCTCAGAATACTCCTCGAGGAACTTACAATGAAAGTCGTGGAGGCCAGAGCAATTTTAATAGGGGCCCTCTTCCACCTTTGCGACCACTCAGTTCTACAGGTAAGCATTCTTCCGACTTGGTATGCTGAGAGGGAGGTGAAGCCTCATTTCAAATTGTTAAATGTAATGTACTCTGGTTCTGGGAGAGAATATTTTAGAATATAAATGTGTAATTCTGAAGTCAATTTACTTTTATATCTGAACTAGAGGCCCAGTGCATGATTGAATCATGCACGTGTAGGGTCCCCTACACGCTTTCGCTTTCGATCACGGGGGAGCTGGGTGCCTGTCTGCTGGTGCACCAGGCCTTTCAGAAGCCTCCGGCGGGCTGGAGGCTTCTGAAAGGCCTGGTGCCTGAGTGGACAGGCACCCAGCTCTCACGCTTTTGCTTTTGATCGCTGGTGTACCAGGCCTTTCAGAAGCCTCCAGCATGGCGGAGGCTTCTGAAAGGCCTGGTGCCTGAGTGGACAGGCACCCAGCTCCCACACTTTTGCTTTCGATCGCAGGGGAGCTGGGTGCCTGTCCCCTGATGACTGAGCGGACAGGCACCCAGCTCCCATGCTTTTTTTTTTTTTTTTTAAATATATTTTTTTATTGATTTCAGAGAGGAAGGGAGAGGGAGAGAGAGATAGAAATATCAATGATGAGAGAGAATCATTGATTGGCTGCCTCCTGCACGCCCCCTACTGGGCATCGTGCCCACAACCCGAGCATGTGCCCTTGACTGGAATCGAACCTGGGACCCTTTAGTCCACAGGCTGGCGCTCTATCCACTGAGCCAAACCAGCCAGGGCAACTCCCATGCTTTTGATGGTCCGCGGTGGGACGTGAGCTCGCTGCCCCAGAGGCCCCTTCTGTGCCACAGCACAGCCATGGCGCAGATGCTGAGCTCCAGCCGCCGCTGGCAACGCGAGCTCAGCGTCCCGCCAGCCCAATCAGCCACCCCGCCACCCCAAGTCCCGCCCACCCGCGCCTCCTGGCCAATCGCGGGCATGGCGAAGGTATGGTCAATTTGCATATTTGTCATTTATATCTGAATGAGTGCCCAATGTATATTTTCTATAGAAATAACCAAAATTGCGGATTCTGACCTTTGTGTATAGTCTGAGCAGTTTCATGGCGATGTGCTCTGTTTTTATATTTTAACCCTTTGCACTCGCTTGCTTTTTTCTCGATTCCTTTATTCTAATGCTAACCGTGTCGAGTCACACTCGACATCCGAGTGCAAAAGGTTAATGATAAAAGCCAATCCTTAGGTACATTTTTGACCAAAGTGTTTTAAGAACAGACATACCTTCATATGGTGTCTTCTGTTTTTAGTTACTGTACTATATTGTGTGTATACTAGTAAGCATATAACGCTTACCAGCTTTATTTGAGATGTTGTTCTCATATGAAACTATTTAAAGAGGACAGTTCACACTGGTCTTTAACACATTCATAGAACTTGTACGTGGATTTTAAAGGAGCCAAGAATAATTTCTGTCTTGGTTGGAGCTCAGTGTTCTAGATGAGTCTTCATGTATTGGGAGAGGAAAGGATGCTGCAGCTAGTACTGTGTGTGCTCTTTCTTTTACAGGCTACCGCCCAAGTCCTCGGGACCGGGCTTCCAGAGGCCGCGGGGGACTGGGGCCTTCCTGGGCGAGTGCGAACAGCGGCAGTGGAGGCTCCAGAGGAAAGTTTGTCAGTGGAGGCAGTGGTAGAGGTCGTCATGTGCGGTCCTTTACACGATAAAAGTTGTTTTGGGAACATCCTAAGTGTATATGAACATTTACTGACAACAACAAAAATAATAAAAAAGACATTGAAGGACCAACTTAACCTTTTAGCAGTTATCTGGAAACTCTGAAAAAATATTTTTATCTGAAGAAAACAGATTTTGTTTGATACATAACACAAGATTTCAATAAAAATCCAAACTTTGTATGTATGTTTTTATATATTTTTTTCTCCTTCTTATATAAGACTAGAAAATTTCTTAGGTAGAAAAATGAATGATGAAATTACTTTTGGCTTCGTGCAGTGGTCGACAAACTCACTAGTCAACAGAGCCAAATATCAACAGTACAAGGATTGACATGTCTTTTGAGAGCCAAATTTTTTAAACTTCTTCTAACGCCACTTCTTCCAAATAGACTTGCCCAGGCCGTGGTATTTTGTGGAAGAGCCACACTCAAGGGGCCAAAGAGCCGCATGTGGCTCGCAAGCCGCAGTTTGCCGACCACGGTCTTAGTGTATCCTTGTCTATACCACAGATGTTCCCAATATTTTCTCAGCTCATGGTGCCCTTTAGCGTTTCAGTAATTTTTTTTTTTTTCACATCTAGGACAAAAGGATTGCATAATACTTACATTTATTAAGCAGCCAGGTCCAAACAACTTAGTAAGAATTTATATCATAAGCACTAGTCAGTGCGGACACTGTACAGCTTCTCACACCTTGGAATCAGCGTGGATCGACACTGCTACTATCACTTCCTGTTCCACTATGCTTTTTGCACAGTACTTTTGATCACAACTGCTGAAAACCCAGTTTTTAAAAGATACACTGTCATGGGAAGAAATATAAAGCCACCTAATATTGAGAATATAAACTACCTCAAACTAGTAGTTTGTGTTCTGTCCAATAGATGTGTTCCCCTCAAAAATTTAAAATAAACACTGACCCTTGTGCTAATTTACTAGGGTACCCTGATGCATAGTTTGGGGAACCTTTTTGTCTGTAACAAAAGAAACACAACGTTCTTCTGTACATTAGAAATGTGTATGTACTTTGTGTTTCAGCTTTATACTTATACCTACATTTGCTATTTTATTACAGTTATCTAAAGCCTAAAATGAGGTGTGTCCTAATAGTTATTTTGGGAATCCAAAATACCTAATAAAATCTGGACTTTATATACAGAAATAAAGTTTATAATGGAAAATAGCCATATTTTTCCCAAGAGATAACACTGAGCCTTATATAACTGACAAAATAGAGACTCCTTGCCCGGGCGGAGTGGCTCAGTGGTTGAGTGTGGAATCAAGAGGTCACCTGTTCGATTCCTGGTAGGGACACATCCCCAAGTTGCAAGCTCAATCCCGGGAGGTGGGGGTGGGGGTGCGGTGAGGGGGTGGAGGGCGTGCAGGACGTGCAGGAGGAAGCCGCAGCCAATGGATGTTTCTCATCAATGTTTCTTCTCTCTCCCTCTCTTTCAAATCAATCAATAAATAAAAATAAAGACTTAACAAAGGAGTGTGTGTGAGTCTCATTTCATTCCTTTATCATTCTGTTTTGCTGAAATATTTGTGAGTAAATACAATGTTTGTTAGAACGCCTTGAATAAAAGCTCAGCTCTGAAGATTCTGATGTTTAAGTGAAAAGTAAAGGAAATCTCATATCCCTAATGGCCTCAAAAAAACAAGGATAACTAAACCCCTTTAAATTCTCATACCTAGCCCTGGCTGGTTTGGCTCGGTGGATAGAGCGTAGACCTGCAGATTGAAGGGTCCCAGGTTCGATTCTGGTCAAGGGCACATGCCTGGGTGGCGGGCTCGATCCCCTGTGGGGGCCATGCAGGAGGCAGCCGATCAGTGATTCTCTCTCATCATTGATGTTTCTATCTCTCCCTCTTCCTTCCTCTCTGAAATCAATAAAAATAAATTTAAAAAAATTCTCAAACCTAATAAGCTCATCTCTAAAGATATATTATTCACATTAGATAGAATTCAAAGTTTGTCCCTAATACCTGACCAAATACACGTAATAATTGTTTCTTAAGTAATTACATTTGTTGAATAATAAAATATGGCTATATATATGTACATATTTTTTATGGAATGCTTCATGAGTGTGTCATCCTTGTGTAGGAGCCATGCTAATCTCTGTATTGTTCCAATTTTAGTATATGTACTGCCGAAGCAAGCACTATAGGTACATTTCTTGATTTGTTTTTTAGCTTTAAGTTGAATATAATCTTTGAGAAATATCAGTGTTGTGTATGCTATTTGACTGCTAGTGTAACACTCAGAAATTCAGGCCAGCCAAAGTAATAAATTAGTACTGTAGAAGCAAATTATACCTACATTTGCTATTTTATTACAATTATCTAAAGCCTAAAATGAGGTGTGTCCTAATAAGTTATTTTGGGAATCCAAAATACCTAATAAAATCTGGACTTTATATACAGAAATAAAGTTTATAACAGACACTAGGTATATCCATGCTGTTGTAGATGGCAAGATGTGCCACGCCAGCACAGCCAAGGGTTCGGCAAGCCTGAGGGAGGGCTGGCGAAGGATGAAGAAGAGACAAAGAGAATAAGCTGGGTCTAGGTGGATCTTCTGGGCCTGGCTGAGGCCACAGAACAGATCCAGACTGCAAGCTGATGCTTTATTTTATAGTCAGGGGTAAACAAGGCAATTTACAATGTTCTTGTAAGTTTCACTTGTTTTGGCAGCACTTGCTGCCCCTCCCACAGTCCATTAGCTACCCAGGAAAGATCTAGGGAGCAGTCACAAGATCAAGTTTAATTATGCTTAGAGGACTGTGCCCTCTAAGCTGGGACTTGTTTGCAGCTTTGCCAGCAGGTCAGTCCAAGGCTTAACCCTATAACTGCTCCCTACAGCAAGATTTTGTTTTTTCTTATGGTCATATTCCATTTATGTGCATCATTAAAAATGTCCTGATTGCCTAATAATCTTAGGTAAATGAGAAGCTAAGGAATTCAACATGTTGACTATCCCCTTCATGCATTATTACTCAGTCTTTATAACAGTCCAGCAAAGGAGATATTATCTTAATTTTACAGATGTAGAAATCTAAGGAACTTGATTCAAAAGTGATAAAAACAAGTTTTAAAACCACGTTGGCTAGCTTCTAATTTTTTTAAAGTAATTTTTGTTTTTCAATTAGAGTTGCTGGACAATGTTATGTCAGTCTCAGGTGTATAACCCAGTGATTAGACAATTATATAACCCAGGAAGTGATCACCCCATAAATCTTGTACCCATCTGACACCATACATAGTTACTACAATATTATTGACATTCCCATGGTTATTCTGTAACCACCAATTTGTACTTCTTAATCTCTTCACTTCTTTCAGGCATCCCTCCAACCCTCCTCCCATCTGGCAACCATCAAAGTGTTTTCTGTATCTGAGTCTCAGTTCTGCTTTTTCATATTCAGCATATAAGTGAAATCATGGCATTTCACTCAGCACAACACACACTAGGTATATCCATGCTGTTGTAGATGACAAGACTTTATTTTTTCTTATGGTTGTCATATTCCATTTATGTGCATCACTTCTTTATTCAACTATTGATGGACACTTAGGTTGATTCCATATCTTGGCTATTGGAAACAATGCTGCAATGAATAGTGTTTTGGTTTATCATTTTGGGTGCGTTTTGTTTTTTAAAATAAATATCCAGAAGTGGAATCGCTGGGTCCTTTGTCTCTTGTTATAGCTTTTGTTTTAAAGTCTATTTTGTCTGGTATAAGTATTGCTATCCCAGCTTTTTAAATTATATTTCCATTTTCATAAAATATCTTTTTCCATCTCTTTACTTTCAGTCTGTGTCTTTTGATCTGAAGTGGGTCTCTTGTACACAGCATATGTAATGGTCTTGCTTTGTTATCCCTTCATTGTCTTTTCATTGGAAAATGTAACCATTTGCATTTAAAGTACTTGTTGATAAATATGTATTTATAGCCATTTTTATTCATGTTTAAAAAAAAGCCCTCACTGGAGGATATGCTTATTGATTTTAGAGAGGGGGGAGAGAGGGAGAGAGAGAGAGGCATTCATGTGAGAGAGAATATTGGTTGCCTTCCATATGTGCCCTGACCCTTAACCTTTCTGTATATGGGACTACGCTCCAACCAACTGAGCCACACCAGCCAGGCTATTCATGTTTTATATCTTATTCTTCTTAAAAAAGACCGTTTAATGTTTTTTGTAATAATGGTTTGGTGGTGGTGAGCTTCTTTGGCCCCTTCCTGTCTGGGAAGCTCTTATCTGTCCTCTCATTCTGAATGTTAGACTTGCTGGATAGAGTAATCTGGGTTGTAGCTCCTTGGCTTTTCATCCCTTTCAATAATTCGTGCCAATCCTTTCTCACCGTAATGGAACCCAGGACCCTTCGCTGCGCAGGCCGATGCTCTATCCACTGAGCCAAACCAGCCAGAGCATAAGTCCCTTTCTGAATCGAACCCCAAGCCTCTAAGAAACTTGGAGGCGCGTACAGAGAAACGCCAAGGGACACGTGCGGGAAGGTCGGCCAATCAGAGTCGGGCTGGACCAGGCGCCGCCGGCAGGTAGTGCGCACGCGCGGCGGGCTCTTCCGCCATTGGCTGCGCGGCAGCGGGAGGTTTGAGCTCTGGGCGGTGAGGGGAGCGCTGTCTACCCCGCTGCCTCCCGCGGGGACTCCGCTTCTTCGGGTCCTGGCCCGTGGCTTCCCAAGAGACCCGCCGGGCGGCAGCCGGCAGGCCCGTGAGGAACTCGGC
This sequence comes from Cnephaeus nilssonii, assembly GCF_951640355.1. Lineage (NCBI taxonomy): Eukaryota > Metazoa > Chordata > Mammalia > Chiroptera > Vespertilionidae > Cnephaeus > Cnephaeus nilssonii. Next base: position 9,081,010 of record NC_137089.1, on the reverse strand, counting down.
GAGGAGAGGCGCCAGAGCAGGCTCCGAGGGAGAAGGGAAGGCCGGCGGCGAAGCAGGCGGGGCCGCCTCCTGCGGGTCCCGGGGGCGATCTGAGGTGTGGGGGGCCCCTGGCCGCGGGTCCTGGGGGGCAGGGGGCGGGCGGCGGTGGGGGTGCGTTTTTGGCGGAGCCCCCGGGAGAGGGAACTGCGGGCGGGGACGCCTCCGCGCCCGCTCTGCGGTCCGCTGGCTCTGCCCGCGGCGTTTCCTTCCCCCGGGCTGGCCTGCGCCTCCTCCCGGGGTTGATGCCTTAGCGGAGGGTGTTGGCGGCCGGTGTGGTGGGGCCATGACGTCCAAAGAGCAGGTGAGCCCTGGCGCGTTTGGCTCAGTGGATAGAGCGTCGGCCTGTGGACTGAAGGGTCCCAGGTTCGATTCCGGTCAAGGGCATGTACCTTGGTTGTGGGCACATCCCCAGTGGGGGGTGTGCAGGAGGCAGCTGATCAATGTTCCTCTCTCATCGATGTTTCTAACTCTCTATTCCTCTCCCTTCCTCTCTGTAAGAAATCAATAAAATATATTAAAAAAAACAACAACAAAAAAACAGGTGAAGCCCGCAGTGCAGCAGCAGCAGAGGCGGTCCGGGGCTGGTTCTTGGTGGTTTATTTACCTCCTTGCCCCCGAAGGTCGGATGATGGCACCCCTCCCACCTTCAAAGCCCACACAAACCCCCAGCTTTCGGTCACGATCCCCTGGGTCGAGCTACATCCTTCACTGTCCCACCTCATGGGACCTTCATCACAGGACCTTGTGTATTAAACATCCAATAATAATTAGACATGGTATTATTATTATTACAGATATAACCTTGGGTGCTTACTATGTGTCAGCTTTGTTCTAAGTGCTTGGAGTATTTCATTTAATCCGACAGCACTGTCATCATGATTATTGTACCCCCTTTTATCGTTGAAGACATGGAGACACAGAGGTTAAGCAAACTGTCCAAGATCACACACTAGGAAGAGTCAGTCCAGGTATTTACCTGTAAAGCTGTGTGTTGTTAGTGATGACATTACACTGTTACCTTCAAAGCTGTGTTCTTCATGATCTCTGCATTGCTCCAAAGTTCGGGCTTTCTGATGGGTTGCAGCTGTCAGCCAGGACTTGCCATTGACTTGGGAGGAGAGAAGCAGGTAGGGTGTTCGCATCATCTCAGAACTTGTAGCATCCCAGTAGGGCTGCCAAGTGGGCATTATTTATTTTATTTTTTAATATATTTTTATTGATTTCAAAGAGGAAGGGAGAGGAGAGGGAGAGAGAGAGATAGAAACATTAATAATGAGAATCATTGAGCCGCTGCCTCCTGCATGCCCCCTACTGGGGATGGAGCCCAGCAACCCAGGCCTGTGCCCTTGACTGGAATCGAACCTGGGACCTTTCAGTCCTCAGGCCCACGCTCTGTCCACTGAGCCAAACCAGCTACGGCCAAATGGGCAAAGGGCTCAGATAGTTCTAATTTAAGAGGTACGAGGAAGCTGAAATATTTATTTATTTCAGAGAAGAAGGGAGAAGGAGAGAGAGTTAGAAGCATCAGTGATGAGAGAGAATCATTGATGGGCTGCCTTCTGCACGCCCCCTACTGGGGATTGAGCCTGCAACCTGGGCATGTGCCCTTGACCGGAATCGAACCCGGGACCCTTCAGTCTGCAGGCTAATGCTCTATCCACTGAGCCAAACCGGCCAGGACGAAGCTGAAATATTTAGGGGAAAATATACTGATGCCTGCAGCTTACTTTTAAATGCATTAATAAGTTAGATGACTGATGGATGTAAATGGCAGAGCTAGAATTCAAGCCAACTTAGAGTCCGTTTTCTGAACCACCACCTCCCTGTGCTGCTTCTCACTTGCCTACATTCTCAAATTCATTTAAAAAAATAGTTAATAAATAAATAGGAGGGTTGAAAAATTAGAAATCATGTATTAGGTCTGGAAGGGTTTTAGGGTTTAAGGTGGTGATGAAAGAAATTTTACCATCTAGTCCATTCTCTTTATTTTACAAATGAGGGAATTGATATCCAGAGAGTTTAAATAGTTTGCCCAAAGTTTCTAGCTACTGTATTTTTCTAGTGTTCTTTTTAAAACGGTTTGGTCAGAATTTTCAGAGTTTTACAGGGGGATCTGACTAAATGCAGAAAATAAAACCTGCTAATTTCATGATGTGGACATCATTTTTATTAATGACATCGAGAATTTATTTAAGTAGGCTCATCATTATCTTGTTATTTCAGTTAAGCTATTGTCATCTAAAAGCCTTGAGTTTTTCATATAAAAGTTCTATTTCATTTGACCATTAAGGGCCTAACATTTGTGTTTTAATTCATCATGTTGCAGTTGTCATTATGTATCCAAGGACATATAATATTCTGTTGGCCCATTATAGAAGGGGATGGGGCCAGTGAGGTTATTTTGGCATGACTTATTTAGACAGAAGCTGTGTTGACCTTTGGTATTAGTAAATACTGCTTCTCAAGTAAACATAGTTACAAACCAATTTTAAATTTAATCAAACCATTAATTTGCTCTCAGATTGTGTTAATAGAGATCTATTTTGCCCTTGAATAAGAAACCGTAGAGAATGCTCTCCACTGCTAACCCCTCTAACTGTATAAAGGCTATCCAGCACAATGTGAATGTCCCCACTCATCACAGAAACCGAGGCAGAAAGACCGAATCTAATCAGATTTATGGAAGACTTGTTTTTGGTATTTTTCAGGTTAGTACTGCTGAATATGAGACGATCTGCAGCACCAAGTCAGTTGCAGGGGAAACCCTTCAAAAAACCAAAATTTATACCGCCAGCGAGAAGTAACCCAAGTCCGAATGAAGAGAATACAAAGCTGGATCCAGATGTACAATTGTCTGAGGTAAAAAAAAAAGAAGTTAAAGGAAGCATAAATTGATTTCAGAGAGAGGAAGGGAGAGGGAGAGAGAGAGATAAACATCAAAGATGAGAGAGAATCATAGATGGGCTGCTTCCTGCATGCCCCCTAGTGGGGATCGAGCCCACAACCTGGTTATGTGCCCTGACTGGGAATTGAGCCGAGACCTCCTGGTTCATATGTGGATGCTCAACCACTGAGCCACACTGGTCAGGCTCTTTTTTTTCTTTTTTTTAATCTTCACCCGAGGATATTTTTTCCATTGATTTTTAGAGAGAGTGGAAGGGAAGGAGTAAGGGACTGGGGGGGAGAGAGAGAAAGAGAAACATTGATGAGAGAGACACATTGATTGGTTGGCTCCCGCACCCACCCTGACTAGGGTTGGGGCTTGAACCCTTAACCCAGGTATTTTCTCTTGACTGGGAATCAAACCTGTGACCCTTCAGTGCGTGGCTGACACTCTAACCAGGGAGCCACACTGGCCAGGGTGATTTTTATTCTTTTTAAAGATACCATATATTGGATGTGGAGAGAGCAGAGCGCCTGAAGAATGGCTCCTTTGTGATGACCACATCCAACAGCAACTGGGGCTTATTCCTCACGGGTGGCAGGATACCCGTGACCTTTCTGTGATATTACGCCCCATATATATATATATATATATATATATAGAGATACCATATAAATAAATGAAAACTTTAGATAAGGCAGTTTAAAGACAAACATGTAAATAATGATTTATATAATTATTCTGGACATTTCATTTTACTTATAAAAAGTAAATGTGCCCTGGCCAGATTGGCTCAGTGGATAGAGCATTGGCCTTTGGACTGAAGGGATGTGGGTTTGATTCCGGTTAAGGGCAAGTACCTCGGTTGCAGGCTTGATCCCCGGGCCCAATTGGGGCATGTGTGGGAGGCAACCAATCGATATTTCTCTGTCTTTCGCTCTCCCTCTCCCTTCCACTCTTTCTAAAAATCAATAGAAAACATCCTTGGGTGAAGATTAACCAAAAAAAAAAAAAAAAAGTAAATGCTTGAAGCAGTCTTAATATATGCTCTTTACTACTAAGAGAAGGGATTGTTTTGATCTTAGATATATAGAAGTTATATAGAAAATATATAAAACGGGCAAGCCACACTTCTGCTACTCTACAATTGTCCGATTTATTTATGCTATGGAGGTTAAAGTCTAATAAATTTTTTTCTTTTTTATTGTGAGTTGTTATTTTTTAAAAAATTCAAACATACTGTGGTAGACAGAAAAATGGCTCTCTAAAAATGTCCATGTCTTGCCCAGCTGGTGTGGCTCAGTGGTTGAGTATTGACCCATGACCCAGGAGGTCGTGGTTTGATTCCTAACATGGCACATGCCCGGGTTTCGGACTCAATGTACTTTAGGGGACATGCAGGATTCGATGATTCTCTCTCATCATTGATATTTCTATCTCTTCCTTCCTTTTTCTGAAATCAATAAAAACATATTAAAAACATCCATGTCCTAATCCTTGGAACTTGTGAATATGTTACCTCACATGGTAGAAGGAACTCTTTGACTAAGTGATAATGTTAAGGACCTTGAGATGGGGTAGTTATCCTGGATTGCCTTGGTTGCCCCATATAATCATCCTTAAAAGTAGAAGAGGGAGCCCTGGCCAGTGTGGCTTTGTTGGTTGGGCATTGTCTCATGCATTGAAAGGTTGCTGATTTGATTCCCAGTTAGGGCATATGCCCGGGTTGCAGGCTCAATCCCTAGTGGGGGGCGTGCAGAGGACAGCTAATCGATGTTTCACTCTCACATTGATCTTTCTCTCTCCCTTTCCCTTCCTCTTTCTCTAAAAAAATAAATAAAAATATTGAAAAAACACACTATAATTATAAGCACAATTTTCATTCTCTGTTTCTTTTAGTTATTTAAAAAAATATTTTTATTGATTTCAGAGAGGAAGGGAGAGGGAGAGGGAGATAGAAACATCAATGATGAGAGAATCACCCCACACTGGGGATCGAGCCCGAAACCTAGGCATCTGCCCCAACCAGGAATAGAACCGTGACCTGATTCATGGTCGACACTCAACCACTGAGACACACTGGCGAGGCTCAGCTTTTAAAACTAATTTAAAAAACAATAAAAATGGAATTTTAAATTATTTTAAAGTACCTATTTCCTATGTATATGTAGAGAAACTAAACTTGTAGCTTTTTTTTTTTAAACTTGTCGCTCTTTTTACATTAGGTATCTGTTATGTAAAAATATGGAAAATTAGATTGAATTTCTGCATAAAAATACATATTTCGTTCTTTTAGGTTGCTGCAAATAATACTTTTCTCCAATCACAACCTGATCCCAAAATATACAGTTTAAATCTTCGGCCTGCTGAAGACAGTGGTAGAGAAATGAATCACGGGGAGACATCTGCAATGCCAGCATTTAACCTACATCATACAGGTAAGACTGTACTTTTTAGTAATCAGGTTTACACTTGACCAGTTTTATTGCAGTACTAGAGGCCCGGTGCATGAAATTCGTGCAAGGGGCTCAGCCCTTGCAGCCCCGACTGCCTTGGCCCTCGCAGCCCCAGCTGCCTCGCAGGCCCGCCCCCCACCCACTGGTTGTTCTGGAAGGTTGTACAGGAAGGTTGTTCCCCCGTCTGGTCTAATTAGCGTATTAGCTCTTTATTATATAGGATTATTTAAATTGATTACTTAGAATGAATATGTACATTTGAAAGTTATTGATACAATACTACTAGATTGTTGGCAATTCAGATTTTTGTTGTCATAATTTATCTTTAATGATTGTATTAATAACCATGTCATTCAAATCTTGTACTTTATAATAGGTGTATGTCTAATACTGTTCATTGTAAACATATTGGTCAAATATGGTCTTTGTTTCAAGTACTAAAAGGTGTTTAAAGATTAAAAAAACAAATTTTCTAAAAAAACATGTTGCCCTGGCCGGTTTGGCTCAGTGGAGAGAGCGTCGGCCTGTGGACTGGAAGGTCCTGGGTTCGATTCCAGTCGGGGGCATGTGCCTTGGTTGCAGGCACATCCCCAATGGGGTGTGTGCAGGAGGCAGCTGATCGATGTTTCTCTCTCATCGATGTTTCTGGCTCTCTGTCCCTCTCCCTTCCTCTCTGTGGAAAATCAATAAAATATATTAAAAAAAAACAAAAAATAAAAAATATATGTTAACAATACTAAAACTGGAGAGGTGAACTTGAAATAAAAGAAATTGTTAAATCATTATAGTCCATGGAGTAACTTCAGATCAGTTAGATGGGAATTATGAAGTAAAAGCAGTAAAAGCAAGCATTTAACAAATGTTCCCTCTCCCCATTGTTGAATTGAGTTAAAATAATGGCTATGGTTCTTTTTGTATCTGTAATAGATCAGTATTTTTCAGGTAATTAAAAAAATAATGAAGATTGTTCACAGATGTTTATTTGGCCTTGTGAAAGCCAACATCAAAACTACAGTTTTCCAAATTGTATTTTATTTATTTTTGGTTGAATAAGCATATTCAGGGAGAGAACCCATCTGCTGGTTTGTAGTATTGTAACTGCCATCCTTAAGATACCAGTGTAAATCAACAAAAAGTGCCTTCATCGCTTAACCCTTTTCAAGGAAGTTCTTGAGCTTGGTGATGATTAATTTTACCTATAAATGGTTCATTTCTTGGTGGGGAAGAAAGGAATTTTGTATTTCCCCAATTGGCCAGGCTCATTGGTACCATTTGCGCTCCTCAGAACTTTAAAAGTGCGGAAGGACTTTTGGAGCTGGTACCAATTCAGGGAGATTTGTAGAAACAGTTCTGGGCATGGCCGTTTAGCTGCTGCCATGTCTCACTGATTTGCTCTCATTTCTTCCTACCTTACTTCCTTCCTCTTTTCTTCTGTCTTTGTTAGATGAATGTCCTATTTTCCCAGTCTTTCATCTCTACTGTCAGGCCTGTGGCAGATCATGATCCATGCATGCCTGTTTTTTGTTTTTGTTTTTTCTATCATGGTAACTAATATCTTCCCCAGAGAATGATATTTAGACTCTACAGTATGTTACATTCCTTGTTACTGGTTTGGGGTCTCATTTGTGTTCTATGGTTTCTTGTTCTCTTCCCTGCTAAATATGAGAAGAGAGTTAAGAGTTAAGATAAACTAAAGAGGGAGTTAATTTACTCAACCTTTAATCCCTTAATCCTTCTCCGATTTAAGGCATTCACTGGCCTGGGGAACCTGTGCCAACCTGCTGACATGTCCTGCCTGTCATTCAGAGAGAGGTTAGCTGGGGAAGAGAGCATTGTAAGAAGCATCTTGCTTTCTGTAGTGATTGCTGAAGAGAGATGTTGCATATAGAAAAGCATGGAGCCCTAGCTGGTTTGTCTCAGTGGGTAGAGTGCCCGGAAGGACATCCAGAAGGACGTCTGGAAGGACGTCCGGTCTAATTAACATGTTACGCTGTTATTATTACAGATAGAAGAAGGTGTGTGTGTGTGTGTGTGTGTGTGTGTGTGTACATACATATATAGATATATGTTTTTATTGATTTCAGAGAGAGGGAGTGGGAGAGAGAGAGAGAGAAACATCAACAATGAGAATCATCAATGGACTGCCTCCTGCATGTCCCCTACGGGGGTTTAGCCTGTAATCCAGGCAAGTGCCCAGACCGGGAATCGAACCGTGACTTCCTGGTTCATGGGTTGACACTCAACCACTGAGCCACAATTGGCCGGGCAAAAATTCACCATTTTAACCATTTCAAAGTGTGCATTTCAGTGGCATTTAGCACATTTACAGTGTTTTGCAAACATTACCACTATCTAGTGTCAGAACATTGTCATCACTAAAAGGAATCTCAGGGCCAATTAAGCAGTCAACTCCCCATTCCCCACTTTCTTCCCAGCCCTGGTAACCACTAATCTGCTTTCCGTCTCTATGGTTTTGCCTGTTTTGGACATTTCATATGAATAGAATCCTACAATATATATAGTTCCTTGTGACCTTTTTTTTAAAAAAAAAAGGATAGGTAATGAATGCACATGGTACAAAATTCAGAAGTTAAGAATATAGTAAGAAATCCCCTTTCCCTGATCCCTTGCCATCTAGTTTCTTTCTCCAGAGGCAACCAGTTACCAGTATTTGGGCATGTATGAGATATTTTGTACATTTGGAAACATTTGTATGTAATATATTTTCCCCATACAAGTTATTATTCACTAGCTGCACTGTTCTATACTTTGCATTTTTACTCTAACAGTCTATCTTTGAAATCTTTGTCAGTACATTTAGAACTACCTCTTTCTATTTAAAAACTACATAATATTCTATTGTATGGATTTGCCAAGTATATTTAACCAGAGCCTTATTAGGTTGCTTAGCTTTTTTGTTATTACAAACAAAGCTATAGTGAATATCTATGTTTCTTTAAATTACTATTACATTTATTGATTAAGGTATTACATATGTGTCCTTATCCCCCCATTCCCCCCCCCCCATGCCCTCACCCCTCTGATGTCTGTGTCCATTGGTTAGGCTTATATGCATTCATACAAGTCCTTTGGTTGATCTCTCCCCTTACCCCTACCCTCTCCTACCTTCCCTCTGAAGTTTGATGGTCTGATCAAATATCTATGTATTATAAAAATAGGTGAGACTATATCCATAGGGTAAATACATTGGAGTAGGGTGCTGGTCTCAAAGTGTGTGCAGTGTGCATTCGTCATTTTGATTGATAATGATGAGTTGCCTTCTGCAGATACTAAAACTTTATACTCCCACCAGCAATGTATGAACAATGCATATATCCTTTATTATGATGCTCAAGCTATATGAAAGTACATATAGGCATACCTCGTTTTGTTGTACTTTGTTTTATTGGGCTTTCAAATAATGTGTTTTACAAATTGAAGGTTTGTGGCAACCCTGTATCGAGCAAGTATGTTGATTCCATTTTTCAATTGTATTTGTTCACTTTGTGTCTCTGTGTCACATTTGGTAATTCTCACAATATTTCAGAATTTTTCATTACTGTTATAATTGTGATTTGTGATCAGTACAAATTGTCAGTTATAGCCCTAGCCGGTTTGGCTCAGTGGATAGAGCGTCAGCCTGTGGACTGAAGGGTTCCAGGTTTGATTCTCGTGAAGGGCACATGCCCGGTTGCGGGCTAAATCCACAGTAGGGGGCGTGTAGGAGGTAGCTGATCAATGATTCTCTCTCATTATTGATGTTTCTCTCTCTCTCTCTCCCTCTCCCTTCCTCTTGGAAATCATTAAAAATATATTTTAAAAAATTGTCAGTTACAAAATAGTAACGGTATAGTCAATATTGTAATAACTATGTATGGTGCCAGGTAGGTACTAGACTTATCAGGGAAATCACTTTGTAAATTATAAGTTTAAGTACTATGCTGTACACCTGAAACTAATATAATATTGAATGTCAACTGTAATTAAAAAAAACAACAACTTGATGTGATAGTGTTCTATTTCTGCCCCTAACAAAAGAAATTGGTTTATCTGAACTGGCCAGTCTGGAGGCCTCCAGGCTCCTACTCTGAAAGACACAACTCCTGGAGGACATAAGTTACAGATTATACAAGTATAGAGCAAAATCACAAGGCACCATGGGCTAGGGGTTCAGGGTTATAGTAGGAGCTGATTGGTCAGATGTGAGATAAGGGTAATAAATCATTCCTTCAGGTCTTTTTTTTTTTTTTTTTTACATATTTTTTTATTGATGTCAGAGAGGAAGGGAGAGGGAGAGAGAGATAGAAATATCAATGATGAGAGAGAATCATTGATTGGCTGCCTCCTGCACGCCCCCTACTGGGGATCGTGCCCACAACCCGAGCATGTGCCCTTGACTGGAATCGAACCTGGGACCCTTTAGTCCGCAGGCCGGCGCTCTATCCACTGAGCCAAACCAGCCAGGCTCCTTCAGGTCTTTTTCACATATTTGTCCTCATCCCCCCATTCCCATCCCACACCCCTCCCCACGCATGCCCTAACCCCTCTGTTGTCCTTGACCACTGGTTAGGCTCATATGTATGCACACAAGTCCTTTGGTTGATTTCTCCCCTTTATCCCCACCCTCCCCTACCCACCCTCTGAGGTCCGACAGTCTGATCCATGCCTCCTTGTCTCTGGGTCTGTTCTTGTTCATCAGTCTTTGTTGTTCATCATTTCCCCTAGATGAGTGAGATCATGTCCTACTAGAAATACACTTACAAGAACCGAAAATGAGACAAGCAATAATGGTTATGCTGAAAGGCAAATGAATCAGTCTGTCGTGAGTTTCTTTCTAGGCCAACAGTTCTTTTGTGACCCAATTTCAATGTCAAACAGTTCCTATGTGTACATGTCAGCAATGATATTTCAGTTCTGGATGGTGGACAAATGGTGGTAATGCAGGTCCGACCCTCTCTGGTTTGGTCCTGGGCAACCTGCAGTGACGCACAGCTGCTGACTGCTAGTATGGCAAGGGTACGTCAGCGTCTTCCATCTCTGGACTGCTTCTCTTCTGTCTTCATGGCTGGAGTAGTCCTGTCAATTCCTCTCTGTTGCCGGAATCTACATGGTTTTGGAGTTGTTTCCTGAAAATATACAAACATATTCTCGACCAAAAGTTAATAAAGGAATATTTTCTATAAATTTGACTTGGGACCCTTTTTCATTTTTTGCCCAAATGATTTTCCTCTGGCTTGTTTTGACACCATGTGTGTTTTTCCTGGGTATCTTGCTGTTAGCATTACAATTAATTTTCTAAAGTAATTTTCTAGATGTAATTTACTTACAGGACAACAAATTTTCTAGATGTAATTTACTTACAGGACATTTTTCCTTACATGATATTCTTCTACTATCCCCCCTTTTTTGATTTAAGTATTAGGAGGCTTTTGAAAATTTTATAATGTAGTCTTGATAGCTTTTAAATTTTAAGGTTCATTAAATGTTACGCAATTTTATCATGAGATGAACTACCAATAAAATTTTTAGTTAACACTTTAGGAACTGCTTTTTGTCCAGTACAATTAATTTTTCTAGAATATTCACTTATTTCAAATTAGCCAATTTAAATTAGCCTGAAAACTTGACTACTATTTTACTGTCAAATTTATTACTCTAACAACAATCTTATTTTACCCTGTAAATATTAGTGGAAAGGATTATTTGCCTTCTTGAGTAGGCCCTGAGCATTCCTGGTGGTAGGCTGGATTTAAATATCAAAACCCCACTTCCCCACATCATGGGTACAAGACAACTCAAACAAGTCTTGTTGCAGTGAGAGGGCAGCTGCTGTCGGCCAAGTCTCTGTCTGTTACCCGGGTCCCGATTTGAGCTGGGCATGGGAAGTTAAGCAGCCATGGGGGCAGGAGACTTCCCTCAGAAGGGGTGAGGGTTCAGGCCCCTGCAAAGCTGGGGGGGTGAGGGTCTGTGCCCCACCTCTGTTGACCCCCAAGTTCTCTCCTGATGGCCCCTATGCGACTGTGCCTGTCTTAGGTTGTTCCTTCCCTGAGGAATCTTACCCGTCTCTGGCTAACCAGCCATCCTCCGGGGCCAAGCAGGGTGATGTGAGGTTCAGTTCTGTCTCCTTGGTAGCCTATGCCCCCGTGGCCTCCACGCCCAGCACCTGTCTTGGGATCCCCTCGCCTACTGGCGGGGATTCCTTCAGGTCTTGAGGACAACTCCCAGGTCAGCTGGGTGTCCATAACCACTTTCAAGAACAAGTAACCAAGTGGGTTTTCCTGCCTTAGGGCTCAGGAGCTGTTATCTTTAGCCTGCCAGTGGGATTAAACCTTGGGGTGACCATTACTCAGAACTGGGCTATTGTCTTCTGCTGTGTCAGGAGTCAAGGATCATCAGGGCAGTCAAGTTAGCTGAGAGAGAGAAGAAAAATATGAATGTTTTAAAACTACAGTTTAAATCAAATCAGAATTATACAGATCCTCAGTGAAGTGGCCTTAGCCCAATTTGAATTAAGTATGGTAAACAGAGGGCTTCAGGCAGATACCCCCTATGTCCCATTGTTTCTGATTTGCCTAGCAAGAATTTGCCTGCCAGGTATGTTCCCCTCCTCCCCAACTACCTGTAAATCCTCCATTCTTCTGAAATCTAATACTCCCTTCCATCCCCCTTTCTCCTTTGTCCAAAATGTCTTATATACCCAGTGTTGGCCTCACTGTCCTTGGAATTTTCATCTCTCTGAAATTACCCATGCACATGTATTAAAACTTTGTTTTCTTCTGTAAAAAAAAAGTATTGAAGCCTGGCTGGTATGGCTCAGTGGTTGAGCATTCACCATCAACCAAGAGGTCATGGTTCAAGTCCTAGTCAGGTTCAAGTCCTAGTCAGGGCACCTGCCTGGGTTGCGGTCTCTATCCCCAGGGTGGGGCATGCAAGAGGCAGCTGATTAATGATTCTCTCTCATTATTGATGTTTCCATCTCTCTCTCCTTTCCTCTCTGATATCAATAATATATATATATATATATATATATATATATATATATATATGAAATCTGCCTCTTTCATTTTAATGCTGCCTAATGTAGACCATAGTATTGTAAAAAATAATATAGATGGAGCCATTTCAAAATGGAGTTGGAGCTGTCATCCCAGAGGAACTGCCTTGCCTGTATGTCTTAGTCCTCAAATCTTTGGAATGTTAAAACTGGGCAAAACAATATTTGATCTGAGCCTAAAGCAACATTGTGTTCCAAAGAACTATTTGCAAAGATAACAAGAGAGCAGTTATTATGACTACTGTACTGAAAACTAAAGACATTTTTAAGAATCAGCATCACTGTATTAGCTTATCTGCCTCTACAGAAATTCCTTCCTGCCGAAACCGGTTTGGCTCAGTGGATAGAGCGTCAGCCTGCGGACTCAAGGGTCCCAGGTTCGATTCCGGTCAAGGGCATGTACCTTGGTTGCAGGCACATCCCCAGTAGGGGGTGTGCAAGAGGCAGCTGATCGATGTTTCTCTCTCATCAATGTTTCTAACTCTCTATCCCTCTCTCTTCCTCTCTGTAAAAAATCAATAAAATGTATTTAAAAAAAAAAAAAAGAAATTCCTTCCTTAGCTTGTTAGCACCCTGGATTCTATTCATGTAATTATTCCCCTTTTCTGTCTCATAAATACCCCTTGCCTTCATCTCCTAATAGGAAGACTTTGGGTTTCTGTCTGAATCACTGCTTCCTAAATAGCTATTGTGTTGGTCCTCAAGTAAACGTGTGCGCGCCAGCACAGCCAAGGGTTTGGCGAGCCTGAGGGAGGGCCGGCGAAGGATGAAGAAAAGACAGAGAATAAGCTGGGTCTTGGTGGATCTTCTGGGCCTGGCTGAGGCCACAGAACAGATCCAGACTGCAAGCTGATGCCTTATTTTATAGTCAGAGGTAAACAAGGTAGTGGTCACCATAGTTACAGTATTCCTGTGAGTTTCACTTGTTTTGGCAGCACTTGCTGCCCCTCCCACAGTCCATTAGCTACCCAGGAAAGATCTAGGGAGCAGTCACAAGATCAAGCTTAATTATGCTTAGAGGGCTGTGCCCTCTAAGCTGGGACTTGTTTGAGGCTTTGCCAGCAGGTCAGTCCAAGGCTTAACCCTATAACCGCTCCCTACATAAATGCTTGTTGTCTCTCACTTGGCTAATTTATTTTTAGGTTAACAGTTTTGGAAGGTTTTACAAATGTAAAATATTAATGGATATTCTCAGATTGATGTCCAGAATGCCATTTTACACATCCATCAACAGGACCGAAGAGTGCTCTTTGCTCTACCCTCTTATCTGCTCTTGACATTTTCAGTCTTTAAAAATTTTGCCAGTCTTATGGATGAAAGTCCCATTTTTGCTATACATTTCCTTGATAATTTAGAGATTGAATGGTTTTTCATATTTTTATTAGTATTTTGTTTCTTAATATAATATCTGCATTTCCCCCCCAAATAACAAAATATTATTTAAGGATAATATATATCTTGTGTTCTTGTTTTTCTTTGCATATCTGTGGTCAGGTTGCTGGGACGGGTCAATTTTCAATTCCCATCTCTATGGGCAATAATCATTACTATTTACAACAATTTATTGAGCAATAAAACTGACCAAAGGCAGTGAAAAGCTAGAAGTATTAACAAATCAGACTATTCAGTAAGGTATGCCACACAACACTTAGCATTCCATATTGAAACCAAAAATATACCCAAAATGTGTTTGGGTCTGAGTTCTTTGTCTCGGAAAACCGGAGAATGGATTCAGGGACAAAAATGGTGGGAAGAAAACAGAATTTATTGGGGGGGGGGGGGGGGGGACGCGGGGGCAGAGCTTGCGGGAGGAGATAAGGAGATATATGGACTTCCTGCTGCAAGACAGCAGGAAGGGGTCCCCAAATGGGTTACCCACTTAAGCTCTTGTTTAGGGGATATTGATATACTCTGCTAGCTTCTGATTGGTCCCTTTAAGGAATTCTGGCAATATCCAATTATATCAAAGTTCAGGTTTCTACCTGTGGGAGGACCTGATTAAGGACTGCCACTTCAGGTCCCAGGTGACATCACTGTCCCCACCTGGCCAGGTCAAGGGTCAAGTTTCCCCAGCCCAGCCAGGTTCACCTCCATGTCTGACTTCCTTTCCCCCTACCTCCACGTGGTCCCTGTCTGTGTACCTAGTCCTCTTTTTTTTTTTTTTTTTATCTCATTAGAACACCCAGCAGTCTTTCCCTTTTTTCCTGATGGATACACATTTAAAACTTCTTGCACATCATGTGGCTCATATGAGAACTCAATACATTTAATTTGCTTCTCCCTATTGAAAGAATGAAAACAAGGAATTGAAATTTTATGGTGTTTCTGCAGAACTACAGCTTCCTGAATAGGGGCTGTATCAGGTAGAATTCACCTTTGTTTTCCTTGGGCCTGGCACAGTGCTTGGGAGGATTTTTAATGGCTGTTCAGTAATTGGTTGAATGGAACTGTGTTCAAATATGTTCTAATTCTTTCTTTTATCTGGATAAACATGTATGTCAGGAGAAAATAAGCTTATTTTGCTTACATTGTTATTTACCATATTTTCAGACAGGGATTAGAAAATACATTCCAAGCATGTAAACTGGTAGCCTTGCAAATGGCTAGACTGTTTTCTTTCGCAGTTGAGATTGTGTGAGTATAGCTAAATGAAAATCCCACCCCGTAATAATAGTAAAATAGTGATTTTGTTGTGTGAGGTCTTAAGGCGAGATTATGCTGTTTTCACTGTGGTGATTTTTACACATGATAGAGAGCAGGCTAGCATATTCACATATGTTACAGCGAGAATAATACATTGCTTTAAAAACCTTTTTTTTTTTTTAAATCTGCTTTTTAGATTCATTGTTTGACAAAAATTTCTTCTTAAGTAACTGAAAAAGCACACACCCCAGTGGATACTGTAGGTTGTAAATTGAAGGAGAAGCTTAGCTTTACTGTGGAGTCTGAGTCTGGGTGTAACCTAACTAGCTAGAGGATATGCAATTCCTGATTGACAGCAGGACCAGCATTATGCAGATTTTGTAAGAGAGAATAGCAGCTCAGAAACCGTGGGCCTTGCTCAGTTAGGAATCACTACATTCATCTCGTTAGTTTTTATTTTTCTGTCTACTGGATCTGTAAACAGGACAAAACAGTTCCTCTTTTGTTTTTATTAAAGTGATACTGCAGTGCAGTTTCAATATCAGCTAAGCATACATATGTGGAAATCTGATATTCTCACCAAATTAGCTAATTTTTAGCGGTGTTCCATGCTTATCTCTAGACCTTTGTGTATTAAATCCTATCTTGAGCTGTTCTCTTTATACACAAGTGTGTTTTGCCTGTGCCTTCCTGTCTGTTTCAGTGAGAAGCTTTATGTAGGTCAGGCTTGGCTTAAGCAGATTTCCTGAACCTGCGTCAGCTTAAGCTGGAGGAATTTTAATAAACCCTCCCCTGTAGGCGTGGGCCTAAATGAGGCTAGCCTAGTTAAGCCTGATCTTTTTCCGTTTGTGAAAAGAGCTGAGCAGAGCTGAAGGCTGCATGGTGGTTTCAGAAACTGCCTACTGAATTTGAGAAAAGAACAATGGTGGGAAAGGCTAGATCTTCCAATTTTACCTTATCCGAAAAGCTTGATTTGCTAAAACTTGTGAAGCCATATGTGAAAATTCTCGAAGAACACACTAATAAGCATTCAGTAATAGTGGAAAAGAATAGATGTTGGGATATCATAGCGGTTAACTATAATGCCATTGGAGTAGACCGCCCTCCTCGGACAGCGCAGGGCCTACGCACCCTTTACAAAAGGCTCAAAGAATATGCCAAACAGGAGCTTTTGCAGCAAAAAGATACCCAATCAGATTTAAAAAGCAATATTTCTGAGCCAACCAAGAAAGTTATGGAGATGATTCCCCAGATTTCCAGTTTTTGCCTGGTAAGAGACAGGAACCACATACAAAGGTAAGCTTTATTTTATTTTGTTGTGGAAAATTATGGCGCCTCCTATCTATTGGGCTCTGGCTTAGCTGTGACAGAGATATGCATAGTAAGCATCCCCCCTCGGGAGCAATGAATAGTGTCTTTGTTTTGCGTTCTAAAAAAAGAAAAGTGAGGCTATAAGGAATTTTCCTGCTGCATTTCATTTAAGTCACTTTTATTGTCTTCCCTTCCCCCTTCCCTCCTTCTGTGTAGTTTCTAAAAAGTAAAGGTTAGGGAGGAATAATTGGGATGAAATTTGTGACATCTGTTCATAAACTTTTTAAGCTTTAAGATTCAATTATTTAATTAGCTGAGAGAGAGACCTTTTAAGATTTCATTTAAGATTACATTTCATTGGAATTTTCAGTTTCATAGAAAGTTAGTTGTAAGAGAAATGGAACCCTTGCTTGTATGTGAAATTGTCACTGTCTCCACTTACTGAATATTCTTTGAGCTAAAAAACTAAAATCAATAATTAAGTAAACTTATTAATGGTATTATTGCATATGGTAAGACAGTTTAAGTTATTTTTCTAACATATTTAAAATAAAAAAACACGAGGAAAGGATTTAATGCCTAATTAGGGATTCAGGTTGCTTAATAAAATTTAAAGTTTTTGTGTATTTATTAATGGTATTGATCGTGGGTCACATAGGAAAGGGCAGATTTTCACAAATTGCTTTGCAAGGATATCAAACTATGAATTTTAATAGACCAACAAGAGCAACTGGTTTCATAAAGTGTTAGAAACATTTTATTGTTGTTAAATTTATGCGCTATATAACTACTTGCCTTGGAATCTTAAAAACTATTATCTTACTACTGATTCAAATTGCAACCCCTGGCCAAAGATAAAAATGGCAGCTACATTCTTCTGAATCATTTAGGGTAATTTAAACAAGTTGTAAATTTTTTGTTAGTTGAGAGACCTTTCAAATAAAGCTTTACAATGTGCTTTTCTATTAGTGGAAGAGTCATTATATAAGTAAATTTATTGATTACCTGTGAAAACTTTTTGAAGTTAGGAGAGAAACAGGGAAAAGAACTTTTTAACCAAACATATTTGTTATTTTGATAATTTACTGGGATCATTTTTTGAGCTCAGCTTCTTACCATATACTGCTTATTTCTAGCTGATAGCATAGTAAAAAAAAATCACTAGTGGGAATCCAGGACATGGGTACACAGTTATGGGGCCACTACTTAAAATGTTCACTGAGATGACAAATGATTAAATCCTAACATGCTGGATGTCCAGAAACCTCCACAGTAAGACTGTTTTATATTGTGTTACTTACTACATTTTTTTTCTCCTCAAACCATAAGAAAAGTTGCTTTTGCATTACAGGTATAAAACCATCTTTTGGGTATTAAGTATAGACTTTTGTAATTTGAAAACTACACATAGAAACTAGTTTTAGTTGCATATTTTAAAAACACAATGAGTATAGAAGAGAAATAAGATACAAGTATCTGTTTATATTTTGACCATTTGTATGTGTATGTATGTTACATATACAATCTTTTGGGACAACATTTCTCTGATAAAAGGAATTAATTGATTCACATATTTTTACACTTATTAAACAATAACATTTTTTCATATTTTAAAGTGAAGAATATCAGAAATAAGCCATTTAAATGCTTGCTTATGTTAGTGTCTACACTGCCATTTTTCATATTAGCGTTTTCATGTAATATATTGATATATTTAATGTGCTTATATTTATTTGACATCATCTTGAATCTTGATAATTACCTCACAAGTTTATAATTACTTTATAATGTTAATTATGTTTCTATATAAACATGTCTGCCAATCTCATCAGTCTCTCCATTCTTAGTAAGGAAAATCTTACTGTTCATATTATTTAATGTATTTAAAAAATTACACATATTTGGTTAGGCTATCTATAACACATTGATTTATGTGTATTTTTACTTCTTTCTAATATCAAATTATATTTTCTGTTTTTGTAACCCATTTGATCCTTACAATCCATATTTCTAAATTTTAGAAACCCTTCTGTTTATCACTTTTGTGACATTCGCTAAAGCATTTTTTATATGATGACCTTACTTATAATGTTTCCACTAAAATGGAATAGAATTTCCAGATATAAGACATTTTTAATTTACACTAGAGTATAATGTATATGTCTAATTGTACTCTATTGTAAATATTAATTTGGAATAGTTACAGTGTAAATTTTTAAAATTTAATCTGCAATTGTAATATTTTTCCATTATAGGTTTTTGAGATGTTAATAAAAGTAAATCTTACTAATTTGAATTACATTTATATTCTGTCGTTTTGCTTTTGAAAATCATAAGATGATAGCCAACCACAGTTTGGCTCAGTGGTTGAGCATTAACCTACGAACCAGGAGGTATCAGTTCAGTTCCTGGTTAGAGCACATGCTGGGGTTGCAGGCTTGGTCCCCTGTGAGAGGCGAGCAGAAGGCAGCCAATCGATGATTCTTTCTCATCATTAATGTTTCTCTCTCTCCCTCTCTTCTTCTCTGAAATAAAAAAAAAAAAAATTTAAGAGAAAATTATAAGATGACAAAAAAGTTATGAAAATGGATGAATTTATATAATCTACAAATAGGTTTTTTTAATAACATACTATATATTTCATTTGTATCCCTTTAACAAACATCTGATGTTATTGACAATTTAATGCCATTAGTAAGTGACATATGGGGATTTTAAATTTTTTCCTAAGTTCTACTTAAACTATGTTACTTATCATTTGTGAAATGTTCTGTAAATAATGTTAATATAGCACTTTCCCAGTAATATTCTAATAATCTCTTTCCCTTTCTAATTTTTATTTTTAAGTAAGGCAGAAGCAAAATTTAAAAATAACCCTCAAGAAACAAGATTATATAGTCTTAATTAATAGCTTCCTGGTATAACCAATTATTTAAAAAAACACACACAGAACTTTAAGGTACATAATAACATATTAATAAATTCTGCTAAAACTGTAGATGCCTGTACAGTTTTATGGAAATAACATGTAAATTTAATAAACTTTCAATCTATTGTATATAGCCTATTTAAAACCATTGCACTAACATAACCTTTTTATCTATATTTAATCATTCCACATATGATGAACACCTACCAGGTTTCAAGTATAGTGTTACGCAAGGTGCTGGGGATATAGTGGTCAATATAAAACCTTGGCTGGTTAACTTCACCTGACCAATGGTTGACAGACTGAGAGAACAACTGAGTCATGTGGTTTAGGATAGGTAAGATTAAACATTGCACCTGAAATTGGATAGTTAGGATAATCCTGATGGCATCTGAAGCCATACACAACCTTTGATTTTTTTTTTTTTTTGACAAATGCAGAAAACATTGCTTCTCATAGATGCCCTTCCATTATCCTCCTAGGAGTCTTGGAACTTGGTAATTTTTAGATCAATCCAGGAGAGCAGAAGCAGATCAAGGGCAAAGAAGGTATAGGGATAGCAAGACTCAGAATACCATTAAAGAACGTCAGACTTGTAGGAGCAATTGGCGTCTCTTTGAAACCATTAAAAATGGCTTTTCTTTTACCTCATTGTCATTTGTGTAGTATTGTAATTTCCTGTTCTTTTAAGAGCCAGATTTTAAAGTTAAGGGTGGGAAATAACATATATGTATGGTATTAAAATCCTAAATTTAGTTACTCACTTTCAACTTGTTATTCTAAGGGTTAAATATTTGTTTCATGATTTTCTTTATAGCTTTAAAGCTTAATAATTTAATGTACATTAAACTTGAAGTTATGGTGTAAGTATACCCTTGTCTTCATTTGATTTACATTTTATAATGCTTTTTTGTGTGCTGTAGTGCAAACTTGGCTGAGGAGGCACAGGCTGGTACCAGTTCACTACAGGTAATGTTGGATCAGCATCCAGTTGCTATTACAGTGGAGGTGAAGCAAGAAGAAGACATTAAGCCCTCTCCTCCACTGGTTTTAAATTCGGAACAGAGTTATACTTTAGAGCAAAGAGAAGAACATGAATTAGTACATGTTATGGAAAGATCTGGGTCGCCGTCACTTTCCTCTGTTGATATGAGAATGACATCGTCTCCATCTTCCATCCCAAGGAGAGATGATTTTTTTCATCATGAGTGTGGAGGACACTTTAGGTCACAATTAGGGTATGATCCTCAGATTCTGCAAATGCTGAAAGAGGAGCATCAGATAATTTTAGAAAATCAAAAAAATTTTGGATTATATGTTCAGGAGAAGAGGGATGGATTGAAAAGAAGGCAGCAGCTAGAAGAAGAGCTGCTACAAGCAAAAATTGAAGTGGAGAAGCTGAAAGCGATTCGCTTACGGCACGATCTGCCTGAATATAATAGTTTCTAATTTATTTTCAGTTTCACAATATGATAATTTGAATTTTGGCCAAATTACTTTCTCTTGGGAATGTCTTAAAGCAGAATATGTATTCTTATAATGTATCGTTAATCTCTATTATGAAAAAAACTTTTTTGACATTTTAAAAATTATTTAATTTTCTTTTGAGGTATATATTTTTTGTCTCTCCTCAATGTTTTTTTCTAAGAAGTTTAATTGTTGGCCTTACAAAAGATGTTATATTTTGATCATTAAAATATAACATACATAAATATATACACAAACACATACATATTCTTCCAGAGCTCTGTCTTCAACATTTTAAATTAGAGCTTTGAAAAGCAGTAGTTCAAGGTTTTTAATTCGGTCTAATTTAGAAGCAATACTAGCCTAAATACAGGAAGTTTGCCTTTATGACATTGATTTTTATGCTTTCATTTTTTGAAGGAGTAAGTCCTATGATTTTAGTGATGGGAGGTATTTGGTGATCACTTTTTACCCCCTCTTCAATTTAGAAGCTAATAAAACTGAGGTCCAGAAAGAACTCAATGTTACTTACTTGATATAACAAAGCTATTTGCCGAAACCGGTTTGGCTCAGTGAATAGAGCGTCGGCCTGTGGACTCAAGGGTCCCAGGTTCGATTCCGGTCAAGGGCATGTACCTTGGTTGCGGGCACATCCCCAGTAGGGGGTGTGCAAGAGGCAGCTGATCGATGTTTCTCTCTCATCGATGTTTCTAACTCTCTATCCCTCTCTCTTCCTCTCTGTAAAAAATCAATAAAATATATTAAAAAACAAAACAAAAACAAAGCTATTTATGGCAGAGCAAGGACCAGCACTGAGTTTTTGTTTGTAATCCCCCCCCCCCCCCCCCCGGCTATTCCATAGAAATAAAGAACCATTAAAATTAACCTCCATATTAAAAAATTAGAGGTGCTTATTTTATTAAAATAGTTTTTAAAGGTTGGGAGGTTATGAAATTGGGCATTGTATCAATTATCTCCCACCCCCCACCCACCCTGTTTTTTTGTTTGTTTTCTTTTTGGCAAGAAAATAAGATAATCTCTTGGAGCTATTATATATCTTGGCTGTAAGATTTAATGTTTTAATTCACTTTTGTCTTATTCTGAAAAAGATTTCATAGTAAAAATTTTAATGAACAAGATTAAAATTTTACATAGATCAAAAGTAGCAAAAGGTATGTTTATAGTTTATGATATAATCTGTAATGTTTTTTTAAATATTACTATTTTAGTATTTGTGGAAATAAAACTTTAATTCTTAAAGCACACATATTAAATTTAAGTTAAATCTTTAGTATGTATATTACTTATCAATTTCTATTTTTGCTAGAGCTTTGTTGAGGAAGCATTTTTAAGCCAAGCTTTAGAATGGGGTAGGCAGGATTTTAGCAGTATAGTGGAGAAAGGACGTTTAAGTCAAAGTGAGCAGCACGAAGACCTGGATCATCGCTGACAAGCATAAATGCAGTGCTAAACCAGGTAATTGTATGTGAGTGTAGAGGGCCCATTAGGATGGTAGTAATCTGAAGACATCTTCCTTGACTGTAGCTACTGTTGATTTCCAGGAGACTTTTTACATGCACAATACGCCAGAGATCTGCATTTTATGTAAAAGTTTCCAATTTTAAAATGTTTGCAAATAATTCAAAATGTTTAAAACACTACACAGACAAAACATGTGACATCCTTCAGGCTTCCTTTGTGGCCTTAAGGAGTAGAGCAGTGGTTCACCAAGAGTAGATCTTGACCAGTATATGAGCATCACTAGAGAACTTGTGAGCAATGTAAATTCATGCCTTTTGAATTAGAAACTTTGGAGGTGGAGTCCAGCAATATTTTAACAAACCCTCAGTTTGAAAACCACTAGAACAGAATATTTTGGAATCTAGCTTGGTGCCTAACTCATATTAGATTCTTAGAAAATTTTGTTGAAAAGAGGAGTAAAAGTGAGTTAAGGGATATTAATTTGGAAGTTGGTTGGTGCCAGATTATAGATTACATTAAAAACTAGTTTTAGCCCTGGCCTGGTAGCTCAGTTGGTTTGAGTGTCCTCCTAATAAGCCTAGGTTGCGGGTTCGATCCCTGGTCAGGGTACATACAAGAATCAACCAGTGAATGCATAAATAAGTATAATAACAAATTGATGTTTTTTTTCCCTCTCTTTCCCCCTTCCTCTCTCTCTCTCTAAAATTAATAAATAAAAAATAAACTTTTTAAGGAATCAGACTTGAATGTAAAATGGGAAGCCACTGAAGACTTTTGATTAGGGGGATATAAATTAGAGTTCTAAGTTAGTGTTATAATAGCATTTTGTAGTGAGAGTAAAGGAAGTCTGAAATTTAGGTTATGGCTATAGAAACAGAAATGATAAAAATAAAATGGACTGTTAGGATATTATTTTAGCTTGTTGATTGCTTAATTTCATCGACATTTTATATCTGCTTTTAGATTTAAATATTTTATAAAAATGCCTTGGATATAATGATACATCATTTTGACAATTTCATCATCTTTAATCTGTACTATGACTTCTTTGAGTCTAATGAATTTTATAATTGTAATTTGAGGTAATGTTTTTACAATATAATTCTAGTAAATGCATTCTTATAATAGTCAGTTTAACTTTTTGAGATTATTGAAAGCAAATTACTGTATATAAAGTAATTCATATTACAATTTCAGCATGTACTACTCATAATTGATGACGAATGTTTAATTTGAATATTTACTCTGTGCAGCTAAATCAGAGTTTTCCAAAATGTGTCCTGTGAGAGTAATTCTGTGAGTTGTTTCTAGGAAAGAGTTTTGTGTTAAAAAAAGTACAACATGCATCTTTTTTGTGTAATTAGGTTCTAAAATTAGTGTTGAAGGTAAACGTGTATACAGAATTGCCCTTGAAAATTCTTTTGCTGCCCATAAGTTATAAACATAGTCTGCTTCTGTCAGATTTTTCTCCAGTATTGGTCAAGATTGTTGCCATCCTATATCTTTTCTTACCCATATGAACTTAAATGGTACATTGTAGGTTTTTTAGTTTTTTTTATTTTATTTATTTTTTTATAATTCTTTTTTTCTCCTTTACTTTATTTTCCAATGGGGGTACATTGTTATTTTTACAACTTTTGATTTTCTAAACAAGGTATGATTTATAATGATATCCTGAAAAAGATAATGAAGCTTTCATTTCTAAAGATATTGGCAGATTTCTTAAAATATTTAAATCAAGTATTTTTATGTATAATAATGAGACATCAGCTTGGAGTTATTTCATTTTTGAAAGATTCACTCTATCCTTTGCATTTTTAGTTATATAAAAATGTTTAAAATGTTTCCATGTGCCTTCTTTTAGAGTAATGTCAAATTTTAAATAGACATGTTTTAATCATTTAGAGTGTGATGAAATGTATTTAATATATATTGTCGATCATGGTTAAATGTTTTCATACATGTTCTTTTAAATACAAGGTAATACATTATATTGATTTGTGTGCTCGTTTTGTGTGTCATAAGACAAAGAATTCAATATTGTTGAGGTAAAATTTTATAAGGCAAATTGAAATAAATTTATTTACAGGATTGTGGTATAGTAGATCTCAAATGTACCATGTCTAAATATCATAACATGTTTATTTTTCAAATATTAAGATCCACAAATTCTCAAAATCTATTAAATATTTGATAGTAAATTTGATTTCAAGTACTTAAAAATAATTAGATAAAAAATGGTTGCAATACTTAATACAAAAGATTAAAATCTTAAAATATGCAACCTAATTAATTAACAGTTATGCTCTTTGCATATAATTTTGATTTGATTAAAACTAGTAGCTATAATTTGAATTTGTTATTTTTAATTGCTTTGTAAATAATGGAAAGCAAAATAAATAAGATAAAAATACCTCCCAAGTCAGCCCAAACAGTTTAAACTAAAGAGTATATATCATTAGACTTACATGTTTGTTAGTATATCTTTCATATTTTTAAATTATGTGTGAATTCAATTCTGTTAACAAAGATTAAGAAACTCTTCAAACATAGAAAATGTCAAAAGCATTTCACAGTAAACGTGTCTGTCACCTAAATTCTGCAATTAATTTTTTCCTTTATCCATCTATCAGTTCATTTTTAAAAATAGGTTTTTATTGGCTTTAGAGAGAGATAGGAAGGGAGGGGGAGAGAGAGAAACATTGATGAGAGAAACATCAATCAGCTGCCTCAAGCAGGCTCCCTACTGGGGATTGAGCCTGCAACCCAGGTATATGACCTGACCGGAATTGAATTGGTGACCTCTTGGTGCGTGGACACCACTCAACCACAAGGCCACCAATTGATTTTTAAAGAAAACCCATATTATTATTTTTTAAAGTTTTCTTCCTTTTTTGCTCAATTCCTTCATCCTCCCACCTACTCTGCACCTCCCCTCAATTATAGGCCAGTCTCCCTGATAAACATAGATGCTAAAATCCTCAAAAAAATATTAGCAAACCGGATCTAGCAATACATTAAGATCATACACCGTGATCAACTGGGATTTACTCCGGGATTTCAAGTTGGTACAATATCTGCAAATCAAAAAAAGTGATGCACCACATAAACAAAATGAAGGATAAAAACCACATGATGGTATCAGTAGATGCCGAAAAAGCATTTGATAAAATCCAGCACCCATTTACGATAAAAACTCTCCACAAAGTGGGAATAGAGGGAACATACCTCAATATAATGAAGGCCATATATGACAAACCCACAGTCACTGTCAATGGGCAAAAACTATAAGCTTGGGAACAAGACAGGGATCTCCACTCTTCACCACTCTTATTCAACACTAGAGGCCCGTTGCACGAAGATTCGTGCAATAGGCCTTCTTTCACCTGGCTGTTGGCACAGGTTTTCCTCCGACACCCGGGACCCAGGCCTTCACTCTGGCTGCCGCCTTGCGCCTTCGCTCCGGCCGGAGTCTTCGCTGACTCTAGCCGGAGTCTGCAGTCTTCGCTTTGCTCTGGCCGGAGCTCGGCTCCTGTAGCACCCTCCGCCCCCCCCCCCCCCCCCTCATAGCAGGCATTTTGCCCCACCCAGCTGCTCCATGCCTAGAGCGGCTGGGGGGTGGGGCCACCGACATCTTGTCCTGCTAATTTGCATATCCCCTCCTGATTGGCTGGTGTGTGTTGCAGAGGTATGGTCAATTTACATATTTCTCTTTTGTTAGTGTAGATAGTACTCAAGTCCTAGCCACAGCAATCAAGTAAGAAATAAAAGGCATTCAAACTGGAAAGGAAGAAATAAACTGGCATTATTTGTAGATGCTATGATACTGCATATAGAAAACTCTAAAGAAAACTTATTTTAGCCCTAACCAGTTTGGCTCAGTGGATAGAGCGTCGGCCTCCGGACTCAAGGGTCCCAGGTTCGATTCCAGTCAAGGGCATGTACCTTGGTTGTGGGCACATTCCCAGTAGGGGGTGTGCAAGAGGCAGCTGATGGATGTTTCTCTCTCATCGATGTTTCTAACTCTCTATCCCTCTCTCTTCCTCTCTGTAAAAAATCAATAAAATATATTTAAAAAAATCAATAAAATATAATAAAAAAAGGAAAACTTATTTTAAAACAAATTGCAGAATTAGAATAAATCTAAATACTTCAGCATGAGTATTAAGAACTAGAATTCAATATTTGTGTATGTATGGTTGGTTCTTTTTTTTGTTTTTATTTTGGTTAATCCTCACTCGATATTTTTCCATTGATCTTTTAGAGAGAGTGGAGGAGAGAGGGAAAGACAGAGAGAAACACATTGACTGGTTGCCTCTTGCCTGTAACCAAGGTACATGCCCTTGATTGGAATCAAACCTGGACCCTTTGATCCACAGGCTGGCGCTCTATCCACTGAGCCAAACCAGCTAGTGCTGTGTATGTATGTTTTTTTAAGGTAAGATTTACAAACAGTGAAATGCATAAAACTTAAGTGATTAGTGTTGACAGATGACTACACCTGTGTCGCTTAAAACCCTCTCAAATTCAGAACATTATCACCCCAGATAGTTTTCTCTTGTCCCTTTCTAATCAGTTCTCTGGCACCATAGGCAACCACTGTTCTAATTTTTAAAAAGCATAAGTTTTGCCTGTTCTAGAACTTTAGTACTTGGAGTCATATAGCATGTACCCTTTGTTTCTGTTTTCTTTCACCCATTTTAACATTCTTAATTATATTTTATTGATTTTTTACAGAGAGGAAGGGAGAGGGATATAGAGTTAGAAACATCGATCAGCTGCCTCCTGCACACCCCCTATTGGGGATGTGCCCGCAACCAAGGTACATGCCCTTGACTGGAATCGAACCTGGGACCCTTCAGTCCGAAGGCCGACACTCTATCCACTGAGCCAAACCGGTTAGGGCTGACAAGAGGTATTGAGAAATATGATGAGATGTGTAGTTTCTGTCATGCTCATAAAGTATTATTCTGAAAATGACCTTTAATGCAAAGAAATGCCTTCTAGGTTTATTTTATATTTAATGGTAATTATACTTAGTTGACATTTAATTTCTCTTATTAGATAAAGAAAACTATGGATGATTACCAGTTTAAAGGAATTTGTGTATTAATGTTTGTATATTTTTAGTGTAATAAAAACTATGTTTCAAATTTTAAACTTATATTGCAGTTATGTTAATACATATTAAAAGTTCTGGTATGTTTTGGTAGTTTTAAAACTCAAAAAATAGTTTGCAAGAGTATTTATACTTACATTATTTATTGAATTTGATTATATAAAACATTTTAAATTTTGTATGCTCACTTGAAAACAATGTGTTTATTTAAAATTTTGGAAAGGAAAGAAAGAATATTAAAAAGTTGGGTTTATGCAATGCATAATTAAGCCATCCAATCCTAGAGTGACTATGCTGATGATTCATTAAGATTATAATGTCCACCATCAATATAAAAATGAAATTATCTACCTCTTTCTGTTATTTTTTCAAAGCATGTTTTTATGCATCTTTACCTTGTGAATCTTGCTGAAAGGCCTTCAAGTCTCTTGTGTATATAGACTTTTTTTTTTTTTTGTAGACCATTTGTTACTGATTTGAAAAGTACATTACAGGGTCAAGGGCAAAATAGACCAGAACCAAGTTTAGAAATAAAAAGTACAGTTAAGGTGGAATTTTTAGGGGTAGTTAGCCTGGGATGTTTCAAATTAGTCACTATTTTATATAATACAAGTAGGATGGATAAAGGAGGTTATGTTGGAGATATGTTTAATTTCCAGTTGTCTTCATTCTGCTTTTTGGGATTATTCACTCCCCTTTCCTACCCTAAGTGCTGCATTTAAAATGGGACTAAATGGGAAAGGGACAAGGACAAGATGATCATGATGATGGAAGGTAACATTTAAGGAGTACTTATTCCAGGGCAATAAGCCTTTTTCACATATTAGCTAACCTAATGCCCACAACAAGTGAGGGAGGTGTTAGTATTACATTTACTTAGAGATTCATAAACTGGCATAGAGGGGGAACTTGTCTAGGGTCACATGGCTAGTAAGTGGCAGACTCAAGATCCAAACCCAGCCAGATTAGTTCATGCTCTTAACCCTCCTGCTGTTGTACAAGAGAAAGGATCTAAGTCTGAGTATCTTATGGTATTTCAAAGTTAATTGTAGTAAATTTCTGAATTCTCAGAATTTATTGTCTTTTGTTATATTCCCCTTTTTTTAGGTCCTGGGAACACAACAGGATATTTGACTCTAGAATGTTTTTCCCAGCCATTTGATGTAGACATACTCTACACCTCTTCCCCCTCCCGTTTTACAGTAATCCTGAGAATTACATTTTTCTCTTGGATAATCAAATATAAAACAGGAACAAATTTTAAAAGTGCAGCAAGATATTATCGGTCTTTCATTTAATGTACAGTAACTGCTACTGGTAGAAAACATGCAAAAAGAAAATGAATTAAAATTGGCTAAAATTGCACACCACAGCCATAGCCAGTTTGGCTCAGTGGATAGAGCGTTGGCCCGTGGACTGAAGGGTCCCGGGTTCAATTCCGGTCAAGGGCATGTACCTCGGTTGCAGGCTTGGTCCCTGGCTCTGGTCAGAGTGTGTGCAGGAGGCAGCCAATCATGTGTCTCTCTCACATCGCTGTTTCTCTCTCTCTCTCTCTCTCTCTCTCCCCCACTCTCTAAAAATGGAAAAAAATCCTTGGGTGAGGATTAACAACAAAAAAAGTTGCACACCACAAAGTTTTTTAGAGTTAAAAAACTAACCAAAGTATCCGTCTTTTTTGTTAATGCTAAAAACTGAAAACTTTATCTGGGAAAATCAAGGTTGATAAAACAACCGAAATAACATGACAACTATCAAGTTATCTAAAAACTGGTAAATTTTGGCCTGGTCGACGTCACTCAGTGGTTGAGCATCGACCTGTGAACCAGGGGCATGCAGGAGGATTTGGTGCCTGCTGGTGAAGCTATTGGATCCTGCTCTGATGTCTGAAGCTGGCCACTGGGTGTGTTAGTTCTGGGCCTCTTGGGAGGGATTCTTGTGCTGGCCCATGTAAGATGCTGCCTGTGGCTGACTGGTCCTTGGCCACCTGTTTGGAGCTACGAGTGATCCATAGGTTGGAGCTGCCTCTGCTGGGCCTGGGTGCATGCAGGAAAGACCAAGCGGCCCACCAATGCTGGTTTTTACCAGCACCGGGCCTGGAGGCAGGACAGCAAAAGTCCTAAGGCACCCCGAGATCCGCCTCCGCCTTCCCCCGCCTGGCCTTGCCCTGCCTGCCAGCTGTCTATAACCTCAGTCACAGGAAGAGCTTATGGCTGTACTCAGCAGGGGTAAGCTCCACAGGGTGGGGCTAGAGGGAGTCCAGCAGGTATTGCATGTTTTAAAAATTCTTGCACCACTCTGGTTGAAAATCACTGACATATAGCATCAAGTGTACAATGTAATATTTTATATATATCGTGAAATAATCACAATAAGTCTGGTTAACATTGGATATGTTTTTAGAAGGTGATTCTGAAAATGTTTTTGAGAAAAGTACAGGCTTTTGTAAGATGGAAAACCTAGAATCTTAGGATCAGAGGCCCAGCGTGATTATTCTCTAACTGGGACACAAAAGTATTTTAATGAAATCCAGTCTCATTCCTACTTTGCTGTTTTACATTTGTTCTTATTTGAAAAAACTACAGATTTTTCTTTCAGAGAAATTTGTGATCTTATTTTAGGTTTCCCTGACTTGTCGTATCACTGTTAATCAAATCAGTTGTTTAAAAGATGTGATTTTAGCTATTTTCCCATGGATATTGAAATATCATTTTTAATTCTTAGAGTTTTAAAATGTTTGCAGTGATATTATGTTATTTTACTTTAACTGAGTTAAGAAATTTATATTCATTGCACTCATGGTAATGCTAGTACCTGACATTTGAATTTCTCAGTTTATAAAATGCTAACATGATAATTTCAAATATTCTTTCATACTTCTTAATATAGTTTGATTTTGTTGTGTGTTTTTTTGTTTGAATGGCTTTACTTTTAAACATTAAAGTGATCTTTAGTAATATGGTTTATATTTTATATTTTTATTCTAGTTTATTCACCGCCTGAAGACATAACAGTGTCTACAGGACAAGAAGTGGAACCTGGTAGTGTGGTTAGATATTTCACTGTTGTTTGGTGTAAGGCTTCAAAGAAAAAGCACAAAAAGTGGGAAGGTGATGCTGTTCTTATTGTGAACGGAAAATCACTTACATTAAAGGACCTGGAAGGCAAAGACATTGGAAGAGGTATTGTGATATTACCTAATGTTTATGATTTGGCCTAAAATTAGCATATATTTTTGGTTACATCATTGAAATCTAATTGGGTTTTATAAAGGGGTGGTTTAAGATGTTCTTTTATATCTAAATTATCTCGTAAACATAAAATTCTCTCGTAATGTTTAGTCTTATGTATACTAACTCAGTGAGGCAGATCCCATCTCAGTTTCATTTTCTTCAAAAAAATTGATTTTTCTCAAAAAATTAAATGGTCAGCCAGGTGTATATATAGTTTGGCATTTTTCTGAGATTAAGCAGTTTGTCTTACTGCACTCCCCTCCCCCAACTTATTCTTTGTAGAATGCTAAGTGATTAAAACTTAAAAAGATATTGATTAGGAGTGGAATGAAATCTAATTTCAATAATGTCAAATGAACGTATATTTTACGTTTATTTGTTTATTTTTTATTTTTATTTATTGTTGAACGTATTACAGATGTCTCCCTTTTCCCCCCATTGACCCTCTCCAGCCCACTCCTATCCCCTCTAGATTATACATTTAAGTTGGAGGTTGCCATTATGTCTATTATAAAATGTTGCCAGCACGACTTGTACTAATACAAATTAGCCCACAGATTCACCTGAGAACATGTTAATTGATTTCTAGATAGAGAGGGAGGGAGAGAGGAAGAGAGAGAGAGAAACATCGATGTGAGAGAGAAACATTGATCAGTTGCTTGTATGTGCTCTGACTGGGTATCAAACCTGCAACCTAGGCATGTGCCCTGACTGGGAATTGAACCAGTAACCTTTTAGTGCACAGGACAACTGAGCCACACTGGTCAGGGTTATTGTTCAATTTTGAGTGTGACCCATAATTATAGAATCTTGTCTACATGTTTATTCATTCATTTAAAACTTTATAGTTTACAGTTTTCAGCAACTGTTATGTGCCAAGCATATACTAAGAGTAAACATTCAAAGATGGATATCATTCATAGTTTAGTGGTGACAGACCAATGTAATTGATAGAGAAGCAATAAGATAATTGTTTCAATGAGAATTTTACTAAGTGTAATAGGATCAAAAATGGAATGGCCATTTAAGTCTACCTAGGAGGCTAGGGGAAAACTTCATAGAAGTTATTGTGTAAGGTAATATTTGAAGGATGATAGTTTTGTGTTGGGCATATGCAAGAGGAAATAACATATGCAAAAGCACGAGAAAATTAAAAGTAGTTCAAAGTTTCAGAAATGTAGTATACAAAGGCCATTGGCACTGATAAGAGTTGAGGCTGAACTGAAATATCTGCAACAGATTTTTAAAAAATATAAACATATACGAATATTTTTATAAAATACAAAAAAAAAAAGAAGTAAAAAAAGAAGGACCTCTCACCATTTGCGATAGCATGGAGGGAACTGGAGAGTGTTATGCTAAGTGAAATAAGCCAGAGAAAGACAAGTATCACATGATCTCACTCATATGTGGAATCTAATGAACAAAGTAAACTGATGAACAAAATAGATCCAGAGACATAGAAGCATGAGACAGACTGATGAATCTCAGAGGGAAGGCAGGGGTGGGTGGGTGGGAAGAGATCAATCAAGGACCTTATATGCATATATGCATAACCCATGGACACAGACAATAGGGTGGTGAAGGCCTGGGGTGTGGGGTGAGGGCGGGCTAGAAGGGGACAATGGGGAAAAAAAGGAAAATCCTTTTAAAAAAAATATATTTTATTTATTTTTTACAGAGAGGAAGGGAGAGGGATAGAGAGTTAGAAACATCTATGAGAGAGAAACATAGATCAGCTGCCTCCTGCACACCCCCTACTGGGGATATGCCTGCAACCAAGGTACATGCCCTTGACCAGAATCGAACCTGGGACCCTTCAGTCCGCAGGCCAACGCTCTATCCACTGAGCCAAACCAGTTAGGGCAAAAGGAAAATACTTTCAACAATAAAGATTAAAACAAAATTGAGCCCGACCAGTGTGGCTCAGTGGTTGAGTGTCAACCTATGAAGTAGGAGGTCATGGTTTGATTCCTGGTCAGGTGGGACGTGCAGGAAGCAGCTGATCAATGATTTTCTCTCATCGTTGATATTTCTATCTCTCTCACCCTTCCTCTCTCAAATCAATGAAAACATTAAAAAGAAATACTGAACAACTACTATATACATATACACTGTCATACTCAGTGTCTAGAGGAATTAAAATAAGTTACAGCAGATATTCTGCATGTTATAGCTTAAGATAGATAAAGGCTAGATTTTTGGAGAACTTGTTCATGCTTATTTAATAAAATTTTAAAGCCAACTAGAGTGGTAAAAGTTATCAAAGTTATCCTGGAATATCTTTTATGCCTTAGTTATAGTATACATGGTTTTGTATATGTGTAGTTTACACAATAAAATGATGTTTTAGTTGCAAGTAGCAAAAAATGCAAATTAGGTTTAAAACTGATTTTTACCCTATCTACAGAAGTAGAGTCACCTAAGGTTCTTTTAAAACAAATACCAATGCTTAGGCCCTGACCTCGGGGGCTGTGATATGTTTGGCCCGAATGGTGGAGAGAGGGCCTGGGCATAAGTCTATTTTAGATTTCCAGGGGATTAAAGGGATTTTATGGGCTTTCAAAATAAAAACATTCAAACATAAGATTTGGTTGCTTAATTATAACAGTAATAAATATATCAACCTGGAGTTAATTTTGCAAGTTTTGGCCTGTAATCCAGGTAGATTTTCTTCTAAATAAACTGAATATATAGTATTTAAATATTGCCATCATAGGGATAGAGACTAAAAAAACTGAGGGCTGGAGTGCTGGATTTGCTGATTGTTTGTGATAATGTAGTCTTGCTCAGTTGGCCCTTATTACACAATACCCAGAAAAAACAAGCATGGGAAACAAAGTTCAAGAGTTTTAAGACAGTTTTTCTAGCGATTTAGAGTTGTTTAAGAGAGTTATCACTACAGATCAAAGTGAAACGAGAGATCACAGAGTTACAGAGATTTCTAAAGATGCCTCAAAAGTAACTTTATTCTTATCTCCTATTTTTATACCGAGATTAACAGTACCTCTGTATCTGTGGGTTTCATATCCCTGGATTTAACCAATCTCGGGTAGAAAATATTTGAAAAAAGAAATCCCAGAAGGTTCCAAAAGGTTCTTGAATTTGCTATGTGCTGAATCCACGTGAATGAAGTGATGTGTAGGAATCCTCGCTGTAGCGTATATGCGAATACTGCACCATCCTATCTAAGAGGGAATATGCTAATTGATGCCACACCCTCACAAAGATGTCGGTGCCCACAGCCAATAAGGAGGGAATATGCTAATTGACTGACACACCCTCAAAGATGGCGGCGCCCACAGCCACAAGATGGAGGTGCCTAGTCCCCTCAGCCCCGCTGGGGAGGCAGGTGCGCTACACAGCCAGGCCAGCTCCCAGGTGGGTCCAGCCGCTCCACGCGCCTGCCTCCCAAGTCCCCCAGTCCTCTCAGCCCCCAGCCGCCCAGGGCCGGCCCGAGGTGCAGGCAAGCTTCGGATGGTGGCTGCCCAGCTGCCCAGGACCGCCCGAGGCTCAGGTAACCAGGGCCGGCTGAGGTTTGCACTGCCGGCAGTAGCACCATCAGAGTTGTGATGGGGGCATCGCCTTCCCCTGATTGCCGGGTCGCCTCCCGCCCCTGAGGGCTCCTGGACTGTGAGAGGGGGCAGGCTGGGTTGAGGGACCCCACCCTCCCCCAAGTGCATGCATTTTCATACACCGGGCCTCTGGTTTTATATAAGGGACTTGAGCATCTGCAGGTTTTAGTATCCTGGGTGGTCAGTGGGGTTGGTGAGGGGGTCCTGGAGCCAGTCCCCCAGGGATACTGAGAGATGACTATAATTGGATTTTACAGTAGTCCCCCCTTATCCTTGGTTTCACTTTCCGAGGTTTCAGTTACCCCTGGTCAACCATGATTCAAAACTATTAAATGGAAAATTCTAGAAATAAACAGTTTATAAGTTTTAAATTGCACAGTGTTCTGAGCAGTATGACGAAATCTTGTGCTATCCCGTTTCCCCTCACCCAGGATGTGACTCATCCTTCTGTCCAGTGCATCCAGGTTGTATATGCTACTCTCCCTCTAGTCCCTTAGCAGCCCTCTAGGTTGTAGTGCTTGTTTTCAAGCAACCCTTGTTTTACTTAACAGTGGTCCCAAAGCACAAGCGTGTGGGTGCTTTCTTTAAGTGAAAACGTAGAAGTTCTTGACTTCATAAGGCGTTTTATCTCACATCATCACAAGAAGAAGGGAAAGAGGCCACATTCACAAAACTTTTATTACAGTATATTATAATTGTTGTTAACCTCTTACTGTGCCTAATTTATAAATTAAATTTTATCATATGTATGTATGTATGGGAAAAAAACAGTATATTTATGGTTTGGAACTATACACAGTTTTGGGCAACCAATGGGGGTCTTGGAACATCACCTCCATGGAAAAGGGGGGGCTATTATATATGAAGGTAAAACTATAACCCTCATTAATATGGAGAGGTCAAGACTGTTGTTGAATTCAGATAGTCTGGGGAATAGAGCAATTGGTTTTTGGCATTTTGGAATACAAGCTAATTTCTTTATTAGAGCATTAACATTAAAAAGTGCTCCATTATAAATCATTTAAGAATGTATATATGTTACCAGTTGGTACAGATTGTAAATTTTAGTCCACTTTTAATAGGGCAAATTGTAACAATTTCCAGCTAGTTTAAACAGGTCATATTTTCTAAAATGTGAATGTTTTATTTTTTAGAGCCTTAAAAACATTATGGTAGACACAGTTCATACCTCCCTGTAATCACACAATAACTATATGCATTTAAAGTAGTCAGGCATAGGAGTCTAAAATTTTCTCACTATCTGGTTAATGAGCGCATTTTGAATAAACTGTGACTGACTTACTCATATTTACATTCCATCAGCACCTTACACATGGCAACACTTAATATCTGTTGAATTAATAATTCAAACAGACTTGGTATAAAATATCCCACTTAAAATTTTTAAAAATTGATTTTAGAGAGAGGAAGGGAAATGGGGGAGAGAGAGAGAGAGAGAGAGAGAGAGAGAGAGAGAGAGAGAGAGAGAAGCACCGATGTGAGAGAAAAACATTGACCTGTTGCCTTCCATACACACCCTGACCGGGATGGACCTGGCAACCTGGATATGTGCCCTGACTGGCAATTGAACCTGCGACCTTCCTGTGCACAGGATGACGCTCCAACCATGTGAGCCACACCGGCCAGGGCTAAAACTTGGCTAATTTTTTATAACTATACTAGAGGCCCGGTGCACGAAATTCGTGCACTGGGGCTGGGGGGGTGTCCCTCAGCCCAACCTGCACCCTCTCCAATCTGGGACCCCTTGGGGGATGTCCGACTGCCTGTTTAGGCCCGATCCCTGGGATCGGGCCTAAACAGGCAGTCGGACATCCCTCTCACAATCCAGGACTGCTGGCTCCCAACTGCTCACCTGCCTTCCTGATTGCCCCTAACCGCTTCTGCCTGCCAGCCTGATTACCCCCTAACCACTCCCCTGCCAGCCTGATCGATGCCTAACTGCTCCCCTTCCAGCCCAATCGTCCCCAACTACCCTCCCATGCATATTCCCTCTTTATTAGATAGGGTTTTTTCTTTAACATATTGGACAGCCTTAACTGGTTTGGCTAGGTGGATGGAGCATCGGCCTGCAGACTCAAGGGTGTCCCAGGTTCGATTCCGGTCAAGGGCATGTACCTTGGTTGGGGGCACATCCCCAGTGGGGAGTGTGCAGGAGGCAGCTGATCGATGTTTCTCTCTCATAGATGTTTCTAGCTCTCTATCCCTTTCCCTTCCTCTCTGTAAAAAATCAATAAAATATATTAAAAAAAAAAAAGAAACATTTAAGATTCCTTCATATCTGCCTGGCTGGTGTGATTCAGTGGTTGAGACCCCAGGCTGCCGCCGCTGGCAGGGAATCACACCGTGGGGGTGCGCGCCCCTGCCAGGCTGAGACCCCAGCCCAGGCTGCCGCTGCTGGCAGGGGATCGGGCCGTGGGGGTGTGCGCCCCTCCCAGGCTGAGACCCCAAACTGCTGCGGCTGGGAGGGGATCGGGCCGTGGGGAGTGAATTTGTTTTTGTTTTTTATAAAGGGTCAGGAGGGCCTCTGGGCAGCATTCCGCCAGGCCGCTTACTCTGCAGCCTCTCAGCGGCATCCCTCCCTGAGACTGGGGGACTCTGGCGGAGCTGAGAGTACTGGGTGCTGCCATCTTGTGGCTATGGGCGCCACCATTTTTGTCGCAGAGTGATGGTTAATTTGCATATTACTCTTTTATTAGATAGGATCATTATCTATTTTTTCTGATTTCTTAGTGTTTTTTGTCTTTTGTTTTGTTTTGTTTACCAAAATGATAAATTATGTTTTCATTCTGGCTAATGGGTTATACAAGGCTATTTGCGTTCAAAGCACAGTTTTCTTGTACAGTTATGGGAAGGTGACTATGGTATCAGTAATTAAGTCATCTTAGAGTATCAGGAAATAACTTTCTTTGTTCTCAATTTAAAGGTGCTGGGTATAAATTCAAAGAGCTTGAAAAGATCGAAGAGGGCCATACAATGATGATTGGTGGAAAAGAAATAGAAGTCATGGGTACGATCTCCCCAGATGATTTCAGCAGTGGCAGATGTTTTCAGCCTGGAGGAGGAAGTCCAGCTATATCAAGTTCTTCTCAAGCTGCCAAGAAGTGTTTTTCTAACCCCTTAAAAAGTGTCTATAAACCAAGTTCAAAGGAAAATAGGCAGAATAGTTTCCAAACTTGCAAACCACGCCATGATCCATGTGCACCAAGTAAGATTTAAAAATTAGTTTGAATATTCTGTTTCTCCTGTCAAAAGATTTTTGGTATGTGAATTTAAACTTTAAATTTTCTTTTAAACTGTTCAGATGAAACTATGTATATATTATTCTTCAGATACGTAATCTGATGTAAGGGATAATGTCAATATTGAGTAACAATGTGGTTTGAGAATTATTTTATAAGAAACAGTAATAAAAATTCTGTACATGCATTGAAGGAAAATATGCAAATTGTAGATGTATACACACAGACATACATGTTTATGATTTTGGATAAAATATGACATTTAGTAAGGAGAAAAATTAATAAATTCATGAATGAGGATTATGTTTTTTATGCTTCTATTTTGAAGACTATGTCTTGATTACATGTATTATCATATTAAAATATTGAATAATAAAATGTCATGTAAAGAATTAAATTTTACCTAACCGGTTTGGCTCAGTGGATCAGTGGATAGAACATCGGCCTGCGGACTGAAGGGTCCAAGGTTCGATTCCGGTCAAGGGCATGTACCTTGGTTGCAGGCACATCCCCAGTAGGGGGTGTACAGGAGGCAGCTGATCGATGTTTCTCTCTCATCGATGTTTCTAACTATCCCTCTCCTTTCCTCTCTGTAAAACATCAATAAAATATATTTTTAAAAAAGAATTAAATTTTAGCCCATCTCGCATAGCTCAGTGGTTGAGCGTTGATCTATGAACCAGGAGGTCACGGTTTGATTCCTGGTCAGGGCATGTGCCCGAGTTGCGGGCTTAATCCCCAGTGGGGGATGTGTGGGAGGCGGCCAGTTAATGATGACTTTAGATTTATCATTTGAGACCTGCTATCTAATTATATTTGATTTTGTAATTTTTGGTGGTATTTTAATAAAGCTTTTAAATTGTATTAACATATTTCTAAAGAATTACATTATTGAACAATAATGTAATTCTTTAGAAATATGCTTTGCAAAGATTTAGAAATATGCTTTGCAAAGATTCATTCTTTTGACATTCATGAATATAGTGATTAACTTGAAGCAAATAATGGTGGTGAAGTCAATGGGAAATTCGCAGTTCTTCTGGTTGATAGGAATAGTGGTCATTGTTAGTATGTACGGTACTAAAAATAAAGGGAGTCTTGATGTTAAATTTAGGGAGCTTTTCCAGAATAAGAAGCTGTGAGCTTTGCAAGCACATGTTGGCAAAATTTCAACCTATGCTTTCTGTTGGATATAATAGTTCTCTTTGCTTTGAGTACTGAACTATTAAATGTTGTGGCTTAGTGGATTTCTTATTAGAAACAGTGAATTTCAGAGCACTGAGTATATGAAGTTTAGAAAACTCTTTGTAATTCTTTGCATGAAATCTTACATCAATAAGGCATGAGATTTTATTTTTAAACTAGAGGTCCGGTGCATGCAAATTCGTACACTGGGGTCGGGGAGGGGGGGGGGGAGCCCTCAGCCAGGCCTGTGCTCTCTCGCAGTCCGGGAGTCCTTGCTCCTTACCACCCGCCTGCTCGCTGCTCCTTAGGGCTGCCTCAGAGGTGGGAGAGGCTCCTGCCACTGCCGCTGCGCTTGCCTAGCTTCTGGCTGAGCGGTGCTCCCCCTGTGGGAGTGCACTGACCACTCCTGCATTGAGCATCTGCCCCCTGGTGGTCAGCGCACATCATAGCGACTGGTCGTTCCAATGTTTGATCTATTTGCATATTAGCCTTTTATTATATAGGATTTTGTACCCTTGCTTAGCATTAATGTTATTAAATTTGAAGGGTTGTGGGTGTGTTGTTTTTTTTTTGCCACAAATGATGGCAAACAGTTCTATCTTATGAGTAATCAAAACAAGATAATGTAGTTGCTAACAAAGTGAAATGACAATTCATTTATAATTATTGTTTTACCTTTTTCTTAAGATTCCTTTGTTATGCCCCGACCAGACAAAAATCATCAGTGGATGTTCAATAAGAACTGTTTCCCTGTTGTGGATATTGTGATAGATCCTCACCTGGCATATTATCTTCGACCACATCAGAAAGAAGGAATCATATTCCTTTATGAATGTGTGATGGGAATGAGGTAGGAAAAGAAATCATTTGAGTTGAGTCTAATCTGAGTTTTGATTTAGCCCATAAAGTAATGGTTTTCCAGGAAGAGTCTGATACAATGGTTCATAGAGGGTCCATCATGAGTTTAGTTGGAATGATGAGTGGTACTTAATGTGTGCATTTATTTCAGAAGTGGTTCTTGATGGATACCATATAGTAGCCATCTTGCTAGGAGCTGGGCACACAAGACTCAGGACCATGGTCCTCACTCTTTATTTGAAGAAACAAATAAATGCAGTCAACCTTAATGTGATACAATAAGAGCTCATTACTAGTATGATAAAGGGGTATGGGTGCAAAATGGGAGAAACCTTAATTCTCCTTATGAGAATTTTAGAAAAAGGTTTTTTTCTTATCTCTCCTCTACTTAAAAAAGACGACCAAGATTCCCCCCTTCCTTTTAAATCGAGTTTTCTGATTAAAGAATGGTAGTATCCTCTCTTAAAGATATGATAGAAGTCCACCTCAATCCCCCCAAAAATCCAGACAAAGGGAATAAAAAAAGTCAAATGTCCCTGCTAACATCTAGGTGTATTTCCTTCCAGTTCTTTCTTTAATGCATAGGCCCTTGATTTTTAAATTGGTCATTTAACAGGGAGTTAGGAATGTCAATTCCCACAAATTCTGAGAACAAGTTAAGGGAATGTTGTTTCCAGGAAATTGTCCAGACTCATGTTCTCTCTCAGATTTGCTCTTCTCTTTGGAGATCTTATCTCAGTTGGCCTGGGAATCATCTTTGATTTCTCCTATTTCATCTTCTCAATCTAATCAAACCCTGCAGCAGCTGTGGGAACCGATGTCATAAAGTTACATTTTATCTGGACTATTGCAGTGACTCCTAACTTGCGTATCTGCTTCTCATACTCCTTAAACCCACCAGTTTGGTATTTCTGTAAAACAGTTCTGAACATGCCATTCCCTTGCTTAAAACCATTCAGACTCTGAGAACTTAGAGCAGTGTTTCCTAACCTGTGATATGCACTCCACTGCTGGTATGTTGGGTAATTTTAGGCATACATGAGCACACTTTGTTTTTGAATTTTAATAGTAGCATATTTTAGCCAATGAATTATTAGAAAAAAAATAGCACATTTAACTTTTGGTTTCACAGGTAAATTATGTGTAGAAAGAGTTTTCTTTTCAAATAAATCTAAATAAAAAGTATGCTGATTGAAAGAAAAATAATAAATAAATAATAACACATATGGCAACAGTTGTGATGGTAGTCATGAAAGCCTGGTGCTTGGGAGACACTGACCTACAAGGTACAGTCTGACCTTTCAAGGATAAGTATCCTCATCCTTTGTCTTCTTTCTGCCTGTCCTGCCAGGTTCATAGCCCTGTATTTCCCTGCTCGGAATTCAATTCAAGTGCCAGGTTCCTGAACTACTCAATCTGTGTAGTGAATTCCTATTCATCTCTTAGAACTTTGCACAAGGCGCATCTTCTCAGGGAAGCCTTACTTGCTCTCTGCTCTTTACCCTGAAAGGATGCATTACTGTTTTCTCTCTGCCACGCAATATCTCTCAGCTGGCATTCGCTCTTGCCTTGGCAAACTGTTGATTAAAAAATGATAACAGTGGCTAGAATTCATATTTGCAATTTTATTTCTATACTTTGCAATGGAAAACATATTTTAAAAATTGCTTTTTGGTTATTATTTCTAGCAATAAGGAATAGAATGATTAATAGACTATACTTATGTTTTTGGTAATAGCCTCAATTCCCTTGGATTTTGCAACTTTAAAAATACATATCAACTATATATGTCAAAGGGTTTTAAAAGCTATAAGGTGGTATGGGATGCCACTTTTAATATTTCTTGTATTATTTAATTTTAAATTGTGTTAACCTAGTAGATCTGTAGGATAACAGACTCTTTGTAAATTATGTGTATTAGATTAAATATTTAGTATTTAATGTTTCTTATAGTGCAGAGAGATATTTTGGTTGAAGTTTTTATTTACTACCAGAGAATCATAAATACAGCGCGATAGCTCTTGATGGTTAAGATTACAATATATTTTAAACTGTTTTGATACCTACTAACAAGACTGATAAAAACTGCTGAACTGTTCGTGATGAAGACTGTTCAGATATTCATATCCTATCTAATAAAGAGGGAATATGCAAATTGATTGTCACCCTATCACAAAGATGGCGGTGCCCATAGCCACAAGATGGCGGCGCCCAGTCCCCTCAGCCCTGCCAGAGTCCCTCAGTCCTTTCAGCCCCACTGGGGGTGGGGGTGGCAGGCATGCAGTGCAGCCAGACACGCCCTCAGCCCCCCACCCGCCCAGGGCTGGCTTGAAGCGCAGGCAAGCCTTGGATGGCGGCTGCCTAGCCGATGCCCAAGATGCAGGCAAGCCTCAGATGGCGGCTCCCCAACCGCCCAGGGCTCAGGTAACCAGGGCCGACCGAGGCTTGCACTGCCGGCAATGGCAGCAGCAGAGGTGTGATAGGGGTAACGCCTTCCCCTGCTCGCCAGGTCGCCTCTTAACCTGGAGGGCTTTCAGACTGTGAGAGGGGACAGGCTGGGCTGAAGGACCCCCCCCTCCAGTGCATGAATTTTCATGCACCGGGCCTCTAGTGTAGATATAAAATTGAGGTTCATTTCTAGTCTCTCTAAATATATATATGTTAGTAGGTATCAAAACAGTTTTAAATATATATATATATGTAACAAATGATTTAGATTCAATTTCAGATTTGTTTTAGTAATTTCGTAGACAATCCTACCTAATAAAAGAGTAATATGCAAATTAACCATCACTCCACTACACCCACCAGCCACGCCCACCAACCACGCCCACCAGCCAATCAGAGCTAGTATGCAAATAAACCCAACCAAGATGGCTACAGCCACAGAGAGCAGGAAGGAGGCTTGGGTTTCCCAGGTAATGGAGGAAGCCAAGCTTTCTGCCTGCCCTTGCCAGCCTAAGCCTCCACTCAAGGCTACAAAGTTTCAATTATAGAAGGTAAACAAATCCAAACAGAAATGGCGGCAGCCACGAAGCTGGAAAGAGCGGGAGGCTAGGGTTGCCCCTGGCAATGGAGGAAGCAAAGCCTTCCGCACACCTCCACTCCAGGCTACAAAGTTTCAATTATAGAAAATAAATTAATTCCAACAGAAATGGCTGCCGGCCATGGAGCGAGCAGTAGGCTTGGCTCCACTCCAGGCTACAAAGTTTCAATTGTAGAAGGTAAATAAACCCCAGATACCAGGGCCTCCGCTTGGGTCGCCAGGGGGCGTGGCCGGCCTGCAAACCACCACAGGCCCCTCGCCCAGGCCGCCCCATGCCCCAAGGGAACCCCCACCCTGATCCAGGACACCCTTCAGGGCAAACCAGCTGGCCCCCACCCATGCACCAGGCCTCTATCCTATCTAATAAAAGAGTAATATGCAGATTGACCATCACTCCAATACACAATATGGCTGCCCCCATGTGGTCAAAGATCCTGCCCCTATGTGGACACAAGATGGCCACCACAAGATGGCCAGCAGGGGAGGGCAGTTGGGAGGGACCAGGCCTGCAAGGGAGGGCAGTTGTGGGCTATCAGGCAAGCAGGGGAGGGTAGTTGGGAGGCACCAGGCCTGCAAGGGAGGGCAGTTGAGAGGGACCAGGCCTGCAAGGGAGGGTAGTTGGAAGCGATCAACCCTGCAGGGGAGGGCAGTTAGGGGTGACCAGGCTGGCAGAGGAGGGAAGTTGGGGGCAAACAGGCTGGCAGGGGAGCAGTTAGACATCAATCAGGCTGGCATGGGAGTGGTTAGGGGGTGATCAGGCTGGCAGGCAGAAGCGGTTAGGGGCAATCAGGAAGGTAGGCAGGCGAGCAGTTGGGAGCCAGCAGTCCTGGATTGTGAGAGGGATGTCCGACTGCCCTCGAGGGGTCCCAGCTTGGAGAGGGTGCAGGCTGGGCTGAGGGACACCCCCCCTCCCCCGCCCCTGTGCATGAATTTCGTGCACCGGGCCTCTAGTAAATATATAATGAGCACAATTATCAAAGATACAAAAGAGATATGTAAATCAGCTGAATGAAAAACTAGAAAAAGTATTTAGGGAGTAGAATTGTTTTAATTACAAAATATCAGCTTCTGGTTCTTGACTAACAAGTGAGGATTTTAGAGCCATAAAATATTTTCCTATTGTGATTAAAGAAGTATAATTATTTCTAACAGGGTGAATGGCAGATGTGGAGCTATTCTTGCTGATGAAATGGGTTTAGGGAAAACATTGCAATGTATTTCACTCATCTGGACTCTACAGTGTCAGGGACCCTATGGAGGCAAGCCGATAATAAAGAAGACACTTATTGTCACACCTGGGAGTTTGGTGAATAATTGGAGGAGAGAATTTCAAAAATGGTTAGGAAGCGAAAGGATCAAGATATTTACTGTTGATCAGGTAAGAGACTTAAAAGTTTAGCCTTGGTCATTGTCTAAATCTGTAGTTTTTCAAATCATTACTGCAGTTTTCACTCTCTAACGTAGCAGTTTCTCAAGTGTATGTAACTCTCCACCTCCTTTGCAGAGAAGTGGAATCTGGGCATGCAATTTGGTTTTGAGTTAACATATTCTAATACTTGCTTAATGGCTGTGAGAAATATGCTGCTTAAATTTTATTTCGTACAGTTTCTGCCCAAGATTTGTTAAATATGTTCTCCTTTTGTTAGGACCACAAAGTAGAAGAATTCATCAAATCTCCATTATATTCTGTTCTGATTATCAGTTATGAAATGTTACTTCGTTCCCTGGATCACATTAAGAATATAAAATTTGATCTCCTCATCTGTGATGAAGGGCATCGTTTGAAGAACAGTGCCATTAAGACAACTACAGCCCTCATTAGCCTCGCTTGTGAGAAAAGAATAATTCTGACTGGTCAGTACTTACTTTTGGGTGGAGGTAATGGCATTGCTGCCTATTGAACATATACGACTTGTAATATGATGCTTGGCATCCAATGAACCCATGTTATTGAATGGAGTTCATGCTAATAAACCCATACTATAAAGCCTTGGTAGGACTGATTTTCCAAATCCCTATGTAATATTCCCCAACTCTTCCAAAGCTCTGAATAGTTTCAGTAAACATACCAACTTGACTTAAATCATTAGCGTTTCTTTTTTTTCTTGTCACAGGACATTGCTGCTTGACTTTTATTCACATTAAGTTATTTAGCTTCTTCTAAGTTCTACCTAGTCTAGAATGAGAGAAGAGTAGTATAAGCGGTGAGTTAGGGACTGCAGAGTCGAGACAGCCTTTGTGATCTCTTAGGATGACACTGTGCTGGTATATTGCTTTCTCCTGTGGCCACATAGCCTTCCCCTCTGTTTTTCCTTTTTTGCTTCTCGAAATCCTTTTGTCTTACCA
This sequence comes from Cnephaeus nilssonii, assembly GCF_951640355.1. Classification (NCBI taxonomy): domain Eukaryota; kingdom Metazoa; phylum Chordata; class Mammalia; order Chiroptera; family Vespertilionidae; genus Cnephaeus; species Cnephaeus nilssonii. Next base: position 9,036,126 of record NC_137089.1, on the reverse strand, counting down.
CCTTTTTGTATTCTGCCTTTTTTCTTTTCCTTTTTTCAAAAAAAGTTTTGCTTTGACCTCTTTCTCTTATGTATTACTTAGGGTGGTTTCAGGTACAAGTGACAGACATCTGAATTAAATGTGCCTATTCTCCCACATAACTGGAAGTCTAGAGCTAGTGCAGGCTCAGGGGTGCGATACAGCAGCTCAGCACTGTCAACAATGATTTTGGCTCTTTTTGTCTTCCGCTGGGACAGGGCTGGCTTCATCCTCGGGCTGGTAGCAGGTGACTGCAGCAGTTCCAGGCATCACATCCAGATGTGGTGATATCCCAAGGAGAGCGGAGACTGGCTCTTCCTGTTTCTCTGTTTTCAAGAGTGAGGAAACTTTCCCAGAAGCCCCTCTGTCACTCCCTCTCATGTCTCCTTGGACAGGGTGGGTCAGATGATGTTGGTGGAAACCGTCGGTGCCGTTCCCAGCTCCCCTTTCTGGTTGCACCCATCTCGTAGCTGCTCGGACTATTGATTAAACAACTCACGCCCCCGTCTCTTCTGGAGAATGATCCCTGGTTGAATAAGCGCTTACTCTGTCACCTATAGCTTGGCCAGCGATTGACTCATAAAAGGGAAAGTGAAAAATGCCAGCCCGCTTGCTTCAGAGTAATTTCAGGACCAACTTTATGGCACAATTTACGCTCTCAGCCTCCCTATAATTTAGCTTGAGGCTATCCTTGCTTATTTTCTCCCTCTGCTATTTTTGGATTCCGTTATTCTCTTTGAGCACTCCCTCTCTAAATCATGTGCAGCCAAATACTTATCTCAGGCTCTGCTTCTGAGGAACCCGGTATGAGACACAACCCTTACTACATCCGTCATTGGCAAAGGGTGGGACTATCGTGATTGGCTTGGGTTCATCAGTTGGGGCTAGATGAATGCCTGGAAGCCAACCACAATGGTCCTTATACCTCTCGCTCCCCTTTCCTTCTTTTCCCATTCTCCCTATTTTTATTAGTCATTGTCATGGAGTTTCTTTTAAAAGTGTAACAAAATGCATACAACATAAATATATTTTCTCTAGTCTTTCTATGATGTGTTTAAAAATGTAGAACTGATTAGCTGTGTTAAAAAAAAACTGGTAAGCTCCAACCTGGAGCTGACCCATTTAGTTTTGAGGGAAGTGATCCTAAAACTCTCTGACATTGTAAAATTCATATTGTTTATGGTAATGAAATAAGTGCATTTTTAAAAACGAATGTTATGGCCGAAACCGGTTTGGCTCAGTGGATAGAGCGTTGGCCTGCGGACTCAAGGGTCCCAGGTTCGATTCCGGTCAAGGGCATGTACCTTGGTTGCGGGCACATCCCCAGTAGGGGGTGTGCAAGAGGCAGCTGATCGATGTTTCTAACTCTCTATCTCTCTCTCTCTTCCTCTCTGTAAAAAATCAATAAAATATATTTAAAAACAAAACAAAACAAACAAAAAAAAACAAATGTTATTATTTATATCTTTGGACAATTTTTCTAGTCTGTTATACTCTTGGACTATGCTGACTTATATGTTCTTTGGATATTATAATTATTGAAGCATGCCAATGTTCTTTTGAATACTAGTTAGCCAAAGTTATTGAGTATGTAATATATGCAGGGTATATTAATTCATTCCAGTCTGCCAGCCTTTCAGATTAGTGAAGATCCCACTTCGATCTGGCAACTTGGAAAGACAATAGCAGTAGGTGCCATTCACTGAGTGTTTTACTAAATGTCAGGCACTGTGCTGGTCACTTCACATACATCGTCTCTATTTTTTTTCTCTTTGTAATACCACTGGGAAAGTATTATCTTCCCACTTTTATAAGTGAAAAAAAATCCCGAGTTTAACTTAAAGAGCTAAGGCAATTTGTCTGAAGTCACACAGTTATAATAATATTAAGAATTACTAAGATTATGGAACATTTATTGTGCTCTAGGCCCTATTCTAAGTAAGTATATGGATTATCTCATTTGGTCCATAAAACTCTAGGAGCTACTATTACTATTGGCATTTTACAAATAATAGAACTGGGGTAAATAACTTGCTCAGGGTCCCTCATAGAGTAAGTGATGCAGGTAGGATTTGAACCAAGCAGACTCCAGAACCTGCACTCAGCCACTATGCTGTACTAAAGAAGAATTTAGTACACAGTTAAATCCAGAGTTAAAACTTTATATATAATTATTCTTTTTTTTTTTTTCAACTTGATTTGACTGCTCTTTGTCCTCAGTTTTAGGGACTTTGCTTAAAGTTAGTCCGTTTAAGGAAGTAAGTACAAATTTCTATGTAGATCTGTGATTGTAAAACACAAACTTGACCTCATCACTTTTAACTCTTTAGGTACTCCAGTTCAGAATGATCTGCAAGAATTTTTTGCATTAATTGATTTTGTAAATCCAGGAATATTAGGCTCTTTGTCATCTTTTAGAAAAATATATGAAGAACCCATCATTATATCAAGACAGCCTTCTGCTTCTAAGGTATAATTTATTTTAATAAATTTAGGTTAAAAAAAGAGCAGTATGAAAAAAATAAAAAGAGCAGTATGCCTGGGGAAATTCTCAGAAAACACAGATATTTACATTACGATTCATAACAGTAGCAAAATTACAGTTATGAAGTAGCAACGAAAATAATTTTATGGTTGGGGGTCCACAACATGAGGAACTGTATTAAAGGGTTGCAGCATTAGAAAGTTTGAGAACCACTGCTCTAAAGATTCTATATAGCCAGTGTTTTGAACTCTGCATCTGGTAGATTGTTTGTCCCCATTTTGTTTAGTTCTTTTTCTGGAGTTTTATTATATTCTTCCATTTGGGACATGTTTTACTTGTACTGTATTTTGATTTTAAAACTGTACTATTACTTAATGAATAATGTGTAATGATTTGGAAAGAATCAGTAGTGCTTTGTGCCAGTAATTTCCTATAGGGTTAATTTTAGGATCAATAACTTGTCAAAATATTTGCTTTACAAGACTTTGCTGTATCAGCTCTTTGCTTTGATTTTAAGACTATGTACCATTACAGTATTCACATAAAAACTTCCTTTCAGAATAATTAAGTTTGTAGATTATAGATTTCTGGTTGCTCTCACTGGTGCCAAATAGCCAAACAAACAAAAATTTAGGAAACTGTGGCTTCACTTAATTAAATGATTATGCGGAACATTTAAAGAGATGATGGAGCGTTTTCCTTTCACAAACTTGTATCTCATTTATTCTGATGAATCAAAAATCTGAATTGAAGTTACTAAGTTTATCATTATAAAATATTTAATGTTCATTTCAACTGCAAGTCAACTTTAAGTCTGCTGTTTCTTTCACAGGAAGAAAAGGAGTTAGGAGAGAGAAGAGCAGCTGAACTTGTTTGCTTCACTGGACTCTTTTTCCTTAGAAGAACCCAAGAGGTCATAAATAAATATCTTCCCCCTAAAATAGAGAATGTAGTCTTTTGCCGACCGGGGGCGCTACAGCTTGAACTTTACCAAAAGCTGTTGAATTCTCAGGCTGTGAGGTTCTGTCTTCAAGGGTCGTTGGAAAACAGTCCTCATCTGATATGCATAGGCGCTCTTAAAAAACTGTGCAATCACCCCTGCCTCTTGTTCAACTCCGTAAAGGTAAGTAGCATGTGAGACTGTCAGGATGTGAGCTGAGGGTTCTCTGTCATGTGAATCTAAGAGGGCAGAGTGGACTAATTCCTGGGGTTGTATTTGTGGGTTTCCCCAAGGATCTGAGTCTCTTCAGGATGGTTCTGCTCTCTAGCAGGTCCGGCCCCTGTTTGTTCTTCAGAGCATGTCCGTATTCGTAGAGCTGAACTAGGGATGGAGTGGGTTTGAGGTTCTGCCTTCTAGACTGTGCCCCAAGCCCTTTAGTACCTTGTCTAGTACTTTGTCATGGTTTCTCTTCCTGTCTTTTATTAATATAGCCAGTCAGTTTTGTTTGTTTTGTGCTAACAAATACAAAATTTGCCATTATAAAGTAACACCTGATTTTTGTATGAAAATCACAAAAATGACAATAAAAATGATATACTGGTTAGAATGCAAATTGTTAAATAAATGGAAGATAGTTTGGTAATATGTATCAAAAGCCTTATAATTTTGTATATTTTGTGACCTGGCATACCACTTTTTGAAATTTATTATAAAGAAATAAAACTCACTAACTGGTTTGGCTCAGTGGATAGAGCATCGGTCTGTGGACTGAAGGGTCTCAGGTTCGATTCTGGTCAAGGGCATGTACCTTGGTTGCAGGCACATCCCCAGTAGGGGGTGTGCAGGAGGCAGCTGATCTATCCCTCTCCCTTCCACTTTGTAAAAAGCAATCCTACATAAGAATAGACAAATATGCAAATTGACCATACCTCCGATACACCCACAAGCCACACCCACTATCCAATCAGAGCAAGTATGCAAATTAACACAACTAAGATGGCTATAGCCACAGAGAGCAAGGTTTCCTAGGTAACAGAGGAAGCCAAGCTTTCCGCCTGTCCTTGCCAGGCCTAAGCCTCCATTCAAGCTACAAAGTTTCAATTATAGAAGGTAAACAAATTCAAACATAAATGGCGGCAGAATGGAGCTTGAGAGAGCAGGCCAGGGTTGTCCCCGGCAACAGGGGAAGCAAAGCTTTCCGCACACCCTGTCTGGGTCCAGCCTCTGCTTAAGGCTACAAAGTTTCAATTGTAGAAGGTGAATTAACTGCCACAGAAATGGCTGCCTGCCGCGGAGGGAGCCCCAGGCTTGGCTCCGCTCCAGGCTACAAAGTTTCAATTGTAGAAGGAAAATAAATTCCAGATACCAGGGCCTCCACTTGGGTTGCCAGGGGGCGTGGCCGGCCTGCAAACCACCACAGGCCCCTCGCTCAGGCCGCCCCACACCCCAAGGGAACCCCCACCCTTATCTGTGACACCCTTCAGGGCAAACCAGCTGGCCCCCACCCCTGTACCAGGCCTCTATCCTATCTAATAAAAGTAATATGCAGATTGATCATCACTGCAACACACAATATAGCTGCCCCCATGTGGTCAAAGATCCTGCCCCCATGTGGACACAAGATGGCCACCACAAGATGGCCAGCAGGAGAGGGCAGTTGGGAGGCACCCGGCCTGCAAGGGAGGGCAGTTGGAGGTGATCAACCCTGCAGGAGAGGGCAGTTAAGGGTGACCAGGACGGCAGAGGAGGGAAGTTGGGGGCAAACAAGCTGGCAGCAGAGTGGTTAGGGGGTGATCAGGCTGGCAGGCAGAAGCGGTTAGGGGCAATCAGGAGGCAGGCAGGCAAGCAGTTGGGAGCCAGCAGTCCTGGATTGTGAGAGGGATGTCCTGGTGGGATCGGGCCTAAACGGGCAGTCGGACATCCCTCGAGGGGTCCCAGATTGGAGAGGGTACAGGCTGGGCTGAGGGACAACCCCCCTCCGTGCACTGGGCCTCTAGTAAAATATATTAAAAAAAAAAAAAAGAAATAAAGCTCTCCAGCCAGAGAAAACCACATTTTGCTATTAATAATAATAATAATAATCTTAGCTAGCATTTATTAAGCACTTATCATGTACCAGACATGGAGTACCTTTCTAGAGTGACTTATTCTTTTTTTTTTTTAATGTTTTTATTTATTTTAGAGAGAGAAAGGGAGAGGTAGAGAAGGGAACATTATCGATTAGCTGCTTCCTGCCCCTTGCTGGGGATCGTGCCCGCAACCTGGGCATGTTCTGTGACCGGGAATAAACCGGTGACCTCCTGGACGATGCTCAACCACTGAACCACACCAGCCAGGTTAGAATGATTTATTTTATTTATTTTTAATCAATTTATTTTTATTGATTTCCGAGAGGAAGAGAGAGATAGAAATATCAGTGATGATAGGGAATCATTGATTGACTGTCTCCTGCACGCCCCCTATTGGGGATTGAGCCTGAAACCCGGGCATGTGCCCTTGCCCGGAATCGAACCCGGGACCCTTCAGTCCGCAGGCTGATGCTCTCTCCACTGAGCCAAACCGGCTAGGGCTCAGCTAGGCAGTTTTAGAGTGGGGATTTCAGAGGTGCTGACAATCGCTTTGGAATAAAATTATTCTAAAAACTAATGGTAAAATAAGAATATTGTTGTAAGTAAGAATAACTTTCTGCCAACTTAATGACAGAATTGTTCCTTCTTGCAGAAGAAATTGGCAAGATGGAGTAAACTACTGTGCTCCTTTTTGAGTATCACCTGGGAGGGGCCGTGCAAGCCCACAAATCAGGAGAGAAAAGTTAACAGCGGGGAGGGACAAAGGGAAGAAGAGCGAAAAAAGTATCAGCGATGAGACAGCTCAGGCTTTGGAGAGGATAGATTTTGTAGCACTATTTGCCCTCTGTTTTCCTCTCCTTTATTTCTCTGCTTCTGGCTCCCTTCACGCTGCTCCGCCAGACAGTGATTCTGCACTAGTAGGGTGAAGGCAGCAGGCATTAGGAGACTGCATTAGAACTGCTCTGTAATTAACTCAGTAGGATACATGTTACTTTTTAAAAATATGACCAACGCCCTGGCCAGTGTTCTCAGTGGTTAGAGGGTTGGCCTGTGCACCAAAGGGTTGTGGGTTTGATTCCTGGTCAAGGGCACATTCCTGGGTTGCAGGTTCGATCCCTAGCCCCATTCGGGGCAAGTGCAGGAGGCAACCAATCGATGTGTCTCTCTCAAATAGATGTTTTTCTCTCTCTCTCTCTCATTTTCCTCTCTTCCCCTCTCACTCTCCCTTCCACTCTCTCTAAAAATCAATGGAGAAAATGTCCTTGGGTAAGGATTAACAACAACAATATTTACATGATAGTTAGCTTGGTCTTTTCAGGAAGCTATTAATATTCATTTTTCCTCCCATAATTTGAGCATTTTTCTCTTCCAATTAAAAACGAACAAACATGAGCCAGTGTTAATCATTCTTTTGAATAGGAAAAAGAATGTAGCTCAACTTGGGATGAAAATGAAGAGAGTAGTTTATATGAAGGCTTGATTAATGTGTTCCCTGCTGACTATAACCCTCTCATGTTTACTGAGAAGGAGTCAGGAAAACTACAAGTGCTGACAAAGCTCTTAGCTGTTATCCACGAACTTCGTCCTACTGAAAGGTCAGTGGCCAATCTAATAATCTGCTTGTAAGTGCTCCTGGAATTTTGGTTTAGAATATGGCCTTACTCCCCTGCCCTTCCTTTCTTTCAAAAGAAGAAAACATTAAAAATAAGTTGTTTTCTTTGGGGCATGATCAGCATCTGTAAGTTTTTATTTAAGAAAAAAATAAATATAAACACATATATTAAAAAAAAGACCCTAGAGAAGTCTTATAACACCCAGCTTGTACTTTAAGCTCTTTCGGAATCCCTTTTTTTTTTTTTACCATCCCTTAAATGTTGATACCCCTTAGGGTTTTCTCTTTAGCCTCCTTCTTACTCTAAACACTCTTTCTGGGTTATCTCTACTCCCCATAGTTTTAACTATCACCCATAGATTCCAAGTTTGTCTCTCTCGTCCAGCCCTCTGTTCTAGTTCCCACATCCTTCTTTCTAACTCTTTAATGGACACCTAAATCTAATTATTTTCTTTTTTATTGGTCATTACATTCCTTTTTAATCTATTTCTGGGCAGACTCTCTTGTTATTATCTGCAAAATCTCCAGTGAAAATTACAGTTTGGCTATCATTTTAAATTTACAAGATATTTCCCTCATTCTTGATTTTTTAAATTGCCTCCTCTTCTTGTGAATGTTATCTCTTACGTGAGGATGTTGTTTTCTGTTTCCTCCATTGCTGTTTTATTCAGGTTTCTCCTTTTTTGTTCTATTTTTAATGTTGGAGACTCACCGCAAATGGTGACCTGTGGTGTCCATTTATATGTAAGAGTGAGGCAGTAAAACTTACTGAATGTTGTGTGTGCATGGGTGAGGCTTGTGGATTGGTCACCCTCATTGGGTAATTAGGCAGCGAGTTGGCTTCTTTATTTAGGGATTCCTTATCTCTGTGGATCTTTTCTCTGGGGCCATTCATGTCATCTCAGAGATGAATCTCCCAATAATATCTTTCCTGGGGTGGGATGTAAGAGGGATGCCTGGCTGCTGCTGTTCTAGGGGTTGGCAGGAAAAGGGGACTGGGACCATATGTATGCATACTTTCATTCTGATTAGTCATTACATCCCTGTCTCTTAAAGTCCTCTAGTCTTGTTTCTTTGGTTTACTTTCTCCAGATAACAAACATTGTATTGAGAAAGAAAAGTCAACTGGTTACGTGGGCTAGGGCCTGGGTTCTGTTATCAGTGCTCTTGTCAGAGCTCCAGTCTCCTTCCTTCTGGGGTACCTTAAGAAGATTCTCTGGGGTGAATGAACTTGCACTTGTTTCTTATTGGAATCTCCCACTTTGGGCACTAAGGTTTCACCTTCTCTGTACTCATAAGTAGATCACTATTTCATCATTTTCTGTTTTCGTATATAAATGTCTCCTTTAAAAAAAACCTCAAAGATAGAGTTTGTATTTCTGTTTCTCATTCTCTGGCTGTTTTTAGGGTGACTTTAGAGAGGTGAAGAAGGCAGAGAAGTTTTTACTTCACTATCTTAAAACTGGAAAGTCTCTTAGATATTAACTTTAAAATTGAATTTGAAGGAGAACCTGAGTTTGTTTTTTTTGTTGTTTTTGTTTTTTTGAGAACCTGAGTTTTAATGTATACGGCCATTGTTGCATGTTCTATAAATATCAGTGATGATATTATTTGGTAATTTTCTTCAAATATACCAAGAGTCTTTCTTTTTGATTGACAGGGTGGTGTTGGTATCCAACTACACACAAACTTTGAATATTTTACAAGAAGTATGTAAGCGTCATGGATATGCTTATACAAGACTTGATGGACAAACACCAATCTCTCAAAGGCAGCAAATTGTTGATGGCTTCAATAGTAAATACTCTTCTGATTTCATTTTTTTATTAAGTTCAAAAGCTGGTGGCGTGGGACTTAACCTTATTGGAGGATCTCACTTAATTCTCTATGACATTGATTGGAATCCAGCCACTGATATCCAGGTAGGACTAGTTCTTATGCATTAAATAAACATTATAGAATGCCTGCTGGGGATACAAAGATGATGATGTATGGTAAATGCTGATGATGTGTGGTAACTGAGCCCCTATTTTGCATCAGGCACTCTGCTAAGTGCTTCACATCTATTCAGTTTTCACAATAATCCTAAGTGTGGATAGCCCCATTTTGCCGATGAAGATATGAAAGCCTGTTCTAGGTCACATGGTATAACTGGACAATCAATGGGTCCATGCTACCTGTCACTACTTGAGCCAATTAAGCAGAGACAGGGTTGAATCATATATGAGTGTTTATTCCAATATTGCCGGCAGTATGGGAGAGCAGCAGGTCATCCACAAAAATCTGCTCTGCAGCCCCCATAAGCCAGCTGCTGATATAGGGTAAAGACAAAGATCACACGGGGAAATATGGATTATAGGCATGGGAAATAGGAGACTGGGGTGGGACTCTATTGTTTGGGCAACAAAGTTGTTAATCTTTCCATGATAACAGGCAGTTCTTGAATGAGAATGGTTCCAAGGTTGACTCCCAGGTCCAAGGCTGAATCCCAGGTCCTGGGGTCGCACAACTCCCAGCCAGGTCAGAATGTCCTTTCTTTAACCAACACAAGGCAACCATGGTTAACAGAGCATGATTAAATTTCCCATAACCGCAGCTAGTCCCCAGTATTCTATTTTTGCCCCTAACAATAGCTTATACAGGGCAGAGCCAGGATTCAAACCCAAACCTGTATGTCTCTAGGCTCTAAGTTGCTGCAGGTACTGCAGGCTCTAATTGTCCTCCCCTACCGGAGTTCTATGGACAACACTTAATTTTCCCAGCATCGATGAGTACTGTCAAACAGGGAAGTTCACTTGCATCTTGGGACATCAGGATGCTTACGACCATCAGGGGAAGACAATTAAGTATCACAGGTGCTATAATCAATGTTTGTGCAGAGTATAGTAAAGATATAAAATTAGCTTATTTCGGAAAATATTTCAGAAGAAGGCTTTGGTTTACTTCAGAATACAGTCCATCTTTATGTATTCTAAGATTTCTACTTACAGATTTGCACCACAGTTGCTATCTGTGTTTTTATTGCAGTGAAAAGATACAGATTAAAATCAGTAAAGGTAAAAGGCACATGGGGTAGAGACCAGGCACAAGCTTCCCTTTTTCCTCCCCTGGTGGAGTTCTGTGGACAACACTTAATTGTCCCAGCATCGATGAGTACCATCAAACAGAAGTTTATTTGCATCTCGGTGTCTGGAGTTTTTGTTGGTTGATCGTGTAGGCATGAAGTACTTGAGTGACCTCAGTTATTCAGTCTCCAACTTCACCAGAGGGCAAACTGACAGGACGGGGCCCAAAGCCCTCACCTAAATCACATTGTTAGCATAAAAGATCTAGTGGCTGCAAGGCCCCAGGTAAACAGAGACCCTTTATCAGGCAGGACACTCCAAGGGCTTAGAGGTTGTCTACTTGCAGCTGGTGGGAAGGCCAGACCTTTCTTTGGAAAGTGCAGGGTTTGCACATCAACCCTTACTGCATGGCATCATTGATCCTGAAACCTCAGGGAACTACCTAGAGCCTGAACTGATTGCAGGCGTCCTCAGGATTCCTCAGGGATGAATCATGAGCTACTCGGACTGGGAATAATCCCTCTGTGCTCAAGCTACATGTGGTTTCTTTGCATTCATCTTCTTTTTTTTTATCCTCACCCAAGCATATATTTTTCCCCCTTGATCTTTAGAGAGAGAGAGAGAGGAGAGAGAGAGAGAGAGAGAGAGAGAGAGAAAGAACCGATGTGAGAGAGACACATTGAATGGTTGCCTCCTGCATGTGCCCTGGGATCAAACCTGCAAACTGAAGTATGTGCCCTTGACCGGCAATCGAACCTGTGACCCCTTAGGTCCATGGGCCAGTGCTCTAACCACTGAGAAACCGGCCAGGGCAGTTCTTTGCATTTTGCTATCTAAACTCACTGTGTCATTCACTGATGCAGATAGACCCTCTCACCTTGTTGACGCTCCTCTGGTTATTTTACAGCCCCACAGTGGGTGTCCGTGCCTTTCTATTTCTCAGGAAAAAGATAGGAAGTGGAGAATGCTTTGACATGCCTGGGCTTTGTTTTTTGAAGCTATAAGTAAAATCAAGAATTCCTAATCTTAAATGTATTAATGCAAATTGCTTATGGGGAAAAGGCTATTAGTTTCAACTGTACTCTCAGAATTCTCATTTATTTTCTAAGGCAATGTCTAGAGTGTGGAGAGATGGTCAGAAACATCCAGTACATATTTACAGACTCCTAACCACAGGTAATAACCCTTCAATGTGCCAAAAAATGTATCCCTTTAAGTAAGCTACACTAATAAAAGAGAAATATGCAAATTGACCGTACCTCCACATTGCACAACAGACAATCAGGAGTGAGTATGCAAATTAACCCAACAAAGATGGCAGGTTAATTTGCATATGCAGGCACGGAGCGGCGGGTGGGGCAGGACGCCTGCAATGAGGGGGAGGGCGTGGGGGGCGGAGGGAGCTACAGGAGCGGTGCTCCGGCCGGAAGCGAGGACTTGCAGGCTCCCGGGCGGCCGGGAGCGAAACCAGGGGAAGGAAGGCCTATTCTTGCACGAATATCATGCAACGGGCCTCTAGTATAAAAAGAATTATTGTTGTTGTTAATCTGTGCTTCCATGTTAGTAATTATTGTTATTTTGTTAACTATATGCTAACTATATTTTACCCTGCAGAAATAACTGACATAAGGATCTGCAGTAAATCTAATGAATGCTTTCTCTTCAGGTACAATAGAAGAAAAGATCTATCAAAGACAGATCAGTAAGCAAGGCCTTTCTGGGGCAGTTGTAGACCTGGCCAAGACATCTGAGCATATCCAGTTTTCAGTAGAGGAGCTTAAAGATTTGTTCACATTACACGAAAGTTCACACTGTGTGACTCATGACCTGCTTGACTGTGAATGTGCAGGAGACCGAGACCATACAGGTTTGTTGTCTGTTAATTCTGTTAGGATGGTAAAGTTCATTTGTCTCTCTGCAGTAGTTGAAAGTATTTAAATACAGAATAACTAAAATATTTACCATTTGTATATGTTAGTTTCTTTCCCCCTGCAAGTCAGAGGGCAACTGCCAGATCAGTTTTTGAGAAGATATTAATTAGAACCTTAATCTCTCCATTTGGCTTATTTCTGAAACAGCTGTGAGAAATTTAGCTTAGAGAAATCTTTCAAATTCTGGCATAATGGCTTCAGAATTAGAATCCTTATTTCCATTTACCTCAAAACATACACTTGACAGAATAAGCTTACTCTTTGTTTAATTTATGTAGACCTTAATCATAATGTTTCTGAGGTGGTGGTTAGCAGGGGCCACCATACTTCCCAGTACCTGATGAACTAACTGCTAGTGCTGGTTAAGTGAAGCCAAAAATGTCAGTCCTGGCCTAGCCAGTGTTGCTCAATGGATAGAGTGCCTGCCTTTGGACCAAAGGGTCCCGGGTTTGATTCTGGTCAAGGGCACGTACCTCAGTTGTAGGCTCCTCCCTGGCCCAGGCCCTGGTCGGGGCTCATGCAGGAGGCAACCAATTGATGTGTTTCTCTCACATCGATATTTCTGTCTTTCCCTCTGTCTTCCACTTTCTGTAAAAATCAATGGAAAAATATCCCCAGTTGAGGAAATAAATAAATAAATAAATAAAAACATCAGTCCTCTGTAATTAATACCATTCACATAGGAACTGGATCACAAGTGGGACTTGAGTGTTCAAGAGTTTGAAGTCACTTGATAAATTATATTGAGTAGGTTAGGAAGTTAGACTGTACAAGACTGACATGGAAACTTTATATTTTATATAAATTAATATTGGGTCCTCTACCGTATGTTTTCTATTTTAACAATTTTTGCTTTTATCTTCTCTTCCTTTTTCATTGTATTTACTCTGTTCTTCTTATTTTTCAAGTTGAATGCCTAGCTTAATGATTTTCAGTTTCCTTTTATGAAATGGGTATTTAAGGCTATAAATTTTCCCCAAGGCTGGATCTTATAATTTTAATATGTAGTTTTTTTATTATTTAGTTATAAATATTCTGTATAATGGACTTGATTATGGAGTGTTGTCCCCGATTGTTCCAATTATATTCTGAATTTGGAAATATATCTCGTCCCAAAGGTGTTAGATAAGGGATTGCAGCCCTGTAGCATATCTCTGGATGATTATTTGTTTAATATGTCTCCTATTAGATCAGAAGGTCCTTGAGATCAGAGAACAAAATGTAATAAATTGCATAAACTCGTTATATCATAAAATAAAAAGTATTATATATAGTAGAATATTGATTGGCTTAAGGATTTTCTCATTCTTTTACTTATTGCAGGTGATTCACTGGAAAAATTCCCTGTCTCTAGAAATTGTCAACTTGGTCCACATCACAAGAAGTCTGACTCCCGGAAACCTCTCTCCATGTCACAGCTGAAGCAATGGAAACACTTTTCTGGAGATCAGTTAAATCTTAAAGATCCTTTTCTTGAAAGAATAAGAGAAAATGTGTCATTCTTTTTTCAGAATATAACCAATCAAAATACTGCTCTGTAATGAAAGATTACTTCATGACATTCCCTTACCCCCCCTTTAAAAAATAACAGTTATTAAATGTAAGTTTTGAAAATGATTAGAATTACTTATTTATTTAATTAAATCCTTATTGTTGAAAGTATTACATATGTCCCTTTTTCCCCCCATTGACCCATTCTAGCCTTCCCCTGTCCCCCACCCAGGCCTTCACCACCCTATTGTCTGTGTCCATGAGTTGTGCATATATGCATACAAGTTCTTTGGTTGATCTCTTCCCACCTACCCAACCATCTCCGCCTTCCCTGAGATTCCACAGTCTTTTCCTTGCTTCTATGTCTCTGGATAGAATTACTTATATTACAGTAATAAATTTGTTGCAAAGTGTATCAGAGTTTTGATACAGCACTATTGTTTAATTTTTTATATATATTCTTTGTTAAAAATATATTTTTATTGATTTCAGAGAGGAAGGGAGAGTAAGAGAGAGATAGAAACATCAATGATGAGAGAGAATTATTGATCGGCTGCCTCCTGCACACCCCCTGCTGGGGATCGAGCCCATAAACCAGGCATGTATGTGCCTTTGACCGGAATCAAACCCAGGACCCTTCAGTCTGCAGGCCGATGCTCTATCCACTGAGCCAAACCAGGTAGGGCATATAGTCTTAAATGTTAAAACATTAAAGACATCTATCATTATATAATTGTTTATTAGTAATTCCTTAATTAATACACTTTTATCAAGTACCCTCTAAGGAATTTTCATAAGGAATATTAAAAAATGGTAAAATACCTGTTTTTGGAAAATCTAATTTGATTAGGAACATTAGACATAGATGTGTCAGATAATTGAATAACTTGGTAAATTTAAAGTTATTTTAATATAATGGTAAATTTAAAGTTAGTTTAATATAATCTCCAGGTCCATCCATGCTTTCACAAATGGTAAGAGTTCCTTTTTTTTTTTTTTTTTTTTACAGCCACTGTGTAGTGTAAATGTACCATTGTGTAACTGTGCCATAGTTATTTCTTTTTCTTTTTTTTTTATTCTCTCTCTCTCTCTCTCTCTCTCTCTCTCTCTCTCTCTCTCTCTCTCGTATTTTTTCCATTGATTTTTAGAGAGAGTGGAAGGGGAGGGGAAGAGGCAGAGAAAGAAACATCGCTGTGAGAGAAACACATAAAATGGTTGCTTCCCGCATGCATCCTGACTGGTGTTGGGGATGAGCCTGCAACTGCCCTACATGCCCTTGACCGGATTCAAACCTCAACCCTCAGTCCCCAAGCCGACGCTCTAACCACTGAGTCAGTCGGCTAGGGCTACCGCAGCTTTTTTATCCACTCATCTAGTCATGGCCCTTGGGCTGTTTCCGGATCTTAGCTATTGTAAATAACACTGCTGTGAAAATTGGGGTGCACATGTTCTTTCTGATTGGTGTTTCGGGATTCTTAGGAAATCGTGACTTGCAGTAAACAATGTGTATAATCAACAGATGGTACTGTTTCTCTGAGTTGGTCCCAAATTAATATATTGGATCTAAAGCAGTTTGTAGACATGCTGCTTTTGTTTTTGAAGGGCAGACACAACAAAGGAATACATTTACCAGAAAAATGATCTTAAAAAAGTAAGAATTATGGGGATTATGAAGGAAAATGAAAGAAGGAAGAGAAGACAAGGAAAAAGATTAGATGTATTTCTAAAAGGAAGAAAAGGTTTTGTATAGTATATATTTTTAGAAGTCATTGTTACTGAGAATACCTATGAAAGAGACTTGTTATTTCATCTAAGGATTTGGTGGGCAAGAAATATCTGTAGGTGAGCTGGAAATAAAACAAAAGCAAAGGGGAAAATATCATTTTGTGAGCATGACCTGCTGGTGGCAGCAACAGATCACAATTGTCTCAACGCATTAGGCATTCCAGGCATGTTTAAAGCATAGGGCTCTCTGTTTTCATAGGCTGCTGCTGTGACAGCTAAAAAATGGGCAAGTCACTAGCTACCAATATGACTGACAGGATTTTTTCAAGAGCATTTTGTATGACCAGAGTTTTACACTTATTCCCACCCCCCATGGGTTTGCGGGGGGGTATGGGTTGTGGGGGTAGGTATTAAATGATAAAGTAAATAAAAAGTGATCAACCTTTTAAAAACTGATCGAATGCATAGACTGTTGAAAAAAAGTAACACTGTAGTTGTTGTAAGATGAAGGTAGGTTTAATGAACTGACTTGCATGAATGAAAAATTCCTTGTTTTATTGAGAATGTTTGGGAGTCCTTCAGTAACTATTTTTCATTTCTCTTCCATAAACATCATTAAGGAATTCTTTGACTGTCAGATGGCTTTGAAAACTCGGGAACCCTAATGTTTATTCCATAAGTAGAAAAAATAAATGAATGTTTTGGTTGTTCTATTTATGCCTAACAAAGTGCTCATTAAAATATACCATTTTGAAGAAATGAAAGTATTTCTTCTTTTTTGTCTGGATTCTTTATTGCCTTAAGACTTATCTGTGTTAAAAAAAAAAAGACTTATCTGTGTTGTATGTTCAGCCCTTTTAAAAAGCTGAGAAGCACTCTATTTTGTGTATGTACTCATAATTTTTTTTAATGCATTCACAGGCTGACAAGCTCTTAGATTGTTTCCAGTTTTGGGCTTTTATAAATAAAACTACTATGAACATTTATGTTAAAATCGTTGTGTGAACAGATGCTTTTATTTCTCTTGGGAAAATATCTAGGAGTGGAATAGTTGGGTCCTCTGTGGTAGGTGTGTGTATAAAAATATTTTGCCTTGTTGTTCTCAGCAGGATAGTCAGTTGAATTACCTAAGTTACTACTACAAGAAGTGGAAGTTCCTATATATTTTTTTGTACTTTTGTGCTTTCTTTTTTCTACTTAAGTCTCCGATTCTGCTGGTATTTATTTTGGTGTAAGAAGTGATGTATCTAATTAATTTTTCTCCAGATGGTCAGTCAGTTGTATCCACACCATTAACCCCATACATTTGATAGCAATGTAAATAAATTGATACTGGAAGTATACTCTTAAAACTCATCAGAATACTGGATGAAGATTTGGATATCTTGTTAACCAAAATAAACAGAAACAGTGACTTGTGGGATGCTCCGAAAGGCATTGGGGAAGTGAACTATTCCCAAATGAGACATTAAGTATGGTTATTTTGAGGTTTTTTTTTTTTTTGGGCCATACTTAATATAAGAACAGAAATAAAAGACATTTTGACCTCAATATTTCTCTCAGACAATAACTTTAGTCTGTATTTTTTCCTCAATAACAATTATGTAATTATGTTATTTTAATTATGTTAGTTAAATGTGAAATAAGGATAAAAAATGAAATAGTCTTTCAAGCAGGCCAGTGTGAAAAGATACAGAGTTACTGCAATTTTCTCATATGATTCATAGTCTAGAAATGAACATTTCTCCTTTTTTTGATTTCCTGATGATTTCTCAAGTGAAGATAAATCATACACGAAGAGGCAAACTTTACATTTCTCCATTGGAAAAAGAAGCTGCTACTGTTTTTAGATGTCCGTTGATCCCCAAAGTATATGTGGTGTGAGTTTTTGATTGCCATGCTAACAAAGATATATCTTGAATATTGTTATTTTAAATTGCAACCTTATTATGAAAACTATAGAGGAATAATAACTCTTGTTCAAGAACTTTAGAGCATACCTGGGACTTGATATATGGAACATTTTGATAAGAAAATGGACTTAATATAATGCATGATGTGTGCAAAATATAAATTTGCTTTTAAGAACAGCCCTCTGGTCTGGGCAAATCCAAAATGGTACCTTGGATGCGGGCTCTGGAGATGGGCAGACCAGGATTAAGTCCCGTCTGTCTGGAGGCAGGTTTATCACGAGCTAGTGCTGCTTCAGGCTCAAGGCCCCTTCCTTGCACGCCCGTGTGCGTGAAAGGAGTCACAGAGTTCTATATGGTGAGGGAAAGCGAGGGAGCAACTAGGAAGCGTTTTGTGTGTGAGCATCTCAGGGGAATTGTCCAAAGCCATCTCAGAACGGAGAAACTTGCATATCTAAGACTCAAGTGATTAGTTGTGGTTTCTAATTTTATTTTGAATATTCACTTTCATCTTTGATTTTGTATTTTTGAATATTTTTTCTTGAGGAGAGCTTTCCTACTACACTTATGTAAGCTTCAAGCCCTGGAGAACTTGGGTTTGTTCCACTGTGTGTATGTCTCTGGGCAAGCTATTTAAATGCTTTGTGACTCAGTTTCCCCATTTGTGAAATGGGACTAGTACCTCAATAATCAGGTTGTGTGAGGGTTAAATGAAATTAAATATGTTTTTCAAATGTTATGCACACCTGGCACATAGTAAGTACTTAATAAATGGTAGTTCTTATTATGATAAACAGTATTATCATTATAAACCCTCAAACGATTTATAATTCTGGTGGAGAAACAAAATGAACAGACACAGATCCACAGTACGCTCATATATAGAGCAGTATAGAGGTTGAGGAGGTTGGCACTGGAGTCATAGAAACCTATTTAAATCCTAGTTCTGTAACTTACTTTCTTTTTTTTTTTTAAAGAGAATTCGTTTTCTTTTTTTTCTTTTTTAAAATATATTTTATTGATTTTTTACAGAGAGGAAGAGAGAGGGATAGAGAGTTAGAAACATCGATGAGAGAGAAACATCGATCAGCTGCCTCTTGCACACCCCCTACTGGGGATGTGCCCGCAACCAAGGTATGTGCCCTTGACCGGAATCGAACCTGGGACCCTTGAGTTCGCAGGCCGACGCTCTATCCACTGAGCCAAACTGGCTTCGGCCTGTAACTTACTTTCTGTGTGACCTTAAGCCAGTTACTTAATTTCTCTGAATCTCGGAGTCCTTATTTTTAAAATGGGGATAATATAGGCTACCTAAAAGATTTTTATTTTTATTTTTTTAGTAATATAGTGCCTGGGATATGGGAACTCTTCAGTAACATTAAAGTATTTAAACTGGAGAAATTCTCTCACATAAGTATAAGGAGTTATCAGGTATGTTTTGTTTCTAGGACCTTGCATTTTCTTCACACCAGGGTTCTTGGCATGGTCGCACATCTCCTGATTAACACAGAAACAGGCAACCTTAAGGTCAAAGATCTAAACATGCTGATTGACTATATATAGCTTTGTACACAATATGATCATGAATGCTGAGTTTTATTGAATGTGCTCATTGGACACATCCAAGATTTCCCTGTATCATTGGAGAATAGCATAGAGTGGCTTAAATTAACGGGGCTGTGCATGGGCTGTTACAAAGGTGGGGGAAGGGGGGCAATTGATGTGGGCTGCAAACATTGGTAAAGCTTCAGGAGGGCGTGTGAAGTGAATTAGATGTTGCTGATTGGGTAGATGTGGACAGGTGGATCAGATGGCTCAGGATTCAAGGTGTGGGATGAGAGGGGAAATGTTCTAAAAGAGTGAAAATCCAAGTAGAAGAGGGTGGATGGGGTTACATGGATGTCCTTAAGAAGAGCCTTAATGAAGTGTTGAAAAGTCATGAAAGCATTTTAACAATACTTTCACGCACCACATAATGACATTTTAATGGACAATGGACTGCATATACCCTGTTGGTCCCATAAGGTTATAATGGAGCTGAAAATTTTCTATTGCCTAGTAATGCAGTAGCTGTTCTGTGTAGCGTAACACATGACTCACTTGTTTGTGGTGATGCTGGTGTAACAAACCTACAGCACTACCAGTCATATAAAAGCACAGCACAAATAATCATGGTAGTAGACTATCGCATCTAGGTTTATGGAATTGCGCTCTATGATGTTTGCATGAGGATGAAATTGCCTAACGCTGCATTTCTCAGAACATATTCCTGTTGTTAAATGGCGCGTGACTGTAACACCAAATTGGAAATTTTATTTAAATGGAAAACTTTATTTGTATTGAAATATTATTTTAAATTTTGTCTCCATACTAGTTAACTTCATGTTTCAGCTGGCTAAAACCTTGGCCCTAAAATGACAAAGAAGAAAGAGCAATTATTCCATGTTGGCCCTGAACCCCTGGGTCACAAGTCTGAGAATTGACTTAGTCAGTCATGACTTGCCCAAACAAGACTGGGCTGACTCACCAGTGGACTGTTTTATTAATAATGGTTATTCAGATAACAGACAGGGAATACTTCTCAGAAGATGAGTGTGTCTAGAAGCCAGCTTTAATGGGCCCTGAGTAGCCCTGAATGTTGGGGCAAGACTGTCCATGGGAGTAGGGTATACCCCACCCTCTTGGTAGTTGTAGACAATAGACATGGCACCGGCATTCGTACCTGTGTAGCTAGGTAGGAGAATGAGAAGCTTCAATAATGGAGTGGAGGAAAATGTTTAAATATTTAACATCTAACAAAAACATTCCTCTAAGAAGAAGACCTCTTGTAACTTCTCTAACCATTTAGCCACTTTGAATGGATGGCCTACTGCCCTATACATGCCTGGGGAAACCTTGGGGCCTCTGGTCATGACTTAATCCCTTTTTATAGAATGGAAAAGCAGACATCAGCAGGACAGATAATTATAAACAGCCCCAGGAGTCAATAGCCAAGGACCAGGCCCAGATCACAGACCAGGAGAGGCCAGCAGATGAAGAGAGCACAAATCAGACATCCGGCCAGCACCACACTGAGCTTTGTGTTGTGGAAGAAAGCTGGTCTCTGTTGACTCGATTTGGGCCATTTTTTGTCTACATCGCCTGACAAAACTTAGGTTTTGTTTGTGCATTGCTCTACATTGTCTATCACTGGCGGTGTTAGTCATAGAAATATTAGCAGGATGCATGTTGTGATTAAGTTATTCTCTGGAGATTTTTATCAGTTTAATCCACATGGCCTTTTCCCTTTCCTCTTTCCCTCTTTCCTTATCCCATCCCTTCTGTTTCTCCCTTCCTTCCCCATAAATATAATAAAGGTATTTGACCTTCAAAAGCTGGTAACTCTAACTACACATCTAAAGTAATGAAGTTAAAATGTCATGATAAGTTTTGGGTATAAGAATAATGGCGAACTGTAACATTAAATATATGGTTGAAGTCAGTGGTCGGCAAACTGCGGCTCGCGAGCCACATGCGGCTCTTTGGCCCCTTGAGTGTGGCTCTTCCACAAAATACGGCCTGGGCGAGTCTATTTTGAAGAAGTGGCGTTAGAAGAAGTTTAAGTTTTAAAAATGTGGCTCTCAAAAGAAATTTCAGTCGTTGTACTGTTGATATTTGGCTCTGTTGACTCATGAGTTTGCCGACCACTGGTTTAAGTGAATGATCACTGTTTGGGCTGGCATACGAAGATTGTGTAAGCTGTAACTCCATCACAGTTTATGAGTATGCACCCCCCAAAATAGAACTCATTTATTTATACATTTTGTACATTTACTGCTGTACTAATTGTATTAAAGTTCTAATATTTCCCATACCCCAGTGGGTCAACTTGTGTAATTTTGGGGATGCATGAATTGCATCCTCTCACCCAACCACACCAACTCTACATAATGGTTTGGTTATTAACTAGTTTAAAGAAAGACATCGTTAGTTATTCTCTTAACTCTAATCACAGGAAAGGAAATGATCTATAAGTTTCAGAATTTAATCTTTGTTGTCACTATTGTGCTTTCTGAGTCTACCCTCTGTTTCATCAAATCAATAAATAAGATTTCAAGAAACATTATGAGGTGGAATAGGGGGCTGCTGGGAGGTAGTGCCGGGCAAGAAGTCAGGGACAGAGGAGAGCTCTAATTTTACTTTGTTTTAATTAATTTTACTTTTTTATTTTATTGTGTATCTACTATGTGCCAGGCACCAGGGACATCAAACTGTAGAACAAATGGTCTTACTCATTAAGTTGTTTGTAAACGTCTAATTAACTTAGAGAAATTTCTGTTTTGGAGGAAACAACCACGTAAGCCCGACTATGCAAGCATTAGGTCCATCCACACGAGAGGAAACAGGTGGGTAGAAGCAGAAAAGTTATTTCACTGATTAATGAAGACTAGTTGAATACCTCATACTGCGCCAGGCTCATTTATATATGCTATCTCATTTAAATATTCTCAGGAATTCTGTATGATTGGTATTTCTAGGAAGAAGGACATGGAAGCTCACATAGGTGAAAAGTCTATACAAGATCAACAGCTGGTAAGCGATAGAGCTAGGATTCTAACCTGATCCAAATTATTACCATTTATGGAGTTTTTTTTATGGGCCAGGCAGTGATACATGTTTTATTTATATCATCCCATCAAATTTCCAGAACAATGAAGTCCTGTATTTTGCCCAGTTTACAGATAAGGAAGTTGGGACTTGGAGAGTTGCTCATAGTGTACAACTACTAAGTGGCACCTCTCCTG
This sequence comes from Cnephaeus nilssonii, assembly GCF_951640355.1. Classification (NCBI taxonomy): domain Eukaryota; kingdom Metazoa; phylum Chordata; class Mammalia; order Chiroptera; family Vespertilionidae; genus Cnephaeus; species Cnephaeus nilssonii. The sequence goes on along the minus strand of NC_137089.1, from coordinate 9,014,096 downwards.
GATTGTGGTTCTCTCTTTTTCTTTTTTTTAAAATATATTTTATTGACTTTTTACAGAGAGGAAAGGAGAGGGACAGAGAGCTAGAAACATTGATGAGAGAGAAACATCGACCAGCTGCCTCTTGCACACCCCCTACCAGGGATGTGCCCGCAACCAATGTACATGCCCTTGACCGGAATCAAACCTGGGACCTTTCAGTCCGCAGACCGACGCTCTATCCACTGAGCCAAACCAGTTTCGGCGGATTGTGGTTCTCTTGATGATGGGACAAGAAGATGTCAGGGCAAGGGAGAGACAGACCAAGCAGCCGAGGAGCAGCCTGTGGCCCAAGTGACAGTGAGTTCCAGGGGCTTAAATGCGAATCACTTGCTTATAGGCTTATTTATGCCCATAGCAATATAGGGTATATGCACATAGCTGGGTATGCTTTATGTTCAGCATGTTTTCTTTTTATCCATAGGTCATGAGCATTACATCTTCCCAAGAAACTTCTGGGTGTTAAGGCCCAATTTAAGAACAATGGCAAGAGATCCACGGTGTCTGACATAAATCCTGCAGATTCTACTGAGCATCTCAGCCCAGCACTGGTGCCCTGGCTGACAGAGACCCTTAGACTGGATCTCCTCTGCCTCTCTGGAAGGGTGATATTAATAGGATTTATTTCCAGTCTATTCCTGAAACTTGCCCTCCCTGTTCATCCTCATTGTCCTCCCGGTAGTCTTCTGAGTCATCTCACCTGAAGGTCTTAGAGCTCTGCTTCATTTCAGTAGCTGCAGGCAACCACCTGGGCAAGTAATGCTTTTATTCTCCCCTGATCTCATAAAAGCAGACTTGTGACTCAGTTATAATCTGCAGAGAGACAGTTATACTCATATATGTCCAGGCAAGGAGTTAGTCACCCAAACAGTGCGGGTTGCTAAGCAACGTAATACACACTTCCTGAGTTGCTCTCAGTGTTGGTGATGGATGGGAGATTCCAAGCCAAAAAGCCGAGGATGTAGTACAGTGAAGGACAGAAGGGTCATACATGGTCTCTTTTTGCTTCAACCCCAAATTCTCCTTTTTTCCTTTCCAAAACCCTTTGGATTGACTTCACACTTTGTAAGCCAGAGGGAAATAATAAGATGTAAGAATGGAGAGGGTGGTGATCCTCTTTAATGCTGGGGTCATCCCCTTTTTCTGAGCTTCCTCTTCCAGCTCCTCTAGATCCTATAAACATCACGTAAGAGAACTGCCGAGCCTTCCAGGGGAGTCTTTTGGTTTAAATCAACCAGAATCAACCCCCAAGCTTGACCCAGGAACCCTGAATGAGCTACTCTCCTACACGCTTGTAAACTATGTATTAATTCCCTATGACTGTCATAGTAAAGTATCAGAAAATGTGTGGACTCAACAGCAATGTATTCTTTTTTAATTTTAGGTCATGAGTCTGAAATTAGCACCACTGGGCCAAAATCTAAATGTTGGTGGGGCCCTGCTCCCTCCAGAGACTGGAGGAGAATTTGTTCCCTGCCTCTTCTAGCTTCCAGCTCCCGGTGGCTGCCATCATTCCTCGGCATTGGCTTGTGATTGCATCACTCTGTTCTCTGCCCCTGTGGTCCCATTGTCTTCTCTTCCTTGGTATGTATCAAGGATATGCGTGCATGCATTTACAGTTCATTCAGATAATCTGGGCTAACCTTCCCATCTCAAAATTCTTAATTTAATCGCATCTGCAAAGCGCCCTCTCCCCGCCTTTTGCCATATACATTAGCATTCGCAGGGGCCAGGTTTGGGGTTGTGGATATCTTTGGGCTCCATTTTCCAACCTTCTACAGTATCCTCAACTGACCCCCCTGCCGCTCTGGTAGTCAGTTCACTTACCTATTTCCCTTCCTAGACTGTGAACTCTTGGAACGCAGAAGCCATTGGTTTTGCCCATTTTTATTCCTGGTGCCAAGCTTCTGGCGGGCTGGCATACGAAGACATTTGTCGAACGAAACAATAGATAAGTTAAATCTAAGATACAATCATGATTGCATCTTTTTTTCAGCACAAGGTTTCACATTTTAAAATCTGTGGGCAATTTTCTCTCTCACAATAAACATGTGGATCTCTGTTTGATGGAGTTTATCTTGCTTTCAAACCTCTAAGGTACTCCTTACTGTAAGCCCCGATCAGCAGACATGCAGCATGGGCATCCCCATCCAGCGCCCAGGGCAGACATTGCTAATCGATCATGACTCTTTCCTCAGAAGTGCAAACACTGCCTTAGAATCCTTGACATATTGTTCACTCCCAATGGAGTGAAGTTGCCCTCAGGATAAAATTCCTCATGTTATTATAGCCAGAGATAGAAGGCCAGCCTCTCGCTTAACCGCTTTCTCATTATTTTCAGTGTTAATTCTCTATTTCAACTGGGATGAAACATACTACTTTTAAGTTCATAAAGTTATCTCTCTCCTACCCACGTGGTAGCCCTTCTGCAGGTTCCAAGGCCAGTCTCACTTCAAATAGGAGAGAATTCTCTTTAACCTTGACACGTAGAATCTTTCCTTTTCCTGCTGCCAAATGCAATTTGTTTTCTCCACAGTTCTCCAATTACGATCAGTACCTACTTGCCCCAGTAAAGTTCCTTTCCTGACTCTGACATACTGACTTTTAATTTATTATCTCTCCCCCAAATCCAATCTGCGAAACCCTTCCCTTCTTTTCGGTGTTTCTCAGAGGACACCTGCCAGGCGTCTCCATCGATTGCCAGGGGATGCGGATGCAGCGCCACCGACATCGTGTCTGGCTAGAGAGCTGTTCCGGGTGTGTCTGGTCCTGACCAACTGGAACCTGAACTCTGCTTCTGGGCCAAGTTGGAAGGATCCACAAGCCTCTGACCTTGACGTTCTCAACAGGGTAATTTCAATGCCAAGTGAATGATAACCCTACAAACAGCCCGGTCAGCAATCAATACACTCCCTCCTTGCCTTCGGCATGGAGAATACAGCAGATGCTTCTCCACCATGTTTCTTGCTCCACTTAACCTTGGAGAAATGACCGTGCAAATAAATGATGAAGCTGTTGTCTTTCTTCAGAGTTATGGGTTCTAGTTGTCAGGTATATAGTATTAAGTAGCCATAGAATATAATGTACCAACTTTCATACAGGAAGATATGCCTAAAGTGGGACAGATCTCTAATCCTGCTTTATGAAACAAGTATTTTTTGATGGTTCGGGGTAAGCATTTTTTTAATCACTGAAGCCTGCTCCGGTTTGGATGTAGTTATTCTTTTCTTTTTGGTAATGGTTGCAATTTCTGGGTTTGGTTCTGATAGGCTATTTGTGATGACCATAGATGACAGTATGGTCAGACTTTGCTGGAAATGGCTCTTAGGGCCGGTGTGGTAATCGAGGCTGTAAGAACTCTCCTTCATTGTCGTGGTTCAAGTGTGAATTCCTTCACATCTTTGGAAGCAAAATTAGGGTCATGAGAGGCACACCACGTCCTTGTCATGTGAGTGTGGAGACATCCCGAGGGCCTTAGCTCACAGAGCTGCTCTCCGGCCGCTGTGTTTGGAGCAGCCTCGTCTGATGTCCACAGATGGTCAGCCCTGGTCAGTCTGCCCTAACCTGGTCAGTCTGCCGCCTCCCTTTCGTTCTATTTCCAGCTTGCGTCTCTCTATATCTTTGGACCGAGAGCCCAGAGGTCATGAATCCAGTTTCTTTCTTCTTTCACATCAACTACAAGTAAAGCAACCCATGGAAAAAAAAACCTTTCACATTTTTGCATGCCGTTCGGAAAACCCTTTACACTTTTTATTATTGGAAGAGTGAAGGAATGTTCTTTTGTATCGAGTTCTAACGTTTTGTTTTTAACCTTGGCTCAAAATTCACCTGCCATCTTACATCAAATCCCCCATGAGACTAACTTCCCTGAATCAAGGAGGATCATCACGTTAAAAATGGAAATATTGTCCACTATTGTCCGCAGACATCCAAAGGAGTAGGAACTTAACCAACCCAGCTCTGGGAACCTCTGCTTTCTCTTTTTCCTCTTTTGGGGGCAGCGTTGAGGAATCAAATGATAAAATGAAGATACCCAGGGGATCAGAGAAAGGCAGGAGCACACCTGGGCTCCAGTAACTTAGCAAGACAAGACTCCTTCCATGTCTGGCCTAATAAGACAGGATTGTCCTAAAAGCTATTTGGTCCCCTCCCTCCACCCCACCCCGAATGTTTTCTAAATAGCATCATTCTTCAGAGATAGACAAAACCTCTGACACAATTGAGATAACGTCCCTCCTGTTTGAGAGTAAAATTGCAAGGAAAAGTGTCTATTATGTAGATATCTGAGGTTAATGTTCAATGACAATATCTTTTGGAGGTTGGGACAGCATTTAGCTTCTGCAGCTAACAGTCCCCAAAGCAGCTTCCAAACCCCAATTTTTGCGTGCCGTCCAGGCCAGAAGACAAGCGATTAGGAACCAGGCCCCTCCTGTAGCATTCACCGGCAGCATCAAAATGTGAAAGTGTCGCTCATGTGTAGGTTTTCAGTGCACAACACCAAGCACCTGATGTTTGTGTTAAGATGTTTGTGTTTGTGTTGTGTTAACTCCCGAGAGAAACATCAGCAGGGGCAGCTTATGACACAGCAGATTGCGGGGCGGCCTCTCGACTGCAGTAAACCAGCATTTGGATTCTCCAATGTCCCTGTGGAAAGGGAGGTGAGGGGCTGCGTCCCCCCGAATGCCTGGCATTCTGCTCTGGGTCGAAGTCTCACATGAACGTGTTCTGGTCAAGGCTTTGAGGCAGGCAGGTCACACCGATGATTATTGTTTATGAGCAATAATGAATGACCTTCATTTGAAAAGAAGCTATTTGAGAGCTCCGTGGTTTCAGGAAGGCAAGAATATTCTCAGAGAAAGGACTTTCTAGCAATCATTGGATTCATAAAGGATGAAGCCACGACAAAAGACCTTGTGAAGGCTCGGCAATCATTGACAGCGAGAGAAACATCCACGTGAGAGAGACATATTGATTGGTTGCCTCCTGCACATGCCCCGACTGGACCTGGGGATCAAACCTGCAACCTAGGTATATGCCCTTGACCGGAATCGAACTCAGGACCCTTCGGTCCGAGGGCTAATGCTCTGTCCACTGAGTCAAATCGGCTAGGGCAGCCCTTTTAATACAAATCAACTTGGTCATTCTGGGCTATAGTGTCCCATCTCTGTTTGCACCTTTATCCATTTATTGGGGTTACTAGTACACTGTAGGAATAGGTGAGGGTGGATAATATTTTCTGTCTTGTTCTGTAAGGGTTGGAGGTGGGTTGTGTTCTGGTCCCTCACAGCTGTGAAGAAGCTTCCAGGGGCCAGGCATCAATGCTGCCTGGCTCACGTCCAGTAGAAGGAGGGGTAGAAGCCAATCCAGGCTCCTCTCCCCAACAGCAGGCCAGAGTCACCTTCTGCTAAAGACCTAGAAACAAGTCAGCTACCTAAAGGACATTGATCCTTTCATCGTTTAACTGTTATTCCCTGACCCCAATATAATAGCCTTCCCCCTTTTCTGGACATGGCTGAACTGTGCCGAGTGTCTCTTGTCATTCAGACTATTGCATGCTGGGCACGGAGCAGAGCAGCTCAGCAGCTCAGCAGCTCAAAAATTTTAGTGTCTCTGATCTTTACTTCGCTCATGACCTGGGTGCGCAGGCCTGTCTGCATAGAACCTCAGGATCTCAGGGAGAGCCTTGGGAGGGTCCTGAGAGCCTGTCTCCTTCAACACCCTCAGTTTCAGACGAGGAAACAGAAGTACCACGGAGTGAAGCGTCTGTCCATTATCGCCACTATTTTAGCTCCCTATGTGCATGTGTATATGTGTGTGTGTGTGTGTGTGTGTGTGTGTGTGTGTGTGTGTGTGTAGTGTGTGTATCTAGCTATGTGACAAACAGAAGGAGAGGAGTTAAAGGGAGTGTACTCTACAGAAAGCTGAGAGCAGAAAAAGAAACCAGGAGCACAGTAGCATTTGGAATGGAAGCAAATTCCCAGACTGTCTCTGTTGTCCTGGTCATTTGGGCCAGAGCCGTGGTCGGCAAACTGCGGCTCGCGAGCCACATGCGGCTCTTTGGCCCCTTGAGTGTGGCTCTTCCACAAAATACCACGGCCTGGGCGAGTCTATTTTGAAGAAGTGGCGTTAGAAGAAGTTTAAGTTTAAAAAATGTGGCTCTCAAAAGAAATGTCAATCGTTGTACTGTTGATATTTGGCTCTGTTGACTAATGAGTTTGCCGACCACTGGGCCAGAGGAATGGTATTCATATCCCAAAGGGAATATTAACATGCAGCACTAGTATTAGGTGGGTGACATGTTAGAGTTTTAAGGAAGCAAAAGATTCTGGAACTTCTGGAAACCACACATCTAACAGTCCTGGCACCCGGCACCCAGCACCCAGCAGGGGCTGACTAAATGGACTCGTGTGGGATTGTAACAAGTAGGCATGCTCCACAGTGTCAAGACAACCTTGCAAAGTATGTGAAAACCTCAGAGGCTGCGGTTCCTGCATTTGTTCTGCGGGTCTCTGTGGGTGCCAGCCGGGTCAGGAAGGCCACCCTTTCTCTGTCCCTCCTGCCTTTGAAGCTTTCCCTTAGTGAAGAGAGACTTTGTGTCTGCGGCAGCAAATCCAGATAAACTCGGGTCCACGGTCAAGACATTCTGAGCGCTCTCTTCATAGTCATCCTTCCTGGAACATGGAACTCAAAGGAACAGAAAGCAAAGACAGGTCTGATGTCTAGTTTCTGTTCAACCTTAGCAACTCATGGTGCCTGGTTTCCTGCAGCTCTGAGTTCTTTCAGCCCTGCCCACCAAGCTAAGTTTTCACGGCACCTGCGTGATTTGTCCCGGCGCCTCCCACAGGGCCTTTCCTGGGCGCTTCCGAGTCTGTGCACCCTGGGGCAGAGCTTCCCTTGGGGGTGGGACGCCCCACAGACCTCACTTCCCTCGGGAGATGTTCTGTGCTCAGGGAACATGACTCATCAGCTCCAGGAAAGTCCTGGCATGCTCCCTGCGCAATGAAAGAAAATTAATGGCTCAAGTGTTGTGTTTGGTGAAGGAGAAGGACACGAGCCAGGAGAGCCAAGTTTCTGGCTGGAAACACCTGCTGCTCCACGGGGAGGTCGGGCCCTGGCTAGGCAGAGTCCTACACAGAATCGCGGGCCCGGCAGTTTGCACGGGGTCTCCTGTGCTCCTCCGGCTCGTTGAACTTGAGTCTCTTGATCTGAGTTGGGTGCTCTGGACTTTTATGCTTCCACTGGCTTCTCGCCTCAGCCTGTCTTCCTCAAAATGCTGTTGTGGATTTGTTTCCTCTCTTCCTCATCAAATCATCAACCTTGTCTTGGCTAGCATTGAGGAGGAGAGTAGCTGGTTATACCAAGCCTCCTGTCGCCTTACAAGGGTTGTGCTATGAGGAGGTGGTGATCGTTCATTCACTCATTTATTTTTTCTCCAACAGTGACTATTAAGATATTAATCATGAGAACCCACTGTGTACTAGATTCTGGATACAACGGCAAGCAAGTAATGCCTTCCCTTTACCCGGATGGAGCTTACAAGAAGATCTGTTTGGGGGGCAGGACAGACAATTAAACAGGCAATAATAACACAGGGTGAAAGAGGAGGGGCACTGTGCCTCAGCACAATCGACAGGGACCTCTAATTGCTTATGGGTGTAGTTAGGGCACGCTGAATTCAGAAGGGGGAATTCTGATGGTGGAATTTCAGGCAATGCGACAGACTACCGTGGGAGAGGTTAATGCTATGGGCCATGGGCTCCAGTCCCAGCCTTGTTTCTAGCTAGCTGAGTGGCTTTAGCAAGTCAGTTTACTTCTTGACTTTGTTTTCTTCTTGGTACAAGAGCATTGGCCTCGATGGTCTCTAAGGGGCCTATCCATGGTAATGAATTTGGTAGGGTCTGGCTGTCTCTGATGTTTCTTGGGAGGCTGATACTTGTCAATTTTATTTTTCACTTTATTGAGGAATGACTGAAAAATAGAATTGTATATATTTCTAGTGTGCAATATGATGACATATATATATGATTACAAAGATCAAGATAATTAGCACACACATCACGTGATAAAGTTACTTTTATTTTTGTGAGAATGCTTAAGATCTACTTCCAAGTAAACAATACCATATTAACTATAGTAACTGTGCTATGCATTAGATCCTCAAACGTTATTCTTTTTTAAAAAATATATATATTTTATTGATTTTTTTACAGAGAGGAAGGGAGAGGAATAGAGAGCCAGAAACATCGATGAGAGAGAAACATCGATCAGCTGCCTCCTGCACACTCCCCACCGGGTATGTGCCCACAACCAAGGTACATGCCCTTGACCAGAATTGAACCTGGGACCCTTCAGTCCGCAGGCCGACACTCTATCCACTGAGCCAAACTGGTTAGGGCCTCAAACGTTATTCTTATAACTGAACATCTGTACCCCATCCCCCTCTCCCCTCAGCCCCTGGCTACCATGAAACCCCTCAGCCCCTGCTTCCCTCAGCAGAGACCACCTCAGGACACTGTCCAAGGCTGGACCTGAGGCCAGGGCTTGCTCCCCAAGGGCGGTGCGGTGGTATCTGTAACTCCACTGCAGCCCCGAGTAGGAGCATGGCTGCATGTAGGCCTCACTGACATTGGGGTGGCCTTGGCCCAGACTTCTCTCACATCAGCATTCCAACCCCGTCCTTGCTGTGTCTTCTTCCACAATAAATCTCCCTTCGTAGTGTACAGTGTGTTAAATTAATAGCATCCAGTGAGATTGACGGTTGGGAAGACGCACCCGGGGTAGCTTGTAGCTTCCATGTCAGTAGGCCCATGTGGACCCCAGTTTGAGAAATCCAGAGGTAATACATTTTGGTTAATATACATTGCAGAATTCACTGAAAAGCTTTTCAAAAATGGAGGAAGTCCAAGAGAAAAAGGTGAACCCCCAGGTGTCTAGGTTCCCAGCTCCTTGGATGGAGGTAGTGGTAGAAAGTGTGGTGATGGTGCCAGGGGCGGGACTATATCTGGATGAAGAGTGAGGGGCATGGCCAGTCCTGGACTAGGATGTGAGGGCCTGTGACGCAGAGCCCCAGATCCTGCTGTAACAGGAGGGTGGCACTCAGAGGCCCGGCGCAGGGGTGCGAGGGGGTGGCATGCTGGGAAGGCCTGTGTGTGTGTGTGTGTGTGTGTGTGTGTGCAGTGCACATCTGGGTTTAATCAGCTGTCAAGTGGTTCATAAATACTAAAATGCCCACGGAATGCCCACGGAAGATGTCTTTGGCTTACCAGTTTACAGCTGGGTGACAGGTGCGTGTGCTTTGCCACCCTGGGGCATGGCATTGAATCACAGAGGATTTGTTTTTCATTCCAGAGATTAGCTGGACGTTGGCTTTCCAAGGGATAACATTTTTGTTTTTGTTTTACTTTGAATCAAGTGGTTCTTTTCAAACAAGTACCTCCTCATGGTCAGTATTTCTCTCCTCTGGCCAAGGGAACAACTCCTCCCACTCCTGACAGGCCCCTCCTGTAAGTGCTGGAGAGGGTCATGGGAGGACCTGGCTCCAGGGCCAGGGCGTTGGGAGGAGGGTGGTAAGGGGAGCTGAGCTTTCAGATGACAGATAAGGGCCTCTGCCTTATGTGTTTTTCCCCAAATACCGTGTGTGTGTGTGTGTGTGTGTGTGTGTGTGTGTGTGTAGCTGACAAGGGTCTAATTGCCCAAGAATGTGATATTTTTCAGTTGCCTTCCTGTCTGTGTTTTCTAGAATGTGTAGAGCAAGCATGTCAAACTCGCGGCCCGCGGGCTGCATGCCTCGTTTATTTGGCCCGTGTTAGCCTTTGAGTTTGACATGCTTGGTGTTGAGGTATAATGCTGCAGGCCATAGGGATGCTGAGAGGCAGAGGACTGAATTTCTGCCCTCTGGAATGGAATGTTCTAGTTCAGAAGGCAGGGCATATACATCTACCATAACTTGGCAAGACTTAGAGCAAGAGTCATCCCCTGTGGAAACATGCTTACCTGAGGCGAGGCCGGCAGCTTAGAAGAGGGGCTGAGTTTCCCGTGTTCAGTGGGAAGTCGGAAGGTGGGACAGGGGGGCTTCTACAATGGGATCAACTGTGCGGGGCTTTAAAGACTGTGGAACGGACAGTTGGATATGGTGGGAGTTCCCCATGCCTCTGCTGTGTTTCTGCATGTCTTGTGAGTAGGCACGGGTGACTCTACGGTTTCTCTTTGTTTGGTACTATCTTTTCAAAGGTCTTTGGACAGCAAACAGTCTTGGAAGATAGCAATCATGTCTCCTTACAGAACACGAGATAGGCATGCTCGCTGCTCACTATAAAAGATTGAGGTTCCCTCAGCGTTGGGTTCCTCTCCTGTAGTGCCCTCCCTGTGTGAGCGAGTGGCCCTCTGTTGTGCTGTGGGAACTGGAGGTGGGGGAACCAGTGCTGAATATGCTGATGCTCAGGCCACGCGCTGCGCCATGAGTCATAAAGTCCTTTATCTCTGACCGGGGAGTTTTGTGTCTTCTGCCAGAATCAATGAAACTGTGGGGGACTCAGTTGTTAGCTTGCAAGTAGGGCACATCTCAGACCCTTCATAGTTCTCTTTTTTGTTAACACTCACCCTGAGGATATTTTCCCATTTATTTATTTATTTATTTATTTATTTTAGGGAGAGTGGAAGGGAGGAGGAGAGACACACAGAGAGAGAAACATCAATGTGAGAGAGACACATCGATTGGCTGCCTCCCACACCCACCCTGACTGCACCCTGACTAGGGCCGGGGATGGAGCCTGCAACCGAGGTACATGTCCTTGACCAGAATCAAACCCTCCACCCTTCAGTCCACAGGCTGACACTCTATCCACTGAGCTAAACTGGCTAGGGCCATAGTTCTTGTCAGAGGTGTGTGTGTGTGTGTGTGTGTGTGTGTGTGTGTGTGTGCGCCTGCCCCTGGAAGGCTGGTGCAAGGGAGTAAGGGAAGACACTGGGTAGAACTTTGCCGGTCAAACTGTGGAGGCGGGACACGGGAGCCTTTGCTGTGGGTTTGCCCAGCATGGAGAGTGTGTGAGGGAGAAGTGAGAGGTAAAGCCGAGGGAATAAATATAGATAGCTGTGAACTTCCTGCAAACTCAAAACGTGAGCATATGAGGGAGAACTGGCAGGGACAGAGTTGGCGCCCGGGAATGTCCATTCAGTTTTGCATAGGGATGGGTTTCAGTGTCGCCCACCCCCAGCCCCTGACAGCACACTCTGAGCACTTGACTACAAGGACCATCAGCCCATACCCAGTCCTGCCTTCCTCAGCTGCCTCGTGGTTTGTGGACGAACCGAGGCCCTGATTTCCCCCACTTCCTGCCGGCCTGCCCCGTTCTCTGTCCCCACACAGATCCGGGCCTCAGCGGAAAGCACTGAGGCAGCCTCAGCTCCCAGCTCCTGGTCCAAGGCTGGCGTTTCAAACTTCTGCTTTGCCTGGCCCGCTGGTTTGCTTGGACTGTGGCTGAGGATGGTGGCCTGCCTGGCACCCTTTCCTTTGTCAACCAGCCTGTCCCTTGCCTCTCTGGCTCCTTTCAGCCTCCCCATCCTAGTTCACAGGCCCGTGGCGGCCTCAGTTATTCTCCTTGCCTGCCTGGTGTGCATGTAATCTGCCAAGCATCACCTGCCGATACCAGGATGGGCCGTGACAAAGATGATGAAGCCTTTGTGTGGCTGGCCATCCAGCAGCAGGAGGAGATAGCTAGGGCTGTCTGTACAGCCTTCACCAGCGCATAGCGTACCCCTGTGAATATGGCTTCCCGTTCCCCTTCCTGATTTGTGCATGCATTCCTTCCTGCCCCTGAACCTGCGAAGGGCATGATCTTTTACCTCAGGGTGAAGATGCCCTTGGCATATCAATGGACTGGGATGTTGGTGTAGAAGTCATAGTGGGATCTGGAACTAGGAAAGGGAAGGTTTGAGACACAAGTAGCCTTCAGGGCTCTGCTGGTATCTCCTCGGCCGCCATTTCTATTTATGCCTGTCCTTCTTCCAGCTGCCAACACCCCCGCTCTTTGCCGGAGGACTTATTTTGGCTGCCAAGGCTTACTTTCCCCACTTACCAGGCTGAAAATTCCAGGGCAGTCATGTGTTCAGGAAACAGAGAGGAAAGAGTGAGCATCAGTGAGTTCTGGTACAACTCAAGAGGTCTATCATACACTGAGTGGCCAGATTACTATGCGTTCAGAGATCATAATAATCTGGCCACTCAGTGTATATCTCTAATGGTGTTACAGAAAACTGGAGCAGAACCAAGCAATACTTAGAGAGATGGAGTTACATTTGTTACGCGTGGGTCCAGAGGAAAATGTCTCTCAAATTCTGGGCCCCAACATGGAGGAACTTTCCCTATTTATATGTTTTTACCTTCTTTGTCTCCCAAATATGGGGTGTTTCCGGCCCCCTTTGCAAGTTCTTAAAGAGCCCCTATGTGCTGGGGCCTTGAGACCTCAATCAAAGGCTTGGCCTGGTGCCAGCACTGATAATTTTGTCTGGGGAAGGTTTAATGGCCTCCCTGAAGTGGGAGTAGTCTTATTTTCCTTATTATTTAAGCAAGCAAGCATTTACAGAAGCCAAATAGCAGGGTTAAAATTTCAAACAGCAGTTTTTATATAAGATGGATGCTTCAATGAGCGTCTTTGAAAGAGGATGGGGCAGAAATATATTTGGGAAAAAATGGCTGCATCCTAGTTCATTGTATTAATGAACTAGAATTTATTTAATCAGTTTCTATTGTTGAGCATTTAGGTTCTTCCCAATTTTATAGTATTAGAAACAGAATTCTAATGAACATTTTTACAAACAAATTTTTAAAATATCTTTCTATTTCCTTGGGATAAATGCTTTCAAGTGTGTATGCCAGGCCAAAGAATATAAACATTTTCTGATTTTAATGGCTTTTGGACTTATTTTCAGATGGCTCTGGAAAAACACTGACCCATTTTACATTCCCACAAGCAGCCCACGAAGGGCCTTTTACCCTATACCCACGCACACACTGGCTGATCTTGACCCATTTGATAGGCAGAGTGGTGTTTTTATTATTGCAAAATTGCATTTCTTTGATTATTACTGAAGTTGAGCATCACTTTTACTTTCCATTTACAGAGCGCTCTGATCATGTCCATTTCCCACTTGAGCTTTGTATCCATCTTTTTTCCCCTGTTGTATGATCTTTCTTTATATGACAACTTTCATCTGTCATATGTTTGGAAATATTTCTCTCCATTTTTCATATTTATCTTTGGCATTTTGGATCAATTCCCATTGTGGCTCATTTCTAATAATCTTTTGGACTGATAGCACCTGTGAAAAGATAAACGGAGACATATTAAAATTATTTTAAAGTTTAACTGAGCAAAAATTAATTCAAATCGGGCAGCAGCCAATCTAGCAGATAGTAGCTCTGAGAGCTGCACAGAATGAAAGACTTCTGCAGGCAGGAGGAGCGGAAACGAGGAAGCTATGCTATGGAAAAAGCAGGTTTGTTGTTGCAAGGTCACTTTCCTTTTGGGGGATGGCACGGGTCTATCGGGAAAATTACCTGAAGTAGTTAGTGCTGATCAGGTGATTCCTGGCTTAAGATGGCATTTCTGGAAGAGCCGAAATTCATTAAGTAAAGACTCAGTTTGGTGACATCAAATTTAGCACACGTATCCATTTTGGGCCTGTTGTCTTATTTTTTAACAATATCTATATGATTTAGAGAGAACTGTTTTTATTCATCTCTGTATTTCCAGTACTTAGCATGGTTGGTGAGCAACAGATATGAAATGAATGAATGAATGAACGAATGAGTAAGATTCACTGAAGAATCTCAGACACTATGGATGCCTGAATTAGGATCAACGTTTAATTTAATCCCCTGAATGCAAGTCCTGTGTGCTCTCTTCTGGATTTGTTACAAGCTGGGTTTATAGAGGCCATCATAAAGTTTGCTCATTCTGGAATTCCCCCCAGCCCCAGGGCTGATTCCTTCCTGAACTGGCTCCCGATTCAGGGTCTAGTTCCACTGTCTCCGGGCTGTTTACAAAGCCAACCATTCCTTAAACAATCTCTTCTTTGAAATCCTCCATAATGAACAATGGAGAGCTGCTGCTGGGGGGCCCAGAACTGCTCCAGGGCTATGCTTTGGCTGGCCTGTCCCCAGCTTCAAGCAGCAGAGAATGCCAGAAGAATATTGCCAGGACCTGGGACCAAACTTAAGGTAATTAAATAAAATCTCAGAATCTTCCCAAGGAATAAACAAAACCTTTCATAAGGGACTAATTGTTAGAAAATCTGTAGGTACTTTGCAAGTCTTAGTAGCTGGGGCTATTTTCTTTAATTGCTTCCCTTTGGATATATTGAGTATTTTTCTCAGGTATCCCTGCCTCCCTGCTTTCTCTCCACTCCAATAGCTATAGTTGATTCAGTTCACTTAAGATTTTTACTGAGAGTCTGCAGAATACTAAGCCTTTTGTGGGGACATGAATGTAGGTTGTGGTGTTGCCCTGGATAGCCTATCTAATAAAAGAGTAATATGCAAATTAACCATCACTCCAACACAAAGCTGTCAGTAGGACATCCCCTGAGGGCTCCTGGATTGGAGAGGGTGCAGGTTGGGCTGAGGGACCCTCCCTCTGCCCCCCGTGCACGAATTTCATGCACCAGGCCTCTAGTAATGAGTATAATCTTACCTTATAATAGACAAATATGCAAATTGACCGCACCTTCGCTACGCCCAAGCCACGCCCATCAACCACGCCACGCCCACCAACCACGCCCACCAGGAAACCGTTGCAGGGACATTGGGGTATGCCTGCACGGATCGAAGGCAATGACCAGGGGGTCGGCTCCTGCGATCCTTAGCAGGGACGCTGGGTGAGGCCGAGCCCAAGGCTGGGAAAGCCTCGGGCGGAGGCTTTCCCGGCCTTGGGCACCAGCGGGGAGCCTGCACGGATCGCAGGAAACCACTGGGGGTCAGCTCCTGCGATCCTTAGCAGGGATGTTGGGTGCGGCCAAGCCCAAGGCCACCGTCTGGGGCCAAGCCCCGACCCTGAAAGAAGGCAGAAGGCGGTGGCCACAGCCAAGGCCTGGGTCCCCGGTGCCGGCAGAAAACTGGTGCAGGCAGCCAGGTGAATGAAGGTCTATTGCACGAATCTTCGTGCAAACGGGCTACTAGTAGTAAATAACTTACAATGCTCCAGACAGTGTGCTAACAATTTTATATGCATCATTATATTTGCTTTTTGCAATGACACTAGGAAGTAGTAGTCTTACCGTTTTCCCTTTACAGACAGGAAAACGGGGTACAGAGTTCCAATAACTTGCCCCAGTCACATGACCATGATTCAAGCCCACGTGTGTGGCCTCAAAGACTGAGTTCTTAGCTGCTGCATTGTATTCCCCTCTCAGGACCTGCCTGGTGATTTAGACAATAACTTACTGGACTAATCACTTCATAAGGTAGAAAAACGTCTGGTCATTAAGTTGCACACCTGAAATGAATATAATATTGTGTCAATTGAAATTAAAAGATAAATGTAAAAACAACAACTGGAACAGAGCCAGAATGGGAGAGCATGAGCAAAACCTTTTTAACTGTTTTCAATAGTGGTGGCATAGGGTTATTATAAAATACACTAGAAGCCCGGTGCACGAAATTTGTGCACGGAGGGGGGTTGTCCCTCAGCCCAGCCTGTACCCTCTCCAATCTGGGACCCCTTGAGGGATGTCCGACTGCCCGTTTAGGCCCGAGTGGGATCGGGCCTAAACGGGCAGTCGGGCATCCCTCTCACAATCCAGGACTGCTGGCTCCCAACTGCTTGCCTGCCTGCCTTCCTGATTGCCCCTAACCGCTTCTGCCTGCCAGTCTGATCACCCCCTAACCACTTTGCCCCCAACTTCCCTCCTCTGCCGGTCTGGTTACCCCTAACTGCCCTCTCCTGCAGGGTTGATCTCCTCCAACTGCTCTCCCTTGCAGGCTTGGTCCCTCTCAACTGCCCTCCGTTGCAGGCCAGGTGCCTCCCAACTGCCCTCTCCTGCTGGCCATCTTGTGGTGGCCATCTTGTGTCCACATGGGGGCAGGATCTTTGACCACATGGGGGCAGCTATATTGTGTGTTGCAGTGATGATCAATCTGCATAGTACTCTTTTATTAGATAGGATACCAAAAGCACTCAGGAGCGTGAGAGGAGGGTAATTCTGACCAGCGTTTCTCCCTGTGGAGAGAGTGTATGAAGTAGGATCAGACTCCATTGCCATAATGGAATTACCATACATTTCTGGGATGCAAATGAACCCTCCCCTGCCCAAGGTTCCTTGAGTGGCATGTAGAAGAGATTGCCCTTCTGTGGCTATTAATCAGATAAAACTCACCAGATCTCAGTGGAGTTTTCTCCAGCAACAAGCCTGACAAGGGCTGGGACACCGAGGGTTAGCTTGTTTCTGGTCCTGATGGCAGGGCCCCGCTTCCTCGGCAGAGGGCAGTGATTCCCACCCACGTGCTGCAGCAGGCAATGGTGTGCCCCAAGACATTTAAAAAATATATGTTTTCATTGATTTTTTTTTTTTTTTTAGAGAAAGAGGAAGGAGAGGGAGAGAGAAACATTGATGTGAGAGAGAAACATCCATTGGTTCCCAACTGGGACCAAACCCACAGCCTAGGCATGTGCCCTGACCTGGAATCGAACAGCGACTTTTCTGTGCACAGGACGATGCCCAACCAACTGACCTATATCGGCCAGGGCTGCCCCAAGAATTTTTCAAACATGCAATACTTGACTATTTAGTCAGGGGCACCGACCTCTTTTCCCTTAGATGGTCAAATTAAAAAAAAAAAAGACAACAGCCCAAACAACAATAGCCATTCGGTGTGAATGAATCAAAATCATACCTATTTTTTTGTCAGGTCGGCAAAAAATGTATTTTTTGGTGTGCCGAAGAATTTTAGTGATTAGTTTATGTGTGCCACGAGATGAAAAAGATTGAAAATCTCTGGTATAGGGAGGTACTTACCAGTAACTGGATGCTTTAGGCCATAAATGAATTAGAAGCTGGGCTTGTATCTAGGAGATCAAAATATTTAGGCTCTTTTGTAAGATCCTACACATCTTGTGTAACATGATGTATCTGTCTCTTTCTAAAACTCCCATTGGAGTATGTTTTTTTTTAATTGTTTTTTTTTTATTGAGGTATTATATGTGTACATATCTTACCATTACCCCCCCCACACACACACACACACCCATATGGAGTATGTTTTGTTCTCAGTGACATTCTTGCCTCTGACTTCATTTTCCCCTAATTTACATTTCTCCCTAATTCATGCAGAGCGTTGAAACAGTGTAACATTTAATATTAATTAGCTCATATTTCTCAGTGCAGGGCAGGAGAGAGATACTGCTTGTCTCTACTTGCTTAAATAAGCAATTTACGGAGGATTTTACAAGAAGAATCACTATCTTACCACCAAGAATGCAAGGCCGTAGTCACCAAGAAGTACTACAACAGTCTTCACAATTTTGCGGTGAGGTGTCTTTAATCTGTCCATTACTTTCCCCTTTTCACCTTAAGATTCTCAGAAGTATAATGAACAACATAAACGGATGAACAAAAACAGATCCAGAGACAGAGAAACATCGATCAGACCATCAAACCTCAGAGGGAAGGTAGGGGAGGGTGGGAGTAAGAGGGAGAGATCAACCAAAGGACTTGCATGCATGCATATAAACCTAACCAATGGACACAGACAACAGGGGGGTGAGGGCATGAGTGGGGGCAGGGGGGGGGGATAGGGGAGATAATGGGGGAGTAAGGGCACATATGTAACGCCTTAATCAATAAAGAAATTTTAAAAAAGAAGATTTTCAGAAGTACCGTATTTTCTGGTGTATAAGACGACTGGGCGTATAGAAGATTTTCCTGGGTTAAAAAGTCATCTTAGACGCCGGAAAATATGGTAGGTAATTGAAGAGTATAAGTCTTATTAAAATACCAATTGAGGGTACAAAGGTACACTGTATAGTACAGTAGTAAGGAATGCTAAACTAGTTATTGTTTGAAAATTTAAAAAGCCCATAGAGATCCCTAAGTAGCTTATTTTATGTCCAAAGGGTATTTGGAGACAGAACAGGTATTTTATGGTCTGAGTCCTAGAAGCCCCTGGTACCTTTTTTTTAATATATATTTTACTAGCGTTCCCGTTGCAGGAAAAATCCTGCAATAGGGTTTCCTGCTGCACTCTACCCCGCCCTGCCTGCTCTCCTCCCTTGTCCCCTGCCCCGCCTTCTCCGCCAGCCCCACTGCTTTTCTCCCTTCTCCGCCAGCCTGCCCGCTCTTCTTCCTTCTCCCCTGGCCCCGCCTCCGCTCCTCCCTTCTCCTCCCCCCAGCTTGCTTGCTTCTCCGCAGCTTTGCTCCCTTCTGCAGCTCTTGGCTTCTTTCTACGCTGTCTTGATATGCAAATTAGCCGCCATCTTTGTTGGGGTAATTTGCATACTCGTCCTGATTGGTTGGTGGGCGTGGCTTGGCTGGCGGGCGTGGCTTGGGCGTAGCGAAGGTGCGGTCAATTTGCATATTTGTCTATTATTAGGTAGGATTGATTTTTTTACAGAGAGGAAGAAAGAGGGATAGAGAGTTAGAAACATCAATGAGAGAGAAACATCGATCAGCTGCCTCCTGCACACCCCCTACTGGGGATGTGCCCGCAACCCCTGGTACCTTTTGAGGAAAACGGACAGGCCCTTAGTTCTCTCCTGGGAAAAGCAGAAGCAGACAGTTCTTTATTCTTGGTTTCTGTTCCGTGGACTCGTAACTCCACTCCCCGGGCCACAGTTGATAGGACTAGGGGTTGATGAACCGGTGGATTAATGACTGACCCAAAGAGAGCTCCAGGTCAGTTGAGATCCAACCCAACCTACATTTGGGGAGGGAGAGTGAATTCCATTCACTCAGAGAGATGTTGGACAGTAAAGTGGCGCAGAAGCCAAGAGCCATGGAGCCTGGCAGGAAGTAGAAACGGTAGTCGCTGTAGGTGAGCAGACGTCAGAGGTAGAGGATAAGAGAGGGGAGAAACTGAGTGAGGGTAGCAGAGACTGTCAGTTTCTGAGTCACCATAGAACAGTGCCCCTGCACAGGGAGCGAGGGGCGCTTTCTGTGGAGAGATGACAAGACACCCAAAGATTAGTAGACACCTCTCGTAGTGTTGCTTAGTGCACAGCTAACCCTTCCGCTGAGACTGCCCTTCTGTCACATTCTGAAGGCTCCTAGGGACAGGCATGATTGTGCTAGATAGTTCCACCTTCCAGGCCTCTCTCTCCCTCTCCCTTCCTCTCTGAAGGGGATTGAAACCAAGGATGAAGGTTTCATCCGAGCTGACCCAACCAGATGCTCTTCCCTGGGACTTTGGAACTGGGTCTGAGAGGCTGTCTCTGCCTGTGTCTGGAGCAAAGGGACGTGAAGCTATGGCAAAGCTGGCATGTGGCGAGAAAAGGAAGAAATAGATGTACATCGTGAAGCAGACATGGAGAGGCCATGTGGAGAGAGGGAGGGAGACCGTGTAAGAGTCTTGGCTTCTGATCCTTCATCTCCATTTCCTGGCTCCGGTCCCTCAAAGATGTCCCTTAGTGCCTCAAGTACCTGTGGTTTTATAATACCCACCACCATTTTTTAAATGATTAAGGTGGCTTAAGGTAGTGCCCAGTTTTTGCAATGAAGAGTCGAGATGAAAACAGAGCCGGCACGGTAACCTGTATGAAATTGTGCTTCGTGAAACCTAGAAGGGCAGCTGTCAAGATGGTTTCATTCCTCTCTTACAATAAGCTCCCAGCTGAGCATTTTAAAAATATATATTTTTATTGATTTCAGAGAGGAAGGGAGAGGGAGAGAGATAGAAACATCAATGATGAGAGAGAATCATCAATTGGCTGCCTCCTGCACACCCCCTACTGGGGATCAAGCCAGCAACCCAGTCATGTGCCTCCGACCCGAATCAAACCCAGGACCCTCAGTCCACAGGCTGACGCTGTATCCACTGAGCCAAACCAGCCAGGCCCAGCTGAGCATTCTTATCTTCTTGCGTCAAGAAGGGACTAACAAACAAATATACCTGAAGAATCTGACATAATGGAATGAATGAAGTTAGATCTTCAAACACCAAATACCAATTTCTATTTGAGGGCACTTCTGCTGTTCTCTCTTCTCATTACCTTTACTTGTTACATGGCTGTGCTCCTGGAAGTCAGCGTCTGTCTTGGTACAGTAGGAATGGGGTGCCCCTGCTCAAATCCTCAGGCTCAGAGGTTCCCCTTCCCCCAATTAAAGTCTCACTATGATCCTGCCCATCCATGCTGACAGGGGTTGGCCTTCTTGGTGAAAAGACAATTCAGTTCAAAATGCGGGCTCAGTGATTGTGAGTTTGTGGAGGGCAGGGATTGTGTTGCTTTTATTTGTTTACCCTGGAGCATAGCACCTGGCCCAATACCTAACAGGTCCCCCATCAGAATGTATTGAGTGAAAGACAGAATAGATTGCATTTCTCAATTGCAATTTGAATGTACAAAAAAACAGAATATAAAACCTGAAATGCTATCACATAGTAAATTATAAAATCTGAGCATACAAGCCCGGCCAGCGTAGCTCAGTGGTTGAGCGTTGACCTATGAACCAGGAGGTCACGGTTCAATTCCCAGTCAGGGCACATGCCTGGGTTGCGGGCTCAATCCCCTATGTGGGGTGTGCAGGAGGCAGCCAATCAATGATTCTCTCTCATCATTGATGTTTCTCTCTCTCTCTCCCTCTCCCCTCCTCTCTGAAGTCAATTTTTTAAAAATCTATAAAAATAAAATCTGAGCATACAAATAGATGCCTAATAAAATTCTTTAGGATATTAATTACGATGATGCTATCTTCACTATGCAATCTTTTAATCCTCATGGTGTGAATCCCTCACGTGGGAAACATAGATACGAATATTGGGTCTATGTGTCATTTGCAGGAAATTTCTTTTCTCTACCCCAGACTGTGCTTTAATTTTGAAAGGAAAATGGCAGGCTCAGTTGCCCCTGGGTTATGTATCACTCCTGCTGAATTCCCCAGGGAGATGACTTCACAATTTCTCGGAAGCTTTTACTTATTTCACTTGTCAGAGGAGTGTTTATAGTTTGGATATAAATTTTAATGGGCAGAAACATCTGTTCCCCATCCAACTGTTTTGCGTTGGGTATAGATGAGAATTCCTTGGCTGAGCACCAACCATAGATGCTGTGTATTGGATGCTCAGAAGGATAATGTAGAGCAAGGACAAAGGAGTGAAGACGAGCAAAGTGACTGAGGAGGAGAAAGTAGAAGTGGTGAATAGATACTATTAATAATGATAAAATAGGGTTCTTGAAAAATTAAATGAGATGTTACATGTAAATTACTTAGTAAAATACCCAGCTCAATAAAGGGGAGCTATTAATATTGTTAACTCCTCAGTTTTTCTTCCCAACTATCTTGTACAGGGACTGTCTCTTATTTTCCCGTATTCCTAGAACCTGGCATGGAATAGGTTTTTCACATCTGTTTGTTGAGTTGAATTGTAGAATTGATGGCTCCCAATAGCCTACTGGATGAAGTCCATGTTCCTGGAATCAGAAATAGGATTTAAAATATTTACTTTATAATTTTCTAGTTATTGGGATCTTGGGAAAATTAAACTTTAAAAAAATATATATATATTTATTGATTTCAGAGAGGAAGGGAGAAGGAGAGAAAGATAGAAACATCAATGATGAGAGAGAATCATTGATCAGCTGCCTCTTGCAGGTTCCCCACTGGGAATCAAGCCCACAACCCGGGCATGTGCCCTGGACCAGAAACCGAACCCAGGACCCTTCAGTCTGCAGGCCGGTGCTCTATCCACTGAGCCAAACCAGCCAGGTCCAAATTAAACTTTGTATGTTTCAATGTCTTCATCTGTAAAATGGTAATTTTAATAGTCCTAAAGTTCATAGGGTAGTTGTAAGGATTAAAAGAGACAATCTACATTCACAGAACCTGAAACATGGAAAGATTTCAGTAAATTGATACTTTTCTCATTCGTGTTATGAGTATTATTACATTTAAAGGCTTACTGCTTCACTAATAAACTCTCTTTCACTTTAAACTCCATGCTGTCTTGTCCTGTGGGAAGCCAAGAACCCACAATGAGTTGTGGACCATCGGGTTCTTGGGTCCCTGGAATGCCTGCATCATGCCAACAGTAGATTCTGGTGAAAGGAACACCATACTTTATGCTCCTTGAGGACAGGAACCTGGTCTTAAATTTCTCTGTTCCGGGGGCATTGTTAGACTTCTGAATGGGTGTGAACTTAAACCTTACTTTGCATATCCTCTCCAGTAGTATCATTCCCTTTGTATACTCAGATGATGAGTGAATGAATGAATGAATGAATGAATGAATAAGGTGATACTTTATTATTTTTCCCACCAGACTGTACATTCCACAAGTGTAAGTACCTTAGCCCTAACCCTTAGAACATGTCCTGGCATAAGGCAAAGGCTCATGGGAATTGCTGTGTAGTGAATGCAGGAATGGGAGGACCTGGACAGAGAAGGTCCTCTTTCTTCAGGAGGTTCCCCTTGGCCTTTTGAGATACATTCTGCACTTCCCCTGCAGGATTTCATTTCATTTTATTTATTTTTGTAATTGATTTCAGAGAGGAAAGGGAGAATGAGAGAGAGAGAGAGAGAGAGAGAGAGAGAAACATCAATGATGAGAGAGAATCATTGGTTGGCTGCTTCCTACACGCCCCCTACTGGGGATCAAGCTTGCAACCTGGGCATGTGCCCTGACCGGGAACCGGGACTCAAACGAGGACCTCCTGATTCACAGGTGGACACTCCACCACTAAGCCACGCCGGCCCGGCCCCCTGCAGGATTCTAGAAGGACCCCTAAAGGCCTGCAGCAGGCTGAGCTAGTGAAGTGGAGGAAGAGTGGCAGCTACAAACTTTTTTCCAATGGAAAGTTAAATCTGTTCAGCAGGGGTCTGATGAGAAGCTGGGGCTGGCCTAAAGAAGGCTGCAGCCGGAGGAAGTACCCATCTGGCTCCCACAGGCCTCTAGATGTTCGAGGTTATTCTTAGCCATCCTTCAGTCTCAGTTTTGTCTTAATCAGGGCTGTCTTGATTTTGCAATTGGAGCTCCCCCCTCCCTTTCTGTAAAGCAATAATTTTCCATATAGTAATTCTTTCCTTCCTTACACCTCCTGGAGGGGGTGGGTGGGGTTTTTTGTGTGCTCAAACTCTTTGCACATGACCTCCCACTCATTCAGCTCCTCGTCAGCCTTTGTAGCTGGTAGACACCTATTCCGTGTGCTGGGGATTTGGCCATGCCACTCTCCTGGCTAATTACTTTTCCTTACAAACAGCAATCTGAGGATATTCCCCACCCTCCCTCCCTCTGCTTCATGTGTCCTGAATTCTGCTGGATTAATTTGAGTTGTAACAGGCAGCAAAACCCAGGGCAGGTGGCCAAGCTCCAATCCTTGGCTCCTGCATCATAATCATAATCACTCACATTCACACGGCGCTCTGTGGTTAACAAAGCCCTTCCACGCTCAGTAGCATGGATTGTGCCTTTAAGTGGAAAAATCTTCCCCATTAATGAAATGTGGTCCAATGAAGGTCACGGGCTTTGGCCAATCAAGTAGGAACTTCTCTTTTAAGGGGAGTTAGGGAGTGGGCTGAGGTGGGGTTACCATGGGAACCAGATTGAAGTGTATCGCCCACTCTAAATAGAACAGTGAGTAAGACTGTGGCCCGGGGAGCACAGTTGTACTATATATTAGCTCTGTGACAGTAGACAAGTTATTTCACTTCGCTCCTCTGCATCTTCACCCATGAAACATGGGTAAGTGCAGTGGTGATGAGAACTAACTGAGAGAAGGCATGCATAGAGTTCAGTAAATGGTATTTTTGTTGTTTTGAGTTTTGTCTCCTAGCCACGGTCTTCTTTTTTTTTTTTTTTTAATATATTTTATTGATTTTTTTACAGAGAGGAAGGGAGAGGAATAGAGAGCCAGAAACATCGATCAGCTGCCTCCTGCACACCCCCCACTGGGGATATGCCCACAACCAAGGTACATGCCCTTGACCGGAATCGAACCTGGGACCCTTCAGTCTGCAGGCCGACGCTCTACCCACTGAGCCAAACCGGCCAGGGCAACGCTCTTCTTTATGTTAGCTAGAAACCAAGGAAGCCTTCAACTGCTGCAGAAAGAATATGAACAGAATAATTCATAGAACAAGAAACTACAACATTCTGCCAATATTTCCTCTTAAGAACTTGCTACTTTTCCCCAAATGCCCTAATTCCACTTCCCCCCCTCCCCTCCCCAGTTTCATACCCTCAGCTGGTCCCAGTGAGTTGGAATCCAATCGCTTTGCCCAGGTGTAACTGTGATTTTGCTATAAATATTCACTCAAAACTTAACTGCTATTTAGTCGAAACTTTCCCTAAGTAGTTGTTTTCTCATCTGGCTTCTTGTGGGACAGAAAACTTAAGAAAGCAGATTTTTAAAAATTCAAACACAATATGGCTATACTGCCCCAGCCCATGCTGGACTGAATGCTCACGTGCTCCCCAATCTTTATAGAGTGTGTTTTCTTTGTGTGCCTCACATATACCAATGAAAAATAGTTCATAGTGGTTTTTGCCTATGCATAGAATTTGGTGCTTATTCGTGTGAAGAATGAGGTTCTTATCAATGGGCAAGAGTAGAACTGAAAGGTTATTTGATATTCTTATAAACTCAGATTTATTCTTAACTTTACCCATATACTGTTTCTTTTGAGACCAGTCAGCAAAGTTGGAGGCTCGGCATGGAAAAAGCATGGGTAATTCTGAAATGCAGATAAAGGGAATTCACAAGTTCCTTTTCTTGTGTTTTAGCATGGAGTCAGCAATACACTCCTTGGTGATCTCTCTCTCTCTCCTTCATCTCCCTCCCCTCACCCCCCACTTCTTTCCCCACATCTCCTGCCATTTCGTTCTGGCTAAGCCCTGAAGAAAAACTTGATCGAAGTGCAGGGCACCATCCAGGAAATGGTGACAGCCACGTTCTAGTTCCCGCTCTGCCATCTCCTCACTCAGTGGAGGGCGTCCCTCTGGGTCTCAGCTTCCTCGTGTACAAAAGAAGCAGGGGGACGGGATCAGGGCACCTGGAACTGCAGGCGCTCTAAAACCTGTGGACTCCACCTTGGCCCGCTTCGGACCACCTGGCAGCCCTCAGCAGCGATAACGTGGACAATCCCCAACGTGGGAATTGACTGCAGCATAACAAAATGGACTCTGCTCACAGCCGCTGGCCACCAACATAGATGCGGGTGCCTTTGGCTGCCTCCTGGAGCCACCAGCCAGCACGGAGATGAAGCCGGCTGGAAAGGAGGATGGGAGTGTTGGCACGGCCACGGTCATCGCCAAACCCAGCATCCGGGGGGTGCCTGTGTCCCCAGAAGGAGGTCGCTGACAGCCTTCAGCTGGTGGTGCAGTGCAAAGAGTCAGGCAGACCAGGTTTTGAGTCCCGACTCTGCCCCTGACATGAGCTGTGTGACCTTGGGTACGCTCTCTGGCCGGGTCATTTCCCCTCCATAGAATGGGGGTAGCAATGCATCCGTCCTGTGGAACTGTGGCAAGGACTGAGGTACTGCACAGGCCCAACAGAACCTACAGATGACAGGTGCTCAGAGGTCCTTAGTAAACGGCAGTGGTGGTGGTGGTCATTATCCTTTGTCCTTTATGCACAGGGATGTAGGGGGGAGGGGAGAGGACAGGGGACCCCAGTGTCTAGCTTAGGGCTCCTCCCCACGGCTGGGAGGCATTGCCTGGCTCCAGGCCCGGGCCCAGGCTCCTGGCACAATGTTGCTGATTCCGACGCTGATTGAATTCCCTGCTTGGAGCCTCAGCATCCTGACCCGGAGCAGGAGGGCGGCATGTAGCACCCACGGATGGAGCCTGAGCTATCTTCCACAGCTGCCCCTCCCAAGGTCTTGTCCCCTGCCCTCACCTCTGGTGGCTTCTCTCTGGGTCCCTGTCCGAGAAGAGAAACCAACAGTCGAGCAGGGCTCCCCTTGCCCCCACGTCGGCCGAGCAGGTGCCGGGCGGGCACAGGCGGGTTTTGCCCAAGACCCCTCCCTGCCGCTGCAGGGGTCTCGGCGCGCCTGGCTGGCCCCTGGTTTTGTGTTTTGGCAAAAGCTGGGCTCTCAACTCCAACCTGCCGCTTCCTCCATCCTTTTCCGGACCGTTTGCAAATGCTTTATTTTTTATTTTTTATTTTTTGCCGCGAAGCTCAATGAAGTTTCCCTTCGTGTCTTTCTCCATCTCCCTGCGTCCACCAGCTAAAAGGAAAGAAACCCACATAAAACAGCCCGGGATGGAACTGGCGTTATTTTTATTTTATTTTTTTTAAAAAGGGGGAGAGGGGCCACGTGACTGCGAGTCACCGGTGGAGCCGAGAGGCTGCAACCCCGAGCTCTCCGCAGAGCCGCCCCTCCCGCGGAGGGGGGGCCGTGACGTCACGGAAAAGCCCCGCGCGCGGCGGCCGCGCTATAAACCGCGGGCAGCGGCGGCGGCGGGCGCGGCTCGGACGGCTGCCCCGCGCAGGACCGCGCTCTGCGCCGCGATCGTGGCGCGCACCGGTGCGCGGATGCCCACTTGGCAAGGCCAGGTAAGGGGGTGCTCTGGGGGGAGGGGAGGGGGCCCCGCCGCCGCCAGGGAGGGACCGGGGAGGGGGTGGGCTTCCCAGACCCCGACACCGTCTAAGTGGGGCGCGGAGCCCTGGCAGCCGCGGGTGGCGCTCCGGGCGGGGGCGACTTGGAGGTGCAGGGGAAGCCGCTCCCGGCAGGTTCTCCAGCTCAGCGGGAGGTCACCCCTCCTGCGGACCCGGCGGGCGGGCGGAGGGCAGCCGTCGGGGGCTCTGCGGGCTCCTGTCGGAAGGCGGGGTGCGGGCTGCGAGCGGGCGTCCGGGCTGGAGGCGGGCGTGTGGGGTGTGGCGTGCGGGGCGATGGGGAAGGGGCGTGTCTGCGCCCTTCGCGTTTTCCCGAGTGGGACTTGCCGAGGAAGGTGAGAGTGCTCTGTGGCGGGTGGCCTGCAGCACGGGCCGCCGCGCCGGGGGCGGGTCTGGCAGAGGGGACGCCGTTGCCAAGGCGCTGCACGCCCCTTGAGGAGGGAGAGCCCTTGACCTTCTGGCGTGCTCCGGGAGGGTGGGGGTCGGAGCTGCATGAAAGGACCCCGGGAGCGGGCCTCCTGGGACAGGAAGGAAGCGTGTCCGCTGCCACTTGGATAGGGCCTGAAGGTGAGCGGGGCCTTCCCCGCCCGGACGGACGGCCAGGCTGGCAGAGGGCAGAGCGAGGCGTGGCCCTCCAGCAGATTCCTGATGGCTGCCCCCGCCCCCAATAACAGCGGGCTCAGGCCGCTGGAGGGCACCAGGGCAACTTGACTGAACATGGAAGTTCCAATAAGTGCTGGTCCGGCCCGCCCGGGGAGTGATGTCACCGCCGCGTGTTTCCCACCCGCACGCCCGCCCGCGGGGCGCTCGTGCCCTTAACTCCCGGGCTTTCCAGCCACCCCGGGGCTGTGCTGCCTTCTGCTGGCTCTGTGCCCAGCGCCGGGGTGGGGGTGGGGTGGGGGGGTCCCCACGGCTTCCCTGAGGATGCAGGGAGATCCGGGGCGGTGGGCGATGCTCATGGTACTTTTTTTCTCCATGCAAATGACAACCTGGCCAAGGAGCTGGTGCCTAATTGTGCCTGTGCGCCTGTGCGTGTGTGTGTGCCTGTGCGCCTGTGTGTGTGTGCCTGTGCCTGTGTGTGTGTATGCGTGCGCCTGTGCGTGTGTGTGTGCCTGTGCGTGCGCCTGTGTGTGTGCCTCTGTGTATATGTGCCTGTGTGTCTGTGTGTGTCTGTGTGTGTGTATATGTGCATGTGTGTGCCTGTGTGTGCCTGTGTGTGTGCCTGTGTATATATGTGTGTGTGTCTGTGTGTGTGCCTGTGTGTGTGCCTGTGTGTGTCTCTGTGTGTGTGTGTGCCTGTGCCTGTGTGTGCCTGTGTGCATGCGCCTGTGTGTGTCTCTGTATGTGTGCCTGTGTGTATATGTGCGTGTGCCTGTGTATATGTGCGTGTGCCTGTGTGTGTACCTGTGTATATGTGTGTGTGCCTGTGTGCCTGTGTGTGTGTGTGTGTGTCCAGTTGAGAAAGCCTGTTGGACTTGGGGACTGTTTCATTGACGTGCCTTCTGTTGGGACTACGTGGGTCCCCCCCCCCCTACTTAACAGAGTGCCGCGACGGCGGACTGAGTGTGCGAGCCCCTGCGTTCCCGCTGGGCGCTCACTCCCGCTGACTCCCGGCCCCTTTGCCCCCAGGACCCAGCGATGACCCTGAACCACGTCACGCTGCGCCGGGGCCCGGTGGGCGCGCAGCCGCAGCAGCAGCGCTGGAGCGTCCCGGCGGACGGCCGGAGCCTCACGCTGCAGAGGGCGCCCTCGGCGCGCAGCCAGCGCGGCCCCCGCCCCGCGGCCCCCGAGGACCCCTGCCGCCGGAGCTGGTCCTCCGACTCCACGGACTCGGTCCTCTCCTCCGAGTCCGAGAACGCCTCCTCCCGGGTGGTGCTCATCGGGGCGCAGGGCGTGGGCAAGTCCACGCTGGCCAACATCTTCGCGGGCGTGCACGACAGCATGGACAGCGACTGCGAGGTGCTGGGAGGTAGGCGGCCCGCAGCGGCCCCGCAGCCAGAGCCCGCGGGCGGGTCCTGGATCCCCGGGGCTGAGGGCTGCGGGGACGCATTCTTGGCACCGAAAAGCCCCGGCCCCGGCCCGCGGGACCAGGAGATGAAAATGCTTATGGATAGAACCCTGGGCCGGAGGGGGATTTCTGAGGTCCCGGCTCTAAAGGGACTGGGCGGGGTGGGGCTGGGGGCACTGGTGAACCAGGACAGAGCTAGAGGGTCAGGCGCCCACCTCCGGCTCTTGCCAGCTCTGCCCTGGACTTTTCAAGAGCTCAGAGTAGAGGTGGCTATTCCTAAAGCCACGCCGATGGGAGGAACCGATCCATCACTTTATTTCCACCAATATCAGCGGGTTTTGAGGGTGTAACATAGTTTAAGATTTGTATGTGCAATAGTGCAATCTCTTAAAAATTTTTTTGAATTATAGCAATAATGATACATATGTTTGTATCAAGTCTTACCGTGTTTTTTTTTCCCCCAAGACCATTTTCCCTGCACGATCTTATTTAAGATATTTATTATTGAATCCAGGCCTATTTCTAAAACTGATTTGAGGTGACCTAGTCTCCAAAGTATACTAGTACATGGGTGCCTCAGGCACATACGTGCAAAGCACAGCGCTATGTTCTGGGACGTGATGGGAAGATCCTCATTGTCCATGGTATTCATACCGTGTCTTTGAGCCATGGTTTCCACCTTAGCATGCCCGACCAGGGTGGCTGCATGTCCCAGTTCGCAGGTGTAGACATGAAGAGAGAACCTTCCAGGGCTTGCCCAAGTGGCATGGTCTGTCTCAGTTGTGAGTCACAGATGAATCGCGGACTCCACAGAGAAGAAGATGCTCTAGTAATGGCTCAGTTCTGCCCTGCACTTGCTGCATAGGAATCTTGCTCCATCCTTAGTACTGTCTGCCCACGTCCAGAAATGTTTATTCTCCTTGGCTGTCGCCAGTGTCAGGGAATTCACTGCGTCTTAAGGCAAGTTCCGGTTCTGGGCTATCAGTGATGACTCATTAGAACATCGATTTCTCTTCTCATGCTGGGCTCTCAGGGACTATAGCTAAACGAGAGTCAAGGGAGAGAGAGGGTCCGTATTGGACCATTGCTTTTCTCTTTCTCTGTGAAGGCTGGTGGATGACTGGGGCTATCTTTACGGCTCATTCATTCATTTAATAAGCATTTACCGAGCACGCGCACTATTCCAGGCACTGTCCTAGGTGCTGGGGGTCATAGCAGTAAACAGCACAGATGTAAATCCATGTCGTCACATTCGGAGGAGAGAGACATAAAGTAATCAAATAAGTTAGTTCAACGGATTGCACGTTAGGTGGCGATAAGCACAATGAAGGAAAATAGAACGGGAGGAAGGAATGTTAGTAGAGAAGAGGTGTTTAAATCGATGGTCAGGGAACGCCTCACCCAGAAGGAGGTAAGGGAACAAGTCTTTTGGATATTTGAGGGAACAGATTCCAGGCAAAAGGAACAGCAAGGAAAATGATAAAAGAAAAAAAATTATACAAATTATACGTTTTAAATGATGAGTGTGAAAACAGAGAGGGATGGGCTCAATTATGGAGATGATAGGAATCTTATTTGCAAAAATTCCAGTTAACTCAGCGACGCCCCTGCCCCGGGGGTTTCTCTGGGATGGAGCTGCTCTGGCCCATTGCACTGGCTCACCCTTCACCCACATCCAATCCGGGCGCCAGTGCAGGGAGGGAAGTTTCCGTTACCAAGTTAGAGCTGGAGGCTGCTGCCTGTGTATTCCGAGGGAAATGCATTTTTTTAAGGAAGAAAACAGAACAGGGATAGTCTCAAGTTTTTTCTTGCACATCGAGAGAGAGAGAGAGAGAGAGAGAGAGAGAGAGAGAGAGAGAGAGAGAGGAAAGTTTCTGAGCTCCGAGTTCCTGAAGTTGCCAGCGGATGCCCAGTCGTCATCCCACTGCAGGGCACGGTGGGTTGTGAGGCTTATGAACGAGGCTGGCAGTTCCACTGGGCAGCTAGTGTTTTCTCATGGCATCGGAGCTTGAACCTGAGTCAGAAGCTCTAAAGTGAGTTTGTACTCAGACAGGGTTTTCCTCTATAAAAGACCCAGGAATGACGCGCAGGAGTGCCTTCCACGGCAAGTGGTCTAGGGATACACATTCAGAGGTGTTCTGCTTGTAAGTACTGGAGGAATAGACGTAGAATACTGTTAAAGGTGATAAAAGATAGTAATTGGCCTTATGAATACCTGGATATTTACATAATTATATATTTAGTTAATTTATTTTCTAGCATTGCTTTTTGCATGATCATCTTATATAAAAGTGTTACTATTTGCCTGACAAATATCACTGTTCTTTCTCTTTTAGAAGATACATATGAGCGAACACTGATTGTTGATGGGGAAAGTGCAACCATTATACTCCTGGACATGTGGGAAAATAAGGTATGCGGAGCCCAGAGCTCTCTGTGAATTCCTTCAGGGTTTGTCTTCCAATAGGCTGTTGGGTATGAGGGTGACCTTGTACTTTTTGGTGTTCCAGTAGAGATAGATTCATTTTCTTGGTTAAAAGCTTTTACTTCAACTATCACATGATCTCACTCATATGTGGAATCTAATGAACAAAATCAACTGATGAACAAAATAGATCCAGAGACATAGAAGCATGGAACAGACGGATGAATCTCAGAGGGAAGGTGGGGAGGGCGGGGATGAGAAGAGAGTAACCAAAGAAGTTTTATACATCTATGCATAACCCATGGACACAGACAATAGTGTGGTGAAGGCCTGGGGGCGGGGGGGGGTGCAGAGTGGAGGGAGTCAATGGAGAAAAAAGGAGGAGACATCTGAATACTTTCAACAATAAAGATAAATAAAATAAAATGACTTAACTTCCCAAATACAAAAAAAGAGAAAGCTTTTACTTCTTAAGTATGACACGGTTCTAAGGAGCAGATCATTCACAAATGAGCTCTGAATAATAAGCAAGTTGCAGTGATTTGCAACTTTCTTATTATTTAAAAAAATATTTGTTTCAGGGAAAGAGCCAACAAGTGTGAATGGTAATTTTAAACTATATAAAACCACATTATATAAAGTTGACAGTCTCAATACTAGCCTTCAACATTTGCTTTTTAAAGATGTGGGCTTCTGTGTATATATGCTAGACTTTCTGTTCATTGAAAAGCCTCCTTATTCTCATGAGACGATTCTTAATGTTATCACCTGGGAAAGGAAAGGGCGTTTTTGGGAAGTCAGAAAAGGCACATTTTTAGTAGTTTAGACAGGGAATGCAAATGTTTGGCAGAGTCATTGTGTAAGTTACCAACTCAATCGGACAGTAAACACTTTTTGGCAAGTGCTTTATGGGCTAGCAATCTGTACAGCCACCAGACATGATGCATTTTGGGGAGTGGGGACAAGTTTCATTTCTCTCTCAGACCAGCAAGGGTACGCTAGGACACACTTACTTTGCAAACTGATGCCTCATTTGCCAACCTGCGCTCATGGGAGACCTTCTCATTCCATTAGGGGGAGAATGAGTGGCTCCAGGACCACTGCATGCAGGTCGGGGATGCCTACCTGATCGTCTACTCCATCACAGACCGAGCCAGTTTTGAGAAGGCCTCTGAGCTGCGCATCCAGCTCCGCCGGGCCCGGCAGACGGAGGACATTCCTATCATTTTGGTTGGCAACAAAAGTGACCTGGTGCGGTGCCGGGAAGTGTCTATTTCAGGTCAGAGGGCTGGTGCTAATACCACAGAGCCAATCTCTGGGTTTTCTTTCAGACGGGTATTCTTCCTTTCCTCCTCCGTGAAGTTGGAACTAGGGACTCACTCAAATGCTTTGTGGAGTTTTATGTGTCCTCTCAAACTCCTACATCCCCAGCCAGTCGTCTCTGTGCTGGGTGCTGCTTCCTTGTCCATCTGGTCTACCTGCAGGATTCCAATCTCCCCACGCCCAAAGGTTTCCCTGGGATTCCTTTAGGGAAGATATCAAACTCAGGGGTTTACTGGCAATCCCAAACCTTTTCTGCTGGTCCTTTCTGTTTTCCAGGGAGATCTCAAAGAGTTCAGAGAAGCAGAGGTAGTATCTTCGTGCAAGAAGGATGGGAACTCTGACTGAGGGGAACTGAGTTTCATTGAGGATAAGAATTCTACTCAGGCTGCCTCTAGTTCCTGTAGACCAGTGGTCGGCAAACTCGTTAGTCAACAGAGCGGCAAACCACGGCTCGCGAGACGCATGTGGCTCGCGAGCCGCAGTTTGCCGACCACGGCTGTAGACCCTAGAAACACCCTCCTACCCTTTGCTTCCTAAGTTTCAGTTGAGACATCTTTTGGGTTTGGTACAATGGTAAAAAATAAAATACTGCATTTCCAGGCTCTGCTCAGGAGAAAAGGTATCTGTTAAAGGCTTAACGGACACACCTTGTTTGGGAGTGTCAGGAAATGAGTGTCTATGGTAATCTTTTTTTTTTTTTTCAAACCAAACCTTGGACACACGGTCATTAAACACAATGGAACATTTGCAGTTGAGGCTGTTCCGGAAAAGCTTGTACAGTTTGCTGAATTTGTGAATTCCTCAAATTATTATTTTTTTTTCAAAATAGCTCATCAAAACTTTACAAAGTTTTCTAAAGGGAGAAAGCCAAGTAGTAGGACTCTTATTTTCAATTCAGGAAAATAAGAATCCTACTGAGTCATGAGGAAGAGTTAAGAATATGAGCTTGAGCGTGAAGCAGGCCTGGATTCACAGATGCCACTCATAGGCTGTGTGAACTCCCTCAAGTCTTTAAAAGACCGCCCTTCTCCCAGTTTCTTTCTCTCTCTCTGAGAGGGAGAATGTATTTTTCAAGATTGTGAGTATTCAAAAGGGTTTACAAAGCAGTTCCCAGCACGTGGTAAGTGCAGTAAATGAAGGCTATGGTTTTGACTGTTAGACTAAATATTCCTATTTTGATGAGCTGGGCCTTCGCGCAGTGAATTTGGTGGGCCAGGTCTAAAGCACACCACTCCTGCTTCCTGGAAGAGACTCCGTGCTTCTGATGATGCCCTGGGAGGACATGTGTGTGCCAGAGGGGTTTCCCATACTCCCTGCGTGTGCGACCGACTCAGCGTTACCGTGAGGGCCACTTGCCATCAGCAATCCTCAGCTTGGCTGTGTGCGGGCTGGGGCCATCCTGTGCAGCCCCTCTGAGTTCTTCCTTCCTCTCCCCGCAGAAGGGAGAGCGTGTGCGGTGGTGTTCGACTGCAAGTTCATCGAGACCTCCGCAGCGGTCCAGCACAACGTGCAGGAGCTGTTTGAGGGCATCGTGCGGCAGGTCCGCCTCCGGAGGGACAGCAAGGAGAAGAACGAGCGGCGGCTGGCCTACCAGAAGCGGAGGGAGAGCATCCCCAGGAAAGCCCGGCGCTTTTGGGGCAAGATCGTGGCCAAAAACAACAAGAACATGGCCTTCAAGCTCAAGTCCAAATCCTGCCACGACCTCTCTGTGCTCTAGGCACCCCGAGTCACCCAGATGTCCCCCTCAGGGACATGGTTGAAGGCCATTGGGACCGATAATCTATATTAGATTGAATCCTTAAATATTGTTAGATGCGGCCTCCCCTTCTGCAGCTGGGAGTTTATGTGTTAGCCTGATGGGCCACAAAATTCCTGGGAAATGGGAGATCTTTTAAAGAGTCGCTGTGTATTTACAGGAAAAGCCTGACCTTGCGACTTGAACACCCAAGACATTAAGGATGTGTTTGGTGTTCACGTGTGTTTCCTCTTTCCCTTGGATAGTAGAGAATCGAAGCCTTAAAAGAATGCCTAGAAAAATAACTTTTCATTATTAAAATTTCCCCCAGGGTTCTGATATTTGAATTGGAGGCCACCGGGTCATAAACAAATAGAAGAGGGCTTATTCCAGGGAGGAAGTTCCTTATATCTGTGGAGCTAGGATGGTGGAATTGAGCTCCTCGTGACTGTTATTGCTCCATCAAAGCTGTGAAAAGAAATGATGGACCTGCTGGGAACTAAACCTTGCAAACGCTGTGTGCTCAGCGCTCACAGTTGGGGATCCAAAAACTTGTAGAATTGAGGACTGATACATGTACCGCTATGGGGTTCAAAAACTATATCTTCACTTCTGTGTCTTATCATTTCTTATTCAGGGCAATTTATTTTAATCAAATTAACTTAGTCAAACCACCTCTTACGTTTCATTATTTTTACAACCGTGAGGCCATCATAAAAGTATTTTTAAAATCTGAATTATTGATAACCTGGAGTGCAAAGTACCCCATTTTTTAAATGCAGTCAAAGGCCTGAATTTTTATGACGCAAAACATAAATACTTCCAGCACTTTGAGTTGACTCTTGTATCCCACAGCTCTGCTCTATTTATTGTTATTTTGCAAGATAATAACCATTTTAACATTTGATAAAGCATATTTATGACATGTTTCTTAATAAGAAAAATGTCCATTTTATTATCATTTTATATCTTTTTTAGAATATGCAAGTGTTTACCTATATATCTTATAATAAAAGAAATAAAATCGTTGGTAAAAGGCGTTCTTAAGTGTTTTTCCTCCCCAGACGATGATGACGATGGCATATTTTGATAGAGCTTGTAGAATGCTTTGAGGTTCTCAGGCTAAGGCAGGATTAGTCAATTCAAACAAAAAGAGCAGGGGTTTCGGTAAACGGTGAGAGGCTCTTACCTAAGGGCCGGGGTAAGGAAGGGGGAGGGGGAGACTTGCTCACAAGGGCTGCTGGGAAGTTATATCAGAAACTTCCATTTGCATGTTACTCTGTGGGCTGCTATGTAGGGCATGTGTTTGCATGAGGGGGCTAGTGTCAGGTTAAAGTCCCCATCAGGTCACTTGGCAAAAAAAAAAAAAAAAAAAAAAAAAGGATGCAGAGGCGGCAATACCATGGAAGAGCTTAGCTAACCTCTCAACAATAATGTTTATTGATGACCCTTGCCTCACAGTAGCACATGCAGACCTGTTGGCTCGAAAAGAGGCCCCAAGAGCTGGAGCAGATCTGAAATTCCAGGCCTCTTTCTCCTCTTTGCACAGAGAGAAATGGAGACTCTGACAAGTGTGGTTGGCTCAGGGTGACTTAGTAACCCAGTTGAGTTGGAACCCCGGGCTCCAGACCCCAGTTCCATGTCTTTCCACCAGAGTACATGCCAAGAACCTGAGCCACCACAGTTGGGCTCAGGGAGGACGCGGCCACCCCCCCCACCCCCCCCCCCCTCCCCCGGGCCTGCCTTCTTCCTTATGCCATCCTCTGGACTCCGCCCTCTCAGTACATCTGTCAAAACTTCCTTGCCACGGGCTCAGGCTTCTGCCGGGGGAAGGAATTGTGTAAAGAGTGTTCGTAACTGCAAATACCTGACCTCCAGAGGACACTGGGCTTGGAGTGAAAAGCCTCAGATACTAGTCCCAGCTCTACTAATCACCAGTGAGCTTTAAAACCCTCACATATAATGGAACTGGAGAGCATTATGCTAAGTGGAATAAGCCAGGCAATGAAAGAAAAATACCACATGATCTCACTCATTTATGGAAAATAAAGAACATTATAACCTGATGAACAAAAAGATAGATACAGAGGCAGTTAAGCATCGAACAGACTGTCAAATTACAGTGGGAAGGCTGGGGAGTGTTGGGGAGGTGGGGAGGGGGGAGAGAGGGAGGGGCGGGGAGAGATCAACCGAAGGACTTGTATGCATGCATATAAGCACAACCAATGGACACAAGACACTGGGGGGTGGATGAGGGCATGCGACAGGGGGTAGGGGAGGCTGGGGGAAGGTCAATGGGGGGGGGGGAAAGGAGATATTATGTACTACTATTTGTAATACTTTAAACAATAAAATAAAATTTTTAAAAATCCTCACATATAAAATAAGAAAAGTGATACCAACACCAAAGGGTTTTTTAAATGACAGGATGAGACAAGTAAAAGTGCTGGGCAATCTCTTAAGAGCATTCAACTCTCTACAGGTTATTAAAGGGCCATGCACATTTAAGAGGGTATTAGGGGCTGTTTGCATATCAATGGCTTGAACATTGTTTGAGGGAGAATTACAGGTGTGTATCTTTTGGGGTAGGAGGGTCTCTCGGTGCCCACCCCCACCTCACCCTTTGGATTCCAGCGTGTAGACACTCACCTACTTGCTGGCATATTGGACTGGCCTTGATCATTGTCCCTTGGAATGTATAAAGCCAGTTAAAAAACATTAGCAGTTGGGGAAATGCCAACACGCTT
The DNA here is from genome assembly GCF_951640355.1 of Cnephaeus nilssonii. Taxonomy (NCBI): domain Eukaryota; kingdom Metazoa; phylum Chordata; class Mammalia; order Chiroptera; family Vespertilionidae; genus Cnephaeus; species Cnephaeus nilssonii. Next base: position 8,977,063 of record NC_137089.1, on the reverse strand, counting down.
GGCAGCAAGAGAAGGAACTTTTAATTTTATTTCCTTTATTGTGCCTTGGAGAGTACAGATTGGGCAACGAGAAATGCCATTTTAGGTGTTAAGGATGAGGGCGTTTGACTCATAAAGAGTCAGTTTGATTTTTTCCATCCCCCTGCTTTGATGCAGAATAACACTCAACAGATAAACAGGACACCAGGGGGCCCCCGGTTCTAACTGTGAGTGTGGGAAAGAAGAGAGACGTGCACGCAAAGAATCCACCTCTTGTGACCGAGTAGGGAGATGCAGACAGTGCAGCCGTGTGCAAGGGTGGCTGAGAGACAAGGTGACTTGGCCATGAGGAGGGGGATGCGGAGTCTAGTTGCCCGCGTCTGTATCCCAGCTCCACCTGTTCCCAGCTGGCTAATGTGGGCAAGTAAAAACTTAAAAAAAAAAAATTATTGATTTTTTACAGAGAGGAAGGGAGAAGGATAGAGAGTTAGAAACATCGATGAGAGAGAAACATCGATCAGCTGCCTCCTGCACACCTCCTACTGGGGATGTGCCCGCAACCAAGGTACATGCCCTTGACCGGAATCGAACCTGGGACCTTTCAGTCCGCAGGCCGACGCTCTATCCACTGAGCCAAACTGGTTAGGGCAAGTAAAAACTTTTTAAAGCTTGTGTTGTTTTTTTTCATCTGAATAAACAAATTGAGTAAATGAATAAAAAGGGATTTACTTCTGGGGTTTTTATGGGGAACAAATAGAAACATGCGTACAAAGCTCGGACACTAGCACATGATGAAAGCTCAACCACTTGTAGCTATGTGGTATTATTTTCTTTATTCAAATGAAAACAGAGCCTCCTGAAATTAGTTGCTAGGAGGAAGTAGTGAGGGACTGCCTAATAAGATGCTGTCTTTCCTTGTTATTCTAAACTGTCATCTTTCCCTAGGGGCAATCTTAGTGCCATGGGAGAGGGTAATTCCGTTTCACGTCCTGGCCAAAGGGTGGGCCAAGCTCCCTGCCAAAGGAGTTCCCCTTAGCAACCGAAAACAGGTTAAAAATTGGAAAAGGCCTTTATTAAGTCCTGAGGTTGCTAAGCAACCTGAAATCTGAATGTAAACAGTAGAGTCTATAATGGCTGAGATAATTAACCCTGGTCCCTGGGGGGTGTATGTTGGGTGCAGACTGTCTCCGGCCTTTTGCCTGGATTCCTGGTTTCTAAGTTCCCAAAGTTTGCCTCCAATAAAGGGTTTCCCTGAGTCCCCCTACTCGGGAACTACCTCACGGATGTCTGGACATCAAGACTCGGAGAAGCAGATGCCATTTCGGCTGTGTTTATGGGCGCCCCTCTGAATCCCAGTTTTTACTGATGAGACGCTGGATCTTCTTCCCTTAGGTGCTGGGCCCAGCAGGTTTCTCCTCACATGAGGTGAAGCCCTCCCCCTGCTTGGCCATGGGGTTTTTTCCTTGAAAGTCCGGACACAATGTCACATGCCAACCTTTCCCAAAGTGTGTTCTCGGGGGACCCTTTTGCTATGTATAGAATACACATAACAAAATTTTCCGTTCTAACTGTTTCTGTTAGGCAGAATAGATAGCTGCCAGGGCAGGAAAGGGAGAAATGGGGAAAGAAGGAGGAGTTTTCTCACCCACTAAACAAAGAAGGCAGCGGTCTTAAGACCTGCTAAGCAAGATGACCAGATGTACGCCCAAACATTCCAAGATAAGCCACAACAATGAAGAAGGGGACTTTGAAAGCTAGTTTGCTACCCAAGCTATCTGGCAGGGGAGCTCTGAAACCTATAGGGGGAAGAGGGTATAAAAGCCCCTGAACCCCCACTGGGCGGGGTGCTCAGACTAGCTGAGTTGCCTGGTTGTGCTTGACACCAAGTGCATTGTTAATAAATTTGCTTGCTTTTTGGTAACATTTCTAAGTGTACACGTCAGTGGCATTAAACACATAGACGTTGTTGTGCAACCATCACTGCTCTCCATCTCCAGCACATTTTCCATCTTCCCCTGCTGAAATTCTGTGCCCACTAAACAATGACACCCCAATTCCCCTCTCCCCAGCCTCTGGCAGCCACATTCTACTTTCTGTCTCTCTGAATTGACTACTCCAGGTTCATCATGTGGATGGGGGGAAAAAGGGGCCACATGCTAACCTGACAAGCTCAGGGGAGGCCTGCATGGCAGTCTTGCAAACTTAAAGACCTAAAGGAACCACAAAAGATGGTGTGAAATGAAAACTTTCACTAAAAGCAGTTATGGTGGGGAGTCATGTCCTAGGCAGGTATTTTCCCTGACAAGGTCAATTTTTACCTTAACTGAGCCTATTGTCTTTTTTGTATCTAAGCTAACATACCTATGAAATGTCAGGGTAACTTGTAACTTCGCTTCCCCTCCTTTCCTCACCCCCCCCACCCCCACCCCAACCAAATGGGCCTGGGCATCAGGAAGGAGACCATAAATTCCTTCATTGTTATCATGTTAATTCTTGACTGTTAACTATCCTATACCCACCTAAGTAATGTGTCTATCACTTTACTTTTTATCCAATCCCAGAGGTCCCAAATCCCAACCCCCCTTTGCTTTCTCCCACCTCCCTAATCTATCACCAATGGGTTTCATGTAACCCACTGTGCTTTCCCATGAGTTAGTACTACTGCTCTGTGAGAGATGTTCTTCTCCCCACGGTGTGGAGGGCCAGTGACTTGTCTAAGCACACTCGGCTATGAAGAAGCAGAACTGGATTTAAGTCCAGATTTTCTGATTCTCAGTCCTGGGCTCTTGGCTCTGTCGCTTGCTGCCGACGTCTCCGCTCCCTCCTCCCAGACTTTCCCACCCGGGGAAAGGAGGTGTCGTTGGCCAAGTACTTCCTTTGGGTCCTGCTGCACACATGACCTATGGGATCTCTCCGCCATCTCACGAGGTACCACTAGCATTGCCATTTTACAGAGGAGGGAACTGTGGCTCAGAGACGTTGAGTGCCTTGCAGAGAGTCACACAGCTTGTCAGTGGCATTCGATCCCAGGCCTGTCTGGGGCCGCTCTGCCCCGCCTTCTGGAATCACTGAGAGGACAATGGACTCTGCTCTCTCTCGGAGAGCTGAAGGCTGTGCCTTTGGCCGGGTCCTTGCTGGGCTACCCCTGGAGGAAGGAGAGCCAGAGGACTCTGGGGAGCAGGTGGTGAAGAGGCCTTGGGCAGGGGGGGGCCTCCATGGGAGGACATGACAGACTTCCTAGGCCCCGTAGGCCCAGAGGCCCCCAGAGGAGTCGGCTACATGACAGGAGCACCTGCCATTTTCCAGAAGAGATGCTGTCACCTGGTCAGGCCCGCTGCTCCGGAGGTCGAGGCCCTCCCCCCCTTTCCCTGGGCCTGCCGCAGGGTCCCAGAAGGCCTTTCTCCCAAAAGCCCGCCTGTGCTGCTCCCTCGCCCAGCGCCTGGAGGCTTCGAGAACACTTAACCTCTGGGCCAGGCAGTGCCTCCTCCTCGGAGCGTCTGCTTAGCCTCCTGTCACCGTGGGGAGGCTGAACCATAGTGGGTGCGCCCCCACGCTGCAGGTGGGAGGGGAGGTTTAAAGGTGATGGATCAGCTCACCTGAGGAACCACTGCTGGAGGGAGCTGGGCCCGAAGCCCGACCTTAGTGCCTGAGGGCAGGGTCCAGAGCTGAGCCAGCAGCCTGGGGCAGCCGCGGCTCACACCTGTCCTTTGTTCTTCGGCACCTCATCTCATCTACAGAACCCCACGGGGCAGGCAACAGGGTCTCCATTATCCAAACGATAACTAGCGCAGGCCAGGAGCCTTCTGGATCCCTCCCGGGTGTCCACTCTCCCCTCTGCTCCCACTCACACCCTGCGATTTTCTAGACTTACAAAGTTCCAGGGAAGGTTGCCAGTTCACTGCATGTGAGTGATGGCGCTTTATGGCGAGTGGCTGGTCATTGGGGCCCTAATTGCACTCAGGAAGTTGACTCTCCAGGCCCTGAATTTCAATGACCTTGCAAGCAACCAGGAAAAGCTTAGACGCATTTGTTAACAGGAAGCGTGTGGGAGGTGTGGAGGCTGGAGGGACCTTTTAAGGTAACTCAGGAACAGTGACCCTGGAGAGAGCAGAGCAGCCCAGAGATGAATCCGCAGAAGAGGAAGCTTTGACAGCTGGAGAGGTCACCCACCGGTGACAGATACTAATGGCTGAAGGTCCCAGCCCCCTTGGAGACGGGTGTGAGGCGTAGCCTGTGAGTCACTGTGGGAGAGACTCCCAGGCATGCCCCAACCCCGGGACCTGAACCAAGCAGTCTCCATAGCCGCCCTCCCATAAAATACGTGATTAATTAAGATAAAGGTTCCTTACAAATGTGAGGCTCCAGGCTGGGTCTGCAATCAGCGGGGAGAGGAGGTGATTCACACTCAGTTGATTGCTATCTGGCCTGCCTGATCTCCCCGGGCAAGGCTCTCTCCTGCTGAAGGCTTCCGATCTCTGCCAAGGGGGAGGGAACTGCAGCTCAGGCTCCTTCCAGAATGGAAAGAGCGTTTATGCGACCTGCAAACCAGCAGATGGGGGAATCATGAGCTTAGTTGTCACCCTTCCCATCCCCTGGAGACCTGGGAAGGTAACACCAAGCCTGTTCCTTTGGCGTTTGAAAGAGAAATCAGGTGGCACACTTTTTCCCCTCTCTCTCAAGAAGCATCATTTAAAAAATATATATCTTATTGATTTTTACAGAGAGAAAGGGAGAGAGAGAGAGAGAGTTAGAAACATCGATGAGAGAGAAACATCGACCAGCTGCCTCCTGCATAACCCCTTCTGGGGATCCAGCCCGAAACCAAGGTACGTGCCATTGACTGGAATTGAACTCCATACCCTTCAGTCCTCGGTCCGACTCTCTATCACTGAGCCAAACCGATTAGGACAGGAGCATAATTTTTTTTAAAATATATTTTATTGATTTTTTACAGAGAAGAAGGGAGAAGGATAGAGAGTTAGAAACATCGATGAGAGAGAAACATCAATCAGCTGCCTCCTGCACACCTCCTACTGGGGATGTGCCCGCAACCAAGGTACCCGCCCTTGACCGGAATCGAACCCGGGACCCTTCAGTCCGCAGGCCGACGCTCTATCCACTGAGCCAAACCGGTTTTGGCAGGAGCATAATTTTTAAGGGGAAATTTCCAGTGGACACAGATGATTCGAATCCGCAATTGGCACACAGAGAGAGGCAGGAACACACGCTGTGGACTTCGCTCTTCTGAGTCCCTGATGCTCCTGGTGATCTCCGGCTTGAACAAACCTTGTCTTGGGTTTCCCCTCCTGTACAGCCCAGAGGAGCACGCGGGGGCCTGGGAGGCTTGCTCTGAGCTTCCCCGCCACGCACAGGCTCTGGGGAGAAGCCCCCGTTCTCGGGGAGTGCTCCGGGGCTGGTCCCAGCTCCTGACCTGAGGGCCCAGTCCCCCCAGGTGGGGAGGGGCAGGTGGCCCGGGAGCCCCGGAGCACTGGCTCTTGTTGGAAAAGGGGGTACAGGACGAGGGAAGCCCAGGGGACTGGTCACTGGGGTGCAAAGTCGCAGGTGGGTGGTTGGGATGGCCTGTGGATGGGATGGGAGGATTTGGATCAGGGGACTGGGAGTCCGTTTCTCCAGCCCTCAAGAAGGGACAGGATACAATGAAACACCGGCCCAGGAGGCCTGGGCATCTGGGATTTCAGTAATAAGGGTTCAGAGCTCTGAGCACCTAATTAGATTTACTCAGAGAGCTGGAGTCCGACAGACCCGGGTCCACCTCTTCCTTGTTGAGTCATCTTGGGTGGTGATTGGACCTTTAGATTAGAAATGGTTTCTCATTTATAACACGAGGGTAATAAATCTCTTCCTGTTAGGGCCCATGTCCTCACATGGAATAATGCCAGCACCCTCATCCTGGCAGGTGTGTTCCTGAGCCCTCCAGCCCTTGACTGGAATCGAACCCAGGACCCTTCAGTTCGCAAGCCGATGCTCTATCCACTGAGCCAAACCGGCTAGGGCTGGGAAAATAATCTTAAGGCTGGTGGAATAAAGTTGAAAGGCTCTTTAGAAAAGCATTGGAAAATACTGAAATCGCCTCTTCCCACCATCAATCTACTTAAATATCTTGATATCAGTTTTCAACAGAGTTCAAAGATCCTCCCCTAACAAAGATCCCTAACCCACCTGTTTTTTTTTACCCCTTGATTAGGCCATGCAGTTCTGAGCACAAACAGAGTTGGGGGTGGGATACTGACGATCTAGTCTAAGACTTCCAAATCCATGTGGGTGAGACATTTGGAAGTCAAAGAAATGCATTAGAATCGGGATTCAGATCCCAATTTGCCAGTCTCCAAAGTCTGTGGCCTTCAACACTCTCCCTTAAAGAATAGTCAGCCGATTTGTTAGCGATCCGAATAAACATGGGAGAAGTGAGTTCTCATTGCCTGTGTCAGGCTTAGGAACTCTGCCGCTGACACTGAGACCCCTGGTAATTCTACCTCCTTTCCTTTGCTTCGTGACCAAAAAAGCAAAGCACCAAAGAGCCCTGAATCCCAAAGGTAAGAAATTAAAGTTCAAGGTCCCAGTAGACCAGCACTTTTCGACCTTTTCCATCTCACGGCACACAGAAGCTAATTACTAAAATTCGACGGCACACCAAAAAAATATACTTTTTGCTGATCTGACAAAAAAATAGGTATAATTTTGATTCATTCTGACCAGATGGCTATTGAGTTGGCTGTTGTCAGTTTTCTATTTGACAATCTAAGGGAGAAGAGGTCAGTGCCCCTGCCTAAATGGTCAGGTATTGAATGTTTTAGAAATCCTGTGGCACACCAGTTGAAAATCTCTGCTGCAGACCAATGATAAATTCCAAAACGAAAGTCAACAGTTCAGCATTGTTGTAGTGGGGACCACAGGATACCCCAGCCACAGACAAAATGTCCCGCCGTGGGGTGGGGGTACATTTTAGAAAGCCCACTGAGTCAGGAACTATCCGGTTATCGCTGGGGTCAATGTGTACCTCGCGTCAGGTGCAACACTTGGAACAATATTGGTGACTAGACCTGGCTGGTCTGCACTGAGCTCCACTAAAGCTCACCACCTCCTCCTTCGCTCTGCGAGAGGGTGACCTTCCGCCAGACCAGCTGAGAGAGAGATTGGGTCAGCGGTAGACAGAACTCTGCATCTTCCGTTCTTGTCTTCTTGCAGGAACGAATTCAAACAAGCGACAGAGAGCAGCAAAAGCAGGTGAGAATTTATTTGCAGAAAAGGAACACACTCAGATATAGTCTGAGCGGGCAGCTCAGCCGGCTGAAATCAAACCAAGTGCCCCACTTATTTGGGGGTTCAGAGGATTTATATTCCTAGGTTGGAATCACCCCCCCCCCCCCTCCTTCACGTTTCAGAAAAATACATCTCCTTAAGCTTCTGGGCTGCCCTACCCAGATGCTGTGCTATCAGTTAGACCACATCCTGGAGGGTTTTTTTTGTGTTTTTTTTTTTTTTTTTTGCCTCTCCGCTTTCTTCATATTTGGCTCTGCTGTTTTTTGCTATTTTTGGTTTGTCATGTCTCCCACGTATCCCCTGCAGACCCTAACTACTCTCACAGCTCATGTCTATCTCGCTGCCTACTCCAACAACTGGATATTCGCCAGCCGAGTGATACTCTTGCTCCGTGGCAGAGGAGGGCAGGAGGAAACCTAAGGATATCAGCTGGAGAGAAGATTTGTCCCTGGGACAAAGTGGTTGGTGTTATCTGTTCATGGAAATGCTATCTGGGCAGGTTGATCAATTGGGGCATGAGTCCCAGAGATGGAAGTCTCAGAAAAGGGGGGACGGGAGGGACGATGGACTGTTACTGGGGTTGGAGGTATTGATAGTTTGGCTGTGGATCTGTGAGCTGATCGATCTGCTTAGGGGACTTGAGCCACCCCGGATTGCTGTTCCGTGTAGGTAACCAGGGTGGTGGGGGAGACGCAGTCAGCAGGCTGTTCCTGGAGCTCAGCTGAGGGGAGCTGTTACAGTGCTTTGTTGTTTTAAAAGATTAAGACCTAGATTGACACCTTGGAGAATCCATTGTTATCTTCTTTGTTCCTCAGTTTCCTTATTTGTAAAGCAATGCCAGTAATAATAACAGCTAGCTCCCAGGGTTGTCGTGAAGATTAAATGAGGTACTACAGAAAGCGCCTGGCAAAGGTTCCACATTAACCTGGAGCTTCTCGGCCTCAGCTGCTGGAGGGAGGAGAACGTTACAAATGGTTGTCGTCAGGTTTCACCAAAGACCAAGCAGATCGCAATCCCTGTGATTCTGTACAGCCACGGCTGAGAGCTCTGCTACTGAAAGTGTATTGTTTGTACTCAGAAAACTCTTTTTTGTGGGGTAGAAAAACGTGGTGGACTTCGGTGAACTTGTAGTCAAGTCTGCGTTGTTAACCGCTACTGGTTTTCTCTGATGGAGTGGTGATTTAGAGAAGGTATAGCCACCTGTCAGGTGTGGTTCTAGTGATTTATTTTGTTACCTGAGTCTTAACTCATGTAATGATCCTTTAAAGCAGTGGTTCTCAACCTTCCTAATGCCACGACCCTTTAATACAGTTCCTCATGTTGTGGTGACCCCCAACCATAAAATTATTTTCTACTGTTATGAATCGTAATGTAAATATCTGTAATTTTGCTACTGTTATGAATCGTAATGTAAATATCTGTGTTTTCCCACAGATATCTAACTGCTTTAAAGAGTTCTGGTTTGGAAAATTGCCCCCACATCCCCTCAAACAACAGAAAGACAAAAACTGGATTTGCTTATAATAAATTTCCCACGCTTTTGCGTAAATCTTCTGGTCCGAGATCTCTTTCTTTGCCTTCGAGAGACATGACCCCAGGGGTGGGTGTGTGTGGGGGAATACCTCGGCTTGCAGTCCTGGTTATCACTGGAATCCTTGGCAAGCATCTCATGGGATTGCTTTAAAAGGAGTTTGCTTCTTGTTTGGAAACGTTTTAATAATATATGCAAAAAGCGTTTAAGTCAACATTTTAAGTGTATATATGTATCCCTTTTAGGCACTGTTTTTCAGCCCTATTCTACAACTATGCTAGTGGCATATTGGTTTAAAAATGTGTTTTCTCATTTCACCTTTACAACATGTTCAGGAAGTAGGGTCCCTGTTACAGACAGAAAACAGAGGCACAAAGGTGTTTGGACTCTTGCCCAAGTCACACAGCCTGTGATGACAGAATCAGGTCTCCAACCCTGGCCTGTCTGATTCAAAGCCCAACTTCCTATTCACAACTACAGAATCTGCCTTTTTATTCTCCTTCCAGCTCCGTGTCAGTAATTAAAATCCCACAGGAAGAAATCTGAGTGAGCCCCTTCCTGATGGGAGATGGCCGAGGTCCTAAACTGGGCTTCCTTGTACGCTTCTTGCTTCTTCTGGCCTCTAGCTTCCAAGTCGGAGGATCAGACTGATTAACTCTAAAAAGGCCCAAACCACCCACCAGAGAAACGGACAGATGACCGCATCTCTGAATTATAAAGGCTTTTCCTGTGCTCTTCAGGATAACAGGGTGGCTGTTTCTGAGAGCCGTGTTTCACTGTTTACACATCCTTCCAGGTTAAATCCACAGATTAAGAGCACGCGTGTTCTGCCCTGTGTTTCAGGGTGAACACCACAGCATCTCAGGAATCCATTTTAATGGTAGTTCAGTCGTTTAACACATACTCGGTAACAATTCGAATAATAAGGAAATTTTAAGGTAAAAATGACTGGTTCCTTTGATCAGAGCACAAGAGATGTAAATAATTTATATGACAGAAAGAAGTGAACAATTGAAAGGATTTGGGCAAATACGTCTGACGAACAGCTTCATGGTGTTAAATACACTTTAGCACTTTTGTCTGTGGTGATGCTTTAACCATTCCTCCAACATTGGCCCTAGAAAAATCTGTAAGTAATGTTTAATTTATGGGCAATGCTAGTGAGCAAGAAACTGAGTTTGGATCATCTCCCAGGGAGAAACCTTATGAAAATTTGGAATTATTCTTAAAATTTAAATTACATTTCTAATACTTGTATTCTTTAAAACTCAAAGTAAATAGAGTCTATGAATGCTAAACTTTTCCATTTTTTTGTACTTACACACTAGTTTGTACTTTGGGTGCTACATATCATGCATTTTGAGAACATTTGCCCTGAGTCTATCCACACTCAAGCCTCACTGAACAGAAATATGTAATAATATTTTCAATAACATTTAGTATCTGTCTTGATCTTGTTAATGGGTTGCCCTTTCAGTCTAGGGCTGTGGTCGGCAAACTGCGGCTCGTGAGCCACATGTGGCTCTTTGGCCCCTTGAGTGTGGCTCTTCCACAAAATACCACGGCCTGGGCGAGTCTATGTTGAAGAAGTGGCGTTAGAAGAAGTTTAAGTTTAAAAAATGTGGCTCTCAAAAGAAATTTCAATCGTTGTACTGTTGATATTTGGCTCTGTTGACTAATGAGTTTGCCGACCACTGGACTCTAGGGGTTTATATTTGCTACAAGCCTGTTCTGTATTTACCTGTTCTGATTGATTCCCTCAATTGTTCTTGCCCAGCAACGGACCTGAACTTTCTCTGTTCCTATGGGTCGCTTCACCTTATTGTTGCGGACCCTCCCTAGTTTCACACACCCCTCCAACCCCGTTCTGAGTCTAAAAACATTCTATTATTTCTGCATGGTTGGTTGCTGGGATGAGGCTGGCTCACCCTGCCGTGTCTGCCCCCGCCCGTGTTCCACCTGCCCTTGTTTTCCCGTGGACCCCTGCCCCGCCTGCCTGCCTGCGTGTCACGCTAACTCCTCGCACCAGGATGTGAAACCCACAGGTGGAAGCTATTTGATTTTATAGAACAAGGTCAATTTATTCAGCAAATGGGAAAACCCAGGTGTTAAGAATGGGAGAATGGCTTAGCCTTGCTTGACCTCATCTCCCTAAACATAGTTATGTTGGCAGTAAGACAGGAGGAAGGATCCTTCCTGGACCTGCTGGTCCACCCGGTGTGCTGACCACTGCACGCAATTAGGTGGTTTCACTTTCAGGAAGCTCAGGATAAAGGAGGCTTAGAGCAATCGTGAGGTCCTCCCTCTCAAGGGATCTGGAAAGGAGGAAGCCCATCTCTACAGGGGGCTGTGCTCTTGTGGAAAGCACAACACAGCTCAGAAGAAGCCAGAAATGAATATCAGAAGGTCAACGAAAACATGGTGACAGGTACCACATTGGACAAAAAATAACATTGATTCTTCTCTTCAGTGTGGATTCCCAGAGTGACTGACAGGTGAGAATCAGAAATCCGTCTAAAAGAGGCCTTGACTTAAGAAATCTGGAGCTGTTGGCTCTTATTGTTTAATCGGAGATCTCCTTTTGAGTGGAAAAAAGTAACTTCTTGATAGGTGCATCCATTCTCCGAATTGTGAGGAAAAGGATATTCCTATGCGCAGACACAGGGAAAAGTCCTAAGACTGACAGTCTAGCTCTGTAAGCAGGAGACAGGGAAAGACTGAAGAAAGAGGCTGTCTGGTCTGATAATTAATAGAGTTTATAAAGGGAAATTTATATATAAGGCAAGAAGAAATGGATCCTTACACAGCGTGGCAGGTGCCAAAGAATTATAGAGGGCCAAGTGAGGATAGTCATGGTACTCGTTGGTGAGTGCTACCACGTCCGGTTAATTACTGTAGGTGATTGGCCAGTTCAGGACAAAACCTGTTCCAGGAACCAGCTCCTAACGGGAGGCGAGGGAGGAGAGCTGATTTATGTCAGAATGAACGTCAATTACAATCAGTGTCTACAGGGGGGTTTGCTGAAAGCAACCTCTGTTCTGGCCTGAGTCCAGCTTGCTGGACAGACAGCAGTCATGTCCTGAAACGGTTTCCCCGCCGCAAAGGGCTCGGCTTGTGTTTTAAGCGAAGGCGACTCCTGGCTGCTTCTTGCAGACTTCGAAGGCGCCCTGGGACCTCAGAAACAGGTGCAGCCGGATCGTGTCTCTGCTGTGCTTTCTGAGTCATTTCCTCTGTGTCTTGCGGCCGCTTTTCGATGAACAGCCCCGTTGCTCAGACCTGGCATCCTGCGCTCTTGGGTTTGAAAGGGAATCTGCTCAAATGTTTGTCCGTTGAGTTTTCTGTGCCAACCCTGTTACGTGCTGGGGTGGTGGTGCAGAAGAGGCGTGAAACGCCGTCTTTGAGGTCCTGGAGCTCATACTCGAGAGAGAGAGTTGAGCACACAGGGAGTTTTTATGCTTCACCTTCTCCTTGCCTTCTCATGTATTAGCTACATTCAGAAAATTCAGAAGCGTGCTTTGAGATGTATTCGCTGTGAATGAGCTTCTTTGGGTGCAAACCGAGTTCTTTCCCGGAGTGACGGTAGTAATGGGGTTTATGACATCGGATGGCTCCTGAGATCCGTGCAGCAGCCGGTGGTTAATGTTTGACCGCAGGGGCAGGGAGCGGCCTCTGGGGAGGCAGAGCAGGGCAGACAGCCGGCTCCCCTGGGAGAACCTGGAGTCCCAGCCAGAGTCTCCACAGCTGCGTGGTTATTTGCTCACAGAAAGGTAAGAGCTGACACGTCTTAGCTCTGTGGATAACGCATTTCTTCGGGAATGGCAACATACATGGTGGAGCAGGGCACGTAAGAGGTCGCTGGACAAGTTTGTCCCTTGAGGTCGGGCTGTGGAGTATTGCTGGGAAGGGCAGTTTATTCCCGGTAGGGCAAGTTTTGCTTCCCGAGCACCATTTCTTAAGCACTTTCTTTCCACTCACCCACCTCTCATAACCTCATTGGATGACGCGGCTGCGGCTGAGTCAAACCTGACAGTGGAATCGAGGCAAGGTGGAGGTTAGGGGTGTTTAAGTAAGTATCGCAGCCACTCTTTGTGATGGGAAGACGGACGTGCCTAGCCCCAAGATGCTCTGCTTCTCGTCTCCTAGACACTGGGGTTGGGATCTCACTCTCCCAAGGTGTCCTCGCTCAGATGTGCTCTTCAAAACCTGAGCATTCTAACGTTTCCTCCGAGAACGAGGTGCTGTGTGGAATCCTTACGACTGTCTGGGACACAGAGGGGAGGAGAGAGGTATGAGGGAAAAGAAGCCTTTCTTCCAGTTATAAAATAAGTCGTGGGGATGCAATGTGTAGCACCGGGAATATAGTCAGGAATCTCCTAGTAACGATGGTGCTGACAAGGGGTTACTAGACTGACGGCAATGATCATTTTGTGAGGTACATACATGTTGAGTCACTATGTTGTATACCTGAAACTAGTATAAAATTGCTTGTCAACTATAATTTTTTATTTTTATTTTTAAAATTTAGTCTATCTACCTACCTGTCATCTATCTACATTCTCTATATCTTTCTATAAAATACTAGGTTTTTATCTCAAATGCATATATTTTCTTTTTTTATATATAAATATATTTCTTTATTGATTTCAGAGAGGAAGAGAAAAGGAGAGAGAGAGACAGAAACATCAATGATGAGAGAGAATCATTGATAGGCTGCCTCCCGCACACCCCCCACTGGGGATTTTTGAAGTTTTAATGATAAAGAACTAGCTCATGAGTGAGATGTCATATGGGATGCGACCCCGCAACCAAGGCATGTGCCCTTGGCTGGAATCGAACCTGGGACCCCTCAGTCTGCAGGCCGACGCTCTATCCACTGAGCCAAGCCAGCCAGGGCCAACTATAATTTTTAAAAAGACATGAAAACAAAGAACATGGTCTTTAAAAAGAAAAGAAATAATAAATAAAAGTACTGGAATAAGAATTGAAAACAGAGCGACAGACCTGCTTTCACCTTTGGGGAAGCTGGGCCTGATGTGTGTGTCGCTGGCTTCTGCCCTCCTTTGCAGCCGCCCTGGTGGGCGCAGCATCTGGGAATGGGTGACTCTGTGGAGATGTCAAGTCACATACGGCCTACCGGTGCCTCCGGAGAGCCAGTCCCTCCCTCTGTTTCTGTTTCTTTTCTCTTATGGTGACTTTCTGGGGACAGATGCCCTCTGCGATAGGGGATGGGGAGCAGGAGATTGGGAGGACAATGCATTCTTTGATATTGGCTTGTCTTTATTTTTCCTCAAAAACGTAGACGGCAAGTGAGAAATAACTGGAAAGAAGAGGGTACACGTTTAGATGACAAGGCAAATGAACGCATTCGGCTCCCCTCAGGGAACAAAATGAGTCTTTCACTGAATGAAAGTTTATCACGGTTCACAGGGCGTATCGCTCATGAGTCTTCTGGGTTGGGCAGTGGGTTAGGCCGGTTTTATGATTTGCCAGCCGGCAGGCACAGAGCACATTGCTTGAACCCTCTGAACCTTGGTTTTCTCATCTATCAAATGGAGACACTGCCGACGCAAGGGGTTGTGAGAATACATCAGAGAAGTAAGGAAGGAACTCAGTGCTGTGAGCTCTCCTTTCCATGAGGAAGTTCAAGTTGGGTGACTCGGGTCAAGTTGAGAAGTTGCTGTTTTGTTCTCCGGGGAAGAAGGACGGAACCCTATCACGCTATAATAACTATACCTTTATTGTATAAGTGAGCAACTCATTCTACCTTAAGGAAGTGGGGTCCAACAATATCAGAGAATGATCCAACAGTTTGTATTTACTTCTTTATGAGGTATTTCAAAGCCCCTCTGGTGAGGTATGGGTGTGGCATCCTTTGAGTTTGTTTGAGGAATATCTCTCTACCTATGTTCCTTGTGAGAACAAACAGGAATGTTTCCTTAGGTACAAGAATGTTACCAAAAGCAGTTAGCCAGTCAGCAGCTTAGGTATTAATTATACTAAACTTGATTTTTCACTTAAGCATACGTAAGAAACCAAGCCATACAAGCTATATATAGCACCAAGAAAACTTAATTTCTCTGAAAATATTCTGTAAAACTGACATATTGAATTTTCTTACTCGTGATATTCTGAATCAATCTTTTCTTTCCATAATTTAATTATTTTAAGACATTAGGACCTGTAGTTCTTAAGAAACAAAGAGAAGTCAAGATGGTAGATTTATGCTCTTAATGTTTAGCCCTAGCCAGTTTTGCTCAGTGGACAGAGTGTCAGCCCACAGACTGAAGAGTCTCGTGTTCGATTCCGGTCAAGGGCACGTACCTCGGTTGCAGGCCCAATCTCTGGCCCTGGTAAGGGCCCGTGCGGGAGGCAACCAATTGATGTGTCTCTCTCACATCGATGTTTCTCTCTCTGTGTCTCTTCCCTTCCCTTCCACTCTCTTTAAAAATCAATGGAAAATTATCCTCGGGTTGAGGATTAACAACAACAACAAGAATGTTTAAACAAAAGATGGACACACCTTGCTCACATGAAGGGCCCTGTGCTTGGTCTTGGCAGTTCGACCTCCCTCACCTCCCTGGGTTTGGTTCCTGCCCTGTAGGATGTCAACAGGACCTACTTTATAGAATTGGGATATGAAATAAGTTGTCCAACGTGCTTAACTTAAATGCTCACAAATCGCTAGCTATTTTTGAAGTTTTAATGATAAAGAACTAGCTCATGAGTGAGATGTCATATGGGATGCGACCCCTCAATAAGCTGGAAGTAACTTATTTCCCCCTTACTCTCTTGCCCATCCCAGTAGTTGGTCTTGATTAAATTAAAGAAATCAGAAAGTTAACCTGCCACCCTTGAACCTGATGGCACATTTTTGTCATTGGAATCTTGCCTCAGGTTCACCTTATAAAGGAACTAGTATTATAGAAAGTGTTGTGGTTTTTTTTTTTCTTCCTTTTTCTTTAAATCTCAGTATCGAAACCCAGGAGGATGGGGTCTAATTTGGATTTGCCTCATACTGAATTTCTAAGGCCCGGATGTGACAAAATGCTCATCTGTACACTTTATCATACAAAGAGATGCTGTGTAATACATGAAGAAACTGTCAAAAATAATTAAGGCCCCTGTTACGAGGAACAGTGATTCCTACCCTCCTCTTGAGTCCCGGGAAGGCCTTGTGATGTTCTGCTTGATAGGGAGGGAAGAGTCCTTTGCCTGCGCCCACCCAGGGTTTCTGCGCAATAAGCCCGCACACCCCAGGGGGATTCATTGCCAACCCGTGTAGGCCGTCAGGGAAGCACCCTGGCAGAGTAGCCATCTGTTGTACCCATGTGGGTCTTCCCTTCCCTTTGACCTAGTCTGGATGACCCTTCCATTCAGGGTTGAGGTGTCACGTGTGTTTGACATCACGGTAGGCGTGTCTGGTGTGAGTTTGAGGGGGCACATCCACCCCTCCTTTCCTTCTTCCTTCCTAATCAGCCTGAAGTGGGAGGCAGCAGCGCTGATCTTATGTCGGCCTGTTTCTAGCTTATTAATGGCCACTTTAATTGGGTCTCTAATTTGTCAAAGGTGCCAGTTGGTCTGATCCCCTGTGATTTGTCTAAACCGTAAGTGATAGCGATGGGGCCAGAGATTTGTGAGTGAGGCCAAAAGGGGCATGATGGTCTGAACCTTCCTTGGTGAACAATGGTGTGCGTGACCTTTTAATCTGCTCTTGATTCATATCTGGTCTTGCTTTATAATTTATAGTATGCAATGCAGAGGTGGAAAAATGGCACCCAGGGTATTTGGTGCTGCTTGGTGCGGGTGGTGGTATGAATTCCAGTCCCATCCTTCCCCACCCACATCACCTGTGATATTTGAAAACAAATTTTGCAGTCCTCTCTTTCTGTGCCTTCATTGTTCGTTAGAAATGCATGGCTCAATTTTAGAAAAAAATTAATTAATTTAATTCCAAGCCCTTAATGGATTTTTTTTAAAAAGCAAAAAGGATGAGCCCTAGCTGGTTTGGCTCAGTGGATAGAGTGCTGGCCTGCAGACTAAAGGGTCTTGGGTTCGATTCCGGTCAAGGGCACATGCCGGGTTACAGGCTTGATCCCCAGTGAGGGGTGTGCAGGAGGCAACCAATCAATGATTCTCTCTCATCATTGATGTTTCTATCTCTCTCTCCCTCTCTGAAATCAATAAAAATATATTTCAAAGCAAAACAAAACAAAAAATGATGAGAAATAACTGACTCTATTTAAAGCTTGTCTATGACTTAGCTTTTTATAAGGGGAAAAAAATCGATGCTTGAGTACTGAGTTACTTATAAGTTTTGAGACATGGGACAGAAGAATTCCCTGTCCTCACTCAGACAAATGGGGAAGTGACGGGACTGTCTGAAAATGCCTCTTGGGAGGGTTGGAGCCCAACAGGAAAATCAACCAACCTTCAAGCGGCCCCCCTGGGGTGCTGTGGGTGCTGCATGTATAATCTATAATAATGAAAGTGTAATATGCTAATTAGACTGGACGTGTGGGGGCCATGGTAGAGGCAGTAAAGGCCCCTGGCCGTGGTGGCGGCGGGGGCGGGGGTGGGGCGGTACGCGGGGCCAAGGTGCTTGCACGAATTTTGTGCATTGGGCCTCTAGTAGCTGAATAAAGCTCCACCCAGACTACCTCTATCCTGGGATGGCAGCATCTTTCTCAGGGAAAACTAGAGTTTCTTTGTGTGTTAGTTTGCAAGGACTGCTCTAACCGGTGAAGTGGCTTAACCAACAGAAATGTATTGTCTCCCATCTGGAGGCTGGAAGTCAAAATCCAGGTATCAGCAGGGTTGGTTCCTTCTGGGGCCGTGAGGATCTACTGCAGGCTTCTCCCCTCGGCTTAAGGATGGCTGTCTTCCCCCTCTGTCTCTGCACACCGTCTTCACTCTAGGCCCATTTCTGGATCCACATTTGCCTTTTTTTATGAGGACTCCAGTCACATTGGATCAGGGCCCACCTTAACGACTTAATTTTAACTTCATCACCTCTGTAAAGACCCCATCTCCAAATAAGATCGTAGTCTGAGGTACTTGGAAGTTAGAACTCCAACGTATGAGGAGTTCCTTTTTTTTGGAGGGGGACACTATTCAACCCAAAGCACTTGGCTTGATTAAACAATGGGCCCAGCTAAGGTGGCTCAGTGGTTGAGCATTGACCTATGAACCAGGCAGTCAAGGTTCGATTCCCCAGTCAGGGGAGTGTAGGAGGCAGCCGATCGATGATTCTCTCTCATCATTGATGTTTCTATCTCTCTCTTCCTCTCTAAAATCAATAAAAAATTTTTTTAAAAAAGGGGGAGACTGCTGAGATGAAGGTCAGAAGGGAAATGAGGAGAAATTTAAGTGCTGTAGGAGCTAAACCTCCTGCGTGATGCTCCTCTGAGAAGGGGCGTCACGTCAGCACCTGCAGAGGAAGAGCCACCATTGAGTGAAAAATGATAACTTTATTGAATTTCTGGAAAGGTATGTAACAAATAAAGTGGCATCAGGTGGTGATATGATGTTTGTACCTTCAGAGGGAGAAGACTATATGAATGAAAGCATAGGTGTGGAATTAGCCAGGCAGGGTGATCTTGGGCAAGTCTAACTTCCTTTGACCCTCACATTTTGATTTTTGATCTTTAAGAGCTAAATTTTAATAGTACCTGCTTCATAGGGTTCTTATGAGAAATCAATATGATAATTCACATAGAAGTCTCAGCATGTATGTGGCAAATTGTTTTCAGTAAATGTTAGTCGCCTTTGTGTTGTTATTCTGCCTGAGCACAGATTGAGGACGCGGAGGAATATCAGTGTTTTGTGGGCGGTGTGAATTTAATGAAAGCATCAGCTGTAAACAGCAAGACTACCAGCTCTGGTCCCCTATTTGTTAGTGGCCCATGGTCAAAACAAGTGGTGGCGGCTTTTCAAAATTCCCCTGCCCCCCCCCCCCCCCCCGCCTTTTCCCTCCAAACCTTTGACCTGTGTTGCTAAGGATATGCTTGGCCTCTCAGATAGTTGCTGTAGAAACTGTCTGAATTTAGTCTTTGAATCTGGGGGAAACCATGACACATAGCAAAAATTCCAAGCAGATGATTGGATCAATTATTTTAGGGAGTTGAGATAAAATGTCACTGAATTATCGTAAAAGCGACTCCAGTGCTTTCCTAAGTCGTGTTCGTGAGGGACTCTATCAAGTACGTATGGTTGGGTGGTGTTACGCAATTTTAGTTATAAACGATGGTTTCCTCCCAGCAGCCTTAGGATCCAGGATGTGATATTCATTCCGTGGAATTATGTCCAGGCAAAACTTATTGGAGAGGCCAAAGTCCTCTTCTGGCATAATCCTAGCGTTGATGTGGTTGGCTGTGGGGATGTTGGCTATAAAGGGTGCTTATTCTTTTTTAAAATAATTTTATTTATTTTATTGTTTGAGGTATTACAAATAGTAGTACATATATCTCCTTTTTTTCCTCCCATTGACCTTCCCCCGGCCTCCCCTCCCCGCCGCCCCCCCCGCACTTGCCCTCAACCCTCCCCACCCCAGTGTCTTATGTCCATTAGTTATGCTTATATGCATGCATACAAGTCCTTTGGTTGATCTCTTAGCCCTCCAACCCTCTCCTGCCTTCCCACTGTAGTTTGACAGCCTGTTTGATGCTTCTTTGTCTCTGTATCTATTTTTGTTCAACAGTTTATAATGTTCTTTATATTCCACAAATGAGTGAGATCATGTGGTATTTATCTTTCACTGACTGGCTTATTTCACTTAGCATAATGCTCTTCAGTTCCATCCATGCTGTTGCAAATGGTAAGAATTTCTTCTTTTTTACAGCAGCATAGTATTCCATTGTGTAGTTGCACCATAGTTTCTAATCCACTCACCTGCTGATGGGCATTTAGGTTGTTTCCAAATCTTAGCTATTGTAAATTGTGCTGCCATGAACATAGGGGCACCTTTCTGTTTTCTTGGGATATATTCCTAGAAGTGGTATTACTGGGTCAAATGGCAGTTCCATTTTTAATTTTTTTGACGCTGAAAAAAGAGCTAGAGGAAGACATGAACAAATGGAAGAATATACCATGTTCTTGGATTGGTAGAATTAACATCATTAAAATGTTCATACTACCCAAAGCAATCTATAAATTCAACGCAACCCCCATTAAAATACCAATGACATATTTCAAAGACCTAGGACAAATTCTCCAAAAATTCATCTGGAATAAAAAAAAAAAAAAAAAAAAAAAAGACCCCAAATAGCTGCAGCAATCTTGAGAAAGAAGAACAATGTTGGAGGGATCACAATACCAGATATCAAGCTATATTACAAAGCCACTGTTCTCAAAACTGCCTGGTACTAGCACAAGAACAGACATATAGACCAGTAGAACAGAACAGAGAACCCAGAAATTGACACAAGCCATTATGCTCAATTAATATTTGACAAAGGAGGCAAGAGCATACAATGGAGTCAAGACATCTCTTCAACAAATTGTGTTCGGAAAACTGGACAGATACTTGCAAAAAAAAATGAAACTAGGCCACCAACTTACACCATACACGAAAATAAACTCAAAATGGATAAAGGACTTAAATGTAAGATGGGAAACGATAAAAATCTTAGAAGAAGCCATAGGTAGCAAAATAGCAGACATTTGTTGTAGCAATATCTTCAATACAGCTCCTAGGACAATGGAAACTAAGGAGAAAATAAACAAATGGTACTACATCAAAATAAAAAGCTTCTGCACAGCAAAAGAAACCATCAACAAAACAACAAGAAAGCCCACTGCATGGGAGAACATATTTGCCAATGATATTTCTGATAAGGGCTTAATCTCCAACATTTACAGGGAACTCATACAACTTAACAAAAGGAAGATAAACAATCCAATAAAAAAATGGGCTAAGGACCTAAACAGACACTTTTCGAAAGAGGACATATAGAAGGCCAAGAGACATATGAAAAGATGCTCAAAGTCACTAATCATCTGAGAGATGCAAATCAAAACGACAATGAGGTACCATCTCACACCTGGCAGAATGGCTATTGTAAACAAATCAACAAATGACAAGTGCTGGAGAGGATGCGGAGAAAAAGGAACCCTCTTGCACTGCTGGTGGGAATGCAGACTGGTGCAGCCACTGTGGAAGACAGTATGGCGTTTCCTCAAAAAATTAAAAAAAAAAAAAAATGAAGCAATCTCATGCTTGGAGCCACAGAAAGCTGGGCATTGAGAAAGGAAACACCTGCAGGCAATGTTTAAGGTTGTGTCTAAGCAAACTTGGGTGGCAGAATGAATTTTCATTTGGCAAACACGGTTAGAAATATTAATTCACAGAGTCCCATAACTCTCAAAAGTAGGTACTATTATTATTCCTGCTTTATGGATAAACAGACATGAGTCTGTGGAGGAGCCAGGATCCACACCAGCCAGCCTAAAGCCGGGGTTCATGCTCTCAACAATCGCATCATTGTGCAGGAGCTTTGTCTGCAAATAAAGCATGGAACCCTGGGCACCACACTGGAGAGCAATGCCTTCCATTTCTCATTGGAGGCCTTTCTGGGAGGGATAAGACTAAATGTAAATGACAAAATAAAGGATAAGGGCATTGCTGCTTTTACTTTTTAGATTCAATCAAGACACCCCAACAGGTGGCCTGTCTGAGCATCTGACTAAAATAAGGCATTTATTTTATTTTTATTTGCTTTTCTATCATTCAGATGATATGCATTTGGAAGATTAAAAATACTAAAAGGAAAGTCAGTTCAAGGTGAGCTGATATACACTGAGTGGCCAGATGATGATGATCTCTGAACGCATAATAATCTGGCCACTCAGTGTATATTCTATATAATAAAAGGCTAATATGTAAATTGTCCCCTTGGCCAGGAGTTCAACCAGCAGGCAGGCCGGCCAACTGCTCATGTCCCCTGCCCCTGGCCAGGCTGGCCAGACCCCACCCATGCATGAATTCATGCACCGGGCCTCTAATATATATATAGATATACACTGAGTGGCCAGATTATTATGTGTTCAGAGATCATAATAATCTGGTCACTCAGTGTATATTATCCAGTTCTTAACCTATTTACAAGCAGATATTTGTTAGTGTATGTACGCTCCAGTTGTTGGCGCATCGAATACAGGAGGCAACCAATTGATGTTTCTGACATGGATGTCTCTCTGTCTCTCTCTCTCTCTGAAAAATCAATAAAAACATATCCTCGGGTGAGGATTAAAAAACAAAATAAAACAATCCTTTTGTCAACAAGTAAATATTCATTACTCTGTATCAGAATACATCTTTAAATCTCAAGTTAGTTTCCTTGAACACTTTATGTTTAGTCTGAAATCTATTCTCTTATAGATGGGACACATCCATAGGATATCCATGTTGGACAATCACAAATGTTTCAGACTTTAACAAGCATCTGCTGAGGGCTTACTATAGGCAAGGCATAGTGTGAAGAGCTGTAAGAAGTTAAGAAATAATTTTTGAAGTCAGGCCTTTGCCTTGGAGGGTCTTATTTCCTCGTCGAGGCAATAACACAGACGTGTAGATACACATGAAAAGTAAGATGTGGGCAGGAGGGGCTCTGAGAAGATACTTCTGGCTGGAAATCAGGGATGAGTTCGTGAAGGAAGTGGGATTTCCGTTCCAGCGCCACGAAGACAGACACCGTGCTCTTATTTTGGGACCCTACTTCTTAGCACAGGATCTGGAGCATTATCGGAGCTTGTTATAACAGTTCAATGCTTTTCAAATACACGAATACTTTGGAGCTGATGATAAGATATGAGAAGTAGAAGTAGAGGTGAGGACGGATCCTCTCAATCGAACTTCATGGAGCAAATATTAATTGTCCACTGACTCTGGGTGGGGCCTGGTGCTGGGTGGGGAGAACAGCGAGTGCCAAAGCAGGGGCAGAGGAAAGCTCAGGGCGCAAAGTCCATCTGGGTGTAGGGCTCCCTGGGTGTGGGAAGGGAGTGGGAGATAAGGCTGGAGTGAGTGGAGACCAGCATTGGGAAAATCTTGTACGGAGGAGTTTGAAGAAAAAGATCTCCAAATGTGTTATTATTGTCTATATTTTTACTTTCCTTTTTAATATATATATATATATATATATATATATATATATATATATATATTTATTGATTTCAGAGAGGAAGGGAGAGGCAGGGAGAGAGAGATAGAAACATCAGCGATGAGAGAGAATCATTGATCGGCTGCCTCCTGCACAGCCCCCACATTGGGGATCGAGCCTGCAACCCGGGCATGTGCCCTGACCCAGAATTGAACCGTGACCTCCTGGTTCATAGGTCGATGCTCAACCACTGAGCCACACCAGCTGGGCTATATTTTTACTTTCTTAAGCAAATATTGGTGACCGCTGATCATGTTCATTTTGCTAATATAAAAAACACCCACCTAATTAGACTTAAGAATAGCAACTTATTTTTTTTTACATCTATTTTATAATCCAATATGCTAGAACCTGGGATCATTATTCATTTCTATGTGTTTTCAAACCACAAAAGCAGTCCAAAGCAGTAGAGATATATCTCTTTTGTGTTTAACAAAACGAGCCAATTCTACAATGATGTTTGGACACATCAACCAAATTAATTCTGAGGCAAAAGCTAATTTTGCAACATTCAAAGAATTTGTTCAGTATGGTTTTAGTCCAGGCTCTTCCTTAAAATAGCTGTAGAATCTTGGGGCAAGGTACTGAATTTATATAGCATGTATACATTTTATATCTCCACCTCTCTGTGACTATATCTACTTCCCTGCAGCTATCACGCGATATAGAGTACAGTAGAAAGAATCAAAGAGGTTTTGGACTTTGAGATGACAGATCTGGTTGTAAGCCTGGCAGGATCACTTCATTAGGCGAATTGCTTAACTTTGAACCTCAATTTCTTTATATACATACTAGAGGCCCATTGCTCGAAGATTCGTGCAATAGGCCTTCCTTCCCCTGGCTGCCGGCACCGGTTTGCCTCTGGCACCCGGGATGCAGGCCTTCACTCTGGCTGCTGCCATCCGTCTTCGCTCTGGCTGGAGCACCGCTCCTGTAGCTCCCTCTGCCCCCGGCCCTCCCCCTCATAGCAGGCGTCCAGCCCGGCCACTCCACGCCTGCATGGGTGCTGCCCAGAGGCCCGGAGTGGCTGGGGGGCAGGGCTGCTGGCATCTTTGTTGGGTTAATTTGCATACTCACTCCCAATTGGCTGGTGGGTGTTGTGAAGTGATGGTCAATTTGCATGTTTCTCTTTTATTAGTGTAGATACATATATAATATATGAAGAATAACAATTCCTACCTAATTTTGCCTATGAGAAACTCCTAGAGCACACATTTATTACTGAGTAATTGCTATGCATTTTCCATTTGCGGAAACTGAGGCACAGGGATATTAAGTTGAATATCCATGGCCACACAACTAACAACAGGGAGAGCTGGGTTCAGTTCAAGCTGTCTGATTGAGTCCGTCTTCTGTACCACTGTTATTCTGTTTATAAAGGACCCTCTAGTTTCCTCAAAAATTTAAAATGGAACAGCCTTTGAGCTAGGAATTCCACTTCTGGGAATATACCCTAAGAATCCTGAAACATCTATCAGAAAGAATATATGCACCGCTATGTTCATAGCAGCATTATTTTCAACAAGAGGCTGGATGCACGAAATTCATGCAAGGGGCTCGGCCCTCGCAGCCCTGGCTGCCTCGTGGACCCGTGGACCCGCCCACTGGTCATTCTGGAAGGTCGTTCCACTGTCCAGTCTAATTAGCATTTTAGCTCTTTATTATATAGGACTAGAGGCCCGGTGCACGAAATTCGTGCACGGAGGGGGGTTGTCCCTCAGCCCAGCCTGTACCCTCTCCAATATGGGACCCTTTGAGGGATGTCCGACTGCCCACCGGGATCGGGCCTAAACGGGCAGTCGGACATCCCTCTCACAATCCAGGACTGCTGGCTCCCAACTGCTTGCCTGCCTGCCTTCCTGATTGCCCCTAACCGCTTCTGCCTGCCAGCCTATCACCCCCTGACCACTCTGCTGCCAGCCTGTTTGCCCCCAACTTCCCTCCTCTGCCGGCCTGGTCACCCCTAGCTGCCCTCTCCTGCAGGGTTGATCACCTCCAACTGCCCTCCCTTGCAGGCTTGGTCCCTCTCAACTGCCCTCCCTTGCAGGCGGGGTGCCTCCCAACTGCCCTCTTCTGCTGGCCATCTTGTGGTGGCCATCTTGTGTCCACATGGGGGCAGGGTCTTTGACCACATGGGGGCAGCTATATTGTGTGTTGCAGTGATGATCAATCTGCATATTACTCTTTTATTAGATAGGATAGAGGCCTGGTACAGGGGTGGGGGCCAGCTGGTTTGCCCTGAAGGGTGTCCCGGATCAGGTGGGGGTTCCCTTGGGGTGTGGGGTGGCCTGAGCAAGGGGCCTGTGGTGGTTTGCAGGCCGGCCACACCCCCTGGCAACCCAAGCAGAGGCCCTGGTATCTGGGATTTATTTTCCTTCTACAATTGAAACTTTGTAGCCTGGAGCGGAGCCAAGCCTGGGGCTCCCTCCGAGCAGGCAGCCATTTGTGTTGGCGTTATAATTGAAACTTTGTTGCCTTAAGCGGGTGGGCATGGCCAGGGTGTGCGGAAAGCTTTGCTTCCCCTGTTGCTGGCGGCAACCCTGGCCTGCTCTCTCAAGTTCCATTCTGCCGCCATTTGTTTGAATTTGTTTACCTTCTATAATTGAAACTTTGTAGCTTGAGTGGAGGCTTAGGCCTGGGAAGGGCAGGCAGAAAGCTTGGCTTCCTCTGTTACCTAGGAAACCTTGCTCTCTGTGGCTGTAGCCATCTTGGTTTGGGTTAATTTGCATACTCGCTCTGATTGGATGGTGGGCGTGGCTTGTGGGTGTGTCGGAGGTATGGTCAACTTGCATATTTGTCTATTATTAGATAGGATAGCCAAGGTCTGGAAATAGCCCACCAGTAGATGCGTAGATAAAAAAGACTGTGGTATGTTTACATAGTGAAATACTCGGCAGCTGTAAAAAAGAAGGTACTCTTACCCTTTGTGACAACATGGATAGAACTGGAGAATATTATGTTAAGCCAGTCAGAGAAAGACAAGTACCAGATGATCTCACTAATATGTGGAATCCAATGAACAAAATAAACTGATGAACAAAATGGGACCAGTAGCATGGACACATGGAACAGACTGGTGGGCGCCAGAGGGGAGGGGTATGGGGGTGACTGGATGAAGAAGTTGAAGGGATTAGCTAAAGAACATACATGCATACACCATGGATATGGGAAATAGTATGGTGAAGGCCAAAAGAGGGGAAGCAGGGGTAGGTAGAGATGAGAAAGAGGGGAAATGGGGGAAGTCTGCAATAATGTCAACATTAAAAAAATGTTTTTTAATCCTCACCGGGAGAGTGAGGATATTTTTTTCTTTTTTTTTATAAAGAGAGAGTGGAAGGGAGGGAGAGGGGGAGAGAGAAAGATAGAAGAGAAACATAGATATGATGTGACAGAGACACATAGATTGGTTGCCTCCCACACACGCCCCGACCGGAGGCGGGAACTGGACCTGCAACCCAGGTACCTGTCCTTGACCCGAAATTGAACCTGTGACCTTCTGGCGTGCAGGCCCATACCCTAACCATTGAGCAACTCTGGCCAGGGCAACATAAAAAAAAAAGTTAAAAATGCTGCCTCATGACCCAGCAAAAAAATATCTACCACATAGATGAGCTTAATAAATGCTTTCTTTAACTCTCAGGGCATTTGGGAGGCTAAAACAGGACAGTACTTTTACCTTTTAAAAGTTCCATTATAAGCTATCCAAATGTAAGGCATTTAAAAATTTCAGGGCCTAAATTTTTAAAGTGGTTTGGAATTTTAATAGCCATTTTTCTATGCTGAGTATATTAGTGGAATGTTCAATGTATAAAAACTTAAAATTATACAGAAAAGATTAAGTGAACCAAGAAAATCCACAATACCTAAAGATAATAAAGTGATTGAAATATTAGTAAAATGAGTGCATTTAAAAAAAATTTATTTCAACAGACTGGTAGCTAATCACTTTGACCTCTGGTTTATTCACAGGAGACTGAATAAAAGAAAACCATGCTGGCCCACCAACTGCACTGCTTGTGTCTCCTCACACTTTATTTGGTAAGAAAAGAGCATGCTCTTTCTTTATTTACCAAAATATTTCCTGCCATCCTTCTATTGCATACCAGAGGAACAATCGTTATCACTTTTTTTAAAAAAGAATCTATCAAAATTAATAGGGAGGAAGGCAGGGAAATCGAGCAGAGCCTACCTCTGTTAAGAGTTTTGTTTGGGACTCTGTTTCTTCCAGAAGGAAGAAGAGTTTGGCATTGATACTGTGTAATCCATGCAGAGAACTCTTGCTGGAAAGTGCAAGGAGGGTGGCTACCGGGGCAGGTAGATCTGCCAATTGCACGCGTCCTTTGATGGCCTGGAAGGCAGTGCAGCAACATGGAGCAGAGATGGGGCTTGGTGGTCCAACAGGACTGGCTCTAGCCCACTGTAGCAGCATCAGTGTCTCTGCCGTGGGAATTCTCTGGAGATGGTTTCCTGACTGGTGGTGTTGAGGACCAGAAGAAATGATGTGTGTGCAGGGTCCAGCCCCATGGCTGCCACCCAAGAAACAGTCAGCTTTTCTTAAAGTTACAGTTCAAATTCAGACCAAATTGGACTAAAATTTACCATGTTACTATATGCCAAGCAAGCATTGTATTAAACACATCTGCATATTCTTTTTCCCCTTATACATTCCGTTGTCCCTGGGGACACTGTGAACTCTGGGGGGGCTGCGACTCTTGCATGAATTCCTTATAAGCTAACTAGAGGCTTGGTGCATGAAATCCATGCACGGGTGGGGTCCCTAGGCCTGGCCAGCAATCAGGGCCTATCGGGGCCATCTCACCCAGTCACAATTGGGGCCAGGACAGCCAGGGCCTGTCGGGTGCTGGCTGCCGGCCGGGGCCTGCTGGCCAGGGGGAGGGAGCACGGGAGGTTGCCTGGCCATGGGAGGTTGGCTGTGGGAGCGCACTGACCACCAGGGGCAGCTCCTGCGTTGAGCATCTGCCCTCTGGTGGTCAGTGCGTGTCATAGCGACTGGTCGACCGGTTGTTCCTGTTGCTTAGGCCTTTATATATACAGATGGAAGGGAAGGGAGGTGTTGGAAGAAGCTGGTGTAAAACCATCCAGCATGTAGAAGGCAGAGGGGCATTGTGGGAAGGTCCCGAGCGTTTGTTCACGTAGATCCGCATGTATGTGCTGTGTCAACACTTACTCTGAGGAAGCAGCCTCACTTCTCTCAGCTTCATCTGTAAAATGGGAGTGAACAGTCTCCCTGGAGGGCCACGGCGTCAAGGGTTAGAGGAGAAAAGCAAGGCAAGGCTCATAGCAGTCCATGGCAAACCCTCAGCACATTATAGACCTCTTTCTGCCCATTGTGACTAGCTTTCACACGGTCTCGCGTCAGGTTAAAAGGTGTTACATTTCCTATGTCATTCCTGGAATTAGCAAGTGATCTGTTCATAATAGATGGTGATGCTAACTTTTCTTTTTTTTTAACAGACAACTGGACATGGCCTGGAGGGGAAGTTCAGTGGACCCCTGAAGCCCATGACGTTCTCTATTTTCGAAGGCCAAGAACCGAGTCAGATCATATTCCAGGTAACGACTACTTTTGATCGCTGTCGTCTGGACTCCTCGTGCTCTCTCAGTAGACTTTTATTCTTCCGTGCAGCAGGAAATAAAATAGAGGCTCGGCAGCTCTCCTTATCACGGGGGATTTCAGAAGCTGAGTTAAACAGAGAGATGGTGGCCTGGCATCCTCATTTGGGCTTCCTCGATTGTGTCTGGGGCGAGTTCTACCATCTGGGACCAGGGATCTTGGTGCCTGTAGGCTGCCCTCCCCCTCCACCGCAACCCCCGCCCCCCCAAGGGTGGGAAGTGTTCTGGAAGTGGGATGGCCATCTGACCATCAGGCTGGCTGTTCAGTGCGCTCCCTACTTGAAGCGTTTGAAAGGGTGGGTTCTCTGGAGTATGCGTCTGGCCAAAGGCCTGCTTTTCCTCACCACCGCCTCTGAGCCCCGCGGGGCCCTTGCCTGTGGCTGACCAAGGCACCCTGGGAGGCAGTCCTGTCCTTTAGGCAGGTAACCGAGAAAAGCAGTGGATTAAGGGGTGGCCTGCAGGTGGGAGTGAGAGACTTCAGCTATAAAGGGCTCTGAAATAATCCTGGAAATGTAATGGAGGAGGAAAACATGCTACTGCACTTACCGGAAATCCCCCGGGAAGCCTGCTCGGCCTCAACGTGGTTGGGGATGCTTCGATAAGCCTCTGGGGGGTGCCCATGACCCCAATCCCCCGTAACTGGGAGGTTGCTAAGCTGCCTCCTAAGGCAGGTGCATTCCGTGGATTGTTGGACAGGTCTGCCCACAGAGGAGAGGCTGAGAGCTGCCGCCTGCCCCCTCTCATTTGGTATCAGTGCAGATTTGTGCAGAGTGCCTGGAGCATGGCTGGCAGGGTGCCCATGTGTCTCTGCCCGCCCTGGCATGCAGGGTGTTATAGAGGTCTGACCTCTCCAGTTGGGGAAGTCAGGGAGGGAGGAGCGAATGCTTTGGGAGCTAACAGCTGCTAGGAATTCACTTGGAGAGGAAGAGGGGTGGGGACGTCCCAGCAAAGGCCCAGCATGGACACCCGCCCTGGGCTGGGAGAGGACAGAAGGCCAGTGCGATGGGAGCAGAGAGCAAGGAGAAGAAGTGGGAGAGGGGGCTGCAGAGTCAGCCAGGGCCCTGACTCCTAAGGCTCTTAGGTTTTCTCCCAAAATAAATTGGCCTGAATCAAGTCTTTATTCAGGAAAGACTGCTCTGTACAAACTAGAGGGAGGAAATGAGGATATGGAGCAACGGCCGGGGCTCACACACGAGATCATCTTGTTTACTGACTTTCTCTGCCTTGCCTGGGGCCCTGGGTTGTAGATTCTCTCACATTTTTCATTCCTTTCATTTATGGATTTACTAGAGGACCGTTGCACCAAGATTTGTGCAATAGGCCTTCCTTCCTCTGGCTGCTGGCACTGGTTTTCCTCTGGCACCTGGGACCCAGGCCTTCGCTCTGGCCCCCGCCTTCCATCTTCGCTCTGGCCGGAACCTTCAGTCGTCTCCGCCCACCCCCGCCCTTCCCCTCATAGCAGGTGCCTGTGTATGCAAATTAACTCGCCATCTTTGTTGGGTTAATTTGCATACTCACCCTGATTGGCTGGTGGGCATCATGGAGGTATGGTCAATTTGCATATTTCTCTTTTATTAGTGTAGATGCTTCATAAGCAGGTCAGAACTTTGTGGGCTAGGCACACAATCATTTTCTGTAATGAACCATTTACGAAGTGCCTTCTGTATAGAGGAACTAGGCTGGGTATGGGGTACAAGATAACTCCCAAACCATCCTGCTCCCAGGGAACTCATGAGGTAGGAGAAGAAACCTAACAAGCATGCAAACACATGCAAGGAAGGGTTCTGATTAAAGTCTGGTGGGATGCAGGGGGGACAAAGGGCAGGTAAAGGAAGGGAGACCAGGTTTCTTTTTCTTTTTTTAAAATATATTTTTATTGATTTCAGAGAGGAAGGGAGAGGAAGAGAGAGATAGAAACATCAATGATGAGAGAGAATTATTGATTGGCTGCCTCCTGAACACCCCCTACTGGGGATCGAGCCCGCAACCAGGCATATGCCCTTGACTGGAATCAAACCCGGGACCCTTCAGTTTGCAGGCTGACACTTTACCCACTGAGCCACACCAGCTAGGGAGGAGGAGGGGGAGGGGGAGGAAGGGAAGAGGAGGAGGAGGAGGAGGAGGAGGAGGAGAAAACCCAAACATCTACAAACTTTTTTCACAAGCTTAGTACTCTCATAGGCTTCCAGGTCATAAGACAGTATGATACAAATCTGAGAACGTCTTCTTTTTTTCTTTGTATTGATACATAGCTCACATGCCATAAAAACCACCCTTTTCAAATGTACTATTCAATGATTTTTAAAATATCACAAAGATGTCCAACCACTACCGCTATCTAACTCCAGGACATTTCATCAACTGTAGAAAAAACATGAGCAGTAACTCCTCATTCTCTTCTCTTCTCAGCTCCTGGCAAACACCAATCTACTTTGGGTCTCTCCAGATTTGACTATCTAGATATTTCTTATAAATGGAGTCCCACAGCATATGGCCTTTTGTGTATGGTTTCTTTTACTTAGCATGATGTTTTCAAGGTTCGTTCATCTAGTAGCATGTATTAGTATTTCATTCTTTTTTATGGCTGAATAATATTTCATGGTATGGATATACCACTGTTTGAATATCCATTTGTCAATTGATGGACATTTATGGCTATTATGAATAATGCTATTATGGACATTCATGTACAACTTTTTTGAGGGGATATATGTTTTCAGTTCTCCCGGATATGTACATAGGAGTGAAATTGCTAAGTCATAGTGTAACTTTTTGAGAAACTGCCAAACTGTTGTGCATTCTCCACCCTATTTTATGTTCCCATTAGCACTGCATAAGGGTTCTGCTTTCCCCACTTCCTCGCTAGCACTTGTTAGGCTTTTTGTTGTAGCTATCTAAAAGGGGTGAAGTGGTATTTCCTTGTGATTTGGGTTTGCATTTCTCTAATGACTAATAATGTTGAGTATCTTTCCATGTGCTTATTGGCTATTTGTATTTCTTCTCTAGAGAAATGTTTATTCAAAACCTTTTCCTGTTTTTAAAAATATATATATTTCTTTATTGATTTCAGAGAGGAAGGGAGAGGGAGAGATAGAAACATCAATGATGAGAGAGAATCATTGACCAGCTGCCTCCTGCACACCCACTACTGGAGATCGAGCCCACAACCCAGGCATGTGCCCTTGGCTAGAATCGAACCTGGGACCCTTCAGTCCGCAGGCCGACACTCTATCCACTGAGCCAAAACGGCTAGGGCCTTTCCTATTTTTTAATTGAGTTTTTTTGTCTTTTTACTGATGTAAGAGCTCTTTATATATTCTGCAAATTCCTTATCAGATATCTGATTTGCAAAATTTTCTTACAATCCATATAGATTATCTTTTCACTTTCTTTATAGTGTAATTTGAAACACAAAAGCTTTTAATTTTTATTTAAGCTCAATTTTTTCTTTTTCTTTTGTGCTTTTAAAAAAATCCTCATCCAAGGATATGTTTTTATTGATTTTAGAGAGAAAAGAAGGGAGGGGGAGAGAGAGAGAGAGAAACATGGATGTGAGAGAGAAACATTGATTGGTTGCCTCCCACACACATCCCAACTGGGGATTGAATCCACAACCTGGACATGTGCCCTGACCAGGAATTGATCCCCAACCAACTGAGCCACACTGGCCAGGGCTGTTGTTTGTGCTTTTGATGTCACATCTAAGAAACTATCCCCATTGCTTTCTCTCATCCAGAGTCCTGAACATTATGTTTGTGTATTCTTCTCAGGTTTTATAGTTTTAGCATTTACATTTAGGCCTTTGATGTATTTTTACTATTGATTACTTTTGGAAAATTACCCAAAATTGTTTGCAGTGAGTAAGGTCTGAGTTAGGTCAAAAAAAAAAAAAAAAAAAAGAAGAAAGAAGGAAGGGAGAAAGAGAGAGAGGGAGGGAGGGAGGGAGGGAGGGAGGGAGAGAGAGAGAGAGAGAGAGAGAGAGAGAGAGAGAGAGAAAGAAAGAAAGAAAGAAAACCTGTGAGTAAGTCCAGATAACTTGGTAGGTACATATTTATAATAATGAAAGGGTAATATGCAAATCAACTGAACGCGGAACAGCGGGATGACCTTCTGGACGAAGCCGGGGCTGTGAGGGCCGAGGCAGCAGGCGGGGCTGCGAGGGCTTACCCTTGTACAAATTTTGTGCATCGAGCCTCTAGTATGCTTATAATTGTTATAGTTTCTTAATGAAGTGACCCTTATAGAATGTCTTTTTTTCCTAATAAGAATTTTTGTTTTATATTGGTATCATTTTAAAGTCTGCTTTCTCCCTCATAGTATAGATTAATTTCACCTTCATTTTGAAAGATAATGTTTTAGATATACAATTGGCAGTCATTTTCCTTCAACACTTTGGATCTATCATTCCACTGTCTTCCTGCCTCCATGAGAAATCTGCTGTTCTTTTTATTGAGTATCCTTTGTACATGATGAATCTTTGTACTTTCGAGATTCTCTGTATTTCACATGTTTGACTATGATGTGTCTAAATTTGGGTTTCGGCCGAGACCAAACCAGAGGGAATCGGACCTGCATTACCACCATTTGTCCACCATCCAGAGCTGAGGGGTCAGTGCTGACATGTACACATAAGGAACTGGTGGACATTGATATTGGGTCTCAAAAGAACTGTTGGTCCAGAAAGAAACTCACTACAGACTGATTCATTTGCCTGTCAGCATAACTATTATTGCTCGTCTCACATTCAGTTCTTATAAGTATATTTCTAGTAACACATGATCTCACTCATCTAGGGGAAATGATGAACAACATAGACTGATGAACAAGAACAGAACCAGAAACAAGGAGGCATCGATCGGACTATCGGGCCTCAGAGGGAGGATAGGGGAGGGTGGGGGGAGGGGGGAGAGATCAACCAAAGGACTTGTGTGCATGCATATGAGCCTAACCAATGCTTAAGTTCAACAGAGGGTGGGGGCATCCAAGGGGAGGGGTGTGGGATGGGAATGGGGGGATGAGGACAAATATGTGACACCTTAATCAATAAAGAAATTTAAAAAAAATAATAAATAAATAAATAAATAAATTTGGGTTTCTTTGAGTTTATTGTATTTGGAGTTTATTCAACTTCTTGGACATGTAGATTAATGTTTTCTCTCAAATTTGGGAAACTTTGGTTATTCTTTTTTTAAATAATCTTTCTGCCCCTTTTGCTCCTTTTTTTTCCTTCTAGGACTCTGATTATGCATGTGTTTGCTTGATGGTGTTCCATTATATCTAGAATTCTGTTAATAATAATTAAGAGATTGTCATATAGAATCTCATTAAATTAAAGCCACTTTTGAATTGTTTTCTATAATATTGAAATACCTCCTAATTGTTGTCACAGTGTTCAGAAGTACTAAATGACATCTTTTTAAAAATCTTAGCAATAAAGCTACTCTTTTAAATATTTCTTAGAAGTTAGTAATGTTATAGTTTTCAGATATTTCCAGAAAAATCTCATCTAACTCCAGTTACCATTCAAAACATCAGTTGACTTTTGTCCATAT
This sequence comes from Cnephaeus nilssonii, assembly GCF_951640355.1. Taxonomy (NCBI): domain Eukaryota; kingdom Metazoa; phylum Chordata; class Mammalia; order Chiroptera; family Vespertilionidae; genus Cnephaeus; species Cnephaeus nilssonii. The sequence continues at coordinate 8,942,933 of NC_137089.1, read as the reverse complement.
ATTAAAGTATATTGTATACTGTTTCTTGAAGGAAATGTATTTTGAATATTAGTTAGTGTTCAAGCAAACTTTTAGAATGTAGCCGTTTAAAAACTCAGAACTTCTTAATTAGCGATTGTACAAATGAAAACATTACCTGAAATTGGTGACTTTCTACAAAATCTACAACCCGGTTTTTCTAACAACCTCATCTGACCTTTGCTTTTTCCCCAGTTTAAGGCCAGGCCTCCTGCTGTGACTTTCAAACTCACTGGGGAGACGGATGGAATATTTGAGATACAACCAGATGGGCTTCTATATCACAACAGAGCTCTGGACAGGGAAACAAGGGCTGTTCACAAACTCCAGGTGAGTTGAGACCAGGAAAAGTCACCTAACTCCAACCTTTCTGAGCATCCTTTGTCCTAGGAGGATCGCCGGCACCTTCACCCCTTGCCTAGAATCCTCTTAGGTCTCTCCTGGCGTTAATGGTATACTTGGTAAACCTCATTTGTCCTTTTTTTTTTTTTTTTTTTTTTTTTTACCATCTACAGAGGGGTATGGCGAAGGTCCCCTCTTCCTTAGGCCTTTTGACCACAGCAACCCCATTTACATTGCCAAGGCCCTCAGAGGGCATTACTGATTCAAGTATGGCATGCTCCGCCACCTGGGTCAAAACCAAGCCAACACGTCTATGACTTTCACGGGCACCTGCCTGTGTCTGTTGTGTGGGCTCTGGATCCACCAAGGAGGCAGCATCAGTGCTGGGATGAGCTTCTTTGGATCTTGCAAGAAGCAGAAATGACCGATGGTCAGTTTTTGGGTGTGGTATCTGAATATGCAGGCACCATAGAGCGCTGATTGTGGGGGGGAGAGCAAGCCGAAAGCTTTCTCTTTAGTAACTTCTGCTATTGGATGGACAGGTTGACCATTAAAAGGCCTCAGTAAGAGGCCATCGTGCCACTTCCATAGCCTCGGGGACAAGGGGCTCTGATTTCACTGACTCCAGCTACTTAGAAAAGAAGCATGTCTAGCGTACAGCACACCCCAGCCCTGGGAAAACAGTCCTGATAACCCCGGCTTCACTGATAGGGCCCCTATTCTAGCAGCTCCCGATCTGGGCTTTTATGGGTGCCTTTCTCCGCTACGGTTACCGGGCATCGGTTCTCTGAACTCTAATTTCTCTCGTGACTTTCGTTGAGTGATATGAAGTCCAGATTCTCCACGGTGGTTTTCTTTCCTTTCTCCACCAGGTCTCAGCCCTGGATGCTCACGGAAATACCGTGGAGGGTCCGGTCCCCATCACAGTCGAAGTGAAGGACATCAACGACAACCGGCCCACGTTTCTCCAGTCAAAATACGAAGGCTCCGTGAGGCAGAATTCTCGCCCAGGTAATGGGAGTCTGGAGGCATTGACGGAAAGCAGGAAGGGTATCAGGCAGAAGGGGCCGATTTATGTGGCTAACAGCTGCAGCTGTCACTCAGTGAGCACTTCCTATCTCATTTAGATTTCACAGCAATCCTCCGGGAGTTGTTTTATTGTCCCTATTGCTCTCTAGGGCATGGCTTCTCGGCCTTGGCACCATTGACATCTTGGGCCTGATAATCCTCTTTTTTTGGTCAGTTGCTGTTATATGCATTGTAGGATGGTTAACAGCATCCCTGACTTCTACCCCCCAGATGCCAGTAGCAACACCTACCACTAAGTTGTGACAACAAAGATGTCTTCAGACGTTGTCAAATGTTCCCTGAGGTTCCCCAGTTGAGAACCGCTATTTTAGAATGAGCTTTAGAAGACCTTAGAGCTCTAGGCCGCTTTAGAATACTCTGGAAAGGTGAGCTCACTCTCCCATATCCTCTCAGGAATCTTACATTCTCATGGTCACCGCTGGCTCCCATTTATTTTTCTTCTCTTACTTCCAACCCTAGACTTATCCATTCACTATGCTCCTACCCTTCATTTCCACAAAAAAAAAAAAAAACAACAAACAAAAAGGCATAGGTGTGTGCCACAGACTTTACTGAGGATTTGGGGAGATGAAAGAGCATTGCATCATAACAGTGCACAAAATAAACATGAGTGTTAGACTTCTGTGTTCTCAGAAAGATTCTTGGCCATGCCCATCAACTCACTGTCTAGTTTCTCTCTCCGCTAGTTAATCTCACCTCTCATTCTTTAATGCCCACTTCCAATAACTCAGGGAAAGTGTTTTGTCCACTTTATTATGTGGAGCAATTTCACTGTCTTTGCCCCTGAAATTTCATACCAAAGACTCTCTAATAAGCTCTGCTAAATAAGAATCTTCCACAGCTTCCCCTTTCTCTCTTCATCAGTAGGGTATTCCAGATTAGTGGTTCTCAAACTTTTTGGCCTCAGAGCTCTTGTATTCCTCTAAAAATTATTAAGGACTCCAATGAACTTTTGGATATATTCAGTGGTGTTGCATGTGGATTATATCCAGAGGGTTGCTGGTAAATGTTTAATAGCTGTCTCTGGGGGGGCGGAGCCCTGCTTATAGCATTTACCAATTTCTGTGGGAAAAATATTCCTGCCATGGCCTATTTTAAGTTATCAATGGTGTTAATAATTTGCCCATGAAACTTCTGAAAATTCAACAATTAGCTCTCACGAGCTGGCTCCAGTACGTCACTAGTTATACCTACCGATATTTATCATATTAGAAATTAAAACGGAGAAACTTCAAAGTTTATTAATTCATTTAAAATCGTAAACATTTTAATAAAAACTATATTTTCAAAAAAAAAAGAAGAAGAATGGCATTGTCTTATTCTTTGCAAATCTCTTTAGTGTCTGAATTAATTGAAAACAATTGGATTCTCATGCCTGTTTCTGTACTCATTCTTTTGCAATATGCCGTTTTGGTTGAAGCATATGAAGAAAGACTTGCCTCACACAGATATGTACTTGGAAAAGGGAGGAATATCATAATAGCATTTTGAGATAACTATGGATATTCTTTGATACTATACCTAAACTCAGCAAGTGGTGGTTTCTTAAAAGCTGGTTACCATGTGGAATCTGAAACCATATTAATGCCTTTTCTTTGGGTACTCCTTTACACTAAAATCCATGAAATTAACTTGTGCTTTGAGTGGATCTTTTTTTATATGTGCATACATTTAGACTCCATTGACCCTATAAACAGTCTTAGAGACTCCTAGAGGTCCCTGGACTATACTTTGAGAAACCTCATCGTAGGGAAAGGAAGCAGAATAAAGGTTTATTTTCCCACTGATATGAATTAAGGCATCTTTCCCCCCCACCCCCGCCCCGCTCAATCTGTCTCTGCATCTTAGAAGGTCAAAGTGGCTCTGGTTGATTTGGGTTTCAACTAATACCTGTTTCTCTTTCTGGGCGTGTTTTGTGAAATAGGAAAGCCTTTCATGTATGTCAATGCTACAGACCTGGATGATCCAAACACTCCCAATGGCCAGCTTTTTTATCAGATTGTCATGCAGCTTCCCAAGATCAACGATGTCATGTACTTTCAGATAAACAACCAAACAGGGGAAATATCACTTACCCTTGCAGGTAAGCCTTCATAGGACTGATTCAGAAGACGGGACCTACATCTGTGTCAGCTTCGGACACATTTCCCTTTCTGCTCTTTCCTACTTTCCCTAGGATCTAAGGAATTGGATCCCAGTAAGAACCCTTTCTATAACCTGGTGGTCTCAGTGAAGGACATGGGAGGCCAGACTGAGAATTCCTTCAGTGACAGCACATCTGTGGACATCACAGTGAAGGAGAACATTTGGAAAGCACCCCAACCTGTGGAAATTGTGGAAAACTCGACTGATCCTCACCCTATCAAAATCACTCAGGTAGTGCCTAAGAAATGCCTAGAGCCCATTAGATACATGTTCTCCCTTTGTACAAGCCCACTCTCATGGTCTTCACTGGTATATTTATTATGTACATTTTTTACATAGCATAATTATAAAGCAAACTAAACAGACAAAGTTCCTGGCCCCAAGTCTCTGGAGTTTACTATCATGGGTAAACTCTGACCAAACTGGATTCATATCTCTAGTTCTCACTCTATCTATCTATCTATCTATCTATCTATCTATCTATCTATCTATCTATCATCTCCATCTCCCATCATCTGTACCCATCATCTGTATCCATCATCTGTATCTGTATCTGTATCTGTATCTATCTATATATCTTTAAAAGAGAACTTCATCTAAGATTCCCAAGATACCATTGATGTTTGTTGTTCCCTGTCAGTAGTCTGGGATATGGCTGCACTAGAGTGGGTTGTATATGACACACACATCATGTACATGTATGTGATTTGAATTTTGAAAAGCTGCTTCTTATTCTGGTGGGGAAAGTATCCAGTAGACTCATCCCATCACAGACGGAGGGACATGGACAGGATTGAGCAAGAGTTGAGTAGGCAGCCTCTTTACCTTTGGAGACCACCCTCCCCCAACTCCATCCCCCCTCTTCATTCACATGCTCCCCCTTCCCACCTCTGCGACGGATGCCCTCACCCTGAGTCCCCTCTTCCCTTAGCTCCTGTAAATACATGCTGGCTCCACTCAGATCTGACCTTTTCTGGAAAATCAGGGGTTTCCTTGACAGGAAAGCTGTGGGTGAGTGAGAGAGCACTGGGTTTGGAAGCAGATGACCAACACCATGTCCTTGCTCCATTACGCTAATGACTGATCATAGAAGAAGCCATTTAACTGTTCTGAGCCCCAACCTCTCGACGGCAAAATGGGGATAATAACACCTCTCTGGGTTTTCGTGGAGATTAAGTAAGAGGTCGGGTCTGTGAAAGCAGATAGCAGGGATTCATGTTATGAGTGAGTCCCAGCCTGTGGTTCCCCTAAGACTGTTTTAAAATGACACTGTTGTTAAGAGGCCCTGGGATGGTCCATCCCATATATATATTGTATAGCTTAAAAGAATTTTTATTTATTGGATGTTGAATTAATGAACTTCTCCACCAGGAGGAAAAAAGAATGAAAGCCAGAGTTATTCTGCTTTACCAATTAAGAAAGTATGTTAGGACTCAATTCCATAACAATTGCAGATTTGGAGCCTTTACTAACGTCTTTCTAGCTGTTATTTAGGCAATTCCCATAAGAATTTGTCAATGCTAAAAGGAGTGCATATGCTTGCTTGCTCTCGGGGCTGACAACGAAAAGGAATTCTGGGGTGCCACACCCGGTTCCTTTCCCCACAATTTGGTATCTTTCCTCACAATGCACTTTGACCCTGCAGGTGCGGTGGAATGAGCCAGGTGCTCACTATTTCTTAGTCGAAAAGGAGAAGCTGCCAAGATTCCCGTTTTCAATCGACCAGGAGGGAGATATTTATGTGACTCAGCCCTTGGACAGAGAAGAAAAGGATTCAGTGAGTAAAACTGGGAGGAGTTTCACAAGTGACAAGACCAAGGGCTGCACTCCCCGAGAGCTGCGAGCAGAAAAGATTTTACGTAAAACCACTAACCAAAACCCCAAACCATAGATGATTGATTTCAAGACATGATACTATCCCCACCAATCTGATTCATTTTTTTTCTCATGTCCCAATTCTAAGTAAACTGGAAATAAGGGGTTAAACGAAATAGAATTGGAACAGTTATTTTCTCTGCCTTTTAAAGGCAACGATGGGGTCATGTCTTAACGCTGAGCTTCCTGTTGTAGTACGTTTTCTACGCGATTGCAAAGGATGAGCTTGGAAAACCACTTGCCTTCCCACTGGAAATTCATGTGAAAGTTAAAGACATTAATGATAACCCACCTACGTGTCCACCTACAATGCCGGTATTTGAGGTCCAGGAGAATGAAAGAATAGGTAAGGAATGAGAGCTGTTCAAAGCTGTGTAACTGTCTTTCTTGTGTTAACTCTATATTCTCTTTATCCTCTCTGCCTTGGAGAAGGTGGGCAGGTAAACCTGATTGATGATCAGTTATCCACTAGCACAGTGTAGAGCTTGAATACACCTTGAGACTCACACAAGTATAGTTTTTCTGGCTCAGTTATTATCTGGGTAGTGTTCTTGAATTGGAGCATTTATGGCTACCATCACCACCACTACCACTATTACTACCCCTACTAGTACTGTTACCACAATTACTACTACTACACCATCCTTACCACCAGCACTAACACCATATCCACTCACACCATTATCCTGTGCACATATATAAGATTACCTCATTTGCAAGGTTTTTATATAGATCCTTATTTGCCCTCTAACAAACTCAGTAACAGATAAAACAGCATCACATTTGATACATAATTTAAATCAGCCTCTATACCCAAGGTCAGATACTCTGCAATAAATAAGCCCAACAAATGGAAATTGACTTTTGACCCTTGATGCTCCCTCTCTAGGAAGCTGATAATAACAGTTCAGGAGGCTGGTAGATGAAGTTCAAGTCCTCTTCATTTTTGTCTTTTTGTTCTTGACTTAACTTTGTTTTCTTTTACTGTGTCTCATGGTAGCTTTAGCTTTGCACAGGGGCAACTACTATGAGAACATTATGATCTCTGGAAGTTTTATGACTTCCCTGGATTTAGGAAAACTTGTCTGTTACTCCTGGGTGTTGAGTCCATTGGCTGAGCAGGCTGGCTTTTCTTGAAATATTTTTGTCGGTCGTTTCCTGTAAGTTTCAGAGATGGTACAAGGTTCACAGTCTTATGACTGCAATGCTTAGGTCTCTGTTGCCCTTCTGGGCAGATCCTCACATGTCTGTGGACCTTCTCATCATTTTCTTTTTCTCTCTCTCTTCTTGCCACACACTTTTGACATAGTGGCTGCTGTCCTGGTGGCTTGGGAGGCACAGCTTGCATGGCTTGCTTGCTCCATGATTACATTTTTCTCATCACTGTCAGGAGTCATATGTAGGCTATGTATTGTCCGTGTGTGTTGCTTAGGTCCTCTCTTTTTCATTTATTCCAATTCTTGCTGCAACAGGAACTGTTAAATGATTTAATTAATTACTAGTAGCCCTGCGCACGAATCCGTGCACCAGTAGCTCGCCAGTAGCTTGCTGCCGCCCTCGAGTAGCTCTCCGCCCGCCACCCCCCGCCCCAATAGCTTACTGCCCTGCCCCCTCCTGTAGCTCTCCACCGCCCGCTTGTAGCTCGCTGCCCCACCCTCCTGCTGATCTGTGATTCGGTCATTACTTGCTTCGTCGTAACGACCATTTGCATATTACATCTTTATTAGATAGGATAAGGGAGAATCTTCTAACAGTGACAGTTGCGTAACAATGGGATGTGTGTCAGTACCCAAGAATCACTTTTTGGAACTCTGGGGTGATCTGTGATGCCGAGTGAAGGCAGAAGACCCTTGGGGACCCTTCCAGATGATGCCTCAAGTCTCTTTGCATAAGGTCTAACCTTTAGTTTATTAGTTGTCTATTGCTGCATAACAAACTGCAGCATAAAACAACAAACATTTAGTATTTCACAGTTTCTGTGAGTCAGAAATGGGCCAGGAATTCTTACAAATCAACACAGATTGAGTTGATTCTATATATGAAGGCTAAAAGAGATGTAAAACGATGCCCCTGCCCGATGTGTGTGTGTGTGGGGGGGGGGGGGGGGGGGGGAGGGGAAGGCTTACTGTTTAGCTAAAAAAATACTAAGTTATTTCTTTGTACGTCTATATTCTCCTATTTGGTGCCTTATGTTAGCCAGAATCTTGTGAGGCTCAAGTATTAGCAATGCCAACAGTGCTTTTGGAATCCCACTTGCTACCAAGTCCTGTGCGCTCACATAGGAATCCGCCTTTCATAAAGCAGCACCTCTCCAAGGTATTTCCGAGTGCCCCAAGAATCAGTTTGAGATGCCACTTGTTCCTGGCCTTTGTCTCAGAGACATGGCACTCCTTTCTCTTCTCATCCACAAATACTTTACTCACCCTGAGTGGCACCCCTGCTGGAATTTCCCCGGTCACTATGTCAACAGCTCGCGGGGCCTCTGGCAGCTGGCATTTCCTGTGGAGTGAGAGAACGGTGTCCTTGGCGTTATGCTCACTTGTTTTGGGGAATGGTCCAGAGCAGGGCTGCTCAGACATCACAGGATCCCAGAATTCAGTAAGACACTCTTCGTTCCAGCACACAGATCTTTTTTTTAAAAAGCAAGGGCAAACATGTGCCACAAAGGTGACTTGGTTGTGATGGATTCAGAAATAGCAGCAGCCACAATACTAAATACATCTTTGTCTCCGCTCTGTTGCTCATGATGCCCTCCTTCCTCAGCCCATGAGGCCCAGCTCCATGGGTCCAGCTCCATTACAGACTTACATGGGAAGTCCCCTCCCCCATAATAAACATCCTTCACGTTTCCATATGTCAGTAGATGCCAATTGATAATGGGAGGTGGGGAAAGACCTAGCTCCACAAGTGGCATATAATTAAGTCTCAGTCCCACATTGGGATTGCGGCTGCGTGTAGAGAAACCCACGATGCCCATTTCACGGAGCCCGATGATCCAGAATCTATCCTGCCTCCCCCAGAGCTGGGTGAAGTCCTGAGTCATCACCTCTGACTCAGGGAACGCCCTGGACTGAAACACTCACAGAAATAAATCCTCGGGGCCAGGAACTGCAGCGAGGCAGGGAGCATGCGTGCCTGCTCTTTGCCCCCTGTTATCTCTGGGGTGGAGTCCGTCTCTGCAATTGTTGGAGAACGTGGCTGAGAGGGGACCCACTGTTGGCTTGCCCTTTTTTAGTGAGACCATTTTGCCTTGCATATTAGTGTCAGAGGGTAGTTGTGACAAAGTGCCGCAAAGGTGGGAGCTTAGGACACCAGGAATGTATTCTTTCACAGTCTGGAGGCCAGAAGTCTCAAATCAAGGCGCCTGCTTAGGGGAGCATTCCCCCTGCCTGTTCCGGCTCCTGGTGGCTCTTGGCATGCCCTGGCTGCCTGTGGTAGCACCACCCTAGTCTCTGCCTCCTACTTCACATGGCCTCCACCTCCGTGTGTGTGACTTTGTGTCTTCTCTTCTTAGGAAAACACTAATCACTAGATTTGGGACTCACTCTAAATCCAGGGTAATTTTATCACAGGATCCTTAACTAGTTACATCTGCAAAGCCCCTATTTCCAAATAAGGTCACAACGAGGTTTGGAGTGAACCTGAATTTTTATGGGACACTGTTATGGGCTGAATTGTGATAATCCCCTTCCCCCCCATTCATATGGTAAAGCCCTAATGCCCACTATCTCAAAAGTTGACTATTATTTAGAGAAAGGGTCTTTTAAGACAAAAAGTGAAAACAATGTCATTAGTGTGGGTCTTAATCCAATATGAATTCATGTTGGCATTGCTAATCCTTGGGGACATGAGTCCCACAAGATTCTGGCTAATGTAAGACACCAAACAGGAGAATGTAGGTATACTAAGGAATAAGTTAGCATATTATTGAGCTAGACCATAGCCCCCCAAAGGGCAGGGGCATTGTTTTGCACCTCTTTTACCCTAAGAGTGTAGGATAGACTCAGCACAACATTCTGAATCCATCACTGATTTGCTGTTCTTCTGAGAAGAGAAAATCTGGACACAGACATGTACAGAGGCATGACCATGTGAGGACACATGGAGATGACAGCTATGTACAAGCCAAGGAGTGAGGACTCGGAAGAAACCAGCCTTTCTGACACCTTGATCTCAGACCTCTGTGAGATCCAGAAATTGTGGGAAAATACCTTTATGTTGTTGAAGCTGCCCAGTCTGTGGCACTTTGTGTGGCGACGCTATCAAACTAATACACTTCTCAGCACACTACACGATGGAGAGGGTTAGAAGAACCTAAAGAAATCTAAGAACTTTAGCCAGCGGTTCCAAGTTATTTACAGAGTGTTCCAGGGACCTGCTTATCCAGTGGGACCATTTAAAATAGATGGAATAGCCCTGACCGGTTTGGCTCAGTGGATAGAGCGTTGGCCTGCGGACTGAAGGGTCCCAGGTTCGATTCCTGGTCAGGGGCATGTACCTTGGTTGCGGGCACATCCCCAGTGGGGAGTGTGCTGGAGGCAGCTGATCGATGTTTCTCTCTCATCGATGTTTCTAGCTCTCTATCCCTCTCCCTTCCTCTCTATAAAAAATCAATAAAATATATATATTTTTAAAAAAATAAAATAGATGGAATAGAGTCTGCGATGAGTGAATTTTCTTCTTTCCTTCTTCACAGTGAGCAGTATTGGGACTCTGATTGCCCATGACATGGATGAAGAAAACACTGTCAACAGTGTTCTACATTACAAAATTGTGGATCAGTCCCCTAAGTTTCCCAAAGATGGACTCTTCCTCGTCCAGACCTACACGGGGGTGTTCCAGTTAGCCATGCAGTCCTTGAAGAAGCAAGACGCTCCTCAGTACCTCTTGACCGTGGAGGTGTCGGACAAAGGTCAGTGTCACACTCGCTGTCAACAGTGAAAATGCTTGTTTCCCTTTTATTGTGATTTGTTAGGCTGTTGTAATGCCAGGGCGTATTAAAGAAGGATGCTGCTTAAGAGTCCCTGCTTCCTATGTGAAACACAGAAATGTGCAACACAGAGGCACCTGGTCCAATGACAGATCAGGCAACATTGCTGTGTGGGTCCCAGTCCTCCAAGAAGCAGGTGCCAAGAGGCGATTAAATGTACGAGAGTTCTATTAGGAGAAATGCCTCTGAGAAAAAAGTGGGGAGAGATACAGAGAAGGCTGGGAGAACCATCAGACTGTAATATAAGCCTGGCTCTGAGTGAAGGAGATAGGGAAGGAGGGCTGGTGGGGGTGTCAGAGACCACCGAGCACTCAAAGAAAAGTTTGGCAAGGTCATCAGAGAGTCCAAAATTGGACGCTGACCGAGTCCATGCTCTTTAAGAATGGGCATACCTGAGCCTGCCTGCCTTCTTCCGTCACTGGCTGGGGGCAGCTGTGGGAAGCAAGGCTCAGGGCAAATGTGGTGATGGATTACAGAGTGTAGCAGTGGGGCCATCATCCTTTAATGTCCCTGTTGTTGGAGGTTGGCAAGGCACGCTGTCATGGCGACCATCATCATAAACAAAAAATTTAATTGCATTTCCCAATTCTTCCTTTTGGACTCAAAGTATCCTACCGTGTGAAAGTGGAGGAAAATGCATCTTTCGGGAAGCTTGATCTTCTATTAGCTTCTAGTTAGCCACTGGACAATATCAGGAAACGTTCTTCCATACTCCTTGCACAGTTTCCAAGCAAGTGGTTCTTGATTTTTTGGGTCACATGACCCTTTGAAAATCTGAAGAAAACGATGCATTCTCAAACAAATGCAGTCATTCTCAGACAAATGTGCAGACAAAAAAATACATGTATTCTGAGACATACTTATTTTAGGGGCATGCACACTCCAAGGTAAGAATCTTTCTTTGGGTTACAGCTGAATCTTAGATTAGCAAATAGTTCGGTTAAGTGTTATGCTAGGTGTGCCAGGAGGCATAGATTATACACTGAGTGGCCAGGTTATTATGATCTCTGAATGCATAATAATCTGGCCACTCAATGTATATTCTATATAATAAAAGGCTTATATGCAAATTGTCCCCTCGACCAGGAGTTTGACCAGCAAGTAGGCTGGCCAACCGCCCATGTCCCCTCCCCTTGGCCAGGCAGGCCAGACCCCACCCATGCATGAATTCATGCACCGGGCCTCTAATATATATGTATATACACACTGAGTGGCCAGCTTTTATGCGTTCAGAAATCATAATAATCTGGCCACTCAGTGTAAAGGCATGGAGGAAAAAAGGGCGACATTTCACACTGTGCTTCACTTTTTTTTTCCCCTTTACACAGATATTGATACACAGAAGAGGACTAGGGTTTAACAGCCCCCAGTGCAGAATGTTTGAAACTTAGTAATTTGGCAAATATTGGGGGCCTAACATGTGTCTAGCATTCTGTTAAAAGGTACAACAAAAGAGATGATGGATACAATAAGCCACTGTGAATTAACAATCTCACACTGATAGACATCCATTCTGTGAACATTTACCGTGTTTGCAGCACCTTAAGGTACTGAGGATACATGCGTAGATAAGACCCATTGTCTGTCCTGAAGGATCACTCATGATAGAGGAGATGGACATGTGAATAAATAAACTGTAAGAAACATGTGCAAGGTTACCTGTGAAGGAAATGAGTGACTCAGTGGAGGGAGAGAAAGGGTAAAGCTTTCTGGAAGAGGTGAAAGTGCAGGGGGACCCGAAGCAGTTTAAGGCTGGAAGAGCACAGAGTGGAATTCAGATTACATGTTGTCTATGTACCTGAATACGCCTATGGAAAATATATAATAAAATATATGTATACATAAACATATACACTGAGTGGCCAGATTATTATGTGTTGGGAGATCATAATAATCTGGCCACTCAGTGTATGTGTATTGATAAAATCAAACTTTCTAGTATACACCACAGAAAATTAGACACCAGGCTGTAATTAACAGTTTTACAGAAAATCAGGGCAGACTTAGTACTTTGGAGGCCCCCTGCTGGCCCTGTTGAGGTTTGTGAGAGCAGGTCCGTGCACCCCCAATCTTTAGCCATCCTTGTCTACAAATGTTCTGGGGACTAGCCCCAGCTTTAACCAACATTCACTTATTTAGACTTCAATTATGATTAGACGACATGCCCAGGGCATTGAGCAGGAGCTCTGGAGTAAGACTGCCTGACTATATTCGTAAGGATCCCAGCAGGAAATAGAGGGGCCCCCTCAAAAGGAGTGACCAAAAAGAGTCTAAAGAAAGGATTGTTTGTAAAGGTTGTGGGCAAGCTGAAGGAAACCAGCAGGCAGTGTGACGCACAGTGGCCAGCCTTTCCTACCCTAAGGCGTGAAGGGTTGAGGGAAGGGAAGTGGCAAGCCCTGGGCCTGTGGCTATCCACAAGGCTGCTGGCCCTGGGAACTCCACCAAACCTTTTGCCTCCTGCCCTTCCTCCCACTTCCTGCCAGGGCTCCTATTGGCAGAACCCAACTGATACCAAAAGGGCCAGAATGCCTCCTGATGCAGTTCATAAGGTGGGCCTCCCAGACACAGAGCAGGGAGGAGGGCGGGGAGTAGGTGTAGTGGACACAGGGAGCACGTGGGTTTAAATTCTGGCTGGACCACTAGTTCGCTGTGTGACCTTAGTCCGGTTACCTAACTTCCCTATCCTGTGGCTTCCTCATTTGTGAATCAAATGAATGGTAACAGTACCTACATCATGAAGTGAGCAGAAGATAAAAGAAGTCATGCAGGTAAAGCACTTATGCCTGGTACCTAGAGGGTGCTAACAATTTTGTATGATGTCAAGACCTCAGTTCTTTTGTTATCTAGATTTTATACAAAAAATTACTGAGGTCCAGAGACTTTGAGTGACACAATCAAGCTCTCACACATCTGATAAGTGGCAGAGCCAGAATTTGAGCAGTGGGATTCCAGAGCCCAGGTTCTTAATATTTCTAAGATACAGGACATCATGATTGTTAGAATGACGGTGATTCCAACAAAGAACCTGTCGTGTTTTTTCTTATTCGCAATACTAGAGGCCCGGTGCACGAAATTTGTGCACTCGGGGCGGGGGGGGGGGGGGTCCTTCACCCCAGCCTGCGCCCTCTTGCAGTTCGGGAGCCCTTGGGGGATGTCTGACTGATGGCTTAGGCCCGCTCCACCGCTGCTGCACTCAACAACTGTGAGCGCAGCTTCTGGCTGAGCGGCACTCCCCCTGTGGGAGTGCACTGACCACCAGGGGGCAGCTCCTGCATTGAGCATCTGCCCCCTGGTGGTCAGTGCGCATCATAGCGACCAGTCGTTCCATTGTTCAGTTGATTTGCATATTAGCCTTTTATTATATAGGATTTCCCTGGGCACTCCGTTCCCACCCACACGCCATGCTCATCTTAGACCCAGGTTGAAGCCGCTGTCTCTGACTAAGTCTTTGGCTTGTCAAACCTCTTCCTCAAAGCCTGTGTCATTTCCCCAGGGTTCCATGAGCCGCTTCTGGCCCTGCCTTGCCTCCAGCAAGCTGGGTGGTCAGCCATTTGAAGGGGACTAATTATCCCACTTCCTCCCTTACTTGGAGGGCAGGGAGCAGGCACCTGACCCTTCCTTCCCACCAGGGGAGCAGAGGAGATGTAGGACAGTAAGTGCTGGGCTGGTTAGGGAAGGAAAGAGCCGGCTGGGATGCTTGGGGAAGGTTTTCTGGAAGGAGAGGTTTGCATTGGGCTTTGAAGGCACGTCACTGTCAGTAGTTCGGAAAAAGAGGCCGCTTCACAGAGAAGGAACAGTGTGGTTCGAGAACAGCCCTTTCCCTGGAGGGGGCAGGTGGAGGGAAGTGGGAAGCCCAGGCGAACTTCTTGTAGGACTTCCTTCGGCCTCCCTGTGGCCAGCTTGTGGGTGCAGGTGGGGAGCCGAGGATCCTGTTTCCACGCAGATTGCATGTCAACAGCAAAATTGTGACCCCAGCGGTCACTTCACTTGCCAATGTTTTTCTTGAAGGTTCTGATGTTAATGCATGCTTTTTCAGTGGAAACATGTTTGTGATATGACTTTCATTTTCAGATTTCCAGACCCGCTGTCAAGTGCAAATCAACGTTATTGACATCAACGATCAGATCCCCATTTTTGAAAAATCAGATGTGAGTAGTCGTCCCCTGCTGTGTTTTCTTTACTTTGTTCATATCACTTGATCCCTACTTATGGAATCGAGACACAGACAGTATGCAGGGAAAAGGCCACACGTCACAGGTAGCCTTTGTCACTGCATTGGTAACAACCCAGACAGCTTCTCCAGTGAAATTCTTGGGGGAGCAGTCACTGGGATAGTATGTGGGAACGTCTGTTTATAAACTTCTGCCGATGGCTCATTTACTCCAAGGGCTGCTTAAAAGCTGCAGCCACAATCTTTGTCACATTGGAAGGAGTCGAATGGCTACGTGCAGTTGATCATTATATATGTGTGTAGTAGGATGATAAATGGATTACTGCTAGGTTTCAAACAAGCATTTTTAGTAAAAAGTTCAGTATTTGGGATATCGGCAACTTAAACTCATTTTGCAGTATTTGGATAAGAGAAAAGGAGAAGGAAAAAACAAAACAAAACACGAATCTCTGGCGTAAGCCAAGGAAAAAGTCAAGATGTTTGCAAGAATTAGGAGCACTGGGCAGAAAAAGCAGGAATAAAAAGATTCAGTTAAGGACATCAATAAGAATGTTGACTTGTCGATGTGGGCTTTAAACTTGAAGGTAGTTCTATCACTGTTCCCTTAGAGGGGAGGTCTCTGTTTACTTATTCTGGAGCAGAGAGAAGCCCATTTTACTCGTTTGTTTGAAGTCAATTATGAGATAGCCCAGAACCCTGTCCATATATCAAAATGTTCATACATCAAAATGGGGACAAGGCTGTGGCAAAGAAGGGGAGTTGATTTATGCGAGGGTTCAGGGTGGTACGAGGTGTGACTGAACATAACCTGTGTAACGGGCACTGAGGCAAAGATGCAGGAGCTGGAACCATTTGCTTCTCAGCCTCCATGTTCCCATCCTTGTGTTACATCTCGGCAGTGATTTCAAACTGACGGTGAGATCCAGCTTTGGGAGTGTCAGGGCTTGGAAGGGCAAAACGGGTTCTAGAGAATGAGTCTGCTGCTGTCACTGCTCTGGCCTTCTCCTGGGCCCCGGCTAGTTCCCTCTTTGAGATTGAGATCCCCCTCGAAATGATCTGGGGGATTTTCAGCGGAGGAGCGGGAGATGGTCTAGGCCAGTGGTCGGCAAACTCATTAGTCAGCAGAGCCAAGTATCAACAGTACAACGATAGAAATTTCTTTTGAGAGCCAAATTTTTTAAACTTAAACTTCTTCTAACGCCACTTCTTCAAAATAGACTCGCCCAGGCCGTGGTATTTTGTGGAAGAGCCACACTTAAGGGGCCAAAGAGCCACATGTGGCTCCCGAGCCGCAGTTTGCTGACCACGGGTCTAGGCTAGTGATTACGAGCACAAGCTTTAAGTTAGACAGCATGGGTATGAATCCCAATTCTCTGTTCTTAGGTGAGTTTTACCTCTCCAATCCTTTGCTCTTCTGCCGAATGGAGATGATGATACAGCTACTCCGTAGGGCTTGCTGCTTATCTATATTGAGTACTTACTATGTGCCAGGCGCCAGGGACTTCCCATGCATCATCTCTTAATCTTCACAGCAAACATGAAGCAGTCCTGTTATTATTATTCCATTAGACAGATGATGAAACCGAGGCTTAAATAACTTAAGTTAGATAACTTGCTTCAAGTCACCCTGCTAGCAAGTGGCAAGCCTAGGATTTATACTGTTTGACTCCGAAGTTCAGACTCTTAACCACTACTCCTTGGTTGATTGTGGACTAATTAAAATAATGTATGTAGAAGTACCTGCCGCATGATAAGTACTCAATATATAGTGTTTATTTTTGTCCTCACTAATATAATAACTAAGGTTAGTAAATGTATGGGATGTGGCAGTGGGACTCTGTTTGAGAATCCTACCAGTAGCTCTCTGAGATGTGTTTCTGGGTACAATGAGTATCAGTCTATGAGTATGATTGATGTCAAAATCAACGGCAACATATTTAGCCATAGGAAAAACATGTGTGGCGAGTATTGATGCAAACTATGACTTGTGAACGTTCTGAAGCTAAAGAGACAAGCTAGACCTTTGACAGCTAATTATTCTTGATAGCAATGCACATTCTTATTGTTTCCTTCTTAGTACGGAAACCTAACTCTTGCCGAAGACACAGCCGTTGGGTCCACCATCTTGACCATCCAGGCCACGGATGCCGATGAGACGTTTACTGGGAGTTCTAAAATCCTGTATCGAATTACACAGGGAGATGACGAGGGGCGACTGGGGATTGACACTGATCCCCAAAACAACACTGGATACGTCATAATCAAAAAGGTACATGACTCTTTAATGGAATTTGTCTTTTTTCTTCGGTTAATGTCCTTATGGCTATGCAAGGACCTCTAAGCAGAGGTGATGGGTCAGCACTGACCTCTCAGGAGCGAAGGACCCTAGAGGACTCTGTCATTCCTGTCCTCCCAGAGGGCAAAGGCCAGGAACCTAGTTCTGGGTCTGTCATTCGCTGACCAAGTAAGCTTTGTGGGGGGAGGGAGGATTGCCATATAAAATACACAAAACACACGATAAACAATGTAATACTTGGGACAAACTTATACTAAAAAATTTGGTTGTTCATCTGAAATTCAAATTTAACAAGGTGTTCTAGATTTTTATTTGCTAAGTCTGGGTAGGGTGTGTGCTTAGGGCTTCTTCTCCCTTTGCAAATGTGGGGGTTAGACTGGATGAACCCTATGAGCCCTTAAGACTATAGACCTTTTCTTCTAACGTGCCAGCCATCGACTCCTCTTTAAAAAACGACTGGAAATTGATAGATAGCCTTTTAAGGTTGAATAGACACGTTTATCCTTTTTACCCTTTCTCCACCCACCCCTTCCTTTCGGGTCCCATCGTTTGCTAGAACAGCTCAGAGAACTCAGAGAAACACTAACATTTGCTCGTTTAGCATGTGTTAAAGGATATGGTAAAGGATACAGGCCAACAGCGAGATGAAGAGATAGGAAGGACAAGACTGCAGTGGGCCTGAGCGCAGGAGCTTCGGTCCCTATGGATTCAGGGTGCCCCGCCCTCCCAGCACATGCATGTGTTCACCAACCCAGAAGAGATCCTCGTACTTGTGGGATTTTTATGGAGGCTTCCTCATGTAGACAGGAGTGGTTATGAACTCCATCTCTAGCTTCCCTTCTCTTCCCTGGAGGGGATGGTAGGGTGGGGCGAAACGTTCCAAGCTTCTAATCAGGGCTTGGTCTTTCTGGTGACTAGCCCCCACCCAGGAGTTCACCAAGAGTTGCCTCATTAGCACAAAAGACATTTCTATTGCTCGGGGAATTCCAAGGGATTTAGGCGCTCAGTCTCAGGAACTGGGGTCAAAGGCCAAATATAAGAACCAAAGATGCTCTTTGTGCTCTTATCACTGAGGAAATTACAAGGATTTTAGGTGCTTCTGTGCCAGGAACTGAGGGCAGACACCAATATATATATTTTCTATTATTTTATGTGCCCCAAGTGATGCTTAGGATTAAACAAGTTTTATAGAAATGCTGTCCTACTTAGTTTGTACCCAAAGCTCTGGCCTGTCATGTGGTAGATCATGATACCCTTGAGGCCAAGGGGGTGTCAGGAGCAGGAAGGCTATTTCTTTGAGGCCAAGCCAGCGCATCAACATCTCTCCTGGGACTCCATTTCTCAAAATTCAGGGTTTTGTTTTAGCTTTAGTTTTTTAAGATGCAGATTTTGTCACTTCTCCATTTTAGCTGGTCATTTGGAATCCTGGGTACAGGACCTATTTTTCAGCCAGCCCACGCGTCATCTGGAAAAAGAATGCACGGTTTTTTCCCATGTTAACTATCCCCCGTTGCAACTCCGCTCCCTCAGCGCTTTTGTCTGTCTTCAGGTTGAGTCTAAGTCACGAGGTTTGTGCCTTGCAAACCCTGGTGTGCAGAAGAGCAGCTGCGGGCCTGAGCATGTCCTTTCAGCTTATCTGGTGACTGTGTCTCCTAGATGGATGTGAGGCCACCCCAAGAGGCCGTGATGGGTCTCTGGACTTGGCCTTGCAGGCATATCCCTGCATTATGAAGGATGGTACAGATGGTTCGACAGACTTGCCCTTGGTTAAGCTCTGCTGGTTATCATTAGCTAGTTTGCTATCTTTCATTGCTCATGTTTTCCCTGGAGGATTTGGCTCAGTGTTTTTCCTGGTGTGAAAGTTAAGCAGGCTGATCGATGACAGGCGGCTCCTTTTTTCCTTTGTTCTTCCATTCGATAAGGTTTAAGGGGCATTGACATCTTTCTAACTGGTCTCCCTGCCTGAGTCTGGGTCACCTCAAATCCATCCCTCACAGGGCTGCTCCCAGAGGTAACTTTCTAAAACACGAATCTGACCTTGTCAGTCTGGGGCTTACCACCTCTCTCTGCTCCTCAAGGATAAAGTCCCAGCTCTTCAGCTTGACGTACAACGTCTTTTCCACCACCTCTTTCTACTCTCAGCCTCGCATGTTCTGTTCTGGTAACACAGTGGACTTCTCATTTGCTGACGTACCGTCTCATTTCTTTATCCCTCACCTCTGGGAGCCACCGTGATGGGATAGAAATTCAGGGGGGAGACGTAAGACCTGTTTGGTGGGGAGGATGGGAGGTGCCTCCACTGCCTGAGCCCACAGATAGCTACGCTGCCTGCCTGAGCCTGGGCATGGCGGGACCGGCAAGGAACAGAAAACATGTCCTTTGTCCTTATCATGGGTTGCTCTGGGGGCTGCTGCCTTTCTGCTTCATCTGCCAAGATTTCTGCCAATTTGATGCCTTTGCCTTTAGCCCCTGAGATGGGGATTGGGTCTCTGGGTGTCAGAAGCTCCAGCTCCCTGCCCTTCACCCCTGCTCCTCTTTTGGCAGTGATCAAGACCATGTGGTAGTGATCAAGAAGTCATTGTGGGGCCCTAGCTGGCTTGGCTCAGTGGATAGAGCATCAGCCTGAGGACTGAAGGGACCCAGGTTGAATTCCGGTCAAGGGCACATGCCTGGATTGCGGGCTCCATCCCCAGTAGGGGGGTCTGCAGGAGGCAGCCAATCAATGATTGTCTCTCATCATTGATGTTTCTATCTCTCTCTCCCTATCTCTCTGAAATAAAAAAAAACATATATATATATTTTTAAAAAGAGGTCATTGTGGGGCGTACCCTGCGGACAGTGAGTGCTTATCTCTGTGAACAACCTCTCTCTTTACATTTCAGCTGGCTTATCAGATTTTATATCCTGTATATTTGTATTCTGTCCGTTGCTTCTTATTTTCTGTCTCAAATGAATTTGCATCTTCACATACAATGTGTTCTCTTCCATATGAGCAGTCTTTCTATTGAGCTAGAAATCGAGTTGTGATGTTGTGTGTGTCTGTGTGTGCATGGACGAGAGTGTTTTCTGGAAAGTGGAGGTCTTCTCTGGACTCTTTTCTACTGGGGCCCTCTAGGGCTCAAGAAGGACCAAGGCCTCTCATCTTTATGTTTCTTGGCTGATATGCCATGGGTCCTGCGTGCTAAGGAAGAGACAGGACGCAATGATGAATATAACACCATTTATCCTCTCAGAGAACTTATGGACAGTAGAATCTGAAATAGATAATAACGTAATTAGAATCCTGGTTGGGTACCGAGATTGCAGAGGATGTGGAGTTCATCCATTTGGGGATGGAGGGTGGGGATCAGGGAAGCCAGTCTGGAGAGGACAGCACTGAGCCCACTTCTGACTCAGGGGGAGTTTTTTCAAATGTTAAGGAAGGGCAGGCTGAGCTAATGCAATCATGTGTCAAACCTCCATGAGTTTTTCTCTTCACAAATGGATATTAACATTTTTGTTTAATCAATGACATGAATAGATATAAACTGAAGGACTGACAGCTCACCAAGAAGTCCTGGGTCCTGTAGGCATGGGAGAATGAACAAAATAGTGCAGTTTCCATAACCTAGAATGTACCCTCGGGGCTTTTCTTCAGTTCCTTCATCTTT
Source organism: Cnephaeus nilssonii (assembly GCF_951640355.1). Lineage (NCBI taxonomy): Eukaryota > Metazoa > Chordata > Mammalia > Chiroptera > Vespertilionidae > Cnephaeus > Cnephaeus nilssonii. The sequence goes on along the minus strand of NC_137089.1, from coordinate 8,922,357 downwards.
TTGAGGTGCTGGGTACCACTGAGACTCTGATGAAACTACATATACTATCATTAGAAAGAAATCACATCTGCACATATATATAATATTTAGGTTTTGGCTTCTAGGGGTTCACAGATCGCCAGAAGCCCTTTAATCCCAGTTAAGAAGTCCAAGTTTAGGGGTTGTTCCACTCTTTAGGATTGGCAGTTTTCCCCATAGAATCAGGGACTCTGTGCCTTTAGGGAGACCTTCAAAGTCCCATAGAACCAATTGCTTACATCATATTTAAGTCCTTTCTGTGCTAGGTTGTCGCATGTTGTTTACGCCCATTCCTGAAACCTTCCAGAGTTGAGAACTGTTTTTGAAGCACCTCTGTCTGTCTTTCTATGTAGCCCTACTAAAATTCTTCCTCACGCTAAACCCAAATTGTGTGTGTGTGTTTTTTTCAATTCTGGCTCTGTCTGGAATGACCTGGAACAAGAGCATCTATCTTTCGATAATCTCTTCTAACCTCTCCCACTCTCCATGAGTTTAAGGACTTTTACTTCGGAATTTGGGTCCTGAGGTTCCTCTAAAATCGTTCCCCATATAATGGGGACATCTCTAAGCATTTTCCATGCTTGAGAGAATCAATAGGTTTCTGCTGAATGAGTGAAGGAACTGTCCCAGGGTTAGATAAATTTGGGGAGTGCGGCATTGATTGGCTCTTCTAGGAGAGTCTGCATGCATATTAGCACCTTAAAAGCTCTGATAAATCCTGCAGCACAGACTTTGTTCATGGCTCCATTATCATTGTGAGAAGTAGGTGTTTGCTGGCACTGACTCAATGAACTGCTGCTCTGTGAGAGTTTTTAAAGGAGAATAAGGAATGAATCTTATAGGGAACTAGTCATCCCCAAGTTAATTTTCTCTGTGTTTTTTTCCCCCACACACAGCCTCTTGACTTTGAAACAACAGCCATTCACAACATTGTGTTCCAAGCGGAAAATCCCGAGCCTCTGGTGCCCGGTGTGCAGTACAATGCCAGCTCGTTTGCCACGTTCACCCTTTTTGTGACAGATGTGAATGAAGCGCCTCAATTTCCCCTACACATATTCCAAGCAAAAGTCAGTGAAGACGTGGCCATAGGCACCAAAGTGGGCAACGTGACTGCCAAGGATCCGGAAGGTCTGGACATAAGGTAGAGAGCAGGGCTGGGCAAGCCTAGCTGTGCTGTGACCAAGGCCAGCGGGAGGGAAGAAGGGCTGGGGGCAGGGGGAGGGGGGGGGCGCAGAGGACCTGGCCTGACTCCAAGGCTCTCTCCTAAGGGAGCAGCCAGCGATTTGAAGCCATATCCAGTGCACTTGGTGAACTTGACCTTGGTTCCTGCAGGGGTCAGTACCCTGCGTGGGGAGCGGGGGAAATCCAGGCTCAGACAAGTGGGAAGCATGCCAGGTTGCATCCGGCCCACTCACTGCAGGTCCCACTGAGAGCTGGTAAGGTCAGGAGATGGGGTCCAGAGACGGGGCTGCCCAAAGCCAGGTTCTGTGTCTGAACCAGTCCCCATGGCCAAGGTTTGGGGAAGAGTTCCAGCCCAGCCCCTAAAGTCGACGGGAGGTCTAGACAGAGAGAATGAAGCAAAAGCCCAACTGGACAGACTCAGCCCCCTGACACAACTAAGGGAATATTCTGGATGCAGAGTGTACAGGTTCCTTGCCTCTCCAGAGAGTAGGTCTGGGGTAACACGACCCATTCCAGAACACACCTCTGGCGAGGCTAGCGTTCAGGCCAAGGTGGTTAAACAAATGCATGAATCTTAGCAATTCGCAATCTTTTTTTTTAATTTTTCCAGTGCAATAGGATTCACAAAGATTTGCCTTACAAATGTACAATGATCATTAATTTGCCCAAGAAATGTATGTATGTGTATATATCTATATCTGTGTCAACATATATAACCTCTTTAAGGTCACATAGTTAATGAGCACATAAACAGGACTGGAACCCAGATCTTTTGCTTCTATTGTATGACAGTCTCATGGTGTATGGCATAACCAATGTATATGGTTATGGTGACAATTCTTTAAGTTTCTCTAAACATTTGAGGGGAATCTTGTCTCCCAACAAGCACTTGGAATCAGTGCTAAGACCTTTTTTCTGATTGTCAGGGAGTAAAGTTCTCACCTCCTGTTTTAATCTTCTAGTTCATCCCTTCTCTAGTTTTTTAAAGAAGGAAAGTACAGTGGGAGCTGTACTGTATGGTTTGTACAGATACACTCTATATATCAGAGTCATAAAAATTCTGATGGGGGACATGTTTATAATTTTACAACCATTTCTTGTTTAACACATGCTTCTTCCTCCTTCATGAGAATGCTATAAAAATCATTAGACAAAGACAAGAGAATAAAACTTTGCGTTTATGAGTGGGGAAAACAAAGGCATTTAAAAAAACTCTCAGGTAGATCAAGGAGAAGATAGAATGTATATACTATTAAATGAGATTAGAAAGATGAGGAAGAAGACTGAGTAGGACAGCGTCCTGTAAGAAACAGTCTTGGAGGACAAATGAGAAAAGTGTGTTAAGAATAAAGAACAGTGAGCAGTTCAGAGGCTAGTGATAAGCCAGTTAAGAATTCAGATGACTCCAAAGATTTTGGCCTGAGTGAGTTAATTCTTCTCTTTCTCTCAGCTCCATAAATTTATAAACCATCAACACCCCATGGATCCTAATCCAATCCGCCAGTAAAGATTAGAGATTTTTTTCATTGAAATACATCCAGAATGCAAATGCTTCTCATCACTTTTGCCATGGTTCAGGCCACCATCGTCTCTTTTCTGGATTCATCCTTGCCCCACACTGAGTCTATTTGCTACAATCAGAATAGTCCTTTTAAAAGGAAATCAGATCACATGACTCCTCTGAGAGCCCTCCAAAGGGTTTCCATCTCTCTCAGGGATGAAATCCTGATTACACAGGGTTTCTTGTGCAGCACCTGCACACACAGCCCAACACAGTGCTTGGCATATAGAATATACTGTAATTGGAAAAAAATAATTTGCTGAACTAACACATCATAATTTTGTAATCATTATCTTTTCTTGAGCATGTAGATTGTTTTCAGTATTTTTTATTATATAAAACTAGAGGCCCGGTGCACGAAATTCGTGCACTGGGGGGAGGGGGAGGGGTCCTTCAGCTCAGCCTAAGCCAGCAGTCGGACATCCTTAGTGCTTCTGCAGAGGCGGGAGAGGCTCCTGCCACCGCTGCTGCGCTTGCAAGACATGAACCCGGCTTCTGGCTGAGCTGTGCTCCCACTGTGGGAGCACGCTGACCACCAGGGGGCAGCTCCTGCATTGAGTGTCTGCCCCCTGGTGGTCAGTGCATGTCATAGCGACTGGTCAACCAGTCAACTGTCTGCCCCCTGGTGGTCAGTGCACATCATGGTGAGCAGTTGAGCGGCCTTAGCATATCATTAGCATATTATGCTTTAATTGAATGGCCGACTGGATGACCAGACACTTAGCATATTAGGCTTTTATTATATAGGGTGTTTTGCATATTTGTATGCATGTAATTCTTTTATAACTTCTATTAAATTGTGGGGGTTTTTATTGAGGGAAAATTTCCAGAAGTGAAATGCTTTGGTCTAAAAAGGAACAGCCTTATGGCTATGATGTGTTGCTCCACAAAGGGCTGTACCAATTGTTTTTCCTGTGGTTCTAGGCTTGTCTCTCTCAAATTCATCTAACACACCTGCCCATGAGTTCCACTGGTAACACCAATATGACTGGGTTGCCTTCCTGCTGAACTCCATTCCAAGGCTGACCATTGCTTCCCATGATCTGGCTCGCTCCAGGCCCTCTGGCTTCGTCTTTTCCATCCACTGCTTCCCATTTTTACCCCGACACTGCTGGAGCGTCTGGCTCCCACACGGCAAGCTATTCCTTGGCCTCAGGCCATAGCGCGGCAATCCCTTCGGCTTAAAGCAGCTTCCTTTTCTTGCCTCAGCTAGCATCTACTCCTTCAGAAAGGCTGCTCTGATTCCCATGAGCTTCTCTGGGGCTCCATAGGGCCCCTTTCACTGTCTTTACCGCTTTCCCTTGGAGTTATTTATCTGTGTCTGTCTCCTCTCCTGGCCTGAGAGCCCCTTTTGGTAACCTCCCGTCTGCCTGAGATTTGCTGAACACTCAGTAGGTGTTTGTTGAATGAGAGAGTTCATGAGGCCACCAGTGGCCTCTGAGAACCCACCCATTCCCACAACGTCTCCACCGCTGGGTGCTCAGGTTTTCTTAGAAGGGTGGTTCGCTAACCCGTTTTAAAAGCTGGTCCCAGGCTGTTTTCATTGGAATTCTTTGATTGCCGGAAAAGTTTGTTTTTCCGCCCGAGTTTGCGGCTATACATTTTCTAATGAAACAAGTACAACTACCACTTTGTAAAGATGAGCAAATCCCCGTGTTGAAGACGGAAGCTAGGCAAATAAAGCATTAGTAGTATTACATGATGACCTTAGAAATATGCCGTAAATAACACGCCAGGGATAATGTTGACGTAACAGCATAGCGATGCATGAAGTGCCCTCCCGTTTCCACATAAAGTAACGCGGGCTTTCCTTTGCTCTTTTCCCTTCGTGAAGTTATTCCCTGAGAGGCGACGCGAGAGGCTGGCTCAGGATTGACCCTGCCACTGGCGAGATCTTCAGTGCGGCTCCGCTGGACAGGGAAGCTGAGAGTCTGTATCGCGTACAAGTGGTGGCAACTGAAGTAGGTGAGCAAAAAAAAAAAAAAAAAAAGTAACAAGTTAACAGGGGATGCACCAGTAGAAGGAGGAGGGAGGGAAAGTGAGTGGGTCAGATTGTCAGAATGTCTTGGAGTGGAAGAACAAGAAGGGTACAGAAGTGAAGGGAGTCCTAGCTGGTGTGGCTCAGTGGATAGAGCGTCAGCCTCAGGACTGAAGGGTCCCAGGTCCGATTCCGGTCAAGGGCACATGCCCAGGTTGTGGGCTCGACCCCCAGTGGTGGGGCATGCAGGAGGCAGCCAATCAATGATTCTCTCTCATCATTGATGTTTCTATCTCTCTCTCCCTCTCCCTTCCTCTCTGAAAGCAATAAAAATATATATACTTTAAAAGTGGAGGGAACTACTTCCTGGTTTTGTTTCAAGATGAGAACCGCCTGTGCTGAGCACCTGCGGGGGTGCCTACAGGCGGCCAGGGCTCCTGGGTGCTTCCTGAAGGGTCACAGCTCGAGGAAGGTCCCCGTGTGCCCGCCCCACTGCCCACCTGCTCCATAGAGCTTGGGGTTCTCCTGGAAGTGGGCTCAAACCGTTGCCTGGCTGGCCTACACTGTTCATTTCTCCTTCCACCTTAAGTGGAACACCTCCTCCTTTCTGAGGCAAACTGTGCTACTCGGTGTTCTCGCTTTGCTGTGTGCCAGACCCCCCTGAGGAGCTCGCCTTCTGACTCTGACGCCGTAGGCTTGGGGGCCCTGGGCATCCACCTGGGTTTTGATGAAGCAGGGTGAACTTTGGAAAGACTTATTATTTACACTAGTAGCCCTGCGCACGAATCCATGCGCTAGTAGCTCTCTGGGCGCCTGGCCGCTCCGCGCCTGCTGCCCAGAGGCTCTCCAGAGGCCCATTCGTGGCCGGGTGTGGAAAACTTGCCTCATCGCCGCAGTGACGAAACAAGCATTCCGCCAGGCCACTCATGCTACCCGCTCTTAGCCCCCCCGGGACTGGGGGACTCTGGCAGGGCTGAGAGGACTGGGCGCCACCATCTTGTGGCTATGGGTGCCACCATCTTTGTGACAGAGTGACAGTTAATTTGCATATTACCCTTTTATTAGATAGGATAAGCCAGGGGTGTTTGGATTGTCCTTGTGTAACCTTTGCATCTCATTTGATTCCGCTGGGGTGGCATATATTACCCACTAGTTATAAATGTGGACTTCCAGGGAATTTTAAAAATTAAAATTAAAATAAACTCACAGAAATAATATGCTTACCAGTGAGAAGAGTGGTGATTAAAACATTGAGTTTCTTTGCATTTAAATGGAATTTTTCAACTTAGAGGAGGAAGTCTGTTGATCTGATGCTGATTAGAGCCTCTAATTAGTAGATAGTAATTATATCTGCTTGGTTTACGCCCCCCCCCCCAAAAAAAATAATGAGAATTGAACAAATTATGACCAAATAAACACAGTTTTAGACCAAAAAAAACTTTTAAAATGTGAGGCCCAGGGTTGGGAGCGGGAATGGAGACCATTGCAGTAGGTGGGACTCATAAAAATGTTCCTCACCAGGGAAAAGATGAATAAGAACAAAGCACTGCAGTCAAGTGGAAGCAGCGAGAGGAGAAAGGCAGCAGCACGTGCCGCATTCGGAAGGGATGTGTGCAAGCAACAGCCTCTTGCTCCTTTCTAGTTATGCACACGCACATGCCACTGTCACACTGTATAGGCATTTAACTATTTAACTATTTAAAAAAAAATATATATATATATATATATTAAAGAGGATGGGAGAGGGAGAGAGAGAGACACACATGAATGATGAGAATCATTGATGGGTTGCCTCCTGCACGCCCCATACTGGGGATCGAACAAGCAATCCAGGCGTGTGCCTTGACCGGGAATTGAATCATAGCCTCTTGGTTCATAGCTCAACCACTGAGCCACATGCCTGGGCCATGCATTTAACTCTTGATTTAACCGATTGACCGTAGGAAGTTTCTGGCTGGGCCTTCCTGCTGTGCATTCTGCTGCAACATACCGCGGGGGCAACACTTCACTCTCATGTGCCCTAAAGGCCTTGCCCATTGAGCAGATGGATGAATCAAAACCAGGTTCACCACCCTGCTCCAATTTGCAGTTGGCGTCCCTGACATAATGGATGAAATGACCCCCAGAGCACAGCAGCTTTTGCTTCTTTGGTTAAGTGTAGTCAGGGACACAGAAAACATTTGAAAAGAAAAGCAAGAAGACAGGGATCACGGGACTTGAAGTGGGTTGGAGCTGGAGATTGTAGAAACAGTATCTGTGTTGAAGTCGGGGAGAATGAGAGCAGTGTCTTTGTGTTGCACTGACAGCCGTGTTTGAAGCGCTCAGTGTGAGAACTTGCTCCTCCTGCAGCACTGTGGGGTAGGTATGTTAATGACCATGTTTTACGGATGAGGAAACCAAGGCACCGAGCAGCTACGCAGCTTGCTCACGATCACATAGCTACCAAGCATTTAGGCTACCGAGTCCAAGTGTCTCACCACCCTCCCAGAGTGAGTAACTGTTGTGCAGCCCTTCACTCTTTCCTAAGAACACGGCCTGACGCTCTATCCACTGAGCCACACCAGCTAGGACTCCCTTCACTTGTGTACCCTTCTTGCTCTTCCACTCTAAGATATTCTGACAATCTGATCCTCCCAGAGCCACATGCATTACAGCCGAATAACCGAGGCTGAGAAACCATAAAGGGCATGCCTGAGTCAGTGGTGTGGAGCAATGGAAGGGGTGGGCTCTGACGGCAGACCTGGGCTGGAAGCTCACCTTGCTGTATGACCTTGGGCCGGTCACACACCTTCTTTGGGCCTCATCCTTCTACCTGTACATGCGAATCAGAGCCGTTGTGAAGTAATGTCTATAAGACATCAGCACATCAATCTGATTATTATCATGAAGGCTTTTAACCGGGTCTGATTCTAAACGCTTGTCATCTTTCTGCTACCTCAATATACCCAACTACTTGAATTGTAATGAGAAAAAAAAAAAAAAAAAAAAGGAAAGAAATATCCTTTCTTATTAAGAGGAAGTGAGAGAGCTGATATTCATTTTCAACCACTCCATTCCCTAGGTGGGTCCTCCTTGAGCACCACAGCGGGGTTCCACCTGGCCCTGACGGACGTGAATGACAACCCCCCGCGGCTAGCGAAGGAGTACACGGGCTTGTTCTTCTGCTACCCCCTCAGCGCGCCCGGAAGCCACATCATCGAGGCCACGGACGATGATCGGCAGCCATTTCGGGGTCCACAGTTTACATTTGCCCTTGGCAGCGAAAGCTTACAAAACGACTGGGAGATTTCCAAAGTCAATGGTGAGTTGTCAAACGCACGTGGAGAAAGGCGCTGGTGGGTGATGACATTGGCTTGTATTGGCCTCGATGGGCCTGCAGCCCTCAGCACAGGGCATTCTCCCAGGCTCCAGGGAGGAGCCGCCTGCTCTGGCAACTGGCAGAGGGGAGAAGCCCCAGGCTTAGGAGGGAGGGAAGATGGCTAACACACAGCCATCCCCCGTAGCATATGGAGACGGATAGTTGGATACTAGTAATCTGAGCAGCATTTGCAAAATTTCCAGTGGCAGCTGAGAAACAGATTTCATACTGATGTTTAAAAACAGCTTTATTGAAATACTAGAGGCCCGATGCAGGAAATTCGTGCAAGAGTATGCCTTTCTTCCCCCCCCCCCCCCGCTTCCCCCCCCACCCCCCCCACCCCCCACTGCTGGCACTGGCTTCCCTCTGGCACCCGGGACCTGGGCTTCCCTCACAGCCCTTGTTTCATCTGGAAGGTCGTCCGGAAGGATGTCCGGTCTAATTAGCACATTACACTTTTATTATTATAGATAATTGACATACAATAAGCAGCACATATTTAAAGCATACAATTTTATAAAAATTGACATATGTGAGCACCATTGAATGCAGTCAGCACGATCAGGATAAGACCCCCTCCCCCCAAAAAAGTCTTACATGCTGTTAGAGTCCCCATTTTCAGCCCACTCTGCCTTTCCCCCATCACCAGGTAACTACTGATCTTCTTTCTATCTACTATAGATTAGTTTGCCTTTTCAAAAATTTTATCAAGCCTTGACCAGTTTGGCTCAGTGGATAGAGCCTCGGCCTGTGGACTCAAGGGCCCCAGGTTCTGTTCCGGTCAAGGGCTTGTACCTTGGTTGCGGGCACATCCCCAGTAGGAGTTGTGCAGGAGGCAGCTGATCGATGTTTCTCTCCCAACGATATTTCTAACTCTCTATCCCTCTGCCTTCCTTTCTGTGAAATATCAATAAAATATATTTTTTTAAAAAGAATTTTCTCAAAATAAAGTAATACAATAAGTAATCTTTTTTCATCTGGCTAATTTCACTGAGCATATTTATTTGGGGTTTCAGCCATGTTGTTGTGTGTATCAATACATCTTTTTTTTTTAATTGCAGAGTAGCATTCCATGGCATGACTCTATCACAATCTGTTATTCACTCACTAATTGATTGTCATTTAGGTGACTTCCAATTTTTGCTGTTACAAACGAAGCTGCTACGAACATTTGTGAACAAGTATTTTGTTGGAGCACATACTTTCATTTTCTGGTTAAATATCTAGAAGTACAATGCTGGGTACTGTGGTAGCTGTACGGTTAAATTTTTAATTTAAGGAACTGTCACATTGCTTTCCAAGTAGTCTAACATTTTAAAGTCCCACCAGTGTGTTAGAGTCCTCAACATTCTCCTTAATACTTGCTATGCTCAGTCTTTTTAATTTTAGCCATTCTAGTGGGAGTGTAATGGTATTTCATGATGGTTTTAATTAATATTTCCCTAGTGACTAATGATGTTGAGCATCTTTTCATGTACTTATATGCCATTCATATATCTTCATTGGTGAAGTGTCTGGCCAAATATTGTGCCCATTTTTTTTTAATTGGCTGTTGGGCATCTATTGTTGAGTCATCAGCATTCTTTGTATAGTAAAGGTACAAATTATCTGTCAGGTACATGTTTGCAAACATTTTCCCCCAGGCTGTGGCTTGCATTTTCATTTTCAACAGTGTGTTTTGCAGAACAGATTTAAGATTTTTGATGATATCTGACTTTTTTCCTTGTATAGTTGGTGACTTTTGATGTGATGTTTAAGGAATTTTTGCCAAACTTGAGGTCTCTATAATTTTCCAATTTTTCCCCCAAGGGTTTTATAGTTTTGGGTTTTATAGTTTTATCTTTTACATTCAGCTCTACGATTGATTTCAAGTTAATTTTAGTACATGGTGCATGGTAAAGGTCCAGGTTCATTGTTTTTAATATGGCTAATTGTCCTAACATTATTGAAAATATTCTTCTCACATTGAATTGCCTTGGCAGCTTTATCAAAAATCCAGTGACCACACACACACACACACATATGTGGATCTATTTCTGGATTTCCTTTTCTGTCTCATTGATCTCTTTGTCTTTATACCAATACTGCACTGTTTTGATTACTGTAACTCTATAATAAGATGAAATCAAGTAGTGTAATTTTTCCAACTTTGTTAATTTTTGAGATTATTTCATCTATTGTAGGTCACTATACATTTTAGAATATAGTTTATCAATTTCTACCAAAAAAGCTGATGGAGATTATGATGGGGATTGTGTGAACCTGTAGCTGAATTTGGAGGACAATTAACATCGTAACAGAATTGAATCTTCTACCCATGAACATGACATATGTCTCCTTTATTTAGGTCTTTCTTAATTTTGCTGGGCAATATGTTTTAATTTTCAGTGTATCGTCTTTGCAAATGTTCCCCTAAGCATTTCATATTTCCACCTAAGCCTGGTATTTAAAATATTTTAGTTATTAAGTAGTTTCAGGCTTAAGGAATAGAATTGATGATTTTTGTGTGTTATTCTTGTATCTTATAACGTTGCTGACCTCATTATCAGTTCTTTCTTGTTTTTAGATTCCAAAAATTTGCTACATATACAATCGTGTTGTCTGTACATAAGAACAATTTTATTCCCTTTCCAATCTGAATGCTTTTATTTATTAATTTTGCTTTATTGCTGGCTAAAACCTTCAGTACAATGCTGGATGAAGGTAGCGAGAGAAGAGATACCTTGGCGTGTTCCTGACCTTAGGGAGGAAGCATTCCTCGTTCACCATCACGTCTAAAGTTAGCTGTGGGTGTTTGTAGATGCCTTTTATCAGGTGGAGGACTTTCTCTTCTCTTCCTAACTCTCTGAGAAGGTTGTTTGCTTTTTAAAAATTAGAAATGGGTGTTAAAATTTTCAAGTGCTTTTTTTGCATCTATTGAGATGATTGTATGGTTGATTTGTGTGTGTGTGTGTGTGTGTGTGTGTGTGTGTGTGTGTGTGTGTGTTTTAATCTGTTAATTGGTGAATCAACTTTGGGACGTAAACCAGTTCCTAGGATAAAGCCCACTCGGTTGTGAAATATTTTTTTATATTGTTGAATTTGATTTAGTAAAATTTTAAGAAATTTTACATTTATATTCATGAGGCGTATTAGTCTACTTTTTGTGGGGGTAGTGTCTTTGTCTGGTTTTGATGCCAGAGTACTGCTAGCTTCATAGAATGAGTGAGGAATGTTCTTCTCTTTAATGATCTGGTACCGTTTGTATAAAAACAAATTTTTTTCTTCCTTCAAATTTGGTAGAATTTACCAGTGAAGCCATGTGGGCCTGGAGTTTTATCCACAAATACAACTTCTTTAATAGATATAGGGCTATTCAAGTTATAGACTTCTTCTTGGTTGAGTTTGTAGTTTATATCTTTCAAATAATTTGTCTATTTCATTTGATTTATTTAATTTATTGGCACAACTTATTTGTAATATTATTTTATTATTCACTTAATATCTTTAGGCTTTGTGGTGGTATGACCTCATTTTGATACTGGAAAATAATGTCTCTTTTTTTTCGCTGACCAATCCAGCTAAAGGCTATTCATTTTATTGATATTCTCAGAGAACCAGCTTTTGATTTCATTGATTTTCTCTATTGTGTTTTTGCTTTGTATTTCATTGCTTATAGATATATATCATTTTCTTTATTCTTCTTATGCTATATTTAACTTGTTCTTGTATTATTTTCATTATGGTGGAAGCTGAGGTAATTAACTGGAGAATTTCTTTCTTTGTTAATATAGGCATTTGGTGCTATAAACTTATCTTTTAGTGTCACTTTAACTGCATTCCACAAAGTTATGTATTGTGTTTTCATTTTCATTCAGTTTAAAATACTTTCTAACTTTTTTTAAAAAAAAATTTAGATTTCTTCTGTGACCCATGAGTTATTTAGAAGTGTGTTATTTAGTTCCCCAATATTTGAGTATTTTCTGTATCTTTCTGGTTATTTTCTAACTTAATTCCTTAGTGACCAGAGAACATTTGACTGGAATACATTTCAATTTATTGAGCCTTTTTTTGTTTTGTTTTTTCAGTACTTTAAAGATTTCTCCACTGTATTCTGGATTGCATTTTTTCCTTTTTGTTCCCTTGAATGTAATGTGCCTTTTTACTCTGGATGCTTTTAAGATTTTTCTCTTTATTACTAACTTTAAGCAATTTGATTATTATGTGCCTTTTCATAGTTGTTGTGTGTTTTTTTCTTTTCCCTGAGATTTGCGGATTGAGAATTTAGTTTTTATTAAATTTGGGGTTGGGGAAATTAGCAATAATTTCTTCAAATATTTTTTCTTTGTAATTCAGTGTTCATGGCAACTTTATGAACATAACTACTGGGGATTATGATAACTGACTGTATTTAGTATTCGTTTCTACAGAGAAATCATAAACTGAGGACTTGAAAAACGCATGAACTCTTTTTGACATTATGGAAGGTACATGTGGAGTGGGATACTTTGGGTAGTTTAACTCAGACTTAACCATTTTCCAGTCCCCTCTGTATGTGATTCGAATATGAGCTTGATTCCTGCTGATCTGGGTACTGAAGCTGCCATTCATTTTACTCCTATTCTGACAGGAACTCATGCTAGACTCTCCACCAAACACACCCGCTTCGAGGAGAGAGTTTATAATGTCCCAATCCGCATCAATGATGGGGGTCAGCCACCCTTGGAGGGGACTGTCTCTTTACCAGGTGGGTATTTTGCTGCAGGCAACCTGGGATAGTGTCTGTTCCCACGGGGAGGTGGAAAGAATTGTCACCTTTGAGATGAGATTCTGCCCTTGTTTACTTAAAAACTTAAACTACCAAATCCTGTTCTGCTTTTCAGTCACTTTCTGCACGTGTGCGGAAGGGCGGTGTTTCCGGCCAGTAGGTCACCTGCCTGGGATCCCTACTGTGGGCTCGACAGTTGCCATACTCCTGACCACATTATTGGTCATTGGTGAGTGTAATCTCTCAGATTCAAGGATTTCTGTTCTGGTCCTTAGAAACATTAGCTCACCTAAGGGTCTGCTCTAGTGGCTGGTCAAATGGCAACCTAGGCTACAGCCAAGAATATAGATCACCAGTAAACCATATCAAACCCTCCTGGTTGGAGGTACTGTTTTAGTATCACCCTCTTCCTTTCATTGCCTGATTGGTTGCTTTGGGAAATATGAGGCTTTAAAGCGTAAATGTTGGTGTGTAATTATAATCCATGGTAATCTATTGTGACCCTCTGTATTTCTGTGGTTTCCGTTGCATCGTCTCCTTGACATCTGATTTTATTGATTTGGGCCACTTCTCTTTTTCTCTTTGAGAATATGGGTGAAGTTTTATCGATTTCGTTTCTTTTCAAAGAACCACCTCTTTTTAACTTTTTTCTTTAAATCCCTATTTCATTTTATTTCTGCTCCGATCTTCATTATTTTTTCCTTCTCTTTGCTTTGGGTTTGTTCTTCCTTTCCTAGTTCATTTGGGTTTAGAGTTAGATTTTGTACTTTTACTTGAGATTTTCTTTTCCTTTTTAAGTCCGCCTTTATAGCTGGGAACTTCCCTCTCAGAACTACTTTTGCTTGCATCCCGTAAATTTCAAAGAGTTGTGCTTTCATTTATCTCAAGATAGTTTCTAATTTCCTATTTGATTCCTTGGTAGTTTAGACGCATGTTGGTGAGTCTGTATGTATTTGTGTTTTTTTCCAGTTTTATCACCCCTGTAGACTTCTAGTTCATGCCGTTGTGGTCAAAAAAGATGCCTGATATGATTTCAGTCTTCTTAAGTTTATTGAGACTTGTTTTGTGATCTACATGTGTTCTATCCTGGGGAATGTCTCATGTGCACTTAAAAATATATATATGTTAACATGTATCTATTAAGGTAATGTGGTCTAATGTGTCCGTTAAGGTCAATTTTTCCTTGTTGATTTTCTCTCTGAATGATCTATTCATTGATGAAAGTGGGGTATTAAAGTCCCTACTATAATTGTATAACTGTCGATCTCTCTTTTTATGTCAGTTAGTATTTATTTACATATTTGGGTGCTCCTACATTAGGTGCATAGATGCTTACAAGTGTTACATCCTCTTGTTGGATTAAGCACTTTATCATTATGCGATGCCCTTCTTTGTCACATCTCACAGTCTTCGTTTTAAAGTCTATATTGTCTAAGTGTTGCTACCCCAGCTTTCTTTTGATTTCCATTTGCATATGTCTTTTTCCATCCCTTCACTTTGTCTGTTTATATTTAGATCTGAAGTGGGTCTTTTGTAGACAACATTATGTATAGGTCTCGATATGTTTTCCTTTCAGCCACCCTCTGTCGTTTGATTGGAGCATTTAGTCTATTTATATTTACAGTAATTATTTTGATAGGTATGTGTTTCTTGCCATTTTGTTTGTTGTTTTCTAGTTATATTTGTAGTTCTTCTCTGTTCCTTTCTTTTTCTCTTGCTTTCATCCCTTGTGATTTGATGAGATTTTTTAGTGTTATATTTAGATTTCTTTCTCTGTTTTTGTGTATGTCTATTATAGGTTTTTGGTTTGTGGTTACCATGAGATTATATAATCCATATCATAAAAGGACTGTAATGGTATCACGACCAAACAAGCTGCGGCTCTCGCGGTGGGCGGGGCAGGGTGCTGGCGGCATCCGAGGATCATGCGGGGTATTGCAGGGCAGTGGATATGGCCCTGATGGCAGACTAGGCCTAGGGGACCCTACACACGCATGATTTAATCGTGCGCTGGGCCTCTAGTAGTATATAATAGTCTATTTTAAGTTGTTGGTTGCTTAAGTTCAAATGCTTTCTAAAAGTACTACATCTCTATCCCTCACCCATTTTATGTTTTTGGCATTATATATCTTTCTTTGTGTGTGTATGTTTGTATCTCTTAACTAATTATTGTTGATATAAATGATTTTACAACTTTCGTTTTTTAACATTTATATTAGTTTTATAAGTGGTTGATCCACTAGTTTTACTACATGTTTGCCTCTGCTAGTGAGATTTTTTCCTTTTATATATTTTCTTATATCTAGTTTTGGCCTTTTTTTTTCTGCTCACAGAAGTTTTTTTAATATTTCTTGCAATGCCAGTTCAGTGGTGATGAACTCTTTTAGCTTTTGCTTGTTTGAGAAACTCATTTTCTCTCCTTCAATTCTGAAGGATAAGATTATCTGGTAGAGTATGTCTTGGTTATAGGTTTTTCCTTTCATCACTTTAAATATATTGTGCCACTCCCTTCTGGCCTGCAAAGTGTCTGATGAAAAATCAGCTGATTGTTTTATGGGGATTCCTTTGTATGTAACTTTTTTTTCTCTTGCTACTTTTAAGATTTTCTTCTTTGTTTTTAACTTTTGACATTTTAATTATGATGTGTCTTCATGTGGGTCTCTTTGGGTTCATCATGTTTGGGATTGTCTGTGCTCCCTGTTCAAGGGTGGGGAATGTCTGGCCCACAGGCCGTGTAAAGCCCTCGAAATCATTTGGTCTGACCCTGCCAAGGCATTAGGGGTGAGTTAATTAAATGTTTGACAAACTATAGAAGGCTAATTTATAAGTTGACAATTTTGTATGGCCCACGAATGATGTTATAAATATCCAAATGGCCCTTGGCAGAAAAAAGGTTCCCCACCCCAGCTTGGATATCTGTTTCCATTGCCAGGCTAGGGAAATTTTCCAGCCAATATTTCTTCACATAGGTTTTCTGTCCTCTTTCTTTTCCTTCTGGAACCTCTTTAATGCAAACGTTAGTAAACTTGATGTCCCAGAGGTCTCTTATATTCTCCTGATCATGTTTTTTTAAATTCTTTTTTGCTGTTTTAATTGGGTGATTTCCATTACTTTGTCTTCTATATCACTTACCTGATTTTTTTAAATTAGCTAATCTGCTGTTGATTCCCTCTGTGCATTTTTTCATCTCAGTTTATTGTATTCTTCAGTTCTGATTGGTTCTCTTTTACATTTTCTATCTTTTTGTTCCTTCTGTGTATACCCATACTTCTCCTGAGCTCAGTGAGCATCCTATGATCATTACTTTGAACTCTATCGGATAGATTGCTTATCTCCATTCATTTGGTCCTTTTTCTGGGGTTTTATCTTGTACTTTTGTATGGAACATATTCCTCTGTCTCCTCATTTTGCCTAAGTCCCTGTGTTTATTGTACATATTAGGTAGACCAGCCATGTCTTGCAGTATGGAGAGTGCCCTTATGTAGAGGTGTTCTGTGGGGCCCAGTGGCACAATTGTCATGATGACACTGGTATGTGGGACAGACCCCTGGCTCAGCTGGATGTGGTGTTCAGTTGCGACTGCTGCTGATGCACTGATGTAGCATGTAGGCCTCTGGTGTGGGTGGCAGATGTGTGTGGGGGTTAGCGCCCCCCCCCCCGCCCCAGATTGGGGCACTGCTTTGGAGGGGCTCCAGAGCCACCAGGGGCCACCTGCCAGGGTCCTTGCTTTACGTTTCTAAATGGGTCTCTGAGCATCCCGTCTTTTCTGCCATGATTTCTCCCGTGAACTTAACTGCCACATTAATTAAAAAACAACAACTCCCTTTTCCATATTGGTCTCTGACTTATAGTACACATTTAGTGCTAAAAGGCACAATGTAATTTTGAAGGGGTTCAGAGATGGGGGAAATCTCAGAGGTTAGATAGTCTCAATCTGGAGCCATGAGGAAGGTGACAAGGAAAAGGTGATATTTGATGTGGACACAGTGAAAGTGGGCTTTAGGCAGGTGAACACGTCTGAGAACAGCTTTCTGGTTGTTCTGATTGGACTATTTCTTCTGTGGAGAGGGATGAACGACTGGAATCAACATTTATTGACGATGTACAAAGTTCAGGAACTCTGTCTGATGCTTACACACTTAATTTTCAGAATAGTGCAGGCATTAGATTCTATATTCTTTGATAGAGACCAAGCAATAGCTACCAGCTTAGATATGATTTAGGACTTGGTGCATACTTACTGACAATAAGAAAAGTGATAAGCTTACTTATCCAAGAAGGTCAAGGCCTACAATCCCCTTTTCACCAAGACAAAACAATTTTGTTGAACCACAAGCATAAATGAAGTTGTATGAGTCACTTCTTCCTACCAGGGTACTTATTGCTTTATAAATAAATGTGACAATATATTTTAAGATTCCATCTATTTGACCCTGAGTTTTCTCTTTCAGGTATAATTTTAACAGTTGTGTTTATTCGAATGAAGAAGAATAAAGGCAAAGATAATGTTGAAAGTGCTCAGGCATCTGAAGTCAAACCTCTGAGAAATTGAATTTGAAAAGGAATGTTTGTACAAGTGCCATTTGGATAACACCACCATTTAACCCCATAGTTTTTGCTTTTTATCCAACATATGCACTATAATTTTTTACAGATATGCCTTCTTGCCCTTTAATATTTTATTACTTTTAGGTATTTTGTGTGCTATAGACATCAGAGATATTTTCCATTTTCTCATGACACTTTTCCTTCTGCAAAAGCCTTAGCTATTTATCCCAAAACAAAATATATGTGTTTTTCCCCTTTAGGGAAAGATGGGATGATGAAATAGCCTGGTTTTTTTTGTTGTTGTTGTTTTTTTTTCTTCATCAAGGAGATTTATCAGTCATCCACCACAGAACTTCCTGGACTCAATTTATGCTTCTTATCCATTTGTCTCCCTCCTTTCTCCTTTAGTATTTCACTAATTTAAAAACATTTGTTGGAGAAAAAAAACAAAGTGAAGTTTTATTTAAAATTAAAAGATGAACTTTGTCCCTTAGTTTGAACAGAAACTCTTGGGTGTTGTTAGCCTTCTGTAGTTCAGTGTGGCTTTGTGTTGCTCTTCGTTTGAGGTTCTTCTACTTGGGAGTGCTACAAGCCCTCCACCGACCACATAGAAGCCCACGGCAGAAACAACCACTGGCTGGGTTTACGTACTACCTGCTACACTTGCATGCTGCCCATGTTTTCTTTCTGTGTATATTAATAAAGTTTTGGTTATTGTATATTTAATGTGTGGAGGAAAATAAGGAAGCTTGAAAGAAGTGGTGACAAAGATCAAGAATAAATGTTGGCTGTGGTTGGTTTTGTTGCCCGAATCTCTTTGGTTCTGTTTCCTCGTTCTTTGCATTTGTTGGGAAAAGGGCTGGATCACAGTGGTTACCTGCTGTTTATCAAAATTGCCTTCCACGTAGAGTTAGCACAAGAGGAGGGGTCTACAATGAAGTAACATTTCACTGCTCTTGTGACCATGGGATGGGTTTAAGGCAAATATGCTAGAAAATTTAAAATTTAAATGAGAACCTTAAAGATTTGGGAGCATTTCTCGTCCCAGAGCTGTTTTCTGACTCCTGATTTGAGCCTTGAAAGCATTTGACGTTACACAACCTCTCAGAATTTTCTGAAAAGAACTCATATCTAAGAAAGGTGCTCTTACAGTAATGGTTAAAGCAGGCCATGGAGTTATATTTTTCATAAATAATCCTGCTTGTGGGTTCCTATTCTTAAAGTAAAAAAAGTGAAAACCAAAGAAAATATTCAAACTCTGTTTCTAAGACTTCAGTATTACTTCCTTGTATCCCGTGCTTTAAACTCTACCTGTGTTTTGTTTTGTTGTTGTTTTCCACAAGAGGTGATTGGGAGTCTCATGATGGGTGAGGCTCTCTCCTGGATCTCCACACATTAAAAGACAAACCAAAGAGAACAAAATCCAGAAACACCAAAAGCATATTTACTTCACAAATGATTCCCCCACCTAAGGGATAGTCTAACATCCTTAGCAGCTTCTATAGAGATTTTTGCTTGTGTGTTATTGACCAAGAGTGACTGTGACCTGACATTTAGGTCACTTAAAAAAAAACTACATTATTGCTTGTCCTGCTTATTTTCAAGAAATAATATTATCATTACTGAAAGACCAAGGCATTCCCAAGGCCTTTGATTTTGGTTTTGGGTTTAAGTCTGCTGAGATGGGCTCAGGAGGTCTCTCCTGCCTCAATTTAATTATGTCTTCTCTGGACCAACTTGTATCACCTAATAATAGGCTGAACACATGGAACCTTTTAATCTAAAATCATTGATTAATATTCATACTTCTTGTGCTGTTTCATTCTTGGGTGGGCCCTTCCTCCCAACCTTCTCTTCCTTGCATGACCGGGTCCTACCCATTTTTAATGTTGTAAAGACCATTTTAAATACTGGTTTCCGGGAACCAATTCCAGCATGTCATAATTACTAGAGTTTCACCAAAAGATTGGTGAAGTTTGGAGACTCAACAAGGGCTGAGTCACAAAATATAATTATCTATTGGGAGGCTAAACGGCACTTCCCCCAAACCTGAATAGGATTATTGCTTGCTGCCAGACAGTTCAGAGCATCTTGATCTGCATGTTATTGCCTCCTGTTGGCCAAACACCTGAACAGCTGTAGGCTATTCCCCAACCAGACAATGCTTCTGTAAACCCTATCCTTTGACATGTATTATCTCCACCTTGCCTTAGGACAAATTGTGTTAATAAATAGCATGGGGTCCTTAGCCAAAGGGATAGTCTTTAGCTCCTTTAGCTGAAGCACCTCTGACCCCCAATGCCTTTCAAAATTATCTTTCGTCCTTGGACTCCTTCTTATTCTATGCATCAGCTCCTTTCTCCAGATTGCTGCATCCCTTCCTAATGCTGGGACAAGAACCCCAGCAACTGGTCCCTCTAGGCAGGCTTCTCTGATTTCCTACAGGAGACCAGCCCACTACCTCATCTGAACTTTCACACTGTGGTGAGGAAAAGGGTCAGGCTAGGATTCATTCCCTCTTCTGGTAGGAGCACTTCTATTTCCCATGACCCTCATGAAGTACACACTCTGAACTCCTTGAGGGCAGGAGACCAAGTCTTATTATCATTGTAACTTTGTTGCCGACAAAGAACCTTCAATCAAATAGCTTCTTGGCAAATGCAGAATTAAATGGAAGAGTTCTAAGACCTTCTAGAAGTTCAGTTATTTGCTCTTTTTGGCAGAACAAGTTGCCTCAATTCAATTGAGTTGAACATTTTGCCTGTTAACCATATAAACCAAAACCAGCGGACACATGAACAAATAATGAAGCAAGACTTGATACTCTATGGAGATACAAGAATAATAAGCATCCTTCTAGACAAGTAAGATAAATAAATGCCTATTGAATGGCAGGCAGAACATGTGTAAAACAGTAACAAGTCTTGACCTTCAACATATATGGTCTGGAAATCCATAAAATTCAAAGTTGTACAAGTACTTAAAAAAGTAAGTGAATCAAATCATGTGCTTTATGACACCTGGCGGGGGCGGTGGCGGGAGGGAGGGCAGGGAGAGTTGACCAAAGAGACTATAATTGGTGAGATCTATCTCTACTTCTAAAACCCTTGAAGGGAATCTAAAATATGGCTGTCTGAGGTGCTTTCTGAACACTGGGAGTTGCTTTGTGATGCACAGTAAAAGCGAGGTCAGCATCCATAATGGTTTCCCCCCAAACACCCTAATTCCTAGGCTGAAGAGCCATATGAGAATTCAGCTAGGAATGAAGTCATTTGGGTCTGTGTTTTCTGGAATCCTGCCCTGAATAGTTTTCTTCTTGACATTATGTCCAGCTCTTTAATAGAGCTTAACATCAGTAATGGGCATGGCCCTTTTATAAAACCCCAGAATGTTGAGAATATAAAAGAAGCATAGACAAATTCTGAGAGTGAGGGAAAGGAGAGAAAATTAAGGGGAAAAAGCGTTTGTTGAGGGTAAGCATGCCTTCACCCTGATGGTACACAGTGGAGCCTGCTCTGCTATGAGAGCCTCAGCCACAGAGTCATCTTGGGGGGTGACAGGATATTTGCTCCCTGAATTAGGACACTATCAATTTAGCTAAGGAGCAACTTTCCTGGATTAATGAATTATGCATTTAATTCACAATTACTATTACTTCTTTTATTTCTAACTAGAGGCCCGTTGCACGATATTCGTGCAAGAATAGGCCTTCCTTCCCCTGGCTTCACTCCCAGCCGCCTGGGAGCCGGCAAGTCCCTGCTCCCCGGCTGCCCAGCAGCCGGCACCTACTCGCTTCTGTTTGGAGCACCGCTCCTGTAGCTCCCTCCTCCGCCCCCTTCCCCTCATAGCAGGCTTCACTCCGCTCAGGGCCTGCATATGCAAAGTAACCTCCATCTTTGTTGGGTTAATTTGCATACTCACTCTGATTGGCTGTGGGTGTAGCCGAGTGATGGTTAATTTGCATGTTTGTCTTTTATTAGGTAAGATAAGCAGACAGGAAGTTGTGGTAACAACCACTACAGCCTTTTTTCATGCAGTTTTCTTTCCATTAATTTTCTCACTCAGCAGAATCCTGTCAGGTCTTCAGAACAAATTTTATTTATTTATTTTTTAAAATATATTTTATTGATTTTTTACAGAGAGGAAGGGAGCGGGATAGTTAGAAACATCGATGAGAGAGAAACATCGATCAGCTGACTCCTGCACACCTCCTACTGGGGATGTGCCCACAACCAAGGTACATGCCCTTGACCGGAATCGAATTTGGGACCTTTCAGTCCACAGGCCGATGCTCTATCCACTGAGCCAAACCGGTCAGGGCCAGAAAGAATTTTAGATGTTCCCAGACTCCAGGTTCAAAAATTCTCCCACCAAATGATTCAGTGAATGTTCACAATAACAGTTACCCTCCTTGGGCTGTTCCTGTCTCTGATATTGTGCTGCCATCAGAGCCTGATTATAAGATCAACTGAAAAATATTTTAAAGAAGCTAAAGGTATGAAAACCCCTTCGGAGCTACCGAGAGACTTGGTCAAGTCTCCCCAACAGCTGGGGGTGCAGAATTTATAAACCATGTGAAGAGTTTTGACGCCCTGGTAAAAGCTCTAAAATGTTTCAATCATTGAATTACTCAACTGGAATTACTTTCAGATGAGCAACTTCGGGGCTGACATTACCAGCTTTTTAAACTACATCATATGTTCCAAAAGCAAAATGGAAGAAAAATAAAGCCCCAAAGTACAAGAGTAGTGATGCTGGCGATTTGGATATGCTAAAGAGAAGCTAGAAAGTGCTTCCTTAAAGTGAAAAAGTATGTGTGTATGTGTAGTATAGTATATTTAAGGGTACGACCTGTGTTTTCAGGCATCCACTGGGGTCTTGGAACATGTCCCCTGTAGATAAAGAGGAACTGCTACTACTATATGTGCCCAGAATGGGACAAAGACCAAATATATATTTCTTAGATCATGGTATCACAGATAGTTAGTGTATGATAAATTATATTCATTAGTAGTATTGTTCTCTATCTCTTTTTTTTTCCCTTCTCATATCAAGGCCTGGATGTAGCTGCCTTAAAGACCCAGATGTGTGATCATAGGGACATTCCAAAAATGTAGATGTTTCTGGTATTAAATAGAACCATGAGGACAAGACTTTTAAGCAGAGGGGATCCCCCCAAAAAAATCATTTAAATCACAACTATCCAGAATTCTTCTTCGGACAACATTGGTCACAGATGTTTTGTTTTTTAAATATATTTTGTATTGATTTCAGAGAGCGAGGGAGAGAGAGATAGAAACATCAATGATGAGAGAGAATCACTGATCGGCTGCCTCCTGCACGCCCCCCCCCCCCCCCCCCCCCCCACTGGGGATCGAGTCCGCAGTGTGCCCTGACCGGGAATCAAACCGTGATCTCCTGGTTCATACGTCAACATTCAACCCAGGCGGTCACAGGTGTTCTTAAAGCAGCCCTGTGGGCCTCTCATTGTGGTTGCTGTGTTTGGGGATCAGAGAGCCTGGCCATCGGAGGTGCTTTAAGTCCTCAGAGGTTCTATAGCTGTAAGAGCTTGGCCCCGTGGCCGGCGAGCTCTCTGCCTTCACCGCCACCCCAAGGCCCTCTCTCCTCTTCATTTGTCACTCTCTCCAGCAAGTGAAGCCCTCTTGGCAGAGTTATCCTGAGCAAGACTGAAAATGCCATAGGGATAATATTTTGAAAATATTAATCTGATAAAGATTTCATTCGCTTACAGCGCTTGAGTCATAAGTCTGAACATTAGGCTTATTGCTCAGAGAAAAGATGGTGGTTGCTTCTAAAAATAGCAAAGATAATATTTTTCATAGCCCTTTCTTGGATATGGGTTTCCACATTAGAACATTCCAAAGCACAGATTGGCTTATTTTTCACAAGGCCGTCTGGCTCCGGTGCCTGCTCTTCAGAAGACACATTGCTCATGCCTCTCAGTGGGGGGTAAAGGGAAACAGCATCACATAATAGCTCCTCGGTGAGGGTCCTCCTCTTCACCCACGCCAGCTGGGCCCACTGTTCTCTTTTTTTTTTTTTTTAATATATTTTATTTTTATTTATTTATTTATTTATTTATTTATTTATTATATATTTTATTGATTTTTTTACAGAGAGGAAGGGAGAGGGATAGAGAGTTAGAAATATCGATGAGAGAGAAACATCCATCAGCTGCCTCTTGCACACCCCCTACTGGGGATGTGCCCGCAACCAGGGTATATGCCCTTGACCGGAATCGAACCTGGGACCCTTGAGTCCACAGGCCGACGCTCTATCCACTGAGCCAAACCAGTTAGGGCTAATATATTTTATTGATTTTTTTACAGAGAGGAAGGGAGAGGGATAGAGAGTTAGAAACATCGATGAGAGAGAAACATCGATCAGCTGCCTCCTGCAAGCTCTCCACTGGGGATGTGCCCGCAACCAAGGTACATGCCCTTGACCAGAATCGAACCTAGGACCTTTCAGTCCGCAGGCCGACGCTCTATCCACTGAGCCAAACCGGTTAGGGCCCAGTGTCCTCTTTGTAATACTTATTGAGCACTTGCTAAATGCTTAGGCTTGACATTTACTTACTCATATACTGTTCACAGCAACGCTGAGGTTTAAAGAGATTCATTCATTCAACACTGAGTACGTATTGTTTCCTGGGCACTGGAACACGGGGATGAATAAGACATAGTCCTTGCCTTCAGAGAGGTCATTTGCATAAGACATTGGAAGTAAAGGCGGAGCTGAGATTTCAATACAGAACTATTAGGCTCCAGGACTTGTATTCATCTCACTCTGTCCAACACACCTTATTGACTTCCTCGGAAGACAAGGCGATAAAACAGCTGGGACTTGACCCCAGGCCTCCCATCCCAATCTTCCTCCCACACCACTGCAGCACTGGTGACCCTGAATGTGGGCAAACCCCCTGGGAAAGACTACGTGGGGTTTGGGTATATGGTCTCACCTGGTTCCGAGGCACCACCCCAAAATGGACACCCCTTTTCAGGCCTGCCTGAGTGCCCACTGGCCACATCCCCTTCCCACTGCTGGGAAAAGACACCCACGTCATCCCTCATTCTTTGCTTGTCCTTCCTGGGATGCCTGCAAGATGGCAGGGACTCGTGTAGGCTTTTATTTATGCTTGTCTCCTTGAGGTTTTGCTTATGTATTCTATTTTCCAAAGTGCTGAGTGATAAATTGTCTTTTTTTTTTTTTTCTGGTCAGCTTATGGCAGAGCTACGCACAGAATAACACATTTTACAAGAAATTGCTACAGATGCACCCTGCTCTTTAAGGCTGTCCTTGCCACACGGTCAGAGCCATTGGTCTTGACCTCCAGGATTTGTCTCACCCACTGAAGGTTGCAGCACATATAATTTTTGCCTAAATGTTTACAGTTTTCGAAGGAAGTTTGGGATTGTTTAAATGCGGGTTAGATCCAGGTAGCTGAGCCAGCATTTTAAGGTCCGCTGACGTGTAAGGTCAATAATGGAATCTCGCAGGGTGGAGGCTGAGGGGCTGGCAGGGATGAATGCGCAGTCTGGGACTTGGGTTTAATCCGCAGGGAGGTTTTTTAGCGTAGTGCTCAAGAGCAGGGGTTGGCAAACTTTTTCTGGAAAGCGTCAGCTATTTTTAGGCTCTGTGGGCCACAGGGTCTCTGTCACAGCTACTCAGCTCTGCCTTTGCAGCACGACAACAGGCATAGACAATACTAAACAAATGTTTTAGGTTCCAATAAAGCTTTATTTACAAAAACAAGCAGTGGGTCAGATACGGCCCACCAAGCAGAGCTTGCTAGCTCCCATGTAGAGCAAAGTCCCTCCCATCAGACTGCCCATCTTACGGCCTCGGCCTTGAACTGGGGACTTTGGACAATCAGCTGAACCCCTCCAATGCTTAGATTTCTTATCTTTAAGGCAGGCTGCCTCGTGGGATTGTTCTAAGATTGAATGAGATGGGGTTTACTTAGGGCAGTGGCTGGCTCCTGATAAGAACTCAATAAATGTTAATGATTACCACTAAGCCAGTAGCCCCTCCAGCAGCCGTGATGACAGCGAGAGAAGCAGAGTTAGGGGACCCTGAGCCGTCACGCACTGTAAACAAATTCTCTGTGAAGTGAGAGACTTACCCAGGGCCCTGCTCCAAAAGGGTGTGGGGATCAGAGAGCCTTCCGAGGCTTTCTCTGACCTCCCCCTGCAAACGTGGCTGGCTTTTGCTCTGACGTCATGTCTTGGTCAAACCTCTGTTAGGGCAGCTGGAGGTCCCGCTGAGGTCGACGATCAATGCTTGTCCCACTCCATTGGGAGCCCCCCCTCTGGGATCCAGGACCCCGAAAGGGCTGGGCTTGGGTTAGGTGATTAGTGTGTTGGTTTATACACTGCTCAGTGTTTAGGGCCCCACGCAGGTAAAGAAATAACTCTGCTGTAAGAGCCCTGAGCTCTGCAAAGCCAGGCCAGTGTTGTTGTTGTTTAACTAGAGCAGAATGGGGTTTATTGAAGGTACATTCCAAATGAGGAGTGGGCCAGGGGAGAGAGAGAGAGAGAGAGAGAGAGAGAGAGAGAGAGAGAGAGAGAGAGAGAGCCAGTCCAGTTTGGAGGAAGTTTTAGAAGGACCCCAAAATGCTGCTAACATTCGCCTCATTTCACTGCAGCTCCTCAGCTGGGTCTTCTCATTCTCTGAATGTGTTTCCTTTTTTCCCATGGGTCAAAGACTGACTGATCCCTGTAATTCTTTTTTATTTTAATTTTTATTTTATTTTATTGGTTCTTTACAGAGAGGAAGGGAGAGAGATAGAGAATTAGAAGCATCGATCAGCTGCCTCCTGCACGCCTCCTACTGGGGATGTGCCCGCAACCAAGGTACATGCCCTTGACCGGCATCGAACCTGGGACCCTTGAATCCGCAGGCCGACGCTCTACTGAGCCAAATCGGTTTCGGCTGATCCCTGTAATTCTTATCGGATGTTCTCAAATAACCAATAGGCCTCTGATTATTACCCATCCTTTTTTACTTATAGAAATAAAAACAAGTTAAAATGCCAAAGTCAAACAATCCGAACGTGCCAACTCTGTGGTGGAGAGAGGCCATGCCCCCGTGCAGAGACCCAGATAAATGAGGTAAATGCAGCCAGGCAGCTGTTTCCAGCAGCAGGCAACCTCCAGTGCTTTCCTGGCAACGTGGGGAAGGGAAGTGCCAAATGGGGACATGGCTGCCATCCACCTCAGTTCTGGCAGACGCAGATCCACGGGCCCTGGCCCCTGGTCCATCTCTTATTTGAATTGCTTCTGAAAGCCCGGCCTAGGAAAGCCAACGAACTCCGCAACACTATGTGCTACCGGCTTTGGCCAGATGTACTCCAGCCGTCCGCCTCTCCATTACGGTGAGTCACTCTATGGGGCGGGGAGAGGGCGGGAGGGGAAGAAAGCCCCTTTACAAAGAGTGCAGAGGAACTGCATTTACCCCTCTTGGCAACCAGAAGACCTAGTTACTAAGGTTTCATTGGGTCCATTTTAAAGATGTGGAAACTAGGCAAAGAGAAATCAATTAACTTGATGGAGGTGGAGCCAGGATTTAATCCTAGTTCAGTTTACTTCTGAACCCAGACTGCTGATCACTAGCTCTATTTCCTCCAGATCCCCTATTCTTTTATCTGTAAAGCGGGGATTACGTTTGGGAGATTACACTGCACGATGCCTGATGCCTAGTAAACGAAGGGGCTTTGCAAACTATTAGGTGCTACGGGAGCGCTTTTTGTGGAGATGAGATGGGAAGGGAAGCTTCCTTCGAAACCACAGAGTTTAAAACTTGACGTTTTCCTTGGATTGTTTGCTAATTGTTTTTCTAGATCTGAATACCATACTTCTAGATGCCTCCTGGCAGTTTTTCTTCAGCATACATTACTAAACGATGCATGAAATCCCAAGATGCGAATTCAGCTCTCTTACGAAAATCATCACCAGGTAAAACACGTGGTCAGATTGATGAAGAGGACAGTGAAGAATCAAAAGAGCAGGCTGGCTACCAAAGGGATTTTCCTGTTGACCTTGGGATTCTGAAAGAAAATGATTTAAGCAGGGCCCGTGCAAGGTTCTCACCAAGATTTATGGACAGAAACTTAACTACCTCAGCAACCTCATCTCTCTTTAATTGCTCCACTGTCAGTGACCTCCCCAGTGGAAAATCCGAGTCTGAGGGGTGGGGGGAGCTCTGAGGATTCATAGCCCAGAGAGTGAGAAACCTCGCTCTTGCAGAGGCAGTTGGCCACCGTTTGCACGCATCAGAAGTAACCGTTCTTGAATTAAAAGGCCAAGGGGTAAGGGGAGGACTCCTGACGGCCCACAACTATTTTTAATACCTTGTATGTCCCTCTGCTCCTCCCTTTGACTAACATAAAGCACATGCTTAACTTTCAAAGATAGAACAGCTTGCCAAAGGAGAACTCTGGGACATGTGTTGTTTGAAACAGCATCCATTTCCTAGAATTCGTCCTAACCAAAGCCAAGGGTGACTTCGGGTCTTAAAACTGCCACAGTGACATGTTTCCCAATTTAGTCGGCAGGGCATCCACCTGGTGGAAGACAGAAAACCTTCTACCGCGACCCAGGTCGTCGCAGTACAGGTAACATGTTGTAATTCAGAGAACTGGCCTTAAGCTTGGCTAGTATCAAATCCTTTCTGTTTCCCCCTCTGCTGTTCTACTTTTCAAAATTTGTTCTAGATAATGCTTACATGGCAGCCAACACAAACAACAAGTCACCCAGCTGGAAGACTTCCAACAAGAGAAAACAAACATACGGGGACAGAGACACCCTGCGGGCTCGCCCTTTGGAAATGGGTTCATCGATGTCCTGAAATCCAGCACTTGTGCTCACATTTCTACACACCCGTGGGCTCGCCACAGCCAAGTTCACCCAGCCCATCGGAGGAAGTTCATAATCTGGCCGAGATCCTTCTTGTGAAGAAAAGGGAGCAAGGGAAGCATGCAGGCCAGTTTCCTTACTCTTCCCAGGAGCCAACTTCTTTAGCTTTGGCCGAGATGGATGTAGGCGATCCTCTTAAATCCTTCCACAGATCTTTCATTTAAAGCGGTTATTGATTTTTCTCTGGAAGCCGAATTGGCAGATAGAGTCACCGGGGCTCAAATAGCAGCCTTGGTAAAAGGTGCACACATAACAATGGACGGGTAGCAGCAATTCCACTCCTAGGTACATACCCAAAGATCTGAACACAGGGACTCAAACACATACTTGTACACGGGTGATCATAGCAGCGCTATTCACTATAGCCGAAAGGTGGAAACAACCCAAATGTCCAAATGTTTTATATATATATACTAGAGGCCCGGTGCACAAAATTTGTGCAAGGGGCTCGGCCATCATAGCCCCAGCTTCGTCCCGAAGGTCATCCAGAAGGCCGTTCAGCTGTCCGATCTACTTAGCATATTACGCTTTTATTATTATAGAAGATATAATTAATATATGACGTAGTAAGCAGTTAGGCAGACATGAGCAGAGCAGGAACAATAGGCCTAGCAATTGGCAAAATGGGGAGGACAAGTATTGTAGGGTGAGAACTCATCCCCAGAGTGACCTTCCTTCCCCTCGCATATCATTGGTGGTGTGGTTTGGACCCTCCCATGACCTTCCCTCCCCTGGCATGTCGCTAGTCACGTGGTAGACCCCTTAGAGAAGGAACAAGGGGGCGGAGAATAGCCTCATAGGGACTCCCATATAAGCCCTTGTATGACCACTCTCTTAAGCATTAAGTCCTCAGGACAGTGAGGTTCTGACCCCCATCCAATAATCTTGGGAATGAAGCCTTCGGGCTGTTGACCACAGAGACAGAGTTTTGATCAAATAGAGATGACATCTAGGCCCCAGTTGTGTTTCCGATCCAGGCCCAGAAAAGCAGTAAAATCAAACAAAGCTATGCCATGGCTGCCTCAGGACCAGATGTAATGATTAATGACCCCCTGTCCTATGCCGACCAATCAGTAGAGACTGTGGCCCCGAAAGGACACCCCTGGAAAACTGGTGAATGTTCTACTGAGATCCTCCCCTGAGCCCTCCAGGTACTGAATGTTTTATTAGCCCCATTCCACAAAGGAGGTAAGTTGAGAGAGGACAAAAACGTGCCACAGCAAATCACAGCACGAAGACTCAAATCTAGATCTTCTGCCTCCAAAACCAGCAACATCTCATAGGCTGTGTTGCCTTTCTCAATAGTTAGTCCCCTGTCCAGATAAGCCCCTTGAAACTACCAGTTTAATAATTCTGCCTAATGACTAGGGAATATATGATCAAACTGTGGAGAGAGAGAGAGAGAGAGAGAGAGAGAGAGAGAGAGAGAGAGAGAGAGAGAGAGAGAGAAATGTAGAAAGGTCTCACCAAGTTATTAACAACATAACTCATAACCATCTACTTTTCATGATCTCCTTATGAAGAAAAGATAGGAGAGTGGGGGGATAAAGTGGCCAAGGCGTGGATTCAGCATTCAGTAATCCAAAAAAAAGATAAATGTGAGAAAAGCATAGATCCCCGAGCGACCTTACAGCCAAGAAGTGTGCTGCCAAGTCAGGATGAGCGCCCGTCTCCAGGATGACATCAGCTTGGAAAAGAAATGGAATCATGGGAGGCCGCGCAGAACCACAAGACCCCGGTGTGCCGAGAGTGAACCAGATAGAACCCGACTTCGGCGGCTTTGCCCCATTTCCTGAACTTATAAAGCAAAAGTCAAAAGCAAGCCTTTCCTCCACGCATCTACGTCTGTGAGTCTGTCTGCATGACCCAAACCCCCGGGTGGCAGAGTTCCAGGCCCTCATTCTGCTGTTTTGACAGCTGGTCATAGAATCGTAAACATTTTCAAAGTGATGAGGCATTTACAAGCCGGCTGCGCATGCTTCCAGGAATAGCCCCGGAGGCTCTGAATAAGGCATGTTGTGGATTTCTGCTGCTCCTGCCTCTGCCTGGGGTCACGTGGGTTTTTATGAGTCTTCCCGTGAGTCATGAACATGTGGCTGTTAAGCAGCCAAACTGGGCTTTTCATCCAGATGGATAAACCCTATAAAACGCTCTCCACTATCGTTTCAGAAGGTAGTTTTGTAGAAGGCATTCAGGGACATTTTGTAAAAGTCCTTAGCATTGACACGGCTCCAGAAACACATCCTTCGCATTTCCTGCAATACACATGCTTGGTTAATAGCAAGAAGGGTGGAAATAACCAGAGAACAGAAATACAGGTGATGAGGTAAAAAGCTGCCCCAGTGACTCCCCAGTCATTTCTTGATCACCTGTTCTGTGCCAGAAACCCTCGCTGGCTAACGGTATAGAAATGGTAAACACACTCCCTTCTTTCAAGGGGGCTCACACTTAATGGGAGAAAGGAGCATATGTGCAAACCATTGCGATCCAGTCACTACTATGCAGAAGGTACTCTGGGAGCACAGAGGAAGCGTGGATTCGCTGGGAAGCGAAGGGTGGGCATCACATTTGAAGTGGGTCTGGAAAGGCATATAGGAGTGTGTCGAACAGGAACGTTAAGGTGGGATTTCAAGCAGAGGAGTTCCACATACAAAGGCAAGGATCGCAGAGAGGAATCTTAAGTTTGAAAATTGACATTTACCATACTCTAGCACCTAAATTTTGAGCAATTGCAATGAGAAAAACTAAAAGCCTTCTGCAAATCACATACACTCTGATGTTAAAATTATCAACCTGAAGTAGATCTAGTGGAGCAGCATGGATCAGGGAAATAGGACCAGAGATAAATTAAGAAAAAAAAAAGATGATCTGAATTCAAATATTATGGCAAATGGTTCCAGTGATACTGGAATATGGGTTTCCCTTACATTCCGCTGTGAAATGAGTGGATGTTACTGTTAGAATCACAATATGTACTATTTGTAAATAAGTATGCTATTATGCTGCATATATATATTTTACATTTTTATTAATTGATTTTAGAGAGGGAGCGTGAGAGAGAAACATCAGTCTCTTGCTCCATCCATTCATGCATTCACTAGTTGCTTCTTTTATGTGCTCTGACCAGGGATCGAACCCACAACTTTGGCATATCAAGATGATTATGCTGCATATATTAATTCTAAAATGCAAGTTCGGTTATTTTCAGCAAATCCTTTTGTTAAGCTTATAATGACCTCAAGTAAACATGCCCTTCAAGTATTGCTAAGGAGAGGTACAAGAAATGAGTGGAGTCCACTGATATTTGCCTAGTGGATAGAGTAGAGAGGCCTTACAGAATGGTATCTGCAAAAGATCGGGCACATACTAAGCTCTCAGTAAGTGGTAGCTCAATGGTGACCAAAGGCATCTATAATAATAAAAGAGTAATATGCTAATTAGACCTGATGTCCTTCCGGATGACCTTCCAGAAGAAGCCGGGGCTGCAAGGGAAGCCCGGGTCCTGGGTGCCTGCTGGTGGCTGGAGGGAAGTCCAGGTTCCGGGTGCCAGAGGGAAGCCGGTGCCAGCGGCCGGAGGAAGGAAGGCTTACTCTTGCACGAATTTCATGCATCGGGCCTCTAGTATTTATATAAACAGCAATTAGAAAGAAATTATTAAAACAGATGATGAACTCCCAATTGTAGGGTGATGAATGATCAGGAAGTACTTTGTAGGGAGGAAGGTTATGTCTTCTCTTTCCATGTCCAGATCCTTATGCACATGATGGCAAAGGTTCCCAGGCAGGCAGTCCTCTTGATCTGGAATGGAAGTTCCACTCTGTTACCCATGAGCCTGCACAAATACTTCACGTTGATGTCAATCAAAGATGATTTAGTCTCTGGCCAGAGGTGATTCTGATACCTTCTTGGCGAATTTTTAATAAGGAAAGATTCTACCTAAAAGTCATATTAGAGACCGATGCAAGATTTTTCACTTAATCTTTACACTTATTGGCCTTTAACTCGACTGTTTTCTTCTCTCTTATCCATTTGCCTACTTTCTCTTCTCTCTCCCTCTTTCTAGAGTTCTTTTTCTCTCATCATTTACTATAGGTGTTGAAATATTTTTCAAAAAATACTATGAAATAAAAACAATGAGGAAATGTAAAATTGCTGCCACACTCAGGCTAGGAAATAACTGACAATTCTGACAATATCAAATAAAGATACGTATGTTTTACTATTACTATACATCACACCAGTAAACCACAGAGCTGGCTATAACATCACCCCTACTTTTGAAAAGTAAACATTATGGCCAAAAATGTTCCAAGAAGACATGGAAGTACTTGGAACAAAAATGTTCCAAGAAGACAATGAAATTTTTTAAAATTTCCATCGGATACACATAGAGTCAGTAGTATTTCACTTGTTCCAGATAATACATTATTCCACCAGGTTACACCCTGCATTTAAACAAACCTCTAGGCTCTGTTTATTTCACTATTCCCTGCAGCTGTTACTTAGGTCTTTGCTCCATAATTACTGTTTACTCAAAATCTCTCACTTGTCGGGGGAATTGCCCGTCATCTCTCACATTCACGTGATGACTCTTATATTTTGTCCTTTGTGCTAAATGTTGGAGTCCTAAGTAAAATATTTGCACAATACTAAGTACATTTCTGTGAACCATCAAAATAAAGTCTGGCCCGTTTGTGGTAACTCAGTGGTTGAGCGTCGACCTATGAACCAGGAGGTCACAGTTCCAAACCCGGGCAGGGCACATGCTCCGGTTGCAGGCTCAATCCCCAGTGTGGGGCAGGCAGGAGGCAGCCAATCAATGATTCTCTCTCATCATTGATGTTTCTATCTCTCTCTCCCTCTCCCTTCCTCTCTGAAATCAATAAAAACAAAACAAAACAAAAGTCTCTAGAAGGAAAAATGAAAATGTACATCAAACATCATCATTGCAATATGGAGTCTTTTGGAACAAAGGATATTAAAGTTGCAAGAAGCACAGCTATAGGCACCCTCCTGGTTATGAACAATAACAACAAAAACAGCTAAAAAGTATTAGTGACCCCCATGAGCCCAGCCTGCTCTGAGATCCTTCCACATTTAAGGAGAAAGAAGGAAGTCAGGAGCCTCATTTCCCTGCCCTGATCCTGGTCCTCCTGTCAACTCTTCAAACTCTCATCCTCCGCCCACCCCCCACCCCAGCCTCCTCCATCTTCACAGTAAATAGAAGTCCCTGTAGGAGATCCAGCTCCATTGCAGCTGCTTTTACTATTAAAGTTTATTTAACATATCTGGAGAGATTAAACATGGCAGAAGAGTAAGTAGGTCTGTACCACGGATGAAGGTCTGAGGCTAGGACAGAGGTCTGGGCACGGGAGGGCAGTCTTGGGCCCAGGAGGGAGGTCTGGGCCCTGGGGTGGCGGGGGTCTGGCTTGTGGACTGGACCTCTTGATCAAGAAATGGTGATCTGAACTACGGATGGAGTGCTAGGCCTCCACTATTGGACTGGATGCTTTGTTTGAGGTCTGGGCCCCGGGATGACCTTCTGGGCCCTGGCTTCAAGGTCTGGGACCCGGATGTAGGTCTGGGACCTGGGTGTAGGTCTGAACCCCCGATGGAGCTATGGGAACTGGGATGGAGGTCTAGGCAGTGGGGGGCGGTCTGGGCCCCGGGTTTAGGTCTGGGTCAAGGGCTGGTCCTCTGGGTCATGGAATGGTGGTCTGCAGTACTGGGGAAGTGTGGACCCCGATAAAGGACTGGATGCTGGGTTCAAGGTCTGGGCCCCGGGATGGCATTCTGGGCCCTGGCTTGAAGGTCTGGGACCCGGATGTAGATCCGAGCCACGGATGGAGGTATGGGTCCTGGGAGGGAGATTCGGGCCCGGAGGGAGGTCTTGGCCCTGCGGGGAGGTCTGGCTTGTGGGCTGGACCTCTGGGTCAAGGAATGTTGGTCTGAACTACGGATGGAGGCCTGGGCCCCCACTACTGGACTGGATGCTTTGTTCCAGGTCTGGGCCCCGGGATGGCCTTCTGTGACCTGGCTTGACTGTCTGGGACCCGGATGTAGTTCTGGGACCCAGATGTAGGTTTGAACCCCGGATGGAGGTATGGGTCCTGAATGAAGGTCTGGGCACTGGAGGACTGTCTGGGCCCCTGGTTTTAGGTCTGGGTGAGGAGCTGGACCTCTGGGTCATGGAATGGTAGTCTGAACTAAGAATGTAGGTCTGGCCCCCAATACTGGCCTGTATTCTTGGTTGGAGATCTGGGCCACGGAATGGCCTTCTGGGAACTGGCATTAAGGTCTGGGACCCGGATGTTGCTGCATGGACATTCTCCCCAGAACAAGCGGGAATTACAGCTAAAATACAGAAAAACTTCCTGAAAAATCAACTGAAAATTCGCAGGAGAGAACCCTGATACCCGAGGACCAAAAGTGGAGACCGCCTAGAGACCGGTAGGAGGGGCAGAACCGCGAAAAGTTTGGCCAGGTGCCTGCAGACAGCAACTGAAATCCCGGAGAGGTAGCTCAGCTGTTGGGGGGTTGCCACTGAGAATTCGGAGAGATCTAATCCCCAAATTGCGTTCCCCAGCAGAGAGTACCAACACTGAGAAGGGTACCCACATAACATCTGGCTGTAAAAAGCAGCTGGGTGCTGTCTGCCAGGGAGTGACAGCTGAAAATTCAGGCACCCTCTTAAAGGGCCAACGCACAAAATTCCCTGTGCCCTGGCAGAGGGAGGGTGAAGTGGACTGGAGCTCTGAGAGCAGAAGCCAGATCTGAGGACTCGGGGGATAGAGCTCAGAAGGCAGACACCCCAAGTTTCCTGGGCTGAGTCAGTCCCTCATAGACATCTTTCCCACAGAGACATTTGCCTTGCCTGGGGGGGAGACAGTTGACACACCCTATTGGAAAACACCTGGCCCTGAGGCCATTGAGGAGATTAAAAATAACAATTAGGCTCCAGGCAGAAGGAACTGCCCCAACCTGTTGAAAAAACTCTTGCCACACCTGAGGACCATTGCCTGGGGGGGGGGGGGGGGGGGGCGGGGAATCAAGTTGGAATCCTATCAGTCTACAGAGTCAGAGTCTGGAGGCTTTGAGTCTGCCTGATCTGATTAGTCGAAACATTGTCCTGTAGTAGAGATAGAGAGGTAAAGAGCAGCGGTCGCCAACCTTTCAGACCTCACGGACCACCGATTGGCCACTGCTGGTGTAGAGGATCTGGCCTCGCCCTGCCAATGTGGCTCAGTGGATGAGCGTCAACCCATGAACCAGGAGGTCACGGTTTGATTCCTGGTCAAGGGCTCATGCCCAGGATTCAGATTCGACCCCCAATAGGGGGTGCGTAGGAGGCAGCCGATCAATGATTACCTCCCATCATTGAGGTTTCTATCTCTCTCTCCCTTTCCCTTCCTCTCTCTGAAATCAATACACTATCCCCTCTGTTCACGTCTCTCTGACCTTCTGTCTGCTCCTCGAATGTGCCAAGCCAGGCTCTCAGTTTTGTACTCTGAAAGCACCCTCTTTTACCATCCAGAACCCTTGTCATAATTCTTAGGCATGTGCTCCTGTGATGACTGACTCGTGTTTTTCTCCCCCACTGAACTATAAACTGCAGAAGTGTGGGGAAGAGGCTACAGGTCCCCAAAGAGATAAGACAGGAAAATGGCAGCTGAAGTCTGATTGTGAAGAGCTGCTGAGGCGCCAGGCTGAGGAAGTTGGAATGGTTCTGTGTGCTCTGGGGAGTCATTTAATGGCTTTTGGGCAACAAAGCAGGGGGATCAGAGGTGTACTTTAGGGGTTGAGTCTAGTGGCAATCAGCAAGGTGGGCTGGAGAAAGGCAGACAGGGCCCTGCAGGAGGCTGTTGCTGGAGTTTAAGTAAGAAGTATGAGAGGTTGCTCAAGGGTAATGGGAAGGAGAAGACGGAGTCAGGAGACTTGGCCAAATCCACATGTGATCTTTGTTTGGATGTGGGACCCGAGGGACAGGGAAAGTCCAGAAGATTCCAGGTTTTCCAAGGAGGGTGTCAGAGCTTAAGTGGCTAAATGAATAGAAATAAGAAGGTAAGAGGAGGAGGCCCCCTTGAGGATAAGATGATGGAGTCAGTTCTGGATGTGTTCAGCTGGAGGTCTGACTCGGGGTTGAACATACAGGACTGTAGTGCAGGAGGAAGGTCATGGCCTGCGAAGAAGATGTGGGTGCTGTGTGCACTGAGACACTCACGAGTAAGGGGAGGGGAGGGAGGAGGAGGAGGGAAAAGAGCTGGAAAGCGAAAGAGCTTCCAGAGAGAGCTCGTGGGATTAGGGAAACCAAGGAGGGAAGAGTTCAAGTGGGAGGCCGAGATCAGCGATGCAAGAAGTGGGAGAGGGTGAGGCCGGGGGAAGGCCAACTGAAGCCTCCAGGTATTGGAGGTCTGAGAGGGCAGTTCCAGTGAGCAGCGTTTTGAGAGGAAAAGCCAAATTGTGGGAATTTTATTCAGACTACCGAGGTCATCAGGGCTTCTACTGCCCTCTGCTGCTGAACTTCGTTTAATTAAATTGGGCCAACGGCAATATTTGACCACCTGCCGGGAATCGGATGCTGTGTGCTGTTTTCATTCTTTTCGCTGCAGTCTTGGGAAGAAGATATCTCCCCTCATTTTGGTATTTTAGTGTCCATCATTATATAATTTACAATTAAAGACAAAACTCGGGGAAGTACTGTAACTTGGCCTAAGGACACAGTGAGTAAAGCCACAGGGCAGGATTCATGAGTTTTATTCACCATCAACTATGCCTGGATGGCAATGCTTGGCCTATAGGATGATTTTTTTTTTAAAACGAATGAATGAACAACTGAAGTTTGGCATTCAAATGAATTCCAAGGCCCATAAGCCTTCCAGATATACACTGCTGTCTCTCACATTTATTCTAATAGAAGGGATTGTCCTATTGCTAATTTTTTCAAAATTCTCTTCAGATACAAGAGTGAAGAAATGGACTTTGTTTGTGACAAGTGTTATTTCTGCTTAAAAGTATGTGATTATCACTTCACGTTGCAAATTACCAAGCTGTTAAGCCAAACAATCAAGTCAATCACAGCTACATTCATCTTAAGGCAGTTTCGCTTTCTAGATTATGTGTTTGTCAAAACTAACAAGCAAGTAAATACTAGTATGTATGACATTTAAGAAACATATTTCAGCCTGGCCAGTGTTGCTCAGTGGTTGAGCGTCGACCTATGAACCCCTGGTCATGATTAGATTCCCTGGTCCAGGCACATGCCCGGGTAGCGGGCTCGATCCCCAGTATGGGACATGCAGGAGGCAGTTCTCTCTCATCATTGATGTTTCTATCTCTTTATCCTTTTCCCTTCCTCTCTAAAATCAATAAAAATATATTTTAAAAAAGAAACATATTTTAGGAAGGAAGAATCCCAATAATCAATCATGGGCCAAATTGTTTCAAATTATATGAAACGACTTTTTATATAACTTTTAGAGAAAATTCTTTTCCTAAGGTGACATTCCTTCATATATATTTCAGAAGTCAAATTCAGGAAATAGTGGTCACATAGTTGAAATTAATTATTAGAATTTGAAAGGAAAGAGACTCCAATTTAACTTCTATAGGATAGGAACTTTGACTCCTTTTAATGAAAACATTGGGAAAAGGTATTTCCTCAGAAGGAAGGTTTGAGCCACAGCAATGTATTTGTTTCCATTACAGGAGCCGGCATCATATGAACTTTCAACTCCTTTCACTTAGTCCAGACTCAGCTGGGAAGCTGGATGGAGCATTAGAAAGCATTGTAGATGGAAACAAATTTCAGATCTACCTCTAATTAAATGCAAGTCTGGATAATCAATTAGACCATCTAAAGATCAGTTTTTCATCTGTAATATGGGATTAAAGGTGGCGGGTGTACCTAATTTATATAGGTGTTTTAAAGATAAAAACAGGTAATCTATACTAATAAAAGGGTAATATGCTAATTAGACCAGACATCCTTCTGGACAAAGCCACAGTGGCGGGCGGCCGAGGCAGAGGCAGTTAGGGGTGATCAGGCCAGCAGGAGAGAGCAGTTAAGGGCGATCAGGCAGGCAGAGTGGTTAAGGGATCAGGCAGGAAGGCAGGTGAGTGGATAGGAGCCAGCGGTCCTGGATTGCGAGAGGGATGTCCGACTGCTGGGCCTAAACCTGCAGTTGGACATCCCCCGAGGGGTCCCAGATTGGAGAGGGTACAGGTGGGGCTGAGAAACACCACCCCCACTCCCCCGCACAAATTTTGTGCACAGGGCCTCTAGTGTAGATATAAAATTGATAAGAAATGTCAAAGCACTATGCAAGCACAGTGTCTCATCATTGCCTCTTTCCTAAAAGATGCTTCTAATCTATCCCCATCCAAACAGAACAGTCTTCAGGCAGTCATGTTGCTGTTGGGTTTTCTCTGTGCCATCATCTCACGGAAACTGAGTGGCTCTTGAAGAATTTCCCAGGCAAGGCTGTTCTTAAGCATCCTGGAAGGAAAATTGTCTCCACTCATCTTACAAGCTCTAAAGTTTCAGGTGTCTGCCTGCTGGGAGCTTCTAGATGTTCCTGAGGCTTTGAACCCCATTAAGCTTCTAGACTCATTTATCTCCTGTACGTTCATGTGTAGGATTTCCTCAGTCCTGAGCTGGAAACCTCCATTGGTATGTTCCCCAAAATAAAATTCAAGGAAACCAGTGCCAGGATTAGTTTTGGGAGTATCTTTCCAACCAGGAAGTCTTCTGAAATTTGGAGTTTGGTTGGTGGCTCCTTTCAGAGGGTTGAGCTTAGATGGCCGTAGTTTCCCACGGTGCTTCACCCTGGGTGAAAGGGGTGAAGGGGGTGAAAGAGATGGTTGGAAATAGGCCTAGCTCCCAGCAAGCCAGTTGCCTTTTTTTTTTTTTTTTTCATATATGTTTTTATTGGTTTCAGAGAGGAAGGAAGAGGGAGTGAGAAACATCAATGATGAGAGAGAATCAGCTGCCTCCTGCACGCCCCACACTGGGGATCAAGCCCACAACCCAGGCATATGCCCTGACTGGGAATCGAACTGTGATCTCCTGGTTCATAGGTTGCTGCTCAACCACTGAGCCACTCCAGCTGGGCAGCCAGTTGCCTTTTTACCGGCTGAACACTGAGGCTGCTATCTCTCCTGCTGCTAGAAGCCAGGTCTCCAACCTGACGCTAAAGTGATAATGATCTCTATTGGGGGTTCCCCAATCAGGACACCCCTTGAATGGCGCTGAGTGCAAACAGAGACACTTAGATGGTGAGTAGAGAGGGCGGGCAGAGCACAAACAGCCACTATGAAGTCCTTGGAGGCGTCCATGGAGTTAGGTCTTGGGTTCACATAGGAGGAGTACAGCGACAGAGGACAGTGGCAATGTTCGCCAACAAAAATAACAGTTACCAGTCCTTGCCAGTTTGGCTCAGTGGATAGAGCATTAGCCTGCGGACCCAAGGGTCCCCGGTTCGATTCCCGTCAAGGGCATGTACCTCGGTTGCAGGCTCCTCTTTAGCCCAAGCCCCAAGCCCTGGCTCATGCAGGAGGCAACCAATCAATGTGTTCCTTTCACATCGATGTTTCTGTCTTTCCCTCTCTAAAAAAAAAATAATAATAATAGTTACCTTTATTTATTCAACAAATCTTGTGTTCCAGGAACTTTACATCATCTCATTTAATCTTCGTAACAGTTAAACCTACTAGGTCAGTGATGGGCAACCTTTTGAGCTTGGTGTGTCAAACTTCGCCAAAAAACTGAGCATAACTCGGGTAGTGTGTCACTTTGAGGAAAAAACTAACTCCAAGACTCTAGTTGCAAATGTTTCATCCTCAGGAGCAGCAAATGTTTCATCCTCGGCATGCGGCCGCGTGTCATCAGAAATGGCTACGCGTGTCAGTGCTGACACGCGTGTCATAGGTTCGCCATCACTGTACTAGGTAGATATTATGGTACCTCTTTTGCAGATAAGTAAACTGAGGCATACAGTCTCATTTATACAAAAATACTTATTGCGCACTATTACTTTTCAGGCACTAAGAATATAGCTCCCCAGGAGCGATGCCCACTACTCATTTTAGGCTGGCTCTCCAAGGCCCTGCCCATGTCAGTTACATCAGGCAGTACCAGGGGGACATTTCTGGCTGATGTTTCTTTTCATTTATGGGCAAAAATATTTTCTACGTTAGAGAAAATGCCGGTTCTGGACAGATGAGATCATTTACAAGGGAGACTAATAGAAGTAAGTCAATTAAATTAAAGGGACAGATTTCCTGTGCTTCCCAAAGCCTCTGGTTCTCCATGACACAGATCCTCCTCAAGGGCTAAAGGTGGGAAAAGGGTTGGCTCTGTCCTGGGCTACGTCAGAGCCTCTGCAGGACCCACACGCGTCACGGTACCGTCAGCGGCCCACGCGTTCCTCAGGCTGCGATGATATTTTTCTGACCAAGTTACCAGGATTGTGTGTGGCATGTGTGTGTGTGTAAATTGGATTAGCATGCAACTGACGCATCGATTCCTGCTGCTGGCAGGAAGCCGAATTCTCTGCTCAAATGTCCTGCTCCCTGCTGACATCAAAGGGGTGACCAGCCCCCGCCCCCCCAGCTCCATCTGTTTACTACGTCAGACAGCTGTCATCTCCTCTCCAAGATCTTTCTTTAGTGCCCCAGAGGCTCTGGCTCTCTCTATCCCACTTTCCTTTAGCCTTTTGACTCCAGGATTAATTTTAGGATTAAATTACGTGTGACTAACTCTTGCATGGAGGCAGGGTAATTTCGTATTTGTCCTTAGTAGGCAGGAAGGAAGCTGCTGGTACCACCATTTCCTATTCACAGCAAAGAGGGAGCCAGATGCTTATGTGGTCAGGCTCCTGGTAGGGAAGCTGCTGTCATTATCTTGCCTGTTGCTTTTGTCATCTCTTCTGGAAGCTTCTCGTAGTGTCTGTTGTCCTTTCTTTAGGCTTGATCCACTTTTCTGGGTTCCCAACAAAGCCCAGTCATACCACCCTCAACCCCCAGTGATGGCTGGATATTCCTTCTTTGTCTAGAATTTGTCTGGGATGTCCCTACCACAGCGCCGGAATGTTCTATCTGCTTACCACGCTCTTTTCTTTCATTCTCCCAGTTTTTGATGTGCATATCACATCGCAAGTTAATCAAGTATTTTGATGCATGGATGAATGGATATCTACCCACCTCAGCCACTGTTATTCCACAACCAACAGGTGCCAGTGGTAAAGAGGATATATTTCTTTAACTGCTTTCAGGCCAAATTGAAGCTTGATGAATTGGGTTGCCAGATTTAGGCTTGATAACGTAAAGGAAATTTTCTAGCTGATTTCCTGGCACAAAATAAAATTTAATAAATTTTCCCCCCTTCCTTCCTTGAAAGAAGTCATTCAGCCTGGACCATCTTAGAGAGTCTCCATTCTTAGATATCTGTGAGTCTGTACCCAGGATTAGAGGAATCAGAGCTCTGCTCAAAGACATTTCTACCTTTCCAAAGCAATCCGATCTGGCAGAATCTCTGTGATAACAGAACCTGGAGCTAAAATGGCCCTTAGCCATAATCTCTATTGACTCATAGGTGTTTTGGTGTGTGTGTTTTTTAAAATTGATTTTAGAGAGGAAGGGAGAGGCAATTTGACAAGCTTTAAATAGATCAGTAAATTTAAAAATAGACAACAAGATGATGGTTATCTCTGTAAGACTCTAACTTGGCTTTTCTTAGCACAGTCTCTAGTAAGCTGACTATACTGACCCATTGTGCAACTTCTCCCAAGAAAGAATCCACTTTCCCTGAGCGGCATGTGCCCTGACCCGGATCGAGAAAGGGTCCCATTCTCCCCCCATGAGATTTCTCCACTGGACTTCTTTACAAGGTGGTTGGCTTCCGAGAGGGTGAAAGCGAAAGCTACAAGGCACCTTAAGAACTCTACTGGGAACTCCCTTCTGCTGCCTCCTACTAATCCAAGCAAATCGGAAGGCCCGCCCAGATGAAAAGGGGAAAATAGACTCTGTCTCTTGCACTGGTAAGTGCGTAGGGAGCTGGAAGGAAAAGCCAGCGGCCTTCTTTGCATCAATCTTCCACACTCTTCAGAGTAGGTTAGTTCTGACTATTATATAAAGCATCACCCTCCTTCTCTATAAAATGAAGTGCACTTGGAAGCACTTATTCAATGTCTACATTCTCCAATCACCTCCCACAGCAGCCTGTAGTCTCTATTAGAACAGGAACCTGTTTGTCATGTTCATTGCTAATTATGAATATGGAGTGAATGAGTGAGTAGGTGAGCATACTAGTCCAGGCATTCAGTACAAAGCAGTTATCACACCTGTAATAAGTATAGTTTTCCTTTTTTGATGACCAGAAGTGTGGCATTTTGTCGGCTCTGGAAATATTGACACGCATCTCATGAAGATTGAAATTTGGCAATCTCTGAGAGCACAGAAAAGTTTACAGTCTTTAAGAGTGCCGACAGTTGTGACTTCTTGAGGAGAAAAAGGCAATGATTAAGTTGTCAGCAACCTTTGTTAAAGTTACTGTAACATTACTTGGTTTTTGGTGCCTGGAAAGCTGCAGCATTAGAATATCTTGCCATGCCCTAGCTGATTTGGCTCAGAGCGTCGGCCTGTGGATTGATGGGTCCTGGGTTCAATTCCAGTTAAGGGCACATACCTTGGTTACAGGTTCAAGCCCCAGCCCTGGTTAGGGTGCATACAGGAGGCATCCAATTGACGTTCCTCTCTCTGTCTCTCCCCCTTCCTTTCCACTCTCTTTAAAAATCAATGGAAAAATATCCTCAGGGAAGGATTAACAACAATCTATATATATAAAAGCCTAAGCAACCGAATGACTGAACAACCGGTTGATCAGTCGCTATGATGCACACTGACCACCAGGGGGCAGATGCTCAATGCAGGAGCTGCCTCCTGGTGGTCAGTGCATTTCCACAGCGGGAGTGCCACTCAGCTGACCATTGGCCGCCAGACGCCGGGCTCACAGCTGGTGAGCGCTGCTGTGGCTGCACGATCCTCTCCCGCCTCCACAGCAGTGCTACCAGAGCGACAGAGGCAGGTGCCCAGCCCGGGCTTGGGCTCCTCCCCGGCCAGCACTACTACATCCCCCGAGGGGTCCCGGATTGCGAGAGGGTGCAGGCCAGGCTGAGGGACCCCACTGGTGCATGAATCCATGCATCAGGCCTCTAGTAATAATAATAATAATAATAATAATAATAATAATAATAATAATCCTATCTAATAAAAGAGTAATATTCAAATTAACCATCACTCCAACACACAAGATGGCTGCCCTCATGTGGTCAAAGATGGCCGCCACAAGATGGCCTGCAGGGGAGGGCAGTTGGGAGGAACCAGGCCTGCAAGGGAGGGCAGTTGGGGGCGATCAAGCCTGCAGGGGAGGGCAGTTAGGGGTGACCAGGCCAGCAGAGGAGGGAAGTTGGGGGCGACCGGGCCTGCAGGGAAAGGCAGTTGGGGGGGACCCAGCTCTGTGGGGGAGGGCAGTTGGGGGGGACCGGGCCTGCAGGGGAGGGCAGTTAGGGGTGACCAGGCCTGCAGGGGAGCAGTTAGGCATCAATCAGGCTGGCAGGGGAGTGGTTAGGGGGTGATCAGGCTGGCAGGCAGAAGTGGTTAGGGGCAATCAGGAAGGCAGGCAGGCAAGCAGGTGGGAGCCAGCAGTCATGGATTGTGAGAGGGATGTCCGACTGCCCGTTTAGGCCAGATCCTACTGGGATCCCAGATTGGAGAGGGTGCAGGCTGGGCTGAGGGACAAACACCCCCGTGCACGAATTTCGTGCACTGGGCCTCTAGTAATCTATCTATATAAAACCCTAATATGCAAATCAACCAAATGGCAGAAAGACTGGTTGCTATGACATGCACTGACCACCAGGGGGCAGACGCTCAATGCAGGAGCTGCCCCCAGCCTGCAGGCGCCAACTGGTGTGGGGGGGGGGGCAGGGCTGGCGAGCGGGTGGCACCAGGCCAGCCAAGGCGGGTGCGAGTGGGGACCCCGATCACCCCTCTGGTTGCCCCACAGATCAGCCCTAATTGCCAGACAGGCCTAGGGATTCTACCCATGCATGAATTTCATGCACCGGGCTTCTAGTAATAATAATAATATCATCTTGCCTTGCTGATGTCTGTCTAAAGTGGCTGTTTTGGAAACACATTGGAAAATCCCTTCCCCCTACCCCGCCTCTCATTTTTTGTTCTGAATATTAACAAAAACCAGAAGGAGATTTCAAGAGAACAGCAAAACCAAACATGGCTATGC
This sequence comes from Cnephaeus nilssonii, assembly GCF_951640355.1. Taxonomy (NCBI): domain Eukaryota; kingdom Metazoa; phylum Chordata; class Mammalia; order Chiroptera; family Vespertilionidae; genus Cnephaeus; species Cnephaeus nilssonii. Next base: position 8,877,728 of record NC_137089.1, on the reverse strand, counting down.
AGAATTCACGAGAGTTTGTTTTAGAAACTCCTATTTCAAATGCTAAATTAACTGCAGATTTATGAGAGTGAAAGAGAAACTTCTTAGAACCAGAAAGAAAAAAAAAAAGAGTCAGACAAGGAAATCAATCAACGTGCATTTCTTTGGATGTTCTTTTCCACACAAACAGAACACGATGTGACACACGGGGAAATGAGGGCTTTTCAGCAGAGTAGGGCTTGGAAAATCTCGTTTCGACCTATGAGTCACTGGATGCACAGACGCCAAATCTGAAGCCTCGCTGGTCACTGCCCGTGTCCTTGGCCTTCATCTGCATGAGCAGCTGAGCTGGGCCAGGTGATGACAAGCAGAACTTGGATTGTCAGCCACCCCTCCACTGTGTCTCCTATGCTCTGCCCCATATTAATTATGCTCAGGTGCCAAGAGTATTTGCAAGCATTTCTAAGAGTAAACGAATGCCTTTTGAAAATAATTATTCATGGTGATTTTTACAAAACAGCTTAGTAAGTAAAAACTCGAGTTGTTGCCGAAACCGGTTTGGCTCGGTGGATGGAGCGTCGGTCTGCGGACTGGGGGGTCCCGGGTTCGATTCCGGTTGCGGGCACGTCCCCGGTGGGGGGTGTGCAGGAGGCAGCTGGTCGATGTTTCTCTCTCATCGATGTTTCTGGCTCTCTGTCCCTCTCCTTTCCTCTCTGTGAAAAATCAATAATATATATATAAACCTCGAGTTGCTTCAAATGTTTATTAAATACATACAAGTTTGTATGCATATCTATGTGTGTGCACACAAGTGTGTGTGTATAAAACTTTTCTTTTTGAGCAGATTGAAAAGATAGTCTTGCTGAAACCGGTTTGGCTCACTGGATAGAGCGTCAGCCTGTGGACTGAAAGGTCCCAGGTTCGATTCCGGTCAAGGGCATGTACATTGGTTGTGGGCACATCCCCAGTAGGGGGTGTGCAGGAGGCAGCTGATTGATGTTTCTGTCTCATTGATGTTTCTAACTCTCTATCTCTCTCCCTTCCTCTCTGTAAAAAATCAATAAAAATATTTAAAAAAAAAGAAAAGATAGTCTTGAAATGTTAAAAGGCCTTCTTTAAGAAGAAGAAGAAAAAAAACAGAGGAACACAGTTAAAAGCATAAAGTGGCAATAAATACACAGCTATCGATAATCGCTTTACATGTAGATGGCTTCATGCTCCAGTCAAAAGATGGTATGGCGTACACCTGTTGGGATTTTGTGGTTATCCAGAAGATGGTGCGTTTGTTGCTTTGATTTCTTCCTCTGGCATTCTTCTTTTCGGTCCAAATGGCATTTACTTTTGACCTAGACCTTAAGCCATGTTTATATACATTCCCTGTGGGCACTCCTAAGCCAAGTATAGAGTTTGATACAGGCACCCAGAACCAGGAATGGGGCCGGGGGGGGGGGGCAAAGCAGCAGCTTGTGCCGGTGGGTTTTAAACAGATCAACCGCCAGGGAGCGCTCTATGGGAATGCCTTCTGGGAATGGAGAGATTCTCCGCATTAGCAATCCCACATGAGTCCATGGCTGAGGTCTCCATCCAATATGGTCTGGGGCTACATTTCTGTCATAAAGACGTGCCACCGACTCCCTGCATGTCCGGCTAATATCTTCCCAGCACCCCTTAATTATGCAGACCAGATGCTTTATGACTAGAAATAAACACACAGAAAAAGAAAAAAGCATTCAAGGCAAATTGCCTGTGACGAAAGAAGAGTCATAAATGGAAAGAAACAAACAAATTAGGTAGTCTAGTCACTGTCGCACTTCACTGGCCGCCATCCGTCTTCTCCATTCAATTAGTTTTAGTACTGAGTGTAATGGGGAACATTAAAAAAAAACTTAAATTTATTTTAGCCAACGTCTTTTTATTGTTTTCTTTTCCTTTTTCTTCTTTTTTGGATAAGCAAGCAAAGGAAACATCAATGCAAATTCCAAATCTTTGAGTGGAAAAATTAATCAACTAGAGACCATGGTCCAGAAAATCCTTTGGTAGTACTCATTTTATAAATTTAATTTTTGACTAGATCAGTTAAAAAAATAAATTACAAGGATAGTTCAAGACCCCACTCACTACCTTCTACCTGCCCAGAGATAATTATGTTTTCCTATTAGTGTGTTTTCCTCCAGACTTTTCTCTATTTACATAGATGAAGATGTTCTCATCATAGGCCTCATATTACTGCTGCAAACAACTTTTCAAAGACACTGATCAGCACATAGTGAAAGATTACCAGACACACTCAGAAACCAGATAACATTAAAAAAAAAAAAAAAAAAAAAAAAAAGCAGAGCCCTGGCCAGTGTTGCAAAGTGGTTAGAGCATCAGCCTGTGTGCCAAAGGATAGCAGGTTCGATCCCCAGTCAAGTTGCAGGTTTGAACTCCGGCCCCAGTTGGGGTGCATGTGGGAGGCAACCAATTGATGTGTCTCTCTCACATCAATGTCTCTCTTTCTCTCCCCCCTCCTTCCCTTCCACTCTTTCTAAAAATCAATGGAAAAAATATCCTAGGATGAGGATTAACAAGTAACAGCAGAATTGAAGAGAACCAAATAAAAATTCTGCAACTTAAAAATGCAATAAGCAAAATTAATAGCTCAGTAGAGGGGTTTAATAGTAAATTATACATGGCTGAAGAGACAATTGGCAAATTGGAAGATGGGAGAGAATTATTTGAATACAGCACAGAGAAACAAAGATGGAGAATACAAAAGAGAATAAGAGACTCCGTGGATTCCGTGAAAGGGTCTAACAGGTTTTTTTGAAGTTCCAGAAGAAAAGAGGGGAAAGAATGGGGCAGTGGCAATATTTGAAAAAGTAATTGGGATAGATGGCTGGAATCAGGATCCCTGAATAGTCTATCAGAGTTCCCAAAGCACTCCTGGTTGGCCTAGTTGGTCCTCTAGGGGGCGGTGTTGCCTAATGCCAAACACCAGTCTGATCATCTCAGATCTGAAAAAGCACGAGTGCTCTACACTGATGGAAGAGGAGGCAGTTAGCTAGACTAAGAGGAAAAGTGTCCCAACCTGAGGAAGCTCCATTTGTAGAGACTAGAAGGCAGAGAGAGGGGAAGAGCCAGAGAATGAGAGTGAGAGAGAATGTGAATAACTCCTAAAACCAGAAATGAGTTTAATATGCCTGGGGCACAGAGGTGGATGATGAGATGAGAGAGAAGGCTCGGAAGGGATAGGTGAAACGGGTACATGAAGAACCTTATGAGTCATAGAATGTTGAGGGCTCATTCTCTGGGCTATGAAGGGGTTTGTGTGTGTGTTTTAAGCAGGAGAGTGATATGCTTAGATTTACATGTTTAGAAGAACCACTCTGGGTAAAGTATAGAGAATTGATTGGAATGGGGACAGTGACAGTTGAGGACAATCAAGGAGCTGTTGCAAGTCATCCAGGTGAGAGCTGAAGGTGACCTGCTTAGGTAAGGAGGACTTGCTGTTTCTTTTAATGGCATTTGAGAAACCATAATACCGCCAGGCTGGAGTGGCTCAGCTGGCTGAGTGTCGCCCCAGGCACCAAGAGGTCGCTGATTCAATTCCCGGTCAGGGCACATACCCAGGTTGTGGACTCAATCCCCGGTAGGGGGTGTGCCGGAGGCAATCAATTTTTCTCTTTCATCGATGTTTCTCTCTCTCTCTCTAGAATCAATAAAAACATATTTTAAAAAAAGAAACCACAAAACCTAATGTTGATAATGGTACAGGAAACAAGTATTCTCTAATGCTGCTTTTGAGGTAGTTAATTGATGCAATTTTCTAGAAAGCAATTGGGAAATATGTAACAGGGGTTTAAAAATGAATATAAACTTTGACTCAGTAATTTCACTTCAAGGATTTATCCTAAATAATTGTGCAGTTCATCTCACTATTAAATACAAGAGGAACATGTTAAAAACAACCAAAATGTCCAACATTGGGATCAATCAAATATACATACACACATATTTGTAGGTGCTGTAAAAGAGTAATTTCTTCTTTATCCTTATACGTTTTGAATATTCCTATAATTAACATGGATTGCTTTGTAAATATAAACAATGAAACATGTTTAGAACTTATAAAAACATTTACAAAATTTACCAAGAACACAAGGTGTAAGTGTGGCAGGACAGTAAGAAGCTAGGAGAATTCCTGGGCAAGTGGAATGGGGAAACTGAAACAGGAAAATTAAAGGCCAGCCCTAACTGGTTTGGCTCAGTGGATAGAGCGTCGGCCTGTGGACTCAAGGGTCCCAGGTTCGATTCTGGTCAAGGGCATGTACCTTGGTTGCGGGCACATACCCAGTAGGGGGTGTGCAGGAGGCAGCTGATCGATGTTTCTCTCTCATCGATGTTTCTAACTCTTTATCCTTCTCCCTTCCTCTCTGTAAAAAAATCAATAAAATATATATATTTTTTTAAAAATAAAGGCCAAACAATTTGAACAACTTATAGCCAGCTAATGAATTTCAAGACCTTATCTCCCCAAACTAAGGATACTTGAGTGCAAATGGTTTATACCTCTCCTCCCTAACCAGAGAATACATATCTTAAAGCGCCCTGGTTGGGGAGATAGAGGAGAGAGACCCAATTAATGCCATTTGTGCCAGCCAAACCCAAGGATAGTTGAAGTCATGATAGCAAAAACCCCATTAGAGCTAGACAGACCCAAGAGAAAAGTAAAACAGCAAAGTTGGCCAAAAAATAATCCAAAAACTCCTCTGTGCTCATTTTGATGCACTGGCATATTTAAAAATGCACCTGGAAAGCTGATGAATATTCTAAAACCCCTACAATTTTGCTCACAGAAAAAAAATTAATAAAATCCCTGACGAAGACCAAATGTGGGCTCCAAATGTGGGTTCGCTCTAGAGAATGCCCATGCCCCTTCCCGGGCATGAACTTTTTACCTCCTCCTAAACTTTCAGGGTTCCCATGAGACTTGCATCCAGGGGAGCAGTGGGCAGCGGTAGCTCATCTCGGGCTTACCCCCTGATCCAAGGCCCCTCTTCCTCTGACTTCGCAGTGAGCTACAGCAGCCCCGCCCAGGCTCACTTCCGTCACTCTGACCTCCACTTCCGTCACTCTGACCGCCACTTCCGTCACTCTGACCTCCACTTCCGTCACTCTGACCTCCACTTCCGTCACTCTGACCTCCACTTCCGTCACTCTGACCTTCACTTCCGTCACTCTGACCTTCACTTCCCAGTGAGCTACAGCAGCCCTGCCCAGGCTCACTTCCGTCACTCTGACCTTCACTTCCGTCACTCTGACCTTCACTTCTGTCACTCTGACCTTCACTTCCCAGTGAGCTAACAGCAGCCCCGCCCAGGCTCCCTTCTTCCCTACAATGTTTCTAGGGAGCCAAAGCAGAGCCCCGCTAGGCTCTCCCCTGTTGCTTCTTCTACCCTAAGTCCTCCCTTGCTTCACTGCCCCCAGCTTTTTAAAAAATATATACTTTTATTGATTTCAGAGAGGAAGGCAGACCCGCTCAGGGCCAGTCCCTATCCAGTAACGTAGGTTCCAAAAATGGAAATGATGCTTTGGCCACCACACAATGAGATTTTAAGTTAATATCAAGTGTATCAACAGCTCTGCCCAGGCGGGATGCAAGGACTAGCACATTTCATTTATTTCTAAAATTAATTAGAACTGGTTTGAGTCCCCACATTCCAGACGGGCGGGAAGACATGGATTCTATTTGCGGGCCTTCCTTTTGACCACCCTGGGTCCTTTGCCGTCATCTCAGAAGTTTGTTTTGGGCAGTTTAATAAAGGGACCTGGCAGGCTTTTCTTCTCAAGCGGAGGAGAATCCCTTTGTGTACGCCTTTGCCATCGCTGCTTCTAGCTTCTCAGGGCCCTTTTGGAAGCCTGGATCTTCCTCTCTGTGTCCTGCACGGCTGCTCCCTGCATCCCAAGGTTTTGCACCAACAGCCATGTCCTAAGGGGAGCAGCACCGTGAACAAACTCACTTCTTCCGTGTGAAGCTCACTCTCTGTACTTGGACCCGTGTTGCCGCTTTTGGCATCTGGACCTGTCAGGACCCCACTCATCTCCAAGGTCCGCCCCCTCCAGAGCTGTATGGTAAAAGGGATTCAGTCTCCTCTCGCCTTAAAACAGTCTCTATTCCCAGGCCTGGAGACCACACCCAGGGCTGGGCGCCTTATTTTGTAATCCACCATCACACATGCCCAAAGTCTCCTCTAGAAATTAAAGGATTATCACATAACCTCCTTTCTTTTACACGGGCTTGACTGCCTGTGATGAAATGTGAAACTTCAGAGATTCACACGCAAAAATGTGTCTCCCCTAAAAGGGGTGAGGGTGGAGGGAGAGTATCCATTTGTTCTGGATGAATTACTTTTCTCCAAGGACAGATCGTAAGACTTTCTGCTAAAAGAGAAAAAAAGCTTAGAGACCATCCTAATGGTAAAGATAAAAATGTAAGAGAAAGAACCTAGGACAAGTATTAAAAGAATCTCTCCTAAGTAACTCTTGGAGCAAAACAGAGGTTAAAGCATCCCTTATAGAAAATGCAACATGCTTATTTAAAATTTGTAAAACATTACCAAAGCCCTGGCCAGTGTGTTTCAGTGGTTGGAGCATCGGCCTGCACACCAAAGGGTCACGGGTTTGATTCCTGGTCAAGGTTTGGGAGCGTGTGGGAGGCAACAAGTTGGTGTGTCTCTCTCACATTGATGTTTCTCTCCCCCCCCCCCCCCCCCCTTCCACTTTCTCTGAAAAGCAATGGAAAAAAATATCCTCTGGTGAGGATTAACAAAAAAATAGTAAATAAATAAAATATCACCAAAGCTATGCTCAGAGGCAAGTAAATAGCCTTAAATACTTTTATTATTAAACAACAAAATAAACTCAAATTAAGTTATTCAATTTAAGAAATTAGTTATTTGACCTAGACAAATCCAAACAAAGGTTAATTAATTTCTAGTCAATAAATTAGAAAACTTGAAAAACTGTAAATGTTCAAGGCCTGTTTCTTTGGTGGAGAAAAATGGCAAAGACAACAGTTACAACAAAAACCTCTAATAGATATAATTATTGAAAGGAAAGTAAAATAAACACAAAGCATTAAAAGGAAGGAAGAACAGATCAATGTAAAAACTTTGATAGAATGTTTTTTGGGAAAATGCAAATTATCAATATTTATCCAAGATGTTGAAAGTTGAACATGCTGTCGCTTTAAAAATTGGGTACTTTTCAAAGAATTATCTTCAAAAAAGGAAGCGTTCACAATCAGATAGGTATTACCAGTTCCATTCTATGTGAATTACATCAAAAAACATAAGAGGGCAAACACTTCCCAAACCATTTTGTAAAGTCAGCAGTACCCTAGTATCAAGGTCTGACCAAGATCACAACCAAAAATAATTATTTATATATTTTATGCCAATTTGTACATGAATGTACAAAAATTCCAAATAAAATACTAGCAAATCAAACTCAACCACATATTTTAAAAAGTTATTTTAATTTTTTTAATAAACCTATGCTGTAATACTTTTCAAAAAGGAAAAAATAAAAAGAGTTCAACATATATGAAAATGGCATTTAGTAATATTTAAAACCTAATGCTGGCTTTAAAAATGTCTTGATAGCCATGGCCTGTGTGGTTGGGTGTGGTCCTGTGCACCAAAAGGTTCCTGGTTCGATTCCTGGTCAAGACACATGCCTCGGTTGCAGGCTCCATCCCTGGTAGATGTTTCTCTTTCTCCTTCTCCCTTGCTTTCTCTCTAAAAACAAATTTAAAATGTTTCTTTATTGTTGACAGTATTACAGATGTCTCCTAACTCCCCTCTCCCCCTTATCCTCCTCCTCCCAGGCCCTGCCATACCCCAGGCCTGCACCATTGGTTATGCATACATGTGTGTAAGTTCTGTGTACATACGTTATGCATATAAATTCTTTGGTTCATCTTTTCCCATCCCACCCTTCTCCCCTCTGAGATATGTCAGTCTATTCCATGCCTCTGGATCTATTTTGTTCATCAGTTTATGATGTTCGTTAGATTCCACCTCTAAGTGAGATCATCTGATATTTGTCTTTCTCTGGCTGGCTTATTTCACCCAGCATAGTATTCTCCAGGTCCACCCATGCTGTTGCAAAGGGTAAGACATCCTTCTTTTTCACAGCTGCATAGTATTCCATTGTGTAATGTATCACAACTTTTTTATCCACTCAACTACTGGTGGGCACTTGGGCTGTTTCCAGATCTTAGCTATTGTAAATAATACTATGAATGTAGGGGTGCATAAATTATTTCTGATTGGTGTTTCGGGATTCTTAGGACATATTCCTAGAAGTAAGATCGCTGGGTGAAACAGTAGTTCCATTTTTCATTCTTTAAGTTCCATACTGTTTTCCATAATGGCTGTACCAATGTGCATTCCCATCAGGAGTGTCCTACTGTTCCCTTTTCTCCACATCCTCACCAGCACTTGTTGATTTATTGATGGTAGCCATTCTGGCCGCTGTGCAGTTTTAATTTGCACCTGATGATTAGTGATGTTGAGCATTTTTTCATGTCTATGGCCATCTGTATGTCCTCTTTGGAGAAGTGCCAATTTAGGTCCTGTGTACATTTTTTAATTGGGTTATCTTCCTTTTGTTGAACTGTATGAGTTCTTTATATATTCTGGATATTAACCCCCTTTCAAATGTCATTGGCATACATGCTCTCTCATACTGTGGGTTCTCTTTACATTTTGATAGTTTCGTTTGCTGAGCTGAAGCATTTGTTTCATGTAGTTCCATTTTAGTTTTCCTTTGTTTCTCTTTGCCCTCGGAGATGTACAGCTGGAAATTCTGCTTTGTGAAATGTCTGAGACTTCACTGTCTAAGTTTTCTTCTAGGATTTTTATGGCTTGCAACTTACATTTAATTCTTTTCTCCATTTGGAGTTTATTCTTGTGCATGGTGTAGGTTGGTGATCTAGTTTCATTTTTTTTATGTACCTGTCCAATTTTCCCAACACCATTTATTCAAGAGACTATCTTTACTCCCTTTTATTCTCTTGCCTCCTTTGTAATATATTCACCTTGAAGGCTTATAATTTGAGAGCTATTTAGAAAAAAACTGTTAGGATTTGATCCAAGGTATCCATTTTTTTCATGATTGGGCAGACAGGGTTTAACAGAATTAAGCTTGACTTTCAAAGTAAATTCGGAAAAGAACAAAGGTAATGACCTTCATACTGTGACAAGTCAATTCACATACCATCAAGATATCTTCATTTACCCAGCTCGTCCAGGACTAAGCTTTTGAAGATCTGAAACATTCTGTAAGAAACAGCAATTGTCTTATTATTTATGAAAATGGTCAGAATTAAGGTATGTTAACCTACAGACTAAGGGTACACAGTTACCTAAACCCTCCTGCTATCCCCAAGGACAAAGCTAACAATAACCTATATTTAGGCATGTTTGACTAGAGAACAGGGAAGCTCATTCTTGGTAGTGTGAATCTTGTTTAATAAAAGCAGAATTACTCGAGTCAGTCATGCCATTCCAGTCCTAATTTAACAGTCAGCATCAAGCTACTTCCTTCCTCATCCCTAATCAGAGCTATGGCAGATGGAGTACTAAACCAAGACCATCAAAAAACAAGGTGTAATTTGCCTCGTTCTTATAAAAAGTCATTAGCTCAATCATTTGATGCGAATTTAATTAACTCAACGAAATTCTCAGTGGGAAAGGTAGAGGTCCTTATCAAAGGACCACTCTCTAACCCTTCCAAACTTTTCACCATGAAAAATTTTCATCACTTATTTAAAGGGCATTAAGAAAAAAAAGTCCTTTTAAGGTATTGAAGATGAAACTCAACTGTAATTGCATTTGCAAAGTTAAAGCTACACTTCAACCAAATAGTATTCCTGAGAATTGCTAATCTAAAAGATAACTTTAAAAGGGGAGGAGAGGAATAACAATGCCTATCAACAATGGATAAATTCTATATTCATACTATGAAAGGCTCCTTGATAATAAGAGACTATGAATATACTCAACAAATACTAAAAAATTGAATAAGTCAGTCACAAAGGAGTACATACATATATGTGAATTTCTAGAACAAGCAACACTATCTGTGGTGATACAAATCAGAACAATAGTTATGTGGAGAGGGATTAACTAGAAAGGGCATGAGATAATTTTCTTGAGTAATGGAAGTTTTCTATCTTTATTGGGATTGTGGTCACCAAATCTCAAATGATACACCTAAAATCTGTGCATTTTATTGAATGAAAATTATAATTCAGTTTTTAAAAAGTACTATTTATCTAACTAGATCCTAAAGTTAAGTATAATGTACTACCTTAGAAAGAATCTAATGAATCTTACTATTATTAAAAACCAACACAGACAAAAAATGGTTACCAGAGGGGAATAGAGGTGGGATGAGGGCAAAGTGGTTAAAGGAGGTCAAACATATGGTAACAGAAGGAAATTATAGACTTCCGATGGTCAGCACGCAATAGTACACAGATGTCAAATTATAATCTTGTACACCTGGAAATTATATAATGTTATTAACCAAGGTTATCCCAATAAATTAAAAAACAACAAGAGGCAATTCAGAAAGCAGATATGAAACTTTAATTCACTGTGGGTATTTCTTTAGCCATTCTCTATATTATATATAAGCTTTTCTTATGTCTTCACAAGAAACATCTTTTATAGGACAGTTTTTCTACCAAATACTGTGTACCACATCACTATTCCATTTAACTAGTTATGAGTGTATTATAAATATTATGAGCCATTGATTAAATATAAATACAGAAGTCGATACATGTTAGAAAGTTTAAATAATAAAAAAAAAGCTTAAGAAAGGCTAAATACAAGGTAAGGTTACATCTTCTATACTCTACGTAACATCACAGTGACAACCAATTACAGTAAAATCACAACTGCTTTCAGATAGTACATTCAGATTTCTAACATCCAATTGTTTTCATTTCAACAATCTGAATCCCACACTGCATTTTTATTCTGGAGTAGACCGGCTTTTGGACTGCAGACAAGATTCTTGTGTAATAATATTTATTACGTTGCCCTGGCCAGGTGGCTCAGTTGGTTGGAGCGTTGTCCCAAGCACCAAAAGGTTGTGGGCCAGATTCCCAGTCAGGGCACATACCTAGGTTGCAGGTTGGATCCCTGGTTGGGGCACGTACAGGAGGCAACTGATCGATGTTACTCTCTTCCTTCCTCGTTCTCTAAAATCAATAAACATATCCTTGGGTAAGGATTTTTTAAAAAATTATTATGTTGATCATGACCACAGTAAACTAAATTTATATATACTATACTATGTAGAAATGCGACTTTATTTAAAGTATATAATAATATGGAACTCTTCAAGAGAAATTCAAATAGTAGACTGAGAATGGGTTTTAATTGCTACTGCAATCTACATATATTTCGTTGAAAGAATAAGTCTGTCAAAACATTTAAAAATAAATATATTTTCCTCTTGGAAAATGCTGCCTGGAAAAAAGTTCCAAGCCGACGAAAGAAAAAACAAACAAACTACAAACAAAAAGCAAGGGGGAAAAAGACTTCAGAAAACAAACACTATATGATGTCTGGGCTGCAATCTTCCTGAGTCTGTTTTTCAACTGGAACAAGTTTTGCAGTCAGTTCTGCGTTGTTTTAGTGTCCACAGTCCACGGGGAGTCCCTGAACATCTCGTTCACATTTTACAGAAATCTGAAAGGACTCCTAAACACCCCTCAACTAATTACACAAGGGAAAGCTGATCATGTTTTGTACTGAAGTCTATATGAATACCAAACATAGTCATAGCCACTCTTTAACAGTGTTGCTAGAATAAGAAAATGTATGTACAGCTGTACACAGATCACCAGTAAACACAGGAACAAAATGCCATTTGCTGTATATCAAATAAGCTGCCCAAAAGCTAATTTGCAATGTTTATTTTCATTTACTTTGATACAGTGTTAGAAGGGACTGCACAGAAGTACGAGGACTGCTGCAAATAACACTTGATGCTAAGTGTTCTACTAAGCATCAGGCATGCAAAGTAATTACCTTTTAAAATTTCTCATTTATATATCGCAACTCCTATTTATAAGCTACAAATATGTTTAAAGCATTTAGTAATTTTAAAGCCAAATATTTTAATTGACCTATGCCTAAGTGGGGAAAGACAAAAACTTTCCTCCTGTCTCAACGTACTCCCCAAATTGATATATAAACTTATTTTATGTCATCCTTAAAATTCCAAGTGATGAAAATCCTTATCACTATGAAATTAGAAGTATGATTTACCAGCAGCAGTCTGTCACCCACACACTTCCAGCATGCCAAGCCTTTGGGAATTACACGATAAGAGTGACATGCTGGCTCTACATGACAGCAGTTGAACATATTAGTCTCTTCTTTTTTTCCTGGATCTTTTATTTCAAACTAAGTAAAGCTTTTCATTAATACAAACTAAAAAAAATTTTTTTTTCTTTATTTACCATCAATATAAGAGTAGATAAAACTAAAAACCTTTATTGTCTTCAAGTGCGTGGCAAAACAGAATGTTTCAGTAACATTAGGTAATTAGGTAGGGAAGTGATTAGTTTGTTTTCCCATTTCAAAAGCATTCCACATAATCACAAACACAATTTCAGATTGCTTGGTTCTCGGTCATTTATGGCTTAAAATACTGCATTTGAAAACCACCTCAGGATAAAATAAGTTTATACGAATAATGCATAGATTGTATATCTAGGAAATCATGCAATAAATAAATATTCTCATGTACATCGGAATCTTAGTGACAAATGGAGCCACAGATGTGAACAGTGCTGTTTCTTTTACCAAGAAAATACACCCAGCAAGATCCTTGCTTCTGACCTATTCAAGATCCTACTTGCCAGGTCATCCTAATTTTCTGACTGGTACAAGAAGCCAATGTCACAAGAAATCTGCAATAAGAACCTGACTTGCCTCAAGTGCAGGAACTGTGAGGTCTGAGCCAGGCAGAACGACACTCTCATTATCCTGCCACCCTACCGCCAAGTCCACTGGAGTTCTTGACTAGCTAGACAGGATCAAATGGGTAAATGCTTAGAATGACCCACTAGAAATGTTTATTACTTTAGTATCTTTTTACAATCTATTTGTCCTTTAAATCTATTTCATTTGAAAATCGCCAGGGTAAGATCTCACTGTTCCTGGTTTTGATATGCCCCTACCACATGAGAGTTGAACTGAACTACAATGATTGTAATGTCATCTCTGTACATTCGAGCAAGCTCTTCAGGAAGACTCAGCATTTTGGAGAGACGCTCATGATCAACAGTCCCAAACTCATTGTTGCCCACAGCATGGCGAATAAGATGGGTTGCTGCATTCTGATCCTCAAATACCGAGGACATCTTGGCTCTCCTTTCTGTTAACAGGCCATGCATCTGTCCCAGAGTCACCTTGTAGCCACCAACAGCTATTGGCTGTTGGTGGTGCATGCCGGTTAGGTACTCGCCCACAATCCTAACCACATCCTGCCTATGCATCGTCTCCCACAACCCATCAGTAGCCAGTACCAGAAACTTATCCTGTGGCCTTAATCGGTGGTAGATGACCTCTGGCTCAGCAGTGAGATAAGGAGGTGTATAATAATTAGGAGGAATAAACTTGGTATATTCGTTGTCATTCAACTGGTCTGGGCCAGATTCTATCACTCTCTTTTGAAGGTCAATGCTCCATTTGAATTTTACATCGCCAAAAGCCCTAAAAGGCATCAGCAGGCCAAGGAGCCGATCCTGTTTCACCACACTCTTGGCCTCATTCTTTGGATGTTCCAATTTTAGCCTTTCCAGTTCACTTTCATTCTGAGCATTGTGGTCATTAGAGAGAGTGACTGCTGACCAAGAGCCGTCCTCTTCCTGCACACCCAGCATGGCTCTGCTATCGCCAGTATTGGCCACATGAAGGTTGACGCCATCTACGTGGGCCACACAAGCAGTGGCCCCAGAAAACGCCACTCGAAGCACCAGGTAGTTGAGGAAAGAATTGGGATCACCAACTTGGGCCTCCAGGGAGATGTCGTTATCAAGTCTCTTGAAGGCATTAATTAAAGCCTCCTTAACATCAATATCATCTGACTCCCCAGTGTTGAGGTCTATAAGTTCTTGCCAGTAAGTCCTCAAGCTGTTGAAGTACAGCTTGGATGCCTCCTTGCTGAAGTAATCGTTGGGATGCTTGTGCCACTGGAGAATGGGGAGCAGTGCCCGGCCACTCTCTACCGCATTTTCAATCTCCAGCAACGTCTCGTGGGGTAACAAAGAGACAGCGATGTAATAAAAGAGTCTTTCACTGACTGCTTGGGAACAAGCACAGCCTGCATGGCCATCAAAAACCCCCAAAAGCATCCCTCTGGTCTGCAAGCAGGTTGCTGCACTTCTCCGATCCTCAATGGGTGCATTTGCAGGTAGCTGATTGCTGTCAAACCCAAGGACAGAACTGACATTTTTGCCATCAAATTCTGGCACTTTGAAGCTGTACTCATTCGCTTTCAGGATGCTGTTGACTTGTGGAGGAGTGAGGTAAAACTTCTGTGGCGTGGAAACGTACCTCCTTCCGTGGGTGTACTGCCACCAGTTCTCCTTCGGCCTGCCGAAGGTAGCATACGCCGGATGGGGGGTATACCTCAGGTGACTCGGAGGAATGTAAGAAGGTGAGCAGCAGAGATGTCTGTGGTGGCAGTAACACGCAGTGCCATAGATTCTGCTCAGCTCACAGTTACGAATCAGAGGGAAAAACAGCTGAGTTGGTGCTGGCATGGCATCAGAGAACAGTGGCAGGCTGGAACTTCTGACGGGGATTCCTACAACACAAATTACACAGGTACACACAAAGAAAAAGTTATACTTCAGGTTACTTAGTCTATCTTTGCTAGGAGACACTGTATTTTATACCCACATCATGTACTATTTCTACAGGGTATATTCTGCTGAGCACAATTCCCTATCATTTATAGAACCAGGATTGAACGTCCCGCTTTACTTTTCTCTTTTCATCGTATTTCTTTGTGTACGCAAACTGTACACAATGTATAATAGATTTAGCTGGGGAGAGCTGAGGAGATGAGTGTTATATAACATTATGCAGTGGAAGTCTACCTGGCCAATCGCCCTTCTCCCTCCCTACCTTTAAAAAGGCTTTGATCTTCCATATTGCTCAGGGACTTATCCCATTTATGAATATCCTATTTCTAGAGCTGTGGTTAATAGTCAGCTTTTGATTATACATGGCTATCACCAAAAAAGTGTTAGGATGCATTCCCAACATAGTATATTCATACACTACTTTTAAGTTACACATATATACTACTACTGTATTAATATGATGTTCATTATAACATATACAAAAAAATTTACATAACGAATAAAGAGAAATGCCAATATTCCCTTCCTACACCCCAGTGAGTGGTCTTGCAAACTATGCTTTCTAGACCACTGCACCAATTTGGTGAGTTTAGGGATACAGGTCTTCCACCAACTTGCCAAATTAATCCTGCAAAAGCTGGCTCACCTTTTTGGGCCTCACTTTCCTAAGATGTAACACATCTCTGAACACATCAGAACAGAGATTATCTAAGGCCTCTTCTATGAATCTATGTCTTTATAACTGTTGAAGTGGGGCTTTGAAATCAAATGCAGGTTTCATTTATTCATTAATTTTACTGTGTCCTTCATAAAAAAAAGTTCAAGTATTTTAGTAGCTCCAAAACTGTTAGTAACATAAATAGTCGCAGTTCTGGAATTTAATATACTTGGTAGCACTTTCTTCTGTTTATCAGCCATAAGGGAAAGCTATAGAAATTTTATTTTCATCAATTATGGATCCCAAGTAGAATTCACCACTAGAAAAATATTTTCTCTTATATTAAAAAACAAAAGTATGTATTTGTCTTTGGGAAACAATAAAGAATAGTGGAATAATACCCAAATAGTCTAAGGTTTAGATTAAAAAGGTACATAATTATAATCTAAATCATATCACTCAGTATATGACACTGGAAAGATTTTGTTGGGCATTTATCTAGAAAATTTAATGAATGTTTACCAGTAACTTAGATAATTTATGCAAGAAAAAAATATGTATTCTTCCTCGATAATATTTCCCCTAAATTGCCTCAATGTATTCATTTGGCCTATAAAAAAAATAAGGCTTTACAAAAACTTTATATAAGGAAATAAGTAAACAAAAAGAAATAAGGAAAATAAAATCAATTGAATCTTTATATCAGCTACTCCTTCCGAAGGTTAAACGATTAAGGAACAAAAAATTTACAGGTATTGGAGTGTTAGCTATATATTACATTATTTTTGAGTACCTTCTTTTGAAGAGTAATTAGAGAAAAAGTGGTAAGTGGGGGAGCAGAGAAAACCAAACACTGAATAACTGATCTTTGTTTGCTTCTGTAATAAACATGGCATCAGCCAGTCGTACAGAACCCCTTTTGCAAGTGATAGAAAGTACCACTATTTTAACTGCACTATTTTTTTTCTTTATTGATTAAGGTATTACATATGTGTTCTTATCGCCCCATTGCCTCCCATTCCCCACTCATGCCCTCACCCCCCTGTTGTCTGTGTCCATTGGTTAGGCTTATATGCATGCATACAAGTCCTTTGGTTGATCTCTCCCTTAATTGCACTATTTAAGAAGGGATTTGTTTACAAAATTGAAGGCAAGATTAAGCAATAAAAGGTAATGATTAGAATTTTAAAAATAAGATCAATAACTAAAAAGCATTCTGAAATGCAGTAATAAAAAATAGAAATTCCAGAAGAGAAGCAATCTATCAAGACTAACCACTTAAATAATAGTACTTCAAACTGAGTATCTGAAAGTCATCCAAAAGTATACATGACTGAGCCAGGGGATATGCTCAAATGTTGGGCCACATGACACTGGTTTCCAAACATAAACCAAATCTCTTGTTATTTGCACTCAGAAAGCACATTAACTTCATGCTCTGTATAAGGATTTTCTAGCATTAAAAATGTAAACATGGCTCAGCGGTTGAGCGTGGACCTATGAACCAGGAGGTCACAGTTCAATTCCCAGTCAGGGCACAAGCCTGGGTTATGGGCTCCCCGGTATGGGGCGTGCAGGAGGCAGCCCATCAATGATTATCTCTCATCATTGATGTTTCTCTCTCTCCCTTCCTTTCTGAAATCAAAATATATATACATATTTTTAAAAATGTAAACAGATGCCAATCGTAATGAAAAGAAAGTTTCTCCATGACTTTATATGTTTGTATTTGTGCTTACTTTAAAACTTAATCCTATAGAGAAGAAAAAAGTATGTGATGAAATGTAGATTGAATCAAAGTAGAGTGTGAGTGTGTGTGTGTGTGTGTGTGTGTGTGTTTAGAAAAAGAGAGCTTTTATTATACAGGGTGGGGCAAAAGTAGGTTTATAATAGTCTGTATGGGAAATACAATAATTAGTAAATAATAATACAAGAATAAACTTTCACATATTCACAACTGTAAACCTACTTTTGTTCCCGCCCTGTATGTCTAATCAAGGAAATAAGTCCAGGAAACCTGCACTTTCTTTAAATTGCTTTGTCTTGAAAAATTTTATGCTTTTGTAGTTGATTGCAAAATGAATGAAATATTGTGGCACAAGAACTAATGAGTCATGCAGGAAATGCTTGGACTAATACAGTACATTCAAACAGCAAGCACTGAAATGTCTAAATAATGTACTACATTTTTCCTTCAAATCCAAGGTTCTTGAGGTTGAAGACAAAAAAGCAGAGCGAATTTTATCAGCTGTATTTTTCACTTATCCAGTTTAGCATATGAACTGAGATTGCATCTCTATCCCCCAACTCCCAGCATGCCTTCAAAAGACACATTCTTAGTAAAGATAAAATTAATCACGCAAACCTGCTCTGTGATTAATCAGTGCCCTGCCATCACCAGTACAAGCGATATAGTCTCTCCATCAGAGCAGACACCCTTAGAGGTCAAAGTACTTCCGAATGTTTTCAGAAACCTTAAGTGAGCAAACACTGAGCATCTTTCTAAAGACTGTATGAGTCGATTCAACAACAACAACAAAAAAACCATGAAAACAACGTTCGTTGAAGAACTAGCTAAATACATGAAGTAGAAAGCTCTTGATAGGCAAAGAACAGCAACACGATCCAGTCGTGGGTAAACTGGAGCCGTGTCAAATTTCCCAATTATTTCTGACTATGTTTTCTACTGGAAAGTTCCTATCCCAGGATCCAGTCCGAGCCCTGTTATTATATGCAGCATCCTCGTCCTGGGTGGATTTTGCCAATGACTAATAAGGAAAGATGCAGAGAGACCCATCTTACTGATGCGCTCAGCAGAGTCTGTGCCAAAGAAATGATTCCACTTCATCAATAAACGCACAGAACAAACTCACTGGAAGATGCTGTCACTGCACCGGCTCCGGAGCTCTTTAGGCTTCGCAAAGCTTGGCTGTCAAAGGAGGGAAAGGTGCTCTCCTAGTTAGTCAACGTTAAATGCCAGAACCTCCGTTTATGTAATCCTACTGGACCGGACACCCTGCATGAAGGCTGCGACTTTTCAGCCTTTTCTCAAAAAACGCCTCGCCGTTCCGCAGCTCCCGTTATCTATTCGCTCCCTGAATGAAGAAACCTCCCGGCTTCCTGAGGAAGACGCAAAGCTCCCAGCCAGCACTTGTTCGATTCCTTCCCTCGGTCCGTCCCTGCTGAACACTGCCCTCTCCCAGGCATCAGAGCAACCCTGGTCCCAGGAAGCCTTTGTCCTCTCTTCTCTCTCACCCCTTCATGCCACAACGACCCGCCTAAAGCCATCCATCCATCCATCCACACACACACACACCGCATCGGTCCCCATCCTTCCAGGCTACCCAGCGCAGGTCTTGCAGGGGATACCTACCAATTCGTCGGGGCCCGGGGCACACACACATTCTCCTGTCATCACAACACGGAGCCGACAACATCCACAACCCGCGCGGAGAGCAGCAGCGACAGCAGCACCGGCCCATCGGAAGCAAGGCAGAGATGCTCATTAGAGGAGGCGGCGGCGGGGGAGGCGGGAGGGGGGCCGAGGGGGAGCGGGGGAGGGGCGAGGTCTCCGGGGCGGGGTGAATGGGGCTGGGCTGGGCTGGGGGAAGAGGACGGAAGGAGAAAGGGGTGGGGAAGAGGAAACCAAACACACCAACCGAGCCCGCGGGAAAGGCAGAGCCCCAGCCCCAGGCGGTGGGGGCCCAGACGCGAGCAGAGGCGCGCCCCGAGCCAGGGACCAGCCCCTCCATCCAGTCCGGGCGCGGAGCCCACGGGCACGGCAGCACGCAGTGTCCTCCGCCCGCGGCCCGCCGGGCCCACCGGGCCCCGGCTTCAGTTCAGAGCCGGGGCGGCCAGCGGCGGGCTTCTCGGGGAGCCACCCGGACCCCTGGGGGTGTAAGAGGAGGGGGGGGGGGACCCTCAGGCACAGACGCCGCACCGCCCGCGCCGCACCTCCTTGCAGCTCACCCTTCCGCGGGTCCCCCACGGCGTCCCCGGCGCCGACCGTGGGCGCGCGGGCCGCCCCCACTCCGAACCCGCGCGTGCCCCGCGCCGCCCCCACGGCCGCGCACACCTGGCGCTGGGGGCCTGTCCCCCCCGCCCCCCCCCCCGCTCCCGCCGCCCGTCCTCCCACGCTCGCGGCCGCCGCGCCCCACGCGCCAGCTCCCGCTTCGCCACTCCGCGCGGGTGGAGGACTCCATCGAGGTGGCGCGGGGCTGGAGCGGGGGATACGAACCGGGCACGGCAGGCAGGAGCCGCTCCTTCCCGAGGAGGAGGAGGAGGAGGAGGAGGAGGCGGCGGCCGCGCGGACCGTCCGGCGCTCCCTCCACAAAGCCCAGTGCCGCTCCGGGCGCGCGGGTCCTCGCCCACTCCGCGCCCCCGCCCTGCCGGCCGCCACCCGCCCCGCCCCGCCCGCGCGTTCGGGGGCTCCTCCCGCCTCGCGATTGGCTGCGCCGCGGCGGGAGGAGGAGAGCGGCTGAAGGGGGGGCGGCGGCGGGGGCGGCGGGGAAGCGGCGCGCGCCCGCCGGCTTTGTGACGTCACGGGGGTCAGACAATCGCTTCCATTTGGCACCGCCGCCCATTGGCTCGGCGGGCCGCCTCACGTGACCGCGCCCCGGGCGGCGCCGTCGGGGGACCCTCGACCGGCTGGGCGGTTGGCGGCGAGCAAGGTGGGCGGCGGGCCTGGGCCGGAGGGAGGACTTGGGCCGGCCCCAGCACCCCCACGCGGGCGGGGCCCGGGCGCCGCTGCCCCCCGCCGGGCGCGCTTCCGCGAATCGCTGGCACCTCGGCGGGGGGCCGGCCGGAGGTGTGGCCGCCCGCGCCGCGCCTCGCTGGGGGGCCGAGGCTTGGAGAGATGGACCGCGGGGGGCGGCTCCCTGCCTGACCGGAAACAACAACTGTCGCCGCATCCCATCGGCCGCCCCTTTAATTTGTTACTTGGCAGATCTTAGGAGCGTGGACTGGGATGATGTCTTCTGGACACTTGTCGGGTCCCAGGGGGAGGCGCCGGTGTAAATAGAGCCAGAGGAAGCTGCGGGGAAGGCGCCCTTTCCCCCGGGAGGCTGGTGGGTGCCGAAGGGCTTTGAAATAAGGGTTGTGTGGCCTGTCCTGCGTGGTGACAAGGAGGGGGGAGGGCGGAACCGGGCGCTGCAGCGGGAGGAAACCCGACTTGGAGTCAGAGGACCTGCATCCAGGTCATTTCCGCTGCGTGAGACTGGGCTTCTGCCCCGGGAGAGGAGGCTAGGCGCGGGGTGGCATCGGCATCCTGTGGTTAAAGGGGAGACAGCTCCAGGGCCTGTGCCCTTGCCTCCTTGCACACACACCCCCGCTCTCGGAGGGAGCCGAGTCATTGGGAGTGGGTTCTGGAAGCGCCTTGGCGATGGCGGGGAGGTCATCGCGCTTCTCCTGCCTGGTGTTAGCGGGTTAACGGACTTAAGAAGCCTGCCTCTGGTTACTAGCCAGCAAAGCTCACAAAGTGGTGTGCGCTGGATATACACTGTCCTATTAACAGTATCATGGAGTTTTATTTGTTTATTTTAAATGTTTTTTGTTTGTGTGTTGTTTTTTCAGAGAGAGAAGGGAGAAGGAGAGAGAGAGAAACCTAGATGAGAGCGAAACCTGAAACTTCAACGCCCATCGGCTGCCTCCTGCACGCCCCCTGGCGGGTGATCTAACCCGCAGTGCCCAGATTAGGAATCCAGCAGGTGACCTCAGGGTGCATGGATCTAGGCTCAACCACTGAGCCACACCCGCCAGGCTGGGGTTTTACTAGTATTTTTGTGAATCTTGCATTATCTGATTTTTATGTAATAAAGGAAAAACTTTATATACAGAGAACAGTGCCAGGAACTGGTTCTTCATAACCCCTGGATCTTTCCAGCTGCCTCCTTTTTTCTCTAAATACGTAAGGGCAAAGCCATTTTGCCAGTCCCCAGGGTGCCACAGAACTCTTGTGGCTGTTCTATGTGGCTTTCATCCTGGTTTACGTGGGTCCATCTGCCTGCCTCACTTCACCCCTCCTTTATACTTCTTAAATGAGCTCCCCATTGTCTTTTATCCTGTTTATGTGGTTTGTATCTGGTTTTCTCTTGTCTCATAGAGGCATATTGGGTGGTGTAGCCTACTGTCAGAGCATAGATGAAGCTAGACTGCCAAGGTTCCGGCTTTGTAGTTTACTGTTTGGTCTTAGGCAACATCTTTCTAGCTCAGTTCTCTCATATGGAAGATAGGAATAAAAAAGTAATATAAGTAAAGTAAAAATAGTCAAAATATTGAGTTAACATAAAGCTTAATATATCATGCTAAGAAAGTTCAAAGCGGGTAGTAGTAAGAGCTGTGTAAGTAGGGCTATCCTATATAATAAAAGCCCAGCAACTGTACGGCAGAACGACTGGTCGACCAGTCGCTATGATGCGCACTGACCACCAGGGGGCAGGCACTCAACGCAGGAGCTGCCCCCTGGTAGTCAGTACGCTCCCACAGTGGGAGCGCCACTCGGCTGACCGGGATGAGAGGCGCTCCCACAGTGGGCCGATCCCCGCAGGCCACACCCCCCACCAGTGCCCGAATTCCATGCACCAGGCCTCTAGTTATTAATATTATAGACATGTGTCCAGGTCAGTACATCTGTTAGATTAAGGACTCCTAGAGATTCAGAGACCCAGACTCCCAAGTGCAATATGGCCACCCAATAGGCTTGCTTTAAAAGTTACTTTATGTATTAGTAGACATTAATAACAGGTTATGTATTAGTAGACATTATTAATAGACTAGAGAGTCTTATGTTAGGAGTGTCACTGCTTCTTAGCCCCTACTCTGAAGACATGGAGACCAGTTAACTGAGGTTAAGAATTCATTTTTATTTTAAAAGTTTCTGCCTGAGACTCAAAAATGAGTTTTATGGTAGGTGTGTCTGTTTTCTATAACCTTTTTCTTAATGATTGTGAAAATAGAGTAATGAGACTCTAGAATGTCATCCTTCATTGTCAGATTGGTTCCAGATACCCCATCCTCACTGATACCAAGACCCACGGATGCTCAAGTCCCTTATATAAAACTAGAGGCCCAGCACACGAAATCATGCGCAGGTAGGGTCCCTAGGCCTAGCCTGTGATCAGGGCCATCTTCCTCCTGTTCGCCAGTCCCCAGTCCCGCCCCGCTGCCGACACTCACCCCGGTTCCCCATTGGCCATCTGGCGATCTATCAGAGCCTGTGGGCCGGGAGAAGGGACCAAGAGGTCGGCCGTTCTGCCCGCTTGCCAGTCCCCAGTCCCGCCCTGCTGCCAACACCTACCCTGGTTCCCCGTTCACCATCCAGCGATAGGAGCCTATGGGCTGGGGGGAGGGACCAAGAGGTCTGCCTTCCGCCTGCTCACCAGTCCCCAGTCCTGCCCCCCCTCCACCCACCCCCGTTCCCCGTGGTTCTCCATTGGCCATACAGCGATCAGAGCCTGCAGGCTGGGGGGAGGGACCGAGAGGTGGTCAGTGCACCTCATAGTGACTGGTTGATCAGTTACGCCATTATGGTTGCTGGCCTTTTATTATATAGGATGGCATAGAATGATGTATACGGTTGGCCCTCTGCACCCATAGATTCCCAACCTCAGATCGAAAATACTGTTTTCAATCAATGGTTGATTGCAAATATGAAACCCATGGATATGGAGGACCCGCTGTGCATCCACATCAATGATCTCTTCAAAGTTGTCACCTTGATAGCATATACCTTATTCAACACCAACATTGCCATTATTCCGAGCACTTTTAAAATTACCTTTCAAATTGCTTTTGGATCTGCCCAGGAAACTCCAACTTGTTTTACTATAACCAGCATCTTGGTTTTTACACCAAAATAGTATTGATTCCCTTATCTTATGAGTCTTAGTTCTGAATGACCTGGCTGTTTGTTAAAAATGACACCCACTTGCAAATAATTGGTATTTGCCACCGCTAAATATAGTCAAAAGAACTTGTCATGTGTATTGAAGGCAAGGCCAAGCTATTTCTGGAATCAGAAGAAAGGTTCACCAAAGTAATAGCTTTGAAATACTCATTTAGAGGTGTAAGTTTTGTTCTTTAGCTGCAGAGTTGTATGACTTTATAATATGTGTATTATAAATAAAGTCCCAGTCCTGCAGAGGCAGTAACTGCTTGTACCACCTGGGGGTGGGGACACGATTCTTAGGCGTCTCCACCCCGTCTCCTCTCTGGCCTGGCTTTCTTCCTGTCTCTGGATGGAGCTCTGTTTGGCCACCCAATAGGCTTGCTTTAAAAGTGCTGTTTGTCATCATCACATGGCCATCTGGCCAGGGCTGTGGCAGGTCCTTGGGTTTGGTGCTCTGACCCCAGACTGTTTTAGCCACCGGAACACCTGCTGACACTTCAGCATTGGAAGGTGTAGGAAAGTAGCCCTGAAACAACCCAGGATTCTTGTAGAGAAGGGCAGGCAAGGGGAGAGGAAGGGGCTTCAGAAATAGCACGGTCCGAAGAAAGCACTGAGGATAGTAAAAGCACCTGTTTTGTCTGCATCATGCTTTCTGTGATGACAAAAATGCAAAGACGATTCCAGAATGACCCTTAACAGTCATTTTCTTGTCCTAGGATAAACCTGGAAATGAGCAAGTGTTCAACCAGCTTGGCCTGGTGTTCTTGTCGGGGAGTGAGAACACCCTTGGGGGTGCTATAGGTTAGCTGTGACAACCTGGAGATGGTCCAGCAGAATCTCAGTGGCACCAGCCAGGAGGCTTGAAAAGGACCTGCATGAGGGTTTGAGGTGCTGTCGGTCTGCTGGTTAGTGACTTACTGTGGCCTTTGCCAAAATCAGCAAGGGAAGAGAGGCTGGCCTACCACACTCCTCTTAGCGCCGACTGCCCTCCAGGTCTTGGATAGGAAATCAGCGCGTAATTATGAAGTACATCAGCGATAGGTACCTGTTTTATTACCGTCCCAGTGTTGCAAGTTGCTTATTTGAAACTAAGTTATTTAGAGCTATGCACTGAGAATGGCATCTCATCTGTAAGAAAGAAACAGCAGGTATTCTGGCTCATCTCTTGTGGGCCAGAGGCTGTTATACCTGCTTTTACACCTGCTTTCACATTTATCTTATTTAACACTAGTAGCCCTGCGCACGAATCCGTGCACCAGTAGCTCTCTGTGGGGCCTGGCCGCTCTGCGCCCACTGCCCAGAGGCTCTCTGCGGCCAGGCACGGAACGCTTGCCTCGTCACCGGGGCAACAACGCAAGTGTTCCGCGCCCCAGCCTAGCCAGAGACCCATCCACATCCAGGCACAGAACGCTTGCCTCATCACCGGGGCTATGATGCAAGCGTTTCCCCGTGCCCCCCTGCCGCCGCTCCATGCCTGCTGCCCAGAGGCCCTCCACAGCCGGGGTGGAATGCTTGCCTCGTCACCACGGCGACAAAGCAAGCATTCCTCCAGGCCACTCACGCTGCCCGCTCTCAGTGACCGCCCCCCAACCCCCACCCCAGGACTGGGGGACTCCGGTGGGGCTGAGAGGACTGGGCGCCACCATCTTGTGGCTATGGGCACCACCATTTTTGTGATGGAGTGACGGTTAATTTGCATATCATCCTTTTATTAGATAGGATTTTAAAAGTAATCTGTTCTCATCAGAATTCATAAGACAACAGTATGTTGAGGACTGCAGCAGGTCTCTGGATCTGAGTGGGTCTGCCTAGGGTAGTGTGTGGGTTCTTGACTTTGTGCAGGAAAAATTTCACAAGACAAATCCAGGAGAGTTATCAAGCAGCGGTCACCAGCCAGTGGTCCGAAAGGTTGGTGACCGGGGTTTTAGAGGACGTTTGTTAAAGCCGGGGACAGTGAAACAAAGAAGGGCTGGGCAAATGAGCCTAGGCTGGGCTGCCTGGCTCACTAAGAAGTCAGAGAAAAGGGGTCCTTGGGGACAGGCTCAGGGCGGGGGGCTGGGATGAACTGCCATTGCCCATTGCTGTCCTGGCTGCAAGCCTTGCACAGGTGTGCACCTGATAGGGAGAGCGCTTGCTGGGACCTTTGTTTTGAGGGGTTTTAAAGGCTGGACAGAGAGGTCTTAGGGGAGGATCTCAGTAGAATATTCATCAGCTTTATGCTGATGGACCAAAATGAGGTTTATTCTCTTAGCTTCATCTGTCCTTGGGTGTGGTTGGCAAATGGCACTAGTTGGATTTCTGTGTCTGTCTCCCTGGGTAGGAGATTTAAGCTTTCACCCTCTGGTTGGGGAGGAGAAGTGCAAACCATTTACTCGAAGTGTCCCTGGTTAGGGAAGATAGGATTCAGCTATTTACTAGATGGCTGCAAACTGCTTGGCGGGTTAAGTCTCTGTCTCAGTTTCCCCATTCCACTTGTCCTGGCTTACTAGCCTATCTCAACCTGAGAAGGGCACATCTTTCTGGAATCCCTGTTGGTGGGGGTTCCTGAATGCTAAAAATGACATGCATGGTGGGGGCGGGTGAGGGTGGCAGTGGTGGTATTGTCTAGCCCAGTGGTCGGCAAACTCATTAGTCAACAGAGCCAAATATCAACAGTACAACGATTGAAATTTCTTTTGAGAGCCGAAAACCGACTTCTGCGCATGGGCCACGAAGTTTCAATCGCACTGTACGTGCGCGCCCACCCGTGGTATTTTGTGGAAGAGCCACACTCAAGGGGCCAAAGAGCCACATGTGGCTCACGAGCCGCAGTTTGCCGACCACTGGTCTAGCCATAGAACAGTCTGGCAAGATTAATTTTTCTTTCAGTGTTGCTCTGTAGATTCCCCAGAATGCAGAGGGTAAAGGTGCAAGAAGGACTTCAGAGGAACTGAGACGTTGGGGTGGGCCTAGAGCACTTTTTACAATAAGTGCCAGGTCACGGGTGCCTCTAAATCAGGTTATGCCATTCTGCAGTCTTCAGCAAGAACCCCTATGCTCTGATTCAAAAATAGCTGCTGCTTTGAACACTCCTTAAAACCCGAAATGCTTTGCTTACCTGCACACTTTAACTACTAGAGCATAGGTTTCTCAAGAGCAGGGACCTCGTTTCTTATGCACTGATCGAAGCCCATGGACTGGTGTAGGGGAACTCACTTCAGATGCAATATGGCTCCCACAGCAAAGGCCTCTGGGAAATGTTGGACTCTCGTTCATTCTCTGTAGCCTCAGGCTTAGTTGACTACCCAGAAAACCAGAATGCCACCCAAAA
Organism: Cnephaeus nilssonii; assembly: GCF_951640355.1. NCBI lineage: Eukaryota > Metazoa > Chordata > Mammalia > Chiroptera > Vespertilionidae > Cnephaeus > Cnephaeus nilssonii. Next base: position 8,850,952 of record NC_137089.1, on the reverse strand, counting down.
ATCAAGGTCATGCTCCCAGGAAGGAGGTTAGTGAATGTATGGAGTGTGAGGAAAGCCTGGCGTTATCTGTTAACTTGGAATGGGTTGTTCTTTCTGCTGGTCTACGCGACTCCCTGCCATGCGGTGGTACTATTAACCCCTGTAAAAGGGGGTCCTTTCCTGGGAGGGGTGTGGGTTCTTCCTGGCCGGCCACCACTGCGAGCAGCTGCTTTTGCCTGTGCATGTAAGTTTCTCCTGTGAAAGCTCTTGTGAATTTGAATAAGGCTGCGTGTCTGTCCTTCAGATTCGATCCTGAATTTAAACCTTTAGGGCTTTCCCCCAATGCCTGGCATATAATGAAAACTAACAGTGAGAGCTAACTTTATACCACCCCTGTTCTAAGTGCATTGCCATAGTAGCCTATATAATGAAAGCCCAGCGACCGAACAGCAGAACGACCGGTCGACCAGTCGCTATGATGCGCACTGACCACCAGGGGGCAGGCATTCAACGCAGGAGCTGCCCCTTGGTGGTCAGTGCGCTCCCACAGTGGGAGCGCCGCTCTGCTGACCAGGATGAGCGGCTGCTCCCGCTGCGAACCCCGGGCCAACAGGCAGGAACCCGGGCTGCGATCGTCACCCACTCGCCCCAGGCTCCTCCTCGCTCCCTGCCGCCGCCTCCGGATGCCCGCAGGCTGCCGCCGCTGGGCTCACAGAACTGACCCCAGAGGCTGGGAGGCGGGTTGGTGGCCGCTGCTGGACTGAGGCCTACTCCACCGCCTCGCAGTGCTGTTGTCCCCGGCCCGGCCCTGACCGGGTCCCCTGGAGAAGCAAGTGCTCCGGCTCCACGGAAGGTGCCGGACCAGGGAGCAGCTGCTCAGAGGGCGGGTCCACAGCCGCTAGGCTGACCAGGATGAGCGGTGCTCCCACAGCAAGCCGATCCCCGCAGGCCACGCCCCCCACCAGTGCACGGTTCCCATGCACCAGACCTCTAGTATTCTCATAATACTCCCGAGGTAGGTGTTATCCTTCTATCCATTTCACAGGAGAGGAAACTGAGTCTCCATTAGGGTGATTTGCCTCAGGGTCACATAAGTAGGAAGTAGAAGAACCGTTTATCCCAGCACTCTAAGGTACTATGTTGTAGTGACTGCTATCTCCACCTGTAACACTCCACCTGTCGTACATTAGTGCCCAAGAATGAACGAACAAACTTACTTCAAATGAAAAAAGGGGCATGTTGCAACAAGGGAATGCTTTGGAATAAAGAACTAAAGAAAGATTCACATTTTCATCATGGATTTGAAGGCAAACTATACCCTTATAATTACAGAATTTCTCCCTATGTTTATTGTGTCTGTGACCAGCAATAAATTTTGCACATCTCAGTGTATCGCCATTGAATGACCACTCTTGTCAGAGCACTGCATGGTTTGATTGGTAATGTTTTTTCAGGAAAACCAATTGTGACTACAAAAGGTTATTTTCCTTAAAAGCCAGATATTATGAGTATCTGTAGATGAATACCTAATGTAGTCAATTTATATCTAGTAATAAACTCTAGTTGATTATATGTGAAACAGTTTAATCTGTTTAAAGCTATGAGTTATATTCTGTTTAAAATGTCTTATTTTTAAGCTGTATCAGTAGGAGAGAAAAAAGTTCAAGGAGAGAGAAGACTGGGAGATAAAAGGAATTTAATAGCTATTATGTATCCAGTTACTGTTAGGAACAGTGGGATCTGGAAGTCTAATCAGAATATTTAGAGTATTACTCAGGCACAATTTCTGGGTTGTGATTTTATCCCTTCCTAAGGCATGGTTTTGTGAAATGAGTATAAGTTGGAGTCAGAGAGACCTGAGTTCAGGTAATCTTTCCAGAATTACCCAATGGCTTCAACTTTTTAAAAGTTGTAAGGATTAATGATAATTAAGTGAAAATGCCAAATGATGGCTGGCAAACAGTACCAAGTGTTAGCACTTAAATGAGTCTCCTACGGATGCTGTAACAATAACACAAGTTTAGTGGCTTCGAACAGCACACATACCTGTTGTTCGGTGGTCAGCAGTCTGGCATGGCCTCAGTGGGCTGGGTTCTGGCTGTTGGCAGAGGTTTGATCCTCCCATTAAGAAGCAACCAATCGATGTGTCTCTCTGACATTGATGTTTTCCCCTGTTTCTCTCCTCCCTCCCTCCCTTCCACTCTCTTTAAAAATCAATGGAAAAAAATACCTTCCAGTGAAGATTAACAAAAACAACAAAAGAGGCTCAAAGCTTTGTGTATGGGTGACCATGGGAATGGACATTTATGTCCACCAACGTTGGTTCTTACTGAGATGGAAGGAATATAGGAAAATAAGTGGAATATCCAGGATTTTCCAAAACTGTTTCCATTCCATTTGTGGCTGAAAATGGGCTGTTTTTAATATTTATGATGAAAAGTCAAGAGTAGCCTGTGAAGGGCAAGTTTTTAGCGGTGAGCTGTAGCACTAGTAAAACTTGCCCTGAACGGGGGTAGTAACAGCAGGCCCTGTTGTGAGAGCTGTTACAGGCCTGCGTGATGGGAGACACTGTATATGTATCTATGTATGTGAAGGCCTCAACCTGTACTCCATGTGTGTCTGTTTTAGGGCAGTGCCCAGGGAAATTCTCATCCATGTTAGTCTAAGGATGATGTGCCTTTTAAGTAGTTGGATTTTCTTTTTTTTAATTTTGGACTCTGAACTGAATAAATACCTGACTGTCTGTGTGGGGGTCAGGAGGGAAGAGATTAGAGGACTTACTAAAAGTTTTAGAGCCAGAATTGTGACCCAGTTCTAAGATTGTATAATATATATTATTTTTTAGCCTTTTCCCCATTTCTTTTTTTATTCCCCACCCTTGTTTTCCTATCCTCTTTTAATGTACGCAGCCCTGTATTTAATACACCCCTGAAAGTAGTCATAAACTTATCTGGAACCAAGGAGAGTGGGATAAATACATTAGTCCCTCCTTTGTAGAGGAGGAGGCAGAGGCTCAGTTTCTCACCTTAGCCAGGAGCACGGTGGGTGTGTTAGTTGTCTATTGCTGGGTAACAAATCTCCCCCCAAATTAGCACGTAAAACAGCAAACATTTACATTCTCACTCAGTTCCTGAGGGTCGGGAGCCTGGGAGCAGCGTGGCAGAACCCTTCAGTTCCTTGTCCGTAGAGCCTCTCTGTAGGGCTTCTCACAACACAGAAGCTGGTTTCCTCAAAGCCAGTGACAGAGAGACACTGAGGCAGGAGCTGCAATGCCTTTTATACCTTTTTCTCAGACGTGACAACAATCGCTTCTGTCTTATTCTGTTGGTCACACAAACCAACCCTGAAATTTGGGAGGGAATTCCACCAGGGTATGAATTCCAGGGGTAGGGGCTGTTGGGGAGCATCTTGGAGGCTGCTAACCACTGTGAGTAAATAATGTAGATGAGCCAGAGTTTCAGTCAGTGGACTGAAGGGTCCCGGGTTCAATTCCTGTCAAGGGCACGTACCTTGGTTGCAGTCTTGATCCCCTGCCCTGGTTGGGCGCGTGCAGGAAGCAACCAAGCGATGTGTCTCTTCTCATATTGATGTTTCTCTCTCCGTGCATCTCCCCCTCCCTTTCACCCTCTCTCAAAATCAGTGGAAAAATATCCTCGGGTGAGGATTAACAAAAATAATAATTTAAAAAAATAATGTAAATGATCCTGCACGATGATGCATTTATAAAATGTTGAATTCAAACATGCTCAAATTTGGCCCCCACACTGTTGCTATCATCTTGAAGACTAGGGAAATGAGCACCAGCAAGCAGTGATGTTCTGGGTTTCCAGTTTCTTCTTCGATTCTGCCTTTTTAAAATAATAATAATAATAATAATAATAATAATAGAGAGAGAGAGAGAGAGAGAGAGAGAAACATTGATGAGAGAGAAGCATCGATTGGCTGCCTCCTGCAGGCCCCATACTGGGGATCAAGCCTGAAACTTGGGCATGTGCCCTGGCCAGGAATCGAACCAGTGACCTCATGATGCATGGGACGATGCTCAATCCACTGAGCCATAGTGGCCAGGATGATCCTGCTTTATAATTGCCAGTGCTGTCACAATTTCATCCACAAATTTTTGTCTAGCTTCATAACTCTAAGCACTACTAAAGGTAAATAAAATTTTATCCTTAAGATAAAAAATTATCATTGGATTATTTAATAAATTTAACTTTCGAATAACTTTTGGATACCACCAAGGAGTTAAAATAATAGCTAACATAACACTATATATGCTTATATTCTCTGAATTTGGTAGTGCAAGAAACGATTATAATTTTAATCCTTTCACTTTTTATGTTCTTTGCTTCATGGGAGATGTATGTTTAGAAAGGATAAAAGTTTTTTGTGATTCTGCCCCTCATAAGACGATTTCATTCCTCATTTGTCAATGTAATGAGAAAAATCCATAAAGATATTTTTATGGGACATATTTTTACTGCATTGCTGAGCTGTAGCCAAGTTTTGTCAGGGTAATAAATTAGGACATGTTGTTTTCCTGGATTCAGGGAACTGCGGGCTCAGTTTTCAATCTTCAAATCACAGATCCATGACTCACCAATAAACCACCTGGGCAAATGAACACAGAGGATCTCATTTGCCACTAGCTATTACCCTACCTTTTGATGATTCTCACTCTACTTTGCATCTGAAAATTACATTTTCATTTAAATTATGCATAAATCAATGTCACTATCAATGTTTAAACACAACTCGGCTAAAAAATAACTTCTTAGCTGAGATTGTTTTCCAGAGCAATGTTGTTGCCTAATTCTTTCAACTTAAGTTTAAATTTGCAAGTCATTGCTATGTGCCAGTGGTATTAGAATGTTTTTATAACTTTATTTACATCTCTGGAATCTCCCCTCAGGATTTAATGTGTTATGCCAGTTTGCAAATAAGTTAATCAGTTTTGTCTAGAGAGAGAACTTTCTCTTTCCTTTTGACTTCCTAATGAACAAATGAATAAATACTCTTAGAATGCTTACTGTGTTCTAGGCTTGCTACATTCTGTCAATGGGTAAAAGGGTAAGACCGTCTTTGTGCCTTTAAGAACTTGTGGTCTAGCTGCTAGGTAAACATTAACAGGAATCATAATGAAGCCATGTGATATAACAGAAATATTCACAAAATACTTGAAGAGAAAGGAGAAGGGATTTAGTTTTTCCTGGTGGTGGACAGTGGCGAGAGATGCTGGTGTTGATTTTGTTTTCTGTGAATAAACTAAATTCCATAAGCTACCTTAATAATTTAAAACAATTCTCTGGCCTGAAATTATGTACTTACTAGTGAGCCAGTGCATGGATGCGTGCACATTAAAAGGAAATAAGGTGTCCGACGGGGCGGGACTGGGCGAGACAAGCCGGACACACCCTGGAGCCAACCTCCTAAGGTCCCTCCCCGGCATCTGCGGTGTGAGTGCGGTCCCTCGGCCTAGCCTGCGGGGATCAGCCTGGCCTGCGGGGATTGGGTTTCAGCTGAAACCGGCTCTCCAGCATCCCCCGAGGGGTCCCGGAGTGTGAGAGGGCACTCTGCAAAGTTGCTTTCGTGCAAACACAAGTGTGCAGCAAACAAGATTCAGGGCCAACAGTGCCCCAGCAACAACATAACCCACGGCCGAAGGTGGAATCGCATGGCCCGCAAGGAATAAGGCTCCCTCTCTGGTTTCAGGGTACGTCACCTGAGAACCGCCGCTGCCAAGTCACTGCAGCTCAGCAGCTCCTGTGTTGAGTGTCTGCCCCTTGGTGGTCAGTGTGCATCATAGTGACCGGTCAGACGGTTGGACGCTTAGCATATTAGCCTTTTATATATATAGACTAGAGGCCCGGTGCACGAAATTCGTACACGGGGGGGGGGGTCCCTCAGCCCGTCCTGCACCCTCTCCAATCCGGGACCCCTCGAGGGATGTCTGACTGCCTCTCGCAATCCGGGACTACTGGCCCCTAACTGCTTGCCTGCCTGATCTCCCCTAACCCCTCTGCCTGTCTGCCTGATCGCCCCTAACCACCTCTGCCTGCCTGATCTCCACTAACCACTTCTGCCTGCCTGCCTGAATGCCCCTAACCACTCCCCTACCGGCCTGATCGCCCCTAACTGCTCCCCTGTTGGCCTGATTGCCCCTAACCGCCTCTGCCTCACCCCGCACCCAGGACCCATGATTCCCTCCTCCGGCTGGTCACAGGCACCCAGGACTCGGGCTGGCTTCACCCGGGCTGGCCACAGCCTCAGGGGACCATGGGCAGGCAGCTTCACCTGGGCTGCAGCCACAGGCACCCAGGACTGTGGGGCAGGCAGCTTGTCCCTCTCCCGGGCCACAGGTGCAGACGCTGGCACCTGGGACCACGGGGCGTGCGGCTTGTCCCTCTCCTGGGCCACAGCCTGGCTGGTCCCCATTCCTCTCTCGTGAGCTCATTTGTGCCTGGCTGGTCCCCATTGCTCTCTCCTGTGTTGAGTGAGCCTTTATGGTGTGAGGGCATGATCACCATTTGCATATTAGCTCTTTATATAGGATGTGTCTTTTTCTGTTACACAAATTTATGAAGTCATAATGACAATATGTATTAGTATTTGTTTTCTTTATTTGCAAAATAAAACTTGTCAACCTCAGAGTGATCTGATGTTCTTGTATTTATTCATTTATGGATCCTTCAAATCTAAAAGGTTAGAAGCCCTTGTTATAGATCAGCAGTTTTCAACCGGAGTGCCACAGCATTTTTAAAACATGTAGTATGTGACTATTTAGTCAGGGGCACTGACCTATTTCCCCTTAGATTGTCAAATAAAAAATGACAACAGCCAGCACAACAATAGCCGTCCAGTGTGAATGAATCAAAATTATGCCTTTTTTTTTGTCAGGTCTGCAAAAAATATAATCTCTGGTATGCCACAGAATTAGTAATTAATTTATGTGTGCCATGAGATGACAAAGGTTGGACATCGCTGTTATAGTTACATTTGAGCTGGGGTTGGGAGAGAAATACTCCTGTGTAAAGGAGTTCCTATTTGCCTGCCCACAGTTTAACCACATTGACTTTAAAGGAAATTGCCACCAGTTTGGAATATCTTTCTTGTATGTGTTTGGGGGAGTGTGGACTTGGGAAGGTGGATTTAAGAGAGAAAACTGGTGCCCTCAGTGGTACAGAATTTGAACTGGAGCTTCAGATAGCCGCTGCTGCCAACATGAATACTGTTTTAGAAGGAACTCCCCCATAAAATCTTAAGAAGTTTAGATGTAATTAGGCTTCTACTTCTTCCTAAGAGTTAGGTTAAAACATAAGAACCTTTGTATGTATGGGCCCTTTCCCCCTAATTTTTTGCAAGGGGATGGAAGAAACACTGAGCCTTCATGTCTGTGAGTCTGAGTAGGGCAGCGAGAATAAAATCTCTAAGGCGGCCAGGCTGAAAGCTGGCTGGGCCCAGTGTCTGGGCTTCATTTCACCGACATTAGCAAAGCTTTTTATCTATTTGCAAAGGGATGTCCCTCAACAATTGAGCTATATCCAAAAATTGAGGAATGTGTCACCTTTGAAGAGGGATTCAAGGAGAAGGACAGAGGTGATAAAGGAACTGAATAATCCCAGTAGATGTTTAACGGGAGCATAGGGATTCCTCTTTGAACTCTGGGGCAGTGACCTTATAGTTTATCTGTCCTGAATGTTTCCTAGCATAAGTATTTTAAGAACTGATCGAAGATTTCCTTGAAAACTTGACAGACAACACTTGTCAATAGCAGGTTCTCAATCTACTGTGCACGTGGAAGCTCTCTCTACATCTAGGAAAGCAAAAGGGCTCTGAGGTCCGCTGTGCTCCCTTCAAATCCCTGCTTGACACCTTGCTGTCGAGTCCAACCTTGCTCATCCCCAGTTTTCTCCTCTTTACAATGGGAATAATAGTTCTTATTCTGTAGGGCTGTTGTAAACAAAGCAATCCGTATGCAATAAGCACAGCCCACCACTATTCTTATATTTTAATTTTTATTATTGCTGTTTCTTCTGGGAGGAGAGCCTCTCTCCTGCCCCTTTTCTCCTCTCCTGTGTGCTATCATCGTTGAGTCTGGAGGGTCCTGATTGAAAGAGAAAATGCGTACTAGTTGATTCAGCTCCCTTGACACTAAAGCATCTGTACACGAACAAAAAGAAATACTCTAGTGTTTATGGGCAGATCACTTACTTTGCTTAACTGTCACATATGTAAGCAAATTAATAAAAATATCTCTGGACAAAAACCATGTAGAGAAAAATGTTATTTAAGCAAATTATATATTCTATGAACAATCCACAGACTTTCTTCTCCCCATGACCTTTAGCAACTCAGCAGTAGAACTACTGGAAGGAGATAACACACTAGTATTGATGGGACAGTGGAATACTACACATCCTTTCTGCTTCCTGCTTTGCAAAAAACAAAGAGAAACAGAGAGAGATACAAGACCTTAATATGGGACCTGTAGGGGTAGGGTCAGGACATGATCTGGCACACAAAGGTGTGTGTGCCTTGACGCCTGTCTGTCCTGAAATAGCTCAGTTGTTGGAGACGGAGATAGAGACGCTATGAAGGCGCCTTTATTCACACAGTCCAGAGCAACCAATTTTGTAATTAAAAGGAGGTGGAGAGGTCACAAGGTTGTATCTCTTCTTTAGAAATGTTGAAATGACCTAACCTTGAAGAACACTATTTGAGTCATTCATTCATTCAGCCAATAATTTTTTGACACTCTGTGCATCAGACGCTGTTCTGAATACTGAAGATCAAACAGGACCAAGTCCCTGTTCTCTGGAATTTACTATGAACTAGTGGGGAAAACAATACAGAAAACACCCACAGGCATTCATAGTTGAGCCAGGGGAGCATCCTCAGGGTGGGCTTAGCGGCTTATGCCCCTTTATCACCGTGCTTGTTATTCAGAGACATAGGGCTGTGTTTTCATGTCATTATACTAATTAGAAGCAGTAACTTCCATTTAAAGCTCTGCGTGTTTTTGACCTCTCAAAGACGGTTGACATGGCTTTGGAGATCTATTTTGGTCTTGCTTTCTCAAGTTGATGTCCTTCGTGGTAGCCAACAAGGAATACGGCACCCTGACACGGTGCGATAGTACAAGCTCTGTTATCCATGATACTTGAGCTCTCCGTGATAGTGACATGCTGAAAAGCAAACCTTTGATTTAGCTAATGTAATGTGCTTTAAGCATTGGCTTTACCTACCTAGGGTTTTACTCTTCGGTATATTTAGCTTGTTTTGGTATGGCTTCTTATGTTTCAATGTAAATTTTAATGAGCCAGAAAATCTTGGCCGAGGCCAAAACCTGGGTAACATTTATGTGCTGGGAAAGTCATGAGAGTGACCTTCAGATTTCTTCTGTAGGCTCGTGGTTGGTAAAGGAGGAGGGTTAGCTTGAAGCTTAACACACACACCCTCCCCTGCACCCTTGAAAAAACATGCAGTACATTACGCAGGGCACATGAGGTGTTGCATTTCAGCTACGGAGCGATATCTAATACCAAGTCAACATTTGTGTTTAACTCTGGATGCACTGTATTAAGTAGTTAAGAACACATTTTCTCTCAAGTATCCCACAAAGAGTATTCATTAATTACAACCAGAAAAATTGTATCTTTACAATGGAGATATCTGCAGATACCACTGTCACCAATGATGGTGATTTCATGTTCTTATACTAGTTGGTGATTTCATGTTCTTATACTAGTGGTAACTTCCAATTAAGTTGATTTCATGACATTATCAATGATGTTGATTAGTGACTGACATGTCCTCTCTGATAAGATGCAATGGGAAGTGCACAGCATCACCTGTCATATTCTTACCAAAGAATGTTTCACTGGGAACTAGTCTTTCGGAAAACAGCAGAGGGACCCAGATGGTGGGACATTCTGTTAGGCAATTGGCTTGGACACTTCAAAAATATTCATGCTGTGAAAGACCAAAAAAAGAAAAAAGATATGTGGATTATAGAGATGGGCAGCTGAATGATGAGAGTGCTACATCCAAAAATGAAGAAGAGGAGAGGAGAGGAGGAAGGAAGAAAATCTCTATACTGGATATTTGGGTGGAAATTGGAATATAATCTTTTTATTAGTTAATCCTTTTGTATTGGTAGTAAGTTCCTTGAATCTGGTGGTTATGAAGGAGAATGTCTTTATTTATAGGAGACACGTGCTGAAATGTTTAGGTGCGAAATGTCATGAGGTCTGCAACTTTCAAATGGTTCCAAACAAAAGTAAACATGTGAAGAGAGAGAAACAAACATGGCAGAATCTTAACTGTTGAATCTAGGTGAAGGGAATGTGTGTGTTGATTGTATTATTCTTTCAAATTATCTGTAGGTTCCAACTTTTTACAAATAAAAAGGGCAGAGACAAGGAAAGTCTGTTTCAAGGCAGTTATTACAGAAATCTACAATGAAAATGTGAACCTAAAGATAAAAGGCCTTTCAACCTGAGAAGCAACACACATTTATTTGAGATCCAAGAATAGCTGTTCGAAATGCCGTGGTTCAGGCAGAAACCCAAAATATGTTCCGATTAGGAGACAAAGGCAATGGGTATTTATGAGAAAGGGAAGGGGGACAATTCTATCGGAGAAGGAAGGCACAGATAACATAGCGATGTTCATTCTATAGAATGTTCAGTCTGGTAGACATCCGTATGGTAATCATAGTCTCTGCTGTCTTGCTATTCTTGGGAACCTCTTTGGGACACAGTGTTGCCTGGGTCATCTTGCCTCATTTCAAACATTCCAAGGATTTGAGGCATCAGATGTGAAAGGCAGTTCCTCCGGCATCACAGGTCCAAGCTCCATTGTTAAGAGGCTCCATTGATTTTTTTTAAAAAATATTTTTTATTGATTTTTTACAGAGAGGAAGGGAGAGAGATAGAGAGTTAGAAACATCGATGGGAGAGAAACATCGATCAGCTGCCTCCTTCACATGCTGGGGATGTGCCAGCAACCAAGGTACATGCCCTTGACCAGAATCGAACCTGGGACCCTTCAGTCCGCGGGCCGACGCTCTATCCACTGAGCCACACCGGCCAGGGCTGATTTTTTTTTTTTTTTTTTTTGCAAAAACAGAGGATGTAAGAAAACACACATGCACACAATTGAGTTGCCACACCTCCGAGGACTCACAAGTGTTTCGTTCTGTTGTGTCCTCTGTCATGACGGCCCTGTGATTGTGGGCAATCTGCCTAAACTCTCTGTATGCATTTCCTAGGGCTCCCGGAACAAACGATGTGACTTGAAAAACAGACATGTCCGTCCCACGGTTCTGGATGCCAGAAGTCGAAATCAAGGTGTCATGGGCTGGCCATGCCCCCCCTGAGACCTATAGGGGGAGAGTCTTCCTCGCTGCTTCCTTGTTTCCGGTGATTTGCCAGTTCCTTGGCGATCCTGGTTGGCAGCTGCAGCAGCTCAATGTCCTCTGTCGTCACATAGCGTTCTCCCTGCCTTGTCTGCCCCCCTATCTCTTCTCCTCTAGGGAAGACAGCAGTTACATTGGGTTAGGACTGCAGCTCGCGAGCACATGCGGCTCTTTGGCCCCTTGAGTGTGGCTCTTCCACAAAATACCACAGCCTGGGCGAGTCTATTTTGAAGAAGTGGCGTTAGAAGAAGTTTAAGTTTAAAAAATTGGGCTCTCAAAAGGAATTTCAATCGTTGTACTGTTGATATTTGGCTCTGTTGACTAATGAGTTTGCCGACCACTGGGTTAGGACGTACCCCAACCACCTCATTTCAAGCTTGCTTACCAGTACATCAGCAAAGACCCTACTTTTGAATAAGGTTGCACTTACAAGTAGTAGGGGTTAAGGCTCTGACATATCTTTTCGGGGGTCACAGTTTAACCTATCACATGCCCCATCCTTGTTTCTCCAACCCCCAAACAAGAATGGGGAGCTGATGTGCAAGGTGAAGTCTGAGGTCCCTTCGGCCCCGAGAGTCTGAGGCTCTGTGTGGCCTCCGTTTTCAGTCCAGACATGAGTCAGCGTTGGACGGCTGAGGAACTCAGGAGAGACTTGGCGAGGAGCAAGTTCCAGGTCATGACAAAACGGGAGGAACGCGGCCTTTGGAAAACAGGATTCCTCAGACTTCGTCTGGGATCATGACTCCTGTGTCCGTTCTTGGCAAAACAGGCTGCTTTGTTTCGCTTGTCACCGTTATCCTCTTTGTCCTCCTTTTTATCGGTCTGAATAATTGATGGTCAGAAGTTTCTGATTTTATGTCATTTACATAAAATAAGATGCATTGAAAAGATAATTGTCATATGACAGATGATTTCATAATTTGGATAGGCCCCCAACTGGAGCAGATTAATGAGGAGAAGCAAAACCCTTTCCTCTCTCTTTGTCCTTCAGGCTTATTAAAAAAAGAAAGAAAGGCAAGACAAGAAGAGAGGATGTTCTGTAATGAATGAGGGCAGCCGCACCTTCAAACCAGCCGGCCCCTCCTGCTGGGCCAGCTCTGGCCATCTGCAGGAGGAGACCCTTTGAGGTCTTGGGGGGTGGGGTGGCTGGCAAGCAGGGGGCAGCATCAATGGAGATGAGAACCGTCCACATTCTTTCCTGCTGTCCCTGAGCTTCAAAGAGAAAACGGTGTCAAAGCCGTGGGAGGGAAAAGCACTGAACAGCGAGTTGAAAGAGGACTTGTTCCCAGACACCCAGGCCCAGTTCTCAGTGGGACACGTACACAAAGGTGCAGCTGCCGCCCTAACCGGTGTGGCTCAGTGGATGGAGCATCGGCCTGCGGACTCAAGGGTCCCAGGTTCAATTCCGGCCAAGGGCATGTACCTTGGTTGCGGGCACATCCCCAGTGGGGAGTGTGCAGGAGGCAGCTGATAGATGTTTCTCTCTATCTGTTTCCCTTCCTCTCTTTAAAAAAATCAATAAAATATATTTAAAAAAAAAAAGAAGAAGAAAGTTGCAGCTGCCTTCTTCCGCGTCTCCCTCCGGGCGACCCAAGGCGGACACCAGGTCTGTAAACCACGACCGGATGGTGGTCCATCTGGGAAATCTCGGACTTATGGGGCAGAAAGTAAAAACCTCACCGAAATGAGGTCTCCTCCAAAATTAATTAATGCTATTTTTCCCCCCTGACTTTCAGAACTTATTTAGACAGACACTTGGTAATTTAATTATGTTGTCATTATGAAAGCCTGCTCAGCCACTTGCCGCCAACACTAGATAAAAACACTGGAAATTCACACGATGTCATTATTATTCTGGTCTTCCTCTGCCAGTCAGCCAGCATTGGGAATTACGGGTTTGTCACCATTTCCATTCATACATCTTATTTTCAAGGCCTCTATCTTAGTTGCTGAAAATTGCCTTGTACTGGATGGAAGCCTGGAGGTAATTTCCTTTAGTGTTATAGCAGCTGTGTTCTTTTATGGCTGTATATGTCTTTGCAAGTGATTTCATTCTTTTTTTGTTTTAAAAAAGTAATTCATACCTAAGTCTCAACTCTTATTCAAGATTACAATGTGAATCCTGTGAAGTAAACATTTACAGACAGCACACAATTCAAGTCTCCATCCATCACCATTTAGCCCCCTTATATCCTCCTCCACCTCCCCCCACCCACAGCTAGAACGTTTCAAACTCGGTCACCATGCTCTTCACCACTACACTCCATTGCCTCTCGCCCAATGTACTGGATGTTTGTGTTGGTGACTCAGTGGTTTCTGTTCCCCTTCAGAAGGTTCTACATGCAAAGCAGAATTACCACTAGGAGATAACTTATAAAGAGCAAGGAGAGACTTGCTGTTTTAGGAGATAAAGTCAGGGCATGGAGAGACGGTGACATAAACTGAAAGGCTAATGGCATCAAGACACACAATACCGTAAAATATACCCACTGCTGTGACGAAGCTGTTGAATTTAGGGAGTCACGGCACCCCTTCCTCTGGATACTGCCAACTTCTGCCTCTCTGTGTGTGTGTTTTCTTCTTTCTTTTTAGACATGTTTGACTAGTCAAAGCAGCAGAGCTCTGGTCGACCACGCTCTGTCTTCCCTTCCCTTCTCAGGTCTTATCTGAGTCCTGGGGGTCTTATGCCACCACCACCGTCTCTGTCAGAGGAACTGAGACTAACCTGGATCAAAATGAGAAACCTTGACCTTCCTGCCTAAAACGTTCTTCTCTCCTGCAGAGCCTCCACATGCAAGCTGCCACCCCAAAGAGCTCCTGTCTTGACCTGCTCCTTAGAAGGCTGCCTTCGGAGTGGCTGCCCGGCCCGTGTGGCTCAGTGGTTGAGCGTCAACCTATGAACCAAGAGGTCATGGTTCGCTTCCCGGTCAGGGCACATGCCCGGGTTGTAGGCTCAATCCCCAGTGTGGCGTGTGCAGGAGGCAGTCGATCAGCGAGTCTCTCTCTTCGTTGATGTTTCTATCTCTCTTTCCCTCTCCCTTCTTCTCGGAAATCAATAAAGATATATTAAAAAAACAAAATAAAAGCTCCTCAGCCTGGCACTGCAGGCTCTTCCTGACCTGGCCGCACCCTCATCATCAGCCTCCCTCCCACCCCGAACCCTCTGGCCTTCAGCCTCCTGCTCACGTTTGTCCTACCACCTAGAGTCCTCACCTCCCATCTCTCCCTACGTCCCTTCCCCTGAAACCTGTCTCTGATACAGACGGCTACTGGTCTATACTGCCCCCTCGCTCCCCTGTCAGAATTACGCTTTTCCTCCTCCAGTGCGCCCGATAGTGCCGGACAGCGGGACACAGTCTAGGCCCCATTGTGTTTAGCTTCGTGGTGAAGGAGTCGCCACACAACACAGGAGTCCTGCCACCTGGCTGCCTATTGGAATTCCTTTATCACAGTATCCATAATCACCCCTTTATCACAATATTCCATAGTCATCCCTTTATCACAATATTCCATAGTCATCCCTTTATCACAGTATCCATAATCATCCCTTTATCACAGTATCCATAATCACCCCTTTATCACAGTATTCCATAATCATCCCCTTATCACAGTATTCCATAGTCATCCCTTTATCACAGTATCCATAATCATCCCTTATCACAGTATTCCATAATCATCCCTTTATCACAGTATCCATAATCATCCCTTTATCACAGTATCCATAGTCATCCCTTTATCACAGTATTCATAGTCATCCCTTTATCACAGTATTCCATAGTCATCCCTTTATCACAGTATCCATAATCATCCCTTTATCACAGTATCCATAGTCATCCCTTTATCACAGTATTCATAGTCATCCCTTTATCACAGTATTCCATAGTCATCCATTTATCACAGTATTCCATAGTCATCCCTTATCATCACAGTATTCCATAGTCATCCCTTTATCACAGTATTCCATAATCATCCCTTTATCACAGTATTCCATAATCATTCCTTTATCACAGTATTCCATAATCATCCCTTTATCACAGTATTCCATGATCATCCCTTTATCACAGTATTCCATAGTCATCCCTTTATCACAGTATTCCATGATCATCTCTTTATCACAGTATTCCATAGTCATCCCTTTATCACAGTATTCCATGATCATCCCTTTATCACAGTATTCCATGATCATCCCTTTATCACAGTATTCCATAGTCATCCCTTTATCACAGTATTCCATGATCATCCCTTTATCACAGTATTCCATGATCATCCCTTTATCACAGTATTCCATGATCATCCCTTTATCAGAGTATTCCATAGTCATCCCTTTATCACAGTATTCCATGATCATCCCTTTATCACAGTATTCCATAATCATCCCTTTATCACAGTATTCCATGATCATCCCTTTATCACAGTATTCCATAGTCATCCCTTTATCACAGTATTCCATGATCATCCCTTTATCACAATATTCCATAGTCATCCCTTTATCACAGTATTCCATAGTCATCCCTTTATCACAGTATTCCATGATCATCCCTTTATCACAGTATTCCATAGTCATCCCTTTATCACAGTATTCCATAGTCATCCCTTTATCACAGTATTCCATGATCATCCCTTTATCACAGTATTCCATAGTCATCCCTTTATCACAGTATTCCATAGTCATCCCTTTATCACAGTATTCCATGATCATCCCTTTATCACAGTATTCCATAGTCATCCCTTTATCACAGTATTCCATGATCATCCCTTTATCACAGTATTCCATAGTCATCCCTTTATCACAGTATTCCATAGTCATCCCTTTATCACAGTATTCCATGATCATCCCTTTATCACAGTATTCCATGATCATCCCTTTATCACAGTATTCCATAGTCATCCCTTTATCACAGTATTCCATAATCATCCCTTTATCACAGTATTCCATAATCATCCCTTTATCACAGTATTCCATAATCATCCCTTTATCACAGTATTCCATAGTCATCCCTTTATCACAGTATTCCATAGTCATCCCTTTATCACAGTATTCCATAGTCATCCCTTTATCACAGTATCCATAGTCATCCCTTTATCACAGTATTCCATAGTCATCCCTTTATCACAGTATTCCATGATCATCCCTTTATCACAGTATTCCATGATCATCCCTTTATCACAGTATCCATAGTCATCCATTCACCTGCCTCTTTCCCCATTTGACTGTACCCCTCCCTCCCCCCCAGTCCTGTGTCTGATCACCTTGATCTTTTCAGCCCATAGCTGAGTTCATGGCATTCGAAGCACCCAGTAAATGTTTCCCGAAAGAGGCAGAGACGGAACTAATTAATCCCACTTGTTCTTTGTCCAAACGGTGTGACCTTGGGGAAGTTATATAACCTGTCTATAACTTTGTTTCCTTGTAAATTGGGTTAGTAACACCCGCTTGTAAAGGTTAGTGAGATAATGTATCGTTTATTTTCATGTAAATGCTGGGCTGGGGAGTGAATATGAGGGGAGACCCCTGTTACATGAGGAACAAGACCCATAATAATGACAATATTAATAATAGCTACCGTTTTTCAATAGCTGTCACATACTAGGGGTTTCAGACCATTATGTCATTAAACTCTCCCAACTCTTTGAGGAAGGGATTGTTGTACCCATCATACAGATAACACAGCTGAGTCCGAGGACGTGGAGTACCAGCCAGCTGGCAGCGCTGCGGTTCACAGCGTGCCTTAGAGGCTAAGCACTGCTATTTGGGTACCAGCTGAGGGGCCAGCTGGTCGCTGGCAGCCCTGGTGTGGGCTGTCCTCGTGTCACACTTGTCCTGAAGAAGCTGGAAGAGAGCAGGCACGGCAGGTGCTACAAAGACCAGAGGAGGAGAGAGGAAGTGCTTGTGGAAGTACAGACCCAACTGGCCACAGGGCGCCAATCCACAGGGAGGGCAGCGGGCAGGAGAGAGAAAGGAGAGCTGGGGGCAGAGAGCCGCGGGTGGCCGCGGGACGAACCGGAGATGCTGGATGTAATGTGATGAGGCCCTGCCAGGCCCAGGCTGTTCTGGGCAGCGCTCCCTGCAGCCGGAGTACACAGAGGTCCCTCTCTCTCCTTCGTGTTCACAGAGGCCAGTCCATGACACAGGGCCAGTTTACATGCGTGCACACACACACACACACACACACACACTGATACTGAGCCCCATCACATGCAGGACTCTCTCTAACTTTCTTTCCAAGCTTTGTCTCTGTATTTCCTAAGGTCTCTGAGAGCAGCTGCATTTCTAGACTGTGGGGTGCAGGTCAGAGTGGAGAGGAACGGAATAAAGGAGTTCCTCGGAGGAGCCAGTTCTTTAGCTAGAAGCTCTGGTCCTTCTAGTCGGGCGACTTTCAGCTGGCATGCTGCAAGAATGTTAGTAGTTAGTGCATGCACGCCACGAGATGGAAAGGATTGAAAAATCGCCGTGTTCGTCCGTCCAGAAGCAATGTCACTTAGTGGTGAAAGGTAGGAGCCTGGGTTGACATTTGCCACCACCTTTTGCTACTAAGTGAAATTAATTACCCCGTGATATCGGAATCTGTTTCCTCCCCTGTGAAGGGGGAACAGTTATAGCACCCACCTCGAAGGCGGAGGAGAACGTTAAACAGAAAAGGGCTGTTTCTGTGTGAAGCCGTTCCTTGGCTAAGTGGACGTTATTCTTCTCTTTAAAGCTGCCGGGGGTTAAGGGTGGTGCAGTCACAACTTGTCTGTCGGCTTTTTATTCGGATGCTTTTGGATTTTGATGAGCCAGGCTTTGCAAAAAATTGACAGATTGGGGGAGAAAAAAAAAAAAGCCAGTGCGAGGGCTTTCATAAAGTGACCCCAACCTTTGGGAAGCTGGTGAGACGGGTTGGGGGCCATAGAGCCCTATCTCTGGGCACCTCTGGGGCACTTCTGCGCCTGGCCCATCGAGGGGTCCTCACATGTGGCCACCTTGGCAGGCCAGGCTTGGCGGGATTCTGCCGTCCCCAAGCCTCGCTGCCTGCCGTGCCTCCTAAAGCTTGGAAGGGGTGTTCAAACCGACACAGCTCTCTCTCCCAGCAGCGGTCAGGGCTGCGGCCCTGCTCGTGGCAGAGTGAGGAGGAAATAGGGTGAGAGTCCCTGAGGTTCCTTTTCCTACTCCTCTGTCTGGGGAACTCGTGCAATGCCCGCTGAAAGCCCAAGCACAGGCCTGGACACGCTCGGGTGGCTGATTCCAGGAGGGGCAGGGTGGTCTCCAGCCTTCCAGCCAGAAGGGCCCTTTACAGTCACTAGTCCAGCCTCTCAAAGGCTCCACATCAGCTTGGCTTCTCTGCAACCTCTGGACCTCGAGAAAGAAGATACCCACAGAAAAGGGCTCCTAGTGGCTAACGGGGCTCAAATTTTATTTTCATTTTTGTCAATATTTTTATTGATTTTAGAGCGGAGAGAGAGAGAGAGGGGAGAAAGAGAGAGAGAGAGAGAGAGAGAGAGAGAGAGAGAGAGAGAGAGAGATATCAATGATGAGAGTCACTGATTGGCTGCCTCCTGCACGTTCCCCACTGGGGTTTGAGCCACAACCCAGATGTGTGCCCTGACCATGACCTCCTGGTTCATAGGTCTACGCTCAACCACTGAGCCAGGCCAGCTGGGCTAACTGGGCTCAAATGTAAAAGCAGAACCTAGCAGCCATGTCTAAACAGGGGCCTCTCCTGCAAACTGCACTTCAGGGAGAAGCCTGCATTGAACTGCCTGCCTCCCTCCCACCCTGAACGGCCTGCCTTCCCTGTGTTCCTTCCTTACAAAGGAGTTCCTGGAATAGTATTTCAATCAATAGGACTAAGGCTTTCCATTCAATTGGAGCTGCATAGCTCTATCCCTCCCCCATCAGCATCTTCACTGACCAATCAGAGAGGCTCCATTGTGACCAATCAGGACAGTTGCTTTTTGGACCAATCAAACTTCAAGGATCTGAAGTCCTCATTTGCATGAGGATGAACCAATCAGAGACCAGGGGTGGGGACTTCTGTCAGTATGTCACTTCCCTTCTGGCTCAGAGACTTGAGTCCCCCCCCCCCCTTCCCCTCCCTCACCCCCAGCCTCAACCAGATATCTCACCAGAACAAAGCTGTCAAACCAGAGTGACCTGGCCCCTGGCCCCCTGGCCCCAGGGCTGCCTCACAGCCAAGCCGTGCAGCTTCATAATGGAGCTGTAATCCCCTGGAGCTGTTCCACAGCCATGCTGCATCAGAAATGAGCTGTTTGCACTGGATAAAGGTTCCTTCTTCACCCCACCCCAAACTGGGCGCTCCTGCTGGCATTGAACTGGGACCAAAGACCACTGGTTGACAAATCCCTTGTGTGTGATGGGCAAGCCCGCCCCCCCAGCACCCCCAGGACCTCTGAGCTCACGTTGTCCGCCACAGGGTCCGGGATGAAGAGGATTTGTGCAGGAATGTGCACGGGAGAAGCCAGGAGGAGCGCCTTCCTCATTGAAGCCCAAACAAGGAACATCAGAGACAGGCACGTCCTTCGCCGTTATCTTCCATCTGAAGAACTGACTCAGCAAAACTCTGAACAGGCCGCGGATGAGCTTGCTCCTGATTTATGAACCTGATTTGTTCTTGCTGTATGTTTGTGCAATTGAGTCCGTTAATAAAATGCTTTGGTTTTCCTTTATACGAAGCAGAGAAATGTCTCTATAAAAATGTCCTAAATGACTGCACTTTTGCATTAAGTGTGACCCTCCTGGGCAATTTTTGTGCACATTGGGATGTATACAGTGTTACAGCCCTTTTCAGGGTGTTCATTGACAGGAATGATCAATGAATAGGATCTCTTGATAGAGAATGAGCGTAGAGCCTCCCTCCCCTTACCCTTACCCTTGTCCAGCAGGCGTGCTTAGAAGCTGACCTGGTAGATCCTTCTTTGAGAACTTTTCTTGGTTTAATTACCTGATAGAGATCCTGAGATGTTTTGCCAGATCCCCCAAAAAAGCAGTGGGGAAAGACAGTTACCTGCTCAGGTGCAAGGAGGTTTCTAGGTTTCCCACAATGCCTGTCAGCCACAGTTATCTCTGGCCTCGCACATGCCCTCATGAGCCATGTCGTCTGAGGCAAGTCACACCACCTCTGTGGATATGAGCTTCCTTATTTCAGCAATAGGAGTGTTCACAGCTGCCCTGCCTGCCTATGCGTTGCTATAGGGGTGACATGGCACAGTGTACAACAAAGGGCTTCGTAGAGGCAGCAAGCCATACCCATGCAAGGGATAATGATGGCGCTGTTATGGCTGCCTGTCCTTAACGGGCATTAGTCTGGAGAGTTTTATTTCCCCAGGTAAAAACGTCTTTGTTTCCCAGTTAAAATGGTTAACTTCCCTCCAGATGGGACTAGGCGTTGATCTTCCAGTTCTCACTCACAATGGAACAGTATCTCTTGGAGATCAGTCTAAATGTTACCTTTGTACCCACTAGCACTAAAAATAGGTTTCGGGACTTTATGTCCTTGGGTTTGAAAATCATTACCCACAAAAGTCTTTCCCTCTTCAGTTCTGCAGAGCTGTTCTGGGCCCACACAGAGCCGGCCACCTGAGAGAGAGAGAGAGAGAGAGAGAGAGAGAGAGAGAGAGAGAGACTGACTAGCTCTTGTTTGAGGAATATTTCAGGAAAGGGGCCGGGACTTCAGGGTTGGGGCTGAGAGTACTTCCCTCTGCTGCCCAGTTTAGTCAGAGCCGTAAATCCTAAAGGTGGAAAGTTACCTGCACCAAACTCCTCTTTTTAAGATAGCCCAAAATACATTAAGGAAGTAAAATAGGTGTGCTGACAGGTTAAGTCGTTACTTTTTTAAAAATTAGATTTTCTGATTTCCAGGCCAATGTTCTTCCCATCACATCATTAATAATATGGCCAACTTCGACCACCACCACAACAGCTGCTGTTCACGGAACAATGAGTATGTATTAGACATTGCACTAAGCTATATGTTTATTCATATGTTCACTCATTTGTCTCCTGCAGAATCCAGTGTGGCCGATATTGCTCCTATTTTACAGATGAGGACAATGAAGCTCAGAAATGGTAATTACTTGTCCAGAGTCACGGTGCTGGTATGTACATCGGCTCACAGTGCAGAGCAAGAAGGGGACTATGTCTGTGGTTGTTGCTGTTGTTTATGTATAACATTGTGTCTACATTTCTTAAAAAGTTAAAAATGAGCCCTAGCCAGTTTGGCTCAGTGGATAGAGCATCGGCCTGCAGACCAAAGGGTCCCGGGTTTGATTCCGGTCAAGGGCACGTACCTCAGTTGCAGGCTCCTCCTCGGCCCAGGCCCTGGTCTGGGCTCGTGCAGGAGGCAACCAGTCGATGTGTCTCTCTCACATCGATGTTCCTCTCTGTCTTTCCCTCTCTCTCCCACTCTCCCTAAAAGTCAATGGAAAAATATCCTCAGGTGAAGATGAACAGAAAGTAAAAATTAAAAAAAAGAAGTTAAAGATGAAAAATGATTTCTTACCCCAAATATCAAGGGCCCTAGAAAATATTGGAATTGAACAGTCACACAAAACTCACCCCGAAGCAGCCTGACTTCGTATGGACAGGGCTTACCTAGAAACGAGGGAGTGAGTTTCCATGTTCTCCCACATACCAAGCTTCTAGAACTCAGACACAAGGTGAGTCAGAAGACAAATGGCAGGCCTTTGGACACAGTGAATAGACTCATTTCCCCAATTGCTCAGCAGCAAAACACTGAGGCAACTACTTTATGCGCTAGGAAGGTTAAAGGGCATTTTTCAGTCTCACTGTTGCTTTAAGAATAGTTAAACCAACCTCTGCTGCCCCTGCTGGGGTTTCATTCTGAACATCCTATACTTGGGCTTTTTCTCCTCTTGTTTTATGGGACTGATGATATGAGGCTCGTCAGGCCTACAGTCGTCAGTTGCCACAATAAGTTTGCCTGCTCCTTGATCCCATAAGTTTCCAACTTTTCTTAAAAAGTGTAATTCCTCTATAAAGCCTTCCCACACTCTGGCACAAGTTAGAGAGCTTGAGGTCTTTTTTTTTTTTTTTTAACTTTAATGTGACTTTTTACATTCATCTGAAGAAGCAATTGGCAATTCAGTTTCTTAAAAAAACTATATTTCTTTTATTGATTTCAGAGAGGAAGAGAGAGGGAGAGAGAGATAGAAACATCATTGATGAGAGAGAATCATTGATTGGCTGCCTCCTGCACATCCCCTACTGGGAATCAAGCCCACAACCCAGGCATGTGCCCTTCACTGGAACCAACCTGGGACCCTTCAGTCTGCAGGCCTACGCTCTATCCACTGAGCCAAACCGACTAGGGCTAGAGAGAGCTTGAGTTTTAAAACTCTGAAATGGATTTAATTATAACTCAAAAAGATGAAAGAACATTTTTCCAGAAATTCTGTCCTTTCTAAAATGCTAGCTTTACATTAAACAATGCTATGAATGAATGTCTGAAAAGCATCAGAATACGTTTCTGAAATTAGTCCGGTACAAAATAAAAGCATAATAAGGGAGGGAGAAGGGCCATCCCAGAAGTCAACCCAGGTTCTTCAAGCCCAATGGGTAAAAATTGACAAGAATTTTAAAAATATAGAAACAATCTCATGGTTGATTACTGACTGTTTTTGGAATGCAGTATATAATGTTCCTGGGAAAGAAAATCATCAAGTTCACTTAACAGGACATTGAAAGGCTGGTGTGTGGCTCAGTGGTTGAGCATCGACTATGAGCCAGGAGGTCACGGTTCGGCTGCGGGCTTGATCCCCAGTGGCAGGTGTGCAGGAGGCAGTTGATCAATGAGTCTCTCTCATCATTCATGTTTCTCTCTCTCTCCTGCTCCCTTCCTCTTTAAATCAATAAAAAAAAATTTTTTTTAAAGAGGAGAATGAGCTGTCCTAAGTGGGGTCAAGATCATCAATCTTGCCCACGCTGTCTCTTCCATGCATGTATCATGTGTTCACATGTCTGTCCATGCCTAGCATTTCAACACTTAGGCACTGGAGTCCCTACTAAACTCTAGGCTCTTGGAATTCAAAACTGCAACTTTCATGGTCTACACCCTTGAGAAACACTCTGTGAATTGGTGGAAATAGACACTACATGAATCACCATGACGAGCTGTCATACCTGCCACAATGGAGACAGGTACCAAATGGAATGAGGCTCCGGTTGTGAACCTTTGGGGAGTCAGGAATGGATTTACCAAGGAGGTGACACTTGAGCTGGAGCTTAAACGCTAACTAGCGGTTAGCCAGCCCGGGAGAGAAAGGGGGAGGGACACTCCAGATGATGCCACCAATGCATGGAAGACCGTGATGAGTTTAGGGTGGTGATGGGGAAAGAGGCAGGGAAGCTGAACCAGCGGACAGATTCTGAAGGATGGTCTCCACATAACCCAGAGCCAAATCTCTGGCCATTCGGCTCGGCTCTATCCTCAGCACAGCTGTTGGCCTCTGTCTCAACCCCACTCACCTCCCAGGAGTGGGGCATGGGGAGGGGGAAGAGTTGTCCTATTCCAGGCTACGGATTAGGAATTGTAGGTAACTGGGAGCTAGAGAAGAATATCAAGGGAGGACCTGGCCTGGTAGACATATGTTAGAAAGAGAACGTGGCTAGAAATATCCCGGGTAAGTGGGAAAGGAGGGAGGCCTGGACGCAGACCAATGAGGACTACAGGGTTATAGGTTACCCCAGTTGATTAGTCAGGGTTCTCCAAGGAAACAGAACCAACAGGGTGTGTGCGTATGTATTGACAGATTCATTACGAGGCATTGACTCATGTGCCTGTATAGACTGAGAAATCAATTCCCAGGAGAGTTGGTGGTATAGCTCCAGGCCGAGTCCAAAGGCATGCGCACCAGGAAGTCCCAGTCCAAAGGCGAGAGAAGACCCATGTTCCAGCTCAACGATGGGCGGAGAGGGACGTCTTGCGGCCTTGTATTCCAGCCAGGCCTTCCATGGATTGAAGGCTGCTTTACTGATTCAAATGCTCATCTCATTCAGAAACACGCTCACAGGCACACACCCACGATAATGTTTAACCAAATATCTGGGCAGACAGGTTGGCACATTTAAATTAACCACCAACAGCCCTAGTCACTGATTTTTGGGTCTCCCCACAACCTTGCCAGAGTGAGGAGAGAAAGGGGGAGGGACACTCCAGATGATGCCACCAATGCATGGAAGAACCTTGTCACTTCCCAGAGTGATGCTCCCCTCAAGCCAGTCTGGGTCTGCCCCCGCCTGCTGGAAGTCCCCTGTACCTGCAGGGTGCCAGGTGAGCTTTCCGGCAGGGACCGGCCCTTGCTGGGGAGGGGCCTCCTGGCCAGTCTCCCCAGGCCCCTCTCTCCCTCAGCCTACATCCCCCCACACCACCCAGCTCCCTGGCGGAGGCTGCACGCGCTCCTCCTTTCCCCGGGATACTTTTAGCCTTGCGTTCCTTTCCCTTCCCACGTCCCTGGCTAACTCCTAGCTCATCGTCAAGACTCATTGTAGGCCATTCTTCTGTTTCAGAAAGCCTTTCCTGACTTTGCCCACCTCCTCGGTCTGTTGTCACCCCAGTAAGTTGAATAAGGAAGGAATAAAAGAAAGAAATTATCAAACGAACAAAAATAGCGCCCATCTGTTCCCAAGCATCCTTTTTTGTGCCCCTGCTTGGCAATATTGCCCTCAGCACCCCAGACTGCATTCTGTAACTGGACGGATCTTCTTAAAGGAGCACCCCTGCGCAACCGCTCCTGTGTCTGGACACCCCCAGTGCTACCCTCCTGTCGAATGCACCGATGAGGATGACAGCAACTTACTATTTGCCAGGCTTGGGACGGACATTGTACACACCTTCAGGAAGCCGACTGAAGATCATGGAGGATCTTCTCATGTTCTTGTCAGAGACTTGTGATGATCATGGCTCTGTAGTCAGGTAGAGACCACATTTTCTAATGCAATTTTTAAAAAATATTTTTTTATTGATTTCAGAGAGGAAGAGAGAGGGAGAGAGAGAGAGAAACATCAATGGAAAGAGAACCATTGATTGGCTGTCTCCTGCACAAGGCACACCGGGGATCGAGCCCACAACCCGGGCATGTGCCCTAACCGGGAATCGAACCGTGACCCCCTGGTTCATAGGTCGATGCTCAACCACTGAGCTACGCCGGCCGGGCAATTTTTATTTTCTGAGGCAAATTTATCTTAGCAGACATACCTCAGTGGCATGGACCAGTGGTATACGACAACTCATTAGGGACACAAGCCTGATGTAGATTTCCTCACAAGGAAACGTTTGCTGGAACAATCCTTATACTTTCTAGAGCATGCGAACTTACTGGCACTCGTCAGTTTGTTTTCTGTGGGTTGAAAATATCTTTGTTGTCTTTGTGCTGTTTAAAAGCTGTCTAATCAAAGTTGGCTTGGTGCTCAGTCCTTCCTGCAATGAGCCAGCTGGGGTGTAAGGTTCCACCAGGGGCAAGTTATAATGCAGCCACTCGCCTTTCAACACGTCGGCTGCAAAGTTTCTCCTGCGAGGGACCTAAGGCTTTAACTTTATGAATCATCAAAGCGTTCTCTGATACGCGATGTAGAATAACCTTTCCTTTGCAGGATGTCACCAAACGACATGTGCATGGTGTGCAAGCAGAACAAAGGAGAGACCTATTCTAAGCTGAGCCATTGCGTAACTCCCTGTAGAAACTCTCGACCCATAAAATGCTCACCCACTTGGTGGAGTTTAAATAAAGCAGGATGGTGTTCTTTTTTAAAAATTTGCTTTATGGTTCTCTTCCTGTCAGAATTCCAATTATTCTCTGCTTTAGTGGGTATGTGTCTAGCTGGTTTAAAATTCTTTTTTGGGGTAAGAATGTGAAGAAGATTTTTTTTTAAAAAAAGCCTGTAATGGAAACATTTATATAATAATGCTGAGCTGCCTCAAATACATTTTATTTCATTATTTGCAATGAGATGTTTTAAAGATAATGTTTTGACTTGAGCCTTATGATTAAAAGTAATAAACATTTTTTTGGCGCATTTGAAAATATGGTAATTCACTTCCGCTTAAGAATCAAGAGGACCCTGTCCTGACCGGTTTGGCTCAGTGGATAGAGCATCGGCCTGTGGACTGAAGGGTTCCAAGTTCGATTCCGGTCAAGGGCATGTACCTTGGTTGCGGGCACATCCCCAGTAGGGGGTGTGCAGGAGGCAGCTGATCGATGTTTCTCTCTCATCGATGTTTCTAGCTCTCTATCCCTCTCCCTTCCTCTCTGTAAAAAAAATCAATAAAAGTATATTCTAAAAAAGAATCAAATGGACACAGACAACAGGGGGGTGGGGGCATAAATGGGAAGTGGGGGGTAATGGGAGAATAAGGACACATATGTAATACCTTAATCAATAAAGAAATAAAAAGAAAAGAATCAAGAGGACCCTGAGGCCAAGTTGTGTGAGGAATGCCCACACACTAGTCATAAACATCCGCAACGTTGAACTTTGAGTGAGAAATCCTGTATAATAAAAGCCCAGCGACCATAACGGTGTAACAACCAGAACGGCTGCTTGGTCAGTCGCTATGAGGTGCACTGACCACCTCTTGGTCCCCCCGCCCCCTCCGCCCGCCTGCAGACTCCGACCACAGGATGGCGAACGGGGAACCACAGGGAACGGGGGTGGTGGCGGCGGGGCGGGGCTGGGGACTGGTGAGTGGGTGGAAGGTGGCCCTGATCGCAGGCTAGGCCTAGGGACCCTACCCACTCATGATTTCGTGCGCTGGGCCTCTAATAAACTTACATTGTGTTACGTCACTGAGGTTTTCATTTTTGTGGTTGTTTTAACAGTAGCCACTAATATGTCACCAATTGTCCTTTCTTCTGCCTTTGTCTCCTGCTCTCATTTCCTTGATCCTATTGTCTTTATCGTGTGAGTAGGTCTTTCTTTCTCTTTTTAAATATTTTTATTGATTTCAGAGAGGGAGGGAGAGAGAGATAGAAACATCAATGATGAGAGAGAATCATTGACTGGCTGCCTCCTGCACGCCCACCCCCTCACCCCACCCCCCCGCCGCCCCCAAGTGGGGATTGAGCCCACAACCTGGGCATGTGCCCTGACCAGGAATCAAACCTTGGACGTCCTGGTTCATAGGTCAATGCTCAACCACTGGACCACGTGGGCCGGGCAGGTCTTCCTGATTTAATAACCAAACCAGACCAAACTGCTTTTATTGGGTTTGGGATTAAGGCCTGAACAGTGTTGAAATAAGCAGACTCCATGAATTTAATTAGGAGGAAAAGTTCAGTTGATTCAATTTTTTAAAAAAGCGTACATGTTACATATCAGTAAGCAGTAATGGCAATGTGTATTCCACAGCTGTAGTTTCAAGGTCACAGGAGAGTCTCATGGTGATTGTGGCAAATGCAGTTACCGCAGAGCGAGGGGTCCAGCAGGTGTGCACGCACCCACCCCCTGGGGATGGGAACCCATGTGCATGGGCTGGGAAAGAGGGAGCAGCCTCAGCTCTCAGCCAGCCATCCGCACCGAATGGGCCTGTGGCCGCCAGTGTGCAGGCACAGGCACTGCGTGTCCGGCACCGGTCAGAGCAGGCGGGGGAAAGATTAGTGCTGGACTGCATAGGACTGGGCGCGGCTTCCGGAAGCATTAGGGATTCCACACGGCTTTAAGAAAGTCCCCAGTGAAAACGCCAATCTGGTTTTGTGTAAGCTACTCTCTTGTCCCCGGGGTGTGGCAATTAGCCCTCCCCCTTCTCTTCCGGCTCCACGTTGGCGGCTCTCAGCGGATGAGGCTCCGGGCAACTCATCCCAGATTCGACCAGAAAAGCCGACCCTCCCACCCTCGCCCCATGAGCTGTGTGAATGTTAACTCCATCTTTCATGGGACGAGTGTGTGAAGAAAGCCATCATGGTTCTGGTTAATGTTTTTTTTTTTCTTTTCCCCCAGTTCCTTCTATTATTCTTCCTGGGGCATCTTTAGATCCTTCCCATCCTAATCACTCGTCTCCAAATAAAACCCGATTTCGGAAGGCCCCGTCGAATCAGTCCATTCAGAACTGGACATGGTACCACGGATGTGAGCAGCACAGAGTAGAGCCACTTCCGCCTTTATTTTGGACACTCAGTGAACGGGCCTTACACCTCATTAACCGCCTCACCCCGTGTTGTTCCAAACGAGCTTGTTCGGTCAGCTGAAGCTTTCACCCTTTCCCGAAGCACTGCTGTGGGGCCAGGTCTCCTCGGGTTTGCCATATCTACCCTTACCTCGGGCACCACAGAAGCCTTCACATGCAAGCGTGTCCCATTAACTGGCTTTGTGGTTGTCAAAATAACATTTCCGTTACAACGATGTGCTATACTTACTGCGCGCTTCCTGTTTTAGGCACCGTGCTCACAACTCTCTTCTCCCCTTCAACTCTTACAGTGGCCCCTGGAGGCAGATGTTTATTCAGTTTTACAGAACGAAGAGCAGGCCCCTCGAGGTGGAAGCGTCTGCTGACGATCACACACAAAGGACAGAGACGTGGGGAGTTCAGATCCAGGTCTCTCAGAACTCAAAGCTTTTGCTCTTAGCTACAATTCCACTCTGCCTCTGTGTCCTACGCATGCAGAAAACAAACAAGCAAAGAGGATTCAATGAGGGCTCTTCTTGCAGCTCGATAAGAACCAAGGAAAGTGGACAGAATAAATGAGATGGGCCTGGAGTTCTGGTTTGGCAGGTTCGATACTCTGGTGCCTAAAGTCTGTCTTAGAACTCTTTACCCGCTGGGTTTAGAGCTTAGGTGGTCTAGTAAGTGTCATTGAAAGTGTCTCCCTGGCAGCTGGCATTGCTGTGCTCTTCTCAAACAAGGCAGCTGAAAAGCATCCATTGTCGTGACACTCAAACATTCATTAAAAATTTGGAAATCGGCCCTAACCGGTTTGGCTCAGTGGATAAGAGCGTCGGCCTGCGGACTCAAGGGTCCCAGGTTCGATTCTGGTCAAGGGCATGTACCTTGGTTGCAGGCACCTCCCCAGTAGGGTGTGTGCAGGAGGCAGCTGATCAATGTTTCTCTCTCATCGATGTTTCTAACTATCCCTTTCCCTTCCTCTCTGTAAAAAATCAATAAAATATATTAAAAATTTTTTTGGAAATCAAAGTGCCACACAAACTCTGGCGATGATTATTTCCAGTCAGAGCTGGCTTGCGAACAGTTCAGTCATTTTAAAACTATTTCTTAAAATACCCCGATCTACTAACAACTGCCTTTTCCTGCTGCGTCGGTTCTGCCCCTCGGCTCCTCACAACTAGAGTGGATGCAAAAGACACCCGCCAACAGGAACCATGATCAGAATAACAGCCGACCCCCAGCAAGCAGCAGGCTTTTCCCAGTAGGACCAGGGCGCCGGCTCCGGCTCTGTGTTCTGAGCTCGGTCTCTCCCTTTCTGGGTAAGGATCCTTTGAAACTCTGTGTGACCAGGGCTTTGAGAAAGGCTCCAGAAAATGCGAAATGTTCAGTGGTAGAAGCACATTTAGCTAAAGCAAAACAAAATCTTCTTCGATTGCTGCAATGGGGAAGATAAAAAACATGAAGTAGAAAAACACTTAGTTTTTTCTTGCTTTGAAACGATATCCTTTACTTTAAGGACAGCCTTTCTCTACAGTTGGTCGGTTCTGTCAAATGGCCAATTGAGAGCCTCTGTAAACAACATCGCTCCCACCTCAGG
This sequence comes from Cnephaeus nilssonii, assembly GCF_951640355.1. Classification (NCBI taxonomy): domain Eukaryota; kingdom Metazoa; phylum Chordata; class Mammalia; order Chiroptera; family Vespertilionidae; genus Cnephaeus; species Cnephaeus nilssonii. The sequence continues at coordinate 8,820,846 of NC_137089.1, read as the reverse complement.
GACGTGGCACACCTGTTCCTGCTATCTGAGCATCTTCACCCTCATGCCCACCTTTTCCTCCCAGCGGGCTAAAACACCTCTGCCATCGGCCACTCCAGGCTACCAAACTGTTAGGTGTTGTGCCCTTGTGCCCTGCAGATTTGCTTACTGGTGCTCGCAGATTTGCTTATTTGCTTATTGGTGCTTAGAATAATGCCCATCCCCCCCCCCACATATCTACATCCTAATCCCCAGAACCTGTTAAAAGAGACTTTGCAGGTGTGATCGAGTTAAGGCTCTTGAGATGGAGATTGCCTGGTGGGCCCAATGCAATCACAGGAGTCTTTATAAGCGAAAGAGGGAGACAGGAGAGGCAGAGTCAGGAAGGAATTTGAAGATGCTGTGCTGCTGGCCTTGAAAAACAGGTAGAGGCCCAGCGCCAAGGAAAGCAGCTGGCTTCCAGAAGTTAGAAAAGGCCAGGGAGGTCCCCTTGGAGCCGCTGGATGGACACAGCCCTGCTGACAACGTTGTTTCAGCCCAGGGAGACCCAGACTTCCGATCTCCAGAACTGTGAGCTGATGCATGTGTGTTGTTTGAAGCCGCGAAGTGGTGGTCATTTTTAACAAAAGCCATAAGAAACGAGTACAGTCCTTATTATGTGTGTTCCATCTTTTCTGTTCAACCCTAAGCTCCATCAAGTTAGAGCCTTCTGTATCCCCTAGCCCCGTGGTCGGCAAACTGCGGCTCGTGAGCCACATGCGGCTCTTTGGCCCCTTGAGTGTGGCTCTTCCACAAAATACCACGGCCTGGGCGAGTCTTATTTTGAAGACGTGGCGTTAGAAGAAGTTTAAGTTTAAAAAATGTGGCTCTCAAAAGAAATTTCAATCATTGTACTGTTGATATTTGGCTCTGTTGACTAATGAGTTTGCCGACCACTGCTCTAGCATCAGTACCCGGCATTTGTAAGCACTAGGTAAATGTTTGTGAATTGACTCTGCTCCATAGAAGTAAGCAGTAATGGCATTATGAGATCTCAGCCAGGGGCTCTTCATTATAATAGTTAATAAGCCCAACCAGAACGCCGGTTCATTAATTCCTTCACTTGCTATTATGTTCCTGTTGCAATGCCGGACAATTGGGATAAAGGAGTGAGCGAAACACACCTGGTTTTCCCCTCAGTGATGATAATTTATAAGCGGCACCACCATCTACCAGGAACTGTCTTTTCTGTTACGTGCTTGTGCCTAAGTGTCCAAGGTAATCGGATGGGGATGAAGGGGATGAAGTAATTCTTTGGTGAAAAACCTTGTTTATCTTTGCTGTCATTGGTCAAAACAATCTTATCTAATAAAAGAGTAATATGCAAGTTGACCGTCATTCTAATACACAAGATGGCTGCCCCCATGTGGACACAAAATGGCCACCACAAGATAGCTGGCAGGGGAGAGCAGTTAGGGGGGACCAGGCCTTTAGGGGAGGGCCGTTGTAGGCAATTAGGTTAGCAGGGGAGGGCAGTTGGGGGGGACCAGGCTGGCAGGGGAGGGCAGTTGGGGGTCACCAGGCCTGCAGGGGAGGACAGTTGGGGGCAACAAGGCCTACAGGGGAGGGCAGTTGGGGGTGACCGGGCTGGCAAGGGAGGGCATTTGGGGGGGCAGGCCGGCAGGGGAGGGCAGTTGGGGGGAACCAGGCCTGCAGGGGAGAGCAGTTAGGGGTGACCGGGCCGGCAGGGGAGGGCAGTTGGGGGCGACCAGGCTAGCAGGGGAAGGTGGTTAGGAGCAACCAGGCTTGCAGGGGAGGACAGTTAGGGGTGACCAGGCTGGCAGTGGAGGGCAATTAGGGGCAATCAGGCAGGCAGGCAGGCAAACAGTTGGGAGCCAGGAGTCCTGGATTGTGAGAGGGATATCCAACTGCCCTGTGAGAGGGATATCCAACTGCCCGTTTAGGCCTGATCCCAAGGGGTCCCAGATTGGAGAGGGTGCAGGCTGGGCTGAGGGACACCCCCGCCCCCATGCATGAATGTCATGCACCAGGCCTCTAGTAGATTTATAATGGGAAGATGTGTATAAGAAAAGTTGTCTGTAAGTTGAAGTAGTTACTAGAAAGTTGTTTTAGTAAGCATCGATGCAAAACAACTTGGACAACTAGATGTGCATTCCACCATTCTCTCCCAAAGGAAAAGAAACGGGTGCAAGTTCAGGGTAACTGACAGAGACCAGACCCAGTAACAGGCTTGTCCAGAGCTCTCTCTCAGGTCAAGACTTTGCATGATTGTTTTTCTCTTTTTCTGCTTCCATCAAGTAAAAAATAAATATAAGAGATGTAGATTAGAAAAGTAATAGCATAATAGCATTTAAAAGTATACAAATATTATATAAACAAAATGGGGTAAAAACACATAATACAAACTTATACATGTGAAAAACATCTCTGGTAATCTTGCTTAATATGGTAACCTCATTTAGAATAAAACAAACTGAGAGAACCGAAGAGAAGAAAGTGAACTTCATGGTCTTTGAAACCATATTGTCTTTGGCAAGGTTTAAAGTGGCCACAAAAAAATAAATATATAACACTAGGGGCCCAGTGCACAAATTCGTGCACCTTGAAAGAAGCTGTGGGCTGCAAAGCCCTGGTGGCACAAAGGTGGGTCTCGGCCCATCCTTCGCACCTGGCCCCTCCTGCTGAGGCCCCCCCCATCCCGTCTGCCCTGCTCCTTCCACCGCCATTCCCACATGCTGATGGCTCCAGTCCTGCTCCCATCCGCTGCTGGTGCAGAGTGATTGGGGCCAGCACTGTCAGCAGGTGCAAGTGGCGGCTGCTGCCCCAATCGCCCCTCAGGAGCAGCGGGAGGTGGAGAAGCCCTCAGGGGCGATCGGGGCCGGCAGCCATCACTTGCACCTGCTGACAGTGCTGAGCGATCGGGACCAGCACCGAGCACAGGCAGCAGGTGTGAGCGGTTGCTCTGGTGCCGGCTGTGGATGCGAGCGGGGCGGCGCTGGCAGCAGGTGCAAGTGCTGGGTGGGACCGCAGCGCATAGGAGCAAAGAATTTTCAGTAACCATCAGAGGCTTGCCCCAATAACAGCGACTGGCACCCCGCCTTGGTCTGGCACCCCCACTCACCTGTTTCACCATCCCGCTGCAGCCAACGTCCACCATGTTCCGTGCATGCCCCCTGGTGGTCAGCACACGTCATAGCGACTGGTTGTTCAGTTGTTTAGTTGTTCCACCGTTTGGTCTATTTGCATATTAGGGTTTTATATATATAGATATAGTAGGTCATATATGATGTAATGTGTATCACCTGATATAAGAAAACTGTCACAGAGTCCCATTTGGGGAGATTGTATTTGCAAAAGAGGCATTACGTACTCTGAATGGTTCGCTTTTTTAAAAGTTTTAATGTAGCCAAAACCGGTTTGGCTCAGTGGATAGAGCGTCGGCCTGCAGACTGAAAGGTCCCAGGTTCGATTCCGGTCAAGGGCATGTACCTTGGTTGTGGGCACATCCCCACTAGGGGGTGTGCAGGAGGCAGCTGATCGATGTTTCTCTCTCATCGATGTTTCTAACTCTCTATCCCTCTCCCTTCCTCTCTGTAAAAAACCAATAAAAATATATTAAAAGTTTTAATGTAAATGTATATTGCATTTAAATGAGGGATGGGGATTCCATAATCATTAATCAGCTCTTTTTGTTTTTTCCCTGGACGTGACTTATTTTGTGACCCTGTCCCTGGGAGATAGATGAAAGTATATTTTTATTTTTAGCATTCAGTTCCCAAATCTGAACTGAAAAACCTCCCCGCTACATATGGAGCAGTACACTTCAACATCTGAGCTGCCCAATGCTCTGGTGAATGAGGGGAGGGACAATGTGAGGACTGTGACAGGTAGTGAAGTGAGAGAGAAGGAGCACTGTGTTCTCTGGGCTTTGTGGTCCTGTGAGCTCACCGCCCTCAGGAAAACCTTCTGAAGAGCTTAGTGCGCCCTCTACCGCCATCTGCTGTCACCGTGGCTTCCATCAAACAGCACAAACAAAATAGCCCTGTGGAAAGTTTACAGACTAAGACTGAACACCTCACTTTACATAAGAAATGTACCAGGAAAGTTCATTTGCTCCATCTACGTCCTATCAATACTTGGTATTCTAAGTTTTAAAATTTTAGCTGTTTTGGTAGTTTTGTAGTGAGTGGTATCTATTTTATTTTGTGTTCTCATATAAAGGCTGTATTCTCATACTAAGCACTTATATGTCCTTATTTGTCACTTGGAAACTCTGTATGGAGAGATGTATCTTCAGTCTCTTGCCTATTTTTCTCTTAGTTTGTCATCTTTTCCTGATTATATGAATTATTTATTCTGAATGGAAGAGCTTAGTCAGATATGTTTTTAAATATTTCTTTCTCATATTGAGGTTAATATTTTTATTCTTATAATGATATATTTTGATAAACAGAGTTTCTAATTTCAATGTAAATAGAAGAATTATACTTAATGTGAAATACACATAACTGTAAATTTAGTGTAGAATATAAACTTCAACTTACTAATGTTTTCCATTAAGATTTGGTCTTTTGGCCCTAGCTGGTTTGGCTCAGTGGATAGAGCATCAGCCTGCGGACTGAAGGGTCCCAGGTTCAATTCCGGTAAAGGGCACATGCCTGGGTTGCAGGCTCGATTCCCAGTAGGGGGCGTGCAGGAGGCAGCCAATCAATGATTCTCTCCCATCATTGATGTTTCTATCTCTCTCTCCCTCTCCCTTCCTTTCTAAAGTCAATAAAGATATATTTAAAAAAAAAAAAGATTGGCCTTTTGGGGGTCTTAAGAAATCTTGTCCTATACAACATCATAAATATATTCTATGTTATCTTCTAGAAGCTTTATCATTTAACCTTTCACATTTTATATCTACGATATACCTGAAGTTGACTTTTGTGTGTGACAGTGGGTAGAGATTTTTCCATTGTGATATTCAAATGTCCATGGAAAAACCATCCTTTCCTCACTGCACTGCATGCCACCCTGTCACAGACTATATACCTATGGATCATTTCTAGACTCAATTCCAGTATCATCTGTTTATCCTTGAGCTGCAGAATTATTTTAGGGGCCTATGCATTTCTAGGGGTGATACCAAGTGCACAGCACCTTGTAAAGAACCTCTAGGATCAGTGGTTGGCAAACTCATTAGTCAACAGAGCTGCAAACCGTGGCTCGTGAGCTGCAGTTTGCCGACCACTGCTCTAGTGAATCGGGATGACTAGAGACCTGATGCCTGAAATTTGTGCAAGGGGCTCGGCCCTCGCAGCCCCGGCTGCCTCGGCCGCCCTCACAGCCCCTCGCAGCCTCAGCCAGCACTCGCAGCCCTGGCTTTGTCCGAAAGGTCGTTCTGCTGTTGGGTCTAATTAGCATGTTAGCTCTTTATTATATAGGGTAAAGAGACTTACCAATGGTTCTAGTAATCAGTAAAATTAGGGATACAGATGCAAAGTACAATGAGTTGGTACTACAGAAATAGACAAAAGATTATAAATTTAGTGGAAAAGTAGTCATGTGACCATAAAATTTAAATTATGGCAATATGAACCAAGGAGTCAACAGTGAATGAAAATCTGAACACATTTTTCTGTTTCTAACCAAAATGAAAAGTTAATTCTGTTCAAAACTAGTGAAGAATCATTTTTAAGTGTCTTTTCTGTTTTAATTTATCAGCAGATGCATCAACTAATCCTATTTTTTTGAAATTTCCATTTAAAAACATTCACATTAATATTAACTTTGTATATGTGGAATAAGAGTTAATTTTCTTTCATATGCTTCTGTTTAGGTGGTTTTTAAAAATCTGTGCTAGTATATTTATTTATCTCTGCAGCTTTTATAAAGGGATTCCTGTAATGTGTCCCTTCAGATACTGGAGTTTCAAATACTTGACTTACTAACCCTCCCTCTTTCTCTTCAACAATTCTCAAGATTCAGGGAAATGTGTAAGATTAAACTTTGGCAATGGCTGGGGATCTCTGCCCCTATATGCTGTATTTATCCCTAAATGCTATTTCATGAAAGACACATTAATTAAACAGGAAATAGAAACACCAAATATTTTATTCTATACTTTTAATTCAAAAATATAAACAATATTTACATAGCATTACATGTAAGTATTTACATAGCATTAACATAGAAGGCAGTAAGAAATGTTGATTTGGGGATTAATGATCATTATCCTTGAAATATAAAGTACCTTTCAAGTACATAGTATAAATGAAAAAGACTGTTAAAAAGTTCAATGAAAAAAAATCATATAATAAAATATTATTAGCTACATAACTCAGAATTTACATTAAGTATATTTTGGATCCCAATAGTGTTTCCTTATTTAAAAATATAACCCCACAAGCCTACTGTCTTATGAAGACTATGTTTGCTTTCAGTAAACCACCTTGTCAACATAACATGATAAATAGTTTATTTGTTATTTACAATCATTAAACATAGAAGAGCAAAACTCTGATAGTGCTTTTAAAATGTTAAGTAATTTAAAGTGTATTAAAAAACTATATTGGGGAAAATATCACACATTATATCTTAATAAAGATAAATGACATTTCATGAAAAGAGTATATTGACCTAATAATACCGATACGTGATGGAATGAATATGTAATGTACCATGTCTTGAGATGCTTATTGGTCCAATAGTCAATTAGTCCACTGCCAAGCAGGGTGAGCAATTAAGAGGAGGCAAATTGAGTCAGCAATATACAATTTTAAATTTCTAAGTAAAAAAAAAAAAAATTTCTAAGTAAACTTAAAGATGTTTTTCAACATTTATTTAACCATAAAATATGTAAAACAAGAGAATACTAAACTAAAAACTAGGCTTGAACTTGAAGTCAAATAATTTTTTCAATGTGAGAAAATGCAGGCAAATCCAAGCTTAAAAATAATCTAGAAACAAATGATGGGGACTGTTTTGATAATCATTAAAAAGTGTTACGTTGAAAGCAACATTTGGATTTTTTGGCCTCATTGTCAGTGCTATCTAATCTATGAGTTGGTGAATTAAATACTACATATAATGGTAACACAGTATTTTCCATTATATCTTATTATATGCTCTGAGAGCAAATTATGTATCCACAAATTATAAAAATAAATCTTTCTGTAGGTTAAAAACAAATACAAAATATAATAATTTGTATTAAAAAATATGGCAAACTAACCTGATAATCATGACCTTTTTGGGCTATGATTATAGTGAGTTTTTAAGTTACCTATTCAATAAATTAAATCAAAAACCTTTGATCCACCAATGTTTTGGATGCCAAATTCTTCTGTCCTACTATATTACGAATAAATTTAAAAACCTGGAAGGGAAAATAAAACAATTCAGAATTATAAAAATCTACATATAAAGAAAACTAAATATGCAAATCAATTATAATATCTAAATTAAACTGGCCCTGGGCTAGATCTCCAGTGCTTGCCTTTTTATTATGTTAGCATCTGGTACAGAGGGTGTATGGGGCTCTAATTACTGCTCACATCTGGCACCTAGGATATGGACAATTTAAGTGCTCAAGTAACTTATGGCCTCCATAGGACCCCAGTTATTTCATTGACTCGACAGAGTATAGAATGACAGTGGTTGAAATGTTATTCATTTTGGGGGTAGGATTAATCATATTCTAAACCTTTACAAATTCCTAGTGAAATCATTATTTTCTGCTATGAAAATAAACACATCTACTTCCAACACTTTCTTTTTAAAAAGAAACCCAGAAAAAACGTAAAACTTTACCTCTTGTTGTAGATATGTAAGGAAGGCTGCTAAAATAAAGTTTTGGCAAGCCAAGTCCACAACACAGAAGAACAGCAGATCATAAATAAGAAGAGTGGCTTCATTTCCATAATACAGAACACTGCTGAATGAATAACCGTCATCTATTTAAAAAAAAACACAATTTGTAAGATATAAATTAGAAACCGAAAAAGATCAGTTAAGGAACTCTGCTCATAAAATTCAGTTTTAACATTTGCATCAAGGGTTGGTAATTGCGAGTGGTGTAAGTTTATCATCAATACCTTTCAAAGACCAAGTAATGAGTATCCCTTTCAGTTTATATAACTAAAGGCTAAAGAATCGTGGAGTGAAAAAAGCAAAACAAAACCAACAAGGACTATGATTTGTGTCTCAAACAGTCCTCTCGGGTTCTGCCCTGAAACCTCTTCTCACTTCACAAGGAGAGGCTTTTCCTTTTGGAGACGTAAACGCCCTTTTAAGATGCTGGTGGAAGCTCCAGACCTTTCACCAAAAGGAGAAAACATCAAGTGCACAAATGCGAATCCGCACCCAGCATCAGGGAGGTTCAGAGAACCTCTGAGCTGCCGCGGCACCCGGTTAGCTCTTACACTGGGACATGGGGCGTGCTGGTAATGGTCTTTGTTCAGGGGGCTAGTTACCGGGCTCTACTCAGCTTGTGAAAGTTCCCTGACCTTTATGTTATTTCCCTACAAAGTGTGTGAGCGTGTGTGTGTGCGTGTGAGCGTGTGTGTGCGACTGTGTGAGCGTGTGTGAGCGTGTGTGTGTGTGTGTGTGTGTGTGTGTGTGTGTGTGTGTACACAATTTACAAATCAGATCTGCTTAGGACTTTTTGATGACATCTATGTTCATATCCTTAACCGTAGTTTCCAAATTGTTTTCAACATGTATCTCTATCAGAATACAGTGCTGAGCATGCACCCCACAGTAGGCATATTTTATTATTATATATTATACATTTTTTAAAATATAAATTAAAAATGATGGAATTGCAAATATACAAATAGACATTTTAATATTTTCTTCTCAAATCTCCAAGGAGCAACCTGCATGCCTCCTATGGGACAAAAATTTAAAAAAAAACTTTTTTAGAAACTGCAGGCTAGAGTAAAAGTCCTTAGGGTATTAGACAAAGCCTTGGGGTTGGGTCTCGGCCCTCTCTCTCCCAAGAACTCTCTCACTGTGTCTACCTCACACGAGGCTTCAATCCTAAAGCTCTTCAGTGCATAATGCCCGTCTCCCTCTGCACACGTCTTTGCCTCTCTTCCCTTGACCCTCCTGTCTGACAATAGCAACTTATTTTTAAGACCCAGCTCAAGCTTCTCTGGCTTCACCCTGTGTCTGGTTGGGTTTTCTGCTTTCCCTGCTGTCTCCAGTGTAAGCTGTGCCGCAGACATCTATCCCAGCATCTCTCCACTTCCCCACGCACAGGCCGGCCTTTCCTAGTCCACCAAGAGGCTGCTCCAGGGAGAGTCCGCTGGTCTGTGTGGTCCAGGACTGGCACATGTGGCACTCGGTGAGGCACGGGTGAGTGCAGCTGGGCCAGGACACTGGTTATTACAGCCATTCTTACCAAGCCAGACAGGAGCTTATCAGTCACATTACAAGTGGCACAGACATTAATTTTTTAATGTTAAGAAATCATGTTTAGTCACTATTCCCATCACAGATTATCTGCAATTTTTAAGAATTTGGATAAAATGAAAATTAAATGTTAAAAATTAGTCACAAATGTTATTCTTCAAGTCTTTCATAAGTCTGCTACTGAATGGACATTCCAATAAGATCTGAATTTTATTTGTTTTACTATCTCTTCTATGTGCGCCATTGCTTGTGAAATTCAGCTTTTTTACTTTCTTGTAGAATAATTATGTTTTTATGTTTTATGTATTTGTTTCTAGCTACATGACATGATAAAATAGAAATGAGAAACTACTATAATTCCATGAAGTTAACTGAAATCGTTGTTTCTTCCTTTTCATATAAATTTATAAAATCAAAAGAAAAATTAATAACTACGACAACTTTTTTTCTCCAAACTTTGAAAATAGTAATCAAATTCTGCAAAGGCAGTTGAACGATACCATTATAAAAGATGCTTTTTTCCATTGGTTCCATGAATTCTATTCCAAGAATTTTTTCAAGAAGCAATTTATCTTTTATAAAGTAGTCCATGTCCTTATGAACCTAATACAAAAAAGCCACAGTCATTTAAAAAATAGCATTGAAATAAATGTTTCCCAATTTTTTTTTTAATCGAAAGAAAACAAATAATAGTACACAAAGAAAATCTGTTCTTCAAAAAGACTTAATTTACTCCATTGGGCTTTATAACAAAATTCCTTTTAGGAATATTTTAATTTTTAAATGCCCTTAGTAGTAATTAGGGCTAGATATACTGACAATTAATTTATAAGAAGTTTTTCAGGAATACAACCATAGCAAAACATATTTCTATAATGAATAATATAAAAGATTTTGGTAGCTGGCTAACAAAATTCCAGTATTGATATATAGACAATATGCTAACAGACATGTAAAATCTCATTTTACTTTTACATAACCTACATCTATATCCTTAAGCCTCATGATTAATTTTAACAGCAAAAAAAAAAAAAAAAAAAAATTTGGGGGGGGGTGGGGGGGAGATGGACTATCCTAAGTCCACCACCTTGCTTAGCTAAAGAAATAACTGATATTCTTGGTTAACTTTTTAAACTGCATTTTGATTCTAGCTTAAGTATAAATGCTGACATACATACATGATCGATGAAAGAGCCCAGAAATTTATTCATAGTATTATATGCCTTTATACTCTGCTCAAAAGTACTTGCTGATGAACTCAATAGTCTAGCAGGGCCATTTTTCTAATGTGAAAAGAGACAAGAATAAATGCAAATGTCTTAACATTCTTGGTATTTAAACATAAAATACTGGCAAAATATATCTTAATTATATTGTATACAAACCCTTGTTAGTGTCTCATGAATTCTGTCATAGTGCTGTCTCATCTGGCTAGAAATTGCAATCTGGAAAGTCTGACCCTCTGTGTTGGGTACCAAACCTCTCTGGCTACACAAGTTTTCCTGAAAAGTTAATGGATTTAAATCAAGATAAAGATTATGAAAATTTCTCCTGTTTTTTTTTTTTTTTTTTTTAAAAGACAACCTTTTCTTTTAGTTGATTTCACATATTACAAAATACAGATGCCAATTGAAATTTTACTGAAACCATATTTGAGACAAAGAGATTCCAACATTATCCAAGGTTCCCATTCTCTCAAGGTTTTACTGATCTCTATTTTGCCATACTCCCTTGCAGGTCTCTATCATCTCCTTTACTCTGTCCTACTTTAGAAAAAATCCAGGTATAGGCCCTTTTTCAATAAATCCTCTTGTATTTTCCTCTTAGGTATTTATTTACCAGGTTTGTTTAATCTATCCCTCCAACTTTTCTTTTTTTAAAAAACAAACCTCAGATACGTCATTTCATTTGTAAATACTTCTGTATGTATCCCTAATAAGGTCTTTTTAAAAATATATATATATATATATATTTTTTTTAAATATATATATTTTTCAATTACAGTTTACATTCAATATTATTTGGTATTAGTTTCAAGTGCATCTAATAAGGTGTGTTATTTTAAAAAAACCGTCATGCCATTTTTAGACCTAAGATTAATCTTCCTTAATATAATTTAACTAGAGGCCCAGTGCATGATTGAATCATGCACGTGTAGGGTCCCCTACACGCTTTCGCTTTTCGCGGTGGACCTGGGTGCCTGTCCGCTGGTGCACCAGGCCTTTCAGAAGCAGACAGGCACCCAGCTCCCACGCTTTTGATGGTCTGCGGCCGCTGAGGGGGGCTACCCTGCTGTTGAGAGGCGCAGGGGGCGGGACTCCCACCCCCTGCGCCTCTCAACAGCCGCTGAGGGGGGCTGCCGCGGACACCTGGCTACCCTGCCGTTGAGAGGCGCAGCTGGGTGTCCGCGGCAGGCCCCCTCAGCGGCCGCGGATTTGGCCGTTGAGAGGCACGGGGGCGGGAGTCCCGCTCGTCCTGCCCCCTGCGCCTCTCAACAGCAGGGTAGCCCCCTCAGTGGCAGCGGATTCATGCCTCTCAATGGCCGGATAGGCCACCCCGAGTCCCGCCCCCCAGCCTCCCGCCACCCAATCGTGGGCGTAGTGGAGTGATGGTAATTTACATGTTACTCTATTATTAGATAGGATATAGAGTCCATTAAATCTTCCAGATTTTTTTCCAAATTTTTTATAGTTGATTTGTTTGAATCAAGATCCAAAGTCAACACATTGTATTTGATTGCTTTGTTTCTTAAATTTATCTTATTATCTAGCAGTTCTTCTCCCATCACCATCACCCCTTCTTTTATTTTCATGTCTTTCATTTGTTGGCGACACTGGGTCTTTGTCCTGTGAAACATCTTATATTCTGAATTTTACTAAGAGCTTCCTGTGATATTATTTAATTTTCCTCTCTATCCCCTCTATTTCCTATAAACTAGTGGTTAGATCTAGAGGCTTTATTATATTCTTAGGCAAGAATATTTCATGGGTGAGATTATGTACTTCGCACTGTGCCATAGCAGGAAGTACATAATGTCAGTTTTCCTAATGTTTACTTGTAAGATTGAGCCAGTGTATTCAGATTATGAGAACCTGATTCCAGATTACAAAGTTCCCTCTCTACTTTCATTTAATTGTTTTAGCATCCATTGATGATTATAGCCTATATTAATCACTACAAAATGATGATTTTCTTAACTTAGAATTCCTTTTACTGTCTTATATAAGGAAGAACTTGCCCTCATGAATTATTTGGGTACTCTGAAATACACTTCGTATAGGAACTGCAGGATGAAATTTAATTCTTTCCCTTTATCAATGTTCAGGGTAATGAGTTGGTATCCTAGCAACTTTCAAAGTAATTAATGAGGATTAAAAAATATATTATTATAAATCCTAGATTAAGAAAAGAGAACGTATCCTTCAACTTAAAAAGATGTAAAGTACATTCCTACCGCTTCTCTTTTCAGATTCATATTCATTTCTTCCATGTTAGTATCTGCATGCCCATGTACTGATCTGCCATGAATGTAATATCCAAAACATTTGTGGGATAACAGAAACACTGATATCTATAAAAAGAAAAGAATAAGGAGCAATTAGCAACTCATCTGCAAAGCAGTGAAAATTAACTTTTCTTAAAATTGCTTCCTTTCAAAATAATGAGGGCTGAATTCTTGGAAAATATATGAGGAGGATAAGAAGGTAATAAAGGATAGTGAGGTTATTTTAAAAAAAGTAGATGGAAAAGAGACTGAAGATATTTTCTAAGAAAGGAAGAAATAGGTTGATATATGAAAACTTTTCTCAGCTGGGTGAACTATTTGGTGGCATAAGGAATTCATAATTAAGAAACTGCAAATAAAAATGAAAAAATGAAGACAGAAAATATTAACTTGTAGCTCATTATAACTATCTCTGGAATTAACAACCAGTGGAAATTAGACTAAAAATCCAATTATACCAAATCACTTTTAAAGCCTCTCTTAATGTATTCATGACCTTTAAAAACGGGAAAATAACAGTTGCAAGATAAAGTCAGAAAGTACTTACATTGCTCATAGAGCATAAATCCACAAACTGTCGAATTTTATCTTCTATAAATCTCTCATAAAAGACAGCAAAGAACACGATCTGAAACATTAAGCCAAGTTCATGCTTATTAACTTTTAGGATTTAATTTTCTTTTATAGTCACAATGTAGTAACTTAAGACAAACGAAGTTCCAACCAAGAACACAGTGGCCCTAATGGTTCTTATGGGATAAAATCCTCATCATTTCTGATTCTTCTGTCAGATGGGACCTGAGGCTGAGAAGATTTCTTTTTAGCTTCAATAAATATTTTAAAGAAAAATTCACAAGGAGTATTGGCAATCTGAGTGAGTTTAAATGATATTAAGTAATTGTTAATAAGTTATATTTCAGAGGAAAAAAGAATATTAAAGGTAAATTAGCCATCCTGTAGTTATAAACTAAACAAGGAGTCTATCAGCTGACTAGAAAGCTTCAGACTTCGAAAGACTTCAGAGCCCCACTATTGATAAGAATGTATCTCTGAAATCAGAATGCCTGGGTCCCAATTGCAGCTCTGCCAAGCTCTAATTGTATAATGTAAGTAGGCACACTGTAGCATCAAATGTAATGTACCAATGCAAAAACCAGGGATATTCAAGTATCACAGAATACTAGAGGCCCGGTGCATGAAATTCGTGCACTGGTGTGTGTGTGTGTGTGTGTGTGTGTGTGTGTGTGTGTGTCCCGCAGCCCAGCCTGCACCTTTTCCAATCTGGGATCCCTCTCACAATCCAGGACTGCTGGCTCCCAACCACTCACCTGCCTGCCTGATTGCCCCTAACTTCTTCTGTCTGCCAGCCTGATATAGCTTCAGGCAACTATTTAACCTTTCTGTGCCTCAGGGACCTCATCTGTAACATGAGGTTACTAACAGACCTATCTCTGAGGGCTACTACAAAAATGTAAAAAGTTAACATGCACAATGCAATTCACACAGTGCCTGGATTATAACATTACATAAGAATTAGTTATTAGCTATTATTGTTCTTGTCAGTTATCAGAATGTGGTCAATATCTGAGGATAATCAGTATGTAAACAGTTATAAATATAGAGAGGCAGTGTTGCTTAAAAGTATAATCTCTCGTTACCTGTATCATTCCAATCACTAGCCAGAGAGTGGAAGACACTGCATATCTCAAAATGCGACTATAAGGAGCTATGTAGCTGGATGGGTCTCTGGAAAGACTAGAGGATGAATCCATTAATGCTAAGTTCTTAAATCCCACAACCTGTAGTGAAAAGGAAAAAAAATAATAATTTAAACAGACAAGAATAAAGAAAACTTCTCTAGTTTAAAAATTAAATATTCCTCCCTACATACAAACAGTAGAAAATCAAGATAAAAACAGTTATCCAGTATTTTTTTAAAAATATATTTTATTGATTTTTTACAGAGAGGAAGGGAGAGGGATAGAAAGCTAGAAACATTGATGAGAGAGAAACATCGACCAGCTGCCTCCTGTACATCCCCCACTGGGGATGTGCCCGCAACCAATGTACATGCCCTTGACCGGAATCGAACCTGGGACCTTTCAGTCCGCAGGCCGACGCTCTATCCACTGAGCCAAACCGGTTTCGGCTATCCAGTATTTTTAATTACAAAACACTTAACATAAAATAGTTCATCTGGTATTTTCTTCAACATGAACGAAGGCCAAATATAACCCTATTATCATTTACACTGAAAAAGCTCAAAAATTTCTCAGAAGAATAAAACTTTCTTCAGTAAACTGCCAACAAAAAAACAATATTTCATGAGATTTTAACATATGCCAGACACTATTCAAAATTCTTTTTATGTTAAAGAAATCTACATGACTATTGAATCCAGTGTTTTCTAAACTTACTTGGATATAAACTTCTTTCTCATGTAATGCCCTTTAAAGCTTTAAAAAACACTACTATAAATAATTGAGATAATGTTCATATGTCCTAGGGACACATATTCTCCTAGCTTTAAAAAGGAAAGAAAGAAGAAAGGAGGGAAAGAAGGCAAAGGGAAGGAAGGCAGACAGATATAAGATAAATGATTCCTGAGAAAATCTGTTACCTATATAAATAGTTTCCATATTTCAGTCCCATATTCAGTATTGAATACTTCCTTTAATAATTCCAACCAGATCCATGAACTAGCTATAAAGGGCATTTACCCATTCATTGTGTCTTGTTCAGCTCTTAACATAGAACACAGTTCATAGTAGGTGTTCAATAAAAACTTGTTGGAAAATTTCAACCTTATAATAGTGGTTCTAACACAGGACTAAGGCTATGAATCATGGAGCGAAGGGACTTTTTCAAAATACAGATACCTGAGCACACCTCAGAGCTACTGAATCAAACATATCTCTAGGGGACGAGGCGAGGCACAGGTATTGAGTTAGTAAAAGCTTTCCCAGGGGATTCTGCTATAAGCCAATGGTTTAAAAGGCACTCCTTACCCAGAGCAATCAAATTCAGAGAGACAAAACAGAGTGCTTGTTTTCAGGGGCTGGAGAGAGTGAATGGCGAGTTGTTTAAAAGTTTCAGTTTTGCAATATGAAAAGAGTTCTAGAAATTGTTTGCTCAACAATGTGAATGTACTTATTATTAAACTGTATACTTAAAAATGGTTAAGATGATAAATTTCACATTATGTATATTTTACCATGATTTTTAAAAAGCCACTTCTGTGTGGTTGTTTTTTTAATTTAATTCTCACCCAAAGAGTGAGGATACCTTTTCCATTGATTTTTAGGGAGTGGAAGGGGACAGAGAGAAACACCAAGGTGAGGAAGATACATCAATTGGTTGCCTCCCACTCATGGCCCGACTCCCCTGGTGGCCCGACTGGGGCTGGGGTTTGAACCTGCAACCCCGGCATGTGCCCTGAACCTCAGCCCCTCTGTCCGAGGGCTGACACTCTAAACACTGAGCCAAACCGGCCAGGGCAAAGCCACTCCTTTTTTTAATCGTTTGAACAATGTTTCAACCTTTAGAAAACTCTTCAGCTCACATGAAAACTTAGCTGGAATTAAATTAAATTAGCATTTATGTGGTACCCATAAGTTGCATACAATTACGTCAAATAGTTTATACCTCCAAAAAGAAGAGGACAGTAAGTACTTGAAAAAGTGGATTGATTTTCCTCACAGTCTGAATTTCATTCCATTCATTTGCTACAAAATATGTTCTCCATATGCTTACGGGAACGGTAGCACTCCGTACACCACCCTCACCTGGTCAGGGAGAAAAATGAGTAAAAGGGTTACTTCGTCTTTGTTCTGCAAGGAGAGCAAAGAATTTTGGCACGAATGGTTACTTGTTACCTTCAACAGCTTTAAGAACCTTTCCTTTAGGTCGCTCCCAATCGATAAAGAATATATCAATGGTAACCTGGGATACGAGCTTATGCAAAAATTGCAGAGCCTGAGAATGACAAACAAAACATCCACATTAAGCCTACTTATAAAACCAACACTAATTCTTTTCTGTGTGTTTGTGTTTTTGTTAGTCCTCACTGAGGATTATTTTTTTCCATTGATTATTTGTTTTTAGAGGGAGATGGAGAGAGAGAAGGAAAGGGAGAGAGAGATGAATGTGAGAGAGACACATCAATGGTTTGCTTCCCATACACGCAACCGGGCCGGGGATCCAACCTGCAACCCAGGTACGTGCCCTTGTCCGGGAATCAAACCCACCACCCTTCCGTACACAGGTTGACACTTTTAACAACTTAGCAACCCCAGCCAGGGCACCAATACTAATTCTTTAAAAGCAAATATACTGCAATCATAAGAACGTACAATTTTCACAAGTGACAAAGTTATAATACCATCAGAAATCACTAGAAGTTCATAAAATAATATGGAATCACCTAATTCACAGAAATTTTATGCACATATTATTTCGTCGTCCCTTCTTCCATCTTTGTTTGCAATAAGAATATGAAAAAAGGAGATATACTGCCTCTCCTATACAGGGGCCCTGCATAATTGACTCTCTTTTCCAAGGTTTCCAGAAAGAGACTTTGTTTTCTAGATAATCTGACTTCTTTATAAGTAAAGATATTTTCCCACTGTAATTTGCTTGTTCTAATTAAAGTTTTAAGATACTTTCATAGTCCTTTTTTTTTTCTACTTCTGATTTAAAAAATGTGTGACTGAAACACATATTTTTCATTTATAGAAAGTAATATGTTTAAAATGAGGCATTCTTCCTAGTTGATGCATTATTAATCAAAGGATAAAAATCTAAGTATGGGGTGATTCCTCTCCTCAAGGAGGTCACAATAAGTGGGAAAAGCAGTTACTAATCATCATACAACGAGATGAGATCTACCACAGAGGCATGTAAAGAGCTTCAGGTACATTGTGAGGAGAAGGGATGCTATGGGAAGAGAAGGAAAGGACTATGGAGACAGAGAAAACAAATTCTAAGATTTCAGTACCTTTTACTTTCAATTACAGAAACAAAATTCATGCCTGAAGGCATTTTGTCCCTGTTGTGAGGACATCATCAGATTTTAAAGAAGAAAGTCATAAAATGAAATATTATTTTATCAAATTAGCTACAAATCATTGAATTCAAACGTATTTATGGCTCCCTAGAAAAAGTTATTTAAACTGGATTTTCAAAATGAGCTATTATCCATCAAAGTAGTATAGCCCTAGCCAGTTTGACTCAGTGGATAGAGCATCGGCCTGCAGACTAAAGGGTCCTGAGTTCAATTCTGGTCAAGGCCACATGCCTGGGTTGTGAGCTCAATCCCCAATAGAGGGCGTGCAGGAGGCAGCCGATCAATGATTCTCTCTCATCATTGATGTTTGTATCTCTTTCTCTCCCTCTCCCTTCCTCTCTGAAATCAATAAAAATACATTTTTTAAAAGAGTAGACTTCCTATGTAAAACAGTAATTCATGCTTTCTTTCAAAATCCAACTAAATTCCAAAGATTTTTGAAAGTACAGTCAAACTTCAATTCTCGGGTGTCTCCCATCTTGAACAATCGTTCTCGACCAAGTTGTTTTCAAAAAACTTTCTCAGTTGTTGAATAAAACTTCTGTTCTCTACCCTACAACCCTTTCATGTTGATACCTGTATGATCAGTCACACGTCTCCCAGGTGACAAAGGCGAGAATGCGCGAGTATGAGTCTGTTTACCACTAAACCTTTCTTTGTTAACATCTCAGGAAATTGTGCTGTAAATATTTCAGTGGGTTGTTTTTTTGCTTTTGTTGCTGCTTATTATTATTAAACACATACAGTAAGTCATCATGGGTCCTAAGAAGGTTAGTGATAGCAGCAAAGTGAAAAGGAAAGCTGTGAGAATAATGATAGAGCTTAAAAAAGAAATAATTGCAAAGTACGATAGAACTGTTTGCATGTCTGATCTGGCTACTGACCATGGCATGGTGAAATTCATGATTAGCACAATTTTAAAACAGAAAGAGGCCATTAGGAATGCTGATGTTTCTAAGGGTATGAAAGTGCTCACAAAACAAAGATCACAGGCAACTGAAAAAGGTTAAAACATGGAATTATTTGGGAAACTGGAACGAATTAATTTAATTTACATTATTTCTAATGGGAAAAAATATTCAGTTTTCAATCAAATCGCTCCTTGCACAGCCTTCTGAAATGAATTAAGTTTGAGAACCACGGCTCCACTGTACTTGAATTTTAAAGACTTACAAGTGTATTAGCAGGCCTTTTACATTTTTTAACCTGTCCTTTGAAATGTACCTTCAGAGCAAAAGCACATCCCACAAAAGTAACAAAGCGTTCTTCCTGAGTCGGCGTTGGTAGAAAAACAGAGACAGACTTCTGTGCCTGTGACAAAAATTACACCAGTAAATATAAGCATAGGTTTTTACTAAGCATAATTTCTACCCGAAGAAAGCATAAGAGGAAGGCGGTAATGCTCTCAATAAACACAGCACACTCAAGGAAGGCTGAGTTTAGTACTTGTCTCAATGCTCACATCAGAAATACTCCCAAATAAAAGTAGCTCCTTTAGAACGGGCACTTACCAGTTATTCATGTATTGGCATTCAGGTTAAATTCAGAAACTCACTTACTTTGAAGAAAATAAGCCAATAAAGACCTGTTGCCACAGTGATGATAACAAATACATTGGTCAGATCACCAGCATAGTACACCAAGAATTTCATAACTGTCTGCAATTTAAAAAGAATGACAGCTGTTATACACTCAATGCAGTTATGCTACCACTTTTAATAACATATTCTGCACCCGTTTCTCAAGCTTGCAGCCTTGTTTCATGTATGCATGGATCAGTTAGAAAGACCAACTGCGGCCACTCCTAGATACCCTGTGGTTACATTCCCAATAGCCTGTTTTATTCAACCCTCCTCCTCCTTCACCATCTGCGACAGAACCGCTTCCTAATTTTCTCCCAGTCTGGAGCCCTTCTCCTCCGTCTATCCTCCACACTACCACCAGAGTCAGCTTCCTCGAGTGTAAATTGGATTGACTGTCCCTCTTCATCAGTGACTCTCCACTGCAATATAAATTCCTAACCTATAAGGTCCTTCACAACCTAGACCAAAACTAACTTTTTTAGCTTCATCTGCCAATGCCGGCCATTTAATGATTTGCCACCCCACACTTTCATCTCAAACATTTTGTGGAATGAAATGGGTACTGTTTCATCAAATCTTCTTCCCTATTCTCTCTGGTAAACTCCTGCGAGCTCTGAGGACAGAGGCCATGTCTGTCTTTGCTCACTACCACTTGCCCTAGCACCTGGTAGAGGCACCTGGTAGAGGGCCAGGCCCTGCGCAGTGGCCCGGTGACTGCGTGTGGAACGCAGATAAAAAGACACCAGCTTACAATCCACTTCTCTGCGAAGCCTTTCCTGACGATCCCAAATAGTGAGTCAAAGCCCACCCCTCTGAGTCCGTTGGCCTGTTTGCTTTGGAGTCCCGAAGATACCCCAGCACAAACAAGTTACTACGTTGCTTTTTCATGTCCGTCATCAGCTAGATGGAAATACCACCTATTACTGAGTTGCTATAAAAATTAAATGAGTGTAAAATTTATTTAATGCCTGCCAAAATTTCCTCTGTGGAAAATGGGAATAGTCATACCCAAGTTCATACAGCTATTGTGAGGATTAAATGAATTATACATGTAAAGTTTAAAAAAGTGCCTGGCACATAGTAAATACTCAATAAATGATAGATAAAAGTTAAAACAAAATCTATTTTAAAAGAGAAGTAAAACTGCAAAGTTAAAAGAATAAAACATGGGAGAAAATATTTTTGAACTTGAGATGGGAAAGGTTTTCTTAAGCAAGATCTTAAAAGCAAAATATATTGTAATATGAAAAACTCTTCAGATGTGACAAAATCAAAATTAAGAGTTTCTGTTAAACACAGGAACACATAGATAAATAACAGATGGGTCACACTTGGAGAAGAAATTTCAACATAAAAAACCAAAAGGAGATTCATATTTAGAAAATACAAAAAACAAACAAACCCCTTTTAATAAGAACAATTGGAAGTCTAATAGAAAAACGGGCAACAGATATAAACAAAAGGGAAAACCCAAATGATGCATGAAGCATATGAAGAGTAATCAGAGAAATAAAAATTGAATCAACAATGACATACTCCTTGTAAGGCACACCCCCAGATTGGCAAAAAATGGAAAGGCTGGAAAAATACCAAGTGCTGGTGAGCATGTGAGGAAGCAAGAGCAGCACTGAGGGGCATGCAGACTGGAGTGCAGCAATGTGGGAGGGGAAGGAGGTATGCTGCTACGCCAGAGAAACTCCAGGCAAACTTTTTACTCATCCACTAGCTGTGTCTTATTAGAAGAACATGCAATAGTCAAAGATAAAAATATACTTCAGATCTCCCGAGACCATACCTGTAAATCAATCATAGGACTCCCAATGCGCCTCTTCCACCCCGCTGTCTTCAAAAGAGATGTTAAAACAGCTAGCCCACCCAACACACCCAAAGCAATCTAAGGAAAGAAAAGAAAATTTAGGAATTTATATAATTTCCCTCATCAGTGTTCAAAAAGAACACTATAAAGTCTAAAAGTACTAAAAAAATGGTAGTGGATGGTATGCTCAAAGAACAGAGGAGCCAAACTGAAGGACCGCCCCCCCGCCCCCCAGTGGCCACATCTGGAACAATTGGAGCAAGAAAATAGTGATTGGACTATAATCACAAGAATAAATAGGTATCCACTAGTCCTTACTGATTTAAATAAATAAGTAAATAAACAAATGTGGGCAAACAGCTCGTCCTTATAGCATTTCAATTGACAAATATAGGAGAAATGACGGAGGCAGAAAATCACCATCACACAGATATCACCGTAATACTTTTTACAGGCAGAAATTGTCAATAGACGCTAAAATTAGAGGTCAAAATAATAAGTGTGATATCTGCCTAATCTCAAAGTATCTCTCCCCAAGGTATTTATTAGTTACAAATGGTAAAATACAGTAGAGAACTCTGCAGATAATCATCTTAGTCATAGGATCAAAGTTAACATCAATAATAAGACATATGGACATCAAATATTTTCTGACATGATTCACTGTAGTATCTGTTCTAAAACTACATTTAATCATGGGAACATATCAGATAAGCCCAATTAAGAGCCATAATAATTCAAAAGTGGTAGGGTCAGGCATGAAAGACAAAGAACAACGAAAGAACTGTCACAGATCAAAGGAGAAGACGGCTAAAAGCAATATGCAACCCTGGACTGCATCCTAAACAAAAGAATAGTAAAAAACATGTGAAATTCAAAGATTAGTTAATAGGATTGTATCAATATTCATTTCCTGGTTATGATCGCTGTACTGGAGTTATGTAAGATGTTAATATTAAGGGGAGGCTGGGTGAAGGATATAATTCAAATCTATTTGGACAACTTTCCTGTCCATCTAAATTTTTTTTTATTTAAAAAATATACTGTAAATATTTCAACAGGTTAAAATAAACTCACATCTGTCTGGATACGTGCTTCTTCTTGATTCATTTCATATTCGACTGAGAAGGAAACCTGATATTTAAAATAAAGCAAATTAGCCATACTGAAATTATATAACACAAATCTACCTTTACTATAAAAATACATTTGTAGCTGGATTTTACCATAAATGCCATATTTTTGCACTATCAATACTACTAGAGTTGACCCTAACTTACACATAAATGGATATGCTTTGGGGAACTATTCATGCTGCTTAAATATTCCTTTTGAACACACATTCAGGAAAGAGGGTTTCATTAGAAGCTAGGTTAGTTCATTAACAGCAGTCAATCCAAACTAATCAGATTTCATTTTCTATAGGTTTCTGTAACTGAGGAATATGACAGAACTTATGTACCAAGAATTTAGCTACTGGCTAAACAATCCTAACCTAAGAAGGCAGATTAAACAAAGGGTTGAACAAGAATCTTAGGGATACCACTGCATTAAGAAACAGGAAGAGAAAGAAGCAGTGAAAGATAAGAGAAACGGTATTGTGAGAGGTAGGAGAGACAAGATACGTAAGTCTTACCGTGGTCAGGGAGTTTCAGGAAGAAGGTCAAGAGTTCAGGGTCAAATGTGTAAGTGTCAAGTTAAAGAAATAAAGCCATTGTATGTGAAATTCATTGCAGACCTTCATGGATAGAGTTTTTTCAAAGAATCAAAATGGCCCATTTGTTTATTTTTTCCTTTCTCTTGCCATAGGCAATGTATTGGGTGAAAATTCTGCTATGTGAGATGTCTGATATTTTTCTGCCCGTATTTTCTTCTAGGATGTTTATGGTTGCTCGACTTACATTTAAGTCTTTAATCCATTTTGAGTTTATTCTTGTGTATGGTGTAAGTTGGTGGTCTAGTTTCATTTTTTTGCATGTACCTGTCCAATTTATTGAAGAGACTGTCTTTACTCTATTGTATGCTCTTGCCTCTATTGTCAAGTATTAATTGAGCATAATGGTTTGGGTTGATTTCTGGGTTCTCTGATCTACATGCCTGTTCTTATGTTGTTTTTATTATAGTGGCTTGCAAATGATGAAAGAGTAAATGGCTGGAAAATCAAGGAAAGATATACAATAGCAAGCTGAAAAGCTAACAAAATTAAGGAAGCATTTTATTATTTTGTGTATTTTTGTTTGCTTTTAAGATGGGGAACCTGAAAGATATTGTAATTAAAAGAAAGGGACTAACAGAAGCTGACTGAATTAAGGGGTTGGGGTGAAACAGAACACTGGAGAAAGTCTGTAAACAAATAAAAGTACATTAGCTGAAGAAAGGAGGAGGGATCTTTTTCCCCCCTTAGAAACAGGAATAAGAGACAAGAAGGATAATGAAACACAGAAATTCTGAAGTATTAAAGAGGAAATCTGAGGAAATTCACACTGAATAGTCTCGATCCTCATAAAATATGAGGGAAAGTTATTTGCTGTTGGTGAGAGCAGAGAAGTAGCTGAATGCTTAAAACTAATGTAGAATTTTTGTAACAGCTGGCATAAGAAATTAAGAAATGATGAAAGAACTGTATATTCTACTATTAGAATGAATTTGAGGTGGACTTTGTCAGTACAGTTTTATGATTTTCTCAACTCTCTTATTTCCCAATTTGTCAAGACTTAGTTTGGAATATTTTGGACAAGAAAAGATCCAGAAATGTTTTATGTTAAAATAAATATACTCATACTCTTGGTTACCCAAGAATAATCACTCCAGGAAATGTTAAACCAAGCAGTCTTTTGTTACTAGGCATGCTTCTGGATTTTCTTCTTCTCTCATTACAGTGTATGTAAGCCAAGACAATGAGAACGAATTTTAACATTGGGTTAGGTAATACAAGTGAGGATGTAAATCTTTTAGAGAAAAGCTATGTTATGTCCCTTCTTTTTGCTTAATGAAAGCCTAAATCCAATAGTACCTGAGTACAAGTACCAGCACAACAGGGAGGCCAAAAGTACTGGCTGAAGAAACTAGAACATTAAAATTCAGAAAAGTAAAATAGTGGAAATTAAAAGCTATTAGTGAGTCTTGGAGGTGAGGTGCTTATCCCCCCATTTTTCAGGTTTTTAGAGAGGGAAGGGGATAACCACTTAATCTCTCTGAGGAAAATGCACAGAAGGATTACTTCTGGTTTGAGTCTCTATCCTCTCACTTACCCCTCTTCAAAGCAGAAATGCTTTATCTACTGGTGAGGTTGAGAGGAGGCACTGAGCATGTATGGCCCAGCCTTTTCCAGGCTCATTCTCTTTGGTGTAGCCTGTCGTCAGGCGCCAAGCATGTCAAACTCACGGCCGGCGGGTTTGACATGCTTGGATGGTCTCTCTCCCATCTCCAGACCCTGCCAGGCAGGAGAGGCCTTAAGTTCTGTGGTGAAATTTAATTGAGTTGGGGAAGTAGTAGAAAGCCAACTTGGCTGCAGGTCCAAACTGCATTCTCTAGTTCATTTTAGCACTAGGGCTAAAGTTGATCATTTAAATATCTTTCTGCCTGTTAAAGTGTGTCTTCAAGTGGGCAAGACTACCCACTGTAAAGTTTGAGTTCCTGGTTTAATTGGAAAAGACAAAATCTTTTATTTTATTTTATTAATTTTTTGATTTTGAGAGAGAGAAACATCGATTTGTTGTTCCACTTATTTATGCATCCATTGGCTGATTTTTGTGGGCCAGGGCGAGGAGAAGACAAAATCTTAACAGAAGCAAGGTGGCCAAAGAAAGCAAGCAGCGGACTCTGCATCTCAGCATACCTCAATATCCTGAATAGGGATGCCCAACTGGTGGTGACAATGCCTACAAAAAACTTAGTCTTGCCTTTTTAATACTCAGGATCCATAAGAACTCACCTTTGACCATCATTAGTAAAAACTAATTAACAATTGGCTATATAAAGAGCAGTGTTTATGTAAAACTTGAAAAGGACTAACTGTCCTTTGACTGTAATGTAAACTGTATCCCATATAGAGGCACTGATTAGTAAAGAATTCACCTTCACAAACTGGCTGTTGGGATCTTTGACATCAATGTCACTGTAGCCAATGGTAATTAAGGGAGGGTAGA
Organism: Cnephaeus nilssonii; assembly: GCF_951640355.1. Classification (NCBI taxonomy): domain Eukaryota; kingdom Metazoa; phylum Chordata; class Mammalia; order Chiroptera; family Vespertilionidae; genus Cnephaeus; species Cnephaeus nilssonii. The sequence continues at coordinate 8,795,348 of NC_137089.1, read as the reverse complement.
CGTTTCCTTTTTTTGTGTTGGGTACAAGGTGGATGCTGTTTAAAAGAAAATACACTTCTCGTTATAAGTACATCTAGGCCCTGAAACATATATTTAACTTATCGTTTCTTTTGACCTTAACATGGACAATTTGGGTAATCTCAGAACCAACCAGTTAATAAAGACTAGGGAAAATTAAACATAAACTAATGGCAATAACACAAGCTATCTTAAGTGGTTAAAATTTTAACCTTTTGCACTCGGATGTCGAGTGTGACTCGACACGGTTAGCATTAGAATAAAGGAATCGAGAAAAAAACAAGCGAGTGCAAAGGGTTTATACTAAAACAAACCCTCTGAACCCTGGGCAGTGTGGCTAAGTTGTTTGGAGCATTGTCCTGTATACTAGAAGGTCGCGCATTTGATTCCTGGTCAGGGCACATACCTAGGCTTCAGGTTCTATCCCTGGTCAGGGCATTACGGGAGGGAACTGATTGATGTCTCTCACATCAATGTTTCTCTCTCCCTCCTTCTTTCTCCCTCTCTAAAATTAAGAAAATAAATAAACCCTCTGAGAAAAATTAGAAACTCTTCTTGATGTAGGTCCTGTGAAATTTACAAATTAAATCACTGAAATATTGTGAACCATTCTTGAGAAATACTCAAATAAGAAGTGGTACATAAGCCCCAGAGAAAGGCGGATAAATCCTGATTTTCAATGAATTCTTAACAAAACAACATATCAGCTCTAGTACTGTTTATGGCACACAGTAGGGCGCATTTTGCTGAATTCAATGCATTAGTAATGTACAGTTTGTAAACTCAAAAAGGAAACTGCCAAGCTCCAGGGGCTAGCATGGTTTTATTTATTTATTTATTTATTTATTTATTTATTTATTTATTTATAGCATTGTTTTATTAAAATCAAGACAAGCCTGACTAGGTTTGATTTCATTTTTAATAGGATACATTAGCGGGTTGAGGGAATACTAAAAATCCAGTATATTTGGATTTCAGCGAGATACAAGACAAAGTTTCTGTACTGCCTACCTCGTAAGATTGCTATGAAAATCAATAGCAGTAAAAAAAATAATATATACTGAAGTGCCAGACTAATGTAAGATGATAGTGCTGATTTTTATCAGTGTACTTAGGTCTGCATCATAAAATACTAGAATCGAAAAGTTGGTTAAGGTCTTAGAGGTAGTAATCTCACACTGGAAAAGAGAGAAATGAGGGCTGCATGGTACAGTAATTGGGTCATCATTAAAGTAGCCAAAAAAGGGGGAGGCGCTGATAGTTAATCAGGGCCAACCTAAAACAGTAGCCATTAAAGGGGATGAAGATATGCCTACTGCAATCCCCTGGCAGGCTCTTTCTAACATACCCATGTCAGCCCACTAATACTCACCCTACCCTCCACCTCTCCACCCTCTCTCATCCAGCAGGTCTAGAGGGAGGCCTCACAGAACGTGAATTCTGACAAAGCTCCACAAGCTCCTGTTATTCTCCTCTTGGCTCCTGGCCTCTGTTGGCCTTCGCCCATCTACTGCACAGATACCTAAAATCACCTGATGCTGTTGTTTTTTCAATTCGGTTGTCCTTATTGTTTTCATTTGATAATTACTGGTATACTTCAAGCCTAATTTAGTGCATTAGACATTTGTTTACCTCAGTGATATTTGTGTAGCAATTCGAATTAATCTTGGCTGACTTCCTAAGTCATTTTCTCGTCCACTTAGTACATCCACTAAGAAAATGCGCCGAGTTAGAATCCACTTGCCAGAGTTACTGTCTTTTATTATAAAGAGAGAGAAAAATGGCATTAAAAAAGTACCTTCAAATGGTTCCAGATCTGCCCAGCTGGTGTGGCTCAATGGTTGAGCTTTGACCCAGGAACCAAGAGGTTGCTGGTTTGATTCCTGGTCAGGGCACATGCCCAGACTGCGAGCTCAATCCCCAGTGGGGGGCGTGCAAGAGGCAGCCAATCAATGTTTCTCTCTCATCATTGATGTTTCTCTCTCTCTCCCTCCCCTCTCTCTGAAATCAATAAAAATGTTTTTAAAAAAGTTGTTCAAGATGGCTCTCAAGGAGAAGCTTACTGAATAAATTTAACAGACAAAGTTAATAATTTTGTTTTAGATAAAATTGTTGCAAAAAACACACACACACACAAAACACACCTATTGTAAGAAATTCTTACTAGATTTTTCTACCGCATTTGAATGTTTTCTGATTGTTTGGACTTTTCATCAGTTTGGAAGAACTGTCCCTGCAAATTACCTGACTAAACAGAATTTTATAATATGGGAAACAATGAAAGAAATGATTATGTCCCAAAAGCAGCTTCAGGACACCTTGAAGAAGCCCAGTTCTATTAATTTTCTCAGGACACACTTTTAGCAATAATATAATTTCTTAACAATAAGCCTGACACATTTTGTAAAAATTTCTAAATATACCAGCAATGTAATTGTTTCACTTTTTAGCATGCTATATGAAACCATAAAGTAAGAGAGAATCTATGACCTTTCTTATAATACATGGTATATTAAATTATCAGGTTGGTTGACCTATTTATTGAGTACAGCTCAGAGAAAGAATGGTATGTATGGATGTCTTACCTTGGTTCACAAATATTTTATTGTATTGAAGATTTAGGTTTAACACAGGCAGAGCCCAAATATATTGATGTTGATTTTCATCGGTATATTCAAGGTATAAATCATAAAATATAGGACTGGGAAAGTCAGTTAAGATCTTAGAGACAGGAATCACACACTGGAAAATAAAATTAAAAATAAAAGCATCCCAACTGTATATTACAAAGCATATTTATTATCTTTAAAAGACTTTTTTAATTTTTAGAAAATAAAGTATCTTTAAATTACCTTGTTTATGTGCATTTCCTGGTACCTTCCAAAACATGAAGCTATAAATATGATTTTTTAAAAAATAAGGGCCAAAAAAAACTAACAGTAAAGAACTGCCTGGCTCTTGTCCTACAACCCAGCGATAGAGGGTATGCCTTCATTCTCAACATTAAAGGCACAGCAGTGAAAAGGGATGAGGTCCTAATTCTTTTTCCTGATGTACAATGCTGTCTGTGATTTGGCTCCCCTTAACAAAGACAGGCTCATTTCTCACTGCTCCCTACCAGTTTATAGTCCATTCATACCAATCAACTTGCTGTTCCTAAATATGCTATGCTACTCTATGTCTCTATCGTTGCAAATGTTGCTTCTGCCTGACGGTCCCTTCCCCACTATGTTCTCCTAGAAAACTCATATTCATTCTACGAGCCCAAGTATGAAGCCCTTCTCTACTTCCTCAGGAACTGCCAATGCTGTACCTTGCACATACCTATAGATCAACACTTACCCTAATTCTTTGCAAATTTTTGTCTATATAGCTGTTTTCTCTACTACTCTGTGAAGTACTTGAGAGGCAGTCAAGTTCAATGGAAAAACCACAATTGTATAACTTAACAGAACATTAGCTACACAATTTACTTGATGCAAGACCTTGAGTAAATTACCTAACCTCACAGAGCACCATTTCCTTCTCTGTAAAGCACAGATAATATGCATCTCACATAGGTATTTCATGGGTCAGATAACAATGATAAAATGCTCAACACACAGCAGCAGGCATTTAACAAGTATCGATTCTTCTGGCCATGGTAGACACATAACATTTATTTTTCTTTTTGGGGGGGAAATAATATCTGACATTTCTGATAATAAAAGTGAATTCATATTCGTGATAGAAAATTTGCAAAATATAAAAAAGAAAAGAAAGGCATGTGTAATCCTATCACACAGACATAACCACATTAAAAATGTTTATTTTCTTCCATTGTTTTCTATGATAGATTTCTCATCGTGGCTTTACCAAAACTGGAATCACAGTTTTGTTCTATGGTGTGTGTATATGCATGTAATCAAGAAGTATTTTTGTAAACTACTGAGTGTTCAATGGTTCATAATATTCCTTTGTACAATATTGTAATTTCAAAATGGGTTATGAAAAGAAGAAAGGTCAGGGAAGGAAGGAAGGAGGAGAAGATTTTAAAAAGCATTTTATTTGTTACTGGGAGGGTAAGAGGGGGGAGTGAGTAACATTTTTATTAGTCACTAAAAATAAAGTAACACTTCTATTTTATTCCAAAACTCTCAGAAGTACAATTTGTTTTGAAGACCTATATGCCCAGAAGCGAATCAACAACTGATTATTAAAATCTAACATTATATGATGTATAAAACTCTGTGGAGGACAAGGTACTCTCTTCATGCTAATTAAATTAAGATTTTCTGTACCCAGGTAATAAAAAAATGTCAATCAGTGAAGTTCTTCATTACTATTAAAAACATTTCCAATTTCAAACATTCAAAGATTATTCCAATTATGCTAATGTGAAAAATGAAAATAAAATACAGACTGCTTAATGCAGTTTAAACTTAAACTTACGTCTTGTTGATAGGTTGTTCCAAAAGAATAAGCTGCATTTAATCTTGTTTCTGTGTCTGGACAAAGCTACAGCAAAAGAATACAACGGATAAATATCTCTCAGAAATGTTTTCTTGGATTGTTGTCAAGAATTCTCAATTCCCAACATGGATATATACTTTATATAATATTTATCTAATGTATTAAAGGTATTAAGCTGAAGAAGGAAAAAAGTTAAATGAAAGCCCTAACAAGGTGGTTTTAAGAAATTCCAATTTAAAGCACACACACACAAAAATCAACTGTAGCATGCAACTGATACTCCATTATTCAAGCAATAAACTAATCTTTTCCTCAGGCAAAAATAAAGCCCATAAGTAATTCTTTAGCCAGAATCATGCTGACCTGTAAAACACCACCTTCTAAAGTTTGCCACTTGAGAAAATTTCCTCTTACATCATAGGAAGCAGCAACAAACTTCATTTGTGTATTCTGATTAAAGAAAAACAAGAATAAAATAATGTCACATACTCTAAAAGCAATATAATGTTCTATCTATATATATAAAAGGCTAAGTGACCAGCCATAAGTCCGTCCGACTGACTGGCTGGCCAGTACATATGACGCGCACTGGCAATTTAAAAATAAATATTGACTCGCGCATGTGCAATACATACAAAGCTCTTGCTGGTGCCAATCTAGACAGAGTAGGAATATTCCTACCTGAACCCGTTTTCGGACATGGTCAGTTATATGTTGCTTTCTCTTGAGTTTGAAGAGCATGTGGCGTTAAGTTAAAATTGTAAATACTTCATCACAAGGGAAATTAGTCAAGCACTCAGAGTGTTTTTACTCTTAATGTGGTATACAGGGAGATATTAGAATAAGTTTAATCAATTTATCAGTGATTGTTTTTATCAATGTTGTTTTTATGCCATGTTTTTGTTGTTATCTCATGTTGTTATTTCTTCTAATTAATTTCCTTTCAATGTGCACAAATCGTGCACTGGGCCACTAGTATTCTATAAAGAAATTGTTATTGATGATTGATCTTTTCTTTTTCCAGAGATCAAATATTAAATTCAGTTATCTTAATTTTGAAGCAAAATTAATCAAAGTGTCTCTATGACTGAACACACCTAAAATAAATGGACCAGAATTTGTGTTCTTTTTTGGCATGAAAACTATTGTTTCAGAATTGAGGGGCAGTGCTAGTGACAGATAACCTCCTTTCAAACCTGTTTAAAGAGGGGGTAGAGATAGGGGAGGGAATAATCTGTTACTTCATTCCACAAAGTCAAAAAGCTGGAGGTGAGAATTGGGAACCGTGAAGTGCTGGGAAATGGCATTGAGCCCTCGTCTGTGTTTGGAAGTACTTCTTAAACATGTAGAGATAAAAAGGGACAGAGATTGTTTTGCATTTGGTGATGAGAACTTTCCCAACCCCACAAGTAGTACTTGCTGCCATAATCACATAATCCAGACATATACATGTATGTACTCAAATAAGACAGCTAAACTCTATTTTGTTTAGTTACTATGAATAGCTGATACTTAGATTTAGTTTAGTAATTAAAATTTAAAAACAACCTAAAGAAGCAATACTTATGACTAGTAACATTCTTATTACCTTTTCAAATTGAATATAAAAATGTAGTTATGCTTGTACCTGGTTTTGCCCTTTAAAACTGAAATTTGAAGGAAGAGGTGTAGTACTGAGGACTTGAGGTGCTAATCCAGGCTGATATCCATAGAACAGCCATGGAAGATTCTGTTTCCTATAAACAATTACAATTGTTTTAATAATGGGGAAGCAATATTTATATTAATATTTGTGAAAGTAACTGCACTGAATTTGGTCAAAATGACAGTTCATCTATCAGACTATCCTCACCAAAATGTAACAGAATGAACAGTGCGCAGTCCAGGAGTATTTTCAGAGACAATCTGAAATAGTCCACATGCATCAAAAGTGGCATAGTTATAAGAATTCATGTTCATCACACACATATTTCCAAGAGCTTGGCAAGATGTTAGATTGGCATATACCTACAAGAGAACAATGACAAAGAAATGTAACACGGAATTTAATATCCTAAGAAAAGTTGATATAATAGATTATGCTTGGTTTTAATTTTACCTATTCTACAAATTATTCTTTTGGGTATTCCTTTATTTTTGATACTGTTCCTCTGTTTAAGTACAAAAGAATTTTCTATATGGCAGAAGAATAATGTACATTTTATGCAAATACCTTGCAAATCATTCTGAAGGGATGGACATTTTAATTGTAAAGTTAGAATGAAATTAAAGACAAGCAATTGAAAGAACTAAAAACTTATAGCATGACATTTAAAAGAACTGTTAAGTAGAGTAATTATATTTGAAAGAATAATTTGTTTGCATATTAGATCTTATTTATATATAGAAAAGGCTAATATGCAAAGTGTCCCCTTGGGAGTTCAACCGGGAGTTCAATAGCTTGCTATGATGTGCACTGACCACCAGGGGGCAGCACAGAATGAAGGGAAGCCCCAGCCAGCAGCCAGCAGCCAGCAGCCAGGTAAGGGAGGCCCTGGCCAACAGCCAGAAGGCCCCAATCGGCCCTGATCGCCAGCCAGGCCTAGGGACCCTACCTGTGCACGATTTTGTGCACCGGGCCTCTAGTGTGTGTGTGTGTGTGTGTGTGTGTGTGTGTGTGTGTGTATGTGTGTAAATCTATCCATTGAGTTAAGTAATTTGTTTTATAAATAATAAAATAAGACAATTTGTTGAGCCCCTCAAACTTTTTTCTCAGTTTTCCCCATCAGAAAAAGGAAACTCCATTTTTACAGTTATTCAAGTCAAAACACTAGAGTGACCTTCTTTTCTCCCTTCCCATATCCAATTAATTAGTAAATCATGCTGGCTCAATCTCCAAAATATAAGCAGAAGTATATCCAAAAGTCTGTCTCATTTCCATAGTACCATCCTTGTCCCTTACTCGGATTACCCTAATACTCTCCCTAACTGGTCTCCAGCTTCTGTCCTTGCCCCAACAAAATCTGCTCTCTGTGCTACAGTGGTCCTTTTAAAACCTGATGTCAATCATGTCTTCCTTTGTAGGAAAACCTATCTCCCTTACAGTAAACCCCATCCTTGCCACAGCCACTCCTTTCATCCCTGAACTCACTTCTCCACTTCCCCTGCTCTCTCTGCTCCTGCCACTCCAGACTCTTTCCTGTTTCTTAAGCATGAACAAGCCAGATAACTCCTGCTTTGGGACCTCAGTACCTGCATGATCTTTGCTTAGAACATTCTTCCCTTTATGTGGTTCACACTCACTTTCTTCAGATCTCCACTCAAATATCACCTTTTCTTTTTTTCTTTTTAAATATATTTTATTGATTTTTTACAGAGAGGAAGAGAGAGGGATAGAGAGTTAGGAACATCGATGAGAGAGAATCATCGACCAGCTGCCTCTTGCACACCCCCTACTGGGGATGTGCCCGCAACCAAGGTACATGCCCTTGACCGGAATCGAACCTGGGACCTTTGAGTCCGCAGGCCGACGCTCTATCCACTGAGCCAAACCGGTTTCGGCAAATATCACCTTTTCAAAGATGCCTGACCTGACCACCCTATATAAAACAGCACCCTCTTCCATTCTCAATGTGCTTTATCCTGATTTGTCTTCATAGCACTTAGCATCACCTGGCATTTTTAAATGTCTTTTTCTGAAACACATAAGCTGATTTAAGAACAGGGCTGGGAACAGAGTAGGTTATCAATAAACATTTACTAAATGACTGTATGAATCAGTTTCAGCTGAATAAGCTTAGAGACATTCAATCAGAGACATTCGTTCAATCTTATATAACAAAATATAAAATTAATAACATTTTCTTTATATATTCTCATTCAATCCACTAGGGTTTATTCTTCTAATAGTCAAAGAGATATATCTACTTGGACAACTTTTGTGATCTGAGGGGGAAAAAAGTACAATTCTTCAAATTTATATACAATTATTTTTAAAAAATTCAAACTTACCCTACAAGCAGCTGCTGATGAATGCAAATACCTTGCAAACCATTCTGAAGTGATGGACATGCCCTACAAACAAAAAGATGAATTTTAGTTTTAAGTTCAAATAAAAATTCCTTAATACTACAATGTTAGGAAGATGTTAATAATGCATATTGTTGAATGCAAAAAGACTAACATGACTTTCTCAATGTGATTAAAAACATAGATTCCAATGGGAATATAAGAATTAATTCTAGCCCTGGTCAGTGTGGCTCAGCTGGTTAGAGCATTGTCCTATGCACCGGTCAGGGAATGTGCCTCGGTTGCCAACTCCATCCCCAGCAGGGGGCGTACCAGAGGCAGATGATTGATGTTTCTGAAGGCAGTATTTTTCTCTCTCTCTCTTTAAATATCAATAAAATATATTTTTAAAAAATAAGGTTTCACTACCTTCAAAATGAGAGATTAAAAAGAACTCAGAAGTATCCATTTGGAATTAAACTCCTTTATTTTAGTTAAGCCTTGATTGCTGTTGGTATCACTGGGAGGAATTGACTTCCAGGCCAATTGGCTGTGAGGACCCGCTGTGTCTATAATGGAGGAACTGCTGTGCTGGAGACACTGTTATGGGGCAGAACTTGCTTCAGTGGAGCTTTGGTGCTCACTGAGTCTTCCTCTTGAGTGTGTCACTTATGGATGTGAGGAGTTGAAATCTGGTATCATCTCACACTAACCACTAGGTACACTGGCTCCTGGATCTCCAAGGAGGTGCTAAGTCAGCCACTGCCTGAGGCCACCCAGCAGGAGCTACAGCGAGATCTGCAGATTTCTCCTCTTTGTTTGGGGTTTGGAAGTTTTGGAGCTCTCTGACCCAGCTGCAGTTTGCTAGGTTAGGCTGCGAAAGGACAGGCCATTCATATGCAAAAGCCACTGCTCACAGCTTGGGTGGGGTTGTAAATTGGGTGGGGCAGGGTCTCAGGAAATCACCAGGACAGAGCAAATAGCGATGGCTGCCAGTCAGCCGTTTCCGCGTCTCCGAGTCCCCGTGTCCTGCACCCCCACGCAGTAACAATGATCCCTGCGAGCACCTCTGCGAAAAAGCCACCCTCACTTTCCGACCCAATGCCAGACAATCCAGTTTCTCCCCATAGGAGTCTGGGTCCCCAGAGTCTCACCGGAAACTGGAGTTCAGAGCAGTCGGGAGCTTATATCTCCCTTCTGACTGAAAAAAACAGCGCACTCTGTTGCCAGCCTGTTTCACGCGCCTCTGTACCTCCGCTCTTCTGTGCTTCCGCACCTCCTACCCGGTTTCAATGTGCTTTTTTTTTTTCCTTCTAGTTGCAGAATTTCTACTCAGCCAGCTTTCCCGTGGTTCTGGATGATAGCTGTTTTGTCTTTTAGTTGTAGTTTTGGTGTGGTTATGAGAAGTAGCACGTATAGGTGTATACCTTATGTCGCCATCTTGGTTTCTCCTAAACTCCTTTAATACTAGAGGCCTGATGCACGAAATTCATGCATGGATAGGGTCCCTAGGCTTGGCCAGCAATCAGGGCCGATCTGTGGAATCAGGGTCAATCTGTGGGGTGACGGGGGGGGGGGGGGGGGAGGGTAGTGAGGGCGATCGGGGTCCCCGCTGGCACCCGCCTTGGCTGGCCTGGCGCTGCCCACTATACTCCATGCTTATAACTAACTCCCAGTCAGTCATCTAACTCCTATTCTCTTGGATTTGTGACCTCTTCAGTTCCAATTTATTTATACTTCCCATTTTACATCCCAGATGCTGGCATCACTAGGATCTGTTACAAAAGCTCTAACTCTATGCCACCATACTGTCATCTATAAATAAAGAACCTGGCTGGATATGAAAAATCCTCCCGTCTCCAGTGACTACCATGTACAGGCACTGTGAGGTAGGTGTTATTATTAAGCCCCATTTCCAGACAATGAAACTGAAGTTTAGAAATGTTAACTAAATCCAAAGATACAAAGCAGAAGATTGGTAAATCCAGAGTTGAAATCTAGTCTCTGGTGATCCTAACTAAATTATACTGCATTCTTTACGTGACCTATAATGGACCTTTCAGCCTAAACATTCTGAGATTCACTGAAAAAGAAATGAGCCAAAGTAGAGAAGACAGGAACTAAACTTATAAAGTATAATGCTGAGTTGTTAGTCTGTTTCTTAGACTGATAATTTCTGTTTTAAAGTGATTTACAGCCCTAGCTGGTTTAGCTCAGTGGATAGAGAGTTGGCCTGCAGATTGAAGGGTCCGAGGTTCAATTCCAGTCCAGGGCACATGCTCGGGTTGCAGGTTCAATCCCCAGTGGGGGCCGTGCAAGAGGCAGCCAATCAATGATTCTCTCTCATCCTTGATGTTTCTATCTCTCTCACCTTCTCCCTTCCTCTCTGAAATCAATAAAAGGTATTTAAAAAAAAATAAAGTGATTTACACATAAATGTTCCTTATTTTAATCCCAAATTAATTACTAAAGAAATGCAGAAATATTCTTAACAATGAAACAAAAAATTTAAATATACTCACAAGTTCTCCATAACGTGCAGGTGAAATCATAGGTGTACGAAAATTCTCTGTGTTGTTGAAACATAAGCCCCCTGTCTAAAAAATGAATGAACAAATGAATAAATAAATGAAACAATTTTTGGAACAGTATAAGCAATTTAATTTTAAAATATGTACTTTATCAATTTGATTAGCCTTACTAAATTAGGTTCTAAACACGCACAGGACCTGCTGGTATTAATGAATGTTGGCTCACATCGGACACACCTGTCAATATAACAAAAATAATATTTAAAATGTCAGTGAATTATACTAAACCTGAATTTAATCAAAAACTTGCCTTCTAAACACTAGATTAGATTCATTCAGCTAAGCAATTACTTGTGATAAGAAAACAAATTAAAAATATTACACTGACTTGAATCGTTTTATACCACACTTAGTATTACAAGGCCAGGTATAAATAAATAAAATTAACCAGTAATAGAAGTGTATTCTTTTGAAACTATATGGGATGTAAGGAATAAATAATACTGAATAGCAAAGATGGGTAAATCACTCAATTAACAAACGAGCCCAACAAACTCATATAAATGAAACCAAATCCATTTTTATAAGTACTTATCAAATATACTTTCCCTATTTTACCTGCCACAAAGCAAAAAAGTAACATGCTGAAAAGAAACATGTATCTATTACTTATCAAACTTACAACCATCAATTTTAAAGTCTATTCATCTTTATTTAGGAAAATATATTTTCATTAATGAACAATATAAAGGGACAGAGAGCATTAAACTAGTTGGGGACACTGATGCTTTTAGATGGATATTTATTACTTGCAAGATAGAGCAGGAAAGAGGAGGGGCTCGGGGGTGGCTTAGAGAGGGATTGGAGGGGAAGATCGGAGGACCCGCCCAGTAGCCCGTATTTGGGTGCTACAATGCAGGGCAGCCTGGAAGAAAAGATGATCCAACACCAAGTATCCCCAGAAGAAGCTGCTCAAGTATTTTCTATCTTGAACTTGACAATTGAACTGAAAACTACACTTAAAGGAAAATAACCTCTAAAACTGAAGAAGTTGAAATAGAATAACGTGTCTGAATTAGAGAGAGGGAGTGGTGTGTGTGCATGCGTGTTTGGTGTGTACATATGCATACACAAAGGGGGAACAGGAGGTGATAGAGAAGAGGGCTACAAGAGTGTAAGTAAATTATTATATTTATCATTACATTTATCAATATGTTTTCTTACATAATATATAAAGCACAGTACCTGGTATATAGTAAGTATGATGTAAATAGAAGTTACTATTATATATTGTATTACAGATATATACAAATTACATAATAACAAACAAAAGTAGCTAATGTGCACTTACTCTGGAGCACCATGGTAAGAATTTAACATATTTATTTCTAAGCTGTGATAATAGCCTATGAAGGGGGGGGGAGAGGGGATGTTCCACTCTAAAGCGAGGAGACTGACCTACTGAGCTATCCAGGGTCTATGAACCCTATTCTGTCTCATTCTCTAGGCCTCAGCTTTTTTAGCTGTTAATGTTGATTTCTATTCTTCTTTGGGTTATTGTGAGGAGCAAATGATATGGGAAAGTACTTCAAAAAGGTACAGAATCTGCATAAATATAAAATGACGTTAATGAAGTCAGCACGCAGCACACTGCTTACCTGTTTCCTAAAGCATTTGCTACTGTAAAGGAGTTTTCATTTCCATCACAGAGCCTACAAGTTGCTTGAGACAACAACGCTCCATTTACATCTCTTTCCACTAAAATGTAAAAACAAAATTCAGATGTGACTCATAGTCAATATCTAAGCTTGTACACACTTACTAAATCTCACTGGCAATTCCAATAATTCTCAAAACATTATCTGCATTAAAGGCATGTTAAGCACCTCAATTATATAGAAAAGTGAAATCCTCCCCATTCACATAAAAAAAACCCCACCAAAAACTAATTCTCCAAATCCTCACAAAAATTAATTAATATTTTTTCTTGAAAAATTTCCTTACCTCTTACTGTATGTTTCTACTACACTGAGAATGGGAAACAAGCATTTTTACACACTGCTGCTAAGTTTCAGCCACTTAGAGGGCTCTTGAGAACATCTATTAAAATTTTACATTCACGTACCCTACACACTACAATTTCATTTTTAGAGACCTAACCTACTGAAACATACATACATGTGTATAAGGGTCTTCATCGAAGCATTGTATTTGTTAGGAAACAACCTAACATGTGGTCTATCTTTATGAAAGACCCACGTGCACTTGAGAAGAATGTATATTCTGCAGCGTTGGGGTGAAATGTCCTACAAATGCCAATTAAGTCCATCTGATCCAGTGTGTCCTTTAGAGTCACTGTTTCCTTGTTAATTTTTTTGTCTAGAATATCTATCCAGTGAAATTAGTGGGTGTTAAAGTCCCCTAGTATGACTATATTGTTGTCAATCTCTCCCTTAAAATCCTCCAGAAGTTTTTTTTATATGTTTAGGTGCCCCTATATTGGGTGCATATATGTTTACCAGGGTTCTATCCTCTTGCATCATTGATCCCTTTGGTATTATGTAGTGACCTTTGTTGTCTCTTGTAATGGCCTTCATTTTGAAGTCTAGTTTGTCAGAGATGAGTATTGCTATCCCAGCTTTTTTATTTTTCCTTTTCCATTTGCTGGATCCTGACATTAAGAGGAATGCTTATTATTTTTCCTTATTAAGCATCACGTTGGATTTTGAGTTGAAACATATATTTTATCATATTATATTAAGGAAGTTTCCATCCAATCTTACATTATTAAGAATTATTAAAAATCAGGTAGGGCTTTTTATCTTCTTCCTAATGCCTGCTGCTATTTCAAACATCATTAAATTTTGAAAAAAGAGTAATAAAGAATTTTTTAAGATATCACCATGCTATTTCAATTAATGCCCTTGTTAGAAACAAACACAAATGAAGATGTGTTACTATTTCATAAGAAATCTACTTCTTACCTAAAATGTGGCCACTGGGACAGTGGCATTTTCCTTCTGCAGTTAAATCACCAGGGCAAGAAATGCAGTTCCAGCCATCTTTGGTAACACCTTTCTAAATTAAAAAAAAATTTATTTTCTCCTTCTTAACTTCTTCCTCCTTTTAATCATGTAAATCCAAAATCCACAATACTGTATAATTTGTAGTTTTTATTCACATACATAATATACATTTGGGCCATGTAAAAATTTCCTGTGTAGCCAATTTGTGTTTATATTCTAAAATTAAGATATACATTTATAACCATGTATTGGCTACTATTAACTCTGGGAAATAATTCTTTCTTCTTCATGATTTTCAGCTCAAATGAGTCCTTGCTTTTATAATTAATACTGTCATTCAGTTTTTCCATTTACAAAGATAAAACAACATTCAACAGAATTTAATAAATAGCCAATTAAGTTTAGCTTTACTTATCTTAAAATAATTATTCTAATCTCTAATAATCCAAATACATTAGCTTTTAAAAATTAAGTTATGATTCAAAATAGGGTAATGTTATGGTATATAACATGTTATGATACATAAACAAAGTTGTTAAAATTAAATTATGAGGCTATTTCCTTCCATCCATTAATAGTTTATATTAGTAAAATACGACATCATTCAAAATTGGGCTTAACTGGTCTTATTGAATTCATGCAAAGAAACGTATTCACGCATTAAGCATTGCCAAATTCTGGAGTGATAAGGTCGGGAGAAAAATATGTAATTTACCAAATTGCTGTTAAAATGCTTTCTTCTACCTGAAACACACACACAAAAACACACACACACACACACACACACACACACACACACACACACACACACACAAAGTTTAAGCTGAAACCGGTTTGGCTCAGTGGATAGAGCGTCGGCCTGCGGACTGAAAGGTCCCAGGTTCGATTCCGGTCAGGGGCACGTACGTTGGTTGTGGGCACATCCCCAGTAGGGGGCGTGCAGGAGGCAGCTGATTGATGTTTCTCTCTCATCGATGTTTCTAACTATCTCTCTCCCTTCCTCTCTGTAAAAAATCAATAAAAAAAATAAAATATATATATATATATATATATATATATATATATATATATATATATATATATATAAATTGGGCTTATTATATGATTTAGGAAAAATATGAGACAAAAATACAGTAATTACATTACAAACATGAATGTAGCCAAAATTAATAGCGAACAATGGCAATAAAAAAAATGCCAGAAATTATTTTAAATTTGGGTTGAAAAACTGGATATATCAATAAATGTTCCTATATTTGGCAGCACATTTATTTAAGACTACTTAAAAATTATGACTTCTTAGTAATGGCATTGAAAAACAAATCTCCATTGGCATAATTTCCTAATAGTGGCTATTTATCATAAGGTCAATATTTCCAAAAGTAAGTATCGAAATGATAATCAAATCTATAAGTACTAGCCATAAAGTAGAACAACTGGTAACTGTATATTACATTCCCAAATTCAAGGTTTTTTTTAACACAGATAATGAGAAGATATATTACTAGAAAAGTCAGAACTGGCACACAGAGACTCTTAATTATCCTAAATGATTGAAAATATATTTCTGTTAAGAATCATCATATATAATAACTGTTAGCTTCCTAATTTTCCAAAAATCCTACATAATAAAAGGGTAATATGCAAATTGTCCCCTTGACCGGGAGTTCTTCAGAGAGTTCGACCAGGGGGCAGGGCCAGCCTGCAGCAGGTGGCCAGGGGAAGGGAGGGGTAAAGGGAGGAAGGCAGCAGCCAACCACTAGGGACCCTACCAGTGCATGAATTTCGCACACTGGGCCTCTAGTTATGATATAATGAAATGACTAAGAGAATGGCAACAGATATTATTTAACCTATTTAACGATGCAAATTGGCATTTCATGAACTTACCAATGTAATATCATTACAAGCATAAATTATTATATAAAACATTGAAATATAGGTCTAAGACACCGAACTCAATTTGTACCAAAGGATACACATATTCCAAATCGCTGTATATATGTATCATTCATTTATTTTTCTTTATAACTGAATTACTCTATGAGGAAAAGTAAAAACACACCATTTTTGTGGGAGTTTTTTATTTCAAATTTTATAAAGCAAAGCAATAGGATTCCCACTTACTCCAAGTTTGCATAAAATTTTACCAATCTCCCAAAATGTACTCTAGTAAAAAAAGAAAAAAAGTTAGCTTTATAATGTTAAAGGTGGTGGGGAAATAGTAGTGTACAGTATTAAACGGTAGTTTAAAAAATGCATTTAATTTACTACTTTCACAGTAAAATTATTTAAAGATAAAATACTCCATACCTTGTCTTCTGGGCACTTTTTACAAATAATATCTGCTCCTCCGTTATTAGAGATCATCTGAAATCCTGGTAGACACACACATGAAGTTCCTAAAAAGAAGAGAGCCAATTTTGACCTTGGCAAATAAAAACATAGCTCCAAGACAGGGAAGCGTTTAATAATTCTTAAGACCTAGAAAAGCAGTATAGCAGTTTAGAGCAGTACTGCCGAGGTTCAAATCCAGAAACATACTCCTCGGGTTCTAATCTTGAGCAAGTTACCGAACTTTTCTGTGTTCTGGCTTCCACTTTGGTGAAGTGGAAAAAAGCAATACTTTCCTCATAGGGTTAGTATGAATATTAAATTAGTTACCATATATAAAGGTCTTAGAATGTGTGGGGCATACAGTAGGTACTGTGTTCGCGACCATTTTTAGTGCAAGCGTAATAAATGATTGAACTATGAAACTAAGAATATTAATGGATACGGAAATGTCACATTTCTATTTCACCCAAACATACACACATATTCAATAAATTTACACTTACTTTGTCAAAACAAAACCTTACTAGAAAAGTTACATTCATTCCAATAAATTACCATATTCTTCTGTTTGCACAGATAGTAAAGATTTTGAGATAATCACTATGCAATTTGCTGGGAAGTAAGGACATCATTCTCTAAGAAAGCCTGAAGTGGAAATAGCACCTATAGGAATCTTGGTATTAGATTGCATATATCCGGGTTCATACTTATGAAACTAACACCAGACACTTTATTTATTTATTTTATTTTTTTAAAATATATTTTATTGATTTTTTTACAGAGAGGAAGAGAGAGGGAGGGAGAGTTAGAAACATCGATGAGAGAGAAACATCGATCAGCTGCCTCTTGCACACCCCCTACTGGGGATGTGCCCGCAACCAAGGTACATGCCCTTGACTGGAATCAAACCTGGGACCTTTCAGTCCGCAGGCCGACACACTATCCACTGAGCCAAACCGGTGTCGGCCAACACCAGACACTTTAGAGGCTGTGAAATTCTTTCTCATTGATATCTCCTCACCGCAGGGGCCTGACGTGTCCTATATGATGACTTAAATGGGGGATCTGTCAACTTGGAAGAGGACAGAAATTTAATACCCTGGGGGACCACATCGAGATTGAAAACATCTATCTTTAGACTTTTCCATCTTGATTTGGTCGCCCAAAAATAGATCCAGATACATAGAAGCATGGAACAGACTGAGACATTTCAGAGGGAAGGTGGGTGGGGAGAGATTAATCGGGGAACTTAGGATGTATCTATCCATAGCCCATGGACACACAGTGTGGTGAAGGCCAGGGAGGGGCTGGTGTGGGGTGGAGAGGGTGATAAAAGGGGGAGATATCTGTAATACTTTCAACCATAAAGATAAATTAAAAAACAAACAAACAAAAAATCTTAGACTTTAGAGCATAGGAAAAGTCTTATTCTAAGCAGTTTCGGTGAAGAGAACCAGGACCAAATGATGGATGTTTCAAGCAAAAAATAAATAAATAGATAAAAATTAGGCTTAATTGA
The DNA here is from genome assembly GCF_951640355.1 of Cnephaeus nilssonii. Taxonomy (NCBI): domain Eukaryota; kingdom Metazoa; phylum Chordata; class Mammalia; order Chiroptera; family Vespertilionidae; genus Cnephaeus; species Cnephaeus nilssonii. The sequence continues at coordinate 8,777,478 of NC_137089.1, read as the reverse complement.
AAGAGACTTTAAGGTCAATTAGTAATATTCAATAATAAAAGTAATAAGTCCGAAGGACATCTATAACATTATAGACGCATGCTACAGTGGAAATACATGGGTCCAGGCTCAGGGCAAAGACACATGCTCTTCCAGTCCCCCATTTAGGTGGCAAAGAGGACATTACAACCTTACCTGGACTGCAGCTTCCTTATCTGTAAAACGAGAAGGCTGACCCTGCCTGAGTGTAAGGTCCCTTCCAGCTCTAAGGGTCTGGCTTTTGAAAAGTAAGATAGCCCTGGCCGGTTTGGCTCAGTGGATAGAGCGTCAGCCTGTGGACTGAGGGGGTCCCAGGTTCGATTCCAGTCAAGGGCATGCACCTTGATTTCGGGCACATCCCCAGTGGGGTGTGTGTAGAAGGCAGCTGAATCGATGTTTCTCTCTCATCAATGTTTCTAGCTCTCTATTCCTCTCTCTCTCTCCATTCCTCTCTGTAAAAAATCAATAAAATATATATTTTTTAAAAAAGAAAGAAAAGTAAGATAAACGGTTATCACAGTCCCCAAGGGCTAATCTGCGTCCCCTCCCCGACCTGTGCTGTCTCCTGCTCCTCTGGACCTCAGATGACTTCTCCATGTTTTCTACCTTCGCTGGGCAGCTTCCCAGGTGCTCCCTAAAGGCCTTTGGGCTGCAGAGGAGGGGACACCGGCGCCAAGTAGCGGGCTCGGGGGTCCCCTAAACCGCAATCCTCCAAGGAAATCCGCCCTGGCGTTGGCGGTTCACTTTCCAGAAACACTCTTCCCGCAGACGAAAAGGTGTTTCAGCGACCCGGGGGGCTGGGCCCAGCAGCAGGCCGGGGTGTGGGCCGGGCCGGGGCCCTCCATCATCTCACCGCGGGCGTCCTGCCTCTGGTGGGCTCCGCACGGCGCACAGGAGAGCGCGGAGATGTCGAAGTACTGGTCGCGGCCGCAGGTCTCCGGCTGCCGGAAGGGGAACGAGAAGGTCTGGGCCCGGGAGACGCGAGGGAGGACCCACGGGAGGAATACTGTCACGGCCGCGACCGCCCAGCTAGACCGAAGAGCCATCGCCGCCCGAGCCCGCGGCGGCCGGTCACCATGGAGCCGACGCCGGCGGCGCCCAGTCTCCGGCGCCCCGTCAGCCTTTGCGGCGACTCCGCAGAGCCGATTGGACAACTCCCGCCTGAGGTTCCGGAAGTGTCTACGAGTGCTGCTTGGTTGCTAGGTTACCAAAGCCGCGCGCGGGAAGCGGGCTGGTCCTAAAAAGGACGGGTTGGGGGCGCGCTAACCCTGAAGCCTGGCGGGGAGACGCTCTCTTTAAAAAGGTTTGTTTCAAACTCTGGGACGCGATCCTTAGGCGGGACGTGAGATCAATTTGGAGGTCGGGAAATAAAATAGCAGAAAATAGCAGATTGCATCTCACAAATTAAAAGTATGTTTTCAGCCCTAGCCTGTTTGGTTCAGTGGATAGAGCGTTGGCCTGGGACTGAAAGGGTCCCAGGACCGGGACCGGGATCGATATTCCGGTCAAGGGCACATGCCCAGGTTGAGTGTTTGATCCCCAGTGTGGGGCATGCAGGAGGCAGCCGATCAATGATTCTCTCTCATCACTGATGTTTCTCTCTCTCTCTCCCCCGCCCCTCTCCCTTCCCCTCAGTCCACAGGCTGACGCTCTATCCACTGAGCCAAACTGGCCAGGGCTATCTTAACATTTTTTTTCTTATGTGGAGGGAGGGGAGGCGGGGTGGGGGTTGGGGGGGGCCATATGATAACCTGACTAGTTCAGGAAAGGCCTGGATGGCTGCTTTGCAATCTCGAAGACCTAAAGTAAACACAAACAATGGTCTGAAATTAAACTCTAACTAAAAGCAGTTTATAGTGGATAGTCATGTCCTAGACCAGTATCTTCCCTGATAAAGGTCAATCTTTACCTTAATTGAGCCTATTGTCTGGCCACCAGGACAGAGACCATAAATTTCTTCATTGTTATTGTTATCATGTTAATTGTTGACTGTTAACTATCCTGCACCCACCTAAGTAAAAGAAGTATGGTCCATCATTTCACTTTTTATCCAATCCCAGAGGTTCTCCCCGCCCCCTTTGCTTTCTCCACCTCCTTAGTCTATCCCCAATCTCCTCCTTTGAATGTAAAGTATAAAACAAGATAAAACTGCATTCTCCAGAGCATTACCCCAATCTGCTGAGATTCTGCTTCCCGGCAATTGTCAACAGTTTGGCTCAAATAAACTCATAAAAAATTTCTTTACAGATTTGAATGTTTTTACATTAACACTTGTGAAGAGCACTTTTAAGATCTATTGTCTTAGCAACCTTCAAATATTCAGGACAGTATTATTAACTATAGTCACCATGCTGTACATTACATCCCCAGGACTTATTTATTTTATAACTGGAAGTTTGTATCTTTTGATACCCTTCACCATTTTGCCTACCTTCCACCCCCTGCCTTTTGCAACCACCAATCTGTTCTATCAATGAGCTTGGGTTTTTTGTTTGATTGGTTGGTTGATTTTTTTTAAGATTCTACATATAAGTGAGATTGTATGGTATTGGTCTTTCTCTGGCTGATTTATTTCATTTAGTTTATGCCCTCAAGGTCCATCCATGTTGTTGCAAATGGCAAGATTTCACTTTTTTGTGGCTAAATGATATTCCATTTTATATATATGTATGATATGATATTCCATCATATATATATGTATGTGTACACACACACACACACACACTCTAGAGGCTCGGTGCACAAAATTCGTGCATGGAGGGGGGGGGTCCCTCAGCCCGGCCTGCACCCTCTCCAATCCAGGACCCCTCGGGGGATGTCCAACAGCTGGTTTAAACTGGCAGTTGGACATCCCTCACGCAATCAAGGACCGCTGGCTCCTAACCACTCACCTGCCTGCCTGCCTGCCTGATCACCCCTAACCACCTCTGCCTGCTGGCCTGATGCCCCTAACTGCCCCCCTGCCGGCCTGATCGCCCCTAACCACCTCTGCCTTGGTCCCCACCACCGTGGCTTTGTCCAGAAGGACGTCTGGTCTAATTAGCATATTACCCTTTTATTAGTATAGATATACACACATATATATACCACATCTTTGTCCATTTATTCATTGATGGACATTTAAGTTGTTTCCATATCTTGTCTATTGTAAGTAATGCTACAATGAACATGGAGGTGCATATATCTTTTTAAGTTAGTGTTTCATTTTCTTTGATAAATACTCAGAACTGGAATTGCTGGATCCTATGGTAGTTATGTGTTTGGAGAAAAGCGTGGGTGGTCTTTCTCCATTGCTAGTGGGAGTGGGATTCTTGGCGTGCTGCTGGAATAAGCATTCCTGGAGGCCCCCACGGGAAGCTATGATACGGTAGAAAGCATTATTTCCATGGAATTACATCTCTTCAGTAAAGCCAGAAACAGAACCAGAGTCCAGAGTTTCTGTTCCATGTTGGAGTTGGGCCCGGTATACCATCAGGCTGCTTGCAGTCCATTAGTCTATTCATTGTGTGGGGTCCACCTGGCTCACGGCCATGAATGTAGGAGCCTGAGAGCCCCACAAGCCAGGAGTCAATCAGAGGAAGCCAGGAGCCAAGAGGGCAAGAATAGAGCAATGCTTGAACTCCTTTGCATAGGAGATTAAACATCTCAAATCTTCCTGTGCTTGCAGTGGCCACGCCTACTCTGGCCAATGACCTGTTTCCAGGTGTGACTTACAGACAAGTACCTTCACTGTTTCACCCAGACTTTACTGGGCATTTGTCTGTTCTCCCCTGTTCAGTACCTTCCCCCGGCGATCTGGGAGAAGAGTGGGGAAACAGACCTGTGCCGCCCTGGGGAGTGTTAAACTGCACGATAATATAATGGCATGCCTATACTATTTGGCCTTCCCGTTGCTCCTTTCCAGGTATTCATAATTAGGTTGATTACAGTGGTATCAGTTATATTTTTAATTTTTTTGAGGAATCTCTGTAAGATTTTCCACAGCGGCTGCACCAATTTACATCGCCACCAACAGTGCACGAAGGTTCCCTTCTCTTTACATCTTCTCTAACACTTGTCACTGCTCATCTTTTTCATAATAACCGTTCTATCGGGTGTGACATGATAGCTCACTCTGGTTTTGACTTGCATCTCCCTGATGATTAGTGATATCGAGCACCTTTTCAGGTACCTGATGGCCATGGGTATGTTTTTGTTCCTGAGAAATGACTATTTACATCGTCTGCCCATTTTTTAATCAGATTGTGTTTTTGCTATTCAGTTATATGAGTTGTGTATATATTTTGGCTATTGACCCTTTGGATATTAACTCCTAATCAGATACATGAGGGGGGTGGGCTGCATGAGACTCCCTTTTCCAATTCAAAGTCTTCTTTGAAAAGATTTTTCTCCCATTCCATAGGTTGCCTTTTTATTTTTGTCGCTGGTTTCCTTGGCTGTGCAGCTTTTTTAGTTGGATTTAGTCCCACTTGTTTATTTTTGCTTCTGTTGCCTCAGGCATGTGTGTTCTTAACCACTATGTTGGTCTCTATAAGAACAACAGTTGGGGTTTCTTGACTGGACTACAAAGGGTGGTGTGATTTGCCTGGGCTGGTCATAGGGCATTTCCCATGTCAGTATTTTTTCCTCCTTCTCACCCCACTGTTGTGCTCATCAAATTCCCCAGAAAGAATCCTCTCCCTGGAGGATTTAAGCCTGGCTGCTGCCAGGTTGAGTGGGGAAAGAGGGTGTGAGTTTCATCATACAGTTTCATCATTCACACAATGTCCTTCTTTTATATATAGACCCACTGATCTCATGTGTATCGGTTGTCCCCTAGTCATACTTCCTCTGGAGAATAAGCTTTCAATATTCTACTCTAGCTGGTTTCTTGGTGGGAAGGAAGTCTTAAATGCATGTCTTTAGTGCTTTATAAATTGATGTTCAATGAACTCTGTTTTCATCTCTTTCCCCAAGAGAAGCTGTTGAGGACTCCTAAGTCTTGAACAACTTGTATGGTGCATATCAAGTTGCTTTTTAGCTTCCCCACTGTCAATTTAGGATCCAACCTTTTGGGATTCATGAAAGAAATTATCACCTTCCCATCTGCCTCCTGCTTGCAAAGCCTTTTTGCTGTTCCCTCCCACCTATTATCTTCATTCTTTTTTAAAAAATATATTTTATTGATTTTTTACAGAGAGGAAGGGAGAGGGATAGGATAGAGAGTTAGAAACATCGATGAGAGAGAAACATCGATCAGCTGCCTCCTGCACACTCCCTACTGGGTATATGCCCTCAACCAAGGTACATGCCCCTGACTGGAATCGAACGTGGGACCCTTGAGTCCACAGGCCAATGCTCTATCCACTGAGCCAAACTGGTTAGGGCGTATTATCTTCATTCTTATCAAACACTTCTTTTCATTGTATTTTGGTATCAGAATTGCCAAATTATCTATCTATCTATATACAAAAGCCAAGCTACCGGAACGACCAGTCACCATGATGCGCACTGCAGTGGCCAACTGGCCCAATCAGGGCCCTGATCACCCCCCCAACCTTCTGTGGCCCCTTCCCCTGGCCAGCCCTGCCCCTGATCGTCCCCCCCTACCCCGATCGGGGGCTGGCTGGCCAACCTCCCACGGTTCCTCCCCCGCCCCCCCCCCCCCCCCCCCGGCCCCATCAGGCTGGCCAGGCTGAGGGGATTCCACCCGTGCACGAATTCATGCACTGGACCTCTAGTTATAATAGTAATAATAATACACAGTCAAGCACTGGGACAAGACTTTGCTTAACACAGAGAAGAGAAAGAGCAAGATTAGCTTCAATAGTGGGTGTCAGTCTCCAGTGGCCAACAGGTCTTTCCTGGCTGCTAATAACAAGGTAATTGGCTTAGACACCGCACCTCACTCCTGCCGCAATGGAACAAACCTTGCCTCCTCTCCTTGGAGGACAGATGGAACAGCGGGTTGGCCAGGTGCCATGTGATGCACACACTTTAAGCAGAGATGAGAGTATTCATTGAGCCTGAAACAAGGCAAGTTATTTCTATACAAGGTGGTAAGCCATATACAGTCTGAGTGGGCTCTTTACCTCTTGGTAAGAAGTATTCCAGACCCAAGGTTCATATGCAGCTGAGGGGGGTGGGCTGCATGAGACTCCCTTTTCCAATACAAAGTCTTCTGGATTCTCTCTCTCTCTCTCTCTCTCTCTCTCTCTCTCTCTCTCGTCTTTTCTTATATTCTCTCTTTGAAATTTCTCTGTAGATTCTTAGGTCTTTCTACTGCTGCTGCTTGTTATTTTATGTTCCTGGGACTGGGTGAAACCCAGGGAGAGGGAATCTAAACAGCAGGAGACATCCTGTTTCATGTGTGCTCTTGGCTATTCACTAGAAATGGGCTCATCTCATCAATAAAACACAAAGATTTATACAGTACCCTTTCTGCATACCTCCTTTGTTAGCCTATAGCATCCATAGAAGGTTCAGGATCTCAGTCTCCATCTTTCCAGTGTGGAGAAAAGACTCCCATTTACCTCTGGCAAGAAATTATCCAGGTTAAAACGCTGGGGGTCCTATTCCATTCTTATTTACCTCCATCATTCATTTGTTGATGCTGTTAAGTCTTTCTGATCTGAGTTGCATCACACACAGTTGAGCGAGCTCCTTACTTAATCAGTAGTGCCCAAACAGTACTCTTAACGACTCTTCGGGGTTTTGTAGATGTGCTTTGAGGACTACTGCAATGGGGAAATAGGAAAGGAGCATGCAGGCCAGAGCAGTATGCAATATTTCATGTTATATGCCTTTATTGGTGTTTTATTATGTACCTTTAGTGCGTGTGTGTGTGTGTGTGTGTGTGTGTGTTTGTGTGATTTCATTTTATCTACACAACAACCCTGCTATCTTTATTTGATAGGTGAAGAAACTGAGGCCCAGAGAGGTTCAGCAACTAAAGTGATATAGCTGAGAAGTGATAGAGTTAGGCTTGAAACTATGGTGGTATTCTGATTTCTGAGCCAGCCTTCTTGGATTCTAAGGGGAGTTTATTGTGTGTTAAGGATGGTGCTAAATACTTTACAAGCATTATTTCAACTAATCCTCGTAATGGGCCTGTATTATGGATACTGTTATCTTTACTATATAAATGGAGAGGTATCTATAATAATAAAAGCGTAATTTGCTAATTAGATGGGATATCCCTCTGCACATCCTTCCAGATGACCTTCCGGACGAAGCCATGGCTGCAGGGGCGGAGGCAGAGGCGACTGTCTTGGTGGTGGGGGCTGAGCCCCTTGCACGAATTTCATGCATGGGGCCGCTAGTAAGGATCTGAATTGTCTGTAGTCATAAGCAGCAGAGCTGGAATTTACACTTGGATTTGCCTGATCCAAGAGCTCATGGCCTTAATTCCTATGCTCTACGTGACTTCTTGTGTGTGATGACTAATTGCACGTGTGTGCTATTTCTTCTGCTATAGCCTGAGCTTCCGGAGGAGAGAGAACTGTGAGTTCTTCACATTTGTCTTTCGAGAGTCTTAAGCGAGGCGCTTGACCCACAGTCCATATTCCATAAATACCGGTTGAATCAATGGGAGTCAAGGTGTGCAAGAGAGAGAAAGGTCCTTGGAGTTGACAAAGACTGTACTTGTGGATGGTGAAGAGCTAGGAAAGGCAGCTGGAAACTGTCTGATGCCAAAATCATTCAGAAGGGTAGATAGTACGATGACTGTGGCAATACACTTGGTGGGACCTGGGGGACTGACTAATGGCCCAGACAGAGCCACAGAATGGCCATGGCTTGGTGTAGTTACCATGTTTCAGGGTATAGTCTTTTGTTTCGCTGTTTCAGAAACTTAGTTTTTTCCCTGTTCTCTAAGATGATTAGATTTTAAGGTTGACACACTAAAGGCTCAAGAAATTATTCAATAACCAGAATACCATGTAATTAAACCCAATTACTTAGATCGGAATATTTTTTATTGTAATGGTATGGTCACCTGAGAAAGGCAGAGGAAGATTAGAAAAGACCTATGTTCACTCTAGTGTCCTGCAGTAAAAAGAGAAACACTTTTTGAGATTCAGTAACTTGCGTGCTATTTCCATGCTTAGGAAACTCTCTGATAATTTGACTTCATATACAGAGTGGGTATATCCACAAAAGTTCTGGTCAGCTTGAGTTCATCTCAGGTTCACTTTACTAGTGTTTCTTCTTGTGAATTAATATTGACAATATTAACATTCTGAAGCTTTTTTTTCGTGTGCTTTCTATTTTATTTTTTAAGTACAATTTGCATTTTATTTTTTCCCCAGGGAAATTTTTTTCAGTCTTTAAGGACTTAACTCCTTACATGGGCATTGGTGGAGGTCATGGGGCAGCATCTGCAGGGTGCTAACTCAGTGTGGGGGTGTTTGTCCTTCCAGACTTCACGAGAATGATTCCTGACTACTGTATCTTGCTGTGAATGGCATGACTCACACAGTAATGTAGTTTCGAGTACAGCTTGGGAAGCACATAAGCATTGAAGATACTTATTTCGGAAATGTCCCTAAGGACTGTGGCCTGTACCGTGTTTCGAATGACACACTTCTTTTAAAAATATATATATTTTTTATTGATCTTTAGAAAGAGAGGAAGGGAGAGGGAGAAAGAGAAACATTGATGTGAGGGTGAAACATTGGTAGGCTGTCTCCTGCATGCCCTCCATTGGTGGAAATCAAGCCTGACACCTGGGCATGTGCCCTGACTGGGAATCGAACCAGCAACCTTTCCGTGCACAGGATGATGCCCAACCAAATGAGGCACACCTGCCAGTGCTGGAATGACAAACTTCTTAATGACCTCGTCCCTGGGTGCAGCTGGTGCAGTGAATAGGCTACACATGGCCATGGCCTTTTTTTGGCACAACCATTGTTCCTTCTTTTATTGGTTATCTTACAAGCGAGGACCCAAGGGAGCTCCTTTGTATACTTTTGAAAGGGAGTCTGCCTCGGAGGACAGAATCCTCTTCCTTTATAACAGAGGACAGGCACACCTCATTTTATTGCATTTTGCTTTTTGTGCTTAGCAGATATTATTTATTTAAGAAATACATTTTGTAAGGCTATATTCAGCTGCCATAGGTAGTGATTCCTCTAATGCAGTGGTCGGCAAACTGCGGCTTGAGAGCCATATGTGGCTCTTTGGCCCCTTGAGTGTGGCTCTTCCACAAAATACCATGTGCGATTGAAACTTTGTGGCTCATGTGCAGAAGTCGGTTTTCGGCTCTCAAAAGAAATTTCAGTCGTTGTACTGTTGATATTTGGCTCTGTTGACTAATGAGTTTGCCAACCACTGGGCTAGGGCAATGTTAGCTTTTAAGTTCAGGTTCCTGAGCTTGCCAGGCCAGGACCCAACCCTGGACTGTGGGGAATAATCAAGGTCAATGCTACCTAGTCAATGAGCCTAGCTTCCCAAGGGCTTGTCTCTGGATCACCTTGACATTCGAAACAAGTCATTAATAACTTATGTAGTCTCAGATACAACATATTTACTTCTATAAGTAATTTGCCCAAGTCAGTAAATGGTGGCTCTCACTGCAGGAACCACCTATTTGTCCATTTGTTAAACTACCTCTTCTTTCTCACAATCATATCACTAAATTAAAAAATGGGTCTTTTGCAGTGAGCTAGGGATTGAAAACTCAGTTTTTCACTCTCATTTGTAAACTTTAAAGATGTGATTTTTTGCTTTCTTAGTGAGCTTTGCATCAACAGATAAATGCATATATAATTATGAACATGGTGGGTTGCTTTGTTATTTGTAAATAATAAAATAACATCACATGCAAGGTGGTTCACCAGCTATTACAGAACTGGCATTACCGAACATGCCTGTAACTGTGCTTTTTACTTCCCAATTCTCATGATTGGCCTTTCTGTTCTCCTGTTTCAAAACACCATAAAAGACGATCAACAAACGCAGGCATAAAGTTATTAATGTCTATAAAGTTGAATATAGTATGCATTTATTAAGCCCCCTGGGTGTTGGCATTGTACTTGGGGAATAAATAAAGGCAGTAAAACTAACATTTTGTGGCCTTTTAAGAGTTTACAACGATCCTTTTGGAAGCTGTTTACACCACACAGGTAACTGTGCAGCGCTGTAAGGAAAAAAAAACAGAAATCGCCAACTTTTCTCTGCTTTTACATCCCTTAACTCCTCGAAATCGCGAACGTTTGTGCAGGGCACGCAGGCAGCTCTTGATCGCAGCTTCCGAAGAGCTACAAACGAACCTCCCAGTTTTGGGTCAGAATCTCTCCTTTCCGTGGTTGGCTGGGATCTGAGCATGCGCAGAAGCTCCGCGAGGCCGGGCGGGCTCGGGCTGGTGCCTCCCCCCCCCCCCCGACAACAGGAAGTGGGTGAGCGTCACGGCGCGTGCGCAAAGCTGGCCGGGGCGCCGGGCTGGTGGGTGACGCCTGGAGAGCGCATGGGCAAACTGTACGTCCGTTTGTCCGGAGTGGAGGGGTGAGTGGGCGCCATCTTCTTCTAGGTTCACTGAGGCCCCTTCTGGGAAGGCTGCTGCGACGAGGAGTGTCCCCCCCCCCCCTCTCCCCCCTCAGCCCCCCGCCTGTGTGTCCGACCCGGCGGCAGTGGCGTGTGCTCACTGCCAGGAGCGAAGCCGTTACCGCGGGGGCGTCGGGGGCGGGGAGGGGTCGGCCTCGGAGACGGAAGAGCCGCGAAAGGCGGGGCCGGCCGCCGCGCCAGCATCTAGCACCGCTCGGCCGTTAGGGCACCCGCTTTCCTCGCTCAGCCCCGACTCCCGCCCGCCTCCATGTGCTGTTGTGTGTGCGCTTCCCAGGTTTCTTAAAAGTGAAGAGATCGACGGATTTCATAGGTATTTCCTCCCCCCCCTTTGCTATGTCATCGTAGTCAGTGTTGGCAGGAAAGAAGGCCCCGCTCGTCAGGCTTAGGAGAAGGGGCCAAAGTGTTAGATTTTGGGAGCAGTTCACCCCGTGGCGAGTCACGGTGGCATGTTTGTCCTTGGGACCCGGTAACGGAGAGGCACGGAGGTTGGGCGGTCCAAGTTAAATTTGAAAGCTGATTTTGTCCGAAGGTCCTGGCGACAGCATCGGATCGGACAGAGCAACTTTGGCCTGGCGTGGGAAGAAGGAAGCTCTGACCCCCGGGAGTCTGGACAAAGGCTGTGGGCTATAGCAGCTCTGCCTTCGGCTGCTCCCCATTTGAGGATTTGATGGATGTTTTGGGAAAACCTGTGCCATGTGGATTCGTCGTCATTTACAGTGCCTACTGGGGACCCTGGCTCTGTATCTAAATGCCTTTGGTTTTCATTTTAACCATCTACATGATAAAAGGATAAAGGGCAGGTCATCATAAAGAATAATTGTGGACCAGGGGTAGATTATTTTCTGCAGGGGAAACTCGTGCATTTAGAGTTTGAATGTGCTTTATCATAACTTTGGGCTTTAAGAGGTTGTCGCATTTTTCTCTCCTTGACCATGTTTGGAAAATGACTTGTTATTCACTAGTTAAAATCAAATGGATCTGAAATAATGCCTATTTAAATTTAGCCCTCCTCCGGCTTCCCCCGCTCAGGCTTGATTAGAATATACACATTTCTTGTTGTTTAGTGATAATGGTATTAAGGGGGATGAATTGTTGGCTAAAAATAGCAGCAAAATAAGTTTATTAATTTCACTAACTTGCCCTTAAATGAGCTTTTAAGGACCCATTTCCTTCTTTTCATAGGTTAGAAGTTCTAACCTATCTCTGTCTTTAAATCAGCAGTTACAAAAAGTACCTGTGTTGCATTCAGAAGTAGTAACATTTTAAGTGCTTTTAGAGTATTTTGTGTCTTGTTTTTTTGTGTGTGTGATGTTCTAAGAATAGAATTTCTGCAGAATTTACTTAAGGAAATTACATGGCAACCACAGGAAAAGTGCTTATTTTGAGAACTGGTCTCTTATAGGTAGTTGGTGGTCTCGTATGTTGTTATAGAGAGATAAATAGTACATTACCCTGGTATCTCAAGGCAAAAAAGTTTAAGCATTTGTTATATTTAACTGTGACAAATTGAAACAATTTTTATATAGTCTGCTTAAACTGAATTTATAAAATTTGCCCTCATTTTAACTCCTTAGTTACAATAATTGTTTTTAAGTTAGGGAGGATGTATCATTAGAGATCTTTTGAATTTCACATAAAATTATTTATTGAAACACCCCTAACTTTTCTTGTAGATTTATTTTTGTTCCCAGGATAAATCTTAAAAAAATAAAATAATAGAAATTTGGCAAGGACAAATGATGTGTACTTACACTGCTTTCTAAAATGTTTTAAAAGTAAAGGAGCTAAGGCAGTTTGCATAAGGAGTCTCAGAACTTGAATGGGGACAACTATTCCAGAAGCCACTTACAGTTTTTGTAAAATTGCTGGTGTGGATTGGTATATTGAATAAATTAGGCTGTACTCGATTTTTTGATACTGCAGATTTTTCTTTTAAATAAACATTTTTTTAGAGCAATTTTTTTAAGGTTCACAGCAATATTGAGTAGAAGGCACAGAGATTTTCCATATACCTACCATGCAAATAGTTTAATAGTAAATCACTATATATATATATATATATATATATATATATATATATAATATATTTAATATATTTTATTGATTTTTTTACAGAGGAAGGGAGAGGGATAGAGAGAAACATCGATGAGAGAGAAGCATTGATCAGCTGCTTCCTGCATGCCCCCTACTGGGGATGTGCCTGCAACCAAGGTACACGCCCTTGACCGGAATCGAACCCGGGACCCTTCAGTCCCCAGGCCGACGCTCTATCTACTGAGCCAAACTGGCTAGGGCAAATCACAATATTTTTAATACAATTTGACATTGATAATTAAGATGTAGACTGTGCCAAGTAATTTCTTGATAACTTTTTTAGTTTAGCTAATAGTTTTCAGTTTAACCCATGGACCCTTTTCAAAAGAAAATAAACTTTGTAGACCTTAAAGAATATGACTTAAGATCCTACTTTGTGGAAGAGTAGTACTTAACTGTAAGTACCAAATTAAAACATTTATTTGCCTATTAAGAACAAATTTATAATTATTAGTACGTCATAAAAACTTATTTGGAAAGACTACTTTGGGTATCTCAGAGTATTAGATGTGAATTTCCTTAAACACTAAGTTGGGATTTTTCAGTAGTTAATATTGATAGTTCCCAAACATTCCAAATTAATGTATTTTTATTATATTTTTACTTTCCTACATTGTCATTTGTGTTTCTTCATTAGAACTCAGGACATAGCTTAAGAAGATTCTCTATCTGAACATTTTTCTGTTTGTCTTGAGATGAATTTTAATAGTAATTATTTTAGGAGTTTAAGGAGTAGTAGTTGAGTTTAAGATAGGGAGTGGTAGTAGTTGAGGTTTTTGATTTTAGGGATATTTTACTATTTGCCTTAATTATATTTGGTTCCCTGTTTGGAAGTGTGAGCTGTCTATGTAGAACTTAACACTGTTTCCAAATGATAGCCATTGTTTGGATTTTGCTTTAAAAAGTAGTGTTTGAATTTGAAATGTTAGTGTTTCATTAATTTATTTTGTCATTTTGAATGGTTGCTTTTTAAATTTGATTTGGTCTTATGTTTTGAAAGAGAGGAGAATTGCAAAAGAGTCAGACGTAAGTTAGGTGTTGGGTCTTTTCATGGTTGGAAGAGATTGAAAGTTTTTGGGAATTTTCTGGTGTTTTTAAATTGTCATTTTACTTGTGGAGCAGTTTTTGTTTTTTTAAGTGAATGTAAAATTTATATACAGTGAAATGCACAGACCTTAAAGATAGAATTCATTTAGTCTTAATAAATTTATACACCCATGTAACCTAACACTCCAATTAAAATATATAACATTTCCATCATGCCTTTACTTGTACCATCTCAAGTTTAGTTTATAAAAGTTTTTTGTTTTTAAATAATTTGCAGATGTCTATTCTGAATTTGTACCTCCTTTTTGCTAACGGATGATTCATTTCCTCTTGGAATAAAAAAGGTCATCTTGTAATGTCCATAGTTGTGGTTCCTTATATTGCTTCACAGTTTAAGTAGGTCATTCTGAAGTGACTATCCTAATCTGGCGTTGTTTAAGATCAATTACAGGGTCCTGGGATTAATTATATTTCATTTTCTTTCCACAGTTAAGTTGCTTTTACAGAATTAGCAGGTCTCCAAGAAATAATAAAAAGGTAAGCTATTCAGAGCTTAAGGCTTTTTACAGAGGCTTGACAAAAAAAATGTAAAAGTAAAATAATACATCTTAGGTATCCATGCCTTCTGTACTTTATGTCTGGCCAGTGATGCACTAGTAGTAAGCAAGCAACTTAGCAGAAATTATATACTGACCTTAGATGGCTTTGTAAATATGTAAAATTCCTCAAACCACAAAGTTCTCTCTCATGTGTCAGAAGATATGCTTCTTAGTGAGTTTGAAAATAGTTTGGTCTTGGTGTGAAGCAGCACTTGGCAGACTTACAAGAAGATTTGATATTTTTGTTGTTCATACTATATAGGATAGGCGATATGAAAATGTACCTTCGAAGTAGTTGGTTTATTTACATGTTTAGATAGGAGGAAGTTTATTCCTTTTTTAAAAATTGGATGCAATCAATATTTTTGTGAACTTGTATTTTGTTTTCATTTATATATGCTGAAGAAGGTAGGAACCAAGTAATTATTAAGCTTAGTGTGGGATAAGGTACTTCAAAAATAAGACTTGCTATTATGTGTACCTTTTTGTCTGCAGGTCATTATTGCTGTGATTTGAGCTCAGCATGGCTGTAGTCATCCGTTTACTGGGGCTTCCTTTTATTGCTGGGCCTGTGGATGTTCGTCGTTTTTTCACGGGATTGACTATTCCTGATGGAGGAGTGCATATAATTGGAGGGGAAAAAGGGGAGGCTTTTATTATTTTTGCAACAGATGAAGATGCAAGACGTGCCGTAAGTCGTTCAGGAGGGTTTATCAAGAATTCATCTGTAGAGCTCTTTCTTAGCAGTAAGGCAGAAATGCAGAAGATTCTAGAAATGAAAAGAACTGATCACATAGGAAGAGAGCGACCAGGATCTGGGGCATCAAGGGTTGGCTGCTTATCTAATTTTGTTGAGGGTATTAAAGAAGAAGCAAGTAATTCTGGATATGGCTCTCCAATTAATCAAGATGCTGGGCTTCATACTAATGGTACAGAAGATGGTGATATAAGGCCAAGAAAGACACGGCCATTGAAGGCAGAGAATCCTTACTTGTTTCTACGAGGTTTGCCTTACTTAGTAAATGAAGATGATATACGTGTCTTTTTTTCTGGTTTGTGGGTGGATGGAGTAATTTTCTTAAAACATCATGATGGCCGAAATAATGGTGATGCCATAGTAAAATTTGCTTCATGTATTGATGCTTCAGGAGGTCTTAAATGTCATAGAAGTTTTATGGGTTCCAGATTTATAGAAGTAATGCAAAGCTCAGAAGAACAGTGGATTGAGTTTGGTGGTAGTACAGTTAAGGAGGGTGACATTCCTGTGAGAACTGAAGAACATTCTCCAATAAGAGGAATCAATGATAGACATTTTCGAAAACGATCTCATTCAAAATCTCCCAGAAGAACACGTTCTCGTTCCCCTCTCGGGTTTTATGTTCACTTAAAAAATCTGTCCCTAAGTATTAACAAAAGAGATTTAAGGAATTTCTTTAAAGATATTGATCTGACTAATGAACAGATTAGGTTTTTATATAAAGATGAAAGAAGAACAAGATATGCCTTTGTGATGTTCAAGACTCTGAAAGACTATAACAGTGCTCTGGGTTTACATAAGGCTATTTTACAATATCGTCCAGTTATTGTTGATCCAATTTCTAGAAAACAAATGCTGAAGTTCATTGAATGTTATGAAAAGAAAAGACCAGCATCAATAGAGAAAGAGAGGCTTGGACATGTTTCACAAAAACACTCTCAAGAAGACTACTCTGACCAGAAACTGTGCATATATATAAGAAATTTTCCATTTGATGTTACAAAAGCTGAAGTGCAAAAGTTCTTCGCAGACTTCTCTCTTGCTGAAGATGACATTTACTTGCTTCATGATGACAAAGGAGTTGGTCTGGGAGAAGCATTGGTGAAATTCAAATCAGAAGAACAGGCCATGAAAGCCGAACGTCTAAATCGTCGAAGATTCTTGGGGACAGAGGTATTGTTAAGACTTATATCTGAGGCACAAATGCAGGAGTTTGGTGTAAATTTTTCCAGCAAGAGAAGGCAAGACCATTCCCAGTCATGTGATAGAGATGACCCTGCCCATTCATTTGACTCAGATGATCCACCAAGATCCACAAGGGGCCTTTCTGTAAACTTGAGGCATCAGCAGGAAGATGTGAGGCAACTGGACCATTTCAAGCATGCCCAGGGGGATTTCCAGCGGCCTGAGCGGTGCCCTCCAGACTTTAGGCATTCCCCAGAGGACCTCAGGCACCGGCGAGAGGGACATTTCCGGAGGCCTCCTGAGGAGGACTTCAGGCGACGGGAGGATTTCAGGCACCATCGGGAAGAGGGCTTAAGTCACCCCAGGGAGGAGGACTGGAGGCGGCCACCAGAGGACGATTTCAGGCAGCCTCCTAGGAAGGACTTGAGACGATCCCCTGAGGAGGACTGGAGGTGGCCTTCGGAGGAAGACCGGAGGCGACCTCCCCATGGAGAGTTCAGACGGCCACTGGAGAAGGATTGGAGGGGCCCACCTGAGGAGGATTGGAGACGACCCCCCGAGGCTGACTTTAGGCGGCTTCCCCAGGGGGAATGGAGGCGTCGACCTAAGGAGGACCTCAGGCGGCCCCCCGAGGAGGATTTCAGGCGGACTCTCGAGGAGGAGTTCAGGTGTTCTCCTGAGGAGGCCTTGCGGCGGCGGCTGCAGCACTTGCGGAGGCCGCCCCAGGAGCACTTCCGCCGGCCGCAGGAGCCTTTCCGGAGGCCGCCCCAGGAGCATTTCCGGCACCCCCTGGAGGAAGACTTCCGGCGCCCACGGGATGAAGACTTCAGGCGTCTTCCGGATGAAGACCTCAGGAACCCTCGGGAGGACGACTTCCGGAGCCCCCAGGAGGAAGGCTTCAGACGCCCTTCTGGTGAGGACTTCAGGCCGCTCCCACAGGAAGAGCGCAGGGAGGCTCCGGAGGAGGACTCGAGACTTCTGGACGGTTTCAGACCGCCCAAACTGCCCGGGGAGGAGTTCAGGAGCCCATCCGATGATTTTAGAAGTCCTCGCCCTTTTGTGAATTTTGGTCGCCCAGAAGGTGGCAAATTTGATTTTGGAAAGCGTAATGTGGGAAGTTTTCCCGAGGGGAGATTTATGCCTGATCCAAAATTAAATTGTAGTTCAGGTAGAATAACACCTATTAAGATAATGAATCTTCCATTTAAAGCTAATGTTAATGAAATTCTAGACTTTTTCCATGGTTATAGAATTATACCCGATTCAGTTAGGATACAGTATACGGAGCAAGGATTACCTACAGGGGAAGCCGTTGTTGCTATGATAAACTATAACGAAGCCATGGCTGCTATTAAAGATTTAAATGATAGGCCAGTTGGCGCGCGCAAAGTTCAGTTACTTTTGCTCTAGAGAGCACTTTAAGTCACAGTTACGTTTTCCCAGTATTAATGCAGTAAAATGCTTTCATGTTTTTCTAAAAAGTGTTTATTTTAATTACCTAATGAAACATTTTAAATTTGACCTGTGACTAGAACAAATGTAAGTAGTAGAATGTAAGTCTAGTTATCTTTTGCTTGCAAATTGTCGTTTTTTTTTTTTTTCTAATTAAAATTAAATGGTTTTCTTTTGTTTGTTTTTTTTGGTTGTTGATTGACAGTAGGAAGAGGACTAATTCTCTGAGTGCATTCATTTTTTTGTTGATGTCATGGGTAAACCTCAAGACCTGTATGAAGTAGTGCTGTATTTGAAGAAGATAAATTTTATATTCGCTTTTGTTTGCATTCTGTAGTCTGCATCTTTTACTAAAAAATGTATAAGGAAATGGTCAGTAACTGATTGTTCAGGTTTAGCATTTTTATTGCGACTGCCTGCAGAATTAATGCCCTCTTTCTTGTCTGAGATATTACTGTTAAGCTTCCCATTAACTATCAATACTTCAAAATGAACATACTGTGAACTTGAAATTTACTTATGTAAAAAAGTTAGGAGATTCTTAGTTTATATGTTCACATCTTGAAAAGTTTTATAAAAATAAAACAATTACAACTGGAGAGACCAACTAATTAACTTGTATTTGTATAAAAGGTAAAAAGAATTAAAACTTCTGTGAAGTTTTTCAGCAGCTACATTAAACAATATTTATGTTAGTGCAGAGTGTTCTGTATAGTTCTATGGTTTCTTCAACATCTCATCAAACAAACTGATAATTTAACTCAAAACACTTAAAAGACAAAAAATAAAGTGTAGATTCAAGGAGACTTTCAGCTTATGCTGGGAACAACTGATAAATGGATACAGTTTGTGTTTCTAGGAAGAATTTTCTGATGATCCATATAACTTCTATTTACTCTTAGGTTCTCATTTTTTAAAATTCGAAACTTTGTATCAAAAGTCTTAATAACTAAATATAACGAGACTTGTGAGATTGAATTTTGACTTTGATATTCAACATTTAGTATAGACATTTTTGCAAATACTGGATTTGATTTTTCTATACCCATAATAATAATGGCTAAAAAATACTGGGCACTTACTATGTGCTAGGAAATATAAGTGTTTTACATGCACAATCTCGGTATGATAAGAACCATGAGTATTATTTACCCCTGCTTCACAAATGAGATACTGAAGTTTGGAGAGGTTAAATAACTTACTTTAAATCATAGCCAGTAAATCATGGAGCCAGTTACAACAGACTCACTACTGACTTCAGTTTATATTCTTAACACTTTTGCCTGCTAACTTTGTTAAATGGTACTTTAAATTTTAGTAACACGATGCCAAAAATATTTTCAAGCGTGAGCCTTATTTTCTTCCATTGTTGTTTTAAAAATAGCGTTAAAAATAAAATTAGTATTCTCAAACATTGTTAGTAAAAGACAAAGTAACTTTAAAAGTTTTTATATATTGAGGGTTTCTCTTGTATACTAACATTATATATTGGCTTATTTAAAATTGTTCATTTTACCAAACTAAATTTGATTGTGGGCCTTTATAGTTATATAAAGTTAATTTTTTCAATTCTGTGATCCAGAGATTATCCACATTGAGCAAATAAGTATAAAATTTGAGTTTACATACAGTAGTTAGTTATCACTTAGTAATAGGGTATTGCAGAAGTAGAATATATTTAGTCAATTAGTACTATACGTATTTTGGATTAATCTCCAGTGATTTAAAGTCAAAGGAAGCCAACTTAATTTTTTTTTTTTTAAATAATGAATATCCTGCTTGCTGGTAGAATGAATAAACTGGTAAATTTGTTTTTTTTTTAAAAAAAAACATCAATATGACTCATTAAGCTAGTAAGCTTTTAAGTAGCTAGGAAAATGATAAACTAATATCCAAACCAAGCACAATGAACAAAATAGGTATTTTTAAGTGCTAAAAGATTATATAGATGGTTCATTTGGTCAGCATTCTTAAGGAATATATGGAAGACAAAAACACTTCTCAAATACATATCAAAAGCTAAAATGAAGCTTAAAAAATGAAATATCACAATGTGGAACTGCTGAGAGTAGGCTGGGGTGGTGTGATAGTGGTAGATGAGGCTAACAACAGTGAACAAGCTTTAAAAATAATTCTTACTGGAGGGTATGTTTATTTTTTGGGGGGGTGGGGGAGAGAGGGAGAGAGAGAGAAACATCAATGTGAGAGATCAGTTGCCTCCCATAAGTGTCCCTACCTGGGATTGAACCCATAACCATTTTGGTGTACAGGATGCTCCAAACAACTGAGTCACCTGGCGAGACATAAATGTAAGCTTTGTATTTCGATTATAAATGTAAAATTAATGAATTGATATGAAAACTTTATTCTATAATCTATCAGTTTAATATATTTTAAAACTTTTTTTTTTCAAGTTTATTATACAAAGCTGGCTTCTGGTTAGGAGCCATTTCCCCCCATCTTTTCCCAGCTCTTCCTCCAGTGATATGTTAATGACTGAAATTAGCCATGGAGTATTACACCATGGAAATAGGCAAATGAGACAAATCAGGGTGCTTTCTATTCTAGAGAGCCAGATTACCAGCAAACCACCAAATTTCAAACACATAAAAGAGAATAATATGCTAAATCCTCATATCCCTATCATCCAGCTTCAGTAATTATCATCTCAGCCAGTTTTGTCTATCAGTCATGTATAGGAAGTAACCAATCCCACAACCAATAGGACAGTAAGAATCTTTTTAGGAGTGTACTTTTATCAATTACTGAGAACATGGTCAAGAGCAGTGGTTCTTAGTCCATATATCATCTATTAAGGAGTGACTCTGTCATCTCCATACTTGTATTAAATGTTAGCTATCATTTATTGAGCTGCATTAGATAATATATATGTATGATCTGTAATTATGAGTTAACTATATCATTTAATCCCAATAACCTAAGAACCTAAAACCTATTTTGGAGATAAGAAGTAGGCTATGTTAACTGGTTGAGGTGGTGGGTTTTTTTTTTTTTTTTTGTAAGAAAGCTAAAAGGTTTTCACATTTTTAAAGGTGGTTACATTTTAAAATAGTTGACTTTTGTCTCTTGGCCCATTAATATAAAAAAATATTTACCATCTAGCCTTTATTTTATTTATTTATTTATTTATTTAATTTCTTTATTGATTAAGGTGTCACATATTTGTCCTCATCCCCCCATTCCCATCCCCACCCCTCCCCACGGACGCCCCCACCCCCCTGTTGTCCCCAACCATTGGTTAGGCTTGTATGCATGCACACAAGTCCTTTGGCTGATCTCTCCCCCCTACCCCCACCCTCCCCTCCCCTTCCTCTGAGGCCCGACAGTCCGATTGATGCCTCCTTGTTTCTGGGTCTGTTCTTGTTCATCAGTCTATGTTGTTCATCATTTCCCCTAGATGAGTGAGATCATGTGTTACTAGAAATATACTTATAAGAACCGAATGTGAGACGAGCAATACTAGTTATGCTGACAGGCAAATGAATCAGTCTGTAGTAAGTTTCTTTCTGGACCAACAGTTCTTTTGAGACCTGATTTCAATGTCCACCAGTTCCTTATGTGTACGTATCGGCACTGACTTTTCAGCTCTGGGTGGTGGACAAATGGTGGTAATGCAGGTCCGACTCCCTCTGGTTTGGTCTCGCCCGGGCCCAGGGGCGCAGCTTCACCCGGAATCAGGGGCGCGCGCCCTCACCCGGACCTGGGACCCAGCATCACCCGGACCCGGGATCCAGCTACACCCGGACCCAGGGGCGCATGGCCTCACCCGTACCCAGGGGTGCGTAGCCTCTCCTGGACCCAGGGGCGCGGCCTCACCTGGACCCGGGACCTAGCCTCACCCGGACCCGGGATCCAGCTACACCCGGACCCAGGGGCGCGTGGCCTCACCCGGACCCGGGACCCAGCCTCACCCGGATCCAGGGGCGCGTGGCCTCACCCGGACCCAGGGGTGCGTGGCCTCTCCCGGACCCAGGGGCGTGGCCTCACCCGGATCCAGGGGCGCATGGCCTCACCCGGACCCGGGATCCAGCTACACCCGGACTCAGGGGCGCGTGGCCTCTCCCGGACCCAGGGGCGCACGGCCTCACCCGGACCTGGGACCCAGCCTCACTCGGATCTAGGGGCGCACGGCCTCACCCGGACCTGGGACCCAGCCTCACCCGGATCTAGGGGCGCACGGCCTCACCCGGACCCGGGATCCAGCTTCACCCAGACCTGAGACCCAGCCTCACCCGGACCCGGGATCCCCATCTAGCCTTTAAAAGAAAAGTTTGCCAATCCCTATCTGGTCTAAAAGAAACTTAATTTCACATTGGTGAAAGGTATTATCATCTATAGTATTCCTTTTGCCCTTAGAATATTTGTCTTTTTATTTAAATTTCTTTATTGATTAAAGTATCACATATTGTCCTAGAATATTTCTTAGAGGTAAGCAAAGCATACATTTTATATCAGAATCAATTGCTAATTGTTTTTTATATCAGACAGTTTTGACTTGACAGGGCAACCGATGCTCAAGAGAAAGTGACTTGCCATTGTAAGCAGCAAAATAAATACTATAACCCTGATTTTTTTTCTCCTCAAGTTCAACACCAAAATTAAATACTGGGACATAAAAATGCAATAATATCCTCAATTTCTTAAGAATATCAATTTAGGATTTTATAATGTGTTGAATATTTTAAAGTTCTGAAGTAATTTTACCACATAGGATTTTTCTCAGGAAGCAGTACTTTGTTAAGAACAGAACCATGAATAACAGTCAAAAAAGCTTTCTAGAAAGTCTTTATTTTTCTGTAGTTTTCCCAAATGATTTTATAAATTTCATAGTTTTTATATGCCTGATTGGGACCCATGAAATAAAGTACAATGTCCTATCCAAAGAAACAAAAGCAGCAGCATACTGAAAGGCTCTGGTTAAATTGTTTTAAATTTTCAGGAATAAGTGTGAAAATTTGAAACAATTTTATTAGGTGGTAATTTGGTAGCCTTTTTCATAGAATTTTTAATGATTTATGGTTTTCCATGATGCTTTCATAGGCAACAGTTCACCAAATTACAGGTTCCTAGAAGTTGTAGTACCATGACAATTTGAGTATGATAGTTTTGCTTTAAAACCAGAATCAGGCTGAATATGGCACTCTTTTTAAAGCTGAAATACATACTGTATGTATAGTTGTAAAACACTGATATCCTAGACTTCCATTACTTTTAATCAAGAGTGATTATACTCTTGTTGAAAAGTAAATTTATGTATTAAATGAAGAAATTTCAGGTTTTAGTAAAAGTGAAAAAGAAAAAAAGATGCCTTTTTGATTAAGTCTTAATGGAATAGAATTTATATTTAATCAGAATGAGTAAGGACCCTTTTTTGATAATGAAAGCATGGTATCTTAACCTAAAAGAAGCCAGTGGAATTGTTAAATATTTTTCTCTTTTGTCACCTATTTACTATTGCAACCTCAAGTAGGTATATAGTGCATTAATACGAAATACTTTTAAAATCCATAGTCTTCGGAAAAAAAAAAAAGGAACCTATACAAAATGATCACATACTGCTAGACAGGATGTTGAAATGACTGGTGTGTAATGTTTTTTAAAGCCTCCATTTTTTGTCAACATAAATTTATTTTACATTTCTAGAAGGATTTCATTTTGAAGTTTGATGTATCAAGCCAGTATAAAGTTTTACAATTTAGTTCTGGATTCCAAGGCATTTAAGATAAAAATGGAAATGTGAAGTTTAAGAAAATTAATTTTCTTCTTCTGTTACATCTAAGTCTTCATCCTCTTCCTCATCATCGTCTGCTTGTTGATCCTTTCTTAGTCGACAAGTGGGTACCTGTTAAAAAGCACATTTTAAAGAATTCTCACTTAAAAATATTTTTACATGCTTGCTATCTTAAAATGCCCTAAAAGAGAATGGTACATAGGACAAATATTTCAGAAAAATGTCCATAAGTAATAATTTTTAGTAATGAAAATTCCCTATGAATTACTGTATTTTTAAGGTAAAAAACAGTCAAAAGATTTTTCACTTGTTATTTTTTGAATAAAAATGTGAAATTAATCATTCCAGTTGGATACCAGTACTTCAATAACAAAATACTTTCAGAAAAAAGTAGTCTCGGTATATTATGAATGTCAGAAAAAGTTTAGGTTAAACAATTCTTGGGTCTCAAAACAGGTATTTGAGAATGATTAAAGGGATAGCAAAAACAAGGATATTTCAATGAGGCAACTGAAAGATTAAACTTTAAAAATAGTGTGATTTAAATGGAATGAGTTGATAAACTGAATTCATCACTTAGCGTTAAGTTCTTACTATTATCACTTGGGTCATCTTGTTTCAAACCTTTCTGAGAGTGATTATACCTCCTAGGGGACATTTGGCAATGTCTGGTGACACTGTTAATTGTCAGACTGGGTGTGTGGTGTTACTAGTCTCTTGTTAGTAATGACTAGTGATGCTCAACATCTTGACAAGGCACAGACCAATACTACCCCCTCCACCACCAAGTTGTCTGGCCCCAAGAAAGTATTTTGCTCCATTTTAAATTCTGAAGGCAAGATATGAAAACACAGCTCTCTCAATTAGAAGTTGGCAAGCTATGGCCCAGTTTGTCTCTTCTTTAAAAAATAAAGTTTTATTATGGCACAGCCATTTTTTATGTTTTAAATTATTTAAAAAAAATATTTTTATTGATTTCAGAGAGGAAGGGAGGGAGAGAAACATCAATGATGTGCCCTTGACTGGAACTGAACCCGGAACCCTTCAGTCTGCAGGCCGATGCTCTACCCACTGAGCCAAACTGGCCAGGACCATTTTGGTTTTTTAAAATGTATTGTTTATGGTTGCTCTTAGTTGGGACAGAGGGACATAGACTATATAGCCCACAAAATCTATTTTTCTCTGTGGTCCTTTAGAGAAAAAGGAGGTTGACTTCGTCCTGTTCTACTAGTACATACCAGGTAATTTAGACTTTCTGGATATGGAAGAAATGAGGAAATTGGCACTCTGAAGATCTGTGCTTCTGGATCTATGATAATGCTCAGGAAAAGCCCTTTTTAGGTATAATTACTAATCATTACAGTGGGGCTTAAACCCTAAGCAGTTTTACTTGAGAATTTGCTCTTCTTACTATACCAGAGAACAAATTTAGATTAGCATTCTGTGCTTTCCATCTTTGCTCTGAAGTGTTCTGCTTTAGAGAATATTATGTGTTATAGTATACACAGTAAAATAAGAAATAACAGAGCTGCACTTAGTGCAGTCTGACATCATTTTACCTAAGAGACAAGAAAGGGTAGTTATAGGAGATCAGATGACTTAAGGGAAGTATTTTTAGTACTGAACAATTCCAAAGGCAGCAGCTCAAATTCTTTTAAATTATGGTATCTAGCTCACCTGTCCTGTTCCAGATACACACTTAGCTGACAGTGATCTCTGAAGTGGTGACTTTGAATTTGCTCTTACAATATCTAAACGAGATGAATAATCTGGTGGATACAGAGAATTTCGGAAAACCTGTTGCAATGAAAGGAGATATTAAACAATGGAAATCTAGAAAGCCATGTTAAATTCTTCTTACATGTTATTTTTTAAAAGCACCCACCCCAATTCCCTGATACAAAATTTCTATTATTTATTGTACATTTAAAACAAAACAAAAATACCAAAAATATTTTCAGTTGTAAAGATGAAGGCTAAAAAAATCTATTTGGACCACATGTGCTGATGAGCCCTGAAACAATCACTTGAGCTTTTCCTGGGAAAACGTGCAAGTTCCTGCCCTCAAAGAAGATGCAATCCAGTCAGAAGGCTGCAAGTCCCCCCTCTGATTCTCTGCTGCTGGTCCTCTACTCAACTCTTACCGTTTAAATTCGCTGTAGTGCAGCACATCAGAGCAAACTGGAACCACTGTAATTTATGGATTCGTCTCACTAGGATCGGGACTGCCATTACTTTCAGTCCTTTCTCCTTATCGGTATCTTTTCTCTTCCCCATTTCTCTAACATGTAGATCGATGGGTAAGATTACCAGATGTAATTTCTTCAACTTCCCTCCCTTTTTCCTTCACCCCATCTTTTTTTAAAAGTAAATATTCTGATTCTTTCAAAGGTGTATTTTTCCTTTGTCCAAAATTTCAAACCAAGCCAACAAAAAGGCTTTATTTCTCCACAGATTCCCTTCCCAGCACACAAGTTCAAGATCAATCTTTTTCCCTCTCCTGTTTGTAGTCACTTCAAGATACAACTTTACTCCTTAAGAAACTTCTCAAATAGTCTACTTCTCCATTCTTTTGTCAATAAACTACAATTAAGCGATCACCTTCTACTGAAATTGTTTTTGCCAAAAAACTCACTATTTTTTTTGTCCTTTTCACTGACCTTGTACTGAAACTTCCATGCATGCCATTGCTACACTCTTCATATGCCAGTTACCCTATTCCTTCACATCTTCTCACACGGTAAATATTTTTAAAGGGTTTCCCTTAGGCCACTTTTCCTTTTTTTAAAAAAAATATATTTTTATTGACTTCAGAGAGGGAGAGAGAGAAACATCAATGATGAGAACGAATCATTGCCTGGCTGCCTCCTGCACGTCCCCAACTGGGGACGGAGCCTGCAACCCGGGCATGTGCCCTTGACTGGAATTGAATCCAGGACCCTTAAGTCTGAAGCTCTATCCACTGAGCCAAACTGGTCAGGGTCACTTTTCCTTTTTTGACACCTTTCTCTGAAAGATCTTATTTGCAGTGTTTAATGGCTACCCTTCAACCATTCTCTATGGACTCTTCTGACAGTTGTATCTGTATTCCCAATGTCTCTGTTCTCCTAGACCAGCAGTCAACTAGAACTTTCTGCAATGATGGAAATGCTTACTGTTTTAGGATGTCCAAAAAGGCTGCATGTGGCTTCTGAGCCTTTAATTTTAATTTAATCTTAAATAGCCACACATGCCTAATATACTGGGCAGTATCTCTCTAGATTTATCTTTATAATGAAAGACATTACCACAAATTTAGTAGACTGAGCTAGAAGCTGGGCATCATTCTCAATATCTCACCTGAGCTATTTCTGTTTTAATTTTTGACTATGCATTTTTCTTTATGGTTTACTTAGAATTGTCTTACTAAAGACCAAAATATGATTCCTATACCAAAAAATTTTGTGGCTCCTGACTACCCAGAGTCCAAATGTCTTAGGTGACATCCAAGGCTTAAGATCACCCAAACCTACCCATCACTCTTCACTCTAGCCTATATACCTACATGCAGAACATGCTGTACTCTCACTTTGCAATGAATGCTGGTTTCTCATCCTGAAATTCCAGTAAACTTACTCATCTTTCAAAAGCCAAGTCAGATTCCATCTTCTGCTTTCCCCCATTCTCTAGTCAGTAGCTCCCGCTGTTCATATACTCAGTATAGCTTTCATCACACTGTTTTGTAATTACATATGTCTCCACAACTAGTTTTAAGTTCCTCTAAAGCAGGGGTGGGGACCGTCTGGTCCACGGGCATATAAGGACCACGAGATCATTTGGTCTGGCCCTGCCAAGGCATTAGGGGTGAGTTAATGTCTGACCAAATAGAGCAGGCTAGTTTTTAAGTTGATAATTTTGAATGATGTTATCAATATCCAAATGGCCCTTGGCAGAAAAAAAGAGTTCCCACCCCTGCAAGGAGCCCTGTTTTATCTGCAAATTTTCCTAGCTGAAGACAGCGACGACCTGGTAAATTAGTGATGTTAACATGAACTTAATTCTGAAGTTTTTGGGGAAAAGAAGAACCAAACTAGAGGATATCTATGCATTCCTTTAACCTTTAGAGAGGTACAGAACATGAAAGGAATCAGGGAATGAAACTTAAGAGGCATGACTTGTGTTTTAGGGAAATTCAGGCATGCTAATTAGGTTATTTAGCAGGTTACCAAGGACCCAATTATATTTTGGTGCCAGACATGGAACACTGGCATCCTGGTGTGATATAAAAACTGGATGACTTATCAACTAATATTTGGAAGGGATATATGTTTTGTTAGAACATTATTTTTAAAACTTTTCTGACAAAATGAAGTAAAATGTAGGAAGTAGAAGACAATATACACTCCTGGGATAAAATTTTAAACCAGTTAAATATTAATCTCTTACTGCAAAACAACAGATTTATTGGCAATAATGCATTTTTCAGTATGGTCCAAGAACTCTTCTAGGAGTGAATCCCAAGATCTGAATATGCTCTGAAGTGACTGCACAGGGAAAATGGGCCTGACAGTACTTTTTATGTGAAGTACAAATAAGGTAAGATGGTTTGATATAGCTAGATGCCTAACTGGAAAATGAGGTGCTGCCAGAATAAGTCGTGGTGAAGCATGGACTACCTAATAAGAATATCAATTTCTCTGTCCCTCTCTGCATATTTTCTCTACTTGTTTCCAAGAAACCTTGCATTTAAAGGATACTTCCTCTTCTCAGTATTTGTTTGATATAATTTTACTTTGGTTCTATAACTCTCCCAGACTATTGTCCTCTCTTCTCCACAATTTCTGTATGGCATAATAGTAATAGTTTATACCTATAATTCATTATGCCTTTGTATATCTATACCCTGTGCCTAAAAGTTGTTGCCAGGCATTCTTCTCATCCTCAAGCTTCTAATTAAATCATTTTTTTGATGCTTCAGACTATTTAGAAACCTCCATCACATTTCACTCACAGCACACTATATTTTCTCTATGAGACTGACTGCATTACAAAATTTAGTTACAAAGTATATTTTTTTAATTGTCTTAACTCCATGGTAGATTTTTAAGTTTCTGCTTTGACAAGTTGGACCGTTTCCAACTTACAAGGCTAAATCCTCAGCACTTAGAATGGTGCCTGGCTTATAACAGGTGCTCAGTAAACAGTTGTTGAATAAACATTTTATGAGGTAAGTGCCATAAGAATCTGTTTTAGAGATGAGGATGCTGAAGTGTGGAAAAATTAACTTGCTCAACATTTTCCCATTAAACAGTGGGAGAGAGATACTAAAATATGCACCTACTATGATGTATCTACCACACAGCCCTGAGAGCTTTAATTTTTTATGATTTGCTCCTCCCACAAGCTACCTATCTAGCTGATTAAAAACAGTGGTAAGAGAAGTTGTAAAGCAAGTGGTGTGACAAAAATATATCTTAGGACCTCTGGAATGAGGAAAATCCTGGGGTCCAAAGGACTTGAAGGAACTTTAGTGTCAGTTAAATGGCATGCCAAGGGTATTAGAAAAAGGAGAATGAAAATATTTGTAAAGGGCTCCAGTCTTACAGGAAAAGTGGGGGATCAATTCTGAACCTGCTACTCGATGCAGCATTGTTTCTGCAGGAAATGGTTCGTGTCACTCACGAAGAACCACGCTTTTGGCAGTATAATGGAGAGAGGATAAAAAGTGTCTGTTATAAGGGCACTGGATTTGGATCCTAGCTATGTTACTAGCTATGGGAACCTCTGGAAGTTTCTTAACCTCACTGTGCCTCAGTTTTCTCATCCATAGAAAGGACAATAAGTACTTTCATCAAAGTTGATGGGAGGATTAAAATAAAGTGCATAGATCAGTAGCTGGGCCAAAGTAAACACTTGCTATTTTATTCTACAAATGACAGATAAAAGCTTGATAACCTAGTTTTAAAAACACAGGACATGAAAAAGTGAAAGTGAAGAAACAGCTTTAGTATTTGGAAGAAATGGACATTTAGGAAGCCATCTATTGACAAACAGTAAATATAAATATGATCATGTATGAGTAACAAAACGGATTTTGGCATTGGAAAACTACACCAACTAAATACCATGTACCTTTTTTCATATAGTCTGGTTTTACTCTATTAAGTTTCCTGGAACCAGTGGAGTAGTATAAAGCCTGTAAAAGTTAAGTTAGTAAAAAAGAAATCGGGGGAATCTTCAAAATTGTCAAATGGCAGACACTCCCAAATTCCACCACTTACTACAGAATCCTAGTTATATCTTGAGAATGCATGGCCTTTTTCACTTCTACTGTAGAGATAATACGTACAAAGTATGCCTCGAATATTTTATCTATTTTAGCAAAAATACTAACCTCCCTTTGGAAGGTAAGAGGGTAGGACATACATAAATTCTTCAAATATGCTTATTGTAGCCAGGTTTTGATATTAAATTGCTCTAATGTTAGTTGGCCAATCAGATTTATTTGTATTTAACTATCGATACAAAGCAAGCCATATATACTAGTATAATACACACACACATATACATATATATACACACACCTGTGTTTATTTCATGGCTTACTGATGAAGTCCTAGAAAACTGGTTAGAATCCTGATTCTGCTATTTACTATCTAAGTGTCCATGGACTAGTTATTTAAAGCCTCTAAACCTGTTTCTGTAGCTCTAAAATGAGAATAATAACAGCACCTACCTCACAGGATTAAGGAGTGAATAAGAAAATGCACATAAAGCTTTGGGTACTGTGCAATGGTGTAAACACTCAGATGTTAGTTCAAATCAATGAATGCTTTAGCACACTTAAATGACATTACCATTATATTAAAATGATGCATTATTTCATGTAATGGCTTTATTTAGATTATATTTTACTGGTATTAAGTTATCTCTTAGAACTTTACTGTGGTTAATTTGCAAAGTTAAAAATACAGAGTAAAATCATACGAGTTCAGCTATTTGGAACTGCTATGTATTCAGTACAATAACAAAATTAACAAATTAACCATTATAGAATTCTAAATTAAGATATTTTTACCCAAATAAACTAATGCTCTCTTTTAAAAATTTCCATACTAATAGAAGTACTAAGCTTAGATAGACAAAATCCTACCTCTAAATCTTCTTCTTCATCAATCTTTTGTATATTTTGGTAGGCAGCAGTGTAGACCTCCAAAGCTTTGCCATGAAACAGCATTTCAATAGTGATAAATTCTGAAAATATAGTCTAAAAAAACACAAAGATTTGAATTTAAACAATCATAAAAATTGTATTGTGAATGTACTGAAGTTATTCCTTACTATATAGTCTTGTCATTTTATGGAATACAGAGGTACTTTTTTTTTTTTTTTTTTTTTTTTACTACAGGGCAAATAAAAATAGTTGTAAGACCTTTTGCAGCAAAACCTTCAATTTATGCAAAATATTTCCTACCTTACCATTTACTTACCTCTTATTTTTTTAGTCAGTTCTACTTATGCCTTGTAATTGACACTTGTAATAAAAAATATTGGGTTAAATGTATGCATTATGTACTGTTGCCACATGCCTATAAGTATTAGGTAAAGCAGCTCAGTTCTGAAGCTGGTATTTTATCAACTACAACTGATGTTTAAACAATAGAATGTTTTTTTCGACAGGAATTATATCCCACCATATTTTTTATTATATGTTACTTACATTCTCTAACAACAAAGGAATTACGTGGTAATAATATTTCTACTACTGATAATAGCATCATACATTTGCATAAAGCTTTTTAGCTTACAAATATATGACTTGCCCAGTGTTGCTCAACTGGAATGTTAAGGCTTGAATCTGAGTCTTCAGAAGTTATAGCTCTTGCTCATTGTACTATGTTGTTCTTGCTGGAAACAATATTTCCTTTACAAATAAACTGTGTAGGTAATCTCTATGAACATGTTGACAACTTATGACAAGGAAGATTATGAGCAAAGAGAATGAAGATGTACATGTTGATCTAAACAGAGATGAGATAATCCATAGGCAAGGAAAACTACAAACATTGTTAAATTAAGGAAGATTCATATAATTGGAAAACAACTCATGTTAATGGATTAAAATGGTAGTATTCCCCCAAATGATCTACAGATTTGATGCAATCCCTATCAGATCCCAGCTGACTTCCTATAGAAACTGACAAACTGATTCTAAAATTCATACTGAATTACAACAGGTCCAGAGTAGGCAAAACAATCTTTAAAAATACCAAAGCAGGCCCTAACTGATTTGGCTCAGTGGATAGAGTGTCGGCCTGCGGACTGAAGGGTCCCAGGTTTGATTCTGGTCAAGGGCATATACCTTGGTTGTGGGCACATCCCCAGTTGGGGGTGTGCAGGAGGCAGCTGATAGATGTTTCATCGATGTTTCTAACTCTCTATCCCTCTCCCTTCCTCTCTGTAAAAAGTCAATAAAATACATTAAAAAAAAAATACCAAAGAGGAAGAATACACACACTCTGATTTTAAAACTTAATACAAATATTGCTAATTAATCAAGATAGTATGGTACTGGCATAAGGATAGACCTATAGATCAAAGAAAGAACAAGAGTCCAGTAACAAAACTATATCAACTGATTTAAATATCTAAAAGATCAACAAGGGTGCCCAAACTATTCACTGGAGGAAGAATAGTCTCTTCAACAAATGGTATCGGGACAACTGGATAGTTACATACAAGAAAATGAAGTTTTAATCTTTAGCTCATGCCACATACAAAAATTTACTCAAATGGATCAAAGATATGAAATAAAAACTAAAATCTGTTAGAAAAAAAAAACAGGGATAAATCTTCATGATCTCAGATCTGGCAATGGATTCTTAGATACGACACTAAAAGCATGAGCAACAAAAGAAAAACATACATTGGACTGTCAAAAGTATATAAAAGTGTAAAAACGCCCCGAGAAGTCTGTTCTGAGTTAACTTTTGCTGGCAGAATTCTGTTTAGAGATACTACTCTCTTAACTCACATTAAGTTAAAGCATTAGCATATAAATTTTATTGCAATGATGTATAATAAAGCAGACTAATTAAAAATAAATTATGCTTCAAGGACCACCATTAAGATAGTGAAAAGAAGCCACAAGACAGGAGAAAATAATGCAAATCATACATCTGATACAGGACTTGTATCAGATTATACAAAGTACTCTTACAACTCAATACTAGAGGCCTGGCGCATGAAATTCGTTCATGGGTATGGTCCCTAGGCCTGGCCTGTGATCAGGGCCATCTTTCCCAGCAGCCGGCCCTGCTCCCTGCCATCCCTGGGTCCCCATTTGCCATTGGGTAATTGGAGCCTGCCGGCTGGGAGAAGGAATTGAGAGGTTGGCCCGCTGCATGCTGGGGGCAGCTCCTGCGTTGAGCGTCTGCCCCCTGGTGGTCAGTGTGCATCATAGTGACTGGTCATTCCACCGTTTGGTTGATTTGCATATTACCTTTTTATTATATAGGATAATATAAAGACAACCCAATTCAAATATGGGTGAGGAATTTGAATAGACATTTCTTCAAGGAAGATAAACTAAGTGGCTAATAAACATCATCACGGAAATGTAAATCAAAACCCCAGTGAAATACTATATCACACTCACTAGGATGACTTGTAACCATAATAGCCAAAAGGTATAAACAACCCAAGTGTCCATCACCTGAGGAGTGATAAGTAAAATGTGGCAATACCCATACAATGGAAGATGCAGCTGTAAAAAGGAATGAAGTACCGACACATGCTACAAATATGGATGAATCTTGAAAGCATTATGCTAAGTGAAGGAAACTCCTACAAAAATCATGTATTTTAGGATTCCATTCATATGAAATGTCCAGAATAGCCAAATTCAGACATGAGAGTAGAGGTGGTTGTTTAGGCCTGGGATAGGACTCTGTGTGTGTGTGTGTGTGTGTGTGTGTGTGTGTGTGTGTGCGTGGCGGGGGGGGGGGGGGGGAGGCGGAGGCGGGGGCGAGAGCAGGTTGGTAAAAGCTAAAGTGTACTAGATTTCACTTCAAAGATGATGAAATGTGAAAATGGTCTAAAATTGAGTGGTGATAGTTGCACAGATCTGAAAACATGATAAAACACTTTGTAAATGGGTAAATTGCATGGTGTATGAATTTTTAAAAAAGGGGTTTCTTCATGTCCTCCTTTTTTGAGTGTGTGGTCACCAGCTTTCCCTCTTCCAGGGGCATGATACAGCAGACAAAGAAAAATATGGAAGCCCTTTTCTTCTCTGCACCCTCCACTGTGCAGGCCCTTGCTCCGTGTCCTATTTCTTCAGGAAATCCCAGGTATTAGAAACTATAGTGGGAATACTGCACTCACTCTTGCCTAGTTTATGATTGCTGGTGCTCAGGGAATTAAAAACACCTGTAGAGGTCATGAGCCCAAAGATCAGAGACACAGATGGCCATGTGTGAAGGAAAAGTCTGCAGGCCTGAGGAACACTGGTGAGAACAAGGAATCAGATTCCCATCACTGAGGAAGCCCGTATGGGATCAGGCATACCTCCGAGTCTCCGTTCTCACTTTTTAGGTTAAAGCCAAAATATTATATCCTGCTCCTACTCTCCCCTCTCAGTAAAGACATTTGTCTCAGGGCAGCTTCCTGAGATGCTTGTCAGGCGTAGCACTACCATTACACAGCAGAACGAAGACTGAATTGAGGTTTAAAAAAGCTTTTTTGGTCCTCAGGACCAAACAGGAGACCTTAGAACCTGGCCATCAGTGAAACTGAAATTCTGAAATCTTTTGACACTGGCAGGGAATTAAAGAATTTAAAGGTGCAAATGGATTTTGTTTCACAGATTGTAGAGAAGAATGATATAATTAAGTGGAAGAAAATGCTTATTGATAAGAACATAACTTTTTGAAAGCAGGATGTTTCTTTTGTTAATAGTTGTGAAATGACAAAAATACTTGTTCCAGGAAAATCTGCAGTAAATCAAATGACTTGTATTAAAGGACATAATCTGGTCATAAAGCATCCTCAAATCTTTCTAAGATGCCTATGAAAAAGTCACGAAGACCTTCTGGACTCCATGATCCTCAAGGTTTCAAACTGACTGATGTGTTACAATAAATTAAGGCAATTCTTGTGACATCTTATCACGATGGATTCAAATTTATATGGTTGGTTATCCTTACCCTATTTATTTATTTTAAAATGTGTAGTTATTAGAAATCTTTATGCTATAAAGATTAATAGTGTATTTTTATTATAATGTGAAGCACAGACTTTTAAAATATGTAATTGGTTTATAGTTCAAATTTTGTCTATATCTGGATAAGTTACTTTATAGTTCTGCTTATTTTTTTAGATAATATGGATAATGCCACCTCATTCTCATGGGGTTGCTGTAAGGATTAAAAGATAATTTATATAAAGTGCCTGGAACAGTGCCTGATACATAAAAACATAATAAATGTTCCCTTTGATTAAATAGTATTTGTGATATAATGCTGAATATCTGGTCTCTGGTTGGATGTGTAGCCCCTTTATACATTTTTTTCCATAAGAAAGTAACATCTGATATATTTTTCAAATGTCTTTTTCACACAGACTCGGCTAAAAAAATCAGAGTAAGTTATTCTCTATAAGTCTGTTTCTGTTTCATTTTATTCTTTACATTCCACATGTAAGTGTAATCATATGATATTTGATTTTTTTTCTCTTATTTCACTTAGCATAATACCTTCTAGATCTATCCAAGTTGTCACAAATAGTAAGACTTCATTCTTTTTTATGGCTTGTATTATTGCATTGTATATATTTTCCACTTCTTCTTTATCCATTCATCTATCAATGGACACTTAAGCTGCTTCTATACCTTGGTTATTGTAAATAATGCTGCAATGAACATAGGGGTGCATATATCTTTTTGAATTAGTGTTTTGGATCTCTTCAGACAAAAACTGAGAAGTAGAATTGCTAGGTCATAAGGTAGTTTTATTTTTAATTTTTTGAGGAACCACTGGAATGTTTTCCATAGTGGCTGCACCAGTTTGCAATCCCAACAGGTGAGGACTGGGTAAAAAAGGCGGAGGTTTTAAGAAGTACAAATTGGCAGTTACAAAATAGTCATGGGGATTTAAAGTACAGCTTAGGGAATGTAGTTAATAATATTGTAATAACTATACATGGTATCTGATGGGTGTAAGACTGTTGGGGGGGGGGGGGAATCACTTTGTAAGTTATATAAATGTCTAACCACTAAGCTGTATACCCAAAACTAATATAAAATACCACTGAATGGCAACTGTAATTGAAAAATAGAAAATTCAGTAGTTTAAATTTTTCATAAATTTAAATAAAACATAAAGGTTAGAAAACAAATTTTGAACCTTAACAGTTACTTTATTACCTTTATATCCTTTATTTTCTGCTTTTCAAAATTGTCAATCGTTTCCTCCAGCTGACGAGTTGTTCGAGTAGCATCCATTGTAGCTCTCTGTAATTCGGTTTCTGCCTACAAAAGTATTGCCCAACAAAAGATATGAAAAAAAAAAAATCAAGTCAGAATCTATTAATTTGAGTCAATTTGTAAATACTACCATTGCAGTATTGGTTTTTTGGCATAACAGTATAAATGTCTGATAATATTTTTTGCTACATAAAATGATCTATATAAAAAGCACATGCAGAATAAATAAAGTTAAATCTGTGAAGTTACATGATTCATGATCTTAAATAGAAGAAAACAAAGTCACTTTCTTTCTACTAAATCATTTTCCCTCCTATATCACCTATTTCACGGTCTGTGCCACCCATAATATTATTTTTCTCATCATTTCTCTCCCCTTTATCCCTGTCTCCCCCCAAAACAAAGGGCTTGTGATTTGAGTATTTTCAAATTTCTAGTTTTCCAAATGCATGAAATATTTCTAGTTCTGTAATATCCTAATCAGGTGGAGTAAAATATATATTACATTGAGTTTCTATTTGTATATTCATATAAGCTAACAATATTACACTGTTACTATTAGTTAATGCTTATTACATGAAATATTATATATACAAATAACAAATAAGTTAGATGACAAGTCTAATGCTTTACTTCATATACTCATAATAAGTACTTATACTGTCTAGATCTGTTGTACAATCAATGGTGGCACTAGCCATATGCGGTTCTTTATACTTAAATTGATTAAAATTAAATGAAAATTTAAAATCTGGTTTCTCAGTTACTCTAGTCACATTTCAAGAGCTCAATAGCTTGTGGCTGCAATTCTGTAAAGTGCAGAACATCTCCAATCTTATCATGTGTTTCTTTTCAAAAAGCAGCTCTTTCAAGGACAACAGTTACCCAAAAATATTTAAGAGTTTTTTGTTAAACAGTAACAGATATTTTAAAAGACAGACCAATTTTCTGATTCAGTTCTTTTTAATAAAGTTTAATTTCCTATGCTAGTATTATATTTGCTCAAAAGTGTCGCATATAATCATTTAATAGTTAATCCATAAGGAAAATTTGCATCTGCCACCATTTTTGACACATAATATTGACATTTAGCCCTTGCTTTCTTTTTCAAGAAAATGTATAAATTGAAATAAGTAAAATGGTTTACTCTAAGGATCCATCTCGATACACCACTTTATTACCCACCTGTGACTGAAATTTGTCATAAAGGAAAAAATACATTTCAAAGAGAACAGTTATTTTTTCTCAATAAATTAAAATCATATACTAGTACTCTTAAAGAATTATATATTCTTACAATTATACATGAATTATAACTACATATTGATTATATACTCTTACAATTAGGTTAATTAAACAATTTCAAGATACTAAGCATTTAAAAATATATTCATTTATACCTGTGTGTGTGTGTGCACTTGCCATAGGGTGTAAAGTTTTTTAAAACCACACAAACTTTTAACTTTAATCATAACTAGTAACCAAAAACAATTCTGGGCTCGGAATTTTAAAAATGTAACTTCATCACAGAAAATTCAAAAGTAAAATAGAGCTCCCCAGAAGATTCATCAGAATGAAAAAATTTCTTATAGTTATTTGATGCATGTTAAACTTTTACTAATGAGAGTTTCAAGCGGACTAATTTCTTAGTATTTGCGATTCAGGCAATTCTTTACTTGTAAGTCCTTTCTTTTGATTCACGTCTTTCCCCTTCCCACTTACTGATAGTTTTATTTTAGATTTTGGAAGGGTATATAGATTTGGCTAAAGGAGGAACTAATGGGGAAGCAGAAGCTATTGTGACATCAGTATCTTAATCTACCACCCCCAGCAACGACTCTTCATTTCTTAAAGTCTCAAAGCCTTTTATTCCAGCCTAACATCTTGCCCAAAGTTACACAGCTATTTTTAACAAAGAGAATATAGATTTGTTTCTTCTTTTTGTGGAAAATTCTTCAAAATCCTATACTGATTTGAGTAGGAAATGGTTTTGATTAAAATACGATACGACTTTATGAATACCAATGTATCTCATGAGTGCAAAACCGCTTATAAAGGGGTGAGTCAGATTGGTGTTTTTAAATTGTGATCCAGGCAGCTTGTTCAGAAGCCACCTGCTCTTAAGGAGTGAGGAGGCAGAGCCCTAGGATTCTTCTTTACCTTACCCTCTTGTACCAGAGCTACGCCATTTTATTTTACACTACGGGCCTGGTGCATGAGCACTGGTGGGGTCCCTTGGCATGCCCTGTGGGGATCCAGGGAGGGGCCACTACTGCCTTGAGCATCTGCCCCCTGGTGGTCAGTGCGCATCATAGCAACCGGTCAAACGGTCATTAGGTTGCTTAGGCTTTTATATATATAGGTATTGAACTTTAATGTGCTTCTTTTGAATGGTCTGATATATTTTAAGGGCCTATCCTGATTAATATTCTATGATGCTATGGTTGAATATATTTACATATATATTTATATCAAACACATTTATATGTAGATTGTTCCTTGTTTTCTTGTCTGAGGTTGTCAAAATCCATTGGATTCACAGATCTTTCCCAGTGAGCATAGCAATTCACCTATAGCAATAACCTATCCAGTTGTTGCATTTTTCTCCCCATGTGAATCTGCAGACCTGTTTTATCTATGGTACAAGATTACTTCCTCCACAGCAGTGTTTAAAGAATAGCATCTAAGTCAGTAACATCTGTGTTTTAGGAATAGATTCCTTTCTCGTGTTGAGTGTCAATACTAATGCCTCTCACTCAATCTTGCCAACCACTCAGGATTTCAGACGTGACATTTTTTTTTTTTTGCCTTTATGTACTCTTCTACAAACAAAACAAAATTTTGACCTCTGACTTAATTCTTAAAAACTAATGACATTCCCTGGCCTCTGCCTTAGTCCCTGTTTGTCAGTCATACATTTTCTAGCATTCTTTGTCTGACTTACTTAAAACCCAACCTCTATTATCTCTGGTTTGTAGATCTTAAGCCTCAAGTACTGTCTAGATGTTCCTGTCCTAGCCTCCAATGGGTAGTCCCAGCCCTGTGGCTGCCCATGTTTGTTTATTACAAGGTTGGGCATATGTACCTTTGGTCCAAAGGAAGGAGGACCAGGCAATTGGCGTAGCCCCAAATCACTGCTCAAGGGATCCCCCTCAGGAATGGAGGTGTTCTGGAACCTCAAGTGACCCCAAAGAGCCACTCCTCAGGTGGTTTCTGGCTGAGCTGGGCAGTAAAAACCTTAAGGAAGTAGGAAGGAGACATAAGAAATGGGAAAAAGAGGCAGTGGGATAAATTAGTACTTTCTATACAATTGCACCTATCCCAGATGCTGGCAATTTTCTATTCTTTTGTTTAGTCATGAACAAGGCACAATCCAGTTTAAGTAACAGTCATTCTAACAGAAGAACTTTGTTACAGTAGACACTCCTATCTAGATCACTTTGTGCCCAGCTGTGGACATCAATTATACTCTGAATTGCCTCAGGGTTTTGACTGGCAGTCATTAACTGTGGTTTCATATAGTGTTTTTGTTTTGTTTTTTTAAGATAAAGGGAATTATTTTGGCAAAAAAAAAAGATTTTTTCCTTTCCTTTTTTAAAAATAGGGCAGATAGCATTGCTAAATTATAATTAATCATAGATCTTTAATTTTATAATTAATAGTCATTATCATTTGAAAAAATCTCAGAATCTTGTACTCTTTATAAACATTTACATGTATGTTGTTTTATTTTTGGAATATCTATTGTGAAAAACAATATAAGGGGACTGAATTAGTAGTGTTTTCTCTTTAAAATTATCTAATTTTTATTGTGGAAATTCATGAATGCGTATTTCTTTTCGACCATTATAGTCAAACCAGAGGCCCAGTGCACGAAATTCGTGCAAGAGTAGGCTTTCGCAGCCCTGGTGGCTGCCTCGGCCCCCGCAACTGCGGCTTCATCCGGAAGGTCATCCAGATGGTCGTTCTGCTGTTTGGTCGATTTGCATATTATGCTTTTATTATAGATTCTCTGCACATTTGAAAGTAGAAATGCATAATTTCCATATATATTTACTTTTGTACTGCATACCTTATAAAGTGTTTTTTTAAAGATCAAAATTCAAAGGATACAATAACATGTCGGTCAGATGGGTTTCGCTGGCGTGTTCTTTCTAACTGAGTTAACTGTTTGGCTTCTCGATTCCTTGCTGTTAATGTTGCTTTGAGGTCATCCTGCAAATAGGCATTTTTTTGTTAATAATAATCTGTGATTTTAGAAATAAAATACACACACTCTGATTTAAGAATGGGAGAATGGTCTTGTTTGATCCAGGCATCATTACCACAGGAATTACTGCTGCAATATTAGTGTGTACGTCTGTATGTGACAATGCACACATATGTATTTCTTTAATATCCTCTCAAAAATGACAATGACCAGATAATTTCAATGCAAAATTATAACCATGTAAACACAGATACATATACATATACAGTATATATACATATGTATATATATATTTACACATATATAATTTTGATAGTGGTTATATATACATATTTGTCAAAATTCAATGAAGACTTAAAACGGGAGAATTTTATTACATGTAAATTATACCTCAATAAAAGTTTATTTAAAAATTAGAACTCTGAGGATGTAATGTACAGCATGGTGACTATAGTTAATAGCACTGTATTGCATATTTGAAAGTTGCTAAGGGAATAGATCTTAAAACCCTATTCACACACACAAAAATTGTAATTATGGTGACAGATGTTAACTAGACTTACTTAATCTCTGTGGAGATTATTTCACAATATATACAATTATCAAATCATTATGTTGTGTACGTGAAACTAATGTTATGTCAACTATACTTCAATTAAAAAATAGAATTTTGCTATACCCATTTTTAGTCTACATTTTATTACCTGCTCTAAAACAAAAGTATAAACTCATATGTATTTAGTAAAATAATTTCTGTTCATATTGTCTTCATGACTATAAATATTAAAAGTGTCCATAATAAACAAAATATTGCTTTATGTTGCTACAGTGGTATACTTAGTAAGCTCACTAAAAACATCTTTTTATTCTCAAAGTTGTAGGAAATAGCTCTTCAGGGTATATAAAAATGAAACACTACACTGTACTTTTTATCAAAAGAACAAATTATTGGAAATCTTATACTTTTTGCTAGGATACCTAATAATAGTAGAAAAATAATGAATTTACTTACTCGTTTCAATTTTACGATGGTTCCATAAGCTTTCAATGGTTCAACTACTTTGGCTTCAAGTCTTTCAACCTATTAAAATTATAAAATAGAACTGAAAAGAAACATAGATCAAAATTTCAATTCTGAAATAAAAGCTGTGCTGTTTAACCTAAAAATAATTACTACACAAATTGAAAACATTTTCAAATTAAAATGTCACAGTTCAACTTATCTTCAGTAATCACCAGAACTGATAAGACTCAGAATCTAACCATAAACACATTAAAAAACTGCTAAGCTGTACAGTAACCATGAAAGCAGAAAATCACCTGGTGTACTTATATGGCAAGGAAATCCCTCAGGTTTCCAAGGAGCTCATTCTTGCCATACCATCTCTGCATGACTTTCGTACCTTACAGTAAGTAGCTTTTGGGTAAGTTTTAAGGCATCTCAAACGTTTTTAAAAAATACAATTTTAGTGATTTCAGAGAGGAAGGGAGAGGCAGAGAAAGATAGAAACATCAATGATGAGAGAGAATCACTGACTGCTACCTCCTACATACCCACCACTGGGGACTGAGCATGTGCCCTGACTCGGAATTGAACTGTGACCTCCTGGTTCATAGGTCAAAGCTCAACCACTGAGCCACACCAGCGGCAAGACATCTCAAATTTTAATACAGTTGCCAGTTTGAGTGTGTTTAGCACAGTGTTGGGTACTTTAAATATATATTCTCCAAAATGTAATAGCCCAATCTTCCAGATAAGAAAAGCAAAGCAAAACTGAAAGATACAGCATATTGGAAACATTTAAAGCAACACAAACCTCAAAATCAAGAAAGCTTAGAGACCACTGTATTAGCTGCGATTTTTTTATGGAAAGCCATAAATCATCAACGCTTAGGGAATAAGATAAATGGTCTCAGGTGTTCCTGAGCTGTCAAGTGTACGGTTGATCTCTTTTATTTAGAAGTAAACACTTCTGAAACATTATAGTATTTATCACATATTGGGCAATTCTTTTTCCAATAGATTTTTAAAGAAATGGATTTTTTTTTTTTTTAAAGCAAGTATATATAGCATAAGAAAAATAGCTTCTGGACATTAAAATTTTCTTTTTCAGGATAGGTGATACAAGCTGACATGTATTTAACTGTTTAAGAGCAACTGTTACTTTTGTAGCAGGAAAAGGGCTTTTATTGCTAATACATGTTTAGATAGATAATCAGTGAGTACATTTCATATTGATTTTTCTTCAGCTTTTATAAATAAAATGTATCTGAATGTTTCATTTGAAAAGATTTTAGGAAAACAAAGAAAATCAAGTTCTCATTGAGCATTGCAATGTTAGGAATCCTAAAGTCAAAACCATGAGTATGCAGGATATAGTTTAGTTTATACCATTTTGAATAATCCATACACTGATGACTCAGTGGAAGGGTTAGCCAAGGCTTTTTTCTGTTCTCCTTTTTGTCGCCTACCTTTTGTTCATTAGCACCTCCACCATTTGGTAAGCACGGGAAATAAAAAGGAGAACACATGTGAATCAATTCACTTTGCTATTTGATAAATAGCATAAAGGTTTTCTAGAAAGGGACATGGAAATGACTGGTTAACAAGGGATTTGGGGGTTATCTGTCAGTAGAAATTATTTCTGAAATAGTAAGCCACCAGTTATGTGTAACTGTGAGAGTTGCTTGTTTATTACAAAAGGAGTGTATGACAAAACTCAAGTTTTCCAGAAAAGTACACCCAAACATAACTACTCAAATTTCTGTATGAATAGCAATTATAGGTTCAAAAATCATTATACTCATTTTTTTTTTTTTTTGATAATTGAAATTTCTGTTCTAGGCTTAAGAAAAAAAAAGATCAAAAGAACTAAAGAGAAAAGGGCCAGAGAAGCAATGGACAACTTCTGACAAGTTAACCTGTCTTGAAACCTAAATAAATATAAGTGAAAGTGCTTGTGCGGTATTAAAGGGAAAAAATGGGCTTTTGGAAGGAAAACCATTTCACCACCACAGTGTCTCACCACTGGCTTGCGTTCACGATATAAGTCAGTGCCCCTCCCTCCCCGTCAGTGACACATTGGTCAACTTCCCAGAGCAAAGAAACGGCCAGGATCTCTGGTCCGTTTGTTACTGACTGACATGAGCATCCCCAGCATCTTCCATCGCCAGACACACTTCACACTTACCTGACCACAAGACACAAGCCATGCACCTCATCTTTCTTCCCCAAGACCCCCTCCTTGGCCAAGAGTTGAAAAGGAAATGGGGAAAGTCAAGATTTCGAGGCACCCTAAAGTTTAGTTTGAAAATGGTGAAATTAACAGGAAGCTTCCCTTTAATAAGACTCACACAGCGTCACCGACGTGACAAGTCAGGTTTATCATGAAGCGCGTGTGTTCCCCACGGCGGATGACCAGGGGGTCCCCCTGGTGCCTCCATCCGCCTGCTCCGGGGCTCCTGCCTAACAAGGGCGCCGTGCCCCCGCCCCATACCTCTGCTTGTCGGTAGTCCTGAAGTTTGGCAAACTCGTCGGCAAAGTTTTTCAGGCCCTGCTTTAAATTTGGGGTCTCTGTGGCGGCGTACACGTTCACTTCATTCACCAGGAGGTCCGCTTTGTCTCGCAGCCTGGCCGTTTTCCGCACGTAAGCAGCAAAAATCTGGCACAGCTCCCCAAAATGCTTCTCCACGTTGGTGACCGCATTTTGCAGCTGTCTGGTTTGAGCATCCCTAGAGAGAAAGGGGACACAAAAAAAGCACATCCATCTCAATAGGGGCAAGATGGCTTCGTCTCCACGTTAATTTAATAGGCAAACACTCCCGGGGTTATTCTGCAGCTTCTCCGAGGCGGATCCCCCTCCTCTAGGTCCCCCCCACGTCCCCCCGTCCCCCTCCGGGCCCGGCCTCCAAATCCCGCCGGCGAGGGCGCACGGAGAGGCCGGGCTCCCGGGGCCGCAGCGCAGCGGGTGGCGGCTGTGAGGGCAGCTCAGCCCCGACGACCCGGCTGCCCACCGGGGCTCCCCCCCCCCCCCCCGCCCCCGCAATCGGGGAGGTAGGCCCCACGGCGCCGCGTGCAGGACCCCGCCGCCGGCCGAGGCTCGAATTCGGCGCGGAGGCCCCACGGAGAGAGGATCCGTTTCCCGCACCGAGCCTCGGCGGGCGGGACCCCCCGGGGCCGCTGGGGCTCGGGCGGTTACCGGTGTTCCAAGCTGCGCCTCAGCATCTCGCCTCGCACACCACCGAGACCCTGGACCGGGGCCCAACGACCGGATCCGACCGGGCCGGGGCATGCGCGGGGCGCGAGCTGCGGCTGCGGGAGCCCGAGAGCCCGCCCCGCGCGCCGCGCGCGTCCCGCCCGCGTTTCCACGGCAACGCGGCGCGCGTCCCGGAAGCCCGTGCCGGGGTCGGCGGGAGCCCGGAGTGAGGTTCCCGAAGGGCGGCGGCGCGTCTCGGGCGGCGAGGGCCAGAGCGGGAGCAGAGGAGGAGAATCCCAGGCCCACCCACCGGAACCGCGGA
The DNA here is from genome assembly GCF_951640355.1 of Cnephaeus nilssonii. NCBI lineage: Eukaryota > Metazoa > Chordata > Mammalia > Chiroptera > Vespertilionidae > Cnephaeus > Cnephaeus nilssonii. The sequence continues at coordinate 8,732,841 of NC_137089.1, read as the reverse complement.
GCCGAGGGCCTGGGGGGTCCCGTCTCCTTAGGCGGCATGTAGCCTTCAGACATTTGCTCAACTTGTCCCATTCTCACTCTGAAAATGTGAGCCTCTGCCATTGGAGGGAGCAGTGCTTACCACCTCATCTTCAACTTTTCACTTGTAAGTATTTATTGAGTTCCTATTTTGTGGGAAAAAATTGTGTTGGACATTGGGAATACTTCAAAGATCCTAAGAACCCCCAGCTCCCCCCACCCCCCGCGGGCGCTCCCCGCCAGGAGACAGATATTTAAACCCGAACAGTACTTGGAGGTAAATAACGAACAGGAGACTTTTCTTTACCTTTAAACACCCGTGTCCTTTTGGCCCTCTCGGCCTCATCTGTGCTGCTCTTACAAGCAACACCTTTTCACCCTTTATCTCTCTCAAGAAACCTCCCCTGACGACTTGCGATTTGAAACTTGTATTTTTGGGTACCATGTACTGATAAAAGTTTGTTTTGGACACATGTATGTCCTGAGTCCTTGGTGACCTCTCTTCTAGAACTCTTATTCTCTCACGTTACAATAAATACCTGTTCCCTCCCCTTCTACTCCTTCATCCAGTTACCTATCGAATGAATGAATGTCTGGTGTATTCCACATACCATGCCTGGCCCTGAGCATGGAGTAGTAGTCGAACATTAAAAGAGTCTTTGCTTTTATAGAACTCACAATCTCCTGCAGGAATAGGCACTTACCAAACAAATATATAACATTGCAAATGAGGTATGTGCGACTGTATCAACTTTTGCGGCTTCACAGACCAACACAAAGCCTTGTGGCATGCAACAATCCTTGAGCTAACTCAGGATTCTATCCGTCTGCTCAGCTGGGCCGTTTTAGTCAGCTGGTGGGTCTGCTGGTGGCTGGATGAGCTAGGATGGCCTCACAGAGGCAACAGAGGCTACACATTAATGGGCACTTTTGCAACATAACACAGGTAACTAGGAAAAAGTACACAACACCAAGAGAGCATGTACTTAATACAAAAGTTTGCTTTGAACTGTGTTGTGGGGAAAAGGACTTCATTGAGAAAGTGACATTTGAGCTGAGATCCAAAGATTGGGAGGGGGCTGACTAGTTGAAGAAAGAGGGAAAAACAGTTCAAAGAGTGGGACAGTGTAGGCAAATTGCCCTTCCCCAACCCCATTCTTTACACGTATCAGAAAATGGTACTACTGATTATTCCAGTCAAAAAACTAGTAGTCTTTTTTTTCTTTTCCCCAGGCACACTGGCAATGCCTGTTAGTTGCTCTTCCGAAACATATATTCTGAGTCATTCCTTCTTCTCTTCTTCTCCATCACTGTAATCCAAGCGACCACCATCGTTCTCCTTTATTACAAACCTTTTTACGGGCCTCTCCATGTCCACAGTTACACACTGCAATGCAGAATAAAAAAGTGTAGATCAGATCATGCCAACCTTTCAAAGCCGCTGCTGACTGACCTGAATGTTTGTGTCTCCCCCAAGTTCATGTTAGAATCCTAACGCCTAAGATAATGAATGGTGTTAGGAGGTGGGCCTTTGGGAAGTACTTAAATCATTGAGAGGGGAGCCCTCTGTACTGTGCCAAGAAAAACAATAGAAAAGGTGGAAAAATTCATCCATCAACCAGGTCATCATGTTGTGTGCAGAGTAACTGGCTTGAAGGTTTTTTTTTTCTTTCTCTCCCTCAACTCACTATAACAACTACCTCGCCTAGGGGCAACTTGGCTGAGTCGTGTAAGTTGCCAGCTGGCAGTGTAACTAACACCACAAGGTCTCAGAGTGGGAAGACTGGTCATGGTGACTGTTGACACCCGGTGCTGGACTAACATTCTCTTATTCAGTAAGCTCTGGCCTTCTTGTATATGATGCCAGCGTGCTTGCCCGCTGGGTGCGTTGCCCGGCCTTCGAAGGGGTGGCACACCCAGGCAGGGATAGTCTGTTTGGACAGCATTCTGTGGCTGGCTTGCCTTCGCTGGACATCAGGGTGGTGGCTGCAATGGGAGTTAAGAGGCACTTCGTTCAGGTTCCCCTTCTTAATACCAGGAGAGACTGATCAACGTGAGATTTCAGAGACATCAAAAGGCTTTCTTGAGTAGACTAGAGGCCCGGTGCATGAAAATTCATGCACTGGAGGGGGGTCTCTCAGCCCGGCCTGCCCCCTATCACAGTCCGGGAGCCCTCAGGGGCGGGAGGCGACCCGGCGATCAGGGGAAGGCGACGCCCCCATCACACCTCTGCTGCTGCCACTGCCGGCAGTGCAAGCCTCGGCTGGCTCTGGTTACCTGAGCCTCAGGCTGGCCCTGGGCGGCTGGGGGTGCTGAGGGCGGGTCCGGCTGCCTCGTGTGCCTGCCACCCCCCCCCCCCCCCCCCCAGCTAGGCTGAAAGGACTGTGGGACTCAGGCAGCAGGTACAAGGAGCGGCTGGATCCGCTCTCATCATGTGCCTGCCACCCCCCGGCAGGGCTGAAAGGACTGGGGAACTCCCGGGAGGCTGAGGGGACTGGGCGCCGCCACCTTGTGGCTATGAGTGCCGCCATCTTTGTGATGGTGTGATGGTCAATTTGCATATTCCCTCTTTTTTTAGATAGGATTATGCTGAGGCAACCAGGGAATTTAAATATTTAAATCAAATAAAACAAATTTGTAATGATCTCCAAGCATAACAATAGGGCCATCTCAGCCAAGAATGGATTAATGTTAAACCCTCCTCATTCAGGTTGTTCCTGAGAGGCCACCAGCTGGTTCTAGTCTGGCCCCAGGCTGAGGACTTTTCTTATTCGCTGTCCCAGTTCTTGCCAGCCTACCTCTGGTTGGTCCTCCCTGATGGCTGTTCTGATACACTGATCCATAAAACATTTTTAAAAATTGAATAAAGCGCTTTTATAATACGTTGGACCTCCACACAGAATAGAGCCATAGTTATTTCCTTTCCATGTTCTGCATGACTTCCTCTTCCTCTCGTTTCTTTGTATTTCCTGGTTCCTTCCTTGATCTGTTCTTGGATTATCTACCTGTAACCACCTGGTTTATCTGCTAGCCGGTTCCCTGCCTTTCCTTGGTACCTTCCCTCTCAGCTTGTAGTTTTGCCTTATTCAAACCCAACCCAACCCAACTAAACCCAACCCCAAAACTGGTAACACCCATACTCACAAACATGGCCCTTGTATGCCTGAGAGCTTCACAGCCAATAATTATAATACATTTCCTTTTCCCACCATCAGCACCCTATGCTCCTTACTCCCTCAGATACAGTGTCCTCTTTGGTGGTTCTATTTCAAAATGTTCCTGTACTGGAACATGCTCTGTGCTGCCCAGAGAGCACTCTCCCCCCCGCCCCCCCCCCAGAGCTCAGTCACCTCTGCTGCTGAGGTGTACACTCTCTCGTTTTCAATCCTCAGCTTTTGTTCTGAATTCCATTACTATGCTGACATGCTTTGTTTTTGTGATTGCTTGTTCCTTGATCGCAAATTGTGCCGTCGTCATTTTGTACACCATGCCCCTTGATTAACATCTGTCACAGAGTAAGCCTACAAAAGGTTGAAGAATGCATGTGCTGTTCTTGAAATTTTTTGCAACTTTAACCGTCCAGGATTATATACATGTTGATAAAATAATGGCAGCCAATTCATGGAATAGCAACTATGTTAGTGTGCCTACTGTGTGCTAGCCTCTGCCCTGGTGCTTGGCATGCAGCAGAGAGCAAACACAGATCCCTGTGCCCTTGGAGTTTACTTAGTGATGCGATGCAGGCAAAGAATACTGGACGGCGCAAATCATCCAATTCTGTAGTATGTTAGAAGGCAATAACTGCTGCAACGAAGACAAAAAGTAGAGCAGGTCAGAGAGATGAGCTGTGCTGGTACCACGGTGGACAATTTCCAGTTCCTCCCTGGTGTTTTTAAGTATGGCATCGACTGATGACTAACACTTGAGCTAAACAGCTGCAGCACTTTGTAAACTCATTTAATTCTCATCCTACCCACATAAGGTAGACATTATTATTCTATTATCTTTATTTATATAACTAGAAGCCCAGTACACGAAATTCGTGCACAGCGGGGGGTTGTCCCTCAGCCCAGCCTGTACCCTCTCCAATCTGGGACTCCTGGAGGGATGTCCGACTGCCTGTTTAGGCCTGATCCTGGTGGGATCGGGCCTAAACGGGCAGTCGGATATCCCTCTCACAATCCAGGACTGCTGGCTCCCAACTGCTTGCCTGCCTGCCTTCCTGATTGCCCCTAACCGCTTCTGCCTGCCAGCCTGATCACCCCCTAACCAATCCGCTGCCAGCCTGGTTGATGCTTAACTGCTCCCCTGCCAGCCTGTTTGCCCCCAACTTCCCTCCTCTGCCAGCCTGGTCACCCCTAACTGCCCTCTCCTGCAGGGTTGATCACCTCCAACTGCCCTCCCTTGCAAGCCTGGTCCCTCTCAACTGCCCTCCCTTGCAGGCCTGGTCCCTCACAACTGCCCTCCCTTGCAGGCCGGGTGCCTCCTAACTGCCCTCTCCTGCTGGCCATCTTGTAGCGGCCATCTTGTGTCCACATGGGGGCAGGATCTTTGACTACATGGGGGCAGCTATATTGTGTGTTGCAGTGATGATCAATCTGTATATTACTCTTTTATTAGATAGGATAGAGGCCTGGTGCACGGGTGGGGGCCAGCTGGTTTTCCCTGAAGGGTGTCACAGATAAGGGTGGGGGTTCCCTTGGGGTGTGGGGCGGCCTGAGCGAGGGGCCTGTGGTGGTTTGCAGGCCGGCCACGCCCCCTGGCAACCCAAGGGGATTATTCTATTATCTTTATTTATATAACTAGAGGCCAGGTGCACAAAATTCTTGCATGGGGGGGGGGTCCCTCAGCCCGACCTGCACCCTCTCCAATCTGGGACCCCTTGGGGGATGTCCGACTGCCTCTCACAATCCGGGACTGCTGGCTCCTAACCACTCACCTGCCTGCCTGCCTGATCGCCCCTAACCCCTCTGCCTGCCTGCCTGATTGCCCCTAACCACCTCTGCCTGCCTGCCTGATCACCCCTAATTGCTCCCCTACTGGCCTGATTGCCCCTAACTGTTCCCCTGCTGGCTAACTGCCTCTGCCTCACTCCGCACCCAGGATCCAGAATTCCTTCCTCCGGCCGGTCGCAGGAACCTGGGACACGGGCTTCCCTCCCTCAGGCCGGCTGTAGGCACCCAGGACCTGGGCTGGCTTCGCCCAGGCTGGCCGCAGCATCAGGGGACCGTGTTCGGGCGGCTTTGCCCGGGTCGCAGCCGTAGGCACCTGGGACCACGGGGCTAGCGGCTTGTCCCTCTCCCGGGCCGCAGCCTGGCTGGTCCCATTCCTCTCTCGCAAGCTCATTTGTACCTGGGTGGTCCCCATTCCTCTCTCCCCAGAGTTGAGTGTCTAAGCTGTTATGGCATGATGGCATGAGGGCATGATGACGATTTGCTGATTAGCTCTTTATTATATAGGAATTAGGCAATGAAAACAGAGATTCAGGAACTTGACTAAGGTCCCACAGCTAGTACACAGCAGAGCTGGAATTTGAACCTAGGCAGTCTGATCTAAAAGTTCAGGTTTTGGTTTTTTGAAATATATTTTTATTGATTTTTTTAGAGAAAGAGGAAGGGAGAGGGAGAGGTAGAAACATCAGTCGGCTGCCTTCTGCATGCCCCCTACTGGGAATTGAACCTGCAACTTGGGCATGTACCCTGATTGGGAATCAAACCAGTGACCTCTTGGTTCATAGCTCAACACTCCACCACAGAGCCACACCAACTGGGCTAAAAGTTCATGTTTTTAATCAGTATTAATTAGTACTCTGATATATATAGAAGGCAATGCATTTCCTAACTTCTCCACTTCACTTTTTCAATATACAATAATTCTTTTAAAAACGGTAGTTTTATTGAAAGATAAGAAATCTCTGTACATCCAGGGGGCAGCAAGCTGTTGCTTTTTAAACTGTTTCATTGTAGTTAATAAGCCCTCAAATAAGAAAATGAAAGTCTTCCCTGGGCTTTTCTTTATTCTTTTAGAGTAAATTTAATGACAGTGATGCTATAAGTAACATTTTAAAATATTACTTTGAAATCATAAATTTACAGAAAGAGGATCATCATTTTGATCTGAATTGATTGAAATATCAGCATCACAAATATTTTTCTACTTTGATTTTATATTTTAAGATGCCAGAATGTGTTTATTCTTTACGAATATTTTATTTGCTGTTTTCAAAGGCAGAGAATGGAATAAAATGGGTATTTATGATTATATATTCTTAATTAGAAATGAAATTTAAAATTCATGTATATAAAGTATTTTTTAAAGTTTTAAAAAGGAAGGAAGTGGTGTGGAAAATGACCACCAACTCCAACTTAAATATTAATTTAGGTTTTCTGAGTTGTGAAATATTAATTTAGGTTTTCTGAGTACTTGTTAGAGACTGTAAATGAAGATTTGGGGTTACATTTTTTTTTAAAGTTAATTCTCATCTGAGGATATTTTTCCATTGATTTTTAGAGGGAGTGTAAGGAAGAGGGAAAGACACACAGAGAGAAAAACATCGATGTGAGAGAGAGACATCAATTGGTTTCTCCCACATGCACCCCTATCAGGGCTGGGATTGAGCCTGCAACCGAGGTAGGTGCCCTTGACTTGAATTGCATATGGGATCCTTCAGTCCGTGGGCTGACGCTCCATCCACTGAGTCAAACCAGCGAGGGCAATTTGGGGTTACTTTTAATCCTCACCCAAGGATAAGTGGGGCTGGGGCTAAGGAGGAAGAGAGATGTTCACAGCAAGGACCCCTGATGAGGGAGCCAAGACATAAATTCCAGAGGTAAGAAGGGGTGAGTATGGTCATGTCAAAGACCTACATTTGGAGGGTTAGGGACCGTGAAAAAAATATACATTTCATGATATTTGCTAAATGGTTGTCTTTTGCTAAGGGGAGAGAAAATAATTATCTGGCCTCTTCCGGGTTCCGAATCAACAGTTGGATGCCATTTCCTACCTGTCCTCTCATCTCCATTGATAGGACTTTCTATTTGACCAAGAACTTTCCACTTCCTCTTCTCAAATGACAAATATGAGGAGGGCCCCTTTCACATACACATTTGAGGAAAGTTCTGTGCTCAGGGAAATGTGATAGATTTAGTATATGTGCAAACAGAATTTACATATAATGGAAATATTATACAATATTTTTATAACTTTACATACTACATATACATAATATTTCATATGTATATTTTGGTCCTAGCTCTAGTTGGCACCATGGGTGGTGCTTTATGGACCTGCATGCTTTGTATGTACAGACCCCTCTCAGAGTTGAGCTCCTCCTTGGACCCCTCCTTCCCCCCGACACACACACACACACACACACACACACACACACACACACACACAATCCAACCCCACCTTGCCCTGCCTGCTGACATTTTTCAACTATGTTATTGCTATGGAATCTGAACTGCTACGGAATCATGTTTGTATCTCTCATCCAACTCTTAAAAGAATTTAGTTGTTATCAGTTTTAGTTCATTGTGTTCTAGGCTTTCTTTCTTTTTTTTTTTAAAATATATTTTATTGATTTTTTACAGAGAGGAAAGGAGAGGGATAGAGAGTTAGAAACATCGATCAGCTGCCTCCTGCACACCTCCCACTGGGGATGTGCCTGCAACCAAGGTACATGTCCTTGACCGGAATCGAACCTGGGACCTTTCAGTTCGCAGGCCGACGCTCTATCCACTGAGCCAAACCGGCTAGGGCTGTTCTAGGCTTTCTGGCCAGATTCCAAGCTCTCTAAGCTTGTTTATCTTTACAGGCTCTGCAGTGCTCAGCACTGATGAAGCAATGTTCCTCCTTTGCACGCGCTGTTGCCTTTGACAGTGTCCTTCCCCCAGATATCTGCACGACTAGCTCCTTTACTTCTTTAAGGTCTTAACTCAGAAACCACTTGTCAGGCCCTAGCTGGTTTGGCTCAGTGGGTAGAGTGTCGGCTTGCAGACTGAAAGGGCCCAGGTTCAATTCCAGTCAAGGACACATTCCCAGGTAACAGGAGGCAGCCAATCAATGATTCTCTCTCATCCTTGATGTTTCTCTCTCTCTCTCCCTTCCTCTCTGAAATCAATAAAAAATAGATTAAAAAAAAATCACTTGTCAATTCCTGAAATCTTTCTGCCCCACAGCATGTTGCAGTTTCCTTTCCTGCTTTATTTTTTTCTTCTCAGTGCATTTAGCATCCTATATATTTTAGTTATCTATCTGTTTCCTTTTCTGTCTGAGGGGAGACAGAAAAGGAAACAGCATTCTATATATTTTATTAATTTATCTGGTTCATTTTTGGTCTAAATTACAAGTTCCATGAGGAACTTGAGATTTTTATCTATTTTGTTCAGAACTGTAGCTCAAGTATTTAGCACATAGTAGCGGTCCAGTAACTATCTTACCTAATAATAGACAAACATGTAAATTGACCGTACATCCGCTACACCCACAGCCAATCAGAGTGAGTATGCAAATTAAAAGGCCAAAGATGGCGGCTGCCCAGCTGCTCCAGGCACGGAGTGGCCAGGCTGGTCAGGACGCCTGCTATGAGAGGGAGGGCGGGGGCGAAGGGATCTACAGGAGCGGAGTGCTGCATCGAAGACAAGACTGCAGACTCTGGAGTCTGCAGTGAAGACGAAGATGGCAGACTCTGGCCGGAGTCTGCAGCAAAGACAAAGACGGCAGTCTGCAGTGAAGATGGTAGACTCCGGCCAGAGTCTGCAGCAAAGACAAGACGGCAGACTCCGGCTGGAGTCTGCAGCGAAGCAGCGAAGACGAACTGGCCTGAATCTGCAGCAAAGACGAAGAAGGCAGACTCTGGCCTGAGTGAAGGCCTGGGTCCCGGGTGCCGGAGGAAAACCGGTGCTGGAAGCCAAGGGAAAGAAGGCCTATTGCACGAATCTCTTCATGCTATGGGCCTCTAGTTTAACAAATAAAGGAAGAAATAAATAGCAGCCTTAAATAACTATAGTAGAAATGATTCAGAGCATATAGGCATTGGATCTGAGCCCAGAACGAATTCAAGGGAAATGAATGGTTCTTTCCAACAGGTGTAAAAGGGCACTAGCTAAATTAATGCACTTTTACCGGGATCTGTTAAGTTGATGAAAAGGCAACTAATTGTTTCATTAATGTTTGCTGTACATATACATACTTTTAATAAAGAGTGGTATAAAGATTTCCAACCGATTTACCCAGACAAAAGGGAAACAGAGGTCTTTGTCTTCTGGATTGTCAGAGTAATGATTATGTTTCTAAGACATCTGTTCGGCTCATCGTATTGGTTTCCCCCTGTGGTTTATACAGTTGAGCCCATTGGTACATGTTTGTTTACATGATATGGCATATGGTGCCGGTCAGTTCTGGCCATAGAAATGTCCTGAACATTTGTGGTAGCACTGGGCCATATGATGTGAGGTTTTTGTCATTGAAAAATTAGATTGCATTTCTATTTTGGTAAACAAGTGAGCACTGAGCATATTGACAGGCATTTTGAATAAAGGTATTCAGATTTCTCACCCCACTGTACAAGAGTGAGTTGTAAGAAGATTATTTAGTGAGCTAACAGTAAATAAGTAGTTTTTTCACTCATTGAAGGAAAGCTTGGATCTGGGAAAATTTGGGGAACTTGATATTCCAGGATGAAATTTGGAAAATACTGGGACTTTTAGTAGAAATTGTAAAAAAAAAAAATAAAAAAAAAATCACTATTTATTTGAATGCAAGTATTTTCTAGAAAGCATGGCTCTTGAACCGTTTTGAAATGTTATCTTGGGTGGAGAGTATACACGCATTGTATGATTTTGCTTCTAAAACAAGAAGACTTTATCTTATAATCCTGATGTTTTATTTAGTCCACTAGAGGCCCGGTGCACGAAATTCGTGCACGGGGGGGGGGCCCTTATTGCAGCCTGCACCCTCTCCAATCCGGGACCCCTCAGGGGATGTCTGACTGCCGGTTTAGGCCTGATCGGGCCTAAACTGGCAGTCGGACATCCCTCTCACAATCCTGGACCACTGGCTCCTAATCACTCACCTGCCTGCCTGCCTGGCCCCACCCAACTGCCCCCTCTGCTGGCCTGATTGCCCCTCACTGCCTCTGCATGCCAGCCTGATTGCCCTAACTGCCCCCCGCTGCCAGCCAGGTTGCCCCCATCTGCCCCCTCTCTGCTGGCCTGGTTGCTCCTAACTCCCCCCCGCCCCCCCGCCAGCCTGGTCACTCCTTACTGCTCCCCCTGCTGGCCTGGTTACCCCCAACTGTCCCCCCCTGCTGGCCTGGTCACCCCCAACTACCCCCCTGTTGGTCTAGTTGCCCCTCACTGCCCCCCCTGCCAGCCTAATCACCCCCAACTGCCCCCCCCCCCCCCCCCCCCCCCCGCTGGCCTGGTTGCTGCATGCAGCCTGCTTGTTCAGTCATTTGGTCGTCCCTCACTACCCCCCCCGCTGGCCTGGTCACCCCTTACTGCTCCCCCTGCTGGCCTGGTCTTCCCCAACTGCACCCCCCTGCCCCCTGCCTCCTGGTCGCCCCTAACTGACCCCCCGCCAGCCTGGTTGCCTCTTACTGTCCTCCCTGCTGGCCTGGTCTCCCCAACTGCCCCCCTCTCCTGGCCTGGTCACCCCGAATTGCCCCTTCTGCCGGCCTGGTTGCCCCACGCAGCCTGTTTGTTCAGTTGTTTGGTCGTCCCTCACTAACCCCCCTGCAGGCCTGGTCGCCCCACGCAGCCTGCTTGTTCAGTCGTTTGGTCATCCCTCACTAACCCCCCTGCCAGCCTGGTTGTAGGCAGCCATCTTGTGAGGGTGTGATGGTCAGTTTGCATATCACCTCTTTATTATATAGGATTTGCTTCTGCTTTAATCAGAATTTTGGTTTTGTCAAACAAAAAGCAAATCCAGCCTTGGTATGGAGAGACTTTATTTGAAAGGATTATTGCAAGGTGGGAAAGGGACTATTGTGATGTTGTAAGGGGCTACTGCATTAGGGAGAACACTGTGGCAAGAAGATGTACACATATGTCAAGAGTTAGGCAAACAGGGCCTTTCTTTTACAAGAGAAGTGAACAAGGCTAGCAAGACCTGGGTGTGGGAAAGGGGGATGAAAGAAAGGGTGGTATAGCCCTATCAGGTTTGGCTCAGTGGATAGAGCGTCGGCCTGTGGACCAAAGGGTCCCGAGTTTGATTCCAGCCAAGGGCACATACCTTGGTTGCAGGCTCCTCTCTGGCCCGGGCGCTGGTTGAGGCCCATGCAGGAAGCAACCAGTCAATGTGTTTCTCTCACATCGATGTTTCTCTCTGTCTTTCCCTCTCTCTTTCATTCTCTCTAAAAAAATCAATGAGAAAAATATCCTCAGGTGAGGGTTAACAAAAACAACAACAAAAAGAGAAAGGATGGCTTACAGAACAGTAGATCAGAGAATGTTTTACCCTGACATCAGGCTGTTTTCTGGGAGGGATCCACAAATAGGACCTGTATGCTGTCTCAGCTGAGAAGAGACTCAAGTTCAGGGGCCTAACGGACAGAGATAAGGTTAACCAAAGTTTGGTTAACAAGCATTTTGTTCTGATCAATGGGACACGGGGTTCAGCTAATCATATGCTGGCTTTGTCATAAGTAAGCAAGATAAGCATTGATGAGTTTTACCTAAGTCATAGGAGAAGGACGGTTCTTTGTAGTAAGCCATCTTCCAGACATAAAAGGGTGAGAAAATTCCATTAACCTTCACTGTTTTCTCAGGTAAAATTCAACATTGTCAGCTTCTATACTTAGAATGAATTTGAAAAATACTCTTCTTTATAGAAGGATTACAATGAAAATAATCTTGATAGTTGCTATTTTTTTTTTAACATTGGAAATTTCCTCTCCATGGAGTTCCTGAAAAAAAAAAAAAAGAAAGAAAAGAAAAGATGAATAAATAAAACAACTCATGGAAGGAAAAGGTATCTTTGGTGCTTTATTCTGGCAGATAAGGTGCATATTAAAAGATGTGACCTTTGTGGTAACTGACTAGCAGAGGCCTTGCATGTGTAATTATAGGACAAAATAAATCTTCTTTAAAAGATTGATTCGTCAGATTTAATATTTAGAAACGTCATCATCAAGGCAAATACCCAGGTCACCTGAAGCTACCTGGTTTACAATAAAAAATAAAGATTACATCCTGACACTCTAGGAAGTTTCATTTCATAATACATGGCATTGTTACGACAGAAAGTTGCATAAAGGTAGAAGGAATTAAAAATAAAAAGCTAGGTGTTTCATTTGTTGTCTTGTGTTAGAAAAGACCATAAAATCACAACATTCAGAGTTAAATCAGTTTAGTCTTTTCAGAAATGTATTGGGTACATCAACTTCGAGATAACTGCCAGTTTTCTTTTTTCTTTTTTATTATTATTATTATTTTTAAAATTTATTTAATGATTAAGGTATCACATATTCGTCCTCGTCCCCCCATTCCCATCCCACACCCCTCCCCACACATGCCCCCACCCCCCTGCTGTGCCCAACCACCGGCTAGGCTCATATGCCTGCACACAAGTCCCTTGGTTGATCTCCCCCTTTATTTACCCCCACCCTACCCTACCCTCCCCCCGAGGCCCGACAGTCCGATCCATGCCTCCTTGTTTCTGGGTCTGTTCTTGTTCATCAGTCTATGTTGTCCACCATTTCCCCTAGATGAGTGAGACCATGTGCCACCAGAAATACACCCATAAGAACTGAAAATGAGACAAGCAATAATGGTTATGGTGACAGGCAAGTGAATCAGTGTGTAGTGAGTTTCTTTCTGGGCCAACAGTTCCCTTGAGACCCAACTTCAATGTACAACAGTTCCTTATGTGTACATGTCAGCACTGACATCTCAGCTCTGGATGGTGGACAAATGGTGGCAATGCAGGTCCGACTCTGTCTGGTTTGGTCCTGGGCAATCTGCAGTGATGCACAGCTGCTAACTGCTAGTATGGGAAGGCCACATCAGCGTCTTCCGTCTCTGGACTGCTTCTCTTCTGTTTTCATGGCTGGAGTAGTCCTTTATTTTTTCTTGTAGCTATGTATTTATATTAAATCCCGATTCTCCTCAAAATAGCTCACAGAAAATATGTGAGAGAAATGTATAATTTTTATTAAGCCTCTGAAATCCCAAAGATATGCAAAACCAATAAAACCAGGCTGGAGGCGGTGAGACTTTTGAGGGACATTTTGTAGGCGTGGCCACCCTGCAGGAACATTGATTCTTCCTGGGCTCAGTCCACGAGGAAAACGTGTGTCTTGTTTGAGTTCTGTCACTCACCGGCTGGGTGACCCCAAGATCGCCTAAATTTTCCTAGCTTCAGCCTCCTAATCTAGTCAGTGCAGACTAGATGGTCTGTCAGGATCCGTCTAGTTTTAAAAGGTTATTGTATTGTCTTAAAGCCAGAAATTCCTTAATTTAGGAAGCACTTTAAAAACCTTGGATCGTCAACAGGTTTCCAGATCTAAAAGATCTGTAGAAGGTGCCATTAGGGAGGAGGGAGGGAAAGAAGGAGAAAGAAAGAAAGGTATAGCCCTGACTGGTTTGGCTCAGTGGATAGAGCGTCGGCCTGCGGACTGAAGGGTCCCAGGATCGATTCCGGTCAAGGGCATGTACCTTGGTTGCAGGCACATCCTCAGTGGGGGTGTGCTGATCGATGTTTCTCTCATCGATGTTTCTAACTCTCTATCCCTCTCCCTTCCTCTCTGTAAAAAATCAAATTATATATATAGCCCTGACTGGTTTGGGCTATATATATAATTTTTTATATATATATATAAAGGTATAAAAGTAAATGGCACAGGAGAGGTTTTATCAGAAAAGATCCAAGTGCTTGGGGAAACTGTAATTCATGCTGGTGACACTTTGCCCAGGATGCTGTATTCCTTCTTACCTCCCACAGAGGCTCATGCTGGCCAGATGTTGCTTCAGAGTCACCACATTTGCCAAAGCAACTACCTCTTCCTATTTTCCTCTCTCCCTCCTCTCCCTCCTCTCCCTCCTCTGCCTCCTCTGCCTCCTCTCCCTCCTCTCCCTCCTCTCCCTCCTCTGCCTCCTCTCCCTCCTCTCCCTTCTCTTCCTCCTCTCCCTCCTCCTCCCTTGCAGAATACTCATTCCCTTACCAGCCAGGGCTCACCCTGGTTTCCAGAATTAGCTGCACCTGTAACAGCCTTGCCTTTCCCAAACCCAGAGCCCTCCACACGGGCGGAATGAAATGGCTTCAGTTGCAATTTCCAGACAGTAGATGGCGCTGGTCAACTATTAAAAAAGGTCTTTGTGGTCGTCATCTGTGTTCCCAGGTCTCCCACAGCAAGTTCTGTGCTGAACCACCTTAGAGTTAGAAATGTCCGATTTTCATTTGTTTGCCATCATATCTTCTAGGCAGTCATTTCACACATTTTTGTAAAATACGCAAACAGGGCTTCCCCGTTGCAGACATTTCTGTAGGAGAATTATTTTCTCACTGTGATGCTGGTGGGTGAGGAACACTGGCTCCCCGCCTTAGAGAACTTCACCACATCATGTCACGCCCATGAGGTATGGAGATGGCGCCTTTTGGTAACGGATTAAAAAAAACCAACTTGTATAATTGACAACATTGCCCAGCTAAATGTCTGAATTTCAAATCGTGCCACCCATTTGATTTTGATGCCTGTGTCTATCTCCCTTCCTCTTTAAGCCACAAGACATTCCGTAGTCTTAAAGAATGCCACTGGGAATCCGTGTTCTGGAAACAGTGTGCCGTTTTCTCCCTGAGGCTGATCCAGTAAGAGGTACACATCTCCACGATAGACAAAGTACAGTGCCACCGGGAAGGTCTGCCTACCTTTTGTAAGAATTTCTTAAAAAAAATAATTTTTTTTGCCCTAACCAGTTTGGCTCAGTGGATAGAGCGTTGGCTTGTGGACTGAAGGGTCCCAGGTTCAATTCTGGTCAAGGGCATGACCCTTGGTTATGGGCACATCCCCAGTAGCGGGTGTGCAGGAGGCAGCTGATCGATGTTTCTAACTCTCTATCCCTCTCCCTTCCTCTCTGTAAAAAATCAACAAAATATATGTAAAAAAATAATTTTTTTTATTGTTGATAGTATTACAGATGTCTCCCATCTTCCCCCTTTCCTCCCCTCGTTGTAAGAATTTCAAAGATGCTCATGGGAAGTGTTTTAAGAATTTTCATGAAAAACAAAATTATGTAGAATCTGAAGAAATTTTTCTTGTCTTTAATAAACTTATAATTTTTGTATCTCCCGTGACCCGTGTTCCCCGGATACAATTCCATCATTTCATTGAATGTGTTTTAAAAGTTCTCTCTTCTTTTTCACCCCCTTCTGATTTAAGTCAATGATACATAAAACCAAAAACCTCAATGTACAAATTAAAATAAGAGGGTTTTAACTTTCCTGAAAAAGTTTTTAAACCTCGTAGTTTTTCACAAAACCCTGAGTATATTAGCTTTTCTGGAAAATGTCTTTTTAATTAAAAAAAAAATCAATTCCTGGCGCTATGGTTTGAGAGGGTAACCCAAACATATTTTAGGAGATAAGTTAAATTTTTGATAGGCTGTGTGCTTATCATTAAAAAAACATAAAGATCTTCCATATACTCTCAAACCTGATGGTTTTGAATAGATTATAATCTAAAAAAAATCTGATTTCTCTCCCAACATCAGGTCCTGTCATTTCACTGTCAGTTACCTGAATGCCTACACAGTGAGCACCCCACCCCTGTGCCTTGATGGATTTGTGTAGCTGTCAATTCTAGATTTACTAGAGGCCCAGTGCATGACATTCGTGCACTGAGGGGAGGGGGGGTCCTTCAGCCCGAACTGCACCCTCTCGCAGTCCGGGACCCCTCGGGGGATGTCCGCCTGCCAGCTTAGGCCTGCTCCCCATGGGAGCTCCCTGTGGGAGCGCCGTTCAGCCTGAAGCCGGGCTCGCTGCTCCTTAGTGCTGCCTCAGGGAGAAGCTCCTGCCACCGCCATTGCGCTCACCAGCCATGAGCCCTGCTTCTGGCTGAGCAGCGCTCCCCCTATGGGAGTGCACTGACCACCAGGGGGCAGCTCCTGCGTTGAGCATCTGCCCCCTGGTGGTCAGTGTTCATCATAGAGACTGGTCATCCCGCTGTTTGGTCAATTTGCGTATTAGCCTTTTATTATATAGGATTGCTTGGTTTGGGAATGAGCTGTTTCAATGGCATGTGCCCCACACATCTCTCAGAACTAGCGCAGACTGTTCATCTCAAAGAAAATATGAGTCTACACCTCCCATGCCTGCAATTCTGAGATGATGTAGGTGTATGTGTGTCTTTTCTAAACTAAACTAGAAATCCAAAATGACAAGAAAAATTTCTTAACTTTATCCTAACTCTGCGATATTGCAACCACCATGGCCAAGCCCACAGTTTAAAATTCCAGCTTAGTAGGTGAGAAAGCATCTTTGAGAGCCAGAGTCCACAAAGCAGCAGTTGCAACAATATCCTCCGCGATGCGCGTTAGAAAGCACGTCACAGACACTTTGCCCAAATTATTAATTTTCTAGAAGGAAAACACGCAGCAGATGTTCTTATAAAACCCATACAGTACGTGCCTTGGAAAATTGCTTTAACTGGCAATAGTATAGAGTTGTTGAATTATATTTTCAAGACATTGGAATTCTTGTTAATTCATACTTTAGCTGTTTCATAACGAAATATACTTGAGGAAACCAAATATCTTTCAGAGCTGATGTTCTGAAGACTGGGACACAGCTGCATTTTTTAAAATATATGTATTTTATTGATTTTTTTACAGAGAGGAAGGGAGAGGGACAGAGAGTTAGAAACATCGATGAGAGAGAAACATCGATCAGCTGCCTCCTGCACACCTCCTACTGGGGATGTGCCCACAACCAGCATACATGCCCTTGACCGGAATCGAACCTGGAACCTTTCAGTCTGTAGGTCGACGCTCTGTCCACTGAGCCAAACCGGTTAGGGCCACAGCTGCATTTTTTGTGTGTGTAAGAATGAGAGAAGAAAAGGCGAGGAGGCAGGTGATCTTTCCTCCTTCTCCCTTCCCCTGGTGTTTCTCATGTTTCTCATGACCGGGCATGATTTGACAAAACAGTTCCCCTCAGATGTTCTGTGTTCAAGTTCAATACCCCAGGCATAAACCGACCTTTCTCTCTTCCGAACTGCAGTATTTTTAATCCCCTTATTTATGTTTCTTCCTTCAGGTTAAAAACTAGTGGCTTTTGGAATCTCCTCTGTCTCTTGTCCCTTCCCTAAACCCTCGTGGTCACTGATTCTTTTTCTGAAACAATTCCTGTTTTTGGATTATTAAAATACACGTTTTTACTCTCCCCTTCACATCCGACTTGATAGGTCAAAGTTTAAATGGGTCTTTTTACAACCTTGCTTTTTTAATGTCTCTCTCCTCTTCCCCCAATCTTGCCCAGAACTCTGTTGCTGGTAAAGAGCAAATATAGAATTTGATGTTAGATTTTTTTTTTTTTGTTAATTCTCACTTGAGGATATATTCCATTGATTTTTTTTTTAAGAGAGAGAGTAAAAGGCAGGGAGAAAGTCAGAGAGAGAGAGAGAGAGAGACAGAGAGAGAGAGAGAGAGAGAGAGAGAGAGAGAGAGAAACATCCATGCAAGAGAGACACATTGATTGATGGGCTGCCTCCTGCACCGCCCCCAGGTGCCCTGACCAGGGCTGGGGATTGAGCCAGCAACCGAGGTGTGTGTTCTGACGAGAATCGAACCTGGGGCCCTTCAGTCTGCTGATTGACTCTCTAGCCACTGAGCCAAACCAGAGCTGTTGTTAGAGATTTTTTTTTTTCTTGTCTATTACTATTTAATTCTTTCAAGTTTTTTTTTTAATTGTTTAAAGTATTACAAATAGTAATACATATGTCTCCTGTTCCCCCCATTGACCTCCCCTATCCCCCGGCACATGCCCTCACCCCCCAGTGTCTGTGCCGCTGTTAGATGTTTAAACAACCTGACCCAGCCGGTGTGATCCTTACTACTCTCCCCACAGCACAGCGTCCTTTCTGGGACAATGCCTCCCCCATACCCCCTGTTCCCGCCGTCACTGCCTCCCCCATTTCCCCTGTTCCCACTGTCACTGCCCGGCCTCCTTTTACCGACTCAGATGCCACACTCAGAGTCACGGAGCAACTCCCAGATGCTGCATTGTTTCCCGAAGAGCGCCCACGTGGCCCTGTGCCTGCTGGGAGGTGTTTGCTGGGACGTGGCATGCACACCCCGTGACTGTCCCTGTGTTCTTACTGTGACCATGGCTACATCGCCAAGAATATCTCAGACTCCCCAGGTTGAGGGTATTGATGATCTTCTTCAAACCACCCACCATGTTCTGTTGTTGTTGCTGGCATTTTCCGCCTCACTCAGGGTTCCAGTGAGCCAGCTTCACCCAAGGTGGTAGTTCATGGGCAGGTCCCTCCCTTCTTCGGAGAGGAAGGGGGAGAATTGGTGTGATTTGAAGCACAGCCTCTACTGATGGCTTTAAAGGCAGCTTTATTGAGGCATAATTTACATATCATAACAGGCGCCTGTTTTAAGCGTATGAACCAGTGGATCTTAGTATATCTGCAGAGTTGTGTAACCTCCACCACAGTCTAACCTTAGGATATTTTCCATCACCTCCGAAAGAAACATTATGTCCGTTTTCAGTCATGTCCTTATTGGTTGGTGTTCAACACACCAGTGTTTTAAAACATTAAAGGTCTTAGAACATCATTCAATAGTGTGGCTGTTGTTGAGGGAAAGCTATTAACCAGGTTTTGATGAATCTTTTAATCTATTATACAATTTCCCTTCATGCACAGAAATGGCAAAACGTGGATTTCTTCCAAATGGCATGAGCTTTTCTTTATAATATTGTTAGTAATTAGAGGTGACAAGAGTGCTTTATAATTTTGTTTGAAAACTCTGAACTTGGACATTCAGCTTTAAAATGAACATCCTTTGGGAAAGTTGTTAAATCACTGGCTTCTGGGGTTTTTACAGTACATCAGTTTCTTTTCTCTTTTTGGTACTGAGTTAAAACTTTCTGGTAGGCGAGCTTCTTCCCAGTATGAAGGCAGATTTGAATAACAATCTTTTTGAAATTAAAAAAAAATGGTAGGTGTGTTGATAAATTGTGTGACTAATGGTTGGGTAGAAATCATTGACATTGCATGGTGAGTTACAATTTAAAATAAGGCTTAATTTTCATTATTATACTCATTCTTGTAAATTAGACTCCATCTCATGCCTTTGCTTTTTGCTATATATCTATATAAAAGAGCTTACTTTAACATGAGACAAAATTTGACTCAGAGGGAAATTGAGCGATGGGGAGAAGGAACTTCCTTTGACCTGGGATAAATGGAAAAGGGATCTCAACCAAAAATAACGTTTCTCCCCGCAGAGCAGGAAGGTAATGTGTGGAGATACCTTTGCGGCATCCAGACGTGTGATCTCCGGACGCTGCCAGATGTCCTGTGTGCTCGGGATGCCTCTCAGAGTTGGGTAGCAAGTGTGGACTTTGCTGCCTGAGCCGCACACACGGAGGACCGTGGGCCGATGGGAAGGCGTCTGTGAGAGGAGGCTGAAGAGCACACAGATGCTTGCCTTCCAGGAGGCAAGGCCAGTTGGGTGGGGAGAACCAGATCCAAAACTTCTAGTTCTTTTCCTCATCCTCTCTCCCTAGGCCCGTGGTCGGCAAACTGTGGCTCGCGAGCCACATGCAGCTCTTTGGCCCCTTGAGTGTGGCTCTTCCACAAAATACCACGGCCTGGGCGAGTCTATTTTGAAGAAGTGGCGTTAGAAGAAGTTTAAGTTTAAAAAATGTGGCTCTCAAAAGAAATGTCAATCGTTGTACTGTTGATATTTGGCTCTGTTGACTAATGAGTTTGCCGACCACTGCCCTAGGCCATGGGAAGAAAGGGCATGTAAGGAAACAGTTCAAAGCAGGCAGAGTTCACTTTAATTTAAATTTCAGGCCCTTATGCTATGACTGCATTGGTTAAACCTGCCGATTACATATATTCTCCTTTTTGTCATTTATTCCAAGTGGGCGGATTCGTTGGTTCTTTCCTCGTGTCTTCCTTCCTTCATTTAGCTATCAAACATTGATTACATGGTAGTTTTGCTAGGAGCCGATGGTAGGATAAGGCAGGAGTGCAGGCCACAGTGACCCTGTAAATGGGTGTTCGCGTCCACCGCTCATGGAATTCAGCCCGGGTGGGGACACAGTAAATTGAATAAATAATTGGATTAGAGAGAAATGAACGGGATGGCTGTTGTGACAGAAATAAACGTGGTGGTGGTTGGTGGTTGTGAAAGAATGAAGAGGACACAAGGAGAGAGAGCAACGCCGAGGAGGAGAAAAACACTGAGAGAATGGTGGTCGGGGCCAGTGACTTTGAGCAGAGGGCATGGAGGCTCATAGGGAAGGTAAGGTGGAGTCAGCCAGGCAGAGAAGTGGGTGTGTGTGTGTGTGTGTGGGGGGGGGGGGGTATGGGGGACATTCTGAGCCGAGGGAACCGCATATGCAAAGGCCTTGGCCCTGGCTCTCCCTGAGGTGCCCAGGAGCTTGTTCTTTTCAGAACAGAAACAGGAAAAGCAAGCCGCTGCTTCCTTACCCAGCGGGAGCCTGTGAGCGGGGAGAGAAGGGCCCAGACTGGGCAGGATGGGCGGGCGCCGGCCAGGTTTGGCAGAATCTTTGAAGGTGGGGCCAGGAGCTTGGATTTTCTTCGAAAGGAAACGCAAAACCACCCAAAGGGCTCAGGCAGGGGAGAAATATGGCAATGAGTCTGACTGACATTTTCAGACACATAATAGTTATTTGACGGAACCAACCAGATTACCTAGTGGCTGGATCTAGATAAGATTCTGGTTCGTTGTATTCGAAAGTTACAAGACAGTTTTTGATGATTCAGGTCTTTAATTGAGTTCTCTTAAACCAGTGGTCGGCAAACTCATTAGTCAACAGAGCCAAATATCAACAGTACAACGATTGAAATTTCTTTTGAGAGCCACATTTTTTAAACTTAAACTTCTTCTAACGCCACTTCTTCCAAATAGACTCGCCCAGGCCGTGGTATTTTGTGGAAGAGCCACACTCAAGGGGCCAAAGAGCCGCATGTGGCTCGCGAGCCGCAGTTTGCCGACCACGGTCTTAAACCGTTTCCCACACATGTTTTATTTAAGGTATTCTTTGGAGGAAGTAGTTTCTCAATCCCCGACTTTCAATCTCCTGATTGAAAACTCACAATTGGAAGTCCAGACGAGGGGGCAGCATAGTCAGGGGAAAAGGCCATGGGAGGAAGCAAGTGGGGATGAGCGGAGTCAGCGATTGAATGGTCAGCATTAAAACATCCCACCTCGCCACGCTGCTGTGCGCGGTCTCAGTGTCTGAAAGCTACACTCATCCTTCCGGGGAACTGTGCTTGGAAGGCTAAGGCGATGGTCGTGTGCTTTTAGGCCGCAGGCAGGTCGTGCCTCTGTATTTAATTTTGCTGCAGTGAACACGGGCCCTGATGGGCACAGGCTTGGTGGTCGTAATTCTCTCTCAGCGGGACCTCCAGCGGGGCTTCTCTGTCAGTCGCTGCTCATGCAGAATGCCGGCTGATTTGAGAATGGGCCACCCTCTGACCCCGACCTGTGTCATCTGATGTGTGTGGGTCACTGAGGACTCTGGCAACTCTCTCTCTCTCTCTCTCTCTCTCTCTCTCTCTAAGGATGAAAATTACATTTTCTTTGCACCCACACCTACCTACTTTCACAATCATTTATCTTAGGGAGAACTGTGTAAGCCCTTTACCTACTCTCAAGTCTCAAGTCATTTCAGGCTAAAAGTATCCATGCTGAATGACAAGAAAAAGAATGAGTCTATGTGGTAAGATTCTGAGGCACTGTTTTAATAGTTCTTACTTCTATTACCCAAAGAGGCTTATATCCCATGGAATAATGAAGAGTTTATCCTATCCTACCCTACCCTACCCTACCCTACCCTATCCTATCCTATCCTATCCTATCCTATCCTATCCTATCCTATCCTACCCTACCCTATCCTATCCTATCCTATCCTACCCTACCCTACCCTACCCTACCCTACCCTATCCTACCCTACCCTACCCTACCCTACCCTATCCTATCCTACCCTACCCTACCCTACCCTATCCTATCCTATCCTATCCTATCCTATCCTATCCTATCCTACCCTACCCTACCCTACCCTATCCTATCCTACCCTACCCTACCCTACCCTACCCTATCCTATCCTATCCTATCCTATCCTACCCTATCCTACCCTATCCTATCCTATCCTATCCTACCCTACCCTACCCTATCCTACCCTATCCTATCCTACCCTATCCTATCCTATCCTATCCTATCCTATCCTATCCTACCCTACCCTATCCTACCCTACCCTACCCTACCCTACCCTATCCTACCCTACCCTATCCTACCCTATCCTACCCTACCCTATCCTATCCTATCCTATCCTATCCTACCCTACCCTACCCTACCCTACCCTACCCTACCCTACCCTATCCTATCCTATCCTATCCTACCCTACCCTACCCTACCCTACCCTACCCTATCCTACCCTATCCTACCCTACCCTACCCTACCCTACCCTATCCTATCCTACCCTACCCTACCCTACCCTATCCTATCCTATCCTATCCTATCCTATCCTACCCTACCCTACCCTACCCTATCCTATCCTATCCTATCCTACCCTACCCTACCCTACCCTACCCTACCCTGCCCTGCCCTGCCCTGTCCTGTCCTGTCCTATCCTATCCTATCCTATCCTATCCTATCCTATCCTATCCTAAATGTCCTACCCTGTCCTGTCCCATTCTATCCTGCCCTGTCCTGTTCTATCCTGTTTCATCCGATCCTGTCCTATTTTGTCCTGGTCCTTCCTGTTCTGTTTCACTCCCTTTAGCTCCTTCCTTCTGCTCACCGATTCTTAAGCCTGGCAACAGCCTGGAAGAGAGAGACGTGGTTGCAATGTAGCTTTTAACTAACCACCTGGTTGTTGAATGCTGGAAAAGCTGGGATGCAGAGATCAAGTCAGGAGTCATGGCACCGGGGACTTCTCTGGACCACCAGGTGGGCGTCTCTGCTTATTGTCCCACCAGCATCCTGGTTCAAGGTCGTTCAGAATGGTGGGAAGGTGGAATGGAAGAAAGATCGGCAATTTGTGTAAGCCAGATGGGCACTGGGCCTCTGGCTCCCTTCGCTGGCAAGTTTGCCGATGGTAAATAGAGTGTGGGGGAAGATACAAAGACTGGAAAGTGTTTCCCCCGCCTTAGGACTCCATGAAGAAAAGTGGCTAGTCCTAGGGAGAATAGGCAAAGGGGGCATTCATTATAACAAACCATTTTCCAACTATGTAGTAATTTTTGGACAAGGAAATCAAATTTTCTCTATGGTCTCCTAACATTTACTTCATGTATGCGTTTGATACCTTCAGTCACTGCGGTCAATGGTGATCTGACTTTTCAAAAGACAAGAACCCGTTTTCGGAAGGAAGTAGAGCCCATGTGGGAGCTGTAATTCCCATCCTTGGACCTTGGTGTCATTCACCCGAGGTGTTGACCACCGAGGAGTGGGCTGGGGTGAAAACCTCAGCTTGGAACCACAACTCCAGTCCTCGTTAGTGTCTCGGTGGGCAGGTGACCATATGTCTCTGCTCCTCAGTTTCTTCACGTGTAAAATGTGGATCGTCCTATCATCCTCTCGATGTTGCCGTGAGGATTAAATGAGATGATAATTGTGAAGTTCCTGTCAGTGCCCTTTCCCGCCTCCTTCAAAGTTAATCTTGAGTTCTGTCTACGTTGGAAAGCCCTCCCTGACTACTGAAGCCCCCAATGTGTACATAGTTATTTCATGTTGCTATATACTACTAGTTAAGCATATATCTTATGTTCTTGACTAGTCCGAGTAGTTTCCAAGTCTTTGAGAATATAGCATATAACCTGTATTTTTTTGGTGTAGCTATTGAATCAATAGTAGGGGGAGTTGTACATGAGCCACTTACCAGAGACTTGTTTACTGATAACTGGAGTGATTTGTTGACTTTTTAAATCCAGGAGCTTTCCTAGTGATATTCTTAGGGAGCCTTATAAGAACCATTGAGTAATGTCTACAGACATTCTCTAAAGAATTCAACTCTTCTCTTGGAAATGGAGCCAGGCCATATCCTTGGAGAATTTACCTGCCTCAAGAGAGGATAGCAGAGAGCAAGAAGTCATGGAGAAGAATTTCCATGGAAGGTTTTCCTTAAACCTACCACTCCCTTTCGCAGTCCAGGTTCCTGTGGTGTTATGATGTTGATGATGACAATGACAAAGATAATAGTAATGGAGATGATGGTGGCTAGCACTCACAGTCCTTTCTGTGTGTCAGCATTGGGCCAAATGACATAAGCATTTCATATGATCCTGACAACAACCATCTGAGTTAGAAATAATTATAATCCCTCTTTAATAGATAAGGAAACTGAGGCTCAGAGATATTGTTATTGTTAAGGTCGCAAGTAACTTACTCAAGGTCACAGAGCTAGTACATTTCAGTATGTATGAAATATGAAGGATGACTCCAAGCCATGCTTTTGATTGTACCTTCACTGTAGCCAGGCTACTGAGATGTGTGTGCATGCATACATACATACACACATGTTTTGTGTACAGCTCTCAGAGGATAAACTTGAGGGAAAGAAACTGGTAGTTAATTTTTGATTGACATATTTAATTCTATCAAAGAATAACGTTTACCTCAGGACAGTTATTTTTTTTTTCTATTATTTGGGTTTGACTTTTCTGTGATGCATTTTTCCTAAGAAATGACTTTATTGAAGCAAGTTTCTTCACCCTCAGTATCTATATCTCTTCCTCCCTCCCTCCCTCCCTCCCTTCCTATACATAGTCTAATCAGGCAGACATAGACAATCTTTCCTAACTGGTGTATAGAGTACATTAGCGACTATGTGGTTGTGGTAAACTGATCAAACTCTATGGGAAAGTTGTGAAGAATGTTCACTTTAACACTGTTTTGTGTTTTTAAAACAGAGTTATCGTATTTGAAAATTTTACCTTTTACAAATCCAGGGAAGCAGTGTGTCAGGGACTAAAGCGCACTTCATTGGAGTGAGGTCTAAGAGAGGCCAAAGACGCAGGGATGGAACCTGTAAGCGTTTTAACAGATGGGTAGTCCCCCTGGGATCCGAGAAGGAGGATGGCTTTCACTGGTGCTGGATGCAAATGGCTACAGCCAGGAAGCCTGACTTCACACAGCAGCGAGTCCTTCTCCCCGTGCGAGCATCGCTTCTGCGGACATAACCTGCACGGTGTCAGTCTCAGGGTGGTGACTGGAGAGCCTCAGTCTTGGGACATCTCTCCATCAAGGAATCCTGAAGCTTGAGGGAGTGGGAATGTTCAAGGTTGCCTTCGGCTTCCCGACGTCCGCTGATAGATTGCTGGGCTCCGGTAGGTAATAGCATTGGTTCCTGGCTTGTGGAGGGATTTCCGTTTAAATTTGGGATCTCCAAGCCGAATGGGAGTCTGTTTCTGCTGTTCATTCTCCATGAACAGGTCTTCCATGGAGCCAGCTCCTTTGTCAGCACCGATGGGGCGGGAAGCCAGTCACTGAAGCTGCCTGGGCCCAGAGGCTGTGTGTGCCTGTACGGGATCTTCTAAACCGTTAGATAACATTTTGCTCTGATTTATACTTGCAAGTAACAAATTAAATATTTTGGAGGCATATACTGCAGTCAGCCACTTCATGAATTCTAGCAAGAGTGTGAAAAAAAACACACGTGCAATGAATGCCCCAGCCTGTGGCTTCCACAGGCCACGTCCACGGGCAGGTCTGAGGGACACTGATGTGTCTGAAGGGGACATTTTTCAGTGCCACCCTTGGGGGCAAATAATGGCCGAAGTGGTGGGGTGACGTGAGGAAACGGCCTTCTCTTTGCGATCCGGAATGGGGATGCCAGGGACGATGGAACCTGGGGCTTGGATGGGGCGAGCTCAGGGCATCCTAGACGAGTTTCTAGATTGTTGTGGTTAATATGTTCCCCACTCTTCTATCAACGCACTTTGGAGGACCCCTAAGGGATTTATGTACATTACAGTTTTTTTTAAAAATGTATAATGTACAGCATGGTGACTATAGTTTGATACTATATTACATATTTGAAAATTGTCAGGAGAGTAGACCTTAAAGGTTATTATCACAAAAAAGTGTGTTGTAATGGATGTTAACTAAATTTGCTGTGGCAATTATTTTGTGATCTATCATCTATCTATCTATCTATCTATCTATCTATCTATTGTCTATCTATCTATCATTATGTTGTATAGCTAAAACGAATACAATGTTATATGTCAGCTATATCACAATAAGAAAAATCCCTAATACATCTTCTTCCAACTTGTTATATCCTAGATGGATCAAGTCTTCAAGACCTTTCAAGTGATAAAGTAAACTTATAGAAATTTCTAGACTCATAGAGAGTTTTTGTTTTGAGATCTAATGAATATTTCTGTGAATGTGTGTGAGGATTTCATTTCTTTCACAATTGCTTTATAGCGTGTCCATGTGTGTTTTCACTTAGGAAAATGGTTAAAAACCTTCTTGAAAAACAGCGACTACAAGGTGGCTTGGTTCATAGCTCAGCTCTGACTCATATCTTCTTGTAACCGTGGGTAAGTCACTTCCCTTCTCTGGTCCTCAGTCACTGTAGTTGTGAAGTGAGTGAACTGAGACAGGACTTTTGGTTTGTATGGATCCTTATAAAATACTAGAGGCCTGGTACATGGATTCGTGCACTGGTGGGGTCCCTTGGCCTGGCCTGTGCCCTCTCGCAATCCGGCCCGCCCCCCGGGGGGGATGTTGGAGAGCCAGTTTCGGCCTGATCCCTGCAGGCCAGGCCGAGGGACCCCACTGGTGCACGAATCCATGCACTGGGCCTCTAGTATGCATATAAGATCTTTGGTTAATCTCTTCCCACCCTCCTCCCTCCCCCCTTCCCTCTGAGATTCATCAGTCTGTTCCATGTTTCCATGCCTGTGCATTGAGCGTCTGCCCCTGTTGGTCAGTGTGCGTCATAGCTACCGGCTGGTCGGCCCGTCAGCCGGTCGGCCGGTCGGCC
Organism: Cnephaeus nilssonii; assembly: GCF_951640355.1. Taxonomy (NCBI): domain Eukaryota; kingdom Metazoa; phylum Chordata; class Mammalia; order Chiroptera; family Vespertilionidae; genus Cnephaeus; species Cnephaeus nilssonii. Next base: position 8,705,623 of record NC_137089.1, on the reverse strand, counting down.
GGTCGGCCGGTTGGTCAGTTGTCTGGTCGCTTAGGCTTTTATATATATAGATGTGATGCTGCTTGTGTGTAACTGTGCTTTTAGTGCACACAGACCATTGCTTATCTTTTCCACTCCTCCCTATGCGGTGGGTACTCATGTGGAGGAGTGTAGGGATGTGGAGCAGGAATGAGGAGGAAGATTTTACAGAAGATACACTGATGACAGTAGTGCCCTGTGAACTGAGGTGTGTTCTTAACTCAGCTCTGCACCCGTGGCCCCTCAAACTGGACCACCTGAGCCGTTCCTAATCTATCTAATTGCATCAAGCAATAATATTCCAAAAGCCATGTTTGGGAATTGACAAATCATTAATGTAAAACCATAAAAAGTCTGGTAGGATGCATTACCTTTATTTTTATAAATAAAATGACATTCCAATATGTGAACTATAGGGAGCATATATTATCAGAAAAAAAAAGATGGTTCTTTCAATTTAACAAATTTATCTTTTGAAAAACTGCTCGCCTTGTCCTTAGTTTTTCTCACTTTTCCTTGGACTGGTGCAATAGTCATCTTGTATGTTATAGGTTTCAGGACTGGTATTTGTTTGTTTGTTCATTTATTTCTGTAGCCCTTACCTCTTTACTTTTAAATTTATTTATGTGCTTTTTCAACTATTAGTATTATTTTGTTTTAGTTTCGGGTGTACAGCCTAGTGGTTAGACAATCATATACTTTACCAAGTGTTCCCCCCTCCCCATATTTTGTAAGTACCCACCTGATACCTTACATCGATATTACAATATTATTGACTCTGCGCTCTATGCCATACTTTACATTCTCGTGACTATTTTGTAACTTTGAATTTGTACTTCTTAATCCTTTTACCTCTTTCACCCAGCCCCCCAAAACCCCTCCTGGTGGTAACCACCAGTGTACTCTGTGTCTGTGAGTCTAGGACTGGCATTTAGAAGACGGTGAGTCCTTTCCAGAATTTATTCTATGATTCTTGTTTGTATTTTCTGGGACAGAACTATGAGGTGAGCGCTCTCCTAGGTTTGTTTAAAACCCCAAGAGCCTAACGTGTAGGGGTGCTGGTAGTGCAGGGACCGGTGGGGCAGGGACAACTCTGTTTGTCTCCATCTTGGGACCGCAGCTGAGCGGCTCTGTGTGTCTGGAGGGGATGCTTGCGCGAGCACATGTGCCTTTAGAAGCAGCGGGGAGCACTGAGATGAAACCTCCATAACCCTGTTGGGATGATCATCTTTAGATCGAGTTCCACAATTAAAATGGTATGAATAACATAAATAAACTGACAGTGATTTACTTTTTTTTTTTTAATTTCACTTCCTGGAGTTTTATGTCTTGCATTTTGTGAAAATCTCCATGATCAGTTGGTGGGTAGTCCACCAATATCAAATTATTTGTTGATCGCCTGAGAAATAATTTTTTCCCAAGGAAGTCCAGCATTGACCTAGCGCTGCCTTAATCGTTCAACAAGTCTGCTTGTTTTTCCCGAGCCTTTCGGCCATGTGCGGCTCCGGGTTGTGGGACCCTCCCTAGCAGCCCAGCAGTGCGGTCTGTCCGTGGCATCCACACTTGAGTGGGAATGCCTGCTTTCAGGGGATTCAATTTCCTCTTTGTGTTTGCGAGGATGATAACAACCAGAAAGTCATCGTCTGGAGGCAGAGATAAGAGCATCCCTCTATCCTATCACGATTCCTTCATGTAACTGGGCTCACTACCAGTGCATGTTTAGAGTGTGAGCTCCTTCAACCTGAAGTCATGGTTTCTTGTTGCATAATTGCAGTATGGATAGTGGTAGAATCATCAACACCCCTTCAAAGGACACCAGAAAGCACCTTGGACTGTTTCTCTTGGCAAATGCGCCTCTTCTAAGTCTTTTTCTGGTCAGTCCGTTTTGGTAGGGAAAGGGCTGAAGCTAGTCTTGACCCAAGGCACACCACAGTAGGGAGAGGGCGAGTAAGGGATATGTCTCCTGTTCTTAAAAGTCACACAGAGATCTTAAAAGAAATTTCTCAAATGTTTATACCAAGTCACTCTTTCCCTCAAAGGGGGCTGTTTAGTTCATTAAGTGGTGATTTCATTCTGCTCATTTCCATCTGAATGTTGTATATAATTAAACTTACTGTCTTTTTTTTTTTTTTTTAAAGACAATTCCTGTCCTGGTAATGAAGTAACTTTAAAAATAGTCTCTTAGTTTTATGAAAACAGGGCCCTTTAAAAATAGTAAAACTAATGCCTGTCAGAATGGCTATCATCAAAAAATCAACAAACAATAAGTTTATTGGCAAGGATGTGGAGAAAAGGGAACCCCTGTACACTGTTGGTAGGAATGCAGACTGGTCCAGCCATTGTGTTAACAGTAAGGCGTTTCCTCAAAAAATTAAAAATAGAGATCAACCAAAGGACTTGTATGCATGCATAGAATCCTAACCAGTGGACACAGACAACAGGGGGGTGAGGGCATGAGTGGGGGGTTTGAGGGGGTAATGGGGGAATAAGGACACATCTGTAACACCTTAATCAATAAAGAAATTAAAAAAAGTAGTTACATACATAAATTATTGTTTATTCATATGAAGGCTTAAGGTACATATATTTATATTGTTGAAAAGTATTTAATGGCATAGAACATGTTCAAGATGAATTCCAAATAATAAAAATCAGGTTACAAACTGTAAAAAAAATAATAAAAAAATAGAACTGCCTTTTGACCCAGTGATTCCACTTCTAGGAATATATCAGAAGAAACTCAAAACACTAATTCGAAAGAATATATGCACCTCTATGTTCATTGCAGTGTTGTTTACAACAGCCAAGATCTGGAAACAGCCCAAGTGCTCATCAGATGAGTGGATAAAATAGCTGTGGTACATTTACACCATGGAGTACTACACGGCCAAAGAAAAGAAGGAACTCTTTTTTTAAAAAAAAAATTCTTTATTATTGAAAGCATTACATATTACATTTTCCCCCCATTGACCTTCTCCAGCCATTCCCCGCCCCCCACTCCAGACCCTCACCGCCCCATTGTCTGTGGCCACGGGCCGTGCATATATGCATACGAGGTAGGATCTTTTACCTTTTGGGACAGCATGGATGGACCTGGAGATTATTATGCTAAGTGAAATAAGCCAGTCAGAGAAAGACAAATATATGATCTCACTTTTATGTGGAAGCCAATGAGTAAAAATATTTAACAAAATAGAGGAAAAATAGAAAAACCAAAGGAAGCGGGCTGTCATAGACTGACAGGTGGCAGCCTGGAAAGTGTGTGAGTTGGTTCAGTTAGGACTTCCGGCCTTTACTCTCATCCTGCTGCCTCCTTCCTACACGAGGCTCATTTTCACTCCAAAGCAGAACTCGGCCCCTTACACATCTTCATCCTGCCATGCTCTTGGTCTCAATCAACGAAACCATATAATTTCAACCTTCCACAGTAAACATGTTACACCATTTGATTTTCTTATGATTTTGATTTTTCACATTTAATCCATTGCTAAGTGAAGGAGGTCCCCCCCAAATATTCTTCCCATTCTCATCATAATTACTTCATCCAGGTCCCTATAACTTCCTGCCTGGGATCCAACACATTCCTCCTAACTGACTTCCTCAAACTGCCCCTTAGCTCTTTCTGTCCATTGAGTATACTTGGTTTAGGACTTACCTTTTCTCAACCCCATTCGCCTCCTCTTCCCTGTCTTAACCAGTCCCCGGTGCACTCAACTCGAGTGTTTGAACTTCTCCAGATTTATCTGCTCCACATGCATTTACTGAGCATCCATAGCACGTCAGGCATGGTGCTAAGGCCTGTGGGTATAAGAAAAAGAGAAAAGCCCATCTCTGATGGAACGGGAGGGGTGGAGGTTTAAACCATTTTTAAGTGTATGATTCTGTGGTATTAAATACTTTCACATTTTTGTGCAAACATCACCACCACCCATCTCCGGAACTTTCTTTTATCTTCCCCAGCTGAACCTCTGTACCCCTTTAACACTAAATCTCCACCCCTCCAGCTCCTGGTAGCCACCATCCTACTTTCTCTATGAATTTGACTACTCCAGTCACCTCATAAAAGGGGAGGGAGTAATACAATATTTGTCCTTGTAACTGGCTTCTTTCACTTAGCATAATATCTTCAAGTTTCATCCATGCTGTAGCATATGTCAGAATTTCTTTTCTTTTTAAGGCTGACTAATATCCCATTGTATGTATGTACCAGCTTTTCTTATTCATCGATCCATTAATGGACACTTGGGTTGTTTTCACCTTTTGGCTCTTGTGGACTCAGATACCTGTTTGAGTCCCTGTGTTCACTTTAAAAAAAAATATTTTCATTGATTTCAGAGAGGAAGCGAGAGGGAGAGAGAGATAGACACATCAATGATGAGAATCATTGATTGGCTACCTCCTGCACACCCCCTACTGGAGATCAAGCCTGAAACCTGGGTATGTGCTCTTGACTGGAATCGAACCCGGGACCCTTCAATCATCAGGCCGAACGCTCTATCCACCGAACCAAACTGGTTAGGGCTTGTGTTCACTTTTTTATGGTGCTTCTTTTAAGATTACTTTATTCTATGTTCCATAATTGGATATGACATAATTTATTGTCTCATTTATTGCTGATACTATTTTGTAACAATTTGGGTACCCACTAAAGTGGGATAGAATAGGTGCTTCATGTATAGCAACAGCCATAGCCATGAATATTTACTGAGCACTGTCCCAAGCACTCCTCTGCATGCTTTACATATAGCCACACATTTAATCCTCAGAATAACCTCACGAGAAGAGCACTTGTATGTAGTTTATAGGTGGGACAATCGAGGCACTGAATAGTTATGTAACTTACCCCAGGGCATAGAGCAAGTAAGAGGTATGTATGAACTCTCACGGCAACTCAGAAAGGCAGATATCATCATCTTCCCTTATTCCGACGAAAACAATATTCTCATAAATTAAGTGACACACCGAATACTGCACAGTTTCGAAGCAGCAGAGTTCAAATGCAATCCTAGCTTTCCTGACTCCAAGTTCCACGCTCTTCCCACCACGGTGTATTGTATTGCATTTCATCTTTAATTTAATTTATTTTTTAACCAGATTGCACATTCTTTTTAAAAAATGTATAATAGAGAATATTTATTGAACATACATCTTTGTGAGACCATTTCTAATTCTTTCACGTGGTATTTTATTTAATTATTTTAAAAACCTTATAAAGTAATGTAGTAGTTACATTTACCATCCCAATTTGTAGTGGGAGGAAATGGATGACGATAGAGTTCCATTAGTTGACTCACTGTCATCTTGCCACGGAATGGTGGCGTCTGTGTTGACGCCCAAGGCTGTCTGAATTCAGGCCCTGATGATTTAAACATTTAAAAATGCTTCTTCAAAGGTCATTTTGTGCATCTGTAAGGAAACAGAGGATTAACAAGACTCAGTAATTTCTAGAATAAAAACCCAGAAGAATTGGAATTCAAGTCTAGATATTTCTCCATACTGTGCCTTTACACTCTTGGGTATTATAACTGACGAAGTACTCAACATGTAGCACGTGGGAAATAGAAAGCTTAGACACAGGAGCCTCTGAATAAAGAGGGACTCTGAAAGCTAAAAGGACGCAGATAAACACACACTCTGCAACCAGATTGCACATTCTTGAGAGAAGAAAGCATCCTTCTAATTACTGGATATTTCCAAGCATGCAGCGTCTGTGGTCAATAAATATTTGATTTCTTCTTGTTAGGTCAATACGCAGATGAATGTATGGGACTCAAGGCAAGAACACAATAGTTTTGAGTGGACACTTGAGAAGTTTGAGGACAGGGGCATGGGAAGAAATCCTTTAAAGCCATACTTTCACAAAGAAATTAGGGCTCAATAACTATTGTGTATTTCCATCATCTATAACTATGTCATAATACATGGACTGCAGTGCTACATATGCTGCATCCCATGGGGGGGGGGGGGGGGGAAGCCATTGATTATTCACAAGAGTTACGCTATTGTTGTGAATTATTAAAATTTGTTAATGAGATGAGATACAACCCTACACTCTCATCAGGCTGCTGCCACGGGGGGAGGGGTGCTTTTCTGTGAAGAGGGGAGATCTTGGGGAGGGAGCCAGGCTGGTAGGGGATGGCTGACAGAGAGAGTCAACATGAGGATGGATGGCCCCCGTGGGAGGAGGGCATGTGTGAATTGAGAAGTAGGATCCATCCATTATATAAAAATAAACACTAAGCAACTTTTGAATTCGTGGTGCTGTATTTCCTTCTGGGATTCAAATGGCTACACAAACCACTTGAGCTTCATTTTTATGGTTTATGGAACTCAAGGGAATTCTAGGCTTATAATTTATAGTTGCTGGTTCCATGCAGTGTTTATGGCTCCGTATGCTACGTACGATGATATCGTGTGCATGCCTGTACATAGAGTTTAATGAATGGCCTAGAGATGATCCTTGGCCACCAGACTTTATTGATGTCTGTGTGTTGGGAAATATGTGCTTCATGCTGAAAAAAAAAATAAAAATAAGAGAGGCTCCGGGCCAGAGCAGTAGCCCCTGGAGTCTGGAGTGAAATTACGCACTCCTGCATGGTCCCCCCAGCTTCAGATTCCGTCTGTGAGGTTCTGCATGCGTTGTGCACTTTGCCAGCCCATCCTCTAAGCTTTTGCAGGAAGTGAAACAATGAAAAGTTCCAGTAGATTCTGGGTCCCTTTGAATCAATCTTCTTCTTCTATTTTTTTGGAAGGTGCAATGGGCTAAAAGTTAAAATTGAGTTTTGAGTTATTCTTTCTTTGAGACGTGGTGAGTCTTCTACACTTTCCGGGGCGAGTCCTGCAAGGATGCCTTTTGGGGACTCGGTGCAATTCTGTTAACTTTTTTCTTTAGAGCAGCTCTCGCTAAGCTAGATGTTAGAATGTTAAAGTGACTCAAGTAGGTTGATTTCAGTGGTTTTCAAACCTTTCAAACCCATAGATCCCCTTTTTAAATAATAAAAAAACACACACATGCAGAAGCCAACAGATAGAACAGGTTAAAGGAGTAGTTGCCTGAGTCCCTTTGCCCAGGTGAGAGGCTGTGTGTGCAGTGGTTAAAAATGTGAATTGTGGTGTTAGGCTGTTTAAGTTCAGGTCCCAAGGTTCCCCATTTAGTTAAGTGGGCAAATTACTTAGCCTCTCTGGGCCTCAGTTTCTCCATCTATAAAACAGGGATGATAAGGATAAAACTTGCCTCATAGGGTTGTGAGAATTAGAGAAAGAACTTGATGTAAATTAAATGCATTGTGGTGCTTTCTATCAGCTACTGCTATTATTTACTACTAACGGCTGAGCAAAGCAGCTTGCAAACCTCCAAATGCGTATTGAATTCCTACATGTGCCCGGCACAGCTCTGAGTGCTGGGGAAATTCTGGTTCTTACATTCTGGTGGTCTAGCCCAGTGGTTGGCAAACTTTTCGGTAAAGGGCCAGATGGTGAATGCTTTAGGTTGTGCAGACAACACTGTTTGCCATCATCGCTCACCTCTGCCATTGTAGCACTTAGGTAGCCACAGATGATCTGTATATAAATGGGCAGAGTTGTATTTGAATAAAACTTTATTTACGAAAAATAAAGTATGCTGGATTTGGACTGAGGACAGAGGTTTATCACTCCATGGTCTAATCTAACTTTTCGTTTTTATAAACAAGACAGTTAAGGCCCAGGTCATGTAATAGTGGCAAAATCAAAACTAGAACCCCTCCCTGGCCAGTGTGGCTCAGTAGGTTGGGCAACATCCAGTGCACCAAAAGGTTGCTGGTTTGATTCCTGGTCAGGGCATATGCCCGGGTTGCAAGCTTGATCCCTGGTGTAGGGGGCACGCAGGAGGCAGCTGACCAATGTTTCCGTTTCATGTCTATGTTTCTCTCTCTCTCTCTTTCTTTCTCTCTCTCCTTCTCTCTCTCTAAAAATTAATTTAAAAACATAAAAGAAGATAAAAAGCCACACACTGGAATCCTGATTCTGGCATCCTATGCAGTATTCTTTCCATCCCACCAGGCTCTCTGGCACACTGGCTTTGTGAGTGCCCAAGCTTCTCCAATGCTATCATCTATCAAACTGCACAGTGGACCCTTCAGTCCACAGACCGATGCTCTATCCACTGAGCCAAATCGGCAAGGGCCCTGTAGGTTAATTCTTAAAGGGCTGCTAGCATAGTGCTTGACACATAGTAGGTACTTAATTAATATTTGTTGTATGAAGGATTAAACAAGGTTTTTTGATAGTCTTTGTTCTCCTAATTTACAGCCATTCTAAAATCTCACTATTGTTCCTTTAGAGTTCTTTTTTTTTTCATTGTCTTTCCCTTCAGTGTTCTTTATTTTTAATTTTTTTTCCTCTTAGAATCTTTACTTGGATTTGCTTCATGTTTTCTACTTTAAGAGTTTCCTTAGAGCCTGTCACATTGAAGGGAAAAGTCCTTGGATTTTCATTTTAAATTACATTTGTTGAACAGTAACACCTTAGGTAGTAAGACATTTGATATTTTAAATCTCTCTTTACTTTCTCTTGGTTCCTCAACAGGTCTCTTGCGGGGCATACAAGTTCAGAGCGTCTTGAAATCCTGCCGGAGTTGTGGCTCCGTGGCAGCGGTGCGTCGAACACTTGCGTGTGTGCAGTGCAGCTGGCTAATGCAGGGCTTACCCGGGCCCAGAGTATGAGGCCTCCGCCTACACTTGACCTTCTCCTTTGCCATTACACTTACTTGAGCATGTGCTACAAAACCCAGCAGGTGTCAGCAGTCTAGGCCAGCGGTTGCCAACCTTTCGGACCTCATAGGCCATCAGTGGTGTTGGCGACCGCTGGTCTAGGCAACCCGTGCCCCGACTAAATCCTGTCAGGATGAAGGTGCACCAGCAGGACACATCTGCCAGAACTGCTAGCTGCTGAATCTGCAAATCCACTTAACCCTTTGCTTTTAGGTAAATTATCGCTCCAAGTCTTGCAAGCTACAGAAACACAACATCGGGTTAGAGTACAGAATGGGTGAAGTACCTATTACTTAACTTAACCTGAAAGATATTTTTATTTATTTTTATTCTCTTGCATATTAATTCTTGAGGAACATATTTGTCTTTATTGTCTTAGTAAGGGCTATGCACTAGCAGTAGATTATTGGTTGCCAATCAAACGCCCATCTTTTTTACTTCAATGATAAAATAACAGGTGGTCTTTATATCCTGGCACCTTGCTGAGTATTCTGCATGCATTCTGTAATCCACACAATAGCTGTAAGGTAGCACAATGGCATAGAGGAGTGGTTCTCAACCTTTCTAATGCCGCGACCCTTTAATACAGTTCCTCATGTTGTGATCCCCAACCATAAAATTATTTTCGTTGCTACTTCATAACTGTAATTTTATGGTTGGGGGTCACCACAACATGAGCAACTATATTAAAGGGTCGCAGCATTCGAAAGGTTGAGAACCACTGGCATAGAGCCTGCAGATCTGCCATTACCATCTGGTGATAAGAAGGATGCCCTGGGCATACAGATATTGTCATTCCTCATCTGTAAAACGGGACCACTGTTTACCCTTGTGTCCTCTCTTCCCAGCCTCTGTTGGGAGGACCCCCATATATCCATGCGTCCAGGCCTACTTCCTTGGAGTTTTCCTGGACTCCTGTCTTGCTCCCAGCCCTCAGTGGATCCTGTCATTTCTGCTCGTCTCCACTCGGACTCTAACTACGTCTCCTCTACCATTGCCAGATTAACCACGGCCACTGTGCTTCTTGCCTGAATCACTGCAAGAGCCTCCTCCTGGTCTCACTTCCTCTCTTGCCCCTTCCAATGCGCTCTCCACAGCCAGCCAGCCTGATCACATCCCTCCTCTGTGCTCACCTCCTGTGGATTTCGGTTACATTCACAACACAGTTCAGTGTCTACCCACGGCCTGTGAGGTCCCTCCCGATCCTGCCCATAGCCGTCTCGCTGCCTTTGTTTCCACCATCTCTTTCCGCTGCCTACTACTCCCAGGCCCCCTGGCATCCCCCTCCTGCTCCAGGAGCACTCCAGCTAGCTCTGTGCTCACTTGCCATTCCCGTGTGGACACTCTCTTTCCAGATCTGCCCAGAGCTGCTGCTCCTCATTCTCCATGTCTCTGTTCAGACTTTCTCTCCTCAGAGAGGTCTTTTCTGTCTCATTGCTCCCTTTCTCCTAATCCTGTTTATTTTCTTTCATGACACCTGACTTTTTTTTTTCTTTTAATTAAATTGATTGGGGTGACATTGGTGAATAAAATTATATAGGTTTCAAGTGTACAATTCTATGGTTCTTGGTCTGTATATTGCGTAGTGTTTACCTTCCAAAGTCAAATCTTCTGACACCGTATCTTTGACCTCATTTACCCTTTACTACTTCCTCCACCCCTTTCCCTCAGGTAACCTCCATACTGATTTTTTTTTTTGGTGTGTTTTTTTTCCCCCTACATATTTATTTGCTTTTCTGTTCTCTCTCTAGGATATACAGGGATTCAGCCCTTGGAAAAACTATCTATAATAATAAAAGCATAATATGCTAATTAGACTGGACGTCCTTCTGGACAACCTTCCAGATGAAGCTGGGGCTGTGAGGGAAGCCCAGGTCCTGGGTGCCTGCAGGTGGCCAGAGGGAAGCCTGGGTCCTGGGTACCTACTGGCAGCCGGAGGGAAGTCCGGTCCCGGGTGCCAGAGGGAAGCCGGTGCCAGCAGCCAGGGGAAGGAAGGTCTACTCTTGCACGAATTTTGTGCTTCAGGCCTCTAGTCTGGCACATATTAAGAGTTTACTAAATATTTAGAATTCATTAATGAATGCACTATTGAATGATTAAAACATGAATATGGGAGAAGGGAGAGTTGGATATTTCAAAAAAGATTTCTGCTGAGAGCATCACCAGGTCCAGAAGACAGTCTCTCTGAGGGTGAGTCCCTCCCCTTGATGACAAAGGACACTTAACTACCGAGGGAACAAGGTGAGCCTGAGCTGAGGGAGCTCATGGGCCCCCCCCCCCCACATCCTGCTGGTTGGAGGCCGAGGGAAGAGCACCCCATTTTCCATCACCAAGCGGAACGGCTGTGCCTTTCTCTCTTCCCCTGCAGTGGGGGTCACGCTGGGAGGGGACCTACAGACGCGCGGTGCACGGACGCTATTTGCTCCCCGGATGATTTGTGAGGTGCCAAGAGCTTCTTGTTCCCTGGGGAGTGAGGCCTTTAGGAGGAGCTCAGTGCTTTGGCTGAACAGCAGAGCCTTTCTTGGAGAAAATCTCCAAGGACTTTCTGCTCAGGCTTCCCAGGGCAGAGCAGTGATTTGAGGCAGTTTTAAGCCTCTTTATATTCCATTTTCATCTCTGGACATTGATTTTGCCATTTGCGGCTTCTAATGGAAGTGGAGATGGCTGGTACAGAGGGAGTCGTTGCCGGCCGCCCTTCTTTGTCTTGTAGCTGGGGCGCGTCTGAGGCGTCAGCTAAATGGGTGTTTGCTTCCTGAATTCTTCTCTGCTTCCCCAAGTTGGGGTCGCCCAGAAGGTGGTCATCAGTTCTGTGGACGGGATCATGTTGTACAAGGTGAAAGCAGATGGAAGAAAAAGAGAACCTAAGTATATAAGTTGTGACAATTTATACTCATTTTAGGAATGCACGTTGCGAAAATGTGATAAAAAAATACTTTCTGTTCAAACAACTTTCCTTTACCCAGTTCTTAGAGGGCAATGAAATGTTTCTTTTGCTTAGCTTGATTATGATGCTGGAGTCAAAAGGAAGGCTGTTATTTATTTTGCTTTAAGAAAACTCAAGATATACACTGAGTGGCCAGATTATTATGATCTTTGAACCCATAATAATCTGGCCACTCAGTGTGTGTGTGTGTGTGTGTGTGTGTGTGTGTGTGTGTGTGTATTAGAGGCCCGGTGCATGAATTCGTGCATGGGTGGGGTCCAGCCAGCCTGGCCAGGGGGAGGGGATATGGGCGGTTGGCCGGCCTGCCTGCTGGTCGAACTCCTGGTGGAGGGGACAATTTGCATATTAGCCTTTTATTATATAGGATATACGCTGAGTGGCCAGATTATTATGCGTTCAGAGATCATAATAACCTGGTCGCTCAGTGTATATGGTGGCAGGTCATGTATCTAGAGGTCAGTCTGGAGCACAGCTTTGATCTGAAAGAGGAAGTAGAAAAGGCGTTTGAAGATGTGAGGCAGGAGATTCATGTCCCTGCATGAAAGCCGGGCTCCTTAGCACTTCTATTCTCAATTCCCCTTTAGTCTTCTAGTCTTAACATTTTCAGTTGTCTCCCCCCCACACCCCATCCCAGAGCAGCTAAGAAGCAGCAAACTAGAAGAGGGCAGAGGAAGTTGCAAGGCAAAGTCACACTGATGAAAGAGTGAAATGACAGGTGACAGCAAGGCTTAGCCAGCAATGCGGGACTGCAATGCGGAGACTAGCACAGAATGGTCAGGCTTTGTCTGCAAGTCCAGGAATATGAGAACATTACTAGTTAAGTGTTCCTACCAGTTTATGGCTCCTGCACTTCTGCTCCATGGAAACAGACCTTGGTTGGAGTAGCCCATGGGATGTGCCTAAAATTCAGGGAGATGGTTTGCCCTGCTACTTCCGTTGTATGGTGGGTCCAAGAAAAGGAATAGGTGTTCAGTTGGTCCAGTTTTCTCTCCTTCTAAAGGATGGGAATGATGACTCCCAAGATATTTGCATTTCAGAGCTAAGATAGAAAACCTGCCTCACTCCTTGTCCCTCATTGTCCACATCCAAGTCCTAGTACTGCTATTTCCAAAATACCTCCTGAAACATCTTCAGCTTTAGTCACGACCTTGTGATTTCTGGTCTGGATCATTGTGGTAGTCACCTGACCATTCTCATCTCTAGGACTGCATTTGTTTAATAAACCCTTCAGTGTCATCTGAGGACTGTCCTTACGAATGCTTTCTGACAACCCCTCTACTGTAGTACAGAATACAGTGGCTTCCCGTGGCCCCTGCCCTCCAGGCCCTTGCAATCTAGGAGGACAGATCAAAAGGTCAGGGTCTGGAGACGGTGATGTGGATGCATTTTACAAGAACTTTGAAATTATTAATTTAATTTCTCTTGTTTTCAAAATTATCTCTTTAAATTGGGACATGTTCACGGAAGAAAACAGAGCAAAGAGAAATGAAATTCAGATAGAACAAATTTTAATAAATGGTTTATTTATTGAGACAAAATACATGTTTCTTTGTGATCACACTAACATATTCATGTTTTGTGCTTGTGTAGAGAAAGGGGCTGGATCAAAAGTCTTTCATTTTGGCCACAACTGAATTAAGGGCTATGATGTGACATACATTGTGTCAGAACATACATGAGACTGGACATGGGTCAGATGAGGCCCCAGGCATAAGCATTTGACTTATATTCCACCTCAGGCACTCTTTAAAAAATATATATTTTTATTGATTTCAGAGAGGAAGGGAGAAGGAGAGAGAGAGAGAAACATCAATGAAGAGAATCATTGATTGGCCGCCTCCTGTATGGCCACCACAACTCAAGCATGTGCCCTGACTGGGATTGAACTATCACCTCCTGGTTCATAGGTGGCCGCTCAACCACTGAGCCACACCGGCCGGGCTCAGGCACTCTTAATTCACTTCCAAACACCAAATGAAGTAACTGTAATGCGTCAACAGTATAAAATTTAGCTGGCTCTGGAGACGCTGCATTAGTGTCCTATGGGTGAGGTCTAAATTGCATGGCAGTCAGGTATGTACACAGGAGCGGTCATTACTGCGGGCAGATGTGCACAGCTAATGGCTGGCTGTGGAGATTGCTGCAGGGGGAATTGGTTGGTAAAAATGACTTAAAATGAGACAATGGATTATCCAGAAGGGTGCTTTTCTACAGACTACACTTTTATTGGTTAAGGCAATCAAAAGGGGGAAAAAAATCAAGCCATTAAAAATGAAAGCTGCTATCATGTATTTATTTAATATCATACATAAATAAATAAATTTTATTTAATATCGTCCATGTAGCATACAACTGTATGCGTAAATCTGAACTTCTTTTTCCTTTTAGTCTGAATAAATGAAAGGAAACACTGCTTTTATTTCCTTCCCCAAATAAATGTAGATGGGAGGCTGGTATATTAAAGCAGTGGAGGAACCTAATGCTCAGCAGCGGAGGGACTACTTGCAGAAGAGTTAAATCTTTATGCGTGTAAGCCCAACTGCCCACGATCTCATTACATCGCACGGAGCTTGCAAGCATTGCTCCCCAATCACAAAGAAAAACCAGCACACAAGTGACCTGTGTATTAGCATCTCTGCAAACCTCAGGCAGGAGCTGAAATTTATATACACTTTACACACCCCTGAGGAAATCCCCATTTGATGCCACCGATAGACCAGATGTATTTTCCTCTGTAAAATGTGATCAGAATGTAATTAGAAGAAAATACACTGTGTATTCAAAACAAATAGGCAATCTTCTTTGAAGCTCAATGGTAATTTAAACCAGGTAGCAATATCAAATTAGAGGAGTAGGATGGAAAGGTTATGGAATGTGTGATTGGGCCTAGGCGGTTATGTTTGCAACAGTGCACCGATGGAGTTCGATAGCCATTGAGCTGGGTTGACATTTCACAGGCCCCCAAAAAACTTTGTCTCTTCATATGATTACTAATGTGATAAGATATCTCATATTAGTGAGAGTTCTTAAATATGTCAATATGAATGGAGTCACCCCCCGCTCGTCTGAATCAATTTTACATGGAAGGGAGGGCAAAAAGGAAGATGGCTGTGGGGGAAAAATACACACATTGCGAGAGCAATCACACAGGCTGCTGTGATTTTCCTGCATCTGTGCGTTTTACTGTAACAAAGTGATTACTACGCCTAAAATGTGAAATTATGGACTCAGCTTTTTTAGTGTCATATCATCAGAATACACAAAAATCTGACACATCTAATGTGTATGTAATCCCAAGTAGGATAAAATTATATGTGCATGTATGGTTAGGCATTTGAATGGGTTGTGTGACATAGGTGTGGACAGGAACATTGACAAAACATGTCCTAATGCCTAAACAAGGGCAAGAACAGCCAAAAGGACTGTATATGTGACTCATGAATTAGGATGAAAATTCATCCTTAATCTCTTCTCACTTTGTGTCCCAATATTTTATTTAAGACTGAATACTTTACAGAAAATATCTGGTGAAAAAAGGCATAATTATAATCTGCGTATTATGAAGACTTTAATCCTTATTTTTATGTGAACCAAAAAGATGAGTAAACCATTATTAGTGTTTTTTGAGCCTAGTTGAAGAATTTAAGGACAGGATTAACAAGTTTCTTCTGAACTGAAGACTTTAGCAATCAACTTTACAAAAGCAGAATTTTCTCTAAGAAGGTACAGGCATCATTGAGGACTATGGATGGGTTTCAGGAAACCAGTGACCCATCGCTTTGCTCTGGTATTTGTCAAAACCTCACGTGCAAAGAATGGCTAGAGAAAATGAAAGTTTGTGGGCGCACATTAAGGATCGAAACAAGACACACGTCAGTTGGAAAATATGCTCAACCTCTACGACACCCCTTCCACTGAGAGGCAGGCTCACGATCCTTCCCTTTGACTCTCTGTTGGCCTGTGACTGCTTAGAACCACAGAAAGCTGTGAGTGATGCCACGTGATCCTTCTGCCTGGTGAGGAAAGACTGCAGTGTTCACCCTGTTCTCTTGCGATGCTCAGTCTGGAGAAGCCAGCACCACGTCACGAAATCCCACTGCCCCCAGCCTGCCATGCTGGGGAGCCTACGTGTGGGGGTTCCGGTGGACAGGCGCATTGAGCCTGCAGATGGCAGCACCCCGAGTCTTCTCAGGCTGGGCTTCCTTTTCCTTCTCCGAATCTCTGACTCACAGAGTCCATGGCATTAATGAAGGTGCTGTTTCACACCACTTAGTTGGGATAGGGATGGCGAAATCTGTTTTTAACAAATACTATGATAAATTAACTACCATTAAATGACTCCAAGGTGCCACCTGATTTGTTGGCCAGTTTTGATATATGGATTTTTCATGACAGACATACTTCTTTGATTACTTGGACTGGGTTCACAGGCCCATTATTGTCCTTATTTTAAGATTGCAGAATGCCTGTCTCTTTTCCTCGTCCCACTTCTGAAAAGGCGGTAATAAGACAAGACACTCTCATTAAGTACTAAATCAGAGTGGGGAGGGGAAAGAAGGGCAATAAGGTTTGGCATTTGTTGAATAATAAATGTTTGTTGAATAATAACAAAAAATAATGAGGTAATATTTACAGAACACTTACTATGTGCTAGACACTAGGCACTTTAAGTCGATGATCTTCTTTAGTCCTAACGGCAAATACAGCGAAGAGTCCGATTATGATTCCCGTTTTACAGAAGAAGTGAGAACAAGGCAGGTTTGTGACCGGCCTGAAGCCATGCGGAGTAGAAACGGTGGCGCCTGCTTGCTGACCTGGGCAGTTGGCCTCCAGAACTTGACCCTGAGCACATTACTAAAGCCTACTTCTCACCCTTCCTTGCCCAGCTAATACCTACTTACCCGCAACGGTCCTTTCCCCGCGGGCGCCCAGGCATGACAGAGCTCCCGTCGCCCCCCTTCTGTCCCTCCTCTTTTGTCACTGACACCACAGTTGAAATTAACTTAATGTCTGTCCTTTCCCCTAGACACGAGGGAGGGGCTCACGTCTGTCTCATTCCCTCTCCATGGCATCCCCAGAACCCAGCACAGGGCAGCACATGGCAGGCTCCAGCACATTGCTCTCGATCGACATCCTTTATGTGGCACAATGCACACTACATACTATGGCGCGGTATGTCGTGTACTCTAGGGCATGCCGTGTTAGGTACTAAGGAATCAGAAATGAGGAAGCCAAACTCCTTATTTTCAGAGAGCCCAGCGGTTAATGGGAGGAGATTGACAATGAAACAAACAAGCGTAACATCTCTGAGTGGTGGCTGAGGTGGAGCCATTGTCAGGACGTGCAGCCAATACAAGGACATGCTTGAGCTGTCCTTGCCGGTGGACGTGGGAGGCAGGGACTAGAAGGACATCCTAGTCAGAGGGAACGGCATGACAGGAGACAGGGACGTGCAAGAACAAGGCACCTTGGTGCAATGGCAGGTGGCTGGGTGATGCTGAAGGACATGTGGGGCTGTCACAAGAAAGAAAACTGCCAGTGGTCACAGGACGCGTCACAAAAGACTTGACCAGGTTTAAGTTCAAGTTTGAATTTTGTCCTTAAGGAAACGAGGAAGTCTTGGATATCACTCATATCCAATACAAATTTAGAACAGGTTCTTGTGGAGAAGATTGAGTAGTATGTGAGGATGTTTTGGGAAGTCACAGTGACTGGGCAGTACCTCTGGCATTTAGTGGGGGACAGTAGGGATGCTCAGGGTCCTGCAATGCATGGAACAATATCATATAGAATGCCAGTAGCGCCTCCGTGGAGAAACACTGCATAATAACCCGAACTCAACGCTTGAAAGAAAGCACCTAAATCTTCACAGGGCTCAGGTGGTGAGCCATTTTATTTTTATTGGTAAGGGAAGGAAATACTTTTCTCTTGACCCCTTTGATGTGCCAAAGGAACAAGGAACAATTCACTAAAAGCTCAACAATTCCACCGAAAAACAAAACAGCAGCATTTAACATGTTGGATTTGAATCCAAGGATATTTTGATCTTCTAGCTCTTAATGTAGTTTATTGCTTATTCACATGGTCATTCATTTTGTCAACAAATATTGATTGAACACTTTTTATGGGCAAAGCACTGCTCTAGGCTTATGAAATACAGCCTGACCAAGATAGGCAAAGATGGAAATTCCAACCCAGGAATTCCAAGGGGGGATAAAACCTAAGGGATGATTCAACTGCTCCTTCCGCAGCCAAGAATTATTTATGTGGGATCTCTGAAAACATAACGAGGGCCACATTTCTTCCTAACGAGACAAGCGCCTAACCCCAAGGGTGTGTATACTGTCTGTGCCTTGCCAGCGAGGTAGATGTAGATTGTGCCATTAAAGCCAATTGCGAACACATACCCAGGGCTGTTCAGAGACTAGGAGGATTTATTTAAAATTGGGAGAACAGGAGAGAGAGGTGGCACCTGTAGGAAATATTGCCAGTGCAGTTATGTTAGCTATTGTAAATACTTAAATAAAATCAGGGGTTAAAGGATCTCAACGTTGACCTAATTGGTTGCAAATAAGGCAAAACCCAAAGATTGCCAAGAATCTTTTAAAAACACAATTGGTCTTACTTTCAGCTCATTTAGCCAGACCTCTTTGCTGGGGTCAGCCAGGCAAGAAGACATATACACTGAGTGGCCAGATTATTATGGTCTCTGAATGCATAATAATCTGGCCACTCAGTGTGTGTGTGTGTGTGTGTGTGTGTGTGTGTGTGTGTATACACTCAGTATACACACACACACACACACACACACACACACACATATATATATATATATATATATGTATATATATATATATATATACACTAGTAGCCCGTTTGCACGAAGATTCGTGCAATAGACCTTCATTCACCTGGCTGCCTGCACCAGTTTTCTGCTGGCACCAGGGACCCAGGCCTTGGCTGTGGCCACCGCCTTCTGCCTTTTTCAGGGTCGGGGCTTGGCCCCGGGCGGTGGCCTTGGGCTCGCTGGCACCCAACATCCTTGCTAAGGATCGCAGGAGCCGACCCCCAGTGGTTTCCTGCGATCCCTGCAGGCTGCCCACTGGTGCCCAAGGCCAGGAAAGCCTCCACCCCAGGCTTTCCTGGCCTTGGGCTCGGCCGCACCCAGCGTCCCTGCCACCGATCACAGGAGCCGAGCCCCAGTGGTTTCCTGCGATTGGTGCAGGCTCCCCGCTGGTGCCCAAGGCCCGGAAAGCCTCGGCCCCTGGGACCCCCGGGAATGGCGGGAGGGGCCGGGCCACGCCCCCCCAGGTGGCCCATCGCCTCCGGGACCCCTGGAGGGGCGGGAGGGGCGGGAGGGCCCAGACACGCCCCCCTAGGTGGCCGATCGCCCCAGGCACCCCCGGGAGCGGCGGCATGGGTCCGGCCACGCCCCCCCGGGGTACCGATGGGCCCAGGCACCCCCGGGAGCGGCAGCATGGGCCCGGCCACGCCCCCCCGGGGTGCCGATCGCCCCAGGCACCCCCGGGAGCAGCGGCATGGGTCCGGCCACGCCCCCCCGGGGTGCCGATCGCCCCAGGCACCCCGGGGAGCGGCGGCATGGGCCCGGCCACGCCCCCGGGGTGCCGATGGCCCCAGGCACCCCCGGGAGCGGCGGCATGGGCCCGGCCACGCCCCCCGGGGTGCCGATGGGCCCGGCCACACCCCCCCTGGGTGCCGATCGCCCCAGGCACCCCTGGGAGCGGCGGCATGGGTCCGGCCACGGCCCCCCGGGGTGCCGATGGGCCCGGCCACGCCCCCTGGGGTGCCTATGGCCCCAGGCACCCCCGGGAGCAGCGGCATGCGCCCAGCCACGCCCCCCCGGGGTGCCGATCGCCCCAGGCACCCCCCGGGAGCGGCGGCATGGGCCCGGCCACTGGGCACCGCCATCTTGATCTTCTCAAGAGCGGATATGCCACCCGGCGTCCCGCCCCCAGCCTCCTGACGGCCAATCGTGGGCATAGCGGAGGTGCGGTCAATTTGCATGTTTCTCTATTATAAGGTAAGATATATATGAGGCCCAGTGCATGAATTCGTGCATGGGTGGGGTCCGGCCAGCCTGGCAAGAGGGAGGGGACATGGGAGGTTGGTTGGCCTGCCTGCTGGTCGAACTCCTGGTTGAGGGGACAATTTGCATATTAGCCTTTTATTATATAGGATATACACTGAGTGGCCAGATTATTATGCATTTAGAGACCATAATAATCTGGCCACTCAGTGTATATCTCAAAAAATAAAAGAACAAATCTTATTTCCTATGTGTGCATGTGTGCCATGGCATGTAAAAGTTGGGGAGCACTAGATATAAGGACTGAGCACTTTAGGTCCACACTGTGGAGGTAGGAAATGAGGGGGAAAGTATGAAAAATCCCAAACTGAATTCAAGAGTTATTAACCCCCAAGCAGGGACAGGATAGGTGAATTTCAGGGTTCCAGGAAGGCACATTATTTTCCACACAGTTTCTATGGAGTTGCCAAGGCAGAGCTGTGCAGTGCACGTCATATGTGGGGATCTGGGTATCAGGCCATGAGAATCCTGGAGCTTGGAGGAGGAAATCCTACTCCTGCCATTGGGTTTGAGGGCGGAGATTTATTTGTAGGGCAAGGTACTGCCAATGGGTTACCAAGCAGAAAACTACTTATCTGGGAACTAGACACATTGGTGCCAATGCCACAGTGAACCCAGAAAGCAGAAGGAAGTCCTAATAACTGCCCAGGCTAGTGGCTTAGGGCTCCTTGGATGTCCCCAGATTAGAGCAGGAGGGCAAGCTTGGTGCCTGAGTGTAGAGCAGGGCCAGTTTTTAAAGTAAGGGCATGCGTGGTTTAAAGTAAAGGCATGTGTGATTTAAAGTAAGGGCATGCGTGGTTTAAAGTAAGGGCATGCGTGGTTTAAAGTAAGGGCATGCGTGGTTTAAAGTAAGGGCATGTGTGGTTTAAAGTAAGGGCATATGTGATTTAAAGTAAGGGCATGCGTGGTTTAAAGTAAGGGCATGTGTGGTTTAAAGTAAGGGCATGCGTGGTTTAAAGTAAGGGCATGTGTGGTTTAAAGTAAGGGCATGCGTGGTTTAAAGTAAGGGCATGTGTGGTTTAAAGTAAGGGCATGCGTGGTTTAAAGTAAGGGCATGCATGGTTTAAAGTAAGAGCATGCATGGTTTAAAGTAAGGGCATGCGTGGTTTAGGTTTGCACGTTAGGAAGAAAGCAGACCACCTTCTCTTTAGGACTCTTGGGGCTGTGTGGTCGAGTCTCAAATCCCCCTTACCACCTCCATAGTACTCCCGTCCATGTCGGTGAACACCGCGGATCCTTGCTGGAGTTAGAGAACACACAGGTTCTGCTCTGCCCCATCAGATCGCAGCATTTGTTATTTTAATTGAGTGGGTTAAGTAATAAGTTCAGATAATCATGCCCAGCCCTTGTACCAACACTTGAATCACTTATTAATGCAGGGACATTAATCTGCTCTATTATAAATACAGGATAATTACCCAGATGATGTGTGCAGCTCTTTCTAAATTTCTTTTCATTATTCAGTTCATCATAAGAACTAACATATGGTGCCTTTGCTATGGGTGCATGTGGGTAAGGTCAATTATGAGGAAAGCAAAAGCTGATTGATAAGTGGGTGTGGTTTCAAGAATCAGCCCTAGCCGGTTTGGTTCAATGGATAGAGCGTCGGCCTGTGGACCAAAGGGTCCTGGGTTCGATTCCGGTCAAGGGCACGTACCTTGGTTGCAGGATCCTCCCTGGCCCCGGCCCTGGTCAGGGCTTGTGCAGGAGGCAACCAATCGATGTGTTTCTCTCACATCGATGTTTCTCTCTGTCTTTGCCTCTCTCTCCCACTCTCCCTAAAAATCAATGGAAAAATAATCCTCGGGTGAGGAGTAACAAAACAAAACAGAAAAAGAATCAGTCAGTGCATGAGGCCTTTTTCTATGATTAGGACTAAGGACTGGGGGCACAGGGACTCAAAAGTAAGAACCATGGGCATGTGCCTCAAAGGATTTCCAATCCAGCAGGGGAAGGAAGGCTAAGCTGTAGGAATCAGTTAGGGTGAGAGCATGGGCGTATTTGGAAGTGGGACCCTCCACCGTGGAGTTGCTTGGACACGCCCACCACATACTGGAGGAAGGCACGCACAAAGGTGATAGTTCATATCTCTGAGTTGCACCTTCGTTTTAGGGTTGGGGATACCTTCTAAGAATAAGGGGTGCAGTCCAATGTCACGCAGGGAATTGTGGAGGCAATCCTTTGGAGAAAGCAGGCAAATCTTTGATTAATTGATCAGCTGAGAAAGAGAGTCAGATGATAGGTCTAAGATCCATGCTTCCTGTGTTTTACTTTTTTAAAGCTTTTTTTCCCCCCCTCCAGGGTGATTATCAGTGTGTTTTGAGGGAGAAAAATCCATTTCCGGAGATTGGAGCTGGTGGACTGTGAGTAAAAGGGATTGCGACGGTAAGTGTTCAGCTGTTTCCTGTGCTGGTTGTAGCGAAGTTCCTCTGTCCCTCGCGAAGCTCTGCCTCACCCCTCTGTCCAGTGGCGATCATCTGTGGGAACATGAAGAGGAAAAAGCAGACACATCTGACATTGGTGTGGATGTGGGCTGGGGAGAAGAGGGGCTGAAGGGGGGGAGGGAACTCACTGAGAGCAGACAACCAAAGCAAGGGGAGACGTGGGAAATAGAATTCTTTTGAGAGGCCTGAGATAGTGGAGCGATGCCAATTCATGCTTGAGCATTTTTTTAAATGGATGCTGTCCCACCATCTTTGCCCCCCTTGCCATAAAATTTTATGGGGACATCCAGGCCGCTGGCATTTGGGTTATAAAGACCCCTGTGTTTTCCTTTGTGGCAACCGGAAGGGGCGAGTCCTGTAGAGAATGTGCCATCTCCACAGCCCATCGTGATGGGGAGAAAAAACACTCAGGAAGGTGGCGTAGAAGAGCAGGAAGATGAGCAGACCTTCCACCATTGGGATCTGCCGTAGAGAAGAAAAGGAGGCCTAGGACACTGTCTTTGATACCCTGGTAGTTTCCACTGAGAGCAATAGCCCTCATGTGCCATTCCCCCCCCGCCCCCCCAAGGAGGGTATCAATGGACAATGCGTGCATTATAATTCCAGCTTCTTGAATGAGATCTGGCTTCGGCAACCTGGGGGGTTCCTACAAATGCAGAATCTCAGACCCTACTCCAGACCTCAATAAGTTATAGATAGCATTATGATGATTCCGTCCTAAGTCTTTGTGTTCTAACCAGCTGATAAGTCTGCATTTTTAGCTTCAGCCTAATTTTTCTTTCCATCAACACAGGCCCGTGTTTCAAAATGTATGAGCAGTTATTGCTGTTATGACAATGACTATTATTATTATTATTACCTTAATTTTACGGTGTATATTTTCTTCAAGAGCTGAAAAGACTTACGAAATATTGTATCATTAATCCCTACAATATCACTCTGACATAGGTGGGTGGCAAATATAAACATGTATCAATATTATGCTAAATTATACTTAAGTATATGGTGTGAAATCCCGAGCGATCTAATGAAAGCTATAATCTTTTGCTTCTGGTGAAGTAGTTTATGTTTATATCTCATATTAAATCTCTGAGGGATAGAGCTTGGTGAACTATTATGTTTTTTCCATCTCTCATTTAGATAATGGTTTTTTTTTTGTATTTATATGAAAAAAGTTTAGGTCTATTTTAAAAAATTCTAGGCCTGAAGGAGATTTTATAAGCACAGTCTCAGCAATGCCATAGAGGAGGGAAACCAGGAAACTTAGAATTACCAAGTGGAATTGAAACCAGCCCTTGCTGGGTGGCTCAGTTGTTCGGAGCATCGTCCCGTACACCAGAAGGTTGTGGCTTTGACCTGTAGGCGCATGTCCGGGAGGCTGCAGATCAGTGTTTCTCTTTCACATTGATGTTTTTCTCTGTCTCTCACTCTCTTCCTTCCTCTCTCTCTAAAATCAATAAACATACCTTGAGTGAGGATAAAAAAAATGGAATTGACATCCAAGGCTGTAATTTAACCCAGTTAGCTTCTATATGGAGGCATTTCTAGACTGAGTCCAACCCATCTTTCCATCTTGCCAGTTACTATGTCACATTAGTTTTTTTTCAGTTTTTCATCACATTCATTCATTCTATTACTTATCTCAAAAAACAAGTAATTTGAAAAAATCTTAAGTGTTTCTTAGAGGGAGGTTTTATATTACTACCACAAACGGAAGACCAGTGAGTACTACTTGGAATAAAGGAAAGTAACACTAACAATAAAAAACCATGAAAGCAAACAATGTTAGTAAGTTCTAGTTTGTAGACTGAGCCTGAGGCCGGCTCTCTCTTTGTTAAAAAGAGGGATTTCACAAGTACTGGAGTGGCGTGAAAGATCTATTAGCATCAAACTGAGAGAGACTGTCTTCTTGAGGCAACAGGAGAATAAACAGAGTTATAAGGAATTCTTTTTCTGACTTTATAATTCAGTGTTATTTAATGCCTACATGTATGCTACTCAAAATCGTTTCCCTCAAGTCCCATAATTCTGAGTATTAATTCTCAGATGTAACCATAGAGGTCTACCCATAGTTTTTCCAACTCCTCCTCCTTCCTCCCACTAGATACTTCCTGCTCTGGGCCTGTGTAAAGCTTCTCCCATCTTATATGACGTCTTTTCTCTGACCATCCCAATCTTCTCAGCCTTCAAGATTGATCTTAAAATCTCCTTGGAGAGGTTCCTTGATTCCCTGGCCTTCTGGGAATCGAATCTCACTGTCTTTTTCATCCTTCTGTAGTGCTCAGTTGCATTGATCATCCTCCAACTTCACTGTTGAGAATCTTCTTGTGGGAGAATGTGCCTTCCTTGTTACACGGGTGGAAAGCTTTATGAGGGCAGCGCGGCATCTTCATCTCAGTCTTAGCATGATGTATCTTGCAAGTAGCAGGTGCTTACTCAGGAACATGCTAACTTCAGACAAGATTTCTCTGACTGCCCCATTTACCATTTGCATATCCATTTGCTAACTGGGGCTGTATCTACAGCAGATTTATAGCTCTGTGGGTTCCCATTTGACCTTGCCACTCTGTGTCATTACAGCAGAAATAGAAATGTTTGGCAGCCTGCGAGAACACTGAGTTTCAATTTATTGCTGCTGTGACCTGGAAGCTATGATCTGTGCTGTATGTGGCATTCTTAGGGACCTTAGAGAAGCCCTGTCTAACTCAGAGGAGGTAAATGAAACCAAATGAAAACGTGGGATTTGGATTCCATCCAGTAGTCCGATTAGAATTCATAGGAAGCATCCCTGGAAAGAGGCGAGGAAACCACTTTACCCCAACGCGGCTTTCGTTCCTCAGGCCATCTGATGACACTTCCTTTTTTTAAAAAAAAAATATATATATATTTTTATTGATTTCAGAGAGGAAGGGAGAGGGAGAGAAAAATAGAAACATCAGTGATGAGAGAGAGTCACTGACCGGCTGCCTCCTGCACACCCCCCACTGGGGACCCAGCCCGCAACCCAGGCACGTGCCCTTGGCCGGAATCGAACCCGGTACCCCCCTTCAGTCCACAGGCCGACGCTTTATCCACTGAGCCAAACCAGCTAGGGCTGATGACACTTCTTTCCTTGGTGTATGGTCTTCTCAGGCTCTCTCTACCATGATATGATTGCTTTCCAATCTAACCCTTCCGATTGGGTTCTGTTTGCCCAGTTAGTTAACTGCAATTGTCTCCTATCCTAAAAGGTCATTATTCCTATGATTTGGATGCAGTAGTCCCCAACAGATCCCCAAATTTGCAAACACGCTGTTATCGCTGAAATCTTGATATTCTAGTGGGGTAAAAGTGAAAGGACAGAGATCATGATAGAAATATTGTTAAACTTTCTCTGAGATATTTCCAATGCGTATGCTTACACTTCACGTGACTTTTAAGATACTTTTGATGGCTGGAAGGACTTCAGAAATACCGCATTTTCCGGCGTATAAGACGACTGGGCGTATAGAAGATTTTCCTGGGTTAAAAAGTCGTCTTATACGCCGGAAAATACGGTACACTCTTTGCTCAAGGCCTTGTCTTCCCCTGTGAAATTTTTCAAAAGCAGCTAGCGTACATTTTTAAACAACACCAAAGAGTATTACTAAAGACTGGAACTCACAGAGGAAGCAGAGATGCCAAATCTAACGAGGCAAACCTGTAGTTCCTTCTCCTTGTGTTTGATCAGAGGGGTTGAGATTGCATCTTCACGGCCTTGATGAGATTGAGAGCATGTAGGGATATTAAAGGGTTAATCCTCTCCATTGCCTTAAATATTCCAAACCACGATGAAAACATGTTTGCACCTAAAAGGGAAAGATTGTCGGTGAAAAAAAAAAACCCGAAGATACATGATTTATCACTCCCCTCACAAATAAAATTTATTCATTGCATCCACCAGCCATCACACAGATGGTCAGAAAATTGGCTTTGTGTAGGGATGTGGATTCAGGCATGAATATTAATACGAGACAGATGTAAACGCATATTAATATGCATTTGCTTTGCATGGACTGACATTACAATATTTTCATTGAAGAAACTGCACACGGAAAGAAAGTATAGGTGACCTTTTACAAAGCATAAGATTCGACGGTGGGATGTATTTGTTGGCTCTAGAAAACGGCCGTTGATAGGAAATGGGAAACTTAATGTTGAGTCTGTGGCCGGATGTTGACAGCACAGCCACGGAGGCATCGGAAAGACCGGGCTCCCCTGGGTTACAATTCAACTGTATTTTCCAGCGTTCGTCACACAGGCTCCCGGCTGCTCCCTGGGCAGCCTGGGAAGCAAAGTCCTGTTTGGATCTGATACACGGACACATCTAAATGACGGGGAGTCTGAGATGCGTGAAACGCTCTAGAAGGATCCATTCACATCCTCAGGCACACATTTTCACTGCGTGGTTGCCATCATGGCAGTGATTCATAAAAACGTAAGATTTATGCAGGCATGGCACTTTGGGATTTTTCTTCTTCTCCTTTTGTGTGTGTGTGTGTGTGTGTGCGCGGGACAGCATTTATGCTCAGATCAGCACCAGCATCTGTGCTGTTCGTATCTGCTTACGGCAGCACTGTGCACCCTCCCCAAGTGGAAGGAGAGAATGTGACATGGTACAAGCGATTCCCGTGCTTGCTGCTTGGCACCCACAAACCGTTCCTAGGGCGTTTTGCCGCGAAAATACTGCTTACTGGAAAGAACAGCAGCTTTCTTCCGGGTGCGAGTCCCTTTAAAACTGCTGCGTGGGCTCTCCAGGCAAACGTGACGACGCCCCAGCACAGACACGTGCAAGTTGATAATGATAAATAATCTGTTATCGATTACCCGCTTCAGTGACCTCACTGGTCATCACAAAACTTGCATAAAGCTTCTAAATTCCCTTCTCCAACCCTTCCCCCACCCTCAGACTTCCCCAGACACCTGTTGAAAATATTCATTGAGCTCAAGCAACGTGTCCAAAAATGGAGCTGACATCTCCCCCCTGACACTAGCCTGGAATAGTGGGGTGAGCAGGAACTGTGGTCAGGGACCTTTGGGTTCAAACCCGGACTCTGCCTCTCACTGGCCATGTGCCCGAGGCAAATAATTTAACTTTTCTGAGCCTCAGTTTCTTATAGGCAAATAAAGGAATCGTTTTTACCAGTCTCCACAGTTAGTTTTACATCGTTGTGTGATGTATTAAATGTGAAAGCTTATGGGAGATTGCCTAGCATGTCTGGCATGTAGTAATATCACAGGTCTGTTTTTAGTTTCTATTTCTTTTGCTGGTACAGCCGTTTTTTTCTAATCTCTCTGTCTCGTTACTCAGGTATGTTCATGTCTGTCTCTTAGTCACCTTCCCTGTCACCATCCTGCCTTGGCCTTCATTATGCTTTTCCTCATACACTGGCTTTCCCAAAAGCGTAAAACCCTAACCATGAGCTGGCAGGCGCAGTGTCTCTCTCGCTGAGACGCGGACCTGCCCCTCCAGGCCAGTCTCTGAACACTCATCACATTTGGTTTTAGTTCCGTGAATGTTTGCTGAAAAGCTTATTTGACAAACATGTGTATAGCACTCTAATTCATTCAGTCTTCATTACAACTCGATCATGCATCCACCCATTCTGCAGGTAAGGACATTGAGGCACAGAAAGCAAGCTAACTCCCTTGGTCACAGAGCTACTAAGTGGCAGCTGTGGGATTCCAACCCAGGAGGTCTGGCTACAGGATCTGTGTTATTAGTCACACGTATTCTATGCCTTGATGCTTCTAAGCTTCAAAAATTTTTAAAATTTCTCCTGTCTTTTTATAAGTCCTACTAGAAGCCCAGTGCATGATTTAATCATGCACGTGTAAGCTGTCTGTCCGCTGGTCGGCAGCTCCGAAGTCCCTGGGCCCCTAGGGCGAGGCGGGGCGGGGGCGTGGTCCTCCTGCGGCCGGAGCCCAGGCCGGGGTCTTGCCTTTGCCTCCTGCCCAGGAAGGCTGGGGCCGCCACGTGCTCCTGCGGCCCAACTGCCGCCAGACTCCTCCCCGGGGAGCCGCTCCGCCCGCCCACCGCCCGCCGCCTCCAAACCTCCAAAACGCCGGCTCGGCTCGCTGCCCCAGAGGCCTGTCTGTGCCGCAGCACAGCCATGGCACAGCCACTGGCAACGCGAGCTCAGCGTCCTGCCGGCCCAATCACCACCCCAGCCACCCCGAGTCCCGCCCCCTGTGTCACCCGCTGGCCCAATCATGGGCGTAGCGGCGTGATGGTAATTTAAATATTACCTTTTTATTATGTAAGATTATTGTTAATGTACGATTGCACTTTTCTACCAAGCCTTCATTTTGTAAAAGAACTCCCCCAAAACCAAGATGTCGCTTGTCTAGATTATAGAATTATTTTGCTTTTTCTGCCCTGTTTGAGTTGTTTGAGTCAAAAGATAGAAACCGTTGTTTGTCTGAGAGGGTTCTTGATTAGCATAGCTATTTAATACCCAATGTCCCTCCCCCCCCCTCTCTCAATCTGTATGCATATACTGGATATTTCTTCATGTATTTGCTAATTATATTTCTTTTAGGGACTGATATAAAATATTTTCACTTTGATCCCATAATTCTTCTATATCCTTCATACATGTTGTTCATATACTCAACAAGATGAGATGATTTGCATTAAGCAGGCCGAAACCATCCCCATGCCTGTAGGCACGTAGTAGTTTCTAGGTAGGAAGCAAGCCTGTTTTTCATACTGCCTGATTCCCAGTGCCTAGCATATTGCCTGGAATGTGGCTAGTAAACAAATGCTAAAAGAACCATTCTATTTCCTCATGTTGTTCTAAGTACTCGTAGTAATAAGTGATTTATATGCTAATTTATTCCTTCATGTTTGCTATGCTCATCCTTAGTGTGGTTCCTAAAGTTGCAATTCAGAGTTCCACATCTAGTCACTTCCAAAGAAACAAAGAAATGAATCTTTATTTCTCACTTGAGGGTGCCTGGGGTTCACAGCAAACAGAGCCCAGAGTGATTACAGAATGTATTTAAATAGGTCCTTTAACCCTACTTTTCTCCACTCGTGCAGGCGTGCATTTTTAAAGGCGGGGCACCTAGTCAGGGGGGGTCACACACCCTTGAAGAGATCCATGGGTGGCCTTTGGGTCCACGAGATTGCTAAAATTGCATACATAATAGTATATAATTTTTTTTGGGGGGGGGAGAGTATTGACAGGTTTAAAAAATAAGTTATTTTGTCCTGGCTGGTGTGGCTCAGTTGGTTGGGCATCATCCCCTGCACCAAAAAATTGCTGGTTGGATTTCAGGTCAGGGCACATACTTGGGTTATGGGCTTGATCCCTGGTAGGGGGCATGCATGAGGCAGCTGATTGATTTCTCTCTGACATTGATATATATATATATATATATTTTTTTTCTCTCTCTCTCCCCCTTCCTCTCTTTCTAAAAATCAATAAACTGCTGGGCCAGTATGGCTCAGTGGTTGAGAGTAGACCCAGGAACCAAGAGTTCACTGGTTCCTGGTTTGATTCCTGGTCAGGGCACATGCCCGGGTTGCAGGCTTGATCCCCAGTAGGGGGCATGCAGGAGGCAACCAATCGATGATTCTCTCTCATCATTGATGTTTCTAACGATCTATCCCTCTCCCTTCTTCTTCCTCTAAAACTCAATAAAGACATTTCAAAAAATAAAAATCATAAAAATCAATAAACTAAATAAAAGTAATGTGTTCATACTGTAAAGAAATCAAACTATATAGAAGAATAGCAAGCAGAAAATTCAACCATCATGGAAATATTTTAAGTAAAAAGTTAAATTCTTTTTCCCCCCATTTTTAACTTTTTATATTTTCAATCTTTTTCCTCATAAGAGGATCATCCTATAATTCTATTTGGCAACAGACTTTAATATTACAATGTCATAATTAAATGTTAATACATACAGATCTACATTTTTTGCTAGCAATGTTATCCACAAATTATCTTTAATTATTTTAAAATACATTTTAAAAATTTATCTTTATTGTTGAGAGTATAATAGATGTCCACCAATTTCCCCCCATTATCCAATTCTGCCAGGCTCCCACCCTAACCCAGGCCTTCATCGCTCTAAAGCTTGGTTGTGAAATAATTACAGGTTCGCAGGCAGTGTAAAATGTATAGAGGTGTCCTGTGTTTCCCCTGTGGATGAAAAGGGGCCATATGCTAACCTGACAAACTCAAAGAAGGCCTGCGTGGGGGTCTTGCAAACACAGAGACCTAAAGTAACCACAGAGGATGGTCTGAAATGAAAACTTTTTAACTAAAAGTAGTTTATGACAGGTAGTAATATCCTAGGCTAGAATCTTCTTTGACAAAAGTCAATCTTTACCTTAACTAACGCTAAACCTAACCCTAACCCTAGCCCTAACCCTAACCCTAACCCTAGCCCTAACCATAACCCTAGCCCTATGCCTAACCCTAATCTTATACCCGAACTCTAGCCCTAACCTTAACACTAACCTTAAATGTAGCCCTAAGCATAGCCCTAGCCCTAACACCCTAACCGTGTGTTTAACACTAGCCCTAACCTTGAACCTAATCCTAACACTAGCCCCAGACCTAACCCTACCCTAGCTCTAACCTGAGCCCTAGCCCTAACCCTAACCCTCACCCTAAACCTAGCCCAAGCCCTAACCCTAACCCTAGCCCTAAACTTATCCCTAACCCTAAACCTAACCCTAGCCCTAACCCTAGCCCTAACTCTAAACCTAACCATGCACCCTAACCCTAGTTATAACCCCAACCTAATCCTAACCCTAGTCCCAAACCTAACTGTAACCCTAATTTTAGCCCTTACCCTAACCCTAGCCCTAGCCCTAATCCTAGCCCTAGCCCTAGCCCTAACCCTAGCCCTAACTCTAAATCTAATCATGTGTGTATCCCTTAATTTACTGTTATATTTAATCATGATCTTCATACTTTTGCCTTTCAATCGTTGTACTAGCTTTAGTGTTAGTTAATCCACTGCCTTTGTCAGTGAGACTTCTTTCTTTGGAATATTTTCTTATTTTTTCTTCTTTTTTTAAATCAATCACTTTAACATTTCTTGTAGTACTGGTTTGATGATGATGAATTCCTTAGCTTTTTCTTATCTGGGATCATCTACAACCTTTTCAATATCCATTACCTGCAAAAGATAATCAGCATCAACTCTTAAAAAAAAAAAATGTGTTTACTGATTTTAGACTCCTTTTAATTCTTAACCCAGCCATTCTTTATGTGGGTATATGCTGGGAATAGTTTCTGACATACTAGTAGTTCTGTCTCTTATAACTGGATTAAATATCTCTGCACCCCAAAATAGAGTCACTCTTTCAGTAATAGGAATAGTTGTTTCTTAATACAATGTCTATTTCTTGTTGGATAAACATGGACAAATTCACATTCTTTGGCTTTTCTTTTCCTTGATTGCACGTGCACCTCTCTTCTTTATACTTATTCTCACGTAGAGTTGATTGGGTTATAACTTTCCTTACATTTGAGCCCTTGGCTGCTGGACTTGATGTATTCCTAAGTCCATGCAGCAACACATTTATACACCGACACGTAGGACCACTGAATGTGGTAACCCCATGCATGCTGACTCTTACCACTTTTGGTTTGAATGGGTGGTGGTTTCCTGACCTTGTTTCCAAATTCAGAGGGTGTGTATTCTTGAGTACGGCCCCCAAATGAGCAGTGACTTCTTTTATGCGACTGAAAGGAAACTTGGCTTTCATCTAGTTTCATTTTCCTTAGGTGACACAAGACAAGGGAGTTAGAGTTTGCACATTTAGTGTTATCTGTCTACAAGGTAATAGCAGGCTTTATTGTGCTAAACTGCCGTTGAAAGACACAACCACGGCTAAACCATTACCTACATATATTTTTATCACCCACTATTCATTATAATGCCTTTGTGTATGTCAGTGTTATCAGAGGCAACCGGTATTTATTAGGCACCCGCTGGATGTGTGTTACTGTGCTAGGTGCTGCCAAGGGCACTTACGTGGAATGAAACATTACAAGGGAGCAGGGTGACAATTTTTTCTCTGCAGTCTACCGCTCTTCCTTTCTCTGTGAGCTGGGTCATCGGGTTGGTCAAATTACTCATTATGTCCCAAGGACTCTCTTAGGATTTCCTAAATATATGTGTGTTGTTTGTCATATGTTTCATGTGGCCTTTGGGTGAATTTGCAAATATAATAAGAAAAAAATAGTCTCTCCCATTGTATTTACACTTTAACACACAGTAAGAAGCAAGACTTACTAGTACCATGCACCAGTGATTTGGAAAAGAGCAAGGTTTTCTGAGAAAGGAGAAAGTGTGTGTGTGTGTGTGTGTGTGTGTGTGTGTGTGTGCGCGCGCGCGTGTATCTCAAGTGTCGTAAGAACTTTCTTTTTAAAAAAAAATATATTTTATTGATTTTTTACAGAGAGGAAGGGAGAGGGATAGAGAGTTAGAAACATCGATGAGAGAGAACATCAATCAGCTGCCTCCTGCACACCCCCCACTGGGGATGTGCCCGCAACCAAGGTACATGCCCTTGACTGGAATCGAACCTGGGACCCTTGAGTCCGCAGGCCGACGCTCTATCCACTGAGCCAAACCGGTTAGGGCAGAACTTCCTTTTTTAAAAAAAAATATATTTCTATTGATTTCAGAGAGGAAGGGAGAGGGGGCGGGAGAAAGAAACATCAACGATGAGAGAGAATCATTGATCGGCCGCCTCCTGCACGCCCCACACTGAGATGGAGCCCACAACCTGGGCATGCGCCCCGACCTGCAATTGAACTGTGACCTCCTGGTTCACAGATTGATGCTCAACCACTGAGCCATGCCAACTGGGTAAATTACAGAAGGAATTTAACGTTAAAAATTGTTAACCTGGTATTGGAGAAACAAAAATAATTAAAAAACAAACACCTAGGTGCCATGGAGGAGATGATGCAGGAAGTAGCTACCTCCTCTTGGCTGGGGAAACAAAAGGACGAAGTTGCAATTATCAAAACTTAGAAGATTGGAGGCAAGGCCCTGTGGAGGTTGGATATCGATCTCTGAATGGGGTGTGCTGGCTGGCTGGGCTGGTGTCCCTGCAGGGAAGACCATGAGGCTGGTTCTACAAGTGTTAGAGGAACTGCACACTTGAATCCCCGTTGCTCCTGAAGGAAAACTGCTGCTGCAGGATGGCGTGAGCTGTGGCTGCCACGGCTCAGAAGTGTCGCTGGGATGATGCAGACAAAAGCAAAAAAATAAAACCGGAAGAATCAAACTCCTTCTTCCTCCTGCAGCCTTGCAATCTCTCTCTGAAGCCCCCTACTGGCAGGACCTAACCGGGAGTGGCTGACAACGCAGAAATGTAGTCTCCAGAGTCCCAGCCCCGCCATCGGATCACAGAGCACAGCAGAGCAGAGCAGAGCAGAGAGAGGTGGTTTGAAATTGAGAAACAATTGCTTAATAACTAGCACAGGGGTGATAGTACCTACCCCATAAATTGGTTATCATTTCAACCATTATTATTTTTATTGAAATTTATGTAAAGAATCTAGTATGATTGGCCCCTTGTAAGGGTTAAAACCCATCAGTTCTTTTCAATTTTTGCTAGTTTACAAAATCTTCTCCCATCCTGTTTATTGAAGGTGGCCCATTATACTTTGATACAATGATTCTCTGATTTTGACCCCAGTCCCGCCCCAGTAGCATTCACATGTACAGATAAGTAGTGTTGGCTCTGGAACCCAGTGGTTACTAGCTGTGAACTTTGGGCAAGTTAGTTAGGTTCTCTAAGCCTCAGTTTATGTTATATAAGATGATGCATGTATAGCTCAGCAAATCAGTGTTTAAAAAAGTAGCCGCCATCATTGCTATCATCAACATCATCATCTTCATCATCATCGTTGCCATTTGAGTCTAGAGAAATAGCAGCAAAAGAATCTCAACTTAAGATACAACATTTGAGAAGCCAGCTTCTTCTAAAATCACAAAGCATTAACTGGGTTCTCTGAAACTTAGTAATTATTTTGAAAAGTAAACAGTTCACTTTCCACCCTCACTTTTGGTTCTTCAAAAGATTCCCATTTTTAAAAAAATATATGTTTTTATTGATTTCAGAGAGGAAGGGAGAGGAAGAGAGAGATAGAAACATCAATGATGAGAGAGAATAATTGATTGGCTGCCTCCTGCACGCCCCCCACTGGGAACCGAGCCCGCACGCAACCCAGGCATATGCCCTTGACCAGAATCGAATCCGAGACCCTTCAGTCCACAGGCTAATGCTCTATCCACTGAGCCAAGCTGGCTAGGGCAGATTCCCATTTTTATACTATTATACTTGACATTCTGAAAAAGGCCAATATTGTCCGTTCTGTTTTGCATTAGGGAACATTGAGGCCCGAAGTCTCTTTGAGACTTTCCCTGAGTCATGCGTGTGTTTGTAAAAGGTCTGGGAAGGATTCAAAAACCCATCATGGCACTCTCAGCGACTCTTGGATCCTGAAGGATTCCTGGCTCCCACTTGCTCAGGGATATAGCGACTGCCACTAGCAATTCAGAATGCGTGTTCTGTATAGTGATGCGGTACAGCACTGCCGGGTCCTGAGGCAAGCTGAGAACATCCCGGATCCTATGCATTATGCATGAGAGGGTGTAAGAAATAAAGGATCAATCATCTCCCTCAGCTAACATTGATCATTTGCTACACATTATTTGGCCTGGCTCTGTGCAGATTTATTTTCTCCAATGGGAACAAGAAGTAGATTGCCTGTTTTCTTAATGAGCAATGACGTCAATCTAGCCAACTCTATCTAATGCATTGAATCAAGCTCTCTCTCCCTTCCTCTCTTTCTCCCTCGCTCCCTCCCCACCCTGCTCTTCTCTCTGTCATAGTAAAAATAGGGACAGCTTCTGAAGAGTGTGCCAGCTTCTGTGAGGGTGGTGACAGAGTGAGAAAATTGGGTCTAATTCAGGGTGATGAAAAGTCTCTTTTCTTACTTTTTAATTTAAAGCTGTGTTCCCACTTTCCATTTTTTCCAGCCGGCATATTCTGAGGGGCTGATCTGCAGAAAAGGCCACGTGAAAAGTCACCCAATGAGAAAAGAGGAAGAGGGCAGGTAGAATGCATGAATCTGTTGTGATGTCGGGACTCCGAGTGGCTGGAGTGGCACAGTCCCTGGGAAAAATAGCAAACACCAATCTGAGAACGTGATACAAGTACTCCTTAGTCAACACCAATGCCTCTTAACAGCATGGGAATCAACATGTGGCATTCAATGAGAAAATGGAGTTGAAGCTTGTCTTCTGCTGAAACAGTGTTCTCCTCCTTGTGGAGGCCAGTAGGCAGTAGAAGGATGTTGGAGGTAATGTGTGATCCAGGAGTTAAGAGGAGAGTGGATGTCTTGCTGGGATACACTTCCTCCTTCAATCAGACACGTGTCCATGGAGAGAGGCAGGGGATTTGGGGCATTGATTAGCTGAGGTGGGGTAGCTTGGGAATTGGCGGAGCAGTCTACCGATGGCAGGTCACGGCTGGCAGGTAGTCCTGGCAGAGTGGAACCTCTGCAGGCTCAGTTTGCAGCGGCACCATGCCTAAAGGAGAGCCGAGATTGCGGGCCCCTCTTCAAGCTGGACAGGCAAAGAGGGACGCCAATAGAGGAGGGAAGTGTGGCAACCCATGGAAGTGGCTTAGGCCCCGGAAGGAAGCGTGGCTAGAACAAGGCAGGACACCCATCGTGGGCAAAGGCCAGACGGTGGGATACAAAGCTTGCCATATCATAAAGTTACTATTTACACTGCGGACCACCCTCTCCCAGAGTCTCCACATTGCAGGGGGAGGAACGTTTTAGAAATTGTTGGAAGCTAATTAATCATGAACCATGACAGCCCATGAAGTCAGTGATGTAAATTGTGAAGCATAAGCCTTGGTTTTGTTTCCTCCCGAAGAAATGTAAGTACAGGAGAACTGTCACCAAGCTGAAAATGAAGAACAAAGGAGAACCGGGGAGGGGCCAGTTTCACCTTGGCATTGAAGATGGCCCTCTCTCTGCACCTGTTCCACCTGCTGCCTGGCCGGTCTCCACTCCTTTATTGTTTGTGGTTCTGCACTGCCCCGAGGAGCCGTTCCTGAGAAGTAGCACTTGGCTTTGCAGGCGATGCTCACCTTTACGAATGTTTTGATTCAACCACAGGCAGGGGAATGCTTCCTCTCTTCCCTCCCCACTGCAAAACCCTTTCCTTCCCACCCTGTTAACGCTGAATCCCGCAGGATTTCCACTGGACAAAAGCCAACACAGACAGAGGTAAAGAGGTGGGAGGGGAAAGTTACTTAGTTTTTGGCAGTGAAAAACCACTAACCAAAACCCGACTTTTGCAGATCTCAGTAAAAGCGTTTTTGATTTTGGTTTCTTTCCCCGTCTTTCTCAGGAGGGGCTGGTGTGGGAGAGTTGCAGCTTTCTCTGGTTAGCGTTGAAAAGAATAGTTTAAATGTAATTAACTTATATATTATCATCTTCAAAGTATAGAGAGAAAGAAATCCTGTTTGGCTCCAAAGGATTGGGTGCAAAGTTGTCTGCAGCCAGATTAGATTACTGTAATTTTCTCAAGTGGCATTTTTTGCCAACACTTACAGTGGGTCTCATGGAGGAGTCAGGATTCAGTTGAGAAGAAGATATCCTACACCCAGAAATCAACTACATTTATTCTCAGATTTAGAGTAAAAATCAACGTTTAATTCCCTTTAATTGGGTTGCTGTTGCATAAGGAGGAGTTTCTTTTTTCACGTACTGACACTTCAAACTCTCGAATTACAAGGCTCAATCTCATGCCTTTTGGCGTTTCCTGGCAAACCAAATGCTGTCATTAGCTGTGCTTATGTTCTCCAGCAAATGGTCCCTTGGAACATTCCTTTTCATGCTCACGTCTCATCCACTCACCTCCAAAACGTCAGGCCAAAAATTGTGTGTCTAGGAAACTACTGTATTATTCTGTAGTGTGTGATATGTACATGTAGTTGGTATGAATTGTGTGGTCATGCATTTTCTGTTCCAAAGAGTATTTCTATTTCTAGACTGACTTTAATTTCTGCCTCTCAGTCTTCAGCTTGTTTTCAAATTAACCCTGTCCAGCGCACTAAGTGCTTAGTGAAGATCTATAAAACGGACATTGTGGAGTTTACAGTTGAATGAGTTCAATGTTCAACTACATCAATACTGTTTTCCCTTGTAAAGTTTCTGTCTCTCCTTTTTTCCTGATCTAACATCTACATTACACTGAGGGGTGGGGGGCGTTACTCTCATGATGTTGAAGGCGGGAAGAAGTCACCCCCATTTTCTGTTCTGCTGATGTTCCTGTAGTCTATTATCCTGCTTTGGCTGACACCTGGAGGAGTCACACCAGGTAGCTACCTTCTCCTTCTCCCCCCAGGAGGGGTTCCCTCCACAGGTAGGCTCTTAGAATTGCTCATCGGCTTGTCTTCACTTTGGGCCCATGAGATATTTGCAGATCTCCACGACCCCTTTGCAGCTGATGCTGGTTGGGGGCGGGTAGCCTCTCATGTCCGTGTGCACAATGCCATCTCACTCTTGTTTCCTTCAAGTCCTAGGCGGCTGGACAGGTTTTACAAGGATGGTCACTCTCCAGCTGTACCTGGAAATGTCTTAGCAGTCTTCTCTGCAGACGTTTCAAACATCACAGGAGAATGCCTTGGTATCCTTCAAGTCCTTCGTTTGGCCAGAGGTAGACAAGAGTCAAAAATGCCCCACTGCTCATTCTTTTCCTCTTTCAATTCTAGTTGGATTCTGTTATCTCTCTTCTCACATGCTCAAACCCTTTTGAATGGTAGTGAGGAGTAGGCAGTGGTGTTGAAGGAGAGGAGGTAGGATGGAGAGCAGCTCTCCTGTGTTAAAAATATGTAGCAGTATCCTTTTCCTTACAGTAGGTCTTTTATCTCAAACTTAAGATTTGGGCATTTCTTTTTGCTGCTCCTTATCTATAATATATTAACTATATATTTTCAGATTTAGAATTAAAAAATCA
This sequence comes from Cnephaeus nilssonii, assembly GCF_951640355.1. Lineage (NCBI taxonomy): Eukaryota > Metazoa > Chordata > Mammalia > Chiroptera > Vespertilionidae > Cnephaeus > Cnephaeus nilssonii. Next base: position 8,667,316 of record NC_137089.1, on the reverse strand, counting down.
ATTTCTTCATTCCCTCCCTTGGGTTGATGTTGGGTTGATGATAGGGGAAACTATTTCCTCATGGTATATTATAACTCATATATCCAGTTCTGAATGCAGCATTGCAGGGTGTATGAGTAATGCATGCTGCTTGATTTCTCAAATTATTACTTTGCCACAATTACTTTCCTGTTATATCTGTGTGCACTTGTGTGTATTCTGGCAACTAACATAACTGAAGTATTCACATAAAGAACAAAATTCTCAAGTAAAAATATTTTTGTAATATTAATGATGCCAAACATGCAAATATTTAGGAATAGTAACTATGATGTCAACTCAAGAACCTATGTAAAAAAGGATCAACATAATATTCCTAGGAGAAAATATTCATGGCTATATCCAAACAGAAATATATAATGATTAAGTGTATGTAATTTTTAAATTATATTTCTTTTTTTTAGAGAATCTGGGAGCAAGGTGACAGTCTTTCTCTAATGCGAGGCCAAGTTATGCTGGAGCTGGGGTGTGTGCACAGGGATTCCGGGGTGCAGGTCTGCTGATCAGGACCAGGTATAAATGGGGCGGGCTTGATCCTTACTCTATTGAGTTTATGTAACTTGTGGATTCTCCATGGCAAGCACACATTCCAAGATGTCTTTTGATACTGTGCAGCATAGATTGGGTCTCTTTTTAATAGTATCAGTTGGTATGTGTTAAAGGAATTACATTTAATTCCCTCTTTAGTGACCTTTCACCTGGCCTCCTCTGCATCTATTCTCTAGATGCAGCCAAAGGGATCTTTTCAGGAAGCAAACTGGCTGATCCAGTCATCCTTCCATTGAAAACTGTGCAGTGTCTCCCCACTGTCTCAAAATAATAAAAATTCTCTTTACAGAGGTGAAAGTGTCCCCTGGTCCGGCCTCTGTCAGCTTCATCCACACCCTCTCACTATAGCACCCTCTTCTCTCCACCTTGACTTTTGCTTCTCTCTTCTAATATTTGCTGGGCTCTCCCTGCCCACCCCTAACCAGCACCTTTGCAAGTGGTGCTTGCTGTACCAGCACACTTTTATTCTTTTTCTAGATTAGTCACAGTTTCACTATTACACTTGTCTGTGTGATAATAATTTCCGGTCTGTGTCTCTCTCTGTGTTGTGAGCTCTGCATGCCAGTTCTGCTGACGACGACACCACCAGGCCTAGGGCAGTGACTGGCACATGGCTGGGGCTCAGTGAATGAATGGATGAGTGAATGAATGAATTCAGGAAGGTTCCACTTAACCTGGATCTTGATGGATCCAGTTCATCATGGAGTTGGGGGAAAGGTCATTCCAGAAAGAAAGCAATAGGATGAGAAATCTGGATAATGGAATGGGATAAATGGGAATGTTGACAATCAGGTGCAGAGTATTGGGGAGTGAGATTGGCTGCAGATGAGGCAGAACATGTATTTTGGGACCGGCTGATATGTCTTGTTGGAAAACTGGTACTTCATCCCAAGCAATGGAACCACCGAAGGTTTTGGAGGGAGGAATTTGACATAATGAAATAGAAACTCAACTTGAGTGGTAATGTGAGAAAGGAGTGAGTAGCTGGGAACCTATTGAAGAGGCAGTTGCTTAAGATAATGGGACTTGGCCTAAGGAAGTGCCTGTGGGAATGCAGAGGAGAAAACTAGGAAATGCCTTGGGCTTGGCAATGAACATGAAGGTGAAGGTTCATAAGGAGCTGACGTCAAGCAACATGTAAACCAGGACAGCAAGTACACTCTGAGGACAGCTTGTACTGGAGAGTTTGGATCATCTGTAACATCCCTTCTTGTACTTAGCCCAAACAGAGAGTTAACTGTCAGAGTGAGGGAGAAATAAAGAGAATGGGCACAATGGAGAACGATTAGTGGAAAGATGAAAGGCATGAAAACTAACTGCGAATGTACAGCTGAATAGATGGGCGAGGGCCCACGGCAGCTGGCCTAAATGGCTTCGTTTGCTGCCTAGGTCCAACGCGAACCCTTGTCAAACTCAGAACATTTCAGCCCACAGGTCTTTGACTCCAGTGCCTACATTTGCCTCTCTAGTGTCTGGCTCTCCCTTTGGCTGGCAGTGGGACGTTGCTCTGGCAATTTGTGGAAGAAAGAAGAGACCGTTTGGTGTCTTCAGTGATGCCTCCTGAGTATTCTATTTAGCTGATACCTTGAAATGAAGTCATGTAATCTTGTGCTTTCTTTGGGAAGCAATTTAGGCAGTTCAGTTGCTCATTTTGATGTTGTTATGATTAAAGTCCAGAGGGGACAAAAATAGGAGGAGACATGCATGGCAGAACAATATCCGTCCAACAGTTCATCTAATCTAGAGTGTTTGAACTGAGGGGTAGGCTCTGCCAGTCAGGACTGAAACTAGCAGCGACAGGTGGGGGGGAGAGCGGGGTGTGTAGGCACAAAACATACTTTAAGAAGTGTGAAATGTCATCCTGAAGAGACACATCATAGACTGTAACTCATAAGGACAATGTGTTTTAAACTCACATACCTGAGCTATGATACCACCTCATTTATTTCTTTGGTCACAACCTTGTTAGTTTTGACTCACAAAGATGTATTGTTACTGTAAACTGGAAAATATTAAAGTTTATTCTAGGAATATGGTGTGGAACTCTGGTCAGTGGATCTGTATATAAGAGAACATAAATAAATTAAATTATTTTTTTGTCTTGGCTCTATATCAAAACACAGGATAATAAATTTGTATTCATATGTTTTACGTTAAAACAAATAAAAATATATCTGCTTCATTTAAAAATAACTTATTTTTTTAAATGGCATTTTGATCAACTTTCCAATGACTGGTCCCGGTTGTACTGGATTTCATTTAGGGCCATACCATATGAAAAAAAAAAGTACATTTAACCTTTAAAATTAAGCAGTGTAGGAGACGTGTGGGAACCCAATCAACTGAGTCAGCAGCAGATTCTTGTATTCCTTATTAAATTCCTTTTAGAGCTATGCTCATTGAGTCGAATAGTTTAAATAATGGATATATAATTCAAATTATTTTTTCTCTTCTGCTCTTGCTTACTCCTATTCCTCCTCTTTTGCTGAGATCATGGAGTTAAATGCACATAAATTAAGTGCACATGTATACTTTACTGTTATCTCCTTTTCACAGATAAAGAAATAAAGCTTAGAGCAGTTGAAAAACCTCCCAGCTTCTCAAAACTTACATAACCAAGGAGAGCATTTTGAAAGCAAGCCCTGGGGAATGTTCAGGCTCACATCTGAGGGTAGGAGAGCTGTCTCCCTCTACGCTTCTTATCCATTATCAGTCAGCTGTCAGCTCAGAGTCAAAACATAGTAGTCATTCTTGATCCCCCCATTTTTTCTCACCTTTTATACAATAAATATTTAAAACCTACCTATTTCCTTAGTATAAGCCATGATCATCTCTCATATGGATATTAAGAATGTAATAACAGCAAGTAGATGTGTGTGTGTGTGTGTGTGTATGTGTGTGAAAATACTTATTATGCAACAAGCATTATACCAAGCACCTTATTTATATTAACTTACCTATATTTAGTTCTTACAATTACTCCTGGAGGTAAGGAAATAACTTTGGAAGGAGGCAGGGCAAGTCAGGGACATTCGAGGAGGGAGTGACGTCAGGGCTGGATCGGAAGGTTAAGGTGAAGTTGGCCAACAATTTAAAAAAGAAAAGATGGAGTTGGCCAGGTGAAGAGAAGGAAAGGTTGAAAGCAAGATTGCTCCGTGTCAGGAATCGAAACACCACTAACTGCTTCTGGAGATTGAGGGTGGGGTGGGTGAAGGAGTAGGGAGGAGAGCAGTAGGACAGGGAGGATAAGTTGGAGACTACAAGGAGGCCACAAGGAAAATACATTTGGGATATTTATTCCCTCGTTTCCTTTCTGTGAGGTTAGTCTGGGCTAGTTGTGTCCCATAGCAAATGTGATACCTAGTGATGTGGTGGTAAATGGCATTTGGGGAAGCCCTGGTTTGTAGTGTTTCCCCATTTCTATAGTATAAATACTCCTACTGTGACCAATTTCAAGCTAGGTGATGTCACTCAGTGTGGACTGGGAAGGAGATGGATACTGTCTGTCCTCTCAAGCTGGCATAAACCAGCTCTAGCTCCTACTGTTCCATTCTTTCTTTCCAGGTAATTGTATCTGCTTTTCCCCTAGGCCTTCAGTGGGAGGGCTGTGCCACGTTTGTTCTTAGCCTTGGGATGCCGCACTGTCTGTCTCTTGTGGGTTGTCTCACCATGCCCATACCTTTGAAAATAGTTCCTTTATGAGACGCTCCTTAAATTACCCAGTTTGAGGTGCCATCTGTTTCCCGATGAGATCCTAATTGATTTACCAAACTATACTGTGTGAGAATTAGTCACTGAGAAATCCTTTCTCCTGTTGTATTACTTAGAGTACAGGATTATGGTTTATTAAATTTTGTAACTCCAGTGGAGGAAGTCTGAAGGGAAAGGAGAAGGAACTCATTTTTGTTGAATATCTATTATGGATCAGATATTGTATCAGATTACTTTAGGAATGTTATTTCTTTAATCGAAACAAATCAAATGCATTCTAAACATGACCATTTTAGGCATTTACCCATAAGGATATTGAGGCTCAGAGTGGTTAAGTAACTTTTACCAGGTTACACAGTTAGGAAGTAGCTGAATTAGGATTTGAACCTGAGTGTCTGGATCTAAAACCTATTATTTTTGCATTATTTCCTCAACTTATTTTTAGCGAATGAATGGATGCTTTAGTTAACATAGAAGATAGAGCGTGTGCCAGTAGAGATGCTTGATAAAAGGGATCTACAACTGGGAGGGAGATGGAAACCAGCTTTCTTCTTTTCCTAGGAGTGGAATTTCTAGCAATCTTGCAGCTTACACAGTGTAAGCTATCCATGTGTCAGCATTCCCGTGGAACTGGGTATTTTAGATAACATCAGGCGATTCATATGTTAGTCATAAACCTGGCAGATATTTGTATCAGTAGCTTAACAAATTCATATCTTACAGCAGTATCGGGCAGCTTCTCATCTCCTAAAGGTTTAAAATTAGCTTAATATTTAGAGATGAAAAAAAATTATATCTGTTTGGTTTTGCATTAAATGGTAGAGAAAGTGCAAATGTGATCAAGAGAAATATTATGAAAGAACATACTTAAATCATCTTAACATCTAAAATGTTGTGATCTAATCTTTCCATCTAGAACAGCGGTCGCCAACCAGTGGTCCGCGGACCACTGGTGGTCCATGAGGTCCGAAAGGTTGGCAACCGCTGATCTAGAAGACACTGGTGACTCTAGTCAAGACATGGAAGGATCTGGGAGAGGTCTGTTTAAAGAAACATCTGTAATATATTCTACTTGCTCTCTTAAAACTAGTAGTTGTTTTAATAATAAAAAACATTTGCTGGAAAAGTTGATGTTTGTTTTCGAAAGTTCAGTCTGTTATGATACCACAAAAGGGAACACAGTAGGTCTAAAGGACCCATAGAAATCTGAGTGAGAAAACTTGGGTCCCATTCTGGCTTTGTTACTTGCCTAGTTTTATAATTATGGCTCAGCCTCTTAAATGTTTGGTGCTTTAGTCTGCTTATAGGTGAAATGGGTGATTAGGTTAGATGTAAACGAAATTATCTTCCTAGCTCTAACAAGTTTATGAAGTGCTTTAACATTTTTCTTTCTTTTCAGTAAAACCACTATAATTTTTCTACATCTAGTAACCACTAAGTCATTTACTTTCTTATTTTCATTTATAGTAATAATTTTATTATTTAGTCATTCACCCCCTCATTGTCTATCATCTATTTACCATCTTTCTATAAATCCATTAGTAATAACAAGACAAGCTATCCAATGTCCAATGTGAGGGCACAAAAATAAAACAATCCCTACATTACATTTGGTCTAGCCCAGTGGTCGGCAAACTCATTAGTCAACAGAGCCAAATATCAACAGTACACCATTGAAATTTCTTTTGAGAGCCAAATTTTTTAAACTTAAACTTCTTCTAACGCCACTTCTTCAAAATAGACTCGCCCAGGCCATGGTATTTTGTGGAAGAGCCACACTCAAGGGGGCAAAGAGCCGCATGTGGCTCGCGAGCCGCAGTTTGCTGACCACAGGTCTAGCCTTCTATTCCCTAAGATGTGTGTGTGTGTGTGTGTGTGTGTGTGTGTGTGTGTGTGTGCGCTCGTGTTCACATGCACACACACATATACACTGTTGTGTCCGGGTAAATGTTTACCAATCAACCATACTAGAAAAATAAAAAAAAGCTCTGATGTATAGGATTTGCCAATTTCTGGGGTGCAATTGCTTCCACCATAGTCAATTTCAAGTTGCCCATGGTAAGTGGCTGAACGTGAAGCTGAGAAAAAGATGCATAAAATTGGCTTGTTCAAGCTGGTACAGGCTGGCTCCAGCACACCTCTGAATATAAGCAGTCTATAGGGTAAATGCTCTCTTTCATGTTAAAACTAGAGGCCCAGTGCACGAAATTTGTGCATAGGTAGGGTCCCTAGTGGCTGCTGGCTGCCGGCTGGGGCCTTTCTTCGTTCTGCGCTGCTTCCTGGTGGTCAGCGCACATCATAGTGAGCTATCAAACTCCGAGGGGACGCTTTGCATATTAGGCTTTTATATATATAGATACCTATTATATACTGTATTTTGAGAATTGAAAACTGAACCTAAAACTAAGCAATACAAAACATGTGTATTCTATTTATTATGGTCTTTACCTTGAATTATTTTTTTTAAAATATCTTTTATTGATTTTTTACAGAGAGGAAGGGAGAGGGATAGAAAGCTAGAAACATCGATGAGAGAGAAACATCGACCAGCTGCCTCCTGCACACCCGCTACTGGGGATGTGCCCGCAACCAATGTACATGCCCTTGACCGGAATCGAACCTGGGACCTTTCAGTCCGCAGGCCGACGCTCTATCCACTGAGCCAAACCGGTTTTGGCTACCTTGAATTATTTTTATTAGCTCACTCTCTTACCCTCACCCTAAATGTATGCATACATAAGAATGTATATGCACATATACCCAAATTATGTTAACTTTTTTTGTTGATGTCTCTATGCATTACGTAAGCATGTATAGCTAGACAATAGTAAAATATGGTGCAAATGTTTTTCCCACTAGCCATCTTTGCTTTCAAATGTAAAGTTCAGAAAGCTACCATAAAAATCTGTATTTCTAAAGGAGTCTAAACTTTTAAGCCCTTCCTCTTGAATGTGTCTGTACTTGCACTCAAGATTTTCATTTATTAGTTGTTTATCAAAGGAGTTAGAGTTGGGAAAACCTCCAAACTATTAGATCATCAAATTTGGGAATGATATAAATTAGATATACTCAGAAACCCAAAAAGCTACACACAGTAATTTGGTATTTAGTCACAGAAAGGCTACAATGCATTGACTGTTGACTGAGTGATGAGCATCAAATAAAGAGTGTAATTAACACAGACAGAAGCTTACTGCCAACAACAGTTTGAAACAATTTTAGTCCTCTATTTCCTGCCAACTTTGATATAAAAAGAACCCTTCATAGCGTGATTGAGAAAATTTGCTTTTGCATGGGAAATTCAGCTTGTAGTACCCCCACAGCCTCCAGAATAGTGGCTTTCAAAGGGTAGAGACTTAATGGATATTTGTTGGGTTGAAACAGATCTACATTAAAAAGAAATTGGTCCTCAGATGCCACAATTCTTTTATTTTTACTGATTTCAGAAGGGAAGGGAGAGGAATAGAAACATCAAAGATGAGAGAGAATCATTGATTGGCTGCCTCCTGCATGCCCCCTACCAGGGATTGAGCCTGCAACCTGGGCATGTGCCCTGACTGGGAATTGAACCGTGACCTCCTCGTTCGTAGGTCAAAGTTCAACCAAGAGCCACATCGGCCAGGCGGATGCCACAATTCTTGAATTTCACGAACCAGTGGTAACATGTTCTTCATTCCCTTACGTAGTGAACATTTTCCATGGGAGAAAAAGACAATGATGAACACCTATCTTACTCAAGTCTAAGGAAAACTTGCACAGAAATTGTTACTGGGAATTTAAAGTGTGGGCTGATCTAAAAATGGATCTGCTCATCAACTGTGCAAAAAGGAATATCAGCTCTAAGTTATCCATGAACAATTTATGTGCTACAGTTTGCCCTGATACCTGTATCAAGAAGCGGTAAAAAGAGAAACACCATTGCAAAGTGTTTTCATGGCTCTCCTGACCACACACACACACACACACACACACACACACACACACACACAAATCCAAAATATTCGCTTTTGTCAGGCTTAGTTTAGGATACAACCTTTAAGAAAGTTGACATATGCCCTAGGAAATTTCACTGACTTTTCCCCTCCCTGAACTCTCCTTGCTTCTTATAAAGACTTTCAAATGGCTTAGTTTCTAAATTAATCCAGGCATTTGAGGGCAGTTGGGCCCTCTGCGCTTGAATAATTGAGTACTAAAAGGCTACACATTAGTAACTTGGAAGAACCAGAAATGGATGAACCACTTCTCAGAACCTGCATGACAATTTTGAAAATTAAACCCAGTTAATAGAAAAAAATGCTAAATCAATGGCCATAAAATTTAATGGGTTTATCACAGCCTTAACACAGTAGGACTGAATTATCATGTTAATTTAATTTCCATTTCTAAATGAACCAGAAGGCACAATAAAGGTCAATTAACCAGCTACCTTCCCTGTCTTTTCTTTTACTGCTGGTTTTAAATCACATTCAGCCCTAAAGCACTCACAGGGCTTCTGGAAACTCATTAGTTTTTCTCGAAATTAAAACAAAAAAAGAAAAAGAAGAAGAAGAAATGAAAACTAACAACTAACCATGTGCTGAGAACAACCACTGAGAATGTGCCACAATTATGGGGAGAGATGAATTCAATGAAAAAATCTTCCCTCTTGTTACATCGAGGCTACGAACTTAGTCACACCAAGCCTAGGGAAACACTCAAGTTCAAGGTCTCAATTACAGTGTTTACCAAGTGTTCATCTACAGGGAAAAAGCTGTGTGTGCTACTCTTAACATTTATGAGGCGAATAAGGACGGGAACTCCATCTGTGTAATGTGGGTCTGTTGCTGGTACAGTGAGAACCTTAAGCTTTGCACAGCCTGCATTTTTCGCACTGAAATGTGTCACTATATATTAATAGGTTTTTATTACATTTAAAAAAAAAACCTTAATAGAAAGAGGAAAAAAGAAGTCAGTTTCCTCTCCTCTCACAAGCAAGAAAATTCCATCCTGTTTTTGGTGTAATTTATTGCTGCAATGGGAATATGCCTAATCTGATACAGTTCGGATCAACATCTTTCAATATTCTGGTGTTTTCCAGTGATACAAACAACATCAAGGGCGCTAGGTCGGGGAACAAAACATATTCTTATTTTGCAAAATCTAGAGACACTGAAATTGTTTTCTGATTCCAACGTTTGTCATGATTTGAACAGTGAGTTAGAGATATGGCAAAATGATTGTAGTTTTGATTTCAATAGATGCCCCTTTCAAATAAAATAAATAATGGTAGTAAAGTATCTAACACCAGGTACCATGTAGCTTTCAATGAATGCTAGCCTTCTTTCCCTTTCTTTTCAGTATAAAGTAAAAAAAGTAAAGTAGTCATTATTTGAAGTGTAGTTATTTAGAATTAGTTCTTAGGATTGTAAAACTTTAAGAGAACAATGGCTTCAAAACCTTTGTTTATCAAGTTCTTATAATAAAGATATTGAATTTAAGTATAATTTAGATCAGATGTCGAAGGCTTTACAATAAGGATAACAACTATTTTTTTCAAATAAAAACATTTAGTCACCTTTCGTGATCATGGTATCTCCCCTGCCAGGTAAGTATAGTCACCTTTCATTTAATAAAGATCTGTCCCTTTGTCTCCCCTTGACACCTAAAATTGTCTGTCTGTATGTATCTAGGCATAAATAAATAGAATGTAATGATTTCATGACAGTTTCTGAGTTAAAGTGAAACATATTGAATGCAGACATAATAACAGAAGTATATATTCACAAAGTACAGATTTGACAAATAAATGTGTACTTATAGGTGTGATTGGTATTGAGAGGCATCTTTTTTCTTTGAAAATTTTTGTAGGCTAGTAACAAAATCTAACCTTTCTTTAAATTGCAACCTATTTAATCTACTTTTAAAGTGCCTGTAATAATAGAGAAAAATGGCTGAGTAGTATTCCATTGTGTAAATGTACCACAGCTTTTTTTTATCCTAAGTGGAAAACTCTTAACAGTATGTCTGAAATCAGGTTTTGCCGAAGCAGACCCTTAGATGAGGGTTTGCATGTAGAGGCTTTATTAAGGAAATGTTCCTGGAAGAAAGGGAGAAAGGAGAAGCAGGCCAGGGCAGGGAGAGAAGCCGGGCAAGGCTAAGATCTCACAGAGTCCTCTGTAGGTGTGTAATGGTTAATGTTATGTGGCTACTTGACTGGCCAGCGGGGCCCGGATTAAACATTATTTCTGGGTGGGTCTGTGAGGGTTTCTGGATAAGATACGCATTTGCATCATTGGACTCTGTAAAGCAGATTGCCCTTCCCAAGATGCAACTTTGGCATCACTCAATGCACTGAGGGCCTGAATGGAGCAAAGGAGAAGAAGGAGAAATTCGCTCCCTTTTCCTGCCTCACTGTGACAGCTCATTGCATCTTCTTTGCCCTCAGACTGGGATTTACAACCATCACTTCCCCTGGTTCTCAGGCCTTCAGACTAAGACTGAATTATACTACTGGCTTTCCTATGTCTCTAGCGTACAGATGGCAGATTATAGGACTTCTCGGCTTCTATAAATTATATGAGCCAATACCTCTTAATCAATATCTATCTATCTATCTATCTATCTATCTATCTATCTATCTATCATCTATTTAATCTATTATTTATCATTTATCTATTATCATCTATTATCATCTATCTATCCATTTATCATCTATCATCTATCCATCTTCTATTATTGATTTTGTTTCTCTGGAGAACCCTGACTAATATGAGTAGCTTTGCCTGATCCACAAAAGAGCTTATACTTCAGTGTAACTTATACCTAAGAATTTTCCTACCTGAGGCAGAAGAGTTGGGCTTTTACACCCTTGCATCAAGTAGTCAAATTGATTGACAATGACTCTCTGTGGTGGGAGCTGGGATATAAGCTTCTAGGCATATATTGCGTGAATTTGCACCTACGATGTAGAATGGGATTTGTGATGGGGAAAGTGCTGCACAGCTTGGCATAAAAATCCATCTCTGTGACTTTGACTACTATGAATACCTCATATAAGTAGAATTTAATAATATTTGTCTTTTTGTGACTGGCTTATACCACTTAGCATAATATCCCCAAGGTTCATCCAGGTGGTAGCATATATCAGATCCCCCCTTTTTTTATTTAAAAAAATGGCTGAGTAATATTCTATGGTGTGTATATACTACATTTTGCTTATTCATGCATCCATTGATGGACATTTGGATTGCTTCCATGTTTTAGCTAATGTGAATGATGCTGGTAGAAACATCAGTGTACAGATATCTCTTTGAGACCCTACTTTCAGTTATTTTGGGTACATACCCAGAAGTGGAATTGCTGGATTATCTGGTAATTCTATGCTTAATTTTTTAAGAAACCAGCATACTATTTCCCATAGGAGCTGTACCATTTACATTCCAATTTCCCCACCTCCTTGCCAGTAAGAATCCCAATGAAGGGTTGTAGATGACATCTCCACCTATGGATATGCTTAGTTTAAGAAACTTGTAAAGACATCCAGTGGAGATTCAGCAGACACCTCGTTATATGGGAACAGGACTCAGGAAAAGCACCCTTAGGAGTAAGCAGGGTTAAGGTCATAGCCAAGATCGTGTGAGTGATGAGATCATGAGGGAAAATGAGTGGTGCCATAAGAGGAAATGGGCAAAAAGAGGAGCAAATTTTAAGGGGCAACAGAGGAAGAGATACCAGCAAATAAGACTGAGAAGAAACTGTCAGAGAGATAAGAGGGGAACATTTGCATCTTAGCTCACACCATTCTTGAAAGTCTTGCTTTGCTGATACATAGGGGAGGGTACTTCTGTTATTTCCAAAATCTCTTTTGATGTCTGGCATATAGCAGGTACTACAAAAATGTTGACTTAGTTACATGAAATACTAAGGATTAGGAATTTAATTCTCTCCGAACAGTGTGATGAAGGAAATAGAGAGACAATGTAATTCAACAATAATTGAACTTGGTATTTACTGAATTTGTGTTCGGCAAAACTTTAGTTCTAGACGTTATCACCAACAGCTGGTTGTCCTTCAATAATGTATTAAGTACTTCAGTGTCCTCCTTAGCAAAATCAGGGGCCTGGGCTAAGAGACAATGTCCTTTTTGGTTCTTAAACTCTGAATTTGGAGACATAAGTAGCAGGTCAAGCTGAAGAGGTGATGTATTATCCAGTGGAGGCATCCTGTCAGCTTTTACTGATATATTATCTTATAAGACATTGGGACATTACATATTTGAGAGTGAAACTCTGGATATTGCTTCCCCACCCCACCCCTGCCTTGTAAATGGCCTTTGCTTGTGAAGAACCGTAGGCATTGCAGAGTTGTTTATATCAGTAGATTGCATCCCTGCAAAATTAATGTCAAACAGTGCATCTGGGTATTGTCTCGATAAATTACATGACTCGGTGATCACTGACCCACATTTTGTAATATGATTTTATAAAACCAGCGTGACAACACTAATGGAGATAGATGCACTGTAGTTCTGATACAGTAGAGGCCAACAATGTTCCTGGGGAAAAATGAAATAGAAAATGTAATTACAGAGTTGCTATTATAAGATTTTAGCTAAAGAAAGAGTGTCATGTGGGTGGATATTCTATGCAGGGAAGTTGTTAGGATTTCAAGCAGATTTTACTGCATGTCAACCAATAACACTGATTTGTCAAAATAACTTTTTCTTCTTCTTTTTTTTCTTTTCTAAAATCTGCACTGGCATAGCACCAGGTGTGGAATAATAGGCTTACACATATGCTGAGAGGCATGCTCCTTTGGCATATGCAGTCTTGGTCTGGGATTTCCTCTGTATGACTTCATTTTTGCGATGGCAGCCTCTATCAGAGGATTCACAGCAGAAAAAAGATGCTGACCTTATCAGTGAAGATTTTAGCTTCACTCATGAAAGGAAGACTGCTTCCTACAACAAATTCACACCTGCATTTACATAAAAAGCATCAGAAGAGTTTTTTTTTTTAAAAAAATATGTTTTTATTGATTTTAGAGAGAAAGGAAGGGAGAGGGAGAGATTGAAACACCCATCAGTGTCATCCCATGCACCAAGAGGTCACCACTCCATTCCACTCAGGGCACATGCCTAGATTGCTGGCTTGATCCCCCGGGATCATGTGCCCTGAGTGGAATGGAGTGGTGACCTCTTGGTGCATGGGATGACACTCAACCAACTGAGCCACACCAGCCAGGCACCATTAGAAGAGTTTTAACAATGTCTTTTCTTGAAGCACAGCAGTATATATTGTTTTGTCATGTAAACTGTCAAGACAGGAGGAGGAATTTAGTGAGCTTCAGTGTGCACACTTGCTCACAAAAACCCCTTTTTCTAAACTAAATATTTGAATTTCCAGAGTTTTGTGTGTCTGTGCTAATTTGGAGTCTGAGTTTTTGCTTGTTGAAAAAAATGCAATTATGCACTGGCAACTGCATGTGATAATAGCTACCCTTCTAATTCCATTTCTCTGCTTATGGTAGGGATCTGAAGAAACACTAACTTGGCTTTTGGTCACTTTTTGAGAACACAATTTATAGTCTCTATCTGCTAAGTGTTCTTTATAGTCTATTATTTCACATCTTACTCATCCATGGTCAGACTCTAAGTGGTGGCAGATAGGTGAAACCAAATAAGAAAACCCAACAATTTAGGTTTTTAAAAGGACTTTTTGCCTCATTTTTTTGGATAGGTTGGGGACAAGGCAAATGATCGAGTTCGTTTTGGTCAGCTTGAAGTCATAAGCTTATAGCCTCTGCAAGCAGAGACGTGAGCCTAGAGGTCAGATGTCACCTGTAAGCGTTGGTTGCAGTTTGCGTATGGATACGATCACCTAAGGGAGAGTGTGAAGAATGAGATAAGAAAAGTGCTGGCAGTGAAATCGTGGTCAAGATCAATTTTTAGGTGGCTATTGGAGAGAGACAGGGAAGCTCAAAAAGAGTCAATCCATCTTGAGGAAAATCTTGAAGATTAAGGCAGAAGAGAATTTACAAAAGGGGAGAGCGGTTAACAATGACAAACGCTGCAGGGAGAATAGAGTAATAATTAAACTAGACTGTGCCCATTGTGTTTGTCAGCCAGTAGGCGATTACTGACCTCCGTGAGAGCCAGTTTAGTGGAACAGTTAGGGCAGAAACCCAGTTGGCAATAGCTTGAAGAGAAATACAATTCGACAGAACATGGCAGTGGCTCGATTAGATGCAGAATTATTCAGTAAACTTTCTTGGAAGAACAGGGAGGGCAAAAAGGAAACAAAAGGAGGAAGGTAAGGGACTGAGTCTTGGACTGAGGTTAGGGAGTGACATTTTTAAAAACAGTGGTTCAAGACTGCGGTCTCCATCACAATGGAATTCCAAGATCGTAGGTATGGGACAGTCATCCTCAGAGCCCAAGGTGAAATTTGTCAGTAGGCTTGAGCACTGAAAATTTTTCAGAGAAAGAGGACTCTGGAGGCAACAGGCTACAGAGGTGGCAAAGGTAGAGTTTGAATGGTGGGGGGTGGGGTTGTAAGAAATGGGTGGCCCTGACAGATGTATGGAGGACCAGTGGCAGGGCTTGAGCTTGCCATTCATGTGAAAGGCCAGAGGTGGCTGGAGAGCCACTGTTAGATTTGTGTCTCAAAAAGTTGATAACACAGGAGCATGGGCCTTGTGTGATATCATCTCCATCTACTCCCCTTCCCATGTAATCACCGTATAAGATAGTTTTCACTGAATTATTTTTGGTGACTTCACGTTGGTCTCTGTTGAAACAGCTCTTTCCTTACTAAGTGCATACAACGTATCTAGTGAAGAACACACTTTGAAATGTTGCTGGGTATGAAAGTCAAACTCATCTCACTTTAGATAAAAAAAACAAAACCTTTTGAAATCTGAGGCATTTGCTTAGCTCTGATCTTCTGGCAATTTTCCCATTGTCTCTGACTTCTCCCCCCTAGGACACGAGCAGCTGTGGTAACAGCTGCAAATTGTTTTAATTGTCTTAGATGTAATGCATCTGGACTTGAACACGTTTTAAAGCTCCTAGACCTTCCCTTTCTACCTCTTCTACTAAGATTTGTGTCTCATTCATTGCAGCCTGAATATGACTCTCCTTCATAGAGGAAAAATGGAAGCAAACCAGTAGAGAATTGCTCTGCTCTCTTTCTTTCATCATCTTCATCAAGCAATGAACTTACCCGTGTTTTTTGTTTTATTATTAAAAACATAGTTTTAACAACAACACTCTTAATTTTGGTCCCACCGAAGTTGGTATCTGGAATGTTTTACCAGCAGCCAGGTTGGTGGGGTAGGAGATAGACAGGGAGACGGCTGTCTTTATATATGGATGCAAGACCTGCTTGGTGGCAGACATTGCAATAGCTGGAGAGCTTGCTACAAGATCTCTATTCTTAAAAGGTTCATGGTCAAGTGGAGAGTTCTAAAGAACATACTGTATATTTCAGTTAGCTGTGTGTCAACCTTGGTAAAAATAAAAGGTGCTGATAATTATTTTGCATAATTTAGTTTCATATCCATCCATCCATCCATCCATCCATCTTTTAAGTCATGGTTCTCAATCATAGCTGTATGTAAGAATCACTGGGGGATTCTGGACTGGGTAGCAATAAAGTAGGTTGATATGTAACTATTTGGAAACTTTAAAACAACAAACCAAACTAAATCAGGATCTGCGAGTGCTCAGGCCCAGGGGAGGGACAGTATCTAGTAAAAGGTCTGTTGGAGAGTCCATATTCAGAGAGTTGAAAATCACTGCCTTAAGGACTTAGTACACATTTAGATAGTGCTGTGCCAGGGACTGAGGAAGATAAATACTATCTCATGTAACATAAAGTTGTTGCTCTGCAAGTGATAACACTTTATTTGAGTAGACAAGGCATTCGTTTTGACGGAGAAGAGCAAAATAAAAATGCATGACTAAGAGCAAAAGTGAGAGGCAGAAGCAAAAAAAAAAAAAAAAACACACACAAAAAAATAACATGAGCGTTATAAGCAAAAGGTGGGTTTAAATTGGACCTTGAAGAATGCACAAGATTAGGTAGGTATTGGATCAGGTACATGTGGCTCAGACAGGGCATACATAAACAAGCAAAGGGTAGATGTCAGGAATGAGTTTGGAGTATTCTGGGTGTTTTATGAACCAGTTCAGCCAAAACTGAGCAGAAGTTTATTTTGAGGAGCAGGCAGACTAAGGTTCTGGAAGTAAGGCCCCAAAATGGAGAACTCTCAACTATTTTGAGGCATTTTTAACTGTAAAGTACAGGCAACACTGCTTTAAAAAGAATATAACTAGAATCCTTAAAAATTTCTCAAACCTCTTTCCAATGAGCAATACTTCATGCTATTGACCAGCCTCAGCTTTGCTATTCCTTGAATGTAGGATCTGAATGTCCACTTGGAGAAAAAGAGCGGAAGCTGATCTCATCGTGATCAAATGGCAGTATTCTCTTACGTTCAGACTCACCTATTTCAGTGGCTGGCAGGTAAATGTGCAAACAACCAGCTCTCTCAGGCGAAAGAGTCTTGATGTGTTGGATGATTTCTGTTGGGTGAAGGCTACCACCACAACCAATATCATGCTACCGGGATGTAAAACTCAGTTTGCAAAATTCCTGAAAGTTTGACACTGACTCTTGGGAGCTGGTGTGAACCGGCGTCGGCACACAGCTGCCTGTGCTACTAGAGGGAGTTCCCACTCAACGTCCTTGATAGGTTCTGCAACTTTAAGTGAAGCCACCGATGATGAAACCAGTTTTACCGTAGGCTAAGTGCTACATAAACAAGAATTAAGTTCCTACGGTACCTCATCAACGTTATAATAAAACCGTGTTGAACTAAATGACATTATTCAGGGACCTGCTGTACATTAATTCTCTCATAATAATGGTTTGTCTCTGGAATGACTGGCAGGAAGGCATGGACGCTTTGCCTCTGAGAGGTAATATTCCGTTTAATCTCAATGTAGGTAACGCAATTAAAAAATGAGGGGTGGGGTTGGAGAAAATCCCTAACACTTTCAAAGTAGAAAAAAATGAAAGAACATCTGAACCTCCGTGTCTTAGTGCAATTCCAGAAGTCTCTTCCGCGGACAGAGGCGTCCGCCGTGCCCAGTAGCTGAGCAAGCTCACCTTACCCTAGCCCCATGGTCGGCAAACCGTGGCTCGCGAGCCACATGCGGCTCTTTGGCCCCTTTGAGTATGGCTCTTCCACAAAATACCACGGCCTGGGAGAGTCTATTTGGAAGAAGTGGCGTTAGAAGAAGTTTAAGTTGAAAAATGTGGCTCTCAAAAGAAATTTCAATCGTTGTCCTGTTGATATTTGGCTCTGTTGACGAATGAGTTTGCCGACCACTGGCCTAGGGCCTAGTCTCACGGTGCTCCCAGCAGAGCAGGGAAGGGTTTAGAGAGCAGGGAAGGGTTTAGAAAGCCCGGGGTGGGGGTGGAGGATGGATATGTTGAGTAACTCAGCTTTCCATGCAAGAGTGTTTTGTGTCCCCCCCTGGAGGAATCCTGGGTAATCCTGTTGCCCCAAAGCTCAGCCAGGGCTGCATCGGACCCTTTCACCTTTGGCTTCTGACCCCACTTCCCCTAGTTCCCTGAAGAAAACAGCCCAGCAGCACCTGCGCTGCCTCTACAGACTCTTCCCAAGACTGGAAGTGCCATCAGACCTGATCTGGTTGCAGCTGCCTCTCCCCAGCCCCTCCCCGGCCCCTCATTCTCGCCCCCCCCCCCCCCCCCCAGCTGCCAATTGCGCTGACCTGGGCTCCCCAGCTGCCGGAGTGAGAGCGCCCGGTGCCACCTGAGCCCCGCACCCAGCGAAGGCAGCGCTTCCCAGGGCAAGGCCGCCACGAAGCGCTCGCGTTCAGCCCGCACCTCCCTTCTCCTCGCCCCTCCAAAGCCACCGATGGGAAGGTAGGAGAGCCATTTAGCCAAACCGGAAGGCTAAAACGGGCTTTTCCTTCTGCTAATGCTCCTGGGTGCGGCCCTGGGCATTGTGCTCCGCCGTGCAGCCCCTTGGCCATCACTTTGGGCCACCCTCGCTCCCGGTCGGTTATTGACTCAGGGGCTTGGGAAATGATTGAGGTGACGCATCTGTCAGGCAGCAAGAGCAGAAATGCTAAAAGGTCACTTGGCGAGGAAGCAGCTGCTCCAGACCCACCTTTCTGCCTCCAAATAGCACCGTCATTTCAGCCGGGCAGATGGGGCCTCCGCTTTCATTGCTTTCATTTCCGCGGCTGCCCGCGCCTCCAGGTGTTGAGCTGCCCCGCCTCCGGCCCGGGCTGCAGGCTCCCGCAGGTCCCCGCACAACGGGCATCTCTCCGCTGGGGAGTAAAAGTCCATTTTCTCTAACCAGGAAACCAGTTTCCGCACAGCCAGGAGCCGTGGCATGCTTGCCACAAAGTTTCCCACCAACGGATTCGTTTTGACAGTGGTCAGTAGGTTTCTGTGACTTCTGCAACCTTCCTTGCACCCCGGAAACATGAGGCTTGGTCTGATTTAACAGCTTGGGGGGTTGGGCTTTGGAGGTTCTCTGAGAAGATGGCCTCTAGGGGGTCTGGGGTTGCATTTATTCCCCACCTCACCCCTGTCCCTGTCTTCACCTCACTCACCTCGGGTGCTCCTGAGGAGGTGTTGGAGGAAGAAAACCAGAGGGGATGCCGGTCTGTGCTGCTCCACGGGGAAGTTTCATTGGCCGTCTGCTTGGCTCGCCAGAGGCCACAGAGACCCAAAGGGGTGTGTGTGTGTGTGTGTGTGGTGTCTTGTGTGTGTGTGGTGCACCTGTGTTTAGGGCAGTGAGAGATAATGTACAATAAAAAGTTAAAAACAAGCTGATGTTGGATATCAACCCATGCAGGGAAAGACATTCTTCCATAAAACAGGTTCTGACAAACTCTGCTTTGGGGGATAATGACTATGTCAGCAGCTAGAATAACAGCATCTTAACCTTTCGGCAGAGTAACAAACAAATCGATGAACATAAGGCGATGCCTCTCTAACTTAGCGGCCTTGGGGGTGGTTTTTAGGAACCCCAGTTTCAACATGGCTTCCCTGAAGTAGTCATACAGACATAATGTGAGTTCGTTTCCGGGCGGGCCATTGCAAAAAAGGAAGTAGTAATCTTTTTGCTGGTTAAGGGTCTTGACTTGTAAAAAATGCAATTATCTGTGAAGCACAATAAAATGGGGTATGGTCTTTTTTATTTTAATACTAGAGGCCCGGTGCACGAAATTCGTGCACTGGGGAGGGTGTCCCTCAGCCCAGCTTGCACCCTCTCTAATATGGGACCCCTCGGGGGATGTCCAACTGCAGGTTTAGGCCCGATCCCTGTGGAATCGGGCCTAAACCTGCAGTTGGACATCCCTCTCACACGGATCGCCCCAGGCACCCCCAGGGAGCGGCCACGCCCCCATGCCACGCCCCCTGGGGTGCCGATCGCCCCAGGCACCCCCGGGGAGCGGCGGCACGGGCGCGGCCACGCCCCCCCGGGGTGCCGATCTCCCCAGGCAACCCCGGGGAGCAATGGCAGGGGCGTGGCCACGCCCCCCCGGGGTGCCAATCGCCCCAGGCACCCCTGGGGAGCGGCCACGCCCCTAAGCCACGCCCCCCCGGGGGTGCCCATCGCCCCAGGCACCCCTGGGGAGCGGCCACGCCCCCATGCCACGCCCCCCAGGGTGCCGATTGCCCCAGGCACCCCCCGGGAGCGGCAGCATGGGCGCGGCCACGCCCTCCGGGGTGCCGATCACCCCAGGCACCCCCAGGGAGCGGGCACGGGCGCGGCCACGCCCCCCCCCAGGGTGCCGATGGCCCCAGGCACCCCTGGGGAGCAGCGGCACGGGCGCGGCCACGCCCCCCCGGGGTGCCGATCGCCCAGGCACCCCCGGGGAGCGGCAGCAGGGGCGCGGCCACGCCCCCCGGGGTGCCGATCGCCCCAGGCACCCCCGGGGAGCGGCAGCATGGGCAGGGCTACGCCCCCCGGGGTGCCGATCACCCCAGGCACCCCCAGGGAGCGGGCACGGGCACGGCCACGCCCCCCCGGGGTGCCGATCGCCCCAGGCACCCCCTGGGAGCGTGCACGGGCGCGGCCACGCCCCCCCCCCAGGGTGCCGATGGCCCCTGGCACCCCTGGGGAGCAGCGGCACGGGCGCGGCCACGCCCCCCCGGGGTGCCGATCGCCCAGGCACCCCCGGGGAGCGGCAGCAGGGGCGCGGCCACGCCCCCCGGGGTGCCGATCGCCCCAGGCACCCCCGGGGAGCGGCAGCATGGGCAGGGCTACGCCCCCCGGGGTGCCGATCACCCCAGGCACCCACAGGGAGCGGGCACGGGCGCGGCCACGCCCCCCAGGGGTGCCTATCACCCCAGGCACCCCCAGGGAGCGGTCACGGGCGCGGCCACGCCCCCCGGGGTGCCGATCACCCCAGGCACCCCAGGGGAGCAGCGGCTCGGGCGTGGCCACTGGGCACCGCCATCTTGATTTTATCAACGGTCGACAGGCCACCCGGAGTCCCGCCCTCAGCCTCCGCTGGCCCAATCATGGGCATAGCGGAGGTGCGGTCAATTTGCATGTTTCTCTATTATAAGGTAAGATTTTATTGATTTTTTACAGAGAAGAAGAGAGAGGGATAGAGAGTTAGAAACATCGATCAGCTGCCTCTTGCACACCCCCTACTGGGGATGTGCCCGCAACCAAGGTACATGCCCTTGACCGGAATCGAACCTGGGACCCTTCAGTCCGCAGGCCGACGCTCTATCCACTGAGCCAACCCGGTTTCGGCAAAATGAGGTATGTTCTAAAATGACATATTGAGTAGATCACATGACCTCTATATCCCTACAGCTTGTTGGGGCTTCACACATAAATGGACATGATCCTTGAGACTTCACTTGGGAAATGCTATAAAAGAATTTCAACAACAACAACAAAACCCTCAACAAACCAATATTATGGCAACCCACGATTGATGCGCTAAAAGTGGCCCTAGCTGGTTTGGTTTAGTGGATAGAACGTTGGCCTGTGGACTCAAGGTCCTGGGTTCGATTTCGGTCAAGAGCACATGCCCGGGTTGTGGGCTCGATCCCCAGAAGGGGGCGTGCAGGAGGCAGCCAATCAGTGGTTCTCTCTCATCATTGATGTTTCTCTCTCTCCCCCTCTCCCTTCCTCTCTGAAATCAATAAATATATTTTAAAAAGTGGATAATTTCCCTTTAGTTTCCCCCTGATCTGCTACCTTGTCCATGGGTCTTCGTTTTCCACTTTTGTATTTTCTTCGTTCTATCTTTTATTCTGGGAGTGAAATAGAGACTCTAAAGTTGGCCTCAAGGTCTGTGAGCTCCAAGAATAACTGCCATTAGCAGCGAAATAAGGGGGCTCTATGCATTGTTCCTCTCTTATCCTACAAGAACTCAAGGAAGTTTTGTTATACACCATAGCCTGGGTCTAGCTGTAAATTAGGAAGTGGTGAGAAGTTTGGAAGTGAGATAACTATGAACATGACCTAATTGTTCTAGGGCCGTGGTCGGCAAACCGCGGCTCTCGAGCCACATGCGGCTCTTTGGCCCCTTGAGTGTGGCTCTTCCACAAAATACCACGGCCTGGCGAGTCTATATTGAAGAAGTGGCGTTAGAAGAAGTTTAAGTTTAAAAAATGTGGCTCTCAAAAGAAATTTCAATCGTTGTACTGTTGATATTTGGCTCTGTTGACTAATGAGTTTGCCGACCACTGCTCTAGGTCTCTGAGTGTGCAAGGCCTCCATGCAGGCCTTCCCTGAGCTTGTCAGGTTATCACGTGGCCCCTTTTTGTCCACACCCTTAATCTAAAGCACGTCAAATGAGTTTTAGACTCAAGTTTAACACTAGCTCATCATGCTAGTGTTAGTTTATGCTGTGACCCTCCCCCTGGTCTGACACCTGATGCCAGGAATCATGGGCTTGTAAAACGAATGCATTGCAAAGCACTGAGCTAGTGCATCGGACTCTGCCCTGTTCATAATCCTAGATAATAAAGAGGTAATAAGCAAATTGACCATCACTCCAACACACAAGATGGCCTCCCCCATGTGATCAAAGATGGCTACCCCCATGTGGACACAAGATGGCCGCCACAAGATGGCCAGCAGGGGAGGGCAGTTGTGGGCGATAAGGCCGGCAGGGGAGGGCAGTTGGGGATGATCAGGCCGGCAGGGGAGTGCAGTTAGGGGCAATCAGGCAGGCAAGCAGCTGGGAGCCAGCAGTCCTGGATTGTGAGAGGGATGTCCGACTGCCCATTTAGGCCCCATCCCACTGGGATCGTGCCTAAATGGGCAATCGGACATCCCTCGAGGGGTCCCAGATTGGAGAGGGTGCAGGCTGGGCTGAGGGACACACACACACACACCCGCCCTCATGCACAAATTTTGTGCACCGGGCCTCTAGTATATTTATATTGCATCAGAAGTAACCATGGGGCTAGGGCCCTTTCACTTACTAGGAGAGTGTGTTGTTTCGTTTTATTTCAGTTCTGTGAATTCCGACATACTCTTTGTATCAGATAGGCAGCTAAATTTGAAGCTTTCCCCTTCCTTTTGAATTCATATCAATTTAGAAAGGAATGTATTTTTTGAATCAGTTCTTGCGCTTTATCTGTTGGCATTCACATTTATTTAATTAGTAGGCTTTAATTTGCACTAAACAGAAAAGCCAGAATTCAGAGCAAGCAACCGGTGACACGAATGTTAGCCTAATTGGTTGATCTGTGTTAATTATTAGGTAACTTGACTAAACAAGAAAGCCGTTCACAGACAAGGGCAAAGTGATTTTAAAGTCTCTCTTTAACAAAGCCACCCGTCCTGAGAAGAGTCTAGCAGTTGTTGGAGCCACAATGTGTTACTTACAATGGCTCTTGTTAGAGGTTCTGTTTTCAGGTGGAGGAGGAGAATTAAGGCTAGGATTTAAGGTCAGGAGATACAAATCAGGATGTGTGGAAGCTACGCAATGGAGGAAGATCAGCTTCAAGGATTTGGATGATATTTAGAAAGGAAACAAAGAACATAATGTGTTTTACTCTTAAATAATT
Organism: Cnephaeus nilssonii; assembly: GCF_951640355.1. Lineage (NCBI taxonomy): Eukaryota > Metazoa > Chordata > Mammalia > Chiroptera > Vespertilionidae > Cnephaeus > Cnephaeus nilssonii. The sequence goes on along the minus strand of NC_137089.1, from coordinate 8,643,947 downwards.
AATTGAGCCTTTGAAAAGAATCGAGGCTGCAACCCAGGCATGTGCCCTGACCGGGAATTGAACCGATGACCTCTTGGTTCCTGAGTCAATGCTCAATCCCTGAGCAACACCAGCCATGCAAGTTAGTCCATTTTTAGTAAAGAATATTCCAAGAACAGAAAATGGACAATAATCTCGCTATGAAGGCAGACAAGAAGGAGTTAGTGGGTGTTCCAGGGAAGAATAAACATTTTGGTTTAATTGGTTCAAACTCCTCTTCGAGGACGGGATCAGTGAACGGTTGAGGCAGTGGGCATTTGCAGAGTCCGAGGCTGTCATGGGCACAGCCAGGGAAGCCAGGAGGCAGTTGACCAGTTGGCCACAACACAGCCCGTCAAGACGGCGAGAGACCCTGCCAGAGAGATGGGAGAGGCGTGTGTCTCTGAAGAGGAGGCCCAGAATCTATATTTGATCTAGGAGGAAAAGGACAAAGGGGTGGCAGCAGGTCACATAAACATTAATTTCCAGGGAAACGGGATACTTAGCAAATAGTTTCTTTGCCCGAATTGACAGATCGGATAGAAACCGTAGTGCTACATCTCCAAGGATGAGCAGTTTATTCCCAGGGGTATTTTATTTGCTGAAAAGTAAATCTCGCTGAGAACCTGGCTGGAAGTGTCTTTTCATTTGCTGTGTGCTCTCTGCCTGCCTGGCCGTTAAATAGAAAACAAACCAAGACTGCTCTCAAGTAAACTGAAGACCAGCCGGCCGCTTGTGAGTTCCAGGGGAGCATTGATAACAGTGACTGCAGGGAGAGGGTCATTCTTTCGGGGATCGCGGCTCCCAGGCTCCCCTCTGACGTGGAGCAGAGCAGAACTGTGCAGCCTGGGGCTGGGGCTGCCTGTGACTCACAGAGGCAGTCAGTGGGGACTCGGGGGGTGGGGGGGGGGGTGGGGAAGAGAGGGGGGGGGGAAGGAAACGTGGACAGACGGATACGATCCAAGAGAGGGTTTGTTAAAGGGTAGGAAGCCTTCCAGCGAGTATGTTGAGAAATTCATTAGCTTACGAAGAGCTGCAGTTCACCTCCTTACTTCTTCTTTTCTTTCTTCAGCACCAAACCCTCCCCCATTTCTGTCTCTCCAACCCAGCAAGCCCAGTAGTGATCCTCGGCAGAGATCACCACCAGAACCGCCTCTCGGAGCAGGCGGCAGTCTTGCAAAGCTTGCAGAGGACGAACAAGGACGAAGGCAGGACAGCCATCATGAAACAAACACATAAGTAGAGTGGCTGTCTGTCCTTCAGGTGACAGTCTGCATTGGCATGTGCTAGGCTTGGTGTAGAATGTAGACTCCGCCCTTTTTAAAAAAAAATATTTTTTATTTCAGAGAGGAGGGGAGAGAGAGAGAGAGAAACATCAAAGATGAGAGAGAATCATTGATTGGCTGCCTCCCGCATGCCCCCTGGATCGAGCCCGCGACCCGGGCACGTGCCCTTGACCAGAATGGAACCCGGGACCCTTCAGTCTGCAGGCCAACGCTCCATCCACTGAGCCAAAACAGCCAGGACAGACTCCTTCCTTTTTTTTTTTTTTTTAATGAAAGGCAGAGAGAGCAGCTCTCAAGCTACTTGTGGGTTTGAAGCTATCAGGTGGCTCACATGCTGCAAAATAGTCCTTTTCCCGGCTGGTTCCTGGAATCTGAGCGACAGATACTTCCTGTGCCAATAGCATTCCTCCGGAGTAGAGGAATGACTATTCCATGACATGAGTGGGGCCGGACCCTTGTGCTAGATATCGTTAGATCTGGGGCACAACAGGAATTGCTTCTCCCAAACCCCCTCCCTGACGTCTTTCCTGTCCCCCACAGCATGCTGGCTTGTGCCTGTTCCTGAAACAGGCCGTGTTCCTGCCTGACCATCACGATAGGCGTTTTCCCCTTACCTGGGGTGGCTCATGCCCCAGTACCCCTATCTGTCCCGCCCAGTCCTTTGTAAACTCTTAGCACCTGCCGTGCAGGGAAAGGGTATCCATGTGTCTCCTTGGTGAGTTCCCTTAGAAACTCTTGATGGAATGATAAGGTTGTAGGCCTCTTCCTGTGCTCTCAGCCCCAGGAAATTCAACTTCTCGGCCGCCTGCTAAAAACATGCATCTTTGACTAAGCTGAGCCATGGGGCCATGGCTTTGTCTGGTGGCAGTAATGCATGTGCTATGTACGTACAATACTGTCAGAATGCCACTTCCTCCTCTTGGGCACCATCTCTGGAGGAAGCCCTGAGGAACTGGAGCAGAGGTTTTGATGGGGAAGCTGAGGCCTAGGATATGAATGGCCTTTGGCCAGGACCTGGTGAGGGTGGTGGAAGGCTCCAGGCAAGCGCAGGGCTGCGTGAAGACACAGTGTGTGCGTGCCTGCGTATGTTGGAAATCCAGGAAGGATGTGGGGGGAGGGGTGACAGGTGAAAAGGGGAGAGTTTGTGAGACAGATGGTTTCTACTTCACAATTTTTAAATTTCTTACCTGGCAGTATCACTTACTTCTTGACCCTGCCGTCTTAATTTATGATCTTTATTTCTAGTGGTTCCTCTACGATTTGAGTGTGTGCATGTATTTTTAAAACTCATAAACTTTATTTTTTTAGAATAGTTTTAAATTCACAGAAAAATCCATCAGGTAGTACAGAGATTCTCTCTCTCTCTCTCTCTCTCTCTCTCTCTCTCTCACACACACACACACAGCTTGCTCCCCATAAGAATTTCCCTATTGTTAACATCTTGTATTAGTGATGAATTGATCATAATTAGCACACTGATGTTGATGCGTTATTAATAACTGAAGTCCATAGTTTATATTAAGCTTCACTCTTGGTGTCGTATAGTTCTATGGATTTTGGCAAATGCATGATATCAAATATCTATCATGACAGTATCATGCAGAATAGTTTCACTGCCTGAAAAATCCCTGTGCTTCACCTGCTCCTCCTGCCCCCAAATTTATTCTTTAATTGAATATAGTGGCAAATGAAATTGTCATTGAGATGTACATATGAACATGTGGTATAGGAATATGTAACTGTGTAAGTATACATGCATATATGCAAACAGGCACACAGGCAATCTTGCTTTTAAGTGACACAATTTTCTTTTAGCTGCTTTTAAACTACTTCCAATAAAAGAAGAAGCTGGATATATATATAAAATCTTTATGCTTATACCTTGTGTCTGACTAGTGTTCTTTGACAGGATAATACAACAGTGTTATCATTTATCATTAAATCCATGGAAGGTCAAACTTAATACCTTGCCGCTATCATCATGATCTTTACGATGTCCTTGTAAAGTCTGGATGTCATGGCAACCGGTTTATATCAGGATCCAGTGCTGCTGAACTTCTTGAATAAATCAGGCATAATTGGCATATATGCACTCTAATGAATTAAAAGTTACTCAAGTCGAATGATTTTATATCTTGTAACATTAAATTATTAAATTTGCTCGTCCTTATCTTCCTTTAGTGTCGGTATTCTTTAGCTTTAAAAAAGTTTCATTTTAGTAACAAGTGCTTTAAAAAGTACCTATTTTGTCCCGGCCAGTGTGGCTCAGAGTGTCGAGCTATGAACTAGGTTTGTCATGGTTTGATTCCCGGTCAGGGCACATGCCTGGGTTGCCGGTTCGGTGCAGGAAGCAGTCAATGATTTTCTCTAATCTTTGATGTTTCTATCTCTCTCTCCCTTACTATCTGAAATCAATAAAATCTATTTTTTTAAAAAGTACCTATTTTGGATAATATGTTGTTCAGTGGTTCAATGCATTATTATTATTATTATTATTATTATTGCTTTTGGTGCAATTAGTAATCATAAATTAAAATTCTGGTGAATTTAGGTCAGAGGAGAATGAGTTATAGGCGATCTTTCCATTCTTCAGGGGACTGACGATGCTTCCATGGCACCTCTGGGTGGTCAGCCATGGTGCTCCTTAGTCCTGTGAGCTGGGAACTGTGTGGGCCAGGCGTCCTCAAACTACGGCCCGCGGGCCACATGCGGGTGTTTTTGCCGTTTTGTTTTTTTACTTCAAAATAAGATATGTGCAGTGTGCATAGGAATTTGTTCATAGTGTTTTTTTTTTAAACTATAGTCCGGCCCTCCAACGGTCTGAGGGACAGTGAACTGGCCCCCTGTTTAAAACGTTTGAGGACCCCTGGTGTGGGCTAGAGAGCACGTGCCAGACGGGGTTAACCCACCCACCACGCTGTCTTATTATCTTCTTTGTTGGGTCTGAATCTGGTTGAAGTCGAGAAGAACTGGTTACTCAATGCCTGAAGCAAGGCAGCATTTAGAAAGAGCAGAGAGAGTTGCTACTTGATACTCAAAGAGTAATTAGAGGGTCAACAGATACATCTTTGGGAGCTTATTAGAAATGCAGAATCCCAGGCCCCAACTCAGATTGACTGAATAAGGATCTGATTTTTTTTTTTTTTTTTTTTTTGGTAATCCTCACTCGAGGATATTTTCCTATTGATTTTTTGAGAGAGTGGAAGGGAAGAGGAGAGACACAGAGAGAGAAACATCGATGTGAGAGAGACACAGCAGTTGGTTGCCTCCTGCATGTGCCCTACCAGGGCCTGGGATAGAGCCTGCACCCAAGATACGTGCCCTTGACCAGAATCGAACCTGGGACCCTTCAGTCCATGAGCCAATGCTCTATCTACTGAGCCAAACTGGCTAGTGCTAGGATCTGCTTGTTTTTTTTTAATTAAATTTTATTGGGGTGACATTAGTCAGCATGAACATACAGGTTTCATGTGTGGATTATTAATTTACAAAATCTGTATATAGGACCATAAGCATGGTCCCCAGGTGATCTGAGCACAAGGTAAAGTTTGGGAAGCACTAGCTTGCTGGTTAGGAACACGCACTCCGGAGTAGGTAGGCCATGGGCTACATTTGCAGCCCCACTATGTTTTAGTGGTGGGATTGGACAAGTTTTTCAGGTTTAGTTTCTTGCTATTTTATTTAAAAAAATATATTTTATTGATTTTTTACAGAGAGGAAGGGAGAGGGAAAGAGAGTTAGAAACATCAATGAGAGAGAAACATCAATCAGCTGCCTCCTGCACACCCACTACTGGAGATGTGCCTGCAACCAAGTTACATGCCCTTGACTGGAATCGAACCTGGGACCCTTGAGTCCGCAGGCCGACGCTCTATCCACTGAGCCAAACCGGTTAGGGCAGTTTCTTGCTATTTTAATGTGGAAACTACAGTGTACTTACCTCGTAGGAGCATAATAACAATGGAGGCAAAGTGCCCAGCACAGGGCCACATACATAGTAGTACTTGTGTCGCTGTGGTTAAAACTGGTGGGAGCATCAATGTGACTGGGACACCAACATAAGAGAGAGAAGCTCCAGCTGGACAATGTGAGAGGGAGTCTGAGTCAAAGTCAGTAAAACTGATGCACGACCTTAGAATTTAGGAGATGCCAAGTTTTCTGGGTGATTTAAAGGGCCAGCATCACATGACCAGTACCTTTTAGCTTCCCCAGTGTTTCAAGACATCCCCGGTGTTTAGGAATCCAGTGTCACTGCCCCAGGAGAGTCTCTCAAAGTCAGAGGAAGGTAAATGAGCAGATGAGAGGGAAAGCAGCCCACAGGAGAATCACAGGAGGTCATGTTGGGAAGGAACCTGAGTGCCTCAGTTCCCACCACAGTGTTGGCCAGTCTGTGACTGAATGTCACGTGTGATTGAAAACGACCTCTTGTACTGAATGAACGGAGAGGTGGCTTTTGTCTTTGGGCAGAGAACTGTTTTTAGAAGTCAGCTGACTCAGATGTTTAGTGTTCAATACACAGACAAAACAACCAAAAGATTTTCAAACAAGTTATCCATGTTTGCAACCACATTTGTTAAAGCATGTGCTATGCTCTAGGCATCCAGTTAGGTGCTGGGGCTAAAAATCTGAGTAAGACATAGAGACCATACTTTTGCAGAGTTCATGGTCTAGATAAGTGAAAGACACATAAACAGTAATTATAACGTAATGTAGTAAAGGCAATAAGAAAAGTGAACCAGTGAGCAGGATAACAGAGTAAAGGGCATTTATTCTGTTGGAGAATGTTGGGGGTTTGTTGAGAAGATAAATTTTGAATTGGGTCTTGATGATAGGCCGTTAGTGTTTACTAAGTGAGTACATGGGCATCTGAATTGTGTGTGTGTGTGTGTGTGTGTGTGTGTGTGTGTGTGTGTCCTTAAAAGTGTGCATGTGTTCCTGAAGGGAACATAGCAGATGTCTAATATCTTGCAGTCCTGAGATTGGCTGTAACTCCATCCCTCCTTTGCTAAGTGATGTTGAAAATATTATTTCTTATCTATGAATCTCAAGTCTAAACCAGGACGGATCTTAGTATTTTTAATATATAATACTGCTTTGCAAGTTCTGCTTTAACACATTCAGTGTGTAATATTAGAGATTTATAAAACATAAATGAGGTTGTTATTAGGTACATAAAATTATTCTTCACTTTACAGAAGGATTTATTTCCAGAATGTTGATAATTTCTCCTTAGCACATTTAAAATGTAATTTGACTCAAATTCTTTGTTATTATTTGCTTTTTAAAGCAATGCATATCTCCATTTAGATGGTATTGATCATAAAACAAATATTCGAAATAATAGGAAAAATGATTTGTGTTTGGAATGTATGGATCATGGAAGCAATTGGAAAATACATTAAAAATTTAAAATTCCAAGGGTATTCCTCCTGTTGAGCCATTCATTCATCTGTCCATTCACCCAATAACCCATCCATTTATTCCAAGTCAAGAGTTATTTTTACCGCTAATATTGTAATGATATTGAGTAAAATCAACTTAAAATCTCGAGGGTTGAAAAGTCCAAGGTATTATCTGGTTGTTTCTATGTTTTTCTTAAAAACAAACTAGGGATCACTTATACCTTTAGTAAGTCATCAGGTAACATAACAGGCCATGTCTTTTTAGTTAATTTTAGGTAGAAATTTGAATTTCGCTATTGGCCTGAAATAATTGTTTTCCTCTAATATTTCCAGTCTCTATAAATTATCCTTTAATATGCCTTGGATCTCAGATATTTTGTAACTTATTTGATACATTTCGCCATGTTTACCTAAGAAAAACTTCTAAACATCTGAACACTTAATAAGGATGTCTTTGGCTTTTTTGGACATCAACTTGGTACAAAACAGCAGTTTGTTACCAATGATATGAGGAACTTGGAAACAGGTGGTTTATATGTATGTGAATAAATACAGTTAAAGGTTTAAAAACTTGGAGGATGGCTGAACAAATAGTGAGATAGGTTAGGATTATCTTCCAAGTCCATCTCAAAGTATTTTTTAGGTTACTCCTATGTGTTTATCCACAGCTTGGTCAGTGTTTGTGGCTCACTTAGAACTGTCAAACAGAGTTAGACTACCTGGCACACACATTACAGTTAAAGGAACTGTACTTTGAGCTACTTCATCATAGCTTCGACCCACCAAGTAGAGTAATTAGTGAATATCATTTCCAGCTCCTGGTTCTGTGTACATGCACACTTGTTGTATCTAGTAATTGCTTCCATTGCATCTTCGGAGTAGGCATTATTGAGTCGTGTCCAGAGCTTGCTCTGTTAGGACCAATAAGCTTAATTCACAAGCAGATCTGATGTTTGATATCCAGAAGAGGGCAGTAGGACACAGAGATTAAATCCCTGTCAACCAGACACTACAACAATGGCTGCTGACAAGTACCCGGTTAGTCCAAGCACTTAACCCTCCTTCTGGCATACCAGGGGCCACGTCGTGTAGCTCAGAAAAGAAACTAACAGTTTCTGCACCTCTGCTATGTGTCAAGCACTAGCTAGGTATTTTTCACATGTTAAGTCATAATAATCATAGGATATAGGTGATATATTATTCCCATTTGTTTTAATGAGAAAATCAATGCTCAGAGAGCTTATGCAACTTGTCTGAGGTCACACAGCAGGTTGTGAAACCAAAATTAAAATCCAAATTGATCCCATAGGCTCTGTCCAACCAAATCAGAATTTTATTACTGACCCCACTCCCACTCATAAACTTACTGACCTTGGGCAGGTAATTTAACTATTTTATCAACCCTCTCTCCCCTTCAAAAAACATCCTCCAGTTTCTTTACCTTTAATGAAAGAGTAACAATAATCTTTTATTCTTTTAGAGTTAGTGTCTGGGTACATTTTTCCATGATCAGCTTTGTCTAAGGATAATGTTTCAAATTAGAGTAAATATTATAGAAAATTATCTAGAAGGGAGACAAGAACTTATCCATCTTAGGAATGATGAAAATCAGACTTGGAGTGTTTAAATGACTTGTATAATACCAGGAAGCTGAGTAGTGAACTAAAACTCAGGATTGGCAGTTTTTATCCAGTTTTCTTCTCTCAGCTTTCTGCATCATTTGTTGCTAGGGATACAAACATATGGAGATGTTGGTGATGACAATTCTGTTGATGGGGGCAAAGATAACAACGAGTGTGCCGGAGAATATTATAGGAGAATTACTTTATTTTAGAAGGAACTTGTTTTATTAGGTATTCTGAGGCTAGAAGATTTGTCTAAGACTGCTGGTTGACAGGAGGGTGGGAAAGGCCAGGGTATGCACATTGAAGACACTTTCAATGAGAAATGCTAAAATTCAGATTCCAGTCTATGCTATTGTTAGATTTATATAATTCTCTATCAGTCAATCTTGCTGGCTTTACTGGATCTATAATGAGAGGCTGGCTACTTGGAAACAAAGTAGAAGATGAATTTAATGTAGATTGCCTCATTTGAGAGACTTTTAGGTACCAAACCACATTTTATTTTGTTTCTTCTGAATTTGGTGTAATCTTTCTAAGTCCTTAGAATCTTACAGTATAGAAAATTGGGTAAGCCCAGCCGTTGTGGCTCAGTGGTTGAGCGGCGACCTGTGAGCCAGGAGGTCACAGTTTGATTCCTGGTCAGGGCACATGTCTGGGTTATGGGCTCAATCCCCAATGGGGGGGCGTGCAGGAGGCAGCTGATCAGGGATTCTCTGTCATCATTGATGTTTCTATCTCTCTCTCCCTTCCCCTCTCTGAAATCAATAAAAAAATATATTTTAGAAAATTGGGTAAGAGCAAGAGGCTGAGAGGACAAAGGACCTTGTCTATGTGTTTGAAGAATTCCCCTCAGTTCTGTTGGCCTGTGATGGGACGATAGCTAGGAAAGCTGATAGCCAATTATATGGATGTAGAAAGCTTTCTAGTTAAAGGTATTTGTAATCAGAATGAAAGTGGGTATAGAGGGATCAGACCTCCACATAATAAAGCCCATATATGACAAACCTACAGCCAACATCATACTCAATGGGCAAAAACTAAAAGCATTTCCCTTAAGAACAGGAATAAGACAGAATGTCCGCTGTCACCCCTCTTATTCAACATAGTACTGACAATGTCACAGTGATCAGACAATACCAAAAAACAAAAGGCATCTAAATTGGAAAGGAGGAAGTGAAATTATAATTCTTCACAGATGGCATGATATTGTACATGGAAAACCCTAAAGACTCCATAAAAAAAACTACTAGATTTAATAAATGAATTCAACAAAGTAGCAGGATACAAAATTAACACCCAGAAATTGATGGCATTTTTATACACCAATAATAAACTCTCAGAAAGAAAAACTAAAAAAAAAAAAAAATCGCATTTACCATTGTAACAAAAATTAAAATACTTAGGAATAAACTTAACCAAGAAGGTAAAAAACCTGTACTCAGAACAGGACATTGAAAAACAGAAATAGAGGAAGATATCAACAAGTGGAAGCATATACCGTGTTCATGGATCAGAAGAATTAACATCGTTAAAGCAATCTATAGATTCAACACAATCCCTATCAAAGTACCAGCAGCGTATTTCACAAATCTAGAGCAAATACTGCAAAAATGTGTATGGAACCAAAAAGGACCCCGAACAGCTGCAGCAATCTTGAGAAAGAAGAACAAAGTAGGAGGGATCAGAATGACTGGTTTCCCTAATTCACCCAAAGGTAGCTTTTTGTATGTTAAACATGGTTTGAAAATTGTTCCCCAGATCCCATACATTTCTTATTTCATCAGATTCTCAGGACTCTCCCTTTCCCTTGCATGGCTGAGCAAAAAACTTCTCAGGGGTCAGGAGAAAGGCGGGTTATGTGGTGAACCATGAGCATATGTTCCAGGAGCGATAGCATGGTGGTCCTGAACAGCTGGAGACCAGTGCTGTTATTGAGTCCAAACTCAGCACTCGAACATCTGCATTGTTCATTGGCCATTAGTCATGTAATGTCTGTTTCAGTTTCCTGTTATCACTGGCCAAATCTTATCTTTTATTTATGTTTGGTGATTCAATATCTTGTGTCCATCATGAGTATGCCCAACCTCAACTCACACCTGGCACCTAGAACAGTGCCCTAACACATGGTTGTGGTAACACTTAAAATCCTCTGAAATGATCCTGGGTGTAGGACAAACCTTCTGACTTCTGCGCAATCTGTATGTGAAATATAAAGAAACAGAAACCAAAAGACCCCCAGTGGGTTGGCAATGTCATTTGGTATCTTTGAATGGAGAGTTTAGAATATTAACAAAGAACAATATTGGCAGTGAAGTGCTGAAATAATTCCCGATATGTTGCCTGCTGAATGACAGCAAATTGTGATAAGCATTGCTGATGGTATAGGGTGTGAGAGACGATAGGTCCTTGAGAATGGGACCTATCCATTCTACATTGTATAGAGGGCCTATTGTCTCAGGACACTACTGTTTTAGTGTGATAGATGCTTGATGCAAGTTATAATAAATTTATCCTCCATAGCATTCCTGGAAGACAGTTGAGAGGATACACACACACACACACACACACACACACGACATATATATGTGTATGCTTTTTCAAAAGCCTCATACAAATGTTATGATTTTAGATGGTAGCATGACCATACAAAAGAAGAGATTATTAAATTTTTGAGTGTAATTATCAAATAAGTATTAAATTCTTCTTTGTCTGTGATAATAAATAAGGAGTTGTTGCTCCTTAAAACATAGTCAGTCTTATAAGAGGTTAACATGGTCAGCAGTGTTTAATACAGATTAGCGATGTGTTAAATAATGAGAAGAACAAAGGTCTGACTTTGCCATTTGTACAGTAGGTCCAATGATGGATATTCGGAATATCTTGTATCTCATCATTCTGTAACACCACTATCATTTTCATCATAAAAGAATTATGTTACTCCATATATGAAAAATGCATTCTTGAACCACTGTGAATTAGTTTTTAATGTACTGTGACCTTGGATTGCCCTGGGATATTAATGCTAAATGATTACTTCTGAATGCTTTTTGAATAGCTGCATAGTGCAATTAAATGTGCAATATATCATGGATGACATAGCTAAATGCCTCTTCTGGTCAAAAAACCCGAAGAGGTCTTGGGAATAATAGTAATTCTGCATTGCTAAGGATGGGAGAGAAAAGAATCCCTTGTTAGTCGTGAAATAAGTACAGACTGAAGTAGGTGATAACATTTTCCTGGGGTTAGTCAGTGGGAAATAAATTTTTGATTAAGAACCATAAAAGAAGATGATTTTTGATCACTGCCAAAGTAGTATCCCATTATATCTGCCAAATGCTCAAAGTGAATAATTGTCATTAGTCTTTCTGAATGACAAGTTGCCAAACAGTACATTATGTGTAGGGGTGTGTGTGTTGTGTGTGTGTAGAGGTATATATAAAGGAATAAAGAATGTGGCTCATATTCGAGCCCTTTATCTAGAATGGGCTTATATTACAATTTTTCTCAAGGTGGAACCTCATAAATCTTATACTTAATCAAATCTCTTTTTATTAAATTATTGGGCCTAGGGAAATTATGACAGATGAAAAGGTGGCACGGAAGAGCCATGCATTATCTAGGGATATCAGTCTTTGCGCTATCAATAAGGAGAACTTTTAACTAATGCAGAACTCAACTTTTCTTTAACTGGTGACATTTTTAAAAGAAAGCTTTAATAAGGATTTGGGTTCCGTTTCACGAAAATAAGCTGTGATTGTGCTCATCGACTGACTTTAGAACTCAGCCGTAAGTGCATCAACTCCACTGGGTCCAATGTCACCTTGGCCTCCAGACCTACGTGAGATGCTAAATCAATACTGAAGTCTCCAGAAAGCCTCTTCTGAGATCCCCTGAGCTTTGTGGCCTCAGTAAGCCCAGGGATGGAAAGCACATTTTCCTGTGGGCCAGAGTTCCCCATTCCCACCCTCCACTCCCTGCTCTTGTAATTGTAAGTCTTGCTTGCTATTTGGAGATTAGAACCTTGTATTTTATTTATGTACTAGAGACCCAGTGCATGAAATTTGTGCATGGGTAGGGTTCCTAGGCCTGGCCGGCGATCAGGGCCAATCATGTTCCCTCCCTCCCCGCCTCCTCCTTCCCTCACTCCTTCAACACCCTGCCGCCACTGCTGGTTGCCTGCCATATTACACGCTGCCCCCTGGTGGTCAGTGCACATCATGGCAAGCGATTGAACTCCCGGTTTCTAGGTTGAACTCCCGAGGGGACAATTTGCATATTAGCCTTTTATTAGATAGGATTTTTATGACCTTGTATTTTAAATGCCAGTGTTTATCCATAATAACAGCAGCTTAGATGTACCAATATTTCTTTTCTAGAATGATACTGATAGAAATGAGATGTAAATATATTAATTCATCCATCTCAACTGATGACTTCTTGGCTGAGCCTTTCAGGACATTTCTTTGTGTAGCCATGCACTCCTGCTATTCTAGAGTTCAGCATTCTATTGGTGTTTTGTCACAAAGATTTGCATTTTGTAATTATTTATGTGTTTATATATTTATCATGTGTCTCCCAGCAGACTGGCAGTTCTATGAGGCATGGACTTTTTTTTTAATATATACCCTGCACTTACCACCAGGCCTACTACGTAGTGGGTACTCAATAAAAATTTGTGGGATGAATGAATGAATGAACACAATTGTTAGGAACATATTTACATGCCTATGTGCGTGAAGAAAGGAGCCTAGAGGAGGAAAAGAGTAGGAGAGTAATTTCATAAGTAATCAAGGTGTGAGTGTGAAACTAATTATAAAAGATACCATATGAATGCAAAAAAATCAGAGCACTTCAGTGAGGCAGAGCAGATCAGAAAAGCTTTGGTGTTCCTTGCTGGCTTTGCAGTTCACCAGCTGTGACTCCATTCCCTTCTTAAATGTCTTCGAGAAGCTCCAGTTTTCCCATATTTCAGAGTAGGATGCAGGCCCTGTCTCATTTCTCACCTGGACGATGGCCAGAGCTTTCTAACTAACTTCCCGGACCCAAGAGCAGCCAGCCCCGCTCAGAGCCCTCCCCCTAGAAGCTGGCAGGAAAATCTTTCCAAAATGCAAATGTGATCCTGCCATGTTCCCGTGTAAAAGCTTTCAGTTGCATCTGATTGCCTTTAGGATGAAATTCAAACCTCTGTGTGTGGCTTACACGGCCTTTCTGGATCTCACCCTTCTCTGGTGCTCCTCCCTCGCGTCTCACTCTCTGTCCACACACAGCACCTCTCTGAAAGCCAGGCTGCCCTCCTGCTCTTGCCTTTTGCAAGTCATAGTCTCTTACTTCTCTGTGTCTGATTAACTTCTTTCTTCCTTCAACATTCAGTTCAGGGTTCACCGTGGATGAAAGGGGTTCCATGGAAAGTAACCTCACAGGGTAATCTCATCATGAATTCCTAACTGGGCAGGTCATGGTGGGTAGTCAAGCTCGAGAAGGCATATAACTTTTTTAGTAAAATGTTTATGTTTGCCTTAAGTAAGCCCTGTCCATTGTTGCTGTGCATCTAGGTTAACACACCTTGGAAATGCCCCCTTTCAGACTCCCCAAGAGAGCACATCATCTTAACTATCCTGTGATCCACTCCCTGCCTGCATGTCATCTTCCTTACGGCCTCTCCTTAATTGCAAAGGCATAAAAGAAGCTGCAAGATGATTAATCTCAGGAGCATTTGAGATCTTGCTCCCCAGCATATGTCGGCAGTTTGGCCCAAATAAATTCTGATCAAAGAACCTCTAAAGGTTTGGATGTTTCTTATGTCAACACACTTCATCTAGGAAGTGTTTCCTGATACTACTTCTGCCCCCTCCTATGGCCAGGTCTCTGTGTAGACATTTCTTCTTCATGCTCCAAGTCCTCTCTGGTAGCCAGGTGGGACCCAGGCAACGCTACTATCACTGAGCGGCTCTGGTGTGAGTTTTTACCAGCTGCTGAACACCAGGGACTCTTCCTCCACCCCTGAGTCTCTGGAGCTCATGGGACCTGCATGTAGTAGATGCTCAAGGAGTGTGTGTTGAGGGAATGAGTGAGTGACTCACTCACTGTCTAGCAGCACTTCCTCTGGGTCTTGATGACAGACCTTTAAAGTGTGTAGGGTCAGTGCAAAGGAGAGAATGAGGGAAGAAGTGTTGGTCTGCTGAGGTCAGCTGATTAGTTAGTTGCCAGGTCTTTGTTTTCCGCAGCGCTAAATCTAAAGCAAAGCCAAGCAAACCAAAACAAAAAGCCACTGAAAAGAAAAAATAATTTTTTCTTTTTGGTCTGGCCTGCTACTGATGTGATCTCGGCATCAATGGTCTCTTCCTCCTTTGAAATCCCACATGTCTCTAACCTACCACGATGGCTATCACTCCAACACACAAGATGGCCACCCCTATGTGGACACATCAAGATGGCCGCCACAAGATGGCCAGTAGGGGAGGGCAGTTGCGGGGGATCAGGCCAGCAGGGGAGATCAGTTGGGAGGGACCAGGCCTGCAGGGGAGGGCAGTTAGGGGTGACCAGGCCAACAGAGGAGGGCAGTTAGGGGCAACCAGGCCTGCAGGGGAGGACAGTTGGGGAGGACAAGGCCTGTAGGGGAGGGCAGCTGGGGGTGGGGACCAGGCCTGCAGGGGAGGGTAGTTAGGGGCAATCAGGCTGGCAGGGGAGCAGTTAGGCGTCAATCAGACTGGCAGGGGAGTGGTTGGGGGGTGATCATGCTGGCTGGTAGAAGTGGTTAAGGGCAATCAGGCAGGCAGGCAGGCAGATGAGCAGTTGGGAGCCAGCAGTCCAGATTGGAGAGGGTGCAATCTTGGCTGAGGGACACATACACCCCCCCCCTCCATGCACGAATTTCATGCACCAGGCCTCTAGTGGAAATATAACATTATATTAATTTCGGGTGTACAGTACAATGATATAAATATATATTGCAAAATGATCACCACAACGAGTCTAGTTTCTATTCATTGCCACACATAGTTACACATTTCTTATTCTTGTGGTGGGAACTTTTGAGATCTACTCTCCTAGTAACTTCTAAATATACAGGACAGTACTAGTATCTATAGTCACCATGCTGTACATGACTTCCCTAGGATTTGTTGTATAACTGGAAGTTTAGACATTTTGACCACGTTCAACTATTTTACCCACCCCCTACTCCTTACCTCTGGCAACCACCAATCTAATCTCTGTGTTTATCTCTTGTAGTTTTTTTAAATTCTACATATAAGGGAGACTATATCTGGCTTTAATACTTATGCCTAGAGACATTGCTGTACTTCCTTAGCCAAAGCAAGTCCTAAGTGGATATGTACTGTGCTCCGTGGAAGGCGGGGGCAGCAAATATCCTGAACTATAATGCAGTCTATCACCTTTCCCTCCTGGACTGTACACTCCTGGATGGCAGGAGATTTTGTATTCTCTGATTCACAAGCCTGGAAATTTGCCAAAGCACATTACTCATTTTCTGAAATAAAGAGCAGAGGTGGTTATGCTGTGGAAACAACAAAGATTTATTTGGAATACCACTCTTCCTTTGTCATCTCTCATGTTTCAGTTTGTGGGAGACTAATTATTTAAAAGCCCTTGTTACTTTTTTTCAATAAAATATTTAATGCTTGATATTCATTTGACTATTGGCTGCTTGCAACAGAACTGTATGCCATCAACAGAGATATGTTCTACTTCCCCATCTGGTCTTGACACTAGCACTGCATTCTCTCCTCTAGAGCAAAGTCTATACTTGTACTTAAAGCTTTCTGTGATCTGGCACCAAACAACAGCTCTAGCTTTATTCCTTGCTACTTGTACTGACTTCTGTTTCCAGCCACAATGAGCCACTCCCTTTTCCTATGTGTGTTCCATGATTTCCCACCTCAGGGTCTTAGCTCTGGTTCTTCTCTCTGCCGAGAAACATCCATCCGTTGTCCCATCAGCATATGTTCAATTCCTCCTCAGTTCTCATAACCTCCTAGGCGAAGTACTATGTCTTTCAGAAAGTCTTTCCCAATCACTGAGGGGATATAATTGATATCCCTCCTTCCCTGTACTTTATATTATTCATATGGCAATTCATTTGTTTTATCTTGTCAATGAGGTTAAGACCACAGGCTTTATATAGTTAGAACGGAATTTGAACTAAGGGTCTGCTACTGAACTATTTCTCAAAACTTGGATGAATTTCTTATCCCCTACCTCACTTACAAATAGAAGTTAAGAAACTGTGTGATGGGTTATATTAGATGAATGAGGTAAAGTGATTAGTCATCGTCCCTCACAAAGGAATTACTCAACCAATGGTAGTCATTACCTAATATAGTTATGTATTTACTAGATAGGATTTCTCTGCTTCACCTTTCTATTTCCCTCAGTGACATCCCACAAGATGGATACAATGTAGATCTTTGTTTGGTGAACGAGTGAATGAATGAATGATTGGAATGATGCTAGAAAGATCATAAGGCTCACCTATCAGTAAAATTCATGATACTCAACCAAGTCTTTCTTTTTTCCCTGAGGCTGAGTTTGATTTTTAATAATTTAGGTCAAGTGGTGGCTGTCCTATATCCAGCGGTAAGGTGAGGAGAGCAAAGGAAAACAGTTACAAAAACACTTGGAAGGTGTCCGCTGGTGGAGGAGCCAATAAAATGGATGAGATATTCTCCTAACATATTTGCAAAAGAAAATTACTGTCCAGTGACCTCAGAAAAAATGTTTTATATATTATCCCAATAGTTTATTGAAAGTATCTTCTTTTTCTCATTATGTCAGACTGAATAAGCATTTAAAAAAACTGGGTCTAAAATTCGCATTGTAATTCCTTAACATACTACAAACATTTATTGAATGCTAAGCAGACATTCCAGAGCAGTCATTTATTAGGTCAAGAGAATACTGTTTGGCAAAATCACAAGATATATATATATAAATTTTGGAAATCTTGTAATACATTAATGTTTTTGAATAAGTGCAATTTATTTTTTATATGCCACAAATACTATCACAGCTCATTTTAGAGCACTACATTCACTTACTCTCCAAAAAGGGACTCTTTTATTTTATTTTTAAAAATTAAAAAAAAATATGTATTTTATTGATTTTTTTACAGAGAGGAAGGGAGAGGGAGAGAGAGTTAGAAACATTGATGAGAGAGAAATATCAATCAGCTGCCTCCTGCACACCCCCTACTGGGAATGTGCCCGCAACCAAGGTACATGCTCTTGACCAGAATCGAACCTGGGACCCTTCAGTCCGCAGGCTGACGCTATATCCACTGAGCCAAACTGGTTAGGGCAAAAAGGGACTCTTTTAAATCAAGCTAAATGTTACTCCTTTCTTAAACGGACAGTGTTGTCAAATTTTTGGATTACTGTCCCTCAAAAAGGACAACTCCAGGAACTGCCTGAATGTCAGCAAAGGAGGAGTCCAGGTCCTGTTGAAGGTGGAAGCCTCAACTCAAATCCAGAGTGGGGCTTGGTGGCTTGGTTGGTCATCAGTCTGGAGCTAACTGGATCTTGGAACAAACTTTTTAGTGAATCAGATTCTTTCTCTATGTATTAGCTCCTGTTGCCACTTTAACCAATTGTACAAATGTAGTGCCTTAAAAACAACACAAATTTGTTCTCTTGTAATTCTGGAGATCACAGTCTGAAATAAATCTTATCGGCGAAAATAAAGGTGTCAGTGGGGTTCCGTCCTTCTAGAGGCTCCAGAGGAGAATCTGTCCCTTCCTCTTCTTCTTCCAGAGGCTGCCAACATTCCTTGGCTCCTGGCTGCATCACTCCACTCTCTGCTTCTGTGGTCACACTGACTTCTCTTGTACTGTAGTCAAAACTCCCTCTCCCTCTTAAAAAGACATTTGTGAGTAAATTTAGGACTCACCTGGATAATCCAACATAATCTCCCTTTCTCAAAACCCTTAAACCATGCAATTACAGCTGCAAAGCCCCTTTGCTACATTCACAGCTTCCGAGGATTAGGACATGGATATCGTGGGGGTGTCGTTATTCAGCCTACACCTTGCCTTTCAAAGGCTTTTCCATATCCAGACTATCATATTGACTTTTTAAAAACAAAGGATAAAATAGTGGCTTTCCCAGAAGGGAAAAGTAAGGCATTTCAAAAGGCTATAGATGGGAGATTGAGGGGTAGTTTGGAAAGGTTCTGATTTGGCCGCTGAAGTGTGGCTCGTGTGGTTTGGTTACCAACATACAGTGTGTCCCCACCGGTGTGTGTGGGTGCTTGTTTCTATGTGCAAATGCAGGTGGTACTAATCCATGATTTTGAGGCATGAGAACCATCACAGGACTCGGTTCATCTTTCACCAAAATAGATCGGTAAGCATTTAATGGTCTGATCAAGTATTTCTATCACCCTCCCCCACACTGTACCACCTTCATCACTGTGTAATCCTAGGGGACTTGGTTTACACTACAAAAGTAGTAAGTTACTGTTCAGAATGGAATTTATCCTTAATCTGTTCAAAATTAGAAACAGAGAAATTCATCTCAACCTTCTCCAATTATTGTAGCTTTCCCTATAACTCCGAGTAGAGAAGAGTTAAAATTCTAATGGGCCTTAATTTTATAAGTTTCATTAAAACCCCTGAGGGTCATTTAATTTTGTGACGTTCGATGCTAATATCCCAATGCATTCCCTCTAAAATAGTTTTGTACCCTGTATTCTAGAGACTGAGCTTCCATTTTTTTTAAAACACATATGTTCTTAGTGCTTATGCTGATTTCACTGCTTATCTTTAAAATTGGCATATCATTGTTGCTGTTATTATTGTTATTATTATTATTGTGTATTGACCGAGTTGAATGCCTCATTTTCAAAGGATTGCTGTCAGAGTTATATAATACAAGAACAATAGGTGAATGTTGCTCATTTTAAACGTAAAATTATAAATCAATTACAGTGGTGGCTAAAACTCCTTCATGACATGTCACAATTTACTTCCAATGACATTTAAACCTATCTCACATGCTGAACAATCTGTAATAAATTATGATTTTTTTTTTTTTTGCTTCTGAAATGAAGCTATAATTATGACAGTCGAATTCTTGTTCTGGGAAATAAGGTGGCATTTAATTCCTTGAGAACAAATGACACTCACAAAAGAACAGTTAATTATTCTCAGCTGCAAAGGAAGGGAGGAGGGGAGAGAAAAATTATGAAAAAGAACATGGTAGCGCTTTATGTGAAGTGTCTATTAACTAATTCTTAACTAAGGCTGAACTACAATTGAACTTCTGGGGCTGTCCCTGAGCCCAGGTAACACTTGTTATTTATTTTAATTCTCAATAAGACGGAAGCGGAAGTAATTAGCAACCTGAAACTTTCTTTATTCCTTGCACATAATACAAATGTTCTCACCATCAGACTTGGTTCCAAGGATGCAGATCTATACTCTAACCCAGTTAAATCAGTTTCGGTGGGTGGTGGTGGTGGGGGAGGGGTAGCGAGGGGCGGGGGAGGGAGGAGGGAGGCGGGAGGGTAGCATGGTTAATTACAGATGTCCTAATTCAGATCTTTAATTGCTAGAGTCATTCAGTCCATATTGCAAATAAAGGAGAAGAAAAGCACTGTAGCCCCAGTATTGTATTTTTGTTGTTGCTGGTTTCTAATTTAAAGAACAAGTCTGCTGGTATTGGCTTTTCTCCGATGGCCCTTGCCTGTTCATTGTGGCAAGGAGCCTCAAGGCAATTGCATGTGCCAGCAAACGGGAGCGCTCTCCAGCTAGTCCTGACACCATCAGCTGTGATGTTAGCAACCTGCTATTAGAGGCGCCTCTTTCTTTGACTCCTCTTTCTTCTTTGGGGAGGAATAGATACTCCAGAGAAGGGCCCTGCTGAGTGGAATTCCCCATTTTGACTGCAATTAGGGGTTGTGACTTGATTGATTTGGAGGCTCTCTGAAATGGAGCAGGATCAACACAGTTGCACACAAAACAAGGCATAATCCATTGGGTTAAATTAACGTTAAATCAGAGATGATTGGATTAATTGCTATTACATTTTATCTTCCGTGCACATGTGCAGTTGGCAGGCTTTCAGAGCCTTTTAAAAATTATCTTGGAACGAGATGGAAATGGTACAGGTGCAAATGATTTGTGCACTGGGTCTTTCAAGTACACAGTGGGCTCGTAAGAAGGTGCCGTTTTTTTTCCACATCATATTTTGGATGTGATTTACGAAAAGAACTGCGCCGAGAATAAACTTGGCATCGCTACACAGAAGCTATAGATCTGTTAAATGGCAAGAGGACCCTGTTGGCTGAAAGAGAACTTGGAAAAGGAATCTCCTTTGTGCTGTGGCCTCGGCACTGTCCCTCTGTTCCGTTTGCGTCCCTTACATGCTTTTCTGCCCTCGTGGGAGTCTGTGGGGGCCTGGAGGGCAATGCAACAGATTGCTTAGTGATGGCCTCTGATACCTGGAATAGAGTCTTCAAGAGCTACAGCCCTTCAACAAGGTAAAACGTTGACATACTGGTTGTGAACAGGATGGATCTGTTTTATAGAAATAGTGTGGGATGTGGGACGGAAACCTCGGTGGAATGATCACATCAGGGCCATAGCGCCAAGACAGCCAAAGGCTAGATCTTCTTATGTCCTCATTCGCCCATCAGCCCGTGGCTCAGGCTCCCTGCCCAGCTGATGGTATTATAAAAACCTCTGAGTCCCTTGGAGGAACGATGAGGTTTTTATGCTTTAGGAAACAGGGTGCATCGACAGCTCTTTAAAAACAACCGTGTGGCCCTCGCTGGTTTGGCTCAGTGGATAGAGCCTCGGCCTGCGGACCAAAGGGTCCCGGGTTCGATTCCGGTCAAGGGCATGTACCTCCTCCCCCGCCTGGGCCCTGGTCGGGGCTCGTGCAGGAGGCAACCCATCCATGTGTTTCTCCCATATCAATGTTTCTCTCTGTTTTTCCCTCTCTCTTCCACTGTCCCTAAAAATCAATGGGAAAATATCCTCCAGTGAGGATGAACAAAAAAATAAAATGAATAAAAACCAGGTAATGGTTTTGTGGAGGAAATGTGCACAGGTAATGTGGAGGAGACCAAGACTTTGTTCCTGAGGCTGATCATCTTTTGGATCCACACAGATAAATGGGCACACGCATGAGGTCATCTTGTCCTTGGTTTGCTCCACTCTGCAGCAATGCCCGGCTCGTGAGAGCAAGCAGTGACCATCATCAGCACGTCCCCTCCTGGGCCGTCTCCCTTCTGCAGGGTCTTGGCATTTAAAAAAATATATATTTTATTGATTTTTTACAGAGAGGAAGGGAGAGGGGTAGAGAGTTAGAAACATTGATGAGAGAGAAACATCAATCAGCTGCCTCCTGCACAACACCTACTGGGGATGTGCCCGCAACCAAGGTACATGCCCTTGACCGGAATCGAATTGGGGACCCTTCAGTCCACAGGCCAACGCTCTATCCACTGAGCCAAACCGGTTTTAGCAGGGTCTTGGCATTTTATGTGCTTGCTTCTGCCTCGTGTCCCTGAGCTCACCTGTGTGGCTTCTTCTCTGGTCCCATCATCCCTGTGTCGAGGGGTGACTCTCTGTGGTTGGCCTGGCTCTTTGAACCTCTCTCTTCTTGCTCCTTGTGAGTCAGCATCCCTGGTTGCCTCACGGAACACTGGTTTCCCGGCCTTCACCACAGGCTCTGGCCGGATCACATCAACATTGTAAACATGTGTTTTCGTTTTCATGTGCCTCAGGGTAGTTTTTTATTTTCTCTGTCATTTCCTCTTTGATCCCTTGGTTGTTTAGTAGCACGTTGTCTAACCTCCACATGTTTTGTCCCGTGTGCGTCCTGCATTGGATTTCTAGTTTCACGTGATCATGGTCAGAAGATAGGCTGGACATAATGTCAACCTTTTTAAACGGATCGAGGCTTGCATTGTGGCCCAGGGTGTGATCTGTCCGGGAAAATGTTCCATATGCATTTGAGAAAAATGGGTCTCTACTGTTTTTGGATGAAATGCTCGAAAATATCTATGAAGTCAAACTGGTCTAATGTGGCACTCACGGCCATTATTTTCTTTCAATAGTTAGTTTGGTAATTAGAAAAATGAACCTAAGAATAACCGCTTCGTGGCCACATTGTAGGGTCAGAGACAATGTGTATAAGGTGCCCAACACTTAGTAGGCAGTCAGTGAGCAGTAGTTATTAAGATCAGTCTGTAAACATTCCCCAAGCCCCTTTAGTGCAGAAGTTTATAAGCACAGCACATTCTCACCCTTTCTCAGTCTGTCTCAAATAGTCAACGTGGCCTCCAACACATTTACTGCTTTGAGAAGAAAAATTATATTCAAGTTGGGGTTATTTTCTTCATCCCACATGTGGTTTCCCAAAGTTCTACATGTGTGGCTTGGTTCTTGGATTCCACCCGGTTATTATGCAACATCCTGATGTTCCAAAGATGCTGTGTTGAAGAGAGACAGAGAGAGACACATGAAAACAGACATAAGTAACACAGAGTCAAACCTGCCGTGGTGGCGGGAGATGAACGCCACCAGATGTTCCCCAGCCGCCCACCGGCTGCGACTCACAGGTGGCCCCGGGTGCCGTGCACAGCGGCTGGGGGATAACCTGTTCTCCCAGCCGAGTGCGCCATCACGGTTGGGCCAGAGCCCGGGTTTATGAGCCACTGGTGAGGTAGAATGCTCATGGGGAATTTGAGCTGTGACGAGAGGATCAGGGGATACTTTTAGGAATTGTCCACTTGTTAGGGAGTTGATGCCTCTGCACCCTTTCTCCTGGGAAGCTCCCTCTGCTGCTGACTGTTTCCCATGCTGCCTCGCCACAATCTCTAATCATGCCCCTGGATTGAACCCCGCTTCTTGACATCCTTGGCTCTTGATCCTTGTCAGAAGCTTCTTCTTTTATCTCCCTTTCTGGATGGGTAGGAGATTCCACGTGGCCGAGCGTATTCCCGATTGATGGCAGAAGTGTGAAAGCGCATGACTCGGAGAGCTTGCCAGTGGAAGTTGTCTAAGCTTTCTCTCGCTCGGGGGCCGTGACCATGGCCTTGTGCTAAGTGGATTGCACTTCTGGGTGTGCCTTTGAATGCTGAGGAAGTGTGCTGGTATTTCTGTCTTGCATACATTTCTGTTTTCTTTCTTTTTTTGTGTGACATGCATTGGGTCTGGAGGAGAAGGGGGGGGGAGAGGTATTTGTTTTAAAATGGGGAAAAAAGTATTCTAAATAATTTATAGGATGAAAAAGGGCTCAAACTGGGAAGTAGGACTCACTTTCCACAAAATTCTGACGTAGCCTCTAGAAATGCTAGCTTCCTCAGCACCTGACTCCCCAGCCTCTGTTCCAGCAGCTGGCGATTTTGCGACGAACCTCCCTTTAATTAATCCATTGGCGTCCACATGGAGGCGGTCCGTAGTTACTATGTCAAATTTGGACAGAAGCATGCATGCAAAGGAATCAAGCATGTACAGAAAATCCAATTTATTTTTGAATGTATCCAGATAACAATCAGAATACTGTATGTAAGACACATTCAGTTGCCTTTGTATAGACAATGAATGTGTCACTTTTTTAAAGGGAGGCATGCTTTGGTTATTAGAATAAACACAGCAGCACTATAAGGTCAAGAATAGAATAATATGTTCAGGGAAGAAGAACAAAGTTCATAAATTCAAGGGGATGGGAATAACAGAGTTGTTAGAGACGAAGAATAAGCAGAAAGTAGGTCTTGTTCCGGAAGTGCTATTTACATGGGATGGCTTTGCTGACTGAGAGTGAAAGACAGGGCATATGGAATGGAGGAGAATGAGCACACTCATTTAACAAGGCAACAGGGGATGGGATGGTCTCCGGTGAGAGCCAGATTTCAGTGAAGAGGGGTGTTCAGTGAGGAGGCTCAGGATAGAAGGGTGTTTGCTAACGTGGATAGGGCTCCCAGAGGAGACAGCTACACCATGGAATGAATTTTCCTTTATTATTTGCCACATGCCATATGCCAATATATATTGCAATATATGTGTGACTGTGTATGTTGCCAATCTGGGTATGTAAAAATACACACACACACACATACACCAGATCCTTACTACTTTGTCAGTTTATTAAAACATAGTTTCCACAACCTCAAAACACTTGCAAAGGCCAGAAAATCTCTTTTATCAAGATACATTTGTGACCATAAAATAGTTAAATTAAAATGAGCAAATTGAAAAAGAAAAATATAACCGAATATGGTACAAGATACTCTCTGGATAAATTATGTATATATACACACACACATATAATTATGTATAAATTATATTTATGCTATAACTAGAGGCCCGATGCATGAAGATTCATGCAAGAATGGGCTTTCCTTCTTCTGCTTGCTGGCACCACCTTCACTCTGGCTGAAGCTGCCTTTTCACTCTGGCCTGGAGCCACCTTTCTGCCTTCCCACACTGCCCAGAGGCCTGGAGCGGCTGGGACGGTTCAGAACGCCTGTGTTATCCCGCCCCGCCCCCCGGCTGCTCGGTGCCTGCATATGCAAATTAACCTTCCATCTTTGTTGGGTTAATTTGCATACCCCATCCTGATTGGCTGGTGGGTGTCACAAAGGTATGGTCAATTTGCATCTTACTCTTTTATTAGTGTAGATTTATGTTTATAAATTTTCATATGTGTATGATAATTCTGGACCAAATTTTAAGAAGACAGTCAGAAAGTAGGCGGAGTTGTGTAGCACCTATCTAGATTTTCTAGGTCGGACAATCACATGGTTTCTACTTTTTCTCATCCTTGGCCTCCAGGGTCCAGCGGTGCTGATATCAGGGCCTCTCTGGGACTCTTGCTGCTAGAGGGAGTCAGGAGGGAGGAAGGGTGCGGATGGCTGCCAGGATGTTTAGGGGATAGCCCAACTGGGTGTTTTTTTTGTCTTTTTCTTCTGCTTCGTATATTGTTTCCCCCTCGTTAGAAATGACACTGCTGACATTGTTCTTTCTCGGCTGTTTACATGCTACACAACATGCTGAAGTTGTCTGGAGGCGTCCATGATGAGGGTAATCATCCTCCCAGACACGGAAACTGCTGCACCCACACTCGCTCCAAGGCGACAGCAGCACGAGCCGCGCTGACTCTGCCCTCACACCGCCCAGCAGCGGGCAGGGCTGTTCGCTCCCAGTGTGCGAGTGTGCAAGCGAGGGGCTTGGGAAGAGGGTCTGCAGACGGAGTCTCCTTACCACCATGATGTTGTCGCCTAATCTCCTGGCACCTGGCAGTCCATGAAGGTTTCTTAGATGAAGAGTAATGGGGCTATCTTACCGAGCAGGAGAAACAGCCACTTAGCTCTCTAGTGAGGCAGGAACAGAAACGAGTCAAAGCGACACGGGAGGGCACACCTGTTGTGTGCAGCACTAACTTCTGTTTCCTGTGGAAGGTCCTCCAAATGTTATTCCCAATAGGGAATAAGGCTGCTGCTCAGCATAGACGCAGGCCGTTAAACATCGCGGGTAGTTATTGAGTCTGTTGAGTGCTATCTCGTCTCAGACATACATGCCAGGGTAAAGACTAGCTCCTGCTTCAAGAAACTATCCTATATAATAAAGCTGTAATATGCAAATGGTCATTATGCCGTGAAGCGTAACGACCGACTGCGTAACTACCAGGTCACAGATCAGCAGGAGGGTGGGGTAGCGAGCTACAAGCAGGCTGTGGAGAGCTATAGGAGGGGGGCAGGGCAGCAAGTTATGAAGGGGAGCTGGGGGGAAGGGAGGGCAAGGGGAGCTACAGGAGGGCAGGGCAGTGGGCAGAGATCTACTGGAGGGCGGCAGCGAGCTACTGGCGCACGGATTTGTGCGCAGGGCTGCTAGTCCAAAATAAGAGACAAGCACTTATTTTCTACTGTTACAGAAAATATGTTCTCTAAGAATGAAGAGGAGGGTTCGTTAGCTGATTGGATGCCAGATCTGGAAGGAAAATCAGGATGTACACAGGTTCAGGGAAGGAAGGATCATGGAACAGGCACAGATTTAACAATCGCCCAGCCCCTGCCGGATGTTGTTGCCGTTAGGAACCAATGCTGAGTCATGAGTGTCTTTCCCCAAACTAGAATGGGCAGGGGCTGGGGCGAGGAACACAGCAGAGGCTTAGGGAAGTGTTGCTGTATAATACATCTCCTCTCACGTGAAGACAACTCAAATGGTCGGGACAAATATGAAATGAGAAAGGAAGAGGGGAGATAATGAGCTAGATGAGAGGGGTGGGCGGGGTAAGGAGAGGGGGCTAATTACGGTGAAAAGGAGAAATTCAGTCTTGTGATTTTGTGTTGTTTTTAGAAGGCTTGAGTAAATGGTACACCACGGTTGAACAGGTGTAATTTCACCTGCTTGAGCTGGAAAGGTTCCTGGAAAAGGAGTGCCTGTACTGGAAAGAAGGAAAGAAAAGAGAAAATGAGGAAATTGCTTTACTGTGAATGGCCTCCCTCTTCGGTTCTAAGGCTTTCTAAAAACGACTTGGATATTGCTTTGTATTGGCATTTTTAAAAGTTAATTGAGCATGGCGTTGTTTTGTTGTAGTCAAGAACACCTTACCCTAGTTAAAAAAAGCTAGTGAGCAGGCTGTACGGTCTAAAGCCACTATTGTTCCGTTAAGGAAACTTAACATTTCCCGTCTCTGTGAAGGGAGTAGCAGGTACCTGAAATCACCTGCGGCCGATGGGAAAGCATCCTCCCAGCGCCCCGTTGCCATGTTTTGCTTTTCCCTCGCATTGTCCTGCACCCAGCAGGTACCCTTTCTGTTACCTCTCACACCTTTCTGCTTCTCTACATGCCCTTGGCCGCGATGCATCCTGAAGTCCCCCTGCCTTTCACCGGGACATTGCATATTCGTTCCAAACACCGTCATTTGAGCATAAAAGTAGGAGCTGGGATTACGGCTATGCACGACACACTCCCTGCTTCCAGGTTTTCCCCAGTTTGGTTACGGAGCAGGACAAGTTGACAATGTAAGTGGTACTTTAGAGCAAAGAAGTGCAGACACTTCCAGCAGACAGGGATGCTGCCCCACCCAGGCAGAGGTTCAGGGGTGATTTTTCTGGAGAAGGAAGGGATGCCAAACTAGTCAGAGAAAGCAGCGTGGGCAGGGAGTGACCCATGAGATGGCGTGGAGGCCTGCGTGGGCATGACACATTTAGGGAAGTGGAAGGAGAATACCATATCCCCAGGAGAGGGGGGTCATGGCCAGGCAGTAGAGAGCAAGTAGACAAGATCAGGCTGTGAGGGGGTCTGTGTTTCATTCATTTGTCATGCAGTCATTCATCTGTTCGTGGTTTTGAGTGTTTTTCATGCACAAAGTGAGAGGCTACACACTGTATGTGTAAGGAAGCTAAAATAATTTTTTTAAAAAGATATTTTATTGATTTTTTTACAGAGAGGAAGGGAGAGGGATAGAGAGTTAGAAACATCGATGAGAGAGAAACATCAATCAGCTGCCTCCTGCACACCTCCTACTGGGGATGTGCCCACAACCAAGGTACATGCCCTTGACCGGAATCGAACCTGGGACCTTTCAGTCCACAGGCCGATGCTCTATCCACTGAGCCAAACCGGTTAGGGCGCTAAAATAATTTTATGTTTGTTGATGAAAGAGATCCCAGGTGAGGTGGAGCTGGAGCTGGATGCAGAGAGGAGAAAGGGTTGCTACCCGACTGATGTCTTCACCAGTGCTGTCCTTATGCCCCTGCTGTTCCCCAGGCCCCGGCTGCAGAACACAGCTTCTGGATCTATATGTCTTGTTTAACTTTGCTCTTCTCTTGACTAAAAATGTAAGTGTCGGAAGGATGATGGGGCACTTAGGAGTCAGGATGTGAGTCAGGGACTAAGTAGAAGCAAGCTAGTTTGGTTGAGCAATTTTCTGAAATGGTATATGAAAGGAGAATCCTGAATAGAGATAGGGTTTGACTTGACTTTATATTGAGAACTCAAAAGTGCCAGGCAGCGTGCACTCAGCAGAGCGTTCGTGCATCAGGAGTCAGAATCTAGTTGAGTTTCTGCAAAGTCACTCCAACCAAGAGATGAAACATGAGGGTGTTCAATTCCTGCTGCATCAACTTTTGGGGAAAAAAAAAGTAGTGAATAATGGGTGCAATAAAATGGACCAACTGAATACTAGAATGGGAAGGAATTTGGAGCCAAAAAAGGAAAAGGGAGTGCTCAAACATAATCTGATCCATGGCCAAGGGTTATAAACTACCATTTTCATCAATAAAGGTACTTTTGGGCAAGGGAAAAGAATGAAAAAAAAAGTAACTTAATACGAAAAAGGGGAGAGTGTGAAATATTAAACACTTGGCCTGTGCAATATTGAAAACACAGAGCAAAATTAAAATAATATATAAATTTTGACAGTTTCTACTTCCTAAAAAGCCATGCTGCCACAGCCTGGCTCTCACACTTCCTGGTGGTCCTTGCTCAAAGCCTTTAGGCAACCCAACTTACCCTTTCTCTCTTCACCCTCCACGCCAGCCACTCCGTTGGCTACGTTCCTGTGACATTGCAGGTACTGCTCTGCTTTGGGGCATTCTGGGGTAAAAGAGAGTGCCTGCTCTTAAGAGAGGGAGGCCAGGGTTCTAGAGAGGAAGTGATGAAGTGCATTCGTGGAAAATGAACTCTAGAAAGAGATGTGACCCTCTTCGTCTGAGATGTAACCCTCTTGGTCTGGAACATACGTTCTGGTGTCAAAAAATCTCCCTGACTCCTTTGCATCTTTTCTTTCAGAGGCTTCCTCTACCTCAGAGGTCCTGTATTTCCCAGATCAGCAGCAGCATTACCTGGGAACTTACTAGAAATGCACATTTTTCAAGCCCCATTCCAGACCTGCTGAATAGGAAACGGATTCTGAGTGAGGCCAGACATCTGTGTTTGGAGGATTAGATGTATATTCAAGTGTGAGGACTCCTGATCTGTCTTTTGGTCCGGGTTATCCTGATCACCCCCCCCCCACACACACACACGCACACACACTGTAGCCCAGGTCAGAGCTAGGCCTGTCATACACATGCTCTTTCTTAATCCTCAAAACAACCTTCTAGAGTATTCCTTTGTTACTTGCCATTTCCACAAAAGAAACACCGAGGCTCAACTCGCTAAAGGTGCTGGGCCAAGGTCTCAGTGATAAGAAGTGGAAGAGCTGGGATTTGAATCCAGGTCTAGTCAATTCTAAAGTCCATGCTTTCTTCTCCATAGGTGGTTTTCTTGGAGCATCACAACCTTTCCTATTCAGCTTTTCACACTTTCGACCAGTAGCTTTTCTCTCTTTTAGATCTACTGTATCTTATCTCAAAATCTGTCTGTGCTTGTCTGCTCTTCGTTGCCTCCTGCTTATAGGAAAGAGAAGGAGGCATTTCTAAGGGTGACTCTTCCAATCCCTGCTCTTCCTCCTCCTCCTCCTCCTCCTCCTCCTCCTCCTCCTCCTCATCCTCATCCTCTTTATGTTTTTTATCTTTTCCTCTCCTTAATTTTATTCTCCTTAGCTCTTCTGATCCTGTTTATTTCTCCCCAGAATTGTTTAGTTGTCCCTTTTCTTCTTTCCCTTTTAACCAGCAGACTCCCTTGTCTTCCCTTCTTGTTTCATGTTCTCATACGGAGTATTTCATCCCCCGGATTTCCCTTTGGATGGAATTCAAATCTGAATCTCCATTCTTGGCCTCCTTCCCATGCTCTGAACCCGTGGACCAAGCTTCTTGTTGGATATCTTATTCAACCTCAGCTCAGTGTGCCTAAAACAGCGGACTTCTCTCCAAATCATTCTCCATCTAATCTGCCAGGAGAGAAAACCTTGCACTCTCCCCTCTCTTTCACTCTCTGAGTCAAATCAGTCCCTACGACTTAAAAATTCTTCCTTAAACTGGCGCCCAGGGCTGATCCTCTTAGATATATTCCCCACCTCGATGATGAACTCTTTGAGGATGGACAGGATCTTATTCCCTACATCTTGTTCATTGCTTTGCATGTTATACATGCTCAGAAATACTAAGTGAATACGTAGAGAAACTATGCGGAATAAAAAAGTAATAACTGTTATTCTCTTAGGAAGAGGAGAGAAATAGAAAATACCCTAAAGGTAAATTAAAATAATTTATTGACAGCCAGGGTGACCGTTAAAATGCTTGCTGAATTATTAGTCCCAGAGGAGCAAGAGGATAGAGACCTGAAAAACTTATCAAATAATGAATCAAAGGATGGTCCCTGTAGCCTCCTGTTAAGAGGCAGAGATATTTCAACATCTCAAGAATCAAGTACTATGATCTTTTATGAGACCAGCAAATCATTGTAGGTCTCATAAATTTTCCTCTTCTCATTGTTCCAGAGGCTTAATTTAGGATGAGCCACTCCATAAATCTAGGCAAAGATAACTAATGATTATAATAACAATATCATAAATTATATAGTGCTTTTTCTCCAAAGGAAAACTGTGTGTAATTTATTCTCACCGTAATCCTCATTGGTTGCTAGGACCAGGGATCATTATCTCTGTTTTCAGCTGCCCGGGCCTGGAAGTGGGCCTGCCCATTCATCCTCGCTGCCATACGAGGGTTCATGGCTCGAAGCTCAACCACTGAGCCATACACCCTGTGGCTGCATCTCATGTTGACCCAGGCTTTCCTCCGAGTGGATTTCTACTCCCACCTCACCTTTCCCCCCCGCTTCTACTGTCATAGCACACTGCCAACCTTTTATAAGTAAAAAAAAAAAATTTAACTTATTTTCTAACTTATTGCCCCAGAAATTTAGAGAACCTAACCAAAAGGGAATAGAAAAGGTTAAAAAAAAAAACTATGCAAAATTAACTTGAGGCCAGTTTTCTGGTAATAATTGCAATGCTACCTAACTCCTCTCCCATAAGAGATATTTAAAGTTACTGCAATTGCAGATTTCCTTTTTGGTATATTCATTGCATTTGGTCTATTCACAGACTAGCCTATTCTTTCTATTGGTTGTTAACTCCAATAAAACAGGAAATGGGCATGTTTTTAATATATCCTCCATCACTCTTTATCAGATTATACAAGGTAGAAGCTAAACACATAGTAGTTATTTACTAAGTGACTTGTTTAAGTTACAGGTTCAATAATGCTGTAATCATAGTGTTTGAGTCATCAGAATATGAATTCACATATTTTGATAGTAAGTTTATATAAGCAGAACTTTAGAATATTTTCCCCAGTAAAACCCTACTGATTTTCAGTTAATCTATGAACAATTTCCTTGTGAATATAATGGCAAAAAATAATGCCCTGGATTAAAAAAAATATTTCTTCATGAATGCATATTGTTTTGTGTTTAAGTGACTTCATAAAATGGAAAGGAAAAGAGCTCTGGTATTCCTGTCTTCCCCTTCATAGATGGAGTTGATCATACTTTTCACCCACCCATTCATTTATTCCACAAATATCGGTTGATTGCCCACTGTATGCCGGGAACTCTGCTGGATGCTGGATACAGTATATCGTGATGAGCAAATCAAACTGTCCTATTCCTATTCCTGTCCTATTAGGAATGTGGTGACTAAAACAAGAAACAGACATAAACAAGGAGACACGTAAAGGGACGCATATTTTCAGATGATGACGTGTTACAGTGAGGAATCCAAGAAGCTTCTTTAAGGAGACACTGCTGTGGGATTGGAAGTGAAGAGTTACAGGCTGAGGGGCATGCAGATGAATGAGCACCCGGGAATGACCAGAATGCAGCTGAGAACCTGCAAAGAAGAGGGCGTGGCCTGATGGTAGTAAGAGGGGAGAGTGTTACAAAGTGAGGGAGGGGAAGGAGGCAGGGAGAGCCCCTGCCGGATGGTGCATCGGGTTTTTGTCCACGTGAAGGATTTGAGATGTTATTTTAAGTTCAAAGGGCAACTATTGAAAGGCTTTAAGCAGAGGAATAAATAGAGTTACATTTTTATTTTCAAAGAACCACTCCAGCTTTTTTGTGGGAGCATAGGCTGGAGAGGTGAGTAAAGTGCCAATTAGAAGTTCTTGAGTTGGTCCAGGTGAACGCATATCAACGTGATCAACATAGAGGTGAACAGATTTAAAATATAGTTTAGAGGCAAATCAGTAGGACTGATTGATGAGTTGGATGGAGCCAGGGTAAAGGATTTAGGAGAATGAGATGCTCAAAGTCATTGGGTTTCTGTTAGAGACAGAAGGCATCTTAGATGCTACCTGATTCAACTACCTATTTGAGAGAAAACAGAATTGAGGTTCCAAGAGGTAAGGTGCTTTACCCACACAAATAGTTATTTTAGTACAGATAAAGAAAGGAATGTTGTGCCCTAGCCTGTTTGGCTCAGTGAATAGAGCGTTGGCCTGCGGACTGAAGGGTCCCAGGTTCGATTCCAGCCAAGGGCACATGCCTGGGTTGCGGGCTCAATCCCCAGTGGGGGGCGTGTAGGAGGCAGCTGATCAATGATTCTCTCTCATCATTGATGTTTCTATCTCTCTCTTCCTCTTCCTTCCTCTCTAAAATCAATAGAAATATATTAAAAAAAGATAAAGGAATGTTGTTCAAGACCAAAAGGATGAGGCAATAGGCTTAAGATAGAGTCTATTTATATTTAATTCTCACCCCTGAGAAAATATACCTCGAATAACTATCCTGAGAAACTTGCCATTTATTTTATGAATATTCGCAATGATTCTGAGCAGGTAGGGAAAAGTTTCTAGTTCCCTTTCTTGTATGTTTTAGTGACTCATCAGTTGCGAGAGTCACCTCATCTTCTGGTCAGTGTCAGAGTCTAATGACCCTGTCAACTGATTCCTTGATATTCAGCCCAAGTTTTCACTCATCTAATGTGAGACACTATATTTTATTTGAAAATGTAACAAAAAAACAATATTTTCTGACCTGTCCCTAAAAAGAAGATAAGGAGCTTTCTTCTTTAAGTGACATATGTCCATGCATGCAATTTTTAATATTTTTGATTATTTTTTACTGATGCAGAAAGAATTGGCTGCTAAGAAATGAGTCACAGTCCTTACCCCTGTTTTTGTTGGTGCAAAATATTCTTTAAAAGTCTGATTATTTGTTCAAATAAATGCTAATTTAATCATTCTCTTGAAAGAATGAGGCTGACATTTAATGATAATGATAATTACGTTTTACTAGTAATAATGACAGCTAATACCTACGAAGCCATTTCCTATAGGCTGGGCGCTGTCCCAGGACACACGCACTATTTTCCTAGAGTCAGATGGCTAATGGTGACAAAGCTGAGATTCAAACCCAGTTTCTCTGATTACAGAGCCCATGTTCAGAGCCATCCTCCTGTATACCCATTCTTCCACTCCATAAATGCCAAGCATTTGTGTGCCAGCACTTTTCCAAGAACTGGAAATATAGCAGTGAACAGAATGGACAGAATTCCTGCTTCCACGAACTTATTGTATTTTGGGGTAGGAAAGGGTGAGCGAATGAAGCTTAGTCAATAGCTACAGTATACAGTGGGCTAGAAAAGGATAAGTACAGCCCTGACCGGTTTGGCTCAGTGGACAGAGCGTCGGCCTGCAGACTCAAGGGTCCCAGGTTCGATTCCGGTCAAGGGCATGTACCTTGGTTGCGGGCACGTCCCCAGTAGGAGGTGTGCAGGAGGCAGCTGATCGATGTTTCTCTCTCATCGATGTTTCTCTCTCTCCCTCTCCCTTCCTATCTGTAAAAAAATCAATAAAGTATATTTTTAAAAAAGAAAAGGACAAGTACCATGGAGAAAAATACATGTGAGTAAAAGGAGGCGTTGCCATTGGAAATAGGAAGGCATCCTCTACAGGTGACATTTGAGTGGAGACCGGGGACTAAGCTCTGTGGTGATTGAGGGGAAGAACATTGCAAGCAGAGTGAATAGCAATGCAAAGCCTCCTTTCCGGAAGCTGCCTGGCATACCTGAGGACCAGCAGGGAGGCCAGCCATGGAAAATGGGGGTGGGCAGTAGATGCCGTCAGTGTTGGCAGGCCAGATCGTCTGGTAGGATTTCTAAAGCCTGCGTACGTTTGTTTTTGTTTTCAAATACGTTTTTATTGATTTCAGAGAGGAGAAGGGAGAGGAAGAGAGAGATAGAAACATCAATGATGAGAGAGAATCATCCATCGGCTGCCTCCTGCACACTCGCTACAGGGGATGGAGCCCACAACCCAGGCATGTGCCCTGACCGGGAATGGAACCGGGACCTCCCGGTTCATGGGTCGAAGCTCAACCACTGAGCCACGCCAGGCGGGTAGTTGTTGCTGTTGTTAACGCATAAGCCACACAGTCACAAATCTTGCATCAGAATTCTATTTGTCATAGTATTAGGAGGTAAGCCTCATTCATACTGTGTTGGGTGTCCCCAAGAATTGACACAGTGCTGCTGATCCCTGGGAATGTCAGCTTCCCCGAGGAAGCAGGGATGGGCGGGAAGTCAGTTGTGTGACTGGAAGTTTGGTAGCCAGGAGTCAGATGGGTTTTATTCAACCTTGCAACGAGTCCGTAAGTCCCTTTCTAGAGAGCTTTGGAGCTGTGTTTCTCCAACTCGAAGGCGCCTCTGACTGACCTGGGGGCCGGTGTTAACATGCGGGTTCCGATCCAGCGGGTTCCAGGTGGGGCCGGCAAAGGGGCACCCCTAGCGAGTGCGCCGGTCAGGTCGGTGCTGCTGCTCTGTGGTCCGCGCCTCGAAAAGAAGGGCTTTGGGGTTTGAGGAACACGTCCCTCTGGCCCTCTCATTGCAAGTTGGCTCTACATCAGAACCCCGAGCTAATTGGTTTAGATAGTATCATCTCCGTTTACAAATGACGGAACCGAAGCTCAGAGGGGTACGACGACTTGGCAGAGGTCCTGTGGCCAAATGACAGCGCCGCGCCGTGAATTTAGTTTACTGGCTTCTAGACAGCAGCTGCCCCGTTGGCTTTTAAGCTCTAATACCTAAAAGCATGCTAATTACTGTTTTTGGCTGGTGCATGCATGGACACACACATACAGACACACACACACATGCACGCACACAAGCACACACACATGCACACACACACACACACACACACACACACACACACACACACACACACACGAGCCTGCAGGGCTGGGCGGGAGGGAGGGGGCGGTCATAAACCTGCAGCTGCCCAGAGGCCCGCCTTGGCACGGGTCTCTGGAACCGATCCAGCCCTCACCACAGGCCCTGGCAATGCCTCCCCCCCGCGCGGTTCACCAGCGCCACGCCGGCCCCACCGCGGGTGGGAGCCTTTTCTGCCCAGGCGCTGGCACATGAGCTCAGCGGCGTCTCCTCTCCCCCCGGGTCATCTGGTCCCGCGCTTTCGCCCAAGTCAGAAAGTTATTTACTGTCACTGCGCTCCTCGCCCAAGGAGAACGCTGCTCTGCGAGATGAAACACATCACTTCCTACTGAGCTCCAGCTTGCTGGGGCAAGCAGAAACCTTTGAAGCATTTCCAACCAAATCCTCGGAGAGGGAAACATATTTTTTAGCTGCAGGATTCCAGGTTAAAGAAGTGTGTCCCCGACTTGTTTACAAAGCAGCCCAGCAGCTGTTCAGACCCCCCCCCCATCCCCCCTCCCCACCCCTCCGGACAGACAGGCATGTGGAAGATAACGGTGCCTCCCAGACAGTCTGCTCCGGGTCCCCGCGGGAAGACCTCGCCACCCTCGGTCACCAGCAGCTGCGGCTCGGTGCAGGGATGGCGCTGAAGACAAGCCTGGCTTTTCTTTTATTGATTTTTTACAGAGAGGAAGGGAGAGGGATAGAGAGTTAGAAACATCGATGAGAGAGAAACATCAATCAGCTGCCTCCTGCACACACCCCACTGGGGATGTGCCCGCAACCAAGGTACATGCCCTTGACCGGAATCGAACCTGGGACCCTTGAGTCCGCAGGCCGATGCTCTGTCCACTGAGCCAAACCGGTCAGGGCAAGCCTGGCTTTTCCGATTCGGCTTGTGGTGCTCTTTATATTAATGCTAACGTATGGATTGCACGCCTCCTACTTTCCAGACACTGTGCCGGCCACTGAGACTCGGAGGTGGAAAAAAAGAGTCTACAGCTACCTTTAAGGAGCTTTGAAGTCTACACATGTTGCCTGGTGACTGAGCCCCGGGGATGTCATGTGCCCGGGTTTCAGGACGTTGGTCACCTCCCAGAAATCCTTTCTCTTCAGGGCAGCATCTGAGGAAGCCCACAGGCGTGGAAAAAACGGGTTGAGTTGAGAGAACTTTCTTAGATTAGATGCTTAAGCTTCTCTTTTTTTTTTTTTTTTATTCTCATGCGAAAGGAACTTTTCTGTGTTCACTTAAAATAACTTAATGGCGGGTTGCATGTGTCATGGCATAATTTCATCCATTAGGGGAAGGAGGAACCTTGCAAGGTCATAGTAGTCACATATTTGGGTCCCACAAGCGGTCAGCTCATTTTATCCAGACTTTTCTGTTGAACTTGCTTCAAAATAGAATGCATTTCGGCCTCTAAAGATGGGAAATCACCTTCACTGGCATCGTCATTGATGATCTGAACAGCTGGAGTATCCATTTAAAGTGTCCATGACACAAATACGGTTGCAGTGCCCATGTTGTGCCAGGCGCTGGAAGGATTTTGGAAGCATAGGGTCTGCTCAGTTCTCCAGGAAGAGACTCAGCTGCTTGAGAGCAGTGCTGTTTAGTGAATTTACATGATTGCAAAAAAAAAAAAAAAATCCTTTAATGGGACTCTGTTCTTCATTTCCAAAAAATGCTGTGTCGAGATTGCAGTAAAACACCAAGGAATCGAAGGGCTTACAAATCCAGGCTTCCGTGTCTCTGAATCTGTTCTGACTTAATTCCATCATAGATGACCGGAATATGCAACGGCAGTAAGTCCACAGGGGCAAACACACAGAATTCTCCATTCACCTTCGTTCCTTTCACTTCCGTAGACATTTGTTGAGTCCCACGTCCCATGCAGTACCGTGAGCGATAGTGTACATTTACACGAATTATTTTATGTCCTTCTCACAACGTTGCTCTCTATGGGTAGGTACTCTATTTATTACCATTTTGCAGGTGAGGTTTTAGGAGTCAAAGAGTTAAAATGACCAGCCCCAGAGGAGGCTGCAAGAAGACGATAGAGCTGAATTGGATGTGGGTGTGTTTGACCCCAAAGCCCACTCTTTAAACCACTCTACCCGAGGGCATGATGACACTTTGAACCACTTTATAGTCCATTCAATGTTTTGTCCACGGTTCTCAATAAGCACTGGTCAATGTTATGTTTGAGGCTCAATGGCAGAATGGGGTGTGGAATGGGAGAGTTGAGCTTTAATTCAAATTAAAAAATATATATACTAGATGCCTGATGCACGAAATTTGTGCAAGGGGCTTGGCCCTTGCAGCCCCGTCTTCATCTGGAAGGTGGTCAGAAAGGTTGTTTGGCTGTCAGGTCTAATTAGCATATTATGCTACACACACACACACACACACACACACACACACACACACACACACATACTAGAGGCCTGGTGCATGAAATTCGTGCATGGTGGGGGTGTGTGTCCCTCAGCCCAGCCCGCACCCTCTCCAATCTGGGACCCCTCGAGGGATGTCCGACTGCTGGTAGGATCGGGCCTAAATGGGCAGTCGGACATCCCTCTCACAATCTAGGACTGCTGGCTCCCAACTGCTTGCCTGCCTGCCTTCCTGATTGCCCCTAATTGCTTCTGTCTGCCAGCCTGATCACCCCCTAACTACTCCCCTGCCAGCCTGATTGATGCCTAACTGCTCCTCTGCCAGCCTGTTTGCCCCTAACTGCCCTCCCCTGCAGGCCTGGTCACCCCTAACTGCCCTCCCCTGCAGGCCTGGTCACCCCTAACTGCCCTCCCCTGCAGGCCTGGTCCCCCCTAACTGCTCTCCCCTTCAGGCCTGGGTCCCCCCAACTGCCCTCTCCTGCAGGCCCAGTCGCCCCCAACTTCCCTCCTCTGCCGGCCTGGTCACCCCTAACTGCCCTCCCCTATAGGCTTGATCGCCCCCAACTGCCCTCCCTTGCAGGCCTGGACCCTCCCAACTGCCCTCCCCTGCTGGCCATCTTGTGGTGGCCATCTTGTGTCCACATGGGGGCAGCCAACTTTGACCACATGGGGGCAGCCATATTTTGTGTTGGAGTGACGGTCAATTTGCATATTACTCTTTTATTAACTAGTATAGAGGCCTGGTGCCAGGGTGGGGGCCAGCTGGTTTGCCCTGAAGGGTGTCCTAGATCAGGGTGGGGTTCCCTTGGGGCGTGGGGCGGCCTGGGCGAGGGGCCAGTGGTGGTTTGCAGGCCGGCCACACCCCCTAGCGACCCAAGCGGAGGCCCTGGTATCTGGGATTTATTTATCTTCTATAATTGAAACTTTGTAGCCTTGAGTGGAGGCCAAGGCAGGCCAGGCTGCGGGAGCTTGGCTTCCTCCATCGCTGGGGGCAACTCAAGCCTCCTGTTCTCTCCAGCTCCGTGGCTGCTGCCATTTTTGTTGGGATTTATTTATCATTTATTATTGAAACACTGTAGCCTTGAGTGGAGGCCTGGGCCTGCCAGGGTGTGCAGAAAGTTTGGCTTCCTCCATTGCCGGGGAAACCCAAGCCTCCTCCTTGCTCCATAGCCACAGCCATCTTGGTTGGGTTAATTTGCATATTCCTTCCTGATTGGCTGGTGGATGTGTCTTGTGGGTGTAGTGGAGTGATGGTTAATTTGCTTATTACTCTTTTATTAGATAGGATATATATATATATATATATATATATATATATATATATATAGTACCTACCTGATCCCACTGTGACCTGCCATTTCTCTATACCTTTGAAATTCAGATAAACCAGGTTGGAGTCACCAGCTTTGTGTTAACATCTCTTCTGATTCCAAGCTTTTTCTTCCTGCCTTCGCATGGGTTCTGTTTCTGAGGTGACTTGAATTTACTCCTTGCAAGTTTCTTTCTTTTTTTTTTAAATGGTTAATATTATTTTCCTTTTTTAAAATATTGTTGACCTGCAGGTGTCCATAAGACATGTGACCTCACAAGATCATGTTTTTCCGTACTTTTCCAGAAGGTTTGGGGCCACATTGGCCATTAACAATGTTTTGCTCGTATCCTGCTGGCCGTGGGCCCTCAAGCTCGCTGTCTCCTTCCACGGCTCCCTAGCCTCAGACACCACAGTTGCACACACACTTCCTGCGTCTTCTACAAGGCCAAGTTCGAGTCCCGATGGGATATCCTCTTCTTGCCGCTTCCCCGGGAAGCAGTGTCCATTCTCCTTCTCTGTCTTTCTTTCTTTGGAAATCTGGTGAACAAAATCCTCTCCATTTCTACACTCAGAGGTACTCAACAATTTTATAGACATTGTCACTTAACCCTTAGCCATCACTTGTCATTTAACCCTTAGCCATCACTCTATGAATTAGATGATTTGTTGTCATTTTATGATGAAAAAAAAAAAGCCTGGGAAACACTGTGATTTGTCTAAGCCCAGTTGCCACTGAAGGATCTGTGTAGGAAAGCAGAGAGGAGGAAGGGCTTCTGAGTGGAGTGCTGTTGACATTTTGGGTGGGAGCATTTGCTGCAGGGAACTGTCCTGGGTGTCTGGCA
Organism: Cnephaeus nilssonii; assembly: GCF_951640355.1. Taxonomy (NCBI): domain Eukaryota; kingdom Metazoa; phylum Chordata; class Mammalia; order Chiroptera; family Vespertilionidae; genus Cnephaeus; species Cnephaeus nilssonii. The sequence goes on along the minus strand of NC_137089.1, from coordinate 8,604,006 downwards.
TCCCTGGTCCTCCTCATGAAATGCTGTTCGTATGTGCTCTGGTCATTGTTGCAAACAATAAAATACCCCCATGCATACCCGAAGGTCACTATTGGGGAGGGGTGTCCATGGAGATGAGCAGATAAGATCAGTGAACTGATAAATCCTCTTTTTTTTTCTAATCAATTAGTTTGAAGGCTGGTATGAATAGAGCAGCCCCTACTAAGGCTAAGATGGCATTCTGAAGCAAATAGGTCAGGGAAGAAGAGAAGACAGTAGGAAAACAGCAATCCCCCCACCCCGCCATGGAGCACATAAATCCCATGGAAGGCCCAGCTTACAAGGTCATTCTGGAATTAGGCTCTGAGTAGAAACCCAGACAACATGGAAAACAAGGCTAGAAAGTGGTGCTTTGGAAAGCAGCGGAAGGGTAAGAAGCAGCGTTTAGTGGTAGAGAAATCATTGGGCAAGGGGAGAGGTCATCTGGATCTAGTCTTTGCTGGGCCACAGGTAACTGTGTAATCTTAGCACTCTCTCCTGACCTGCAGAATGAAAGGACTGGATCGGAGATGGCTGTTTTCTTAGCCACATTTCTCAGCTTGAGCACCTTGGAGGTGGAGTGTGTGTGTGTGTGTGTGTGTGTGTGTGTGTGTGTGTGTGTGTGTGAAATGCTGGTCACTTTGTTTACGAGAGTTCTTAATACTTTGGTTGTTGTGTACAGCTGAGCTTGCTAATGATTTCCATGTTTCTCAGCTGCTTCATCCTGAATCATCGTTATCCCTTGGGAGGAAGAAAAGTCCAAGTCCATGATTTGATTCTGTACATAAACCATAACCCTCAGGGCCAGACTCAGGGACTGCGCCGGCCTATTGGTTCCTGCTGGCGAGTCAAAGGTTCTACGTTAGGGAGTGCCTGCTCTTAAATGTTAGCAGTCAGATGTGCTCAGTGGAAACAGTCTGGCTAACTCACAACAGATTCTCAGCCCTCTTGGCTGTCCTCCAGAAATCACGTCTGCTAGGATTTCTGCAACAGATCTGATAGTTGCTGACTTGGAGAACTTGTAAGCTGTTTGTGAATTCGTGGTGAATGGTCTTAATTTCAGACACAAACTCTCATTGACAGTAATAGACTAGAATTTTACCAAAAATGCATTGAAGGTGTGGACAAAAAAATAAGGGGTTCTATTGAAGGTAACCTCTCAGGGTGATCTGATCAGAAATTCCTAACTGGGCAGGTCATGGTGGGAAGCCAACTCCCAGACATACTACTTTTTAGTAAGAGGTTTATCTTTGCCTTAAACAAATCCTGTCCTTTGGTTAGTAGTGAACATGTTTATGTAGACTAAGTTAAAAACACCTAAATGAAAATTTAATGGCCTGAAGGAGTTAAAATCACTTCTTCTATTGTTCAATCAACGGACCTATTACACACAGACTGACTATTCTTGTGTCAGTAGAAAAAAAAATCTAGTAAATAAAAACAAGAATAACAAATCAGGAGTGTTTTAATGCTTGTTCTGGTTACCTAATGTCATGTGCTAACCATCCCTAAATGTAGTGGGTTAGGATAATCTATTATTCTTTTTTTTAAAAAATATATTTTATTGATTTTTTACAGAGAGGAAGGAAGAGGGATAGAGAGTTAGAAACATCGATGAGAGAGAAACATCGATCAGCTGCCTCCTGCACACCCCTTCTGGGGATGTGCCCGCAACCAAGGTACATGCCCTTGACCGGAATCGAACCCAGGACCTTTCAGTCTGCAGGCCGACGCTCTATCCACTGAGCCAAACCGGTTTCGGCAGATAATCTATTATTCTTTTTCAAGTTCTGTGGGTTGACTGGGGTCAGCTGGAAGATTTGCTCTTGAGTTTCTCCCATCTGGAGACTTGACCAGGATGACTCACCAATGTTGATGGTGGCCCTGGACGGGGAGTGCAGCTTGGATTGTTGACTGGAGCACCTCCAGTTGTTGTAGCAGCCTCTCCATGTGTGTTGAGTTGCTCACAGCCGTGGGAGTTGAGCTCCCAGAAGCCAGCATTTCAAGACACAACAGCTGCAAGTCCCTTCTGGTCTTTCCTCTGTAGGCTCAGGATGTCACTTTAGCTGCTTCCTATTGGCCAAAGGCAAGCCAGGAAGGCCAGCCTGAGTGTAAGGCGAGGAAAATCCAGACCTCCTCTCCCCTGGCCCAATGATTTCTCTACCACCAAACGCTGTTTCTTCCCTTTCTGCTGCTTTCCAAAGCATCACTTTCTAGCCTTGTTTTCCATGTTGTCTTGGTTTCTACTCAGAGCCTAATTCCAGGGGTGAGAATCCAGCTTGCATCTATAAGGTAACCCTGGTCATGGGGCCCAACCCCTCTGAGCCTCAAATTGAAAATATTAGTATCTGCCATATAGTATGTTTATTAAAAAAATAACTGGAAACTATGTTATGTGACAGTGCTTGTTAAACCCATCAATATGCTTACCAAGCTTATTAAGGTCACGTGAGGTACTTAATAAATAACAGTATTAAAAGGTAATAGTAGTAAGTTGAATTAATACATAAATGTGAATTTATTTAGGGGACTTACATCAAGATTTTTTTTTGTTGTTGGGGGGAACTATTTTAACTATCTTACTTTTGCTCTTGATTTTTAAAAAATTGATATTAGTCTCTTGTTCAATGAAATAAGAGCTTGGTTGCAGGTCAGTGTGTGCCATAAATATCTGTCTGGATAAAAAGAGATGAAATTCAGAGAAATGCTTCACTTACATACTCAGTCATTGATTGTATAGTACTTGTAATGATAAAAATGTTCACTCAGATACTTTCAAACTTGAGTAGAATTTATTTTACACTGAGTACTATGGACAAGAAAGTTTCCACGTTTCAAATTTAGATACTTTAGTTACTTGCATTATTAAAAAGAATATTTTATACCAAAAGCAGAAATTGAATATTTCTCTTTAATATTTAATAGCTGAAATGATTTAAGCTCAGATCTCATCGTTAAACCCCCAAAACACCTTGGCAAGAAATAAAAACTTTTCATTCTAAAGGACATTTCAAAAAGTTATGAGTTAATTAAAACAGTACCAGTTATATTCTAAAGACAATTCCTTTAACATGTTTTCCTTCTCTGAAAAACAGTTGTTGAGAAGTCATAGTTTGAAGGGGAGATACCTGTTATATTTCCATTTTCCTAGTGCGCTATCAAGACAATGTTTCAGACCAAATCACTGAAAATCTACTATTTTACTCAAATGTAATGATTAGCAATGGAAGGGGATAAATCCTATGAAGTGATTGTATTTTCTTCCCTTTCATGGCAAAGTTGTTCTCTCCGTCCCCCTCTCCTCCCCTACCACTGGCCTCATAATTTAGGGTTTCCAATGATCTCCAGAGTGAGAGTGTCAAATGTTTCTATGGTAATGTCACCTCTTAGTCATAATGGGGCTTTCAAAAACTGGTCAAGAATCCACATACCAGTTTTCTGCCCTCTGCCCAGGAAGGCCCAGAAGACAAATACCTCCATGAAATGAATTGTGAGGATTTTAAAGGAACCTCCTACCTCGTTCATGGAGGATCAAATCCTCCTAGTGAAAATGCCCAACCCCCAGAGACACAAACCCTATGGACTCTGGGTAGATAAGCAAGAGCTTATCTGGCCTGTGTAACCAACCCTACCCTATAAGGGGTTGACTAAAAAACATCTAAGCCAGGGAAAACGGAAGTCTATTAAAATTCACGATCTTTATTAAAAAGACTCCTGGGTCTTTCTGTACCACATCAGAGCTTAGCTCTAGGTTGTCCACTGATACTGCCTGGGACCCCAAGTCTGTCTTTCCAGTTGGTAACCGCTCCTTCTGTTGCCTGCTTCCAGTTGAGCTCTGCCAGTGGTTCTTGCCCTCTCAGGCCTGGCCTTGCCTGTGGCCGTTACACCCACACCTGTGCCACATACCTGGCCATCTTTGCCTCACCCCAGATCCTACTGACCTGAGCCCCCTTCACTGGAACAACACCTGGCCATTTCCCCTCAGACTAGTGAGAACTTTTTATTCCCGATGCACTGGCCAGGCGGGTTCCTCAAAGGGCCTGGTATGAGTTGCAGCCTATTTGAGTTGCAGCCCAAATTCATATGCCCAAGTCCTCATCCCTGGTGCCTTAGAATGTGACCTTATCTGGAGATGGGGGTCATCATAGGGATCATCAAGTTATAATGAGATCATCAGGGTGGACTCTAATTTTTTAAATATATTTTATTGATGTTTTTACAGAGAGGAAGGGAGAGGGATAGAGTTAGAAACATCGATGAGAGAGAAACATTGATCAGCTGCCTCCTGCACACACCCTACTGGGGATGTGCCCGCAACCAAGGTACATGCCCTTGACTGGAATTGAACCCGGGACCCCCTCAGTCCACAGGCCGATGCTCTATCCACTGAGCCAAACCAGTTAGGGCATCAGGGTGGACTCTTATCCAATATGACCAATGTCCTTAAAAGAGGGGGACATTTGGCAATAGACTCATATACAAGGAGAACGCCAGGTGTCCATGAAGATGGCCATCTGCAAGCCGAGGAGAGAGCGTTTAGAAGGACCAAACCCGTGAACTCCTTGATTTCAGACCTCTGGCCTCCAGGACTGTGAGACCATTCATTTCTGGTACGTTGTTAGGGCGGCCCCAGCAAATGAAACAGGGGCCCCTTCCAAGCCAACTCTCAGCTCCTTTGCTTGGTGCTTCATCAGGACTCCAAGGCCCAGAGCCCGTGTGGTGACGCTCACTCTTTCTGCGCCCGAGAGCACGTTGCCTTCCACGTGGGCAGGCTGACGTCCACGTCCACAGCGAACAGCTTTCTGAAATGTTTGGCCTGCGCCTCGCACACGTCTTTGCTTTCTTGAAACCCACGTCTCAGAAAGGGGCTCTGGGACTGATGTCCACATCTCTAGTTGTTTGTCCGACCCGTCTTCCACTGAGTATAGAGCAGTGGTCGGCAAACTGCGGCTCGCGAGCCACATGCGGCTCTTTGGCCCCTGGAGTGTGGCTCTTCCACAAAATACCACAGCCTGTGTGAGTCTATTTTGAAGAAGTGGCGTTAGAAGAAGTTTAAGTTTAAAAAACTTGGCTCTCAAAAGAAATGTCAATCGTTGTACTGTTGGTATTTGGCTCTGTTGACTAATGAGTTTGCCGACCACTGGCCTAGAGTTTTCGGTTAATGTCTCCAGACTATCTTTCCCTCTCTCCACCCGCTTCCTCCTAACGGGAGTGAGTGAAAGCAAGTCAGCCACACGTGCCCTCCAGCAAGGACAGTTGCCAGCGTCTGGCTCCGCTGCTTTATCACGAAGGGCGACAGTTGGACCAGCCATGTCATCAGGGCCACAAATCCAATGGCGCCGATTCCTTGCAGTCAGATACAATATTGTTTCCTCTGCCCCCCCTCTGAGCCAGTGGCCAGAGCCATAATTACTCCTGATGGCAGGTGGCAGGTCTACATTACATCTTGACATTAGCTTTCAGCTATTTTTTTTATAGCTGCCCGTGCGCTCCGTCAAATACCTGTCTGTCATCACACTCAGACCGGTCCCAATGCCTCTGCATTACCGAAGAGGACCTCGGCTCCGTCCATTACATTTATTACGGTCCCAGCGAAGCATTTTATCACACACGCCTTACGCTCAGCCTCCTCTCCTCCACCACCAAAATCTTCCAAGTTGGCAGCTTTAGTGTCTCCTGCCATTAATCTTCACTAGGCTGGCATCACAGGGCAAGGGATGATTTATTGCAATTACCTGCTCCAGAGCAGAGGCAGGTGAGCCGGGCTCACATGCATTTCCTGGGCTCCCTCCCCTTCCCCCACAGCCAAGGAGTTCAACACGCCTGCTTTGTTTCTTTGTCTGTATCTCCTTACATTACCCCATCCGATGTTAGTTGATGAATAAAGAAGTAGAAACATAGATTGGATCGTCTCCGGGTTTTGTACAGACACGGTGAAGCCCGGCTGGCTGTTCAGAGCCGGAACGGACACGGACGTCGGACAGTCCATTGGATTTCTTGATGGTTTCTGCGTTTTCAGGAACATCCGAAGGAAATTCCAAATGGCACTCACCTGCCGCTTGCTGCATCGTGTGTTCCAGGTGCTTAACCCCCATCTGCGTGTAGCCCGTTTCATTTCCAATGTCGGGCCTGCTGGGATGGCAGGGCCCAGCGCAGGACGTGGCGAGAATGGGAGCGTGGGTTCCACCAGGAATGGAGAAAGAAGGGGTGGGGTGGAAGAAAAAGGGAAAAGCAAGTTCCACGATAAGCTCTTTTTTTTTTTTTTTTTTTTTTTTGCAGCAGAAACAAATGTGTTCCTAACACTAGCCCGTTGCGTTTCCACGACCCGCTGTGATGGTAGCTTCTTGTATGTTCTAAACGAAAAAGGCCCAATAGCTCATGTCCCTGGCCTGGTGGGAAAGTGACAATTTTCAGGCTGGATTAATGGAATGAAAAAGCTTGTGTGTGTGTGTGTGTGTGTGATTATACCTGGGATCTGATTCATTCACAAGTTGGATATCATCTGTAGGAGATATCATGTGATGTCTCTGTTATGAACAATAAGTTGGGAGTTTCATAGTGCAGTGGGTGGGGGAGTAGGTTTGATCTAAATGACTCCTCTCCATCTCCCCCTCGCCCTCCTTTTCCTCTTCCTCTCTCCCTCTCTCTTTCCCCCTCTTACCCTTTTTTTTTCCACCCCCAGCCCCCACTCACTCTCTGATGAAGCCAGCTGCCACGCTGTGAGCCACCCTACGGCGAGGTCCATATGGTGAGGAACTGAGGGTGTCCTCTGGCCAGTAGCCGGGAGGAGCGGAGGCCCTCTGACCAAAACCCCGCGAGAAACCGAATCCCGCCAACAATGTGAGAACAGATTCTTCTGCAGCCGAGTTTTGCGATGCCTACAGCCCCGGGGGATGGGGTGGGGAGGGGGGGCGGGCTGGGGCCATGATGCTGAGCTATGAAAGACCCTCGGCCAGAGCATCCAGCTGAGCCACCCCCAGATGCCCAACGCCCAGAGCCTGTGAAAGAAGTGTAGTTCTAACCCACTATATCTTAGGGCAGTGGTCGGCAAACCATGGCTCGCGAGCCACATGCGGCTCTTTGGCCCCTTGAGTGTGGCTCTTCCACAAAATACCACGTGCGGGCGCGCACATACAGTGCAATTGAAACTTCGTGGCCCATGTGCAGAAGTCGGTTTTCGGCTCTCAAAAGAAATTTCAATCGTTGTACTGTTGATATTTGGCTCTGTTGACTAATGAGTTTGCCAACCACTGTCTTAGGGCATAGACTACGGATATAACCTGGAAAACCGAAACACACAGGAGTCTTTCTATAATTCTGCTTGCTAGAGAGAGGAATTTGGGGAAACGCTCCATGTGTGTTGTGATCCTGTAAGGAGTACTAAACGAGGCCAACAAAGAGGGAATGATAAAAAATATCTCAGGAATCTGGCTGGCACAGACACCATCCACCCAGAGGCATGCAGCGGTGCCCGCGCTGCTGAATTGTGGAGGGCTCAGGTTGTTCTGGGAGAAACGGTGGGGCAACATCCCGATGCTAGGGGAGCTCAGGGAAGAGGGACTCATCGGCTGTGTACGTCCATCTTTTCACAGTCAGCAGGCCCATTCGTGCCTCCCACCTCAATGCCAGCCCCCGGCCAGATCAGAGGAGCTGTTTTCGGGAAGTAGCAGCCGAATGACAAGGCACAGACCCTGGTGGGGGAGTAGGGAGGTAGAAATCCCTCCTTGTTCTTCCCTTTGACTCACGGAAGAGCTAGCCAGGAGTCTAAGGCTCCCCAGGCCCGCAGTCAGCTGCCTTCCCATTTACTGATCAGTCAGTAGTCCATGACCAGCCCAGAGGTTTTCGTCACCAGACCCTCTTGAAGCCAAAAGCCCCGGTTTGCTTTGGCATCCATTCTTCACTGTTCACGTGTGCGTGAATGCGTTTCTACACTACGCAGGAGCCTGGGCAAAGGCAGGCCTTTTAAACACTCCGCTGTGTGCTTGAACGAGGGAGATCACAGCTGCTCCTCGCTTTTGATAATGCCAGGGAAATTGGCAAATAAATAAATAACCGGGGCCCAGCGTTCATTTACTAACTACCCCGATAGATGCAAGCAAGCCACATCAGGCATATCAAAGGAAAATAAAAGCATAATTTAGTAATAACATGGTCTCCTGCAGCCTCCTGCTTAACTCAAGTGTTAAGTTAAAAGAGGTAAATCAGGGATTTTGAAGCACAATTTTAGACTTAGTCTTCTTTTTCCTCTTAAAAGAACAGGATCTGGGACCATTTCCTATGTCAGCAGGGTCTGGCAGCTTTTCCTTCCTGTGAAAGGGAAGACGTTAACAATTACTATTATTATTCCTTTTAATCCTCACTCGAGGATCTTTTTTCCCCCATTGATTTTTAGGGAGAGTGGAAGAGAGGGGGAAAGAGAGAGAGAGAAACATCAACGTGAGAGAAATACATCGATTGGTTGCTTCCTGCACACGCCCCAACCAGGGCCGGGTTGGGGAGGAGCCTGCAACCAAGGTACGTGCCCTTGGCTGGAATCGAACTGGGGACCCTTTGGTCCTCAGGCTGATGCTCTATTAATTATTATTTTTTATTTATCCTTCAACTAGAGAATCTCTCCTCATGGAAGAAGCATGCCCATGTTTAGAGTGTTTGCAAGTATTTGAGGAACTTCACATTCCCCATGGTAGGCCTGGGTTTTCAGTTTGGGTGTGGAAGACAGTGCCGAGCTCCTGCCCTGACCAGGGAGACTAACCTGAGACATGTGTTGGGGAAGCAAGAGAGATGCAGTGTCCCCAGGGACTCCCTCCAACTTGTCTGAGTATTCCCAGGGACGTCTCGGTCTTTGACCACCTGATATCAGGAAACAGACATCATAGAGATGGTAGTGGGCCTGCCCATGGTCAGCCTTTATTTCCTCACTAGAGGCCCGGTGCACAAAATTCGTGCACGGGTAGGGTTCCTAGGCCGGGCTGGCGATCAGGGCCGATCTGTGGGGCAACCTGCAGGGTGATCGGGGCGGGGGAGGGGGTGCTCGCTGTCACCAGCCTTGGCTGGCCTGGCGCCGCCTGCTTGCCGGCCCCGTCTCCCACCGCCACTGCTGGTCAGGGCCTGCAGGCTGGGGGCAACTCCTGCATTGAGCATCTGCCCCCTCATGGTCAGTGTGTGTCATAGAGATCGGTTGTTCCACTGTTTGGTCAATTTGCATATTAGGCTTTTATTATATAGGATAATCAGCCATGGTTGGTGCACTGTCCCTTCCATCATGTTGGACAGCTCACTGTCCTCCAGCTTCTCATCTCAGACACAGATTTTCCCCATCCTGGTGAACATTCCTGGGTTCATGATGCTCCAGCTTTGTGGCCTGATCCCTACCTTGGATCCTCTTTGCTTCACACTGATCGTCCCCCTGTGCGTCTTCCTACCTGCACTCCTCCTGGGTGCTGGCTCTTTTCACTTCTAGCATACTTCAGGGTTTGCTATTTAAAACTGCTCCTTCTGTGCCTCCTCCCAACTAAGATGACATCTTCCTGTCTATCATGCATTTCATCGAATGCCCCAGCCATATGGAGACACATGGGCTCTGGAGTCGGGCTGCCTGCATTGAAATGCTGATTTTCCTATGTATTAGCTGTGTGATTTCAGGCAAATCACTTGAATTTGCTAAGCCTTGGGTTCCCACGGTTAAACTGTAAATTTCTCCAAGCCTCCACGCTTTTCCTTAAGTAGGGAATCAGTAATTTCTAACTCACAGAGTTGTGAGGATTAAATGATAGAACACGTGTGAAATGTTTACATGCTGGTTAGCCATATAGGAAGCCCTCAATAATCGATACACACATGTGTGATTTACTACTACTCTGCTACTGCTGATTTTTTTGAATATTAGATTATTTAACCTCTTCACTGCCCCGACTAGTGGAGTACCATTCTTATCTCCTTTGCACAATAGGAGTTAAGTAACTTGAGAGGTCTGAATCCAGAACCTGCCTCCAGGTTCTCTTAAAATGATGAATAAGATTTTCTCTCTCTTTTGAAAACCACATTGGCCAAGAGCTGATGAGGTGTTTGAGCTTCCAAAGGTTTACCCATGCAAAGGAATAGAGAGAGTTGAGAAGTCAACACAGATATAATTACGCACATCCCTGTTGATAGTGGTTCTCCCAGATGCCAGCAAAACAGGCCCTTAAAGCGAGTGAATGCTGGCAGTGAACTTGAAAGCAAGCCATGCCTTGGGAGACCAAAACTCACTGCTAGCGGGAGGGAGCAATAGCGTAATTAATTCAACACGTGGATAAGTAGTCATTTAGACGTGGGTTTATAATCTACTTGATGCCCATATTGGTTCAGGTGGAAATGATTAACACTTCAACGAATTGGAAAGGTCCCCCCCCCCCCCCATTAAGATCACGTCTATCAGGGGCTGGGAATCCATCGCTACGCCTCCCATGTTATTCCCACCCTCAGACCAGAGGCAGTGTTAACACTTTTACTTACTTTGTCTACCCAATCTGGGTTCCAGAAAAGTAACTTTAAATGCTATTTGGGTCTATCCAGCTTATCTAGCTCTCCTGAACACCGGAGAGGGTTCCTCTAATTGAGGACTTTATAAGGACAAATGTATATATGAGTGGAGAATACTAAACATAGACTGGAATGGCTAGATAGTTCACTTGGATATTAATTTGTCTATAATGCCTAAGATTGCTCTACACACATGATCTCATCAATTCCTCATGATAGCCATGCGATAATATTGTGATACCTGATAATATCAATATTGGATATGACCCAATAATAACCAACATTTTATGGATGAGAAAACTGAGAAACTGGTAGCATTAGTGGTTGCCCACACCACACAGCTGGAAAGCAGCAGAACCAGGAATTCCAAACCAGCAGTCTGAGTGAAAAGCCCACTTTCCTGATCACTACCTACCCTGCCCCCCTGTTGGCCATGGTGCTTCAGGCAGTCTCTTCAGGAGAGGCATTTATGAAGAGTGAAATGCGTATCAAGTGTAATCACGATGAAAGGATGCTATGTTCAAGGTGAAAAACATCAGTACATATGCCTCCTCTGGTACATGAGCCCTGCGGACTCTGGCAATCATAGGTAGGGACATCTATGATTTTTTAGCTGCTTCCTACACAAACACCTACAGGTAGACTCTGGAAAAGGTTGAAGCAGTAGATGCCCGAGTCCTTGTGGGACTCTTAACCCTCTTTAACTGGTGTCTGGTTGTGTTGGGTGGAGTAACAGTTTGACCACCATGAAGTTTTCAGTAACCCCGGTGCTTGCAGCAGCCCTGGCATTGCTGAGTAGAGAGCAATTATGCTTCAGTGGAGGGTGTGCTACCTCGCCATGCTTTTCTTTCTTTGCTTTGGGCCATCATGCTGACCATGCTCATGGGTGTCTTGTTAGACAGAAATTGAACCACTATTGCCCAGGGTCCTGCTGTGAGTGTGGAAGGCCTTGAACACTTAGCTGCTAGACTAGGAACCAGTGCATCACTGTGGTTAAGAACATGACCTCAGTGTTAGGTGGACCTGTGTTTGAATCCCGTCTTTGACATTGAATGGCTGTGTGACTTTGGGCTTGTTAATTAACCTTTCTGAGGGTCAGTTTCATCACTTATAAAACAAGGACTGACGTAGTAACCCACTCTGTAGTATTATCGTGATGATGATGATGATGATGATGATGATAACATAAGATGCTTAAAAACTTAGTATAATATTTGGGTATGTAGTAAATACTCTATTAGTAATAATTTTATTTTAAATATGACTAGGAGCAGATGGAAAAAACGTGTGGGTCTCTTTTACCTTGGAACTGTCACAGGAACTGTCAAAACTTTTTTGATTCCAAGTAACCTTTGATTGTAATATCCTCAAATTCATAACTCTTGGGGAGACAAAAACACATAAACACATCGAACCAGTCATAAAGCACATCTTGATTGCAGGCATAAAAGTATAAAAAATTTCTTAGAATCACGTAAATGTGACCTATCAAGTCTGAGAGGTACCTGACCAAAAAGACTTTGCTCAGATACATCCAGGATAATATCCAAAGGAACGGCGCCTAACTGAAGACTTTGTCCTTGTGTGATGTGCCCTCGCTCATTCTGTTTCACACACTGTGGTGTAGCAGAAGGAACCCGAGCCCTTCCTGTTTATGGATTCTTTCTCATGATGAGCCTCACTTTTTCCCCACAAAATGGGATATTGCCCATTTCATAGGGTTGCTGTGAGAATTAATTAAATGAGACAATATAGACAAATCTCACAGCCTAATTCCTTATACTGAAAAAGAACTCCATATAATCTTGTCTGCTTCTTCTTGCTTTCACACAACAGACTGTGTGCTACACGTATTAGAGGTAAATGACTTGTACCCGAGGGAAATGCATGGGATGACATGGAGCATAATTGAATTTTTAAAAATTTAGAATGTTGAGAATTCTTAGCATGCGTTTGGCCAGAATTCACTGTGTCATTAACACCGATGGGATAAGCTGGCTGCAAAGCCCCCAAATTAATGATGCTAGCTGACAGGAGATAGCCTAGAGAATGTGTTTCTGGAAGGGTCTATCTGGGATCAGCAGAAAAGAGGTCCCTCGGATGAAGTGATGATTTTATAAAGGCTCTGAGAGGCCAACGCAAGCATGAGAAATGGCACTCTTGCTCTTCCCAGAGAGTCAGACTTTTTATTCATTTGTCCAACTGTCCTATATAATAAAAGCCTAATGTGCAAATGAACCGAACGGTGGAACAACCAGTCGCTATGATGCACACTGACCACCAGGGGGCAGACACTCAACGCAGGAGCTGCCCTCAGCCCACAGGCCCCAGGCTGGCCAAGGCAGGTGCCAGCAGGGGGCCCCTGATCACCCTGCTGATTGCCCTACAGATTGGCTCTGATTGCTGGTCAGGCCTAGGGACCCTACCCATGCATGAATTTCATGCACCAGGCCTCTAGTTATTTTAAAAGTGCTTCTTTTGGGCAAGGTATGCTGCTAGGTTTGTTATACACTAGTGGATAACTGAGACATGGGGCCCTTGTCCTATGGAGCTTGAGCCTAAAAGGGGTTACAGGCAAAGAACAAGAGACAAATCAATGTGGAATTGTAAATTGGGGAGAGTGCAGTGAAAGAAAAGAGCAAGACGCAAGGAATCATAGGAGAAGGTGGGATGATTAAGGAAAGCCTCTCAGTGAGGCTGTTACCAAAACTGGTAGAAACCAGCAACAAAACCCACAGGTTCTAGGCTGAGGGAACAACGTATGTGAAGTCTCTGAGGCAGGAAAGAGCTTGATGTGCTTTAGATCCGGAAGAAGGCCATTGAGAGAGTGTGGTGGCCAAAGGGGTAGTCTGCCCTCAAACAATTGCTTTGCTTATCACTTCAGCAATATGTTGAGGTGAATCTAAAAGAATAATTATCATCTGGCCAAAATACGTGAACTTCCAGGGAGAACATGCAGGAATGAGATATGTAAGGAACACACAGGGCGATGGGTCATCCTTTTTCCCCCCTTTCTCTCATGGCCCTGCATGTTAACATGTCAGCTATGCTGCGACTCAAGCAAACTTTGCCTCTCCAGAAGTGGGGGTCCAGAGAGTGATGCAAAGGCTCGTGGGGTTTGGTCTCTCACAGCTGCTCATGGTGTACCAGATCATCCTGGGAGCAGTGAGTTAAGAGCCCAGCAGAGCCCTAGCTGGTTTGGCTCAGTGGATAGAGCCTCAGCCTACGGACTGAAGGGTCCCAGGTTCGATTCTGGTCAAGGGCACATGCCTGAGTTGCAGGCTCCAGATCCCCAGTAGGGGTTGTGCAGGAGGAGCCAATTGATGATTCTCTCTCATCATTGATGTTTCTATCTCTCCCTCTCCCTTTTTCTCCGAAATCAGTAAAAATAAAATTAAATTAAAATTAAGAGCCCAGCAGAGTTTGAGAATTTTTTCTCCACTAGCAGGGTGTTTAAAAATAGTTTCTTTAGGTTTTCATTGAGGAATGGGTGCATTTCTTAATAGGTCTGAATGTTTGTGTCCCATCCCCCGAAATTCATATGTGAAATCATAATGCACAATGTGATGGTATTGGAGGTGGGGCCTTTGGGAGGTACTTGGATCATAAGGGTGGAGTCCTCATAAATGGGATTAGTGCCCTTAAAAAAGAGGCCCCAGAGAACTTGTTAGCCACTCGCACCAGGTGAGGACACAGGCAGAAGGCACCAGGTGGGAATCCGGAAGAGGGTGCTCACTGAAACTTGACCATGCTGGTGCATTGAGCCTGGATTTCTTGGCCTCTAAAACTCTGAGAAATAAATTTATGCTGTGTATAAGCTACCCAGTTGGTGGCATTTTGTTATAGCAATCCAAATAGATGAAGACAATAGGTATTAGATAAAAAAGGTCTATTAAAAAATAAGTTTGGGAAATCTTGGGGGATGAGGTAGGGGGTAAATAATGTTAGCAATTACTTTATTTCAGGGCTTCCTGGAGCCTTTCATCGACTTGAATTTCCTCGAATATGCTAATGTGTGTTTATATATCTGTTAGGGCAGATAGCAAGTAAAAGAAAGCGTTTAAAAATGACATTCAAGTTAAAAAAATAAGATATCGAGAAAAGACCCAATTTATTTAACATATGCCAGAATCAAAATCAACAGCCTTAGACAATTTGGAGTGCAAAGCAATTATATTTCACAATGTAAGAAATTAAATGGTATGAAATTGAAGCTGGGACATTAAAGGAAACTGCAGTTTTAAATTAATTCCCTTCAGAAATAAACTACACAAGCCATGGTCAGCAAGAAACATCTCAGTGAGTGTGCGAATGCAAAGAGATCGCTCGTGTAACTGGAACCCCGGATACCTTTGTAAGGATGGGTATTGTGTGTGTGTGTGTGTGTGGGGGGGAGCCCATACATCAATGCCCTCCAGGAAAATAGGATGAATTGGACAGCAAGGGAGATGGAATTATCGAGAGAGAGGGTGGAGTTGAGCCATATGGTTAGTGCCACAGCGGGGCGAGCCTGTCAGGGGTGGGCACAACTGGAATGCGGGCAAAGGGGGACTGTCTCGGGGAACCGACATGCACTCTGCCAACAGGGCTGTGGGCAAGAAGCTGCTCAGTGACTGACACTTGTGCTGATCGGAGGCAGCACCGGATGCTGCATCGTGTCCACAGAAGTTGATTAGGATGGATGGGAGCCTTCTCATGCCCTAAAAACGTTCAACCCAGGGCCAAAGTGCCAGCCACCAGAGCGGCTTCTGTTTTGCAATGCACATGACTAAATTTACCCAACTGTGTAGAGGCCTAGAAATAGAACCCCTAAAGAGATTCCTCTCCAAAGTCTCCCTAGAGCTACCATTAAAAAATAATGTTATATTAAAATGGCAAGCTTTCTGGATCAGAGCAGACACAATGTTAAATTTAGATATCTTTCTTTGTCTAGGCAGGCCCTGAGTCTTGGCGCTATGACTAGGTTAGAACTCGGTAACCATCTTGGTGAAAAGACATTGTTTGCCCTTAGCTTCCCATCCCATCCGCAGGATCTAAGCATGGTGTTGCGATAGACTTGGAAGTTGACCGTCCCTCCCATCTCTATCATGCTTCCTGCCACGCAATGCTGATGGAAATGCAGAGAGATATCTTTAGAAAACTACAAACAAATGGCATAATTGGGTTTTCCAAACTAAGCTGCTTTGTCGGAGGCACATTGATTTTGATGCCATCCATTCAAACGTCTAACGTGAGAAGCAGAAAAAAGTTTCTATGTCCTTCAAGCTTGGCTTTGCTCCCTATAGTCCCACCTCCACTCACTGTGCTAGATGTGGCCCGTTCGTGTCAAATCACCTACCCTCCAAGATTCTTGGGGTAACCTAATGGGCTTAGCATCATTGGTGAATTAGTCTCTCGCTCACACATTACAATCTTTTAATGTTCTGCTGGGAGCATTACTTAAAGTTTTTACACAAAAGAATAATTATCACAGTTATGGTTGTATTATAATACAAATGACCTTAATGTCATGTAAAAATCTATATGCCTAGGCAAAAAATCTTGTTTCAAATCCTAATAGCAAAATTGATATTGTGAAACAAGGCATTTTATAACATAATAATAGATTAATTTCCTTACAACATCCTATAAACAGTTGCTAAAATTAAATCATCCTTTCACCAGCAACAGTGGTTTAAAATATCGTGCCTAAAATATTTTGTTATATTAAGAATATGTAATGTCTGGCATATTTTCCTAGGGACTTCAATAATTTCCTTTTATATAGAGGTAGCAATACATTGTTTTAACAGCAAAGTATAGCTCTTCTCCTTGGATTTAGAATTTTGACATATGTGGTGCTCAGAGGTGGATCATGTTATTATATTCCATTTTCCCTCTTCTGATGTCTAACATGTCTTCTTAACCAAAGACCCAAGTTTAGTATGATGTAAAGTACTCAAAGTGGCCTTAGGTAATGCTGTATGCTCATATAATTTAAGATAATAAATTGTGTCCTGGTGTTTGGACAGGATGGCAGAACAGTTCTGGGTGGTGAAAACGTGTCTCTTCTGTCTTACTTGTCTATACCTTTTCCTTCTGTTCAGGAAACTGTCTCCCATACTCTCTTGCTTATAAAGTCCTTCTGATTCTTAGCAGCACCTGGTTTTAGCAGGCTTTACCCAATTTACCCAACACTGATGCTACTTCAGTGTTAGGTGAATTCTACACTTGTGTCTGAATAAAAATATGAAAAATTCACTTAAGCAGCACATAGCCACACATGGGTGTCTGGGATTCCTATTTGAGTCTAGGTAATTCCCCGACTCTAAAAGGTAAAAACAAAACAGAACAACAACAAAAAACCCACAACGTTCTGAGACTGGGACCTGGTTTGTAGGTCACTGAACCCAGTAATTTGTCTACCTTGTGGAGGGCCCCAAAATTGTGGACTCCAATTACAGAACTGGTAAAACTTTTGAGAAGACACTCCAGAAATTTTGAGAAAAGTACAGCTCCCTTCTAAGTTATTAAAGCTGTATGTTCTCCATTTTGCATTTCCAATGTAGGCATCTAAGATTTTTGATCTTGAATTCCCCATTGAGCATGCTTTTTTCTTTTTCTTTTTCTTTTTCTTTTTCTTTTTTTCTTCTTCTGGCTATTCTATGTTTCCGGGGAGTGGTTTTATAAAAGTGCCCAACGGGAACAGTAATAAAGAGTTAATGCTGGGGTTCTCTACTTATTCTTTATTTCCAACCTGAAGTCTAGAAGTCATTGCTGTTTTACTTTGAACTATTCAAGTCCATTTGCGTTGGTAAAGTACCAGCTGTATATCCAGTCTGTAGTGATGTGAGTTCCCAAAGGCATTCCGACCAGGTCTCTGGGAATTGACAGTGAAGTTGGGAGGTAAGACACTTACATTAACCAGGAGATCGTCACTATACTGTGGTACCAACACATAACATAGTGACTTTAGTCCTCCAAGCGAGAAACATGCACCGGCAGTATCCGCATCCCCGGGGGATTTGCTAGAAATGCAATCTGCATTTTAAGAAGAGCTGCGCATGGAAGTTTAAGAAATTCACATATGAACAGTGAGCACCAGGGGAAACTACTCTGACTGGTCGGCGTTGACTGGAGTTGAGGGAAAGGTTTTACGGAGGACAACAGAGGTGCTCAGAAGGAGGGTAGAATCTCGGTCATGTGGACCAGTAGGTCTTCAATTGTCACTTGCAGGAAAGCCACTCCCCGGGGGTACTTGCTTAAAATTCAGATTCCTGAACCTCTCTCCTCACTCCTGACTGAGTTAGAACCCACAGGGTGGGCCCTAGAAAAATGTATTTTTTAACAAGCTCCACAGGAGACTTTCTAGACTGAATATGAGATGCAAAGATGAAAGGGAATGCATTCAGGGTAGGAAAGTTTGCACATGGAAGCCTCGCCAGTTTTGTTGGCAAGGTCTTTTCCCTGCTGCCCTGGCCCACATCATTTCTCATCAGTCTCCGTTCAGGTTTATCTTCCTTTCTGTGGCTGGAGGGAACCATCTGAGAACAAGCCAGCAGACATCTCACAAAACTCCGCTGTTCCCTAATAGACTCTGAGTGTCGCATAGAGCACCATTTATTTATTTACTCATAAAATGTCCATGTTTGATCTAACGATTTTCATAGAATTTGTTGAAATGTTGAGCATTTTATTTTATTTGTTTTTTGTTAATCCTCACCGGAGGATATTTTTCCATTGATTTTTAGAGAGAGTGGAAGGGAGGGGGAGAGACACAGAGAGAGAAACATTAATGTGAGTGTGACACAGCGACTGATTGTCTCCTACACACGCCCTGACCTGGGCCAGAGATCGAGCCTGCAACTGAGGTACATGCCCTTGGCCAGAATCGAACCTGGGACCCCTCGGTCTATTCACTGAGCCAAAGCAGCCAGGACCCTTTAAATGCTGCTCCTGCCTTGTCCCTCCATCTCATCTCCTAGCACTGCATCCCTATGAATCTAAAGTCAAGGCCAAATGAACTTCTCACCTTTCTGGAACACACTGGGCACTTACAGACATAGCTGAGGCTAGTTCCAACTTCATCGGAGAGATCCCTCTGTAGCCATACCTGCTTCTTCATTGCCTCCCTCTCCTGCTTCCCCCTTGGACCACATTCAACTTTACTGTCAGAAATTTGATTATCGTCTCCCCCCTATAGACTCTAATGTCCATGGTAACAGATCTATCCTTCCCTTCTCCCAACCCCTGCCCAAACACTGACATTTTCTCACTTAGAATCAAAGATATGTTGAAATCTGCTCACCTAAAATCAAGGCTACATTTATGATTATGTTCTTTTTTATTCTAAGTGTTTTATTATATGTGTTCTTTTTACTTAGTTCTTTTTTTTTAATTATAATTCAAACACGTTGTCAACATGGTCATTTTCTTTCCACGTTCCACACTCCACACTACGGACAGGTTCTCCAGGATGGGGCTCCCCCTCAGCGGGAGGCCGTGTGTGATGGTGGCCACGGCACGGCTCTGCCTGTGATGAGCTGTGTGACCTCCCTCAGCCTCAGTGATGTTTCTGATTTGTGAAATGCAGACAATATCTCTCTGGTGGGGGGGTTTTGTGGCAATTACAGGAGAAATGCTCTCAGCAGAGGGCCTGTTATGACAGAGGAGTTCCATCAAAGGCAGCCAATAACGTCTTTTAGGACGTAAATCTGTCAGCAGAGGGAATTAGTGCACCAGATGCTTCACTTTCAGCAGAAGGAGAAGGAACGTCTCAGTCTCTGATGAGAAAGAAGATGAGGGTGGTGATGACTCCAGCTACCACTTCCTGGAGCATTCACTCTGCGCCACTGTTTACTTCTAACAGCAGCCCTGTCAAACGGGTGCCATTGTTATTCCCAAAGGCTCAGCCACGTGCTCAGAGTGGCAGAGTCCAGACTCAAACCAATACGTACTTGACTTTGAAGTCTGCACTTTGGATGTTCGATAACCCCCAACACTTGTCCATGCCAGGTCAGCCACCCCTCTTGGCAAGCCTGTCCACACGATCCAGCTGGAAGGTCTGTGTTACACCCACCGCGCTGCAGCTTCCACGCCTCCGTCCATTAGCCCCATCCAATTGTTTTTTTGGTGTCTTATCTCTCTGCCCCTTAGCTTCAGTTTCCTTTGCTATGTAGTTGCTTTATAAGCATGCTAAGGTAAATAGTTGAAAGATATTTAAATATCTCCTGATCCAATTCTGTTGCCTACTTCCTTCATTCTCTGATGCTATATAAGTGGAGGGAGGGGAGGATTCTGAGATGATTTCAAAGGTTTAATCCTGGGCAAATAGATGAGGTGCAATGTGGAAAGTTGAGAACTAAAGGATGGATGATATTTTTTTTGGCAAGTTAAGTCTAAGGTCAGAAGGCATTTAAGAAAAAAACTGACTAATACACACACACACACACACACACACACACACACACACACACACACACAAAGTAGATACTTAAAGTAAGAGCTGATTTTGAAGAACTCAAAAAATTTGTAAATTCAAACTTCTATACATGGAAGTGTATTACCACCGTATACTGAAGCAATGTACTATGTTCACCTTTTAGAAATACTGATATTAACCACTGAGCATATTTATAAATATATATTTTGAGAAGAAAGTCTCAGTGTCAAGGGGGTGGTGCCTAAAACATTGTAAATACCATGCCATTTTAATTGGACATTTTGCAATGAAAACACCTCATTTTTTTCCCAAAAAATGTTTTTTGTTGCTTGTTTATGAAGTTTACATACCTGATATTTATAAAGTACTCTCTCACTATAGGTGCTTGGACCCTTGTCAGCCCAGCATGGAGAAAAGACAGAGGACACGTGGGCAAATCCCCATCGCTCAGCTAACCTGGGAATGCTCCATGACCCTGCAAAATCTGAGCTTCCTATAAGGCAACTCTTTGAAGCTGAGATCAAGTCCTTGGTTCCTTTGGCCCAAGCATGTCAAACTCGCAGCCTGCCGGGCCGCATGCGGCCACAACGAATATTTTTTCGGCCCAGCCAATATAACGGTATGTAAGAAACGTTTTACTAAAAATTTCGTAACTTAATTTTTACAATATCCGGTTACACATAATTATTATTAACAAACTACAATGTTCGCTAATGACTGATTACTATAATCGTGTTGCATTCATTTCCCTTACGCACCTTACGCGCAGGCGCACCATTTCTCCCCACTAATACTAGCAGCGAGTATCTTAGCAGCCGATGGCCACGTCATTAGTCTTGGACTGACTTACTTGGTGTGCGCAACAGGAAATATTTCGCTTTCGGAGAACAAGAAAAATAGGTTTATTTGCATTACGCTTATTAGTTTGTGCAGTTATTCAGTGTCTGGTAACTTAATGTTTAAGAAAAAACATTCATTTTTATTAAAATGTTCTATTATTTCATGTTGACGATGACTCACTTATTTCAGCCCTTTTTATTCAGTGTGTCTCTATCGAAATAAACCTACATTTCTATGAAAATTGAAGCTTTTTTTTAAAAAAATATATTTTATTGAATTTTTACAGAAAGGAAGAGAGAGGGATAGAGAGTTAGAAATGTCGATGAGAGAGAAACATCGATCAGCTGCCTCCTGCACACTCCCTACCGGGGATGTGCCCGCAACCAAGGCACATGCCCTTGACCGGAATCGAACCGGGGCCCTTGAGTCCACAGGCCGACGCTCTATCCACTGAGCCAAACCCAGTTTCGGCGAAAATTGAAGCTTTTTTTTTTTTTTTTTTTGCGGCCCACATACACTTAAACCCTGTTTATTTGGCCCGTGTTAGCCTTTGAGTTTGACATGCTTGCTTTGGCCTCTCTATGCTCCTTGCTGCTCCCCTGCCAAGACCCCTCCTTGCCACACATGTGTCCATTGACTGTTGAAGTGCTGGACAGCAAGCAAAGGAACGTGAGTTTTGACTTAATCTGAGGTGAAGGTCTTTGGCCTCAGGAAAGGTAACTAGTCTGAGTTTATCTTACTCATTTAGCCTGGTCAGAATCTGCAAATGTCATACGGCAGCGACGAGCGGCCAATTCCCTGGGTAAGCATATCTGTAGCATACGCCCCGAAAGTATTGGTGGTGCACGTCTAGTTCTCTAAAAGAAAAAAAAGAAACCATCCCAAGTCAACAGTAGTTCGAGGCAAAATATCTGATTACAGAGTCTAAAGCTGCTTTGTGCATGTAATTTTCGGAGAGAAAAAAAAAAAAAAATTAAAAGCCGGCAGCAATGAAGTGCTTAGTGCAAGATTTCAGTTTTCAACCTCGCAGCTCTTGCATTTCAATCGGAGCAGCAGGAAGATTCCGCTGATCCTAAAGCTAACGGATGGCAAGAGGGAAATGCTTGCTTGCTTCTTTAGGCAGGTGGTTATTGTTTCAGAAACACAGAGCCGCCAGCCTGGCTGGAATCCAAGACGTGTCACCTAATCCTGATCTAGAGCTACGCAGTGAGAGTCCCCAGCCCCCAAATATTTGATTAGCACATATGTAAATTGTCCTGTGTTCTTGGCATAGGCCCCATCAGGAATGACAATGTGGATTGTGATGTTCTTACACAGTCAAAGGCTCTTATCACTGTATTTTTCCCTGTAAGGAAGTAAAACGTGTTTATTCAGGAGGTCTGAAGCTCGTGGTATGGCAGATAATCATCTGCTGATATTCAATAAGGAAACAAACAATGAATGTAACCGCTCATGCCATAGTCTAAATGCAACAGATTTCTTTAATAATGAAATAGCATAACGAACACTGAAATACGCAGTCACTCAAATGACTCTCAGCCATTTTCTTTATTGACCCCAGTTTCTGAGGCCTATAGTCACTGACCCTGGGCCCCAAATTAGAAAATTAGATTTCAGAGCCTCAACTATGTATCACAATCATTCAGGAACAGCGTAGAAGCCAAAATATGAGACACATTTTCTTATTATATTATAATCAGTTGACAAGACATTTCAGCACTTTATCTGCTCTGTGTACAGAGTGGCATCTGGAGAAGTAAAAATTGCTGTAATAAATGCTTAACATCAAGGGTTTGCCATGCTCTCATTAACATCCCTGGTACGAAGCCATGGGTCTGGCTAACCCTAATCCAAATCTAGTTTAAATAATGCTAGGTAATTCTTACCACTCATATTGATAAAGACATACAGGAGACTGGAATTTGCCAAGAAATCATGTTGCTGTGATTTAACACACAGAAAAAGAATGGCATTTTATGTATTTTATATAACTTACATTCTACAGAGAATTACTGTTTATCTAGAGGGCAAACCCTGGGAGTATGGATTTCATGTATATGTCCTGTAGGATTTGAATAAAAACCACAAATATATTTATTTCCCAAGCTTGCCAGTTAAAAAGAAAAAGAAAATGAATGCTGTTAAAATTTTTCTGAATTATCTCCAGAGGTAATTAAATTACCAAATTAAAAGGGTTTCTTACTTATAAGAATGAAAACGGGGAAGGGATGGAAGCAGAGGGCAGACAAGAGCCAGTCTTGCCTGGAGCTAGAAATGTATGCAATGCCTCAGAACAGACAATAGGAAACTAATGAGGTAAAAAGCCTGGCATGATTGTGATCTGATTTTCACAGATTAAACCAATGTCAGTGAGGAGAAGAGTGAATGAGCCTAAAATGGCTTTGAGACACCTGCAAATAATTGTATTTCCAGTGAAATAGTGTTTAGGCATTGTTTTATATGGCCATTTACGACAGAAGGAATGGAACAGGGATTTAGAAAGAGGGGGTACTGTGCTCTTCCTTCACAACCCCCCACTCTAAAGTGCACCCCCCCCCCCCACCGCCACCACCACTTAAGTCCCTTTGGCAGCGATGTCCCAGGAAGGAGTTGCCTGCTGATTCCTCTGCCTGTTTAATCAGTGATAGAATTCTATTGATAAGAAAAGAATTGAAGCTGGAGGCTGAACCCCAATCTTTAAAAAGGAAGAACACTTTACAGCCCACTTGTGCAGTATATGGGTTGCAATTTTTGGCCGAAACCTAGGGGCTATTTTTGATTCATTTATTTTATATTCTCTTCTTTGGGACCTTGATCTGATATGTCTGGGTATATATTGTGCTCAGAATTCAATTGAAGTGACCTCTTGTAGCCAAAATGAAATTTTTTACTGACAGCTCCATATAATGGGACATATTCCCATACCTATTGGGCAGCAACTATAAAACAAAGTTATACACCATCCTCTAGGGCAGTGGTCGGCAAACTCATTAGTCAACAGAGCCAAATATCAACAGTACAACGATTGAAATTTCTTTTGAGAGCCAAATTTTTTAAACTTAAACTTCTTCTAACGCCACTTCTTCAAAATAGACTCACCCAGGCCGTGGTATTTTGTGGAAGAGCCACACTCAAGGGGCCAAAGAGCCGCACGTGGCTCGCGAGCCGCAGTTTGCCGACCACGGCTTTAGGGGCTAGATGAGGATGGAGGAGACCTAAAAATCTATGTGACCATGCTTCACACTTGAAGTCTTTTGCTACCATTTAGAAAACAATAAAAATGAAATGGTGATCATTGCAAGACAAATACAAAAATATCCGGACTCTCTGATAATTAATCATGAATGTGGTCAATGTGAAAAGTCCGTTAAGCTTAACCGGACTTCATCGTGTCAGAAAAGCTCGATTCCACTGGAAATGCAATTTGACTTTAAAGAAAGAAGCACAATGGAAGCAAGAGAACAAACTCATTTTTATTTTTAAAAAAATATATTTTACTGATTTTTTACAGAGAGGAAGGGAGAGGGACAGAGAGCCAGAAACATCGATGAGAGAGAAACATCGATCAGCTGCCTCCTGCACCCCCCCCACCGGGGATGTGCCCGCAACCAAGGTACATGCCCTTGACTGGAACCGAACCCGGGACCCCTCAGTCCGCAGACCCACGCTCTATCCACTGAGCCAAACTGGTTTCGGCCATTTTTATTTTTTCATGGTTTGTCTTCTTTTAATGTCAGGTTCATGGAGCTATAATTTGCATAAAGTAAAATCCCCCCTTTTGAGTGAGAGCTTTGACCAACACATGGAGTCATGTAACTGCCACAGTCAAGACACAGCCCAGTTCCCTCGCCTGCAGAAGCTTCCTCCGGCCCCTCCGGACTCCATCCTCTCTCTTTCACCCCAGCCCCTGGCAGCCGCCTTTCTGTTTTTCTGCTCTCTGTCCTATGGTTCTATAGTTTTGCATTTTCTAGCGTGTCTTACCGATGAAATGACCCAAGCCTTGTGAGTTTAGCTTCTTTTATTTAGTATGAATATACCGTATTTTCTGGCGTATAAGACGACTTTTTAACCCAGGAAAATCTTCTATACGCCCAGTCGTCTTATACGCCGGAAAATACGGTATTTGAGATTCATCTATGTTGTGGTGTGTATCAGTAATTTATTTCTTTTTATTGCTAAACTAGAGGCCCGATGCACAAAATTCGTGCAAGGGGCTCTGCCCTGCTGCCGCAGCGGCTACCTTGGCCCCCCACCCACCACGGCAGCGGCCGCCTCTGCCTTGGCCGCCCCCGCCACGGCGGCTTTGTCTGGAAGGTCGTCTGGAAGGATGTCCAGTCTAATTAGCATATTACACTTTTATTATTATAGATAGTATTCCGTATGGTTGCTCTTATAAAATAGGAAAAAAAACTTTGATGGCTGTTCCTTCCATTTTGCTTATGGTGGAGTCAAGGGCAGACAGAGCTTCTGTCTGGTGGCAATGGGACCCTCTCTGCAAATTATCCAGTGAAAAACCCTTGGACTACACCTTTAAGCCTAGGAAAACCCAAACCAAAGAAACGGAAGGAGCATGATGTTTTTATATATATGGACCATGTTCTCATACCACTGGGGGACAATTCTGATGAGAGAAGAGTGGCTGGGACTGATTCCAAACTAAATGTCCACTGGTACCAGGGATTGTATTTTGTTTGTTTTTTAGTGTTGTGTTTTTTTAAAAATAAATCTGTGGAGATAAAAAAAACTTAACATTTATGGTTTCCTGAAGAAAAAAGAAAAGAAAAGAAAGAACCTTAGAGAAATCATTGGGAGAAAGTCTTAAAAGATGATTACACAGGTCATTAATTAAGGTATTATTTTTCAAAATAGTAGTGCATTTTCTAATGTTTTTCTAGCACTTTCTAATATTTAAAGCACTTACCACACATACTATCTCATTTGATTCCCATAGTGACTCATGGAGCCTGAAGGGAGATGTTAACCATCATTTACAGATGAAGAAGCTGAGTCCAAGGACACAGTGGCTGCTCAAGGTCAATAGTGGGTAGTTGTCAACACTGGCTTGAAAGCCTGAGATTTTTGAATTCCCACCTAGTGGAAACAGCAGTACCAAAGTCCGAGCAATGAATTTAAGTAGGAGTAAATATTGTCAGAGGTCAGTATTTAGGAAGGTTGTAGCTAAACTCATACGAAAATTCAGCTGTAAATACCTTGTTAATTCTTGAAAGATTGGAATTTTCTTTAAAAAGTACAATCTCACCACATTATTAGGTTAAGCACTTGTAAAAAAAAACACACACACAACAACAAACAAAATACAATGTATTATAAATTAGACCATTTTTGGAATTTGTGCAATTTAAATGGTTGAGTTATTTTATGTTAGGAAAGCGACTGCACGATATTCATTAGCTAATTTTCATGTGTTTTTTTTTTTAAACACATTGGGCCAAATTACACTCTCAGAGATGCCCGCAGAATTTTAATTAACTTAATAGGTCTAATTTCAGTTCTTTATATAGCGGCTTCCTGTTGATTCAGGGAGGTGTTAAGATTATAATTCCCCCTTTGTAAGGAAGAAAATCAGTCTTCAAAGGCTGAGTTATACACACACAGTTTCACAATGAATTGTAGAGGAGTTCATCATGGGTGAGGGTTTTATGAAAGTGAAGTTTCTGGGCTAATAATTTGGCCAATGGTGGTAAAATTGGTGATATCTACATTTATGCCATTGAATGGCTTAGTGCTGCCTTCCCCATCCTGATACCCCAATCACCCCACCAATTTTCTTTTTGTCCGGTAGAGGGGTACGAATCATGGAAAGGACAAAGATCTGAGTATATTAAATGGACTTATTAAAACACCAACTAGAAAATACTGTAATAAAACAAAAAAGTATTGTTTATATTTATATGAATGTATGTGTGTCTCACTAAAGCTTTTCTTTTTTTTAAAAAAAATATTTTTATTGATTTCAGAGAGAAAGGGAGAGGAAGATAGAAACATCAGTGATGGGAGAGAATCATCAGCTACCTCCTGCATGCCACCCGGGCATGTGCCCTTGACCTGGAATTGAACCCAGGACCCGTTAGTCCACAGGCCGATGCTCTCTCCACTGAACCAAACCAGCTAGGGCTCACTAAGGCTTTTCAAAGGCTTTAGTGTTAACCATCGCCATCCTCCTCAGAGGTAAGTAGTAGTATTTATGAGCCAATGGATTTATTCAAATTTAGTTTTCCACATGCACATGGTTTTTACTCAGAGGAGCTTGATGACAAAAAGTGACACTCCATAAAAAAAATAACCTATCCTGTGTTGTTTTGATGTCTGAGGGCTTCAGGGTTTGCATATAAACGTTTAGCATCTCACAAATTGCATTCAGGTTGAGAAACTTCCAGGGAAACAGGTCACCTTTGTCATCTTAGAGCCATTATCCCTGGTCTTGTGCATCCGTAGTTTAAGAAAAAAAAAATATTAGCAGGAGCTAGGGAGAACTAGATGCTTAATGCCCACAGCAGTTACTTATAAAATGGCCATCATTTGCATTTTGCTAAAAATCTTGAGATGGCTTTCAAAGAATTTCTAGTAAAACATTAAACGCCTTTCATCTCTGCATCTGATTTCTACATTTGCTCCCTTCTTTCCCCTAAGGAATGCCTGTTCTTCCTTCTGAGCCCTAT
The DNA here is from genome assembly GCF_951640355.1 of Cnephaeus nilssonii. NCBI lineage: Eukaryota > Metazoa > Chordata > Mammalia > Chiroptera > Vespertilionidae > Cnephaeus > Cnephaeus nilssonii. The sequence goes on along the minus strand of NC_137089.1, from coordinate 8,576,526 downwards.
CAAGGCTCATAAAACCAATGAACGATCTTTTTGGAGGAAGCCAAAATGTATTTGAAGGAATTAAGGTTGATCTGGGAGATGCAATGCTGTTGTTATAGCAAATTAGTTCCGTTAACTATGAGTAGGATGAGTGTTCTGTTTATTGTTCTTCAACACAATACATGGGCATGTGTGTGCATGCGTACAACTGCAGGGCACTTCCATAGAAGGCTGCTTGCATGTCTTAGTAGGTGTTTAATCACAGCCGTGCTGCAGCAACAATAAAAGACTGGCCAAGGACAGGAGGTTTTTTTCCTGTAGACGCTGTAGACACCAGTACAGGAGAAGACGTTATTTCTCATATGTAAGCCAGTCTTATTTTGTTTACACAACAAAGTTATTATGCTAATTACATGATAATATGCTGCCCCCGAGGACTTTCTATGTTGATAGCATCTACTTCAGGAAGCAGATTTGGAGCCAATATGTGATGATTACCATTCCAAAATGATATGATCAGGATGACAGTTTTGCCTTCTAAGGGAGACCTCACTAACGCGGGGCGTGGGGTTTAACAATGAATGGGTGGAAAAATCCAGGAGAGTTTGGGGATTCCCCCCACCCCCATGTCTTTTTAGAAGAATGTGGGACTGCACATCATTTTGGACTAAAGAGGCAAGTCTGTGTGTGTGTGTGTGTGTGTGTGTGTGTGTGTGTGTGTGTGTGTGTGTGTGTGAGAGAGAGAGAGAGAATAGGTGGGAGTTCACACTAATATGCATGTAACCTCACTAGGGGGAGCTCTTAGCTGGCTGTTCAGAGGCTTGGCCATTGTCTGTGAAAGACAATTTTTCTTTGTTTGAAAATTTACAAATCATCAATGAAAATGCCACAGATATGACAGCAGCTTTGAGGCTAAGCCACTGGCTTCCAGTTTGCCTTCAGGTTGGGGGTAGTGGCGGGTAACGTGTCTGCCCTCCCTGTCCGTTGCCCAGCAATTATTCTTGTATGTTCCTATCAATTAACAGATTTCAGAGCTACTGTAAACATTTCTTTTCACCCAGAAATAGAGCTTCTTTGTAGCCCATTCCTTCTGAAAGGCTCTCCACGAAAGCTTGATGGTAACCATACAAATGTATATACATTTACCAAAGCCCTCTCCCCCCAATCTGAACTCAGGTCAATTACTAAAATGATGGTAGAAACAGGATTCCCATGAAGGACATCAAAATGCTGGTTTGAAAATTGGGGACTCTGTGACTACAAATGCACCTGCTTAAAAGAGTCACGGGGGGCAAAAGGACCAGCTGAAGAGAAAGAAAACTTGTTTGAAAATCTTTATAATCATCATCAATATGTCAGCCCTAAGATAATGATGAAACTGGCTTGCACAATTTTGGAATAATTTTATTGTCCTTATTCTTTTAGATGTTCTCTCCTACCCCTCACCAGTCCTTTTTCTTTCTTTCTAAATTGGAGGGGAAAAAATAATAAAGCAAAGCGTGTTTTCCCCCCTACCATATTCCTTTCCTTTTTTCTTTAAATTGGAGGGGGAAATAAAGCAAGTGCTTCTTTCCCGACCATGTTCCTTTCCTCTTTTCTCCATTCTAATGACATTTGGCAGGCTCTGCTGTGTAATGCTCGACTGGTTTTATTGTTGTCTGTTCCCAGTAGGGAATAGTTGACACTGCTCTCTGTTTTCAATTGATATCCATTTTCAACAATATTGCTTTCTATTAGATTCCTGCACAGTTTGTGCCAAGCAAACTGAATATTTACTGGGCTGACCGCAAAGCGCTCAAATCAACAAACACAGGAATAAGCAAAATAATGCGTTCTTAAGATCCCAATGTTTTCAACTGTTCCTTTCAAAATCATTATTTTTAAGTGCACCGGGAACTGCAGATGAAAGGATATTATATTGCCACCTTTGTTAGCTCATTTTATTTATTTATTTTCACACATTAAAGAATGGATTAAGCATTGAAAGAGTCCTTGTTGCACACACTACCTAGGCAAGGTTAAAAGCAATTCAATTTTCCTTCCTTATTTAGCAATCCATCCCTTTAAGCAATAAAGCATGTTTGTGCATTGCTTTTTTAATGTCTGGGTAGCTGTAGTATCATACTGAGCAGAGTAACTGAGTCTGACAAACCAGAAGACAGACAACCATTTTAAGGCTTCCTCAGTGGTCAGGTGGCTCTGCATTAGAATAAAGGGGTACAAGATGGACATTAGCCATAAAGAAAGTCAAATGGCCAGTGAAGCACATGAATTTTTCTAACATCTTTCCTCCAATTTGCGAAGCAAAGTTTTCATCATCTCAATCATAGACCCTACATACATCAGAGTGAATCTGCCAGTAGTTGGCATTAAAAAAAAAAAAAAAGATGTTTGATTTTGGGAGATAGTCAAGAAAAGAATTAAAAAAAAAATAGAAAAAGTACCTGGGGGACTATTGCAATATAGTGAAACGTATTTAGTTAATTTTTAAAATGCCTGTAATTCTTTTACACTAAAGTTGAAACAAACCATGATAGATAGAATATGTCTGCATAACGTTTATGGTTAGGTTGAGGTAACTATTGGCAATTCAAACAAAGAAGTCTGTGCATTGAGGTGGAGTTGACTTACATTAAAGGCACCGTTAAAAAATGTTACAGCCAAAATATACATTTTAAAATGATATTTAGATCACCAAACCCCCATATTTCGGAAAATAAAAAAAACCATTTTACAAGACTAACAAGCCACAGGAAAAGGACAGTGAGCCGGATTTTCCATTTAAAAAGTTTCCTTTCTTTCTCACTTTTCTTTTTTCCCTTCTTTTCTCCCATAAATATTTCAGTATCTACATCAGCAGCCTCATTTTTTTTTTTCAGGCAGAGACTAATTTCTGTTACCATTTCTTATGTCCACGCTACCCGCTAGCTACTCTTGCCAAGCACTTTGCGTACATACTCCCACCCTCGGAACTCTTTATGTTACTGCTCCTTAAAGAATGTGTGCATTGCAAATTAAAACAGAGCTTTTAATGATGATCTGCCCTTGGAAGTATCTGAACTTAAAAAATGTGGTCAGACGGAGAGGCCTGGAAAACAGTGGCCCGGGGTCTGCGCCGTCGAGTGGCTCTGGGAAATCTCTTCCTCAGCTTCACTTTTCACCATCTGTGTTTCGGTTTTTCTCTTTGTGTGCCAGGCGTAATGCAAACTGCCCACTGGGCCTTTCCCAGGCGTGTCGGGAGGATTAGCGAGTGGCTGTGGACTTTCCTTAGCTCTTTGAAAGAGAGGTGCTACAAGCAATTCCAGGCAGGAGACTTTCATGCAAGACATTGCATCTATTTACATTTAAACGCCCGTTTTATTGAAATTATAGTTTTGTTTTGTTTTGCTCATACGCAGAGCACAATTAAGCAGCAGGATCTCAATTAAAAATATAATTTTTAGCCTAACCGGTTTGGCTCAGTGGATAGAGCGTCCGCCAGCGGACTCAAGGGTCCCAAGGTTCAATTCCGGTCAAGGGCATGCACCTTGGTTGCGGGCACATCCCCAGTGGGGGGTGTGCAGGAGGCGGCTGATCGATGTTTCTCTCTCATTGATGTTTCTAACTCTCTCTCTCCCTCTCCCTTCCTCTCTGTAAAAAATCAATAAAATATATATTTAAAAAAATATATAATTTTTATCGATTCTGAGGAATGCTTGGAAGATGATGACGAGTATGGAAGTAGCATAAAAGGCTGATGTGCATCTGGGTGTTCTGGACGAATGTTCAGCAAATTCGGGTTTCCATTCAATGCTGTCACTAACCAGCTATGTCAAACTTGGCAAAAGAGTTTTCTCTCTCAGCTTACTCACTTGCAAAAATAATGTGCTATCCAACTGCCTGGTCCCAGGGTTGTGGAGAGAATAATACTAAGAATGTATAAAAATATTTAGAATAATATAAAACATTATTTTTATGAATTCTGTGCTATTGGTGATTTTTGAAAGTGGGATGAGATAGTCCCAAACGTTCTTTTTTGGCTAATTGGGATTGGGGTTCAGTGAAACAATGCAATGCGGATTATTTAAAGCATCGAGAACCCTATCCTCCTAATTATTCCCTACCCAGCTTTTTTAAAATTAAAATTTTATTGTCTTCCTGGTTGAGTATTGAGGCAGCAATGAGACAGCTATTTTCCCCCAATGCTTTGCTGCTGTAAAGCACCCTCAGATGGAGGATGTGTTTTACTCTTAATGGAAAATGTGCATGACTTCTGACCCAAGAGTGGTTTCTCTCGTGAACCTTGTCCAGATAAAATATACAGTGTGCTTGCTACACAAATGATTTTCTTAGCGTTCCTTGCACCACCGCAGCCCTCTCCCAGCTATGACTATATTTCCCAAGTGGCTTCAGAATTCAATTAGGCTTTACTTGATTCTTCCCCTTTCCAAACGTGAAGGATTGTTTTATCAAAGCAATGAGCTACAAATGACAAAAGAGAGATCAATTTAATTGAGATTGATTACTTTGGGAGAATATTTCATTTCAATTGGATTAGTAAGATGAAACTTCCATGTTCTTCCCAGGAGGTGAAGGCCGTCCTTGGGAAATAGACTTGAAGCTAGGTCACTTGGGAAGGTCGGTGGCTCAAGGTATCTGAGATGGTCTCGGTGATGGATATTGTAGGTGTAGGTGCAGGGGTGTAAGTATTGAAAAGATAGGAGAGATGCATTAGGCAAGAAAATAGACAGTGGAAGAAATCACAGTGTGTTCTGGAGTATACCACCATGTAAGAGGATGCGCCGTAGCCCAGAGAATAGGAAGCACAATGGGAGGCGTAGCAAGAGATAAAGGCCGTGGTTGTGGAGATGGCATTGTGGGGGCTTGCAATGGAGATCTGCACGGTGGTGGTGGCAGGGGTCAGAGCAGAATCAGGAGGTTGAGGAATTGGCCCAGGAGGAAGAATCATGAAGCTGGCCTGAACCCGCCCCTCACTTGTTTGTCATGCTAACTAAGGCAAGTAACTGAGCCTGTCAAAAGTTCAGGCTAGACATCTACCAAAGGAGAGTGTAAAGAAAAGGGGGACCTCCAGGAAAGTCTGAAATAACAAGTTACGTAAAAGTGTATGTAAAAGCATTCTGTCCAAATCATCCAACAGTGTGCGAACATGAAGTCCTCTTAAGGCTGAGTGTGAAGCTGGTACAACCACAGAAGTAGGAAAGGCACGCCCTAGCCAGTTTGGCTCAGTGGATAGAGCGTCGGCCTGCAGACTGAAGGGTCCCAGGTTCGATTCCGGTTAAGGGCACATGCCTGGGTTGCAGGCTCAATCCCCAGTGGGGGGCATGCAGGAGGCAGCCGATCAATGATTCTCTCTCATCATTGATGTTTATCTCTCTCTCCCTCTCCTTTCCTCTCTGAAATCAATAATAAAAAATATATATATTAAAAAAAAAAGAAGTAGGAAAGGCAGGCTGAAAGGGTCCTAGGTTTGCGGTCAGGGCGACCCTCCCCATCCTTAGGCCTTGGGCTCCTCGGCGGGCAGTGTGCAGTTGGTGTCCAGGCGGCCCACCCCAGCATTCCCTCAGTGGGTGCTGACCCGGCGGAGCCCGTTCAGGAGAAAGAGACCGTGGATGCCTAATTCATGAAAAAACAAACAAACACAAAACTGCTTGGGAACAAAGCTTCTGAGATCTAACCTCAGAACCTTAGCCTCAGGAAAGCAATCCAGCACAGTACACCACCCATGAAGTGATTGGAGGAGAAAGAGGCAGACTCAAGAATGTTTTCACAAAGGAAGAAAATATTACCAGCCCCGAGACAGATTCTGTAAAGCCATAGTTGAGTTTCCGCAGTGGGCTGGATTTCATAAAATGAAGAAAATCAAACCAGAGGCCTGTTTGTGGAGTTGAGGCGTGACTGCATTTTTAGTTCTCTTAACTAAATAAATCCATCAGTTGACAAAGAGGAGAGGGTAGTGGATTAGACAGAGAAGGTATGATTGAAGACTTGAAGACAGGGTCAGTTCGAGATACATTGATCATAGTCTCATTAGGCTTGGAACAGAAAGAAAAATGAATTTTAAATGTAGGAATGGGAGGGGAAAGAGAGAAAGGGGACCAAAGAGAAATATTGGTACATTTTCCAACAGGGTGATGCATAACATACAGATGAAATCAGACATTGAGATACAATTCATTGGTTAAGTTCCTGACAAATACTGAGCCAGGGTAAAATGTTTCTATCACACTGTCTGCTCTTTCCTTTGTCCTCCTTATTAAAGCACCATGAACTAATTTTTTTTATCGTATAGAAAAGGGGTTCTACTCCTGATAAGTATTTTTAATATTGTAAGGCAGCTTAATATATTCTAAGTAAAGTCAAATAAAGTAAGGTTGCTGGAAGGGACCCTTACTAATCAGAGTATGTGACCATTATTACATTGATAGTTTATTTCTCTGATTTAGTTATTAAGAAGCATATATACGCAATAAAAGAGCCAGTTGCACATTTCATTAAATTGGAATGGAAGATGATCATGAAATTTAATTTTAGGAGAAAGCATAGTAATTAACACAAAATTAAAATAACCGTTGCTAAAAACTTATATTTAGTCTTTAAGGTCCAGCAGGTGCCTCACTGTTCTGTTCCTTGTCAAATTCCATCCCTCATTATTTCTCATTTACATACTTAAAAACTCAGTTCCATTCCTCGAACGCATCTTCCTTCTCCTGCCTACGGAATCTTTTCTTTGCTCATACTGTTTTCCTTGTCTGCCTTCTCATTTCTCTTTTATTCTGTTCCCGTGGCATCTTTCAAGAGCTGGTGGACAGCTTCCTTAGGCAGCTCTCCTTGAGTAATCTGTTCTGGGGTGCCAGGGAGCCCCTAATGAAACACTTCTCTTCCCCGGCTGATTTCCGAACCAGTTGAGAAATAGACAGAAATAGGGCAGGCGAAGCCCCCAAATATAGTCTTTATTCTGAGAAGCCTGGAGAAGGTGTCAGGCGGATCTCCTCACCCAGGATTGGAAGAACTACCCACTCTGTCACAGGTGGAGCTGGCCCACTGCAGAGAGCGCCCCGTCAGAGTGGCAGAATGCACGCTCTGTGGGCAGGCTCGCTCCCAGGAGGAAGAGGAGGAGGAGATAGCGCTGTACAGCCCCACTGCCTTATCCCAAGCTCATCAATTGGGAGAGAGCCTGGGGGTGGAGAGGGGCCAGGAGAGTTTTGTTGGTGGAGCTCCCCCTACATGGAAAGAAACATCAGGAGTGGGGATACGTAGTACTCCTCAATAGCAAGCCCATTTAGAAGATTCTCTTGAGGAGCGTATCCTGTGATGTCATATTCTGACATACTTTGATTCTGTTGGGGTTCAGCCAGAGAAGCAGAGCCATTGTAAGTATTAGGGGATAAGAGATTTATTATAGAAACTAGGCCGTACGCAGTTGTGGGGGTTACAGTATCCATGGGCAAGCTGGACAATCTACGAATCAGTAACTTCATCCAGAAGCACTGGGCTGGGTGGACAACCTGAGAAGCCAACCCTTTACATGTCTATTCCCTTAATCAATATGAATAAACAAATAAATACATAAGGCCAAAAGCTCTCTGTGGCTTGTCCCATAAAGAGATGGAATTGGCTCTCCACCTCTTGAATTAGGGCTGGTTGATTTGACTGTCAGAATGTGGCTGTACGATGTGCAAGTTGTAATTTTAAGCCTCCAGAGGTCTTGCAGCCTCTCTCTGCCTTTCCACTCTTGCAATGTGTCCACTCTGTGGACATGCCAGCCCTCTTTCTCCTGTGGAGCGAAAGGTGTATCCAATATAGACTTGCCAGCTAGCTGTCCTGGCTGAGGCCCTAGATATTAGAGTGCAACTTACATCATCAAACCACAGAATAGTAAGCAAATAAATGATTCATTTAAGCCATGAAGTTTTGCTGTGGTTTGGTACCTAGTAAAATCCAGTTGAAACATACCTGCATTTACAGCTTCATCCATAAATTTCCTGTGTTTCTACTGAGATTGTAAAAGCCTTTAGGGCAGTGACTGTATTTTGCAACTTTCCTGACTTCTACAACACTTAGCTCAGGGCTGAATTCAGATTGATGCTGTATGAATGCTTTTTATGTACTAGAAGCTCATAGTCCTCTGTTTGAAAACACAGGGCTTGAAAATCCTATATAATACAGAGGTAATATGCAAATTGACTATCATGCCCTCACAAGATGGCTGCCTATGACAATGCTGGCGGGGGGTTAGTGAGGGACGACCAAATGACTGAACAGCAGGCTGCATGCGGTGACCAGGCTGGCAGGGGGAGCAGTTGGGGGCGACCAGGTCAGTGGTGGGGGCGGGGGCAGTAAGATGTGACCAGGCTGGGAGGGGGGGGGCAGTTGGGGGTGACCAGGCCAGCAAGGAGGGCAGTGAGGGGTGACTAGACCAGTGGGTGGGGCAGTTGGGGGCAACCAGGCCGGCAGGGGGTGTGCAGTAAGGGGTGACCAGGCTGGCGGGCGGGGGCGGTTAGGAGAGACCAGGTCGGCAGGAAGGGGGCAGTTGGGGGTGACCAGGCCGGCAGCAGGGGGCAGCTAGGGGTGATCAGGCAGCACGCAGAGGCAGTGAGGGGTGATCAGGCCAGCAGGGGAGGCAGTTAGGGGTGACCAGGCAGGCAGGCAGGTGAGCGATTAGGAGCCAGTGGTTCAGGATTGTGAGAGGGATGTCTGACTGCTGGTTTAGGCCTGATCCCCAGGCCTAAACCGGCAGGCAGACATCCCCCGAGGGGTCCCAGATTGGAGAGGGTGCAGGCTGGGCTGAGGAGACCCCCCTTCCCCATGCACGAATTTCATGCACTGGGCCTCTAGTAAAAGAATAACAGGAGAAAAGCTTTTGGGTAGCTTAGACATATCATAGTGTCCACTGCTCCCCTCTTACCTTTCTTTCCCCAATAGGGGAAAGATTTTTTTGGTCTATAACCACTGGCCTTCAGGATCAGAAAGAATCAAATTTTTTATCTGTTTTGCTGTTAGACTCTCAATGGGTAGTAAAGAAGTACCTATAACTTAAAGAGGTGACAATTTAAAAAATAATTAAGAGTTTTCAAAAGCAGTCAACATTGTCCCCAATTCTGTACCTTTAAGCCAGTGCTCTTGTCCATCAATGGGCCTAATAACCCAAGTGGATGAGTCACCGAGGCCAGTGAGACATGGGACCATTGCCCAGAATCACCTGGCTTACTTCCTGATCGGATTCCGCTCTGCTCCCGCGTCCTCCTGGATCTTGACCTCTGATTTTATTTCCCCTCTGCAGCCTACTTTTCCCTTTGAACTTGGCATTAGCAATTTGGACCCTTAGCAATTGGGACATAAGTTGGCTTAGACTCACCCTTCAGATATTTTTCTTCCGAGTTTTCTTGGATAGGATACCCTGACCTAATTTTAGCTCCTCATGGACTTGCCACGTGGTTAGGATTTCCCCCAGTGAGAGGAATTCAGAATATCAGTAGTTTTTGCCCACAAAAATGGTGGGCAGTGGTGGTGGGCTGAAGAGGAAAGGAGACAGAACAGGGAGGGATGAGGAAGGTCCTGACAGGGCACTGTTTCTGTACGAAGGGCTCCAGGGAAAGCACCTCCAGGGAAAATTCTTGGAGCTGGAATTGGATGTAACCAGAAGAGCTTTCTTTCGTTTCAATCCACATTATAATTCTCCTTCCCAAGGGCTATTCAGACTCTGACGGGAGGGATGTCCCTTCCAGGTCTGTGTTGTTCTGTTCTCTGAGAAGACCCTCAGGATATAATGTAAGAATGAGCTGATGGGAGGGCGATCACCTAAGGGAATTGACTTCATGCCAACTGCGGTATTCTCCAGGTTGTCACGTGGTGGAGGTAGTTGGCTCAAGTCAACGCTGGCTGACAAGACAAAGGCAAAGAAATAAGACATGCTGCTAACATCCAAAAGCTAGAAATGTAACATTTCCCTCATGAAATTATTGTGTAACCTGTATCACAATAATTTCGCCTCCCATTCTGTTTTTGCTGTATCAGGATTTTTTCTTGCTGGGGGTTCAGAGAGGTGGGTCCCAGGCTCTGCACACAGGCTGAGCGGCAGGGGTTTACAGAGCTGTTCTGAGGGTTCCTGCCCCCCATCACAACCAGGCAGCTCTGGTGCAATCTGCTTTAAATGTGGGTGATGCATAAAAAGACCCCGTGAAAGGATTTCCTGGCTCAGAGAATCCAGTGTAAGGTAAGGCATAGGTATGAGTTCACATCATCTTGATCTTAATTTTAATCCTTACCCGAGGATATGTTTTTATTGGAGAGAGAGAGAGAGAGAGAGAGAGAGAGAGAAACATTGATCAGTTGCCTCCCATATGTACCCTGACTGGGGATCGAACTTGAAACCTAGGTGTAGGCCCTGGCCAGGAATCGAACCTGTAACCTTTTGGTGTACATGACAACACTCCAACCAATTGGGCCGCCCAGTCAGGGTATCATCTTTATTTTTGAAGCCCAGTACAAGAGGTCATCGTAAGAAACTTGCTCAGTGAATGTTTGTTGACCAATTGACTGAATGTCCCCTCACTACAAGACAACACAGTTATTTTAAATGTCATGGTATAACTTTTAGTTTTGCAGTGAGGTGAGAGTGTGGCTTGTGCCCTTTATGCTGGGCAAAGTCAGCAAAGGACAATGCTGCCTTTTTGTGCGTGAGGTCTTCTTAACACTTCAGCATTCAGCTAAAGAGGGAGGGATGTGTGTTTCCCAATCCCCTCGCCTCCCATTCTGTTTTTGCTGGATTACTGCAGGTGTGCAAAAAGCCTCTTCCATGCGAAACCCCGTGTCTCTGCAGAGAAGCTTGGGGTTTGGTAGTGCATTTATCAGATGCATGCCAACTCCTGCAAAACTCTCTAAGAACATTGTAGCACACCTGCACACTAATGGTTTTTACTGTTGGAATTATTTTATTGCATAATCAAAACCCTACAATTATATTATAGAAACATGCTACAGGGTTCCAAGTACAGAAATTGGCTGTGAACGTCACTGCTGACACTTTATTTCTTCTGATTAAACTTTTATTTCACCTATTTTATCCCATAAAATAGGGGGGCGGGGGGAAACCCATGGAGGAAACTACAGGATGTTGTGCTTTATTCCATGTTTTGGTATTTTTTTAACTTTTCCAATGAACCTAAAGATCTGAAATTTGTAGCTGAAGTGTCTAAAACATAAATTCATTAATTAAGAACTATCGAAGAGCTGGCTACATATTTAGATTCGAATCTTTTCTATTTCCTTAGCTTGCAGACATTAACAACCCACAATCGTCTTGTGTTTTCTTTCCCCTTTGAAACCACTTCTGCTCCAAAAACCAGGAACCTGAACTGAAGAAACGAGTCTTTCCTGCTGGCGTGAGATAATTTAGCCTCTATGACGTCTTAATCCTGGGCCTCCCTTAATTGACTTCTAACTGTGCTAGGAGTTGCAGTGTGGATTGCAATTTACAAGGCACTGGGATTGTTTCTCGTCCTCCAATTAGTCCTGAGCTATACTTTAAAACGATAGGAAAAAAAAAATGTCTTTATCTTCCTGGCTGTGTCTTACCACCTCAAGTGAGACTTTCTTCCCATCTCAGAACTGATGGTTGCCTTTGAACGATCTCATTAGGTAAAGAAAGTAAAACACATTAGGGCTGTTGATGCTTTGTTAATTTTGTCTTAATAGAGTTGCCTCCCATGGCCTACCTTGTCCAGGGGAAATGGAAAACGATTTGCTTTTCGATTTTCATGAGGGGGTGGTGGTTGCTTTAAAACCCTCTTCTGTGGGGAATCCAAGGTGGAGCGAGAATCACCTCCTTCTTTCCCGCGACTTTCTGTGGAATTTCTTTATCCATTAAGCGTTCTAGATCTGAGCAGCAGGGAAAAACAACAGGAAGTTATTTCCTCTCTGGTCCCTTATGGTCATGTAACACTTATTTCTACCTGTCTTCCCTAGCTTCTTCCTTTCCATCCTGGGACCCAAATTGAGAAAGCCATGATATGCCCACACATGCACATCAGAGGGCATAGGCACTCTGATATGGTTAGAGTCCTATAGAATTCACGGTCCAAAAAGGAGATGGATCTGTAAGTGATAGTGGCGATGAGTGATGGTGCAATTCGGGAAGATATATATGAAGAGTATTTACAGGATCCTAGAGGAGAGACACCTGTCACTGGGGCTGGGGGAGTAAAAGGTAGTTTTCTGGAGGAGATGCTGACTAAATCAACTCTTTGAGAGTGAGTCAGAATCAGCCAGGAAAATAATGTCCAGTGAATTGTAGGTAGAGGGAATCAACGAGAAAAGCATGGGAAGGTGAAACATGTTGTGTATGCATGAATCACAAGCAGTTTTATGTCACTGAGGAATGCAGACAGAGAGGTAAGGCAGGAGCTAGTTATGAGTGGACTTACATGCCATGTCAATGAACTTGGGCTTCATCAAGTAGAGGATGAAGATCTTAGCAGGAAATAGAACTGGTCAGATTCATGCTTTGTGTGTGTTATTCCAGCAGCTGGGCACAGGGTGAATTCCAGCACAGGAGAACAAAAGCTGGAGGTCAGATGGGAGGTCATATGCTTATTCAGGACAAATCCCTAGGTAGGGATAACAAGATATGGAGGGGGTAAGGTTGAGAAATAACTAATGGGTTAAATGGGAAGGACTTAGATTGATTAAGTGCATAAAAGGTGACTTAGAAGAGGTTCGTTAAGCCTACAGAATTGCCACAAAGGGCACTCTGGCTTTGAAGATACTGGATCCTCCAAGACCTGAAGATCCTCCATCACGCAGGTCTGATTGTATGCCCATAGTTCCATGGTGAAGCTGGTTGGGCTGGCATTACCAATGCTGGGGTTATGAGGGGTATTTGGGCATGCAACAAATTCTTATAAGACTTCCATGAAGCACGGTTCTTCTCATTCTCAGGATCCTTGGGACATTTGTGAGATAAGGATTATGGAGAACTGAGATGAATACAGCTGGGAAGATTGGGGCCAGGTTTTAACTATGAAGCCTTGGATTTCCATTTCTAAGTGTCTTCTTATCGAGAGCCATGTCTTTTGCCATTTGGCTCCTAGAATGATTCCTTAAAGCTTTTAGGAGTGAAGCCAGCATCCTAGGTTTCGTACTCAAGGTCCCTTGATGGTCTGCGCCCTCTCTGCCTTCACTTCACATATGCATGCTTTCCCCGGGGCTGGCATTTAATAGACCTTTGCAATTTTTGTTCCTACTTCTGAAGTTTTCTTCCACAGTTTTTCATCGGAATACCTTTTACTCACCTTTGAAGAGAATCTTGCTCTTTGAAAACCTTCTCAAAGTCTTCAGTCGGATTTATTTCTGTTTCTGTGCTGAGCCTGTCCATACCCTGTTGTTGTGCTTATTACACGGCTGTGTTTTTCTCTGGTTTTCATGGCAGTTCTAATAGACGGTAAGGCCTTTAAGGGAAAAGGTGTGTACATATGTGTGCACTTATTTCCAGTGGCTAGCACAGTGCTTAGCAAAGACTTTAAATGAATGTGGCTAGACATTTCTTTTGTCCTCTATCAGGCTCAGATTGCCAGGGATTTAGAAATCAAAAGAATAACCTAAAACACCCAACAATAACAACCACTGAAAAATAAAGCATGTGACAATGCTTTCAAATACATGAAAATGAATTACCAAAGTATAGAATTAGTTTAATGAATGCCATGTTTATCTACTTATTTATTTAGCTAATATTCTGTGCAAAAACCATGAGCCAAACACAAATAGAAGAGGTAGGGCATGATTAAGAGTCTTATCTGATTTAAGGAGGACTAAAAATTCAAGTACAATATTAATTGTTTCACTGGCCTCCGTATTTTGTGGAGAGGCTATGTGTGGCTGGGGTGGTGAGAAGCACTAGGCCTATTGGGAGGAACTTTGAGCTCTAGCAAGCTATTGACCTCAGTAAAACTCTCAACTTCAATGGCCATCTATAAAGCCTAGATAATGGTACACAACTCCTGGGCTATTGTACAGTTCAGTCAGAGAATGGGAGCTAATATGCCTGTGAATATGCCTAGCATCAGGGTCAACTTCATGAGCCTGTGACCTGTACAGTTGCACAGGGTCCTGCCCTCGGTTTAACCTTTTGCACTCGGATGTCGATGTGACTCAACACGGTTAGCATAGGTAGCAGCTCGAGAAAAAAGCAAGTGAGTGCAAAGGGTTAATGCTCTGCCGTTGTCATCTTGAAACTCTTCGTAATTATTGAACCAGGCGCCTTGCAATTTCATTTTGCTCTGGACCCCTTAAAATATGTAGCCAGTTGTGTCTGACAAAAATAGGCACGTATTAGTGCTCTTAAAAGAACCCTAAATTTTTAATTTGAGATTACAAGTGGAAATGAGGGGCCACTTGTAATGAATGTCTTTGAGAATATCTGCACATGGTCCTTCCACTGAAGGGGGACTATTGCTCCTTCTTCTGCTCCCATACCTGCTTCCTGTGGGGTACATAGATTTTTAATTCTGCCATCCACTTTATCTCATTTATTTTAAACTTTCATACACAGATCATTCTTCTATCTTTTTTTTATTCCCTACCCTCTGCTCCCTTTCCATACCATGCTTTAAAAACAAAACAAAACAACAAAACAAAAAATCCACAAATTTTAAAAAATACATATTTTTATTGATTTCAGAGCAGAAGGGAGAGAGAGAGATAGAAACATCAATGATGAGAGAGAATCATTGATTGGCTTACTCCTGCATGCCCCACAGTGGGGATCGACAACCTGTGCATATTTGATAGGGAATCTAACTATGACCTCCTAGTTCATAGGTCTACGCTCAACCACAGAGCCATGCTGGCTGGGCACAAATTTGTTTTTTATTCCATCAAAATTTGAGTTGTTTTTTTATGCTGTTAAAATACTTTAAAAAATGTAAATTATTTTTAAAAAGAAAACTAAATCACTGAGATCACTTCACTTTGCCACTCATCATACAACATACAACTTTAATAATTTGTTCTCTGGTGGGCCATCATCGACTCTGAGTTTTTTCTGATGAAAATTGTGCCCGAAAGCTACTGGTTTGAAATCTTATGCCACAGCAATCCCTATGGAGGAGAGTACACTGAAGCACAACCATGGGAAATAGAATGCTTCTTTTAAACCACTAAGTCAACAAATGAGGTCATTTGATGCTGAGTGATTCTGACCATCCGCAAAGGTGCCCGCTCACCAGTTACATTAAACTGGTTTGGACTGATCCATTCCTTAGTTGGTGGCAGAAACAGTAGGGTTTATTTTTCCATCAACCCCTCTTTGCTTTGATATTCTTCCAACTTACAAGTTTTCAGATAACTAATTAAAAGGTCGTTGAATCTCTACATGTCTAAAACAAAGTCAACTTTTGTACAGACTCTATTTCCTTTTACATTTTCTGTCTAAATGACTTTAAAAATGGCAATGTGTTAGGCATCATAAATGGGGATTTCAGGTGCCATTTCTTAATGACAGTTCAGAAACATGTCCTTTGCGTCCCTGCAAATACTCTGAGGTGGAAAACTGAATGAAAAGTAAAAATGGGAAAACAAATTGAAGTCATGCCTGGCTTGTTTACTTTAGGAAATCTCTTACCACTCATTTTAATCAATTGGAAAGAGATGGTTCATCAGATCACAGAATTTTAGCGCTGAAAGGAGTCTCAGAGATCATCTTATCCAACTCTCTTGTTTTATGGATGAGG
Source organism: Cnephaeus nilssonii (assembly GCF_951640355.1). Taxonomy (NCBI): domain Eukaryota; kingdom Metazoa; phylum Chordata; class Mammalia; order Chiroptera; family Vespertilionidae; genus Cnephaeus; species Cnephaeus nilssonii. The sequence continues at coordinate 8,560,819 of NC_137089.1, read as the reverse complement.
AAACGGGGCCCCAGCGAGGTGAAGATGCCTTCCTAGACTCCCATTGCTAATTAGCAGCTGGGCAGAGAACCAGGTCTCCAAAGGGCCAACCTGGTATTTTTTCTAGTCTGGATGGCTGCTTCATCTTCATACCGATTTAAAGTCTTTATATTGTTCCAAATTTAAAAAGGCTTATAAAATTAACTTAGCAGAGGAAGAATATATTTTTTGAATCCAATGAGAGCTCTCAAGTATTGAAAGGATTTAGAGAAAAGAAGAGGCAGTTAGGGAAGGGTCCATCGGAAAGGAATGCATACGTGATGGGCGGAGACAGCTCCAAACCGCTAGAATGTTTATTTTTCAGGCACAGAAAAAAGCAGAGTCTTACAAGAGGAGGGGGCAGCACCCAGGGAGCTTTGAAACTTTGAAATTGATACCAGCTAGGGAAGGGGAAAACCGGCCAATTTGGAAAAAAACATGGGGGACATAAAATGAGGAAGGATCCAATTAGAAAGCAGCACGTATAGACAAAGAAGCTGCCAGCATTTACAAACACTTAGACAAAGAGACTCACTGGATTTTTTCCATTTTGGGGACCCCTCCTCAGGGCGGGGGGATTCCTGTTTGGGGATCCTTTCCCAGGGGTGAATTTGTATAAGCTTGCAATAAATTTCCACACTTTCACTTAAAATCCTTTTGCCTGCGAATTTTTATTCTTCAGACTTCATAGGGCAAGAACCCGGAATCCAGCTTGCCATTTGGGGTATCAGTATCTTTCTTTCTTTCTTTCTTTTTTTTTTTTCTTTTTAATACATTTTTGATTGATTTTAGAGAGGCAGGGAGTGGAAGAGAGAGATAGAAACATCAATGATGAGAAAGAATTAAGCCTGCAACCCGGGCATGTGCACTTGACTGGAATCGAACCCAGAACCCTTCAGTCTGTAGGCTGACGCTCTATTCACTGAGCCAAACCAGCTAGGGCAGTATGTTTCTGAATATTGACTGGTACTGGATGTAAAGGTATTTTGCACATAGTAGCATAGTAGACAGTAAATATTTGCAGAGCAGATTGATAGAACGTCTCAGTAATGGTAATTCAAAAAAATCCCTAAATACACATTTAATATCCCATAAGGAAAAATGCTTATGTCTAATATCAAAGGAAATTATTCCCCAAAGAAAAGAAAATCCTAAATACAATTTCAGGTATCCTTTCCAAAAATAAAAAGAAACCTAAGTGGTGAGATATTCACAGACATTTCTGAGGTTGCTTATCACTAGGGGTAGGCCATATGATTTATTATCCAAACTGGGTCATTTTTGAAAGTGGAAGCAAACATCTATCTAATAAAAGAGTAATATGCTAATTGAACGTACCTTCGTGATGTCCAACAGCCAATCAGGAGTGAGTATGCAAATTAACCCAACAAAGATGGCGGGTTAATTTGCATACACAAGCACCAAGTGGCTGGGGGCTGCTCTGGGCCTCTGGGCAGCATGGGAAGGCAGGAAGGCGGCTCCGGCCAGAGCAAAGGCGCTGCCAGCAGCCAAGGGAAGGAAGGCCCATTCTTGCACGAATCTTTGTGCATCGGGCCTCTAGTTATAAATATTTTTCTTGAGGCAACAAATGTAAACTTGGACTTTCTAGGACAACTAGGACATAGGAATCACCTTACATAGGAAATGATAACATGTTTACATTAACTGAGTATTTATTATGTGCTAAGCAAGACCTTAGGGCAGTGGTTCTCAACTTTTTTAATGCCGTGACCCTTTAATACAGTTCCTCATGTTGTGGTGACCCCCAACCATAAAATTATTTTCGTTGCTACTGCATAACTGTAATTTTGCTACTGTTAATGAATTGTAATGTAAATATCTGTGTTTTCCGATGGTCTTAGGCTCTACAGCAGCGGTTCTCAACCTGTGGGTCATGACCCACAGGTTGAGAACCGCTATCAGGGTCACCTAAGACCATCAGAAAACACATATTTACATTACGATTCATTAACACTAGCAAAATTACAGTTATGAAGTAGCAACGAAAATAATTTTATGGTTGGGGGTCACCACAACATGAGGAACTGTATTAAAGGGTCGCAGCATTAAAAAGGTTGAGAACCACTGCCTTAGGGATTTCCATACGGTAGTATCTCTTTACTAGTTGGGCAGGTAAAGTCTTCAGTGATATTTTATTATAAGAGGGTTAAATATTTTATTAAAAGTCAGAGGTGTGGGGTCTCCCATAATTTTCATTACAATGAAAACTCCAGAAATATTTTCTGTGTATCTAGGTAGGTAGCAATGAAGGCTATCTGCTTGTCTCCCTTCCACTCTCCATCACCCCTCCTGGCTCAATTCCTTTCACAAGTCCCTCTTTCTAAGACTTGTAGGAGTGGCAAAATCCAAATAGGATTATTCCAGATTGAATATTTCTCTGAAAACAGCTTCCTGGTGAGGAAGGCGTATTTGTCCTGACATGATAAGTTGCTGCTGAATTTGCTTTTTCTCACTTTTAGTTCATTTTACAATGGGGTTATTGAAAACAACCAATGGTTTAGAAAAATACCTTAGGTGTTGTGAAATAAGGAACCATTTCCAAAGCTTGTTCAAATCTCATTACATTAGCAATTTCTCTGATCCATTGTATTAGCTCTGTAATTTGTTTCCATAACCCTCTAATCTATTGACTCATATAGTGACTTTTTTTTTAATTAAAGGAATGTATACCTTTGGAATATAGAAATGTGGACGGACTTGGAACCAATAGATCTTTAGATTGGCTGGGAGGTAAGATCCAACTCTACCCAGTTGCTTGCCATTGTTTGCAGTGCCTCTGCAGGGAGCTGAGAAGGATGCCTAGATAATTCTTGTGGGTTTTAGATAATGCTTTAAGTAATACCTGCAGGTCGTTCTCCTAGAAGGTCTTTCCTTCTATAGAGAGGGTAACACCTTTATGTTTGAAAAGAGCTAATCTGCCCTAGAACGTGGGCCCAGACCTTTATACCAAAGCTTTACTTATATTTTCTCACTTCAACTTTACTACGACAACAGTTCTATGAAAAATGTAAACCATAATCCACCCCAGTGTGCAGTGTGTTGGGTATTCTGTGAATGTATACCTTTGGGTATACTGAGGCTGGGAGAGGTGAGCTCACCAGGAACTCACAGACCTGTGATTTGCAGACAGTTTTGTTTGGTTCCCAGGGCCTACACTTGGCTCTTAACTAACCACTCTGCTAGGCGATCTTTGAAAATTCTCTTGGATTTTTCTCAATATTGAATGGATTTTCTCCATGGAAAACCAACTACCCAATTATGAGAACCGGAACATTTGTGTACTGCTGTGGGATGAATTATGTTCCCCCTCAAACAATATGTGGAAGTCTTAACCCCCAATACCTAAGAATGTGGCCTTATATGGAAATAGGGTTTTATAAGGGGTAATCAAGCTAAATGAGGTCATTAGTGCGGGTCCTATGCTAATATGACTGGTGTTCTTATTACTGAACTGCGAAAATGGAACTGGAACACATGGTGTTCTCCTGGGAAGGATGCAATGATGGCTTTTCAGGTTCTTGTTCAGGTGGAGTTGAAGAATGAAAGTACGGATGAAAGGTGGTACAGGAAAAGGTGGAAATTTATTGAGAAACAAGCACAGACTCCCACGTGGGGAGCAGGAGAGAGTCCCACTAAGTCCCCCTTTTCTAAGGTTGATAAAGGCTGCAGGTCTTTGTGTCCTGATATCCCCTCTGATTGGTCACTATAGCAACTTCAGAGCTCAAACCTCATGTGAGGTTCCCCTCTTCTCCCTTTTATTTTTCTATTCCCTTTGGCCTTCCCCTTCCCTCTCTGAATGAGCGGCTTCCTTTCCTTTATTCTGTAAATGTTACCTTCTGGCAGCTCCCTTATTCTGTGAATGTATTTGGGCATCTCCCAGCTTTGCAGCCTGATAGTTCTCTCCCATGGACCCCCAATTCCTAAAACTTCCTAAACCTGCCTATTTTACCCCTAAAAATGCCTTTCATTAAGAGGGAAAATTTGGACACAGAAAGAAGATGACTATCTATGATGGGACAGAAATAGAATATTGGGGATCAGCTATAATTGTAAGAAATATTAATCACACTCTGTTAACTCTGATTGTTTTGTTCTGATTAAAGAAGGCACATTCTAACCTGGCTGGGAGTTGCACACAGGACCTAGGGACTCACCTGGAAATGTGACCCATCTTCCCCATCTGGGAGCTGCCTATTATCATGGAAATATTAGCAACCTTGTTGTAGAAACCAGAGCTGTCAGCCCTTTGAAGATGCCCAACCCTTTGCATACCCACAGGCCTTTGCAAATCCCCAGCCCGCATTAACTGTAAACCGCCCATTTGGCATACCCTTTTGCCTGCTTCCCCATGTAATCTTCGTCCCAATATAAGCAGCTGGCTTATGGTGGGGAGCAGAGCAGATTTTTGTGGATGACCTGCTGCTCTCCCATACCGCCAGCAGTATTTGGGAAAAAAATGCTTATATAGGATGCAACCCTGTCTCTGCTTAATTGGCTCAAGTAGTGACAGGCAGCCTGGACCCATTGATTGTCCAGTTACATTGATAAGCCAAAGCTACAAATCATCCATAAGGAGAGAGGCCTGGAACAGACTCTCACTGGTGCCTTCAGAAGGTTCATGGCCCTGCCTTCTTCTTGATTTTAGACTCTTGGCCTCCAGAACTGTAAGACAATACATTTCTGCTATTCTAGGCCACCCAATTTGTGAGACCTTGTGACAGCAACCCTAGAAAACTAATCTCCATGCTCTCCCACATTTCAGCAGGTGGGAACTTACTCCCGGGTGACCAGCTATACCTTCTACCATCTTCTGTAACTGTTGCTCGTGCAAGGAGCAGGTAGGGACAATCCAGGCCCGAAGTGGCTGAGATGGAGCACCAGCCAGTTGAACCCATCTCCAGGCTTCATGACTGAGGTAGACCCCTGGATGCCCTACTGTTAGCAGGGAAATATGTGGATGGTCTTTCTCTGTTGCTAATGGGAGTGGGGCTCTTGGGGTACCGCTGGAATAAGAATGTCTGGAGGCCCTCACAGAAGGATGAGCTGTGGTAGAAAGCTTTATTTTTATAGGATTATATCCCTCCGTCTCCAAAGGCCCATTTCCCTTCATCCAGTCCTGGAAGGTGCACAGCTGGGGACTCAGCAGAGCTGGACGCAAAACCAGAGTTTCCCAGGGCCTACACTTGGCTCTTCACGAACCACTCTGCGAGGCAATCTTTGAAGATTCTCTTGGATTTATTTCAATTTTGAATGGATCCGGCTCTCCCAATTTGCTTGTCAGTGTTTGCAGTGCCTCTGCAGAGAGCTGGGAAGGGTGCCGAGATAACGCTTTCGGGTTTTAGACAATGCTTTAAGTAATACCTGCAGGCTGCATCCAGTAGAGCATCAGGCTAGTTGCGGTCCATTAGTCCGTTGTGTGTGGGGTGCAGCATGGCCATGATCCCTGTGGGCAAATGCAGGAGCATGAGAGCCCCGAAAGCCAGGAGTTAAGGGCGATGTGCCAAGAGGCAAGAGCCCTCACTCCTTTGTTTAGGAACTTCAGTCTCTCAAATCTGCCTGCTCGCGCAGTGGCCACACCTACCCTGGCCAATGGCCTGTTCCCAGGTGTGACTGACAGACAAGTACCTTCCCTTTGTCACCCAGGGTAATAACAATGCTATCACTACCAGGGACCCTGGCGGGAGGGAGGGGAGATGGCCTGTGTGGCGGCTCTCATCTGTCACTTCTCAGATGCAGACAACAACGGTTCCAAGAAAACTCCCCTTCCTCTCTCTCCTATCCTCCGTGGTTTCTAACACTCATTCTAGTGGCACTAATTGGTGGGAGAGTGATCTGTCACAGCTCTTGAATAATGCACATGTTGGCGATTTCTTAATAACTTAAAAAAAGCTATTATGATGGGGTGAGGAGAAGGAATAAAATATGCCTCACCTCTTGCAAAAGGGGGGGAAAAAGCCCTTATTAAATTCTTTTATAGGAGGCTCTGTAGAACTGCTAGCTGAGACCTGATCACCAGTTTCTAGGGGAAGTAACCTTTTTTTTTTTTTTAAAATCAAACTCACTATTACCTCTAAGTGCAACCAGAAACAACTCTAATATTAGCTAGAAATAATAAAATACTCAGTAAGCCAAAAATTATAAAGACCAGACCAGGAAACCCCCAAACACTCACATGTACAGCACACCCGGCAAGTATTTTTACAGTCAGTATACCATCTGCCCTTCTAAATAGCACCGGATTGGCGGACCAGCAGATTTATGCCCTTTAAGCTAGATGCCAGAGTTTGCAACTCTTTGTTATCATATGAAAGTTTAGAATAAAAAGAATAGTCTTGACAGGTTGTAAAGGCCAAAACAAAGAGCTTCTATTTCATCTGAAGAAGAGAAAGCAGAAAGGGGACTAAGTATTGTTTAAAACTTCTTAGGCCCAGGGGAAAAAAAGAGAACTCAGACAAATTTCATTGTCTCTTTGATTTGTTCTACGGAATGGAGGAAACACTTCTAAAGAAGAAACGTGTCGTTAAATCATGTGTCTGAATCGTGGCAGCCAGGTGAGTTGGCATTTCATCACGGGTAGGGCCATGCCGGGTGGAGGTGACTCTGGCCTCTCTCTCTCTCCGTTTGCATTTCTGACATAGACTTGCACTATTTGGTGGGACTTCCTTGGTTCTGAGATCTTTCACACTCATGCCAAGCCACTATGCATTCCATCCTCGGCCACTCTCCTCTTGGCCCACTTCCAACCCCTTCTCACAGTTTTCAGTCGTATTCAGTGACTCCTGGCCACTCACCGCTCCCGCAGATCTCCTCACTTTCCCTCTGGAGTACTGGCAGTCTCTCTCCAGTGACCATCTTTGTTTTTCTGAAACCCAAGGATATTATTTTCATTGATTTTTAGAGACAGTGGAAAAGAGGAAGTGGGGGGGAGAGAGAGAGAGAGAGAGAGAGAGAGAGAGAGAGAGAGAGAAAGAAAAACATTGATGTGAGAGAGAACCAGGTATTGGTTGCCTCCGCTACCTACAACCAGGTGCATGCCCTTGACCAGGAATCGAACTCGAGACCTTTCCATGTATAGGCAGACACTAATCACTGGGCAACACCGGCCAGGGCTGAAATCATGTTTTATTGAGTTGCACACTTGAAACCTGTGTGGTTTTATTAACCAATGCCACCCCCAACAAATTCGATTTAAAAAACAAACGAAAAGGGATCCCTCTTTAAAACGATTATCCCACACTGTATATGAGTGTTATATAAACTGAGAAAGACCGTACATGTAGGTAGGTGTTGTGTATAGACTCTTGCACTCTCCTTTATCTGAGTCTCTTCATCTAATTTCCGGGAGGGTGCTGTTTTCTTGCCCTCTTCCAGTTAGTTGGGATCATGTGACTAGTTTGGCTGTTGAGCTGTGCCATGTCTGTCTTGCTGGATGAAGCATGGAATGACTTGTGAGACTAACGCTTTCTTCCCCGCTGGACAGAACAAGGGGACAATAGTCCCGATGAGACATTGACAAGAGAGTGGCATCTGTGTCAGCCTAGAGTCCGATCACTCTCTGGGGGCAAGTGGCTCCGGAGTGTTGCCTGGACCTACAGTGGATGTTGTGACTGTGAGAAATGAACTTGCGCAGGATTCAATCACAGAGATTTAGGAGTTGTTTGCTTTTGTGCAACACCTAGCCTGCCCTGGATTATTATTATATAAGAGAATAATGCCTTTCCTTCTGCTCCTGTTCTTAAAACAGTAGAATTAGGCGGATGCCCTGGGTGGATAGAAGGGGCTTCCCAGCGCTAAGCCTCACGGAGCGCTGCAAGGAGCTGGTCTGCTGTTCTGCGCCCATAGGAAGCGACGCCCCATTGTGATCGCTCGGGGTTGTTCCCCCTCTTTTAATGAGCAGTTTTTGTTATTGTACTCGAGAGGCAAAGCTGTAGGAGCAAAGGCCACGGCTTTAATGATAAATGCCTCCTCAAACATTTCTAACCTGAGAATAAAATAACCTAAAACCTTGTAAATGAATGTGGCAGCGAGCTGCAAATGTCAATTCTGCTATTGTTAAAATCAAATACAAACAGTGTTGGAGGAAACATTGACCTGAGCCGAGTCTCTTTTTTCCGCACATTAGTAATTAGTTCCCAGCAGCAAGCTCGGGGTCAGGAGGGTCAGGGCCCCGCTCTCCCAGAAAGCAGACAAAACCCTCCCTGTGGCCAGACCACAAGACAAGATCCCTGGGGACACTGGCTGCGGCGGTCGCCACCTTGCCCACTGGTGGTGAAAGGCAGCTTTCCTGGTGGATGCCCCTTTACCCTGATGTTCAGGGAGCCGGTAGAAATCGTCTTTCTCTTCGGTGGGATCAGTAACTGGAGTGGAGAGGCTGAAGTAAGGAAGATGGAGGCTAAGGTTTCAGAAATCAGATGGCAGATTTAACCAATGTTGGGAGTATCAAAATCAAAAAGATAGTTTAATATTTTTATAAAAGGGGAACAAATGGTCCTAGTTGGGTGGCTCAATTGATTGAAGCATCTCCCATACACTGAAAGGCTTGGGGTTTGATCCCAGTCAGGGCACATACCTAGGTTTCAGGTTTGATCCCAGTTAGGACACGTATGGGAGGCAGCTGATCCATGTTTCTCTCTCACATTGAGGTCTCTCTCTCTCTCTCTCACACAAAAATCAATAAACAAATCCTCCTGTGAGGACAGAAGAAAAAAGGTAAATGTACATAATATATGTACCTTTTTCATATTCTGGAGCACAGCACTGACTAATGAAGTCAATTTATTTGAGGGTTTCTTAATTTGATTATTCTGCAACTTGAGGGTGACAGTTCCCCTTTGATCTGCCTTGGATTTTATTTTTTATAACATCTATTCCTTTTTTTCCTTCTTCTTCTTTTTTTTTTTATCCCAGTGGCAGAAAAAGAGGATTAATGATTTCTATGAAGCCAACACTTCTTTTTTTGTGTCAAAGTGCTGGCAAACAACACATTTATCTCAAGAAAGAGCATTTCTCTGTCCATTGTGATTTGGGGCTCTATAACTTGGACACTGGGATCACCGAGGGCAGGGTCCCCGCTAATTCTCTCGGCAGAGCCAGTTTAACGGTGACAGATATCTGCAGGTCCAATTCCTGAACAGACCTTCTTGACTCTAACCTCATGCCTTCAAACTCATCCCAGAATAACCTTTCTGAAACACAGATGAAATCTGTTATTTCTCAGCCTCACACTTTTATTTTCTTTTTAATATATATTTTATTGATTTTTTACAGAGAGGAAGGGAGAGGGATAGAGAGTTAGAAACATCGATCAGCTGCCTTCTGCATACCCCCTACTGGGGATGTGCCCACAACCAAGGTACATGCCCTTGACCTGAATAGAACCTGGGACCCTTCAATCTGCAGGCCGATGCTCTAACCACTGAGCCAAACAGGTTAGGGCTCATACTTTTCATGGTCTCTCCATTGTCTTCAGGAGAACCCCAAACCCTTTAGCATAAAAAACCACCTTGTTTTTCCCCCACTGACTTTATTTTTTTCATTTCCCTCCATCTAGTCCCCTACATTTTAGTTATACTGAAACAGATGGGTTCCTAGAGGGGGAGCATTCTCTTCCATCTCTGGGCTTTTGAACCTGCCATTCTCTCTCTCGGGAACACCCTTCTCTTCTGTCTACTCGGCAAAGTCTGCCCACTTTTTAAGACTCAGCTCGAGGTCAGCCATCCTGGGAACCCTCTTCACTGTTTGCCCAGGGCTCACAGTGTCCCTGTCCCATAGTGCTGCATGTTCACTCAAGTGTTGTGCGTATCGCATCCAATGTCTGCGTCTACTTGCCTGGATCACCCACTACATTTTGAGCTGTTTGAGGACAAAGTCTCTGTTTTTATTTATCTTTGGGATCTCCGTTCCTAATTAAAGAATCGCTAGGCTCCATGTGTGAACTCAGACAAATGGCTTTACCTCTGTGCCCATAGTTTTCTAACATGTAAAAATTAAGGTCAAGATGTCTGTCCCCTTCATAAGAGATTGTTACGGGGCTGAGCTTAACAGACGTGGGCTTCCACAGTAATGTTTAAAGCAGTCTATAGTGAAGGACATTGTTATCATCTGGTTCCTCTCCAGGCTACAAGCGCAATTAGGAGACCGGGATAGTCATTCGTATGGGGGCTGTAGCCTACAGTGGACTGTTCTAATCCAATGTTCATTCATTCATTGACTTACTTATTCGATATTTCAGTGAATTTGTGTTGAAAACTGATTATGTGCTCAGGCTATGCAAGCAGTGCAGGATACAAATGAATAAGCACGCTCTAGCTCATGATGCTAACTGGGGAAGGAGACAAATGTGCTATCTGGATTTAGGCTAGGAGTACCCCAGACTTGGATTCTTCCACCAGACCCAAGGTCTCCACCTAACTCTGGGGACACTCCCATACTCTTGCCAGATGTGTGTTTTTATACGTTTACGCATGTGTGAGAATGGGTGTGAATGTGCCCAGAGATAGACATGAGGATGCAGGATTCCCAGGTACTTTCACCTGGTGCAAACTTTTCCATGTTCCTCTTTCATTCATACTCATTCCCTTGGAGTCTCATGGAATGTGTGGTGTTTCTCTGGGATCCTAGAGAATCCCAGATGCTAGAAACATTCTCTGGAGCTAGAACTCCAGCATATGGAAGTGCACCTGTCCAGATGAAAATTTCTGAGTTAAATGCATCAGCTGAACAAACTGCATGCATTTCAGATGCTTGCCGAGTGAAACACATGGAACTTTCTGTGTGTCCAAAGCCCAGGAGTCCCAGTATAAATAAACCCACTAGTATAGTTCCCCAATATCATTATTTCTCTTTAGCAACTTTAATTTTCTGGCCTTATGTGAAAGCAATTCTTAGAGAACATGTGTGTGTGTGTGTAACAAAAATGTTCTAAGGATTTATCATACTGCAACTGCCCTTTCAACTTGTTTTGATGATGTAAGTAAAATAGGGGAAAAAATTACTAACTTTCCTGGAAATTGCTTTGATGCAAGGTTTAAGTGGAATAGAACCCATCTGTAAAAAAAGCTACAAGAAAACATAATAATCATAAGAGCCAAATCCTTCCCTTCATGGAGAAGGTCTAGAGTGATGAAATGGATATCCTAAGCTTTGGATTGTTTGTATGCAAATATAAAGCAATTTGATTAGGACCGTGGTCAGCAAACTGCGGCTCGCGAGCCACATGCAGCTCTTTGGCCCCTTGAGTGTGGCTCTTCCACAAAATACCACGGCCTGGGCGAGTCTATTTTGAAGAAGTGGCATTAGAAGAAGTTTAAGTTTAAAAAATTTGGCTCTCAAAAGAAATTTCAATCATTGTACTGTTGATATTTGGCTCTGTTGACTAATGAGTTTGCCGACCACTGGATTAGGATACAGTATATTTCACATCTCTTCCCCCTATCCTTTTTATTTTCTCCCTTATCAGTTTGACATGACTAATCTTTCATTCATTCATTCATTCTTTCACACATTCATTTACTACTAAGAGTGAGTTAGCCATAGCTGGTTTGGCTTAGTGGATAGAGCATCAGCCTGGGGACTGAAGGGTCCAGGGTTTGATTCCAGTCAAGGGCACATGCCCGGGTTGTGGGCTCGATCCACACTAAGGGGTGTGCAGGAGGCAGCCGATCAATGATTCTCTCTCATCACTTATGTTTTTGTCTTGTCTCTCTCTCCCTCTCCCTTCCTCTCTGAAATCAATAAAAACATACATAAAAAAAGAGTGAGTTAGAAGCCTATAGTATTTAAAGCTCTATAAAATTCCTTTCCTGAAACATGTCCAGTTGGGATCGATGAAATAGATATCCTGATGAGTATTATTTTCTGGGTAGTTTTTCAGTATTATATGTCTGCAAAATTCCAGTAGACTCATTCACTTTTATTAAAGGTTTCAAATATTTTTCCCCAAGTCTGTTAAAGGTAAAAAAAATCTTAGCCAAGTAGGGTTGGGGTTTCTGTTCTAATATCTGATATGTTTAAAATGTTGCTCCTGGCTGCTGGCAGGATCATTAGAAAGTTAAGAACACGGGCTCTGAAGTCAGACTGCCTGGATCCAAACTCTGGCTCAGCCACTTTCAATCTGTATAACTTTAGGCAAGTTACTGAGCTCTTTTACATCTCAATTTTATTGTCTATAAAGTGTGAACGATTATATCTGACTCACAGGGCTCTTCTGGGTACTAAATGAAGGCCCTATAAAAATGCATAGTACAGCACCTGAACCATATTTGACTACATGAAGTACTTTGATAGTTGTCCGTTTTTGTTGGTGTTGTATAATGCAAGCCGAGTCTTTGATTTCTATACTGATTTGCTAGCATATTGGATAGTCTCTTGTAGAAAATTATATTTTCACTAATATGGCACATGATGTTTGTTTGGGTAATCTAGGGACCATGAGTTAACTATTTCTAAAGCTGAAGGGCGGAGCTATAGAATCGATGGGCCCTCCATCCCCCCATTGAAGACTGGAAGGGTTACTTCTTATAGCTGTAGCTCTAGGAACAAATGTACTAAACTACAGAACCTATGAAACTTAAAAAATAATTCTGGTAGAAATCTTGCCTGTATTCTTATATCAATGAATATGCTGATGGGTTTTTTTCCCCCAAACTTAGCCTTGATCAAAATCACTTGATCAAGAGTTTTATAATAATATAGATTTCTGAGCTCCCAACGGGATAGAATAAATGATAATTTCCTGGTATTTTCTAATAAAAATGCATTCCATTTGGTAATTTGTATGTAGCTGGTCTGATACCAGTATGTGAGAAGCAGTGGCATACACTCCAGTTGGTGGTTGATGTCTGAATGCCATTATTAGGGAGACATTCTGGACCAGGTAGGAGAGATAACTTCCTCCTTAATTGGATCTTCATTGAAGGCATCTTTGGGTCCATGTGCCCTCACTTTTGTAGTGGTGACATCAGGGGACTGAGAGGAAAGAGATCCCTGGAAGGCTATTGTAATTCATGTGGATATCCACTGTCGGCTGTGAATCTCTTGGAACTTCATCTTTTTAATCACAGTTCCTGGTTTTATATGTAAATGTTCCAGCAAACATGTGCCCATGGTGATCATACCTGCTTTGACAAAACAAAAGAAAACAACAAAACAAAACAGAAATCTGATGGGTAATTGAAAAACATGAATAAAAATTCAAAGCACAAGAACAAACCACCATTGCCTCAAGAAAACAGTTTGCTTGAATGTCTCAGACACTACATTTTGTAATGTAGAATGTGGTCATCTTTGTTTTGACTACTGGAAAGCTCAGAGCCAAGTTCATGGTTCACTTCTCACAGATACAGGATAGGATGTTCTGCCGGTCATTTTATGTACTCGTCTCACCCTTGTCCTCTTTACATAATTTTTCCTATCCCTATTTATCCTTTGCGATTATTTTGTTCATTATCTATTTTTTATCCGTTTGTACTATATATGGTACAAAGCATATAAAATCATTTTTGGAACAAGTTGGGATTTGAGCATACGGACAAATATATGGTAGGCATTTGGCACATAAGCTATTATTCCTGCCTTAATTTAGTAGCCAAAGAGTCATGGGAACACATAACACAAATTGCAGTGCAGTTTGCTAAGTGCTGTGAAGGTGGTGTTGACAGATGCTACAAGGGGCACAATGGAGGAAGCATCAGCAACTTGTTTGGTAGCACATGGTGTGCCTGCTATGAGTTGACAATTCTTTTAGGCCCTGAAGATACAAACTTCCTGAACCCTGAGGAGTTCAAGTTGATGGGGAAGGCAAATATGAAAGCAAATAATTCCTATCACTAGGTTGCTTGGTGCTAAAGGCCTTATTAATTCTTCAGTTAATTCCTTAATAAGATGTCAAAAATAGTGAATTATTGAACCTGTACGTGTGCCTTTTTTCCCCCATTCAAAATCCACGCCTCCTATACATCATTCATGTTGCTCTGGTAATTTCCCCAATCTCATCTTATTGTACCCATGTACCCGCTTGGGAACACCTCTAGGGGCTCCCATTGCTTACTAAATTACATGCAGCTTCATAGTTGCATTTCAATGCTCTCTACGTCTCTCCTATGTAGATTTCTAATCCTGTCAATAGCACCCCTATTGTTCCTCACCACAGACCCAAAGTCCTGAGTCCTCTCTCAGTCGCACATGCCCCTCCATGCTCCTCATACTGCCACTTCTTCACAGTATCTCGAGGCTGTCCAGAATTCCTCACCCAGCGTGCCTCCTGGGCTGCAGTTGTTGTGTAGAAATGCCCCTGGTCAGGGATGGAGCTGAAGGGTAAGATGGCTGAGCTCGGCACCCACAGATTGGTCAGTAGAGGAGATTGCTACAGTGGTGCCAAAGGGCATGCGTGAACCTTAATAACGCTGGACATTGGGGCTTACTCAACCTATGCTCTCTCCCTGGAAGGTCTCTGACCACACCTCAAAGTCAGCATCTTCTGATCTGCTGTCTTTAGAAAAATGGGTGTGATGAAATGGATGCCCAAGGATTTAGGATCCAGAAGTCTAGCCTCTTTCTTATTGTTACTGCCAGTCACTTGCCTCAGCACTGTGTGAAAAGTCTAAAATGCAGAATTCCAGGCCTACAGCAGACCAACCAAGGCAGAATTTCTGACACCTGCACTTTAAACAATTACTCTGAGTAGGTGGTTTGAGTCTGAGAACCAGGCTTCCCAGATGGGCAGACAGTCTGTGAGAAAATCCTGGTAGCCGTCCTGCTAGTGCCACAATCAAGGGGAGGGTTAATTGGCTTTATTTCTTTGTTTATTCACTTTAGTGATTGGCCTCCCGGCTGCCATGTGGCTAGCAGGAAAGTGGAGCCGAAGGAGTGGTGGAATGGGGGTGAATCAGGATGGTACTCCCTGTGGGTACAGTCTTCGACAATCACAACGAAAGCAATAAAGTATTATTTGAAGGGGTGGAAATTACACTGGTGTACTTAATATCCACTCACTATTTGCTTGAGCATTAGGTACTAGCAAGCATAAATTGTCTGCAGTCCCTGATGCCTCCTACTTCTTGTCTGCCACCCCTATCCCAGTCCTATTTCTATAACCTTCATTTCCCAATCTTTGTAATCAGTGGTGAGATGTTGGAAAAATATAAAGAAACATATATGTATTCATTGTTGCTTTCTAAGTTTTGCATGTGCTTTATCGTGTATATGATAGATAGTACAACATATATATTTGTAAATGATCATACATACATTCATGTAATACATTGCTCCCTTTTCTTTAACTGATTGTCTACACCTCCAGAAATTTTTTATTATCATCTTGACCTTACAGCAACCTGATGCCCTCTTCCACCTATGGTCTAACTCAAGGTATTCTGTGTGCCCTTCTGAATTTGAGACACAGAATATGTATATTCTTAGTTCCTTGACCTTCTACCAATTAAATATCAGAATATCCAGAAGTCATTCAACAGCCAGTACCCGTCTATACATATAAAGTGCAGTGTGTATATGTACAATCCGGAGTCATTTAATTTCTATTTATGTTGGGCTCTTTTTGGTCCAAGGATCATTTTTTTAAATAATTGATCTAAATTTATACCAGTTGGTTACGATTTCCAGGACAGCCTTGTCATCGACATAAATCATCTCATTTCAGCAGCTACAGTAAATAATTGGGCTCCGGAGACACTGTTTTCCATTTTCTCTGCAGAGAGCTCCCTACAACCTCTGGGTTCTCCCCTGGGTGTGTGGAGTGATGGTGCCATTGCCTCTGGCCTTTTCATTTATTATTTATTTAATTTACTTCAGGACTCAGAACAAATTGGAATTGGCAAAAAAAAAAAAAAAAGAGAGAGAGAGAGAGAGGCTGTGGAATGATAATGTCCCAGGTTCCCATGATTACCAGAAACTGTAGGAAGAGCAGAAAAGGGAAAGAGAACAAGAGAAACAACATGAAATACAGTTTCAAATCAGAACACATAAAAAAATACTTCTGACCAAACGAATTTGCAGGTCTCAGTAACAAAAGTTTGGTTTAATAGTTGTTCTTTTTGGTTTGTTTTGTTTTTATAAGTCAAAACACAACCTCAATAGCTAAAAGGCCAGGGGAATGCTGGTGTGGGCCAGGAGTTCTATCAGGAAGTGAAGACTTGCAGAGTGCCTCCCTGGGGCTAAGCTTCTGCCCTCTAAGCTGCCGTTTTTGGGCAGTGAATTCGCATGGATTGATTACCTTGCCTGGTCCCTTGGGTATAAAAGGGTTAGCTCACTACTAGGCTATAATAAAGCTTTTTTTTTTTTTTTTGGTTTCTGGTTGATGAAATACTTTTCAGCTTTTGTACAAATATTAATTTGCTGTAATAGAAATTGATTACGATCAGTAATTTTTATCATGACAACTTTCTTCTTGGACCAATTCTTCCCTCCAAAAAGGAGGAGAGGCAGAGCTTTTACATGATTTGATCCCAATTGATATCAAGTAATATTGTACTCATAGGAAGCCTCAAAGTTCCTATCGGGTCCAGTAATCATAAGAGACTAAAGGCTTAATAAACTGTGTCTCTCCTCTCTCTCTCTCTCTCTCTCTCTCTCTCTCTCTCTCTCTCTCTCACACACACACACACACACACACACACACTATCCAGAATTTTAGACTTTCAATGAATCTTAGAGGTCATATAGCCTATAGCCTATTGATGTATAATCTTGGGCACAATAACAGGTAAGGACTATTAATTTTTTTCCTGATCCTCACCTGAGGATATGCTCATTGATTCTAGAAAGAGGGGAAATCAGAGAGAGACCAAGAGAGAGTGAGAAAGAGCCTTTTTGAAACATCAGTGAGAGAGAGAACATCCATCGTTTGCCTTCTGAACATGCCCCGGATGGAGATCAAACCCACAACCTAGATATGTGCCCTGACTGGGAATTGAACCTGCAACCTTTCAGTAGATGGGACAATGCTCCAACTAACTGAGCCACACCAGCCAGGGCGGTAGGTACTATTATTATCCATATTCTTTAGATGAAGAAGCAAGTCTAGAAAAGTGAAATAATTTGCAAAATCACTTAGCTAGGATTCCACCCCAGACCTAATTCTAATAACTCTTCTTAACCACTATGCTAGATTGCCTTTTAGGTCACATTTAAGCACATGCCATCTATTTGAAAGAATTAGTTATCTATTGCTGTATAACAAATCATTCCAAAATATGAACAATAATGCCTTATTTTCTTGCATGGTTTCTGTGGGTCAGGAATTTCGGAGTGTGTTGAGTGGACAATTCTCATTAAGGGTCTTCCATGAAGTGGCAGTCAGATGTTGACTGAGGCTGCAGCTATGAGAAGGCTTGGCTGGGCTGGAAGATTCATTTCCAAGGTGGCTCTTTTCACATGCCTGGCAGATTGATGCTGTGCGCTGGCCCGGGCCTGGCTTCTGTTCTCCATGTAGATATCCCCATGGGGCTATTGAGTGTCCTTACAACATGGTGGCTGGCTTCCCCCATAATGTGCGATTCAAAAGATCAAGGCTGAAGCAGCAGTGCCATTCATGATCTAGCCACAGAAGTAACATACTATCACTCCCACCACATTCTATTATTAAGTATGTTTTTGTACTCTTAAGTCTTTAAAATTAGGTAAACCACAAATGGTATAGTTGGTTGTCTCAAGTTACCAGGTTATTTAATTGCCCAAAGGCTTGGTTTGCAGAATATAGGAGCATAACAGACAGTAAGCTGTTCTTATCTTAACTTTACCTCAGAAATAAGCTCTAACATCCAGGCCAAACAGAATATGAATCAATGAAGACTTTGCATCTCCTACTTATTCCTGTTACCACTGCTTCATAGTCATGTTTAGTCGGTAGAATGTCAGATAATTGCTCTTTACTGGAAATTATCATACATCAAACTCAATTTTTCAATTAATTCTGTAAGTTTAGAATAATGCAGTGAGAGTTTTGAAATAGTCTCCTTTAAATTTCATCATTAATGTGAAACAATAAAAAGAATTATATCTTAAGTGGGAAATACATGACCATAAAATACTTCCCCAACCAAATCAAGCAGCTCTGGAATAAAGAGAGAAGATTTAATTTGTCAAGTGATGGGTTGTTTTTGTCATTCAGATAGCTGCCTGATGATTTCAGAACACACGTCTTTAGCAGTTATGATTCCAGAAAGGTATTCAAGACAGATTTATGTTCATAGGTACCCACAAAAGTATACTTGTTTTGTTGTTGTTGCTGCTGTTGAAGATTTTTTTGGCATTTAAGAAGAGTCCAACATCAATGGACACTTCTTAATTTCTATGATCCTAGATCTCTAATCTCTCCTAGAAATCCAGGGCAATAATCCAACTAATAAAAAAGGATGGCTTGAGTTATTATCATAAGACATATCTTATTATAAATTTACAGACTCAGAATCTCTGGTCATTGAACCGCTGGGTTAAAGACTAAAGAAGGCAGTTAGAGCTTAGCGTTCAAAGGTGGAGCGAACGTAGTGTCCTATGCATTGACTGAAACACCACAGTAAAATTTCTTTCTCTCTTAACAAGCCTCCTCCAGCCATGAAATTCCCTTTGCTCTGCTGCAAACCCAATGTAAAAAGGAGAACATGTTTAGATATTGAAAAACCGTAAGCCATTACCTACTTTATCACTCATATCAAAGACACGGAAAAGATAGCACATGTACAATTGATGGATTATCCTCATCATGAAAGTCTGGTGATCCCAGTTGGGTTTTCAAACAAGGCATTTAATAACCACTGCCTTGTTAAAAGGTGGAAAATGATCTGGCTAGTGGCCTGATAGGACGAGATTTTATTGATTTTACCGAGGCCCTTGACTTGGAAGATCACAGGCTCCTTAAGGGCAAACTTAAAAGGAAGCATTAAGATGGATGTGTAATTACCTGTGTGACGGATGTCGTTCTGTAAACATCAGAATTGGGTAGCTTCTCCTTTGGGTATCAACCGAGGGGGAGGAAAAGACCATAGGTGAAATCTCACTTCAACCACTTTTAGTCCTTTTGCATATTTATGAATTAGCTTTGTTCTGTTAGAAGTCGTGGGTATAGTTGGTTTTTAAGAGATACACTTTTTAAAATTTAAAATTGGTTTATAAGGATGAATAAATAGATTGTTAAGGGTGTCAGAACAGCAAAATGGTGTTCCAAATATTACTGGGGGAAAAATAGGGATAACTTTATAAATGCCTTTAGCTGTTGTGATTCTGAGTCTACCTGGGAGTGCAGCTCTCTGAAGACTGGGGCTTCCCAAGGGGCCAGGCTGAGTTTGAGATAACATCAGGAAAGAGACCATCTTCCTTGTGTTAAGTTGTATGAGTTCCTTGTAAATGTTGGAGATTAAACCCTTTTATGGATAATAAAGAACATTACAAACTGTTGAACAAAAATAGACAGAGGCAAAGAAGCATCGAACAGACTGTCAAACTACAGTGGGAAGGTAGGGGAGGTTTAGGGGGTAAGAGATCAACTGAAGGACTTGTATGCATGCATATGAGCACAACCAACAGATACAAGACACTGGGGGCGGCGGAGGGTGGGGGCGGGCGGGACGAGGGCAAGTGCTGGGGGGTAAGGGAGGCCTGGGGAAGGTCAGTGGTGGTGGGGAGAGACATATGTACTACTATTTGTAATACCTTAAACAATAAAATTAAAAAAAAAAAGAGTGATGGTTTGCTAAAGATGAAAAAAAAAAAAAAAAGAAAAGAAAAGAGACCATCGATGGCAGACTAGGGACGGAGGTCCAGGGTGGAATCAGTGCTAAGGAGATTTGAGGGCTGGAGAAGGGAATCAACCATGTAGCTCTCTGAGAAGAACAGGCATGAGGGACTGCAGAGAGTGAAGCTCTGCGTGTATTTTTGCACATACATTTAAGTATCAGACTCAAAAATATTATTACATGACATTAAAATAAATATTTTTTTCTTACAAGATGTGCTTATTGTAGAAAACGTAGGGAATACCACTATCAAAAAAGAAGAAAAATATCCCTTCTTCCTATTTCTGAGATATAATTTACAACTGTTAACATTTCAGTATATAAATTTAGTTCTTTTTCTAAACAGAGAGCATATTTTTTCCAACAAAAATTAGAACCATGTTGAACATACTATATCTTTGATGTATGCTTTTTCTGATTTATTGTGTCCATATTTTTAAGTCTTTAAAGTACTCTAACACAGGGGTCCTCAAACTTTTTAAACAGGGGGCCAGTTCACTGTCCCTCAGACCATTGGAGGGCCGGACTATAGTTTAAAAAAAACTATGAACAAATTCCTATGCACACTGCACATATCTTATTTTGAAGTAAAAAAACAAAACGGCAAAAACACCCGCATGTGGCCCGCAGGCCGTAGTTTGAGGACGCCTGCTCTAACATATGTTTACAGATGTGTAATATTCCATCATACTTTAATCAATCCTCTATTTTTGGGCATCATGATTGTACCCAGGAGTCTTTACTCTTTGTTTGATGGGCAAGGCCAAACATGGGAAATCACGGGGAACAGAAGTAGAGCCGTTGGACTAAGTCAAGACATTAACTTGCTCAACCTTTTCACAGCTACTTATGTGAGTCTATATATGTCCTCATTTCTAAAGCAGTTTGATTGAGGGGCTACATATAGCCCAAAGAATATCAACTGATATGGTCATCAGAATTCATGACTTTTCGTGCTTAAAATTCGGATTTTAAGAATTCTGAGATCAGAAAATTTTCCTCTAGAATGTTCATACTAATTCATTCTCCTATAGGCAAGTGGTACAGCATCTTGACAGACATGCTAAAGTTTATTTTGTGCTGCATGAAAAGAATGTATATGGCAACCCACGGCTCTTTTATGTCACCGCTCTGGGAGAGGCAGACTACCCTTTCTACAAGTAAGTTGTATTCATTTCTCGTCCCTCTCTTTTCCTATCTTCTGGACTTGTTTATTTATTTTATTTTATTTTATTTTAAATACATTTTTATTGATTTCAGAAAGAAAGGGAGAAGGGGAGAGAGAGAGAAACATCAATGAGTAGAGAGCATCATCGATTGGCTGCCTCCTGCACACTCCCTACTGGGGGATCAAGTCTGCAACCTGGGCATGTGCCCTGACCAGGAATTGAACCCCTGGTTCATAGGTCTACGCTCAACCACTGAGCCATGCCAGCCAGGCTGGACTTGTTTATTTATATCAAGGCTTGTCTAAAAGAACTTGAACTGGTTACCAAGGATCCTGTGTTGTAATTCCCCCATCTGCCATTCATTCTCTCTGTGGTGTTATGTAATTTATTAACTCTGTGGCCTACTTTCTTTACTCTCTCTCTTTAACTTATAGTTACTTGTGTGGACAAAATAAAGCAATACATTCAAAAGCTCTTTGAGAAAATACACAAGTACTATCCATCTATTTTTCATCTTTAGCCCATGTTTCTACAAATCTGTTTCCTATTTCTCTTGATTTGCTTTAATCTAATCTTGGGAAACTCCAGCTGTAAGTCCCTAAATTCCAGTCATTGTAAGTTGTTCTACCTTAGGAGATGGCACATTTAAAGCACTGAAGGAATTGAGATATATCTGGGAGGAAAGCTTTCCAGTAGAGGAAACAGCAAGTGCAAAGGCCCTGAGCCAGGACCATGTCTTAGTAATTGTAAATTTTCCAGCTGGGTCTCTGCTGCCTCCTATGGGACATCTAGCACTCCTCTTCTGCTTCCCCTCATCGTAGCCATGTCTTCATCATTGCTGAAACCCAGGTCCCAGGTATGCAAGGGACAAATACCAGCACATTCTCTTAGTCTTCACAAAGCCAGTGCCCAGGAACTGATCTCGCAATACTCTTTCATGGAAAGAAAACTGATATCCACTTTTGAGGGAGTAGAAAGTATTTTTATCACCACCATCATTTGCCAGTGGTTCAGAAAACACCAGCACCAACCCCACCGAGCCTTCTCACATATTGTTCTTTGGCTCTAAAATTCTTTTTGTCCACCTCCCCCAAACACACTGGATTCCAGCTAACTCTTTTTTTTTAAATAAATATTTTTTTCTTTTATTTTTAATTAATTTATTTGTTTATTAACTAAAGTTTTACATATGTCTCCTTTTTCCCCAGTTGGGCCCCGATCCCCCAAGCCATTCCCACCCCGGGCAAGCCCCCACCGCCCCAGTGTCTGTGTCCATTGGTTATGCTAATGTGCATGCATACAAGTCCTTTGGTTGCTCTCTAACCTCCAGCTAACTCTTGTTCTTTCATAGAATCTCAACTCAGATGTCTCTTCTTCCAGATGGTAGGCCACTCTGCGCCATCCTTGTCCTGTCATTGTTGGGATCATGTCATTCCTGAGATCATGTCACTCCTCTGCTCAAACACCTCAATAACTTCCCATCACGTAAAAGGAGAGGTGGTCACATTTTCTGTTGGGTCCTCGCTGATTGGCCTGTCCTTACCATTTCACTCTGACCTCATCTTTAACGACTCTCTACCCACTCAGTCTCCTGTTCCCTGGCCATACCAGACATGGTCCTGATCAGGGCCTTTGCACTTGCTGCTCCTTCTGCCTGGAAAAATTTGCCTCAGGAATTCCTCATTTTCTTCAGTGTTTTTCTCAAGTGTCATCTCAGGTAGACCTTCTCTGGCCAATCTACCCAAAATGTCAATACACCTCCTTAATCTTCACATATTCTCTTTCCTGATTTATTATTATACTAGAGGCCTGGTGCACAAAATTTGTGCACAGGTGGGGTCCCTAGGCCTGGCCAGTGATCCGGGACGATCAGGTTCCCCACCTCCCTGCCTCCCCACCTCCTCCTTCCCTCACTCCGGCATCTGCTGCCACCCACCCCCGGTTCCCCATCCCAGCCTGGATGATCGGGGCCTGCCTTCCGGGGGAGGGATGAAGGGAGGAAGCTGGTCCTCGCCCGTCCCCCCCCCCCCCCCCCCGGGAAGGGGGCCATGTCTACTGCCATCCACCATGGTTCCCCATCCCAGCCTAGGGGCTCAGCCCCCATCAGGCGATCGGGGCCTGTGGGCTGGGGGCAGCTCCTGTGTTGAGCGTCTGCCCCCTGGTGGTCAGTGCGCATCAAGTGACTGGTTGTTCCATCGTAACGGTCACTTAGGCTTTTATATATATAGATATAGATATTTTTTAGAATTAATTGCCTTATAAATGCAGGGGTGGGTGATAGTAGGCTTACAGTTGTTTGTATGGAAAAATAATTAATACATAATGCAAGAATAAACTTTGTGTTTCACATATTCACAACTGCATATTACAAATTTTACTTAAATATATTCTCTCTCCATTACTCCCTACTCTCATCAGATTATAAATCCAGGTGGTCAGGCATTTCTGTGTCCTTCATTGATTATCCACTATATGCTTCATTGCCAGGAACTCAGCAAATACTTGCTGAATATTGGCCATTGCATCTATTCATGCATTTATATATGCACTTATTATCTACTTATTTATTAACTTTACTGTGTTTTATTGCAGATTTCTTTCCTAAGGACCCAGGCCGGAGGCCAAGAAGGCTGAGGCAGAGAGCAATTTCAATGAGGGTTGTCTAGCTGCAGTCAGAACTGCTGCCCCTCCCTGATTCCAACTCCCAATGTCATTCAAGGAAGCTCTTGATTCCATATACCCTGTCCTCATAATCCTCCAGATATTTCAGGAGTATCCAAATTCTGAGGCACAACTGATCCCCCCACTGCATTAAAATGAACAGAAATAAGAGAACCCTTATGTATGGCAGGAACAAACTTCTATTGTAACAAGATTTAGACATAGCATAGCAATTAATTTTGACATTTTCATCCGACTTGTAAAAAGAGCATATATTGGGATATTTGTGGAGGAAAAACCCTCACTTTTCACTAAATGTTAAAAATGCGTTTTATAGTGAGAAATCAGTATATTAGATTATTTATTCCATTTAAAGGAAAAACTTACTATGCAGGAATGAAAGATCTAGTATGTTAAATTGTATAATAACACATTAAAAAGCTTTGAACCATAGATGTTTTTTAATGAATATGGGCAGGTTGCATCTTCTAAACACAATTCGTTTTAAACATTCCTGCTATGTTAGTGGAAATGGCTTCCTACTTTGCTCTTCAAATGGCCTGCTTGGTTCTCAAGAAAGGTTGTTGAAAGCCGTTGTCTGATTCTTGACAGCTGTGCACTCTTCCAGGCGGCCAGGTGGGACTCCACCTTTCTCAATGTACTACCTGGTCGTTTGACTCCATGTCAGGGAGGACAGTTTGTCCTTTTTGTAGGAAGCCTTGCTTTTAGAGACAGAAGAGACCCAGGGCCTTCGTTAGCAGGCAGGCTTCCGGCTGTTTCCAGACCCTGTGTTTACTCCTCCCAGAGGGCAGGCTTGGTTTTCACGCCCAAGAAGTTGGAGGGAGCATCATCATTATTTCGGTAAGTGGGTCGCTGGCATAGAGTGGAAGCCCAGTCTGGCCTTGCGACGTACAGACTGACCATAGAAAAGGGGCTCTCCTGGGCATGTGGACACCGGGGGTCCGTGTGGGGAGCTCAGGGTTCCCCTTTGCTCTGAACAATCCGGATCTCATTTCAGTGCGGGGAGGGGCCTGGCTGGGGGAGGAGCAGCTTGGACTTGGCCTTAGGCAATCTTCATGGCTTAAATGAAGGAACCTTAGAAATGCCTCTAATAAAATACATGCCACACATCACATACACACTCATAAGGCCATGAACTGCATCTGTGTGTGTGTGTGTGTGTGTGTGTGTGTGTGTGTGTGTGTGCTTTTTTGGCAGTGGAGTGGGGAGTGTGAAATTGCACACAATTTACGCTGTCATTTCTGCAGCACGTCTAGTGAAGTATCTAGGTGTTTCTCCTAATATCTCCGCCGCAACATCCAAATCATAGTCTTCCCGTGTTAGCTGAAAGCATTAAAACCAGAAATTACCATAATAGTGCTATTTACCCCTCATTTATGGAACTACTAGTGTTATTTTTTTTTCCCCCTAGGGACTTTACAGAATGCATTTCAACCAGCAGTATTTTTGGTCTGGCCGATGAAACTCAATTGTACTTAAAAAACACAGCTGGGCATTGTACCCAAAGACGAAGCCAGCAGGCTTGTCATTTCACAAAAGGGGCTTCCAGAGGTCGCCATCCCTGTAATCGGAGAGCATTTCGTGTGGTGTGGGAGGCTGTGGACTGAAGCCTCATTTCACAGCTAATCATCTCCATGTGCTTATGTAACTGGACCAGTGTTTCCATGAAGACCACACGTTTCCCCAGCACATGTAAGAAATCCCGTTTCACTTTATGTAAAAACAGGCCTGAATGTAGGGGGTGCGGGCGGTATCAACCCTGAAAGAGCTGCTTAGTCTGAACCAAAATGTTGGGGGGAAAAGTGGTGTGTGTGTGTGTGTGTGTGTGTGTGATAACCTTGAGGTTGTTAGCATGGGTTTACTTCATTGACATTTTATTCTCAGGCGTAGCCCCTGGAGACTCCCTCTGAATCCCCCGCAGCCTGACTGTGGTGTTGGTGGCCAGGCCACAGGGTCACTGCGTTATTGACCCCGGTCTGCGTTACTCCCCCAGGCCCCTGGGGATACTTTCAGGTGGACTCACTAATGAGCACCTACGTGGAAACATCTCAAGCATCTTGGCCCTCTCATTACCTTTTTTTTTTTTCTTTTCTATTTGTCTATGCCAAAGATAAAATTTAAAATGATGGGTTGGGTGCATTTTCAGACCGAAATATATACATTTCATGGAAAAAAAATTAGTCTAGCAAGAGACCTTTTCTATGATCAGAAAGAAAGCAGTTCAAATACCTACTAGCCGAGAATGGAGTTGGGTCGGTTCATAAGGTGTTCTGTGGAGTATTTTATCAGTTTACCGCTAGGGAATCTTTCTACAACCGCCTCCCAGATATTTGAACAGCCCTGCAAATGGCACCTTATCAGTGCTCATCCCAGTAAATCAAGGCACTCTGGTCATTGGTCTACACTGCCACCTCTTTCTACTACCGTCCCATGCTTTGAATTCTGTACATGTTGGGCACCACCTTTCCCTAGTTAGATCACAGTCCACATATGTAAGAACTTGTCTTTTTTTTTAAATTACTTTATTGATTAAGGTATCACATATTTGTCATCAACCCTCTCCCCCCTGTAAGAACTTGTCTTATGTGTGTGCCTGCGTGTGTGTGTGTGTGTGTGTGTGTGTGTGTGTGTGTTTCATTTTGAAACGCCAAGAACAGTGTGAAAACAAGGTCCCCGAATCTCCTTTCCTAGGTTCCTTCCTATCACTCTCTGTCATAAAGGGTATTATTTCCCGTGTCGTCTAGCAAATACATGGCATGAAATGTGAGTTCTTAAGCAATGGATTTTTTTTAAAAGATGACAGAAAAATCTGGGTTCAGTCAGGAGAATTTCTACTGAGAGAAAATAAAAGTGGAGATATGTAAAAATAGATCAAAAGAAAGTGGATCTCTTAAAGAATTCAGACTTGGGTCGTGGGGGGAGGCGGGGGGACACAGACACCATCTTGAATTTGGTAGGATGTTATTTTCTGCCCTCTCCAATATATATTTTGTAAGTGGAGCAGCAGTATGCGTGTGCAATCATTGGATTGCTGCTTTTAAGGCTTCTGCTACAGTTATGTTTGCTTTCTGAAGAAATCAGTGGAAGGAAACATGGGAAACTATCACAGTGTTCTCTGCAGGATTCCAAAAATAAGTGAGGTCTTTTAGATGGTGCAGTTTGACTTCAGGTATAAAAGGGGTAGGCGTTGGCTCTAATGCACTGCGACCCTTTAGTCCGCAGGCCGATGCTCTATCCACTGAGCCAAACCAGCTAGGGCAAAATTTTCCTACTTTTTAAACACAAATAACTAAATTGAATTTTTCTCCATCAATCATCCATTTTTTTATGATGGCTCCCCATCATCCTAGGACGGGATCTCTCCCTCACCTAAAGGACAAATAAGAAGTGATTAAAACAATTGTTTTCTTGTATCAGCCTCCCCTTCCCCATTTTTTATCCTCATCTAACATTTTTATCCTCATCTAAAAATTCTTACATGTGCTGGGGAAACGTGTGGTCTTCATGGCATTTTTTTTTATCCCTCATCTAAAAATTTTTAGGTGTTTATACAAAACTCTTCAATTAATATCGTTTATTAGATTTTTTGATAAATCGGCTTCTTTTGCATTATATTTCTAGTGTTCTAAAATCTATTGTTTAGAGCTGAGTCTGTCAAGGAGACTGAAGATTTGTGTATTTGTTATAGCCTGAAAGCTGTACCTTTATATCTGGGACAGGGATGACTCATGGGCTCCTTTTATATGCCAACTCCGTGTAAGCGTGGCAGCCTGCAGACTTAGCTGGAAAGTGTGTGGGCATCTAGAAGTAATATTTGTAATGGTACAGGAAGGAGTTTGTGCAGTAATAATACCCATGTCAGGCATTTTTTTTTATCCCTCATCTAAAAATTTACACTCAATTGTGTGAGCTTGTTATTTGAACAGTTGATTTACAGATTTGAAAATATATAGCATTTTGTTCCAAATTTAAGTGGATTCAAGACGCTTTAAATCTGTGCTGTCCAATATGGTAGTCATCAGCTAAATGTGGGTATTGAGTGCTTGAATTGTGTGGCTAGTCCAAAATGAGGTATACTGTAACTCTAAAAATACATATTAGATTTCAAAGACTTATTATGAAGAAAGAATATAAACATTGTGTGAATATTTCTTATATTGTTACATGTTGAAATGATAATATTTTAGATATATTGGGTCGAATAAACTATATCATTAAAATTAATTTCACCTATTTCATGTTACTTTTTGAAAATGTGGCTACTAGAAAACTTAAAACTCACACAGGTGACTCACATTTCTGGCTCCCATTCTATTTCTGTTGGATCGTGTTGCTCTCAATTAACATGTCTTCTCTTTCATTAGCTCTAATGTTTAAATATTTTGAACTTTAAAGAAAGATTGTGGGTTTTTTTTCTACAAATCTGTGGAAAGAAATTCTTCATTTGTTTTTTCTTCAAAATATTTAACTTATTTTCCAGGTTGTGTTATGCCTTCGGGCCTTTGCTCTCACTTGTTCTTCTGTTTGGAATGCCACCGCTGCCCAGCCAAACCCAGGGAAAGCCCGCACATTTTTCAAGACTTGTCTCAAGTACCACTGTGGCCTAAGACCTAAAACTGAGGCCTGGCCCAGCCGGCATGGCTCAGTGGTTGAGCGTCGACCTATGAACCAGGAGGTCACGGTTTGATTCTCGGTCAGGGCACATGCCCAGGTTGCGGGCTGGATCCCCAGTGGTGGGCGAGGCAGCCGATCAATAATTCTCTTTCATCCATCACTGATGTTTTTATTTCTCTCCCTCTCCCTTCCTCTCTGAAATCAATAAAAATATTTTTAAAGTCCTAGCCGGTTTGGCTCAGTGGATAGAGCGTTGGCCTGCGAACTGAAAGGTCCCAGGTTCAATTCCGGTCAAGGGCACATGCAGGGTTGTGGGTTCGATCCCCAGTGGGGGGCTTGCAGGAGGCAGCCTATCAATGATTCTCTCTCATCATTGATGTTTTCATCTCTCTCTCCCTCTTCCTTCCTCTCTGAAATCAATAAAAATATATTTTAAAAATATTAAAAAAAATAAAACAAATAGAACTGAGGCCTGCTGTTATGTGTTGCCTTGTTGCCTGGTGAGATTGGGAGGGCCTCCAATGGCCAAACCCCAATTCCCACTCCCCACTCAGCTCCTGCCGATGAGGTTCCCCCAGATTAATCGAGCTCCTTATCAAGGGAACCAAGTGCAGTGCCTGTTTATCCTTGAGCAGGAAGAGTCAATTCCCTGCGAGCTACAGAATGATTAGAACAAGGCAATCATACTCTGCTGTGAGGCCAGGGGCACCTCATCTTCTCGCAGAAAAGCCTGCCTCCCGCGGTGCCTGGCTGTTCACTCTCGTTCAGATCACAAATCCCATGTGACCCTGCATGGCATGCGGTGCCCTTCTCTCCCAGCTGTGAGCGTAAGTGACTAATGAACCTTTAATTTCACCTGTCCAGTGCTGAGTGACCCCCCATCATCCTAGGACGGAATCTCTCCCTCACCTACAGGGCAAATAAGAAGTGATTAAAACAATTGTTTTCCTGTATCAGCTTCCCCTGCCCCATCTTCTAAGGTAGGATTGGCCATCCCTCCTTTGTCACACTCACTGTGTGCTGTGTGTCTTTCTATCTTAGTAAGCAGACCTCTCAATTGCAGTAATTTGCTGATATGTACTGTCGATCTAGGCCCCTCGGTTAGAAGCTGAAAGATGATTGAAGGTAGCAACAATTTCTTATGTGTTTTTATATTTCGGGTTCTGGGGATAGATGCCTGGTCAATAGTAGGCACTCAGTAAATGTTTGACAAATGAGTGAATTTTGAAAACCATTACATGGTTGATTTTGGTATTAAAATTTTCCTACTTTTTATTTTTTAAAATCTATTTTTATTGATTTCAGAGAGGAAGGGAGAGGGATAGAGAGACAGAAACATCAATCATGAGAAAGAATCATTGATTGGCTGCCTCCTGCATGCCCCCTACTAGGGGGTGGATAGAGCCCGCAACCCCTGCATGTGCCCTTGGCTGGAATCGAACCTGGGACCCTTTAGTCCGCAGGCCGATGCTCTATCCACTGAGCCAAACCAGCTAGGGCAAAATTTTCCTACTTTTTAAACACAAATAACTAAATTGAATTTTTCTCCATCTAACACTTGCTCGTGGGAGGGTAGAGGAGATGTCTGCTTATTCTACCGTCTCCTGAGGAAGAGACGGGTAATAGCAAGAGAATTAGTGGCTCCTTCCCACTGGGGAAGTCTGTGAGTGTGGAACACAGAGGATGACCTTGGAACTACAGTCAGAGAACCACCATGAGAATAAAATCATTTGATTAACCACAATCTGCCGTTCAGGAAACCGTAATTGAAATAAACAGACATTCTTTTAGAATTGGAGGGCAAGGAAAATGCTCAGTGTGACTATAAATAACTCAGACTTATTGGAGAGGAGAGGAAGTCCATGTCAGTGGGGGGAAAAGGCCAACAGTAGAGGAGCATTTGTGGGAGAATGAGATGAAGTCAATCTCATTGGAAGAACCTGGCTGAATGCGATGCAGTTGGCAAGCCAGGGCCTGTGACGGATACAGCTTTTACAAGGCTGGGTCTTGCTCTCAAGCCACTACGGTGCTTGCACTACGGGGGCATCAGGGTCTGCAGAGTCGTGGTTGGAAGGAATCATCCTGAATCAGTTTGCAGCCTTTCTACCAACCCCTTCCAGGGCCAGACATCTGGCTTACCCCTGCTTCTCCATGAGCCTTGCCCAGAAGACAGGAGAGACAACCAAGGCCCAGAGCACTGTAGCTCTGCTCTCTCTCTGTTCTCTCAAATATTCCCAGCGGAGTGACACAGTGATGGCATACCATCTCTTTGCAATCTGATTTCCTCCTATCACTTTTCTGGACAAGCAGGACCTCTCTAATGAATAAAAGATTACTAACAAGTAAAGCAATTAAAATTATATGATAAAACATTGTCGTTTGGTTTAACTGCATTAAAAAATATTATTAAGATACTAGAGGCCTGGTGCACGAATTTGTGCACGGGTGGGGCTCCTCTAGGTGGCCTGCAGGGATCGGGCCGAAACCCGCAGTCCAGTGCCTCCTGCAGCTCCTACCTGCCGCTCCCACTCCTGCTCATCCCGGCCCCACTGCGCCTGCCGCAGGCTCACGCCCAATCAGTCCCAATTGGGAGAGGCTTGCTTTGCCATAGCAGTGCTTGCCAGCCATGAGCTCTGCATCTGGTGCCCTCCCAAGGGGAGTGGCCTGTGGGATCGGGCTGAAACAGGTTCTCCGACATCCCCCGAGGGGTCCTGAATTGTGAGAGGGCGCAGGCCAGGCTGAGGGACCCCATTGGTGCATGATTGGGCTGGGGAAGGACCATGGGAGGCTCCAGGGTGTGTCTAGCCCATCTTGCTCAATCCCAATTGGCCCCAGCAGCAAGCTCCTACCGGATGGAGCGTCTGCCCCCTGGTGGTCAGTGCATGTCATAGTGAGCGATTGAGCAGCCTTAGCATATCATTAGCATATTATGCTTTGATTGGTTGAACAGTTGACCAATCACCGGACAACCGGACAATTAGCATATTAGGCTTTTATTATATAGGAGGTTGTTTAAACAAATGCCAGTGTATGTTGGCTAACTGCCCTTGTTGGAAAGGACTTTGCTGTGTTTCTCATTTTTTTTTTGAAGTGAACGTATCAAGATTTTATCGTCATATAATAAAACAAAATATGAAGCTTTGAACTGGATCACTTGACCCTTTCTCTTCTTATCTCCTCCCAGTTCCAAATGCTCGCATCTCTCCATAGCCAGCACTCTCTTAGGTCTGCAGTTGGGCTCAACACATTCAAGCCTCAGCACAACCTTCTTGGTAGGTTTAGCCTTTTTTTTTTTTTTTTCCGGAAAATCGGCTTAGTCTGCCCACCGTGACCACTCTGCTTCCTGTCACAACGCCCCTTTCCCTGCGCACACAGAGACTCCTGGCCCTTCTTGCGCTGTGTGACTTTGTGGGGTTGATGCTCACCACACTTCTCACAGAAAGGTCAGCGGGTTTTAGGAACGTTCACCATGTTTGCAAGCGCGCTATTGGCAGGGAAAGGGGAAAAAAAAGCACTCATTGTTATCTTTATATATGTATTTTATGTCGAATTGCCCTAGCCTTTATGCAGTTATTATTACAATAGATACAAGGTGCTCTAATGTTCTCATGTCATAACTTATGTCAGTCCCTAAATGATTTAAAACATGGCTGGCCTCTGGCAATCCTACCTCTGGACTCAGTGTTTTTGAAT
Organism: Cnephaeus nilssonii; assembly: GCF_951640355.1. Classification (NCBI taxonomy): domain Eukaryota; kingdom Metazoa; phylum Chordata; class Mammalia; order Chiroptera; family Vespertilionidae; genus Cnephaeus; species Cnephaeus nilssonii. Next base: position 8,528,877 of record NC_137089.1, on the reverse strand, counting down.
GGAGGTGATTCTTGCCACTGAGGCAGGATCAGAGTGAGGATGTGGCACACCAATGAACGCGACCCCAACGCCCCTAGGGTTCAGTAGCTGGGCTCTCCTCGGGCCAAGTTCCAGTCCCCCAAAAGTCTGTTTCATCGATATGCATGTCCTCTGGCCTTGAGGGGCTTCCGGCTTCAGAAGATAGCATTTTTGGTTTATAGATCTCAGCTTCAGTTTACGTCTTTAGTCTGCAGACTCGCCTCCATTTGGAATTAAATTAACTTAAAAAGAGAGCGCAAGTACTTTGTTTGAAAATCTGTTTGGTTTGCCTGGTGATTTAATTTGCAGCTCAGATATGATTTCGGCCTCCCGGTTGGGTGGTGTCTGCTTTGCATTTGCTGGGTGTTGTGTGCCAGGTCCCAAGACATCACAGGGTGCTGCCAGCAGAATAACAGCAGACCTCGGAAGGGCAGACCCCACATTGCACTTCAACATCTGCTGCAATTCTCCTGGCTTCAAGAAGGAAGGGGTACTTTCTGCTCTGTAAAGCGTCTTGCGTTCTTTTGTAAACATTTGCCTTTAGAACATACTCAAGCTCCACACATGTATCCCCCTTAATTTTTAAACCCATGTACACTTCAAGGAAAATTGAATCCATGTGCTTCTGATTCGTTTACCCGCAACTCATCAAAATGTTGTTTTAAAAGAGCTAAACTCAAGTCCCCAGGGGCCGAGCAGGTTTTGGACTTGGCCGAAAGCTTGCACTTCCCTGGTCATGACGGAATGTGAGCCAACAGGGTCTAGTGAAACAGGAACCCTCACACTTGCAAGAATTTGCACTGACTAGCACCTTTCTCGGAGGTTCAGCTACAACGAGCGACTTCTTAGCCTGCAGTCAGCTTCCTTTGCACAGCTGCACCACCTGTCCTGGCTTTAGTCCAAACTGTAAGCAGAAAACTGCCATTAAAAGTCACTCTTTACATTGTTCTAGCCCCGTGGTCGGCAAACTGCGGCTCACGAGCCACATGCGGCTCCTTGGCCCCTTGAGTGTGGCTCTTCCACAAAATACCACGGCCTGGGCGAGTCTATTTTGAAGAAGTGGTGTTAGAAGAAGTTTAAGTTTAAAAAATTTGGCTCTCAAAAGAAATTTCAATCATTGTACTGTTGATATTTGTCTCTGTTGACTAATGAGTTTGCCCACCACTGTTCTAGCCCAATTAGAAGGATCAGACAACTTTGGGGGAGGGGCTATCTATCTATATAAAAGGCTAATATGCTAAGCGTCCTTCCTTCCATATGGGTACTGACGTCACGTAGCAACGCCCGGCTTCCTCTTTCTAGCGACTACTAGCCTCCTTGCAGTTTCTTCAGCTCAGGAACACTTTAGCCAGATGGAAACACTTTACATTGTACCCAAATGTCTGTGAAGCATTTTCCTGTGCCTCATCTCATTTGATCCTTACAGAAGTCCTGGAGTAGGTAGATAGGAGACTCGGTGGAATCCTATTTTCATTAGCCAGAAAACAGAGATTTAGAAAGTTTAGAAACTTGACCTGACTGAAAAGGAGTAAGAAATGGTGGACCTTGAAAATGACTTCAGGTTTTCTCACTGTGCAGAATATAGTCAAACACTGCTGCAGTTAAATATTTTACCCTTTGTTCTCCCTGTGTGATCTACAATAATAACCTGCTTTGTGTTGATATTTACTGCTGTGTTGTTGACAATTACCTGAAAGAGAAGTTGGGGTGCTTCACTGGGCTGGAAAAAGTTTAGCTAAATCAGAAAGCAGGTCTAATTAAGCAAGTTTGTTCTATATATATAAAAGGCTAAGTTGACTCGCACATGTGCCATTCATATAAAGCTCTTGCTGGCGTCATTTGCATGTGTGTGTTTCTATCTGTCATTGTTGATGGTGAATTTGGTTGACACTTCTATTATAAAGGGTGAACAGTGATATTAAAATATTTCTTCTAATTAATTTCCTTTCCTTTCAATGTGCACGAATTTGTGTACTGGGCCACTAGTTTATGTATATCTTTCTGTCTGATTGTGAACTCAGAAAACTATGGAGCTGGCAGGAACCCTGCAAAAATCGTTCTCCTACCTTCAAACAGGCCTCATGAAACTTCTAAACAAACGGTCAAGCTATAATTGCCCCCGTGTGTAATGTTATATATAGCAAAGGCTAGTTCTTATTTCCTTTTGGGCAATTCTGACCAAAGCTCAACAACTTCAATGTCAGTAACTTCATCAAATTTAGATGCAGATGCAAGGTTTGCAAGCTTGCCGCCCAACTAAATTCTTGAGGTTCCACTACTGCTTAGATAACGAACTGTGAAGCTGTCCCATCGCACCACTTGGTTCCCGATCACCATAGAAACCAGCCAGGAGACTGCGGGGCAGCCTGCAAGGAGACACTGTCTATGGTTGAGAGCTGTTCCCTTTTGCCTGAGCCCACCAGGAAGGTCAGTTGGAGGCTAAGAGCTGTCAACATCTAGACCTCTCAGCTATGAAAGTTTCCAGGGCAATCATCCCCCCCCACCCCCCTCCCCCCCAGCATTTGGGGTTCCATTCTTCCAATACAGGAAATAGAAACACCAGGTGTTTCACTGAAAGGTTAGCTTGGTGGCTGAGGTGCACAAAGGTGAACAGGAAATTACTAAGCTTCCAACGGGGCTCAGGACTCTGAAAACAGTGCGCTTGCTAATTGGTGGAGGGGCCCCAAGCACCACTGTCCCTGAAAGAATTAGTGAACTTTCCAGTAGATTCTTCTTATTAATGCCAATGAATGTAACTGCTCTGAAACGATAGGGCCTCATTAGTATCAAGGAGTGTTAGTTGGCACCAAAATGGCATGAGGCATTCAGCTAAATTCCTGCTTTTCCCAGGGCAACCAACCCACTCAATTTGCCTGGGGCTTTTGAGTCTACAGTCTCCTCATATTAAACAGTGAATCTTGAACACTTGGGTAGGTTTGCAAACCCTGACAGATGTTTCCTTACAATAACACATAGGCCCAACACCCCTTGAAAACCTGAAATGTATGATGTTCTCTCTCTCTCCTGAAACTTTCTCCACATTGTTTATTCACCTATTTTATTAAAACCCATACTATGTACCCTGTTGAACACAGCCCCCAAATAACACTGTCTGGATAGGTTTGGGGATTTCAAGTTTATTTTTATCTTAGTTACTAAAGTGTTAGATCTGTTTGGTGATGGATCATGGACTAGTCCTCCGCATGATTCTTTTGTGGCATCATATTATGATCTAAACTTCTTACAATAGGTTGATTGGTGTTGCTAAAAATAAAAGTACAAGGGGGCATATCACAAGGGCACACTTTTTACAGGCTCTAAAAGACAGCTTTTAAAATCACCAGAATCGAGAGAACCAAGATGGTGGCATAGGTAAACGGCCGTTCTCGCCGCCTCCCACAACCACATCAAAATTACAACTAAAATACAGAACCACCATCACTCAGAACCGCCTGAAATCTGAATGGAAGTCCTACAACTAGAGAAGTAAAGACGAAAGTACATGGAGACTGGTAAGAGGGGCGGAGGCTCGGAACAGTCTGGTCCAACACCCATGTGTGGTGTGTGTTTTTTTTAATTGGGAGGGAGATCTTGGCTGCAAGGCTCAGTGAGGCCTCCAGGAAGCCCTGTATGATGCAGTGGATTTGACTACAGAACCACTCGCCTGTGAGTTCTGATGGGCATGCTGCTAAAGGTTAACCTTAGGACCTGGCCACACGTAGTAGACGGTTGACATTTTTGCCACCATCTCAGCAGTGGGGCGGATAGTGGTGCTGGAGCAGTTAAGAGCCATGTCCCACTCCCACCAGCAACGGGGGCAAGCTGCCATCCTTATCTCTGCTGTGTCAACCCCTTCTTCCCATGCCCTCAGCACTTCCAGGACAAGAAGTACAATTCAGTGGCATTATGTGCCTTCTCAATGTTGTGAAACCATTATTAATTACCACTATCTACTTCTAGAACTTTTCATTACCCCAAACAGAAACCAGTAAGCAATTCTGGTCTACCTTCTATATAAACAGCCGCTCTTAGAGATCCATTCAGTGCCATTTGTTTTTATTTTATTGTCAGGCAGGATTTCCCAGCATCTTTCTACGTAGATAATTCCATATATCTCCCTGCAATATAAAATAGGTGTGATTTTTGCAAAGAAAGTTCTGAATCACCTTTGGGCTAGGTGGGCAATTAGGAAGGTCATCAATACTTGTTAAGAACTTATTGACTTAGACAAAAGAGATCAAAACCATCTTATCCCATGCTTTGTTCCAAATGAATGCTATTGGCTGGTCCCAGCACAGTCTTTTAGTGCAACCCAGTGGACACCCCTTTCCTTTTAGAACACAGTGCACGACACAGGTGGACAAGCCAACATCATGAAACACTGGCCCAGATTGGGTTTTCCTTAATTCGTTGTGAGCTTCTCTAATGAGAATACCTGGAGACTTATCTGACTTCAAAGTCCCATTACAGCTGTGCTGCTTTTGTTGCTCTGAAAATGTGGAAGTTGAGAACTCCTCGCCTCACGCTTCTTAATGATAATAATTATATGAGACCCTGAAAAGTGCTTTTGATCTTGGCCTCTCACAGCACTCGAGTGAAGCATCAATTCCCTCAACCCCACTCTGAGGCAGGCCTTCCTTGCTCATGGGCAATGCGTGTTGACACGGATGTCCCAGGGATTGCAGCTTCAGAGAAAATCTACCAGCAGCAGCGGTGAAAATGCATTTACACATCTAAACTCGCCAGCCTTAATACTAATCTGTGTGATAATTTTTTTTTTTTTACTGTTTTATTTTTTGGGATTTTTTTTTTTTTATTGATTAAGGTGTTACATATGTGTCCTTACCCTTCCCCCTGTTGCTCCCCCTCCTCCTCATGCCCTCACCCCCCTGTTGTCTGTGTCCATTGGTTAGGCTTATATGCATGCATACAAGTCCTTTGGTTGATCTCTTCCCTTTACCCCCACCCTCCCCTACCTTCCCTCTGAGGTTTGATGGTCTGACTGATGCTTCTCTGTCTCTGGATCTGTTTTTGTTCATCAGTTTATGTTGTTCATTATATTCCACAAATGAGTGAGATCATGTGATATTTATCTTTCTCTGACTGGCTTATTTCGCTTAGCATAATGCTCTCCAGGTCCATCCATGTTGTTGCAAATGGTAAGAATTCCTTCTTTTTTACCACAGAGTAGTATTCCATTGTGTAGATGTACCACAGTTTTTAAGCCACTCATCTGCTGATGGGCACTTAGGCTATTTCCAAATCTTAGCTATGGTGAATTGTGCTGCTATGAACATAGGGGTCATGTATCCTTTCTGATTGATGTTTCTAGTTTCTTGGAATATATTCCTAGAAGTGTGATCACTGAGTCAAATGGGAGTTCCATTTTAGTTTTTTGAGGAAACTCCATGCTGTTTTCCACAGTGGCTGCACCAGTCTGCATTCCCATCAGCAGTGCACGAGGATTCCTTTTTCTCCACATCCTCGCCAACACTTATTTGTTGATTTGTTGATGATAGCCGTTCTGGCAGGTGTGAGATGGTACCTCATTGTCGTTTTGATTTCCACCTCTCAGATGCTTAGTGACATTGAGCATGTTTTCATATGTCTCTTGGCCTTCCTTCTGTCCTCTTTTGAAAAGTATCTATTTAAGTCCGTTGCCCATTTTTTGGTTGAGTTGTATATCTTCCTTTTGTTAAGTTGTATGAGTTCCCTGTAAATGCTGGAGATTAAACCGTTATCGGAGATAACATTGGCAAATATGTTCTCCCATACAGTGGGCTTTCTTGTTGTTTTGTTGATGGTTTTGCTGTGAAAAAGCTTTTTGTTTTGATGTAGTCTCATTTGTTTATTTTCTCCTTAGTTTCCATTGCCCTAGCTGTATCGATGTAGATATTGCTTCAGCATATGTCTGAGATTTCTCTGCCTGTGGATTCCTCTAATATTTTTATGGTTTTCTGTCTTATGTTTAAGTCCTTTATCCATTTTGAGTTTATTTTTGTGTATGGTGTAAGTTGGTGTTCTAGTTTCATTTTTTTTGCATGTATCTGTTGTGGTGATAATTTTAACACCTCACACTTTTATGTGTTATTGTCTAAATGAGCATTTTACCTAATTTAAACAATAACAAAAATTCATAGAGGGGCCAAATAATACAGCTCCATTGCACCTATAAAATGAGTTATTATTCTTTCTTGTCTTTTCCCCTTTTCTAATTGTTTTTCAGAAGGCAATTGACCAACTGGGTGATAGGTGTGCTGGGTAAACCTCATCGCAAGCTACAAGGCACAATTCCCTACCTTTCCTGAAGTCCCTCCACCTCATTAATGAAACAATTACAGTGAATTTGTTTATGCATCTGTAACTGAGTTTATTGACTTTGCATCTTGCTAGAATGTAAGCTTTTATGGGTAGGGTACAAACAATACCTATTACAGAAAAATGACTTAAAAGTTATGCAATTAAAACCGGCTTCTGGCACAGGTCCTTCCAAAGAAACTTTATTATGAGCAAGTTGAAGTTGAATGAGATTCTCTTCTACATGTTACTTCAATCTATATATTTCTTTACCTAAAATGATTAAGTAAATTATAGATTTGAGTAGATGGCTCATGATTTCTAATTTGGGGAGGCCTCTCAAGATATCCATACAGGGGAGAACTTCATACATTGGCCTTCAGAATAAAACACAAAGAGCACATTAGCTTGTTCTCCCAACCAGTCCTAGAGGATCATGCCTTCACATATTAATACCTCTGACATGAAGAAAATCAAGGATCCAGTGATATCAGCAACGAGTGTTATAAACACATGTAACTGGACTTCTATTGCATAGAGAAGCTTGGTGTCAGCAAAGCATTCTCATTTTGTTGTTTCAGACCCATGTTACAGAATCAGTCAAAGAAAACTGAAAGCAAAAGAAACAAAACAAGTCTATATCTCACTTTGAATTGTTAAAATTAGACTAAGAACAGCAATGTGATTGTTGTAATTACCCTAAGGCTCCATATAAAATATATGCATACTTTTATCTCAGAGACCCTGGTGTACTATTTTCCTGTGTGGTAAAGGGGGTTATAAAGTTAAGAAAAGGGAACAACAGCTAATATTTATTTTATTCCTTTTCTATGTGCCAGACTTGTTCTAAGCACTTCAGTTATAATCTTTATACCAATCCTATTGTTTCTCTAGTTTATAGTTGCAAAAATTGAGATTCAGAAAGGTTAAGCAACTTGCTAGAGGACAATGTTAATAAAAGAACTAGGAATATTACTCAGAGCTGTCTGAAGCCAAAGCTCACATTCTTATCCAGTAGATTATTCCGCCTGGAGGATGCAATTTTAGCTGGAAGACAGGGGACTAGGAACCAATAATGTTAATACAAGAAAAAGCCACCTCATCATCTCATATATTGTTCTTTCTCTGGAGAGGCAAACACACACACACACACACACACACACACACACACACACACACACAGAGAGAGAGAGAGAGAGAGAGAGAGAGAGAGAGAGAGAGAGGAGACCATTATATTTAACAAGACTGGAAGATTTTATAGACTAGCCTAAGGTTTTAAAGGTATCAAGGCGGGTGTTAAAATGAGTACTCAAAATATAGCCAATAATCAAGCATAATAACATAGACACATTTTTTTTATTGTTGGTTATTTTGGTCTTTAAAAAAAGCAAAACCCTGTATTAGCAAAGATAATTCGAATTTGAAAATAAAGCAAATGTAAGTCCTTGTAATGTCACATTGTAGCATTGTTTAACAGGCCCTCTTGAGGGTAAAAATCTTTGTTTAATATTTATTATATACTATTGGCTAGGGCCCAGACTCTGTGAAGTCATAAGTCAATTTGGAGATTCTCAGCCAGGAGAGATGTAAATAATTCTATCCACAGAGCAAGCAACCCTAAAGGTTACAATTTTATTGTCCTAAAGGACATTGACCATTATTGTCTTTAAATTTGCAGACTTACTTTAACATGCTTTACCTGAGTGACTGGATATATATCTGGCTCTCAAATTTGTCTTGGAACCAACTTAACTGCCCTGCTAAATTCTCTCATTAATGAGTTAAATGATCTTTGACATGGGCTAACTTTTTATTTGTGTAAGAGTCATGATTTTTTTACTTGTTTGAAAAGTAAACTTTAACATATCAGAAGGCTAAAATAGGTAAAATGGATGAATTTGAGATAGGATTTTAAAGACAGATCCTATAAGGAGAACCCCAGTAGATCAGGTGCATTAGAAACCCCTTACCCCTGTGTAGCTTAGACCCCAGTATTGAGCTAACTTCCATCTCTGATGGGGCAGCAACTAGCCTCTTTGCTGGGAAAAGCTGGTGGGGCCAATATGTCCAATGGGCCTAATTGAAGAAGAAGCAACTGAATTCCTAATTTTTCCTAGGCAAACTGAAGAAAAACAGGCCGCCCTTTTATCATCTCACGCTCTAAGACTGAATAGATGAGGGTGGGGCTGCTGTACTGCTTGTATTTCCACAGAGGGATAAAGCAGTCTGAGTTGTTTCAGGAAGTCAGAGGTCAAGTTCTTTCCGCAGACCTACATGATATGTTTTAGAAAAGTGTTTCTCAGGTATGATATGAGGCCTATTGGACTGTAGCAACTACCCTCCTAATGGGCCACAGACTGACCCAAAAACGTAAGATGTTTTTTAGAGTAATAAAGCACAATTCTGTAAAATGTTCTCTTTTTTATGTATGGCCAAGGCTACTTGACAGTGACCTATCATCCTTAATATTAACAGCAAAATTAGACTCACCAGAGTTTACTGAGGACTCAGAAGTTTACCACATAGTGGACATATTTGGCAATATGTAAGTCTGTGAGAAGAAGAACTTTTTAAAAATCTTCACCCAAGGATATCTTTATTGATTTTAGAGAGAGTGGAAGGGCCCGAGGTTGGGGGCATCGATGTGAGAGAGAAACATAGATCAGTTGCCTACCATACGTGCCCTAACAGGGAATTGAACCTGCAGCCTAGGTGTGTGCCCTGACCAGGAATCGAACTCACAACCTTTTGGTGTATGGGACAACACTCCACCCGAGCCACCTGGCCAAGGCAGGACTTTGCTTTGTTCATTGCCATATCCCCAACACCCAGAACAATGCTTGGTGCACCTGGTAGGCAGTGGTTAATATTTGAGTATGTACTGAAATATTTGAATAAATGACATTTGCATAGACATCAAATGGGTTTCCCACAATTTGGGAGAAAGATATATGGTTGTTATTACATCAACAGTTTGTTGTGATTCTCATTGAATCTTGCTTTAGAATTATAAATTACTGTTTAGCTTCAGTACTAATTTTAGTATGATGTGGCTTATATGGCTAACCCTGTAACACGTAGGTCTGCACATTTGCATTAACACTATTTTGGTCTATATTTTTCTAGTAATTTTTCAATAACTAGATTTTAAGTCACACCTGCAGTGAGTTCAAGAATGAGTCATCAATGCATCTAGGGAGAAAGAGGACACATACATGTATCATCTGCAAATAGGGCTATCTTCACTAGTTGGGTGCTCTAGATAGATTTGCTCGAGTTAAATAAAACGTGCTATCAAAGTAAATGTATCAAACGTCCTGAATTATTTTTTAACACCATAAGTCATGGTTTTACGACATAAAACTATATTCAAGCTGATAATTAACTTGTAAATTTTGTTTACCTTATTTCCTTTTTTTCAGTTTATTTATATTATTATTATTATTATTATTATTATTATCTTATTGCTTTCAGAGAGGAAGGGAGAGATAGAAACATCAATGATGAGAGAGAATCATTGAATGGCTGCCTCCTGTTCACCCCAGACTGGGGATCAAGCCTGCAACTCAGGCATGTGCCCTAGGCTGGAATCGAACCTGGGACCCTTTAATCCACAGGCCAATGCTCTATCCACTGAGCCAAACCAGCTAGGGGCTCACCTTACTTTCTTAATCGCTGAGTTCTTGATCCATGGAAAGTTAGGAACAGGTGGGAATGGAGGGCGTGGGCCTTTGTCCTGCCTACATGGCCTTGAGACTGAGCACGTGACCCCTTTTCAGTCAGGACAGCAGGCTTCCCTGGGTGGGAATTAAGGTTGCAGAACTAGAGGGAGGACTCTGGAGACCAGAAGCACACAGACAGATCCGCCAACATGCTTCTCGGTGAACACTGGCCAAAAAGAAAAACTATTAAGCCCTCAAAGTGAATATGGGAGAAAACAACATGGCGCTCGTGGACAGTTCAATACATAAACAAAGGTATTTAGACAGGATCCTCAGGGGGTTTATTTGTTGAAAGAAAAGGAGACTCACGTCTCATGAAAACAGCAACAGGAACTGTGAGCGTGGCGTCACTGAGGCCTCTTTCCTCTCCACGTTCCTTTCTCCCCTCCCCCTCCACATTTGGAGGTCTTATCTATCTCACCGTCATTCCCAGAGAAAAATATTTTTAACTTTGATAAGCTCTCTGGTCTTCAGTGCCAGATGGGCTGGGCCTGTGCAGTCCCTTCACCTGGCCAAGAAGGGAATGCTCGTCCCAAAGCAGGTGACTCCTTCCCAGTCCCTTCAGGAAGCAGAGCATTGTCCCATGAGACTTAAGGGATAATCTTTATACTCTTTTCTGTTGGCCCTTCATCATGATTCTATTGTCCGCCATGTGAGTTCAGCTGTTAAGTGCTCACTTAAAAGAAATGATCCCTCCCCCCACCCCCATTTTGCCCAGTAACAGCCTGACAAATAGCACCTGCCATTGCTCACCGAGAAAAATGCAAGAAAATGGAAAACGAAAGGCAAAAAGGCATGAGAATCCGCTAATGCCTGATGACTGATCTTCTTAGCATGCATAGGGCGCCCTCAGATTTTTCCAGAATCTTAGATCTCCTTACTGAACAACCACACACACACACACACACACACACACACACCCCACACAGAGGCTGCGTAGCCCCCTCCCACCTTCTGCCTACAGCTTGTTTGTCCGTCTCACACACAGACCCAGACAATGCTCTCAATAGGCGTCTTTTGGGGAGACAATTGCAGGAAGCGTGATAAGGGGATTTGTCACCCTGCCGCGGCTGCTGTTTCAGCAAGCATTTCAATAATGAAAAGAAGTTTTCCTAATGGTACATGTGAATGAATTTCAGCTGTCTCCTCTTAAAAAAAAATTCTTTTGGAAGAAAGCCAATTAAGATCATCTGTCTAATGCATCTATTCACCCCCACTGCAACAAGGTGTCAGTTATAATAGATGTCTAATCAACTCCGACTTCTCAGGACAGGGTGCTGAGCATGCGGAAACAAGGGAGAGACCAGAGGCTCCACCTGCGCAATGTTGGGAGGTGATGGATGAAAACTTCTCTCCGAAATGTTAGTCTGTAGGGCAGTAGAGCCAGGAGTGTTTAGAATACATCCACACCCCAAGATGGAGTGGGCTTCAGATGATGATCTGTACTAGCCAGAGCAATTTCTTTCCTATTGTTGGCCTGGTACCCTAATGGCCATCTTTTCAGGGGACTGTGGAAGCTAACTGTCAAAATCCATGGCCTGGCTCCTGGATGCCTGCTCCCTTCCATCCAGAGGGGAAGCATTTCCGTTAAGGAGAATGAACAAGCGCCTCCAGATACTGGGGCATACGTGATTGTGCAGGCAAATTCTCTTTTTTTGAAGGAATTTTGATGCCTCCTGAGAGATCAAGCCATTGAGAGGATGCCGTGTCCTAGAAAGAGACTGCCCGAAGTCAGCAGAAATCACTAAGCTAAGAAGCAGTGTGACTGTACACGCAGTACATCATTAATTTCTCTAAAGATAGATACACACAGGAGCTCCCTGAGTAACACATATACCTGGGAGGTGACAGTCTTCCCTCATGCATAGTGGGCAAATTAATTGTACAGAAAATCCCGGGGAGATTACAAAGAAAGGACATCTCTTTCTCTTAGCTTAACCTGCATACTACCCTAGTCCCAGGAGCCAACAGCTTTTTCTCAGTTACAAACCAATTCACCGTGCGGCCATTTATTATTTCACAGGTCACATCCACCTGCCGTTTTTATACACTTGGAAGGGGGTTGCTGTGTAACTATGGTTTCAGTATGTAAGTTCTGTTCTCCTGCAAGCCTGGGACTTGATCTCTATCTCGGCTGCGGCTCTAGGCTGCCCAGCTGGCTGGCATGGCTTGTGGAAGGCCAAGCTCTTGTTCGTCCACTGAGGGCACTCTGGTCTGTCCTTTGGAGAGACGGTCAAGGGTACTGCCTGCACTGAGATGTCCAAACTACCGCTGAGACGTCACCATTTTCACGAATGTCCCCAGTACCGCCATTCTGCTCACAGTAACATCAGTATTTTGCCTTTGCCAACATTGACATGGCCTCCAGGCCACCCCCACTCTCATCATCTGTGCCATCACAGTGGAACTTGTCCGCACTTCATTATGCTGCCACCAGAACCATTGACATTGATATGGTGAGTTCCTAATGGCCCCCAGAGATAGCCAGGCTTTCATCCCTGAAATGTCACCTTATATGGCAAAAGGTACTTTGAAGATTTGATTAAATTAAGATTCTTGAGATGGGGGCATCATCCTGGATTATCTAGGGGTCCCAAAGCAATCACAGGGGATATAGAGTTTCTGTTTCTCCAAATAGCCCCTTGATATTGTTCTCTAGCCAGAAAGGAGGAAGTGAAGACTAGCAGCCAAGACATTTGTGCAAAAGCTCTAGGAAGTGTCTCTTCTCTTGTCAATCCCAGATTGTTCCATGAGGATCGTATTGAATTAATCTCAAGTTGACATAAGGCAACTGCTCTGCAAGCAAACTGCAAAGAAGTACCGGCTTATGCATTTTCTTACCTCAATAGTTGAAACCCCAAACTGGAGGAAAAGAATATTTTTTCCTCCAATTTCATTGCCCTGTAATTTCATATGCAGATAATTTTGAGACTATTCAGTTGTAGCTGGGTTACAAGTATAAGAATCAAAAGATGTAGGAATGGTTTTCTCAGTCTGTTTTCCTTGAAAATAACCATTTTGAGGAATTCTCTAATGCTTCATACACCCACACATGAAAAGAAAGCAGTTAAAATAGAAAGAAAATGTTCAGTTTTGTTTATTTGCATTGACAGGGTTTACTAAACATGTTTTCACATGGTTGCTCCTGGGCAGGGTGACCTTGCTTTCCTGGAGCTACAATGAGCCTGAATAATTTAGATTAGGTGACTATGTTAATTGAATTTACCTGGTGATTAGCTCACAGTTTCACTTCACTTTCCTATGCATGCAAATCCTTTCTAAAAGTAAAACGCTTTTTAATTTAATTGTATTATAAATACTTCCATTCAAAGCTTGGCCAACCAATTTGTATAGTTATGTAAAGTTTTGTTTTCAAAGATTCAATGTAGTCTTGATATGATAATAATTTATTTTTCTTTTATGAAAACAATATGATTACATTAAACCAATTTGGAGAATTGGCAAAACATACATGAAGTTATCCTTTGGGCATAACCATTTGTAGCAATTTGCTATTTTTCCATTAAATATTTTTTATATCTATAGCTGTCATATAATTACAATTAGAGTGTCAGTAGCATTTTGTTAACCAGTATCACCCCAATAAATTCAATAAATGGAAAAACACATAATATAAGAAATAAAAAAATAAAAATTTTAAATTTCATTATTTTATTGACAATTATGGATAATCATATTTGTTGATTAAATGAATGATAGATGTTCAAGATGGAATCTCCTATCATTATCATCATCATCTCTTTTGGATATTAGTTGCAATTTAATTAAATAAACTATGTTAAACTATTCAATGTGCTAGGTTAAAATTTTAATTTAAGGGAACATATTCTTTCTCCACAAGATATTAAGAAATGAGAAAAGATAACCAGTCAATAAGCACATTTAGCAGTACTTAATAACATATTAGAGTAGATAAGGTTATTGGTTCTATTATTTAAATATTTAGGAGTATGTCTATACTAGTCAGTGCTATCAATGTCTAACTTCTCAGAGTGTGGAAGTATGCTAAACTAATGCTCGTTAATAGATAAGTACTCATTCTCTCAGAGCCCATAGACTTTTGGCCCTGTCCCACTCCTAATAGTTGTGTGGCTGAGGGCAGAGGTAAAGATGGAGGCCTGCATATCCTAGGTTTAAATGTAAGTTTTAAATTGGCTGCTACAGCATTCAATAAAACATGCCCTATCCTACTGCCTTGACAAATACATTTTTGTAATAACTGGAAAACCAGTTTGAATTTAGAGTTCTTTGACTCCTCACTGTTCACATCCCACGGTCAATTTATTGCCCCTTTATTCTTCGTCTTTGGCTCTTTGCTGCCCTATGAGAATCTTTGTGTGCACACTTGTAAGAACCCTGCTTACATGTCCCAGCTTTGTCCATACCCTTTGTAAACCCTGTCCCTTGGCCATCCCCTGGGCATAAGGGCATTTATGCCAGCAGTGAATTCAGACTTCAGAAGGAGAGGCCCAAGGACAAGGTCTACCCAGGCCATTGAAGAGACTCCCCAGTCATTTGGGCAGGTCGTTCCTTGGCCTCAGTGTCAAGGGCATGCTTGGTGGGGTGAGGATATGGCTTCTGTGGAGACATTTCCGCCTGGTCTGGTAAACTCTTCTCCCTTAGAAAAAGGCATGGCACAGGAGGGCCAGGGTAGGCTCTTTCAAGTTCAAGCCCAGAGCATGGTCCCAGAGCAGGACCTAATATACTAAGATTCGCAGGCGTCCTCAAACTACGGCCCGCGGGCCACATGCGGGTGTTTTTGCCGTTTTGTTTTTTTACTTCAAAATAAGATATGTGCAGTGTGCATAGGAATTTGTTCATAGTTTTTTTTTAAACTATAGTCTGGCCCTCCAATGGTCTGAGGGACAGTGAACTGGGCCCCTGTTTAAAAAGTTTGAGGACCCCTGTAAGGGATTCTAAGTATATGGGAGAAGGTAGAAGTTGGGAAGTTAAGCTATTCACATAGCGAATTTTAATGGCAGGCACTTCCAGCAATCTGACCAATATCTACATTCCCTTCTTTCTTATAACTAGAATCCTGATTTTGCTTAGTGTCACAATATTCCTAGCTTAGGAGCCCCTGCCTTTAGGAGTGAGCACGTAGTATGGTTCCGGCCAATGAAAGCAAATCAAAATTGTGCTGGGGATTTCTGCGAAAGCTTTGTTCTCTTGATATAGTTTCCGCCCTGTCTTTCTGGTGTTTTCTTTTTCTTCTTGTCTGAAACACATATGTGATCTTGGAGGTGGAGTGACATCTTTATAACCCTGAGATGAACTCAGAGAGGAAAGTCACAGAGGAGAGATGACATAGTAGCAGAAACATAAGGGAATCCTGGAACACTGATGACATTCAAGGGCCTCCTTATGCTAAAATAAACTTGCATTTGGCTAATCCATTATAGGCATGTCTAATAAGTGCATACAAAAGCAACTCCTAATAAAACATAGTCAATCGATTTATATAATCCCTACCCTTCAACAAATGTGTGAGTTTTTGTGTTGCTTGTTTGCTTATATTAATACTGAGGAAATAGACTTGTATGCATGCATATAAGCATAACCAATGGATGCAAAACTCGGGGGGGTGAGGGCATATATGGGAGTGGGGTGGGGGGGCAATGGTAAGATATGTACACATATAATACCTTAATAAAAAAATTGAAAAAAAATACTGAGGAAATAATCAAGCTTATGAATTAAATTTATGAGTCCATCAACTCGACTTTAAACTCCTTGAATGTAGGGACTGGATTTTGTTTATTGTTTTCCCCGGTGCTTTTCACATGATCTAAAACATAATTATATCAATAACACAAAGATAAAGATGTGTTAAGGGTTTGCATAAAATATTAATTTCTAAACAACAAGTTATTTCCATTGTGCTGTAAATGGTTTATAATCAAGGTAGATAGCAAAGCAACAGCATCTTTAATTAAAATGGGACTGGAAGGATGCTTTATAATTTCTGAATTGTTCTTCCATATTGGTTCTCCAATATTCTTTTTTTAAAAAAAACACACAAAAACAAACAGTAAGATTTATTCTGAAATGTTTGAATTTTACTAGTAAAAAGGCAGTGGATGAGTATGTTTCCTTCTTGAGGATTTACTAATGATTTCAAAGAAAAAAATTCGATTAAATCTATAAAAATTTAAATTACTCATTCTCAGAAATGGAAAAATATTTTTATTTATGATTTTGTTAAATATCTTAACTATTGTCTTGGCAATAACAGAGGCACTCAATATCTAGAACTACAAGTCATATGCATTTGCATAAAATGAGCATTCTTGACATGATTTTCTATAGAAAAATATATAGAATTTTAGTAAAAGATCAGCATACACAATGGCAGAATTTAGAACCTGATATACAGGAGATTTATGAAGAAATATAACTTTCTTCCACCTAATTTCTGTGTCCTTTATCTTTTTGAGAAGAGGAAGGCTCTATTCTTTTATTTTGCTTCAATGTTTTATTATATAGAGGCCTGGTGCATGAAGTTTGTGCACTGGGGGGAGGGGGGTTCCT
Source organism: Cnephaeus nilssonii (assembly GCF_951640355.1). Lineage (NCBI taxonomy): Eukaryota > Metazoa > Chordata > Mammalia > Chiroptera > Vespertilionidae > Cnephaeus > Cnephaeus nilssonii. The sequence goes on along the minus strand of NC_137089.1, from coordinate 8,512,288 downwards.
CAGCCCAGCTTGCACCTGCTCCATTCTGGGACCCCTCGGGGGATGTCTGACTGCTGGCCTGGTCGGCCCCAACTGCCCTCCCTTGCTGGCCATCTTGTGACAATGTGGGGGTGGCCATCTTGTGATGATGTGGGGGTGGCCATCTTATAACAACGTGGGGGTGGCCATCTTGTGATGGGAGGGTGTGAGGGTCAATTTGCATATTACCTCTTTATTTTTATAAGATATGCAGAATAGAGTCTATAGGACATATCCATAGTTTTGCTTGAACTTTCTTCTGTGTCTATTCTGAGATCCAAATCATTTTTTTGAAAAAATAAGCACATTTTTTTCTCCCTAGTTTAGAAATTGTTAGATATTAGATTGGCAAAAAGAATGGGTTGGAAGTTTGGCATTGGATTTTTATAGCAAAGGTGTTTGAATATGAAATCATCAGTTCTTTGTAGATAGATTTATTATTATTTTTTATCATCTGACTTTTCTTTGAATAGAGCACAGTTAGTCCATCAAATTCTAGTTCATTTTGAAAATTCACTCTGAACACATGCCATAAAATCCAACATATTCACTATTGCACATTCAAGATGATACCAACTTGTAATAATATTCTGAGTCTATTGCCATCCACATGTTTATTTTCCCTCTTTCCTCTTCCAAATTAGAGGTATAAGAAGTGGTGTCAAGTATCACTTATTACTTACTTCCTGAGAGGACATGAAGAGAAACTATTATCTCCTTCAAATCTTTTGTGCTATCTTTATTGAAAAATTTCAGTGAACCTGAATGGACTTATTTGCTGTTAACCTCAGAGCAATGGTAGCATAATTTCTGTGCTAGAAAAATATAAAAAATAAAACAGCTAAAAAGGATAAACTTTCAGGTTTTTTTTAAAGCATTCAGTACATTCTGATCGACAGGAACTCAACATATTGTATCAGCTGAGGTACAACTAGTTTTTTAAAAAAAAAATACCATTGAATAAATGATGCAATTTTCATATTTATGCCACTGTAATCCACAGATACAACCTAAGAATGTTTGCAAACAAGGAAAGTTAGTATAAAAGTAAGCTGTTTTCTATAAGCTTAAATATATTAGGATTCATAGTAAATTGTACTAAAACTGAAAATGGGTTAAATTTTGTTGTAAACACTATCAATCATCATTTTTAAACTTGTATTAGTTAACAAAGGCACTGATTCTGCATCATCCTAAATAGAAAAAAGTTTGTTTTGTTCCCTCCTGCTAGTATTGATTGCTCATTTTTTTCATTTAACAAGCATTTTTTTTTTCAGTGCCTCTGTATGAGGTGGTTCCTACAAATAAATACACAGCCCTGCTATGTAAAAACAAAACAAAACAAAACAAAACAAAAAAACACACACACACCCCACAGAAATAGGTGCAATGTACCATTGGGTCTCAAAGTGGGTAATTATCCATTCTCTCTGGGGAAGCAAGATGATGAATCTTAAACTGAGTTCTGGGTCAGGATGTTTTATTTATTTTTATTTTTTTATTTTTTAAATATATTTTATTGATTTTTTACAGAGAGGAAGGGAGAGAGATAGAGAGCTAGAAAAATCGATGAGAGAGAAACATCGACCAGCTGCCTCCTGCACACCCCCCACCGGGGATGTGCCCACAACCAATGTACATGCCCTTGACTGGAATCAAACCTGGGACCTTTCAGTCCACAGACCGACGCTCTATCCACTGAGCCAAACCGGTTTCGGCTGGGTCAGGATGTTTTAAAGCTGAGCTGGAGAGGGTGCCTGACCAGAGTGGAGGCAGTAGAGAGAGGAGGTAGGAGGACACCAGAAGAAATGAGGAGTCAATAATCGATTTGACGTTAGGGATATGGTATGAGCAAGTTGGTGAATGGTGTTCTGTTTACTAAGAGGCAGCCATCTGAGATAGTTGATGATGAAGTAACTTTGAGCTTTGGTGAGTTTTAATTGCCTGGGACACATCTGAGAGGCAATTCCATCAGACAGTTGGATTCACAACTCTAGAGCTTAGGAGACAAGATGGTGCTGAAGCTAGAAGTCCTTAGGGTAGAGATGATCTCAGAGGCCTTCAGGATGAATGGGCTCCCTTATGGAGAGCGTGTAGAGGGAGGAGGCATGGAGACCAGCATGGCCAATGGTTTCATTAGACTGGAACATAGCCCAGGCAAAGGAGAGCAGAAGGAGCTGGAATCGGGAGGCCTCTGAATATCAGGGGGGATTGGATTTTGATTCCTAGGTTCCGTGGAACAATTGGAAGTTTCTGAAGTGCAGTGGCTTGGTCGGCACTTGGTTTCAGAGGATTTCTCTGGAGTGAAATGAACTAAGACCAGATGACCCAATTTGGAAGCAACTGTTGATGAAAGGTCCTGAAGATCCGGGTGGAGATGACCTAGATCTCCAGGCTCTGGACAAGGTGTGGGGTTTGAAGACATTCCAGTGGTAGCTCTATAGGACTAGACAACTGATAGGCTATGGGGGAAAGAGAATGTGACTGGGAAGACACTTAGCACTATTGATAGGAGAGAAGGTGGACTTGGAAAAGAAGACTGTACGAGGAATACTAAGGATTCAATTTTAAACAGGTTGTATTGGACGGGAGGGGAGACCCTCCTCCCCCCTCCACCCCCCCCCCCCCCCCACACACACACACACACAGACTTAGATACCTGACCTCGGCTCTGATCACAGCCAAGGAGAGCTATCAAAGATGGATGTGAAGGGCTGGGAGTCATCTTAAGAGAGGCGATAGCTGACTCGGTGAGAATGTTTCCTGTTAGAGAGATACTGTCCACTCTGGGGTCTAAGGAGTAATAGAAGATACATTAAAAAGTACTTAATTCTTAGGAAAAGTGAATGCTTTGTGTTTCTTTGCTTTCTTTCTTTTCTTCTTCTTCTTCTTCTTCTTCTTCTTCTTCTTCTTCTTTTTTTTTTTGCTGCAAAAAGCTTTATTGTTTCATTTGGCCCAGTGCATGGGAGAGGGCTCCAGGGTGGTTAGAAGAATGGCTAGTAGTTTCGGGAAGAGGCTCAGGTAAAAGCCGGGCCCCAGGGGATGCAGAGGGGCCCCTCAAAGGCCTGGGGGCTCCACAGGCTCCTAGTGGTGCTGGAGGGTGAGCCTTTCCGAGAGATACTCCCCAGCCCAGCCTGGGGCCGGCCGCCTGCAGAGGGGAGTCAGGTGTCCCCCTCTTCTTGATGAGCTGCACCTCCTCGCCCCGGAAGTGGTTCTGCAGGAAGTCCCGGAGCTGAGGGCCTGCGGGGAGACCCAGGGCCTGCAGCTCCCCACGGGCCTGGGTCAGGCCCCTCTCCCAGGCCCGGCGGCTCCATGGCCCTGCGTGTGGCCCCCGCACTGGGGAGGCCTCGGCACGGCCTGGAAGAGGACGCCCCGCTGGTGTCCATCTCTCAGAGGCTCCGCGCCCGCAGCTGCTCCTCCGCCAACTCGCGGGGCAGCCCGCGCCCTCGGAGCCGCACGTCGCGGTGGAGACGAAGCCCCGAGAGAGGTGGGTGCGGGCCCAGAGGCCGCTGCCAGGCGGGGGGCAGCCTCCCCTCGGGGGGTCATTCTGGCGGATGGGGAGCTCCTGGGGGTTCGGCAATGAGGGGTGAAGGTGGGAACCCGGGGTGCGCGCTGGGCCCGCAGGTGGTGGTGCAGGTGGAGATGGAGGAGAGCAGGAGGGGCGGAGGCTGGAGGCAGGGGGTCCCCTGGGGCTGTGCCCCCAAACACTGTGGAAGCAGGAGGCGGAGCCGGGCCGCCGAAATGCTCTGTGCCTCACCTGTCATTGATATCCTGGGCTGCACGTGCAGAATCAGGAGGATAAATTACTTCTTTGGACTTACTAGTAACAACGTGAACCTGGGCACCAATCCTGAAATTCGCGTTGCTTTCTTTGCCCATGATTTTACAAGAATTATTTTTAAAAATCGTTTTTTTTAATGTAATATAATGTGTTAACTCAGGTTTGTATTTCAAACAAATTTCCTGATTACACTGTGGCCGAAGACAGACTCATACAAAAAGCTGGAGCAGCCTCCCAACCTAGTTAAAGGGTACCAGTTTCGCCCTGACCGGTTTGGCTCAGTGGATAGAGCGTCGGCCTGTGGACTGAAGGGTCCCCGGTTCGATTCTGGTCAAGGGCATGTACCTTGGTTGCGGGCACATCACTCAATGTGAGGTGTGTGGGAGGCAGCTGATCGATGTTTCTCTCTCATCGATGTTTCTAACTCTCTATCCCTCTCCCTTCCCCTCTGTAAAAAATTAATAAAATATATATTTTTTAAAAAGGGTACCAGTCTCCTACCATCCCCGAGGTAGTGGATGCCCCAGGCTGAACATTAACTTTTGCCAGTGTCTCTGGTTTCTGCCTTTCCGTGGAACAGGTATGGCAGCCTGCATTGTTTTTTCAATACTGGCTCCCCGTTTTGCCTCACCTGCTGACATTTAAAAATAACTGAGTTGTTTACTCTGCTTTCCTTTCTTGGAGCAAATAAAAGTAAAAACAGATGCTGCTAGCATTTGTGTCCTGGAGTCACAGTTGGAGATTTTTTTTTCCCCCTCGTTCCTTCTTGCTGTACTTTTTTTTTTTTTTTAATCAAAGGTTGTTATTTTTTGTTGATTGGCCAATTAGAGGAGCTAGTGGCTGCTACTTACTTCTAAGACTTGGTTCTATTATAAAACCTCAGAGGCTAATGCTGCTTCCGTCTCGCCCTGAAGAGACATTAAAGGGTACACTTGCAGTGAAGTCTCCCCACAGATGAAGGAGCCCAAACCATTGATCACAATGTGAAATGCTGAAAACTGCAAAGGAATCCAATTTATTTTAAATAAAACTACTCTGTTCTCCAGTGACAGATTCCAGAATCAGACAACAGAAAGGAACTGACAGCAGATGTTTTGGAGCCAAGACACAGAGCGGCCGAGTAATAGTATAGAAAAGAAATTGCTTTGAACTTCGCCCCTGCTTTAAATACTTCAAATCAATAGGTCACAGAGCTCTTTAATAGAGTGATGAGGTCTTGCCCTAGCAGATCTGCACAGTGACAAGCTGATGTGCGTCCTAGCAGCAGGGTCAGAAAAATGGCAGGCTGCTCGCTGAAAGGGGGCTTTGTGGGAGCGGGGGGTCCGTTTGGAGTGACTCCCTTGTATGGCCACTCTCGAGAGCCAAGCCTTAATAGTCTCCATCTAAATGGGACTGACCTCATGAATTACCTCAGGAAACTTAATCTATAGACTGGCTTCTTCTTATGCAGACTGATGAATTCTTGTTTATTCCTAAATGGCTGTCACCAGACCTATTCATCAAACTCTTAAGGCGGAGGAGGGAGGGGGGCGGGTGGCTCCCAGAAGCCAACCTGGAGGGGGGCACCGTTAAAGAATCACTAGGCTTCACGGCTGGTCTCGAGACCCACTCCAAACCCACAAAGCAGGCTCCTTTTTTTATGGCTTAAACTATTCATCAGAAGCGCATTTAGATGAGATTCTGACCTGATAAAGGAAAAGCGAAGAAAAAAAGAAAAGAGTGCTTTTTGTCACTATCAGTTTCATGGATGTGTTCTTTCTCTTTTGAGGGATTTTTTTTTTTTAACAAAAGTAAAAGAAAATAAAGGCAGATGGCCAACTCTTTTCAATATCCGTTTGCTTTATTTGAGCAGTTTAATGTAGTGAAACAGAGTGAAATGTTGCTACTTGCTAAATGGTAAACAACACCATTACCCAGAATTCTGTTGTAGACGGGTACAAAACAGGGTGCTAGTGATTAATTAAACTGTTGTTGTAATTGTAATGCATGATACATAATAGATAGTGTGCCATGCATTTTAAAGGCAGCAAATTAGCAAATAATAACTTTCCGCCATAGCACATCTCCATTGCTTGCCGCTAATGCATAAATAATCAAAAATAAAAGGCTATTATGCAACTACCTAATACAACCAATGTTTCTGATGTTCACCAATCTGTAAACATGTGCAGTCAAGCTACACACCATGGCTGCTGTGGGTCAGAGGCCCCTGGAGGCGAGAGGAAGAGACTCCTCCCCAGTGGAGTCTGCATGACAAGGCTCCCATCTTCATAGCCGTCATACATGCAGTCGTCTCCTATACACATTTCATACTTTTGTGGCATACCAACCAGGATTACAGACATGGCTGCACAAGCCCCTTTCATACAGAAAATATAAAATGATTAAAATAAAAGCAATTTTGTGATACCATGTTCATGTTTTTTCTACTTTCTTGATGTGATAATTTTTAAAAAATATATATTTTTATTGATTTCAGAGAGGAAGGGAGAGGGAGAGATAGAAACATCAATGATGAGAGAGAACCATTGATCAGCTGCCTCCTGCATGCCCCCTACTGGGGATCAAGCCCAAAACATGGAATGGAACCTGTGACTTCCTGGTTCATAGGTTGATGTTCAACCACTGAGCCACACCTGCTGTGCAAGAGATTATTTTAGGATACATGGTCACCTCGGTGCTTTCCACTGCCATCTTTTGGCTTGGAGTGCTGATAAACCATACTCCATCTCACCGTCTCTCTCTGTAAATAAACACAAATGGTAATTTCCCCATAGGTAGTCAGGTAAGACTCTAATCGATGCCATAAATCAAAATGTAGTTGACCGCTGCCTGGCATATAAGTAATGAATTTAAACACTTGCTGTCCTCCTTTCATAGTTAAGGTAGCATTTAGTCAATAGGACTAAGTGTGTGTGTGTGTGTGTGTGTGTGTGTGTGTGTGTTTGTGTGTGTGTGTGTATCCTTTCTTTCCTTGTCAGACACAAAATGCTGCTGTCTGCCCCCCAAAGGGATTCGGTACAGCTCAAAAAATTAGTCAAGTGACACAAGGACATCCTGGGAGCTGAAAGGAGTGTAAACCCCGTCGAGTGAACTTCCCACACTTCTGTGGGCTAAGAAGTTTCATGGAGCATAGACACTTCCTGGTGGGAGATGAGGACATTATGTACAAAATAACTCAGTTTGCACAGGATGTGTGCCATGCAAGGGTTCTGCCTGCTTGTATTTGTTTCTTCTCTGTGGTTTTTAAAATAACATAAAGGTTGGGTGATGCTCTTAATGACCTAAGGTTGTTCACGCTGGGGAACTGGGAGATGACACAAAGTGTTTTATGGGGACACATACATACAGAGTAGTGAAACTGGACAAAAGGCAGGTGTATCTCGGTCACAGTAATGCCGGATTGGTAGCGCATTCCTTATAGTTGTCTTCCTATTACAGCTTTGGCAAATAGCCAAGAATTGGGATGTGCGTAGGGTGAAAGTTGTGCGAAAGAGGTTAATTAGGGTTTATTCTCTTGGTTGGTAAGATCTGAGACTCACGTCAGCCACTCTAAGGAACAGGAGACTTATTTTAAGAATAAGTGTGATGAGAACTGGAAGACCGTCTAGAGCTCAGGAAAATCTAAGAACCTGCTACCTGTGGCAAGCATAGCATCTCACTCTACCAATACGTCAATCATCAGCCTTTCTGCTTGTCCCGCCCATTCTCTACCCATTGCTGACTGGTCAGTCCTCCCTCTTCTGCAGGACCCAGTAGGAGGGAGTTCATCTGATTGGCCACATGAAAACCATTGCCCCTACTGGTTAGAGTGCTTTGCCGCTGTGCACCTCATAGATTACTTGCCTAACTGTGGGTGTTTCTTGAGCTTCTTTTCATCCCTGTGCATTGATTGGCCATTGCTGCACAGAGTCCAGGCAAGCTCTATCGCCTTGAGTCTGGAAAGAGAACTATTCTTTAGAGAAAGAGAAGTTGAATAGGGTGGGAAGAGGATTAATCAGCTCAGCATAGAAATCAAACAAAGGGAGAATGGTTCATGTACTGCCAGCAAGCAACTAAACAAACAAGCAAACAAAAAGGCTGATATGCAGGAATGGATTTTGATTTGAATTTCTGGCAAATGTTTAAGAATTAATTCAATACATGTAAATTGAGCTCTTACCTGTAGAAAACACTGGGTAGATCCTGACTACTAAGAAAATAATAGGTGAGCTTGAATTGAGAAGAGCTTAAATATGATTAGAAAAATAAAAGCTAGCTTTCAGAAAAAATTATCTCTCTTGAGAATGCATATTAGAAATTTTAGAATTTTTTTTCTATAACTGCATTATTACACGTTTCACCTTATAAGCACAGAAAGCTTAGATCTTCAGTGTGGAAGTAGAGATCATCTGTTTACCATTTACTGCATGTAATTTATGAATTGGCTTTTTTGATATAGCTGTGGATGAGCCAGTCTCTGACACAGATGTGTCGCCAACCCTGGTATGGCCTCTGTCTAACCTGCATTGCTTCCTTGACTCCACCAAGCTCTGAGGATTTACCTGCGTCTTTATTTATGAGTCACTTTATTTAACAGTGACCGTCAGTGTTTCTTACATTACGTGAATAAGAACACAGTTCTGACGGCGCCCCTTATTCACTTAGCGGATGAGACAATTTCTAAGTGGGACAATAACTCAAAACCCAAACTACACTTAAATGACATTTTCGTTGTTGTTCCCCCCACCCCCCCCCCCCGCCTTTTAATTTCAAAAGCAAGAGCTGTTTTAGTAGATGAGCAACATAATGTTTTCCGAGGTAATGGTGTTTAGATATAAGGTAACTTGTAAAATCAAAACGCTTAACATTAAAAAAAAATGTTAAAAAGAAAAAGAATGAAAACACACTACGGACCACTGACAGGAAGCCTCAGCAGTGTGAGCACCTTCTGTGTCCCTAATGCGCTTCACAGGGTTCGTTCCAGCAGCAGCTTCCTGGTTTCTTTTCTCATCGTGGTGACTGAGCTCCTCTTGGTCTTGATTTGTTTGAGAGGACTCTGCTCAGTGTGGACGTGATGACCTGGGTTCCCTCTTTACCGAGTAAATAACTCACTAACAATTTAGACCTATCCTTTCAGTGAATAAATAGCAGAGGGCCCTCTGATAGCTGTGCAACAGATCTCCGTATTCCTGTGTTTTCTGGCTTGCAGATTCCATTGGCACAAAGGATGTCAGAATTGCTCTCAAGTACCAATGGCCTTTTAGGAGAAACAACAGATCCTGAGATTCTAAGACTGGATCTGAGCCAGCGATACAAAGTGCTGGACATTAGCAATCTGGCCAGTGACTGTGCGGTCTCCTACAGGTAGTCAGATATCTCCTTGGAAAGAGAGACTGTCCTTCCCAATCAGCTGAAAAACAACCTCAACACACCCCTCATTTAATTGTTCTTCGGTTGTAGAAGGTTCTTCTGCTGACAGAATGTTCTTCTGTTGTAAGGAAAACTGCTCCCTCTTCATTCATCGCCAAGATAATCACTAGGAACCTAAGTATTTGAAGCATCTCAATTCTCACAACTCACAATTAAATTAGTCTTGTATCTAAAGTAAATGAAATGTTTTATTTAATTAAGTGATCACCTGCATTCATGATCAAAGAATGAAAGATGGGCATTTTTCATTAGAGTCTAAAATTTCTAATCTATAATGATAACATTCTGACTTAAATAATCCTTAGCATTCTAAGGTGACTTTGTGCACCTATATACTGGGTCTTTCAGTGGGACTAAAGACCTATCAATTGCTTTCTATATAAATGCATTAACCACCCACTTTTTTACACCACTTATTAGAAACGAGTTATTATAGAATACTCAAAACTCACTTAGGGACCAATTCATTTTTAAAAATCAATTATGCAATTAGGTTGTACCAATTAGCCTAAATGATTTTAGGCTTTTGGAAACGATTTGTTATTTACAAATATATTTCACTAAGTTAAAAGAAATTATATATAAGTAATACAGCAACCTGAATTCTTATCCACATAATTTCTTGTGACAGCACTAAGTATAAACATTGGCTAGGGGGCTATGGAAAATGCTTTAGTTAATCAATTCTTATGTACTTACTGCAAATAGTACCAGGGGTAGTGCTAGAAAGAGTATCTGCTATGGGCTTGTTCCTTCATGTAATCTAATCTGGAGGCATGCAACCAATGCAACTGATTTCAGGCCCACCTTAAACACAGACACAACATACAAACATATGCAAACACACCTAAGTGGATGCATAACATACACACACATCCATAGACACTCACAGAGCATAAAAGAGCTCATTACACAAGGCTAAAGGAATCAACTCTTGATTACCTGTGAGTATACTAGACTGGTAAATCCATACTATAAAGCAGTCTTCTGTTTCAGTTTCATCTTTGTATTTGTGTCACCATGGTGTTCTCCATGGCACCTCTCATAGTTCATTCATAGTAGTTGTTTAGTTGTGCTTTCTTCATGAGCACATCAATAAAAATCCACACAGTTTAATAATACAATTTTACGGGAAATTCTACTGTGTCCAATAGAATATTTAACTGTTCCATTCGGTTTGGCACCTTTCTTTATTCCATCTAGTGGAGACCTTAATGAGAAATTTATAACCTCAGAGCAGGTGCTGGCACACAAGACAAGAACACAAAATCATCCACAAGCAGAGTCATCAGCTGCTGAACTAGAGAGGAAGTACTCTCTCAATTGAATATTCGATTCCCGAAATGTCCCACTCGGCTTTGTCTCCTCTAAAAGGAGTGTGAAGTAAAATGTGAGCTACAGCCAATTTGTAGGAGAAAATAATACCAGATTTACTCAGTGTATGATGAAAACCACATGTATGTTGAAAGCAAATTTCATGCTCAGAATCCATGGCATTCCTGATATTATGCTCAGATATTCCTGTGAAATTCCTGGAATCTTGACTATTTTAACTACTTTACGGCAGAAGCTACTGGCAGACACATGGGCCTTGGAACTAATTACTCCACCTCTTAGATTAGTCTTTAAATTTTCAGTGCTGCGAAGAACTCCAAGTTAATATTTAAGTAGATTATTGGCAATCAGCAAATAAAATACTAACAAAGTAATCTGTTGGCACACTACTATTTTTCTGAAGTAAAAACTTGGATTGTTTCAAAATATATCGTTTGTCCACCTTATAATCTAGATAGCAGCATATTTTCGTTTTGAAACACTAAAATTGTATGCTGACAAAGCAAATCTTAGAAGCAAATGTTTCTATTCACATACATGCACTTTTAGAATCATTGTCATTAATCATAAACAATTGAAAAGACTTTTCAAAAATTCATTCCAACATTATTTTCCTACTTAAATGGGTATTTATTTTCAGAATTTCAATTTATTTTTGCCTATTTTGTAAAACCAGTTGTTTCTCACTTTTTTTAAAAAAATAAGATAATTAACTGACAGGAATGACATTGGGTTTCACATACCTCAGATCTGCTAGAGTCCTCCAATCCTAAAGAGATTTGTTCCATGTCTTAGAATGTTTCCTTTAGAACCTGGTTTCATTTCGTGAAAATCACTTTATTTTCAATGGGATTAACTTGGAGGGATAACAGCCGAAGAAGTTCAGAGGATTGACATTTCGATTGAGAAATAACCCATCACGAGCTACTTAGGTTGACAAAATGGAGAACTTTGAAATGAAATCATGCCATTTGTAACACTGGCACCAAATAATTGGTCACCTTTAGGAATTAAGTAAATAATTTACGCTTACGTTTAAAAGAAGTAGGAAGAAAAGAAGACACTTTCTGGTGCATTATAAAACTATGGGTTGCCCGATCTGCTCCCTTGTCCCTCTGAAATGTTTTTCTATATGAACATTGGGTCTAGAATTCTTTTTACATTCCAAGAAGAACTTATCACCATGATTTTTAGCATGGCATTACACTGTGTCCCATCAATGTATTGAATGCCAAGAGTGAAGGAGGACTGTTGGGGGAGAATAGGAAATAAGGACAGGAAGAGGAAAGAAAATAATTGAGTCCTAAGTCTCAAACTGCAGGAACTGAGGCTCTTAGAAAGGAAGCAGCTGAGTCTTGTGAGATGGGTCTGAGCTCCCTAAATCTTTCCTGCCTGGAGGTTGACTGCAGTCAGCTGAGAGGAGGTCAGCGAACTAGTACTTGGTTCCTAAGTTTCATGTTTAGAACAAATTTGGTCACATTGACCATATCAGAAATATGATTAGCTGTGTGATTCAGGTGTAGGCAGAGTTTTGATTGAACCACAAATGGGCAGACAGGTATGACTAAGAACAGCCATTGCCAGAGGAAGAAGAAATTGGTTTGATGATTTCTAGACTTCTTTTTCAGTTCAGAGATCCATGGAATACCATGACAAATGTTCACCAGGACTTTGAGTGAACACATTCTCTGCATCATAACCAGAATCCAATTTATTGTGTTTGCTTTGCCGACTCCATGAAGTTAAGTTATTGCCCATGGAAGGGAATTTAAAACACTCTTTTGTAAATTTTTTTTTTTTGGTTATGTGTATGAGAGAGAGGGGAAAGAGAGAGAAATACAAATAAGAGCATATTCTCTTTAAATTGTTTTTGATTTTGTGAATAAACACAATGCAGACTTAAAACAAAGCAGAACCTCTAGCTCTTTTGGTTGGTCAAGTTTACCTGAGCAGCAGTCCTGATTGTAAAAAGAATGGCAGAAATGTCCCTTTCCTCCCTTTCTTCCTGGCTTATGGTTCAGATCTGTACCTCCTGAGCACCTCCAAAGATGGGGAAAATGTGCGGGAACCTGAAGGTTACCAGATTTAGCAAACAGCAATACAGAATGCCCGGTTACATTTGGATTTTGTATTTTAAAAAGAATTCCGTTTTTAGTATAATATGTCCCAGACAATATTTGAGACATACTTATACTTAGAAAATTTTGTTGTTGTTGTTTTTGTGAAATTCAAAGTTAGCTGGCTGTTCTCTACTTTATCTGGCAGCTCTCTCTGGCCTCTGCCTGCGCCCCGTTTCTGTCAGAGGCTAATTGGACAATGTTCTCTGTTCTCCTTATCTACCTAGCTGGTCAGAGATCTAGTGCTTTTCAGACTCATATCCTCACCAGAGCTACCATGACCTTAAGCTTCTCCCAGACATAAACAATTTTACTGCTGGTGTCAAATCAGAAAAGCCAGGAGAATTTAAGATTCCAGTGATAAACATAAAACAACTTGCCGCACTGAATATCTTGATAAAATTCTCAGCCTTTAGAATGTTGAAAAACACACGAGGTAACGTGTGCCAAACCTTCCTCACTGAAACTTGGCCACTGAAATCGGAACCCCTTGGATTTGAATGTTAACTCTGCTACCTACAGGCAGTGGGAGTAGAAGCAAGCTATTGACTAGGAGTCTCACACAGCATCCTCACTTTCAAATTGGAGATAATAGCAGGTGATAATAATGGCTATCCTGGGAGGAAGATTAAATGTGATAAAGGATATATATGAAAGATACTTGCACAGTCATTAGCTATTTCTAATACTGGTTACCATTAGTACCACTGCAACTATTAGTATCACTAACATTTTGTGCAGGGCATTGTGGCCGACAATATAAAGCAGTTGTTAAAGAGCTCACAGGTTGTTTTGGCACTAGACCAACTCCTAAAGAAAGAAAGAACAATGTAAGCCGGCAGGTCCTAAGTGCCCAATGAGGGTCACAGACAGAGAAACTACAGGAGCTCAGAAAAGGAAAAGCCATTGACCACATCCCTGGAAGCATATGGGGATAGAATGGTTGCCCTAGCCCGGGTCCTGGGTTCAATTCTGGTCAAGGGCACATGCCCAGATGGCGGGCTCGATCCTCATTGGACGTGCAGGCGGCAGCCTACCAATGCTTCTCTCTCATCACTGATGTTTCTATCTTTCTTTCCCTCTCCCTTCCTCTCTAAAATAAAAAAAATATGTATTTAAAAAAAAATAAAACAATCATTTTCCATAAATCCCTAAAACAGTGAAGTCTCTATTATCTATACTCATCAGAATTAAATAATATTGAAATATACTGGCGAATGTGGTACATTTTTGAGAATGTTGGTTGGCAAGACTGTAGTCTTATACCAAGAATTAATTTATAAAATTGGAGTCAATATAAAAATAGCATTTTATTGAAAAAAGTGAGGTTGACAGATGTCCACTAAAATAAATTATTTCCAACTTAATTGAATCATTTGGCAAGTTTCCTGAGCTGACTCACGTGGTTCTCCAGCTTGCCCTATCCCCAAAAGTATATGTTAGGTTGTCATTTCAATAAAAATTGGGGAATAGTAAACTTTGTTTTTCTGTTGTTTTTTACAGTGACACCCATTCACCTCAGCCTTTCATTTTTGTGAACCAGGCATTTACCATGGATCATAACAGTAGAACAGTAGAAGGAGGTGGGTTGTTGGAGATGGTAGGAGCTCAGAGAAGAAAAGGGTGGGGTTTTGTTAATTTATCAACACATAGGATTCCTACAAACTTTTCATTTTGGATTGCATTTTTGTTGTCAAGTCTGAAAACTCTTTGTCTAACCCTGGATTCCAAAGATTTCTCCTATTTTTTCTGAAAATGTTATGTCTGGTATTTAATTTCATTTTGAGTTACTTTTGCATAAGATTTAAGACTTAGGTTGCGGTTCATTATTTTTGCCCATGATGTTTGACTTCTCTAGCATTATTTATTGAAAATACTATCTTTCCTCCCTTGAATTGCTATTTCATCCTTGTCAAAAATCAAATGAGCACATTAGTTTTGCCTATTTCTAGGTTCTCTATTCTCTTCTACTGATCTGTATGTGTACCTTCCCATCAACACAACACTGTCAAAATAAATTTTTAAAAAAACATGAGAAAGAAAATATCAAATATGTAAATGATGTAGGATCAGTAGCAATGCCATGCTGAGCCATATTGGAGCCTGAAGCAAAAGAAAAAACACAGACATATTTATTAATTACTAGAGGCCTGGTGCACAGATTTGTGCACCGGTGGGGTCCCTCAGCCTGGCCTGTGCCCTCTCGCAATCCAGAACCCCTCGGGGGATATTGGACTGCCAGTTTTGGCCCAATCCCTGCAAGCCAGGCTGAGGGACCCCACCGGTGCACGAATCTGTGCACCAGGCCTCTAGTATGCATATAAGATCTTTGGTTAATCTCTTCCCATTCTCCCCCCTCTCCCCTTACCTTTGAGATTCATCAGTCTCTTCCATGTTTCCATGCCTGTGCATTGAGCATCTGCTCCACAGTGGTCAGTGCATGCCATAGCTACCAGTCGAACGGTTGAACAGTTAGATGGTAGCTTAGGCTTGTATATATATAGACTAGAGGCCAGGTGCATAAAATTCTTGCCATGGGGTGGGGAGTCCCTCAGTCTGGCCTGCACCCTCACAGTCTGGGAGCCCTTGGGGGATGTCCAACTGCCGGCTTAGGCCCGCTCCCTGCGTTGAATATCTGCCCCCTGGTGGTAAGTGCATGTCATAACTATTGGTTGTTCTGCAGTTTGGTCGATTTGCATATTAGCCTTTTATTATATAGGATTATATAGGATTGTATTATTTTCTATTTGAACAACTGTAAGCCTACTTTTGCCTTATCCTGTACTATGGGACCTACCAATAGGGGAAGGTCCTTCCCTTATAAGCTGTGCTCTGTGCTTTGTCTTCTAGTGCTAAACTTTCATGGTCTACTAGGAGTCAGGAACTGAAAGAAGACAATAAAGGAGCCCGCGTCCCTTTTTCATTCGATGTCTATTCTCAACCATTCTAAGCCTTCACCAAACCCAGTACACTTCAGGGCTTCCTTTCTTCTCTGTGTTTTCATCCCAGAGGATGTATACCACACATCTCAACAATCGACTTTCTCACGTTTTTATTTTCATCTACCTCATTTGTTCATGCACGTTGGTTGACTGGGTCTTAGCACGAGGGGGAACAGGGCAAGCAAGAGAGTTGTGGTTGCTGTTTGCCTAGAACTTACCACAGTCAGGCAGGGGAGCAGGTTTTCATCAAGCTTCTTTAAAAGCAAGGATGCTCCTTGCCTCCCATGATTTTGCAAGCATCCGAGAGTGTGTTTAAGTGGTTCTGAAACAGGGAGGTTACTCCCTGGGCCTTGCTGGCTGGAAGCCAGGAACCCATTCATTGCTCCCAGTGCCTTCCCGTGTCCTCACAGCCAATCAGCGGCTGGAGGACCCCGCTGGCCCCAAGAATCACTGCGGGGAACATAATTTTTATTTCCTTTGCTCACACATGTGCCAGCAAGACAGACTGTCCTCTGGGTGACCCACCCTCATTTAAATGCTGAGAACACCTCCCTGGGTGGAAATTTAACATGCTAATGAGACATGTGACCCATGAAGACACAGGTAACGCCACTGTGCAAGAGCCAAAAAGCACGCGCCTCCACATACTTATAAGTCACTTTTCCCGCCTAACTCTCCTTGACACACTCCCCAGCCTTTGTTCGGAGAGCAGCCCATTGCTCGTTCCCTAGGGGCTGCCTCCCTGTACACCATGTATGGTGCCTTCGCCGGAGCTTTCCTCTGGGGATCTCTTTTGATTCCCATCCCGGGAGACCCAAGGAGCCCAGGGCATGGGAACGGTTTCATCTGAAAATCAGTAATCTCAGGTGCTCACTGAAGTCAGCCAGCCTCCCGGCTCCCACGGCGGGCTTTCCTTCTGAAAATACAGGGGCCAGAGAGACCATTTTGATTCTTTTCTTTCCTTACATGCTTTACTGAGGGCCAAATCCCACGGCAGTTAGCGTCGGGGAGAAAGGAAGGAAGGAAGGGAAGGAGGCAAAGTGGAGATAAGGGGGTCTGTTACCAAGCTGGCTGCAGCCTCACAGGAAAATACAGGCCAGACGTCTCTGGACAGGCCACGCAGCACCACGATGCCTTGAACTAGTCCATCAGGGTGGAAGGTGAAAGGAAAAGGATTTGGGGGCACCTTCCTGTCTCCAATTGCTCACTGGGAAAGCTTAAGCCATGAGGCCTTCCTTCCTTCCTTCCTTCCTTCCTTCCTTCCTTCCTTCCTTCCTTCCTTCCTTCCTTCCTTCCCCCCTTCCCCCCTTCCCCCCCTTCCCCCCTTCCCCCCTTCCCCCCTTCCCCCCTTCCCCCCTTCCCCCCTTCCCCCCTTCCTTCCTTCCTTCCTTCCTTTTCTTTTTTTGAAAACCGGCTTACGGGCACAAGGAGCCCAAAGTCATCTGGCAATAGTCATAGCTACAAGCTCAGTGGAGCGCTTACTCTGCCCTCTGGTTGGTGTGACTCTGTTGGAACTTAGTAGAGTCTGTGTGTGGAGAGAAGGCACAGATCATGTGGTTCAGGCGGGTATTGGTAACAGGGCCTCTCCTTCATCATTTCATTTCTGGATCAGTTTTTTTCTAGTTGATGGGGACCAAGTGTCCTATAGCAGTCGTTAGTTCAATACCTATATCACCTCCTGAAAGGAGGCATCAAGCACTGCAAAGATTTTTCTTCCTTCCTTTTTTGCTTTTTTATTTTTTGCTTAATCCCTTCACATTTTTCACCCAGCCCCGCCGTCCCCCTTCCCTCTGACAGCTGTTAGTCTCTTCTCTTTATCTATGAGCCTGTTTCTATTTTGTTTATTTTGTTTATTAGATTCCACATATAAGATAGGTACCACATATGGTACTTTGTCTTTCACTTAGCATAATGCTCCCCAGGTCCATCCATGCTTTTGCAAAAGGTGAGATTTCCTTCTCTTCTGTGGCTGCGGAGGATTTCATTGTGTAAATGTACCCCAGCTTTTCTATCCACTCATCTACTGATGAGCACTTGGGCTGCTTCCGAATCTTGGCTATTGTAAATAACGCTTCAGTGAACATAGGAGTGTGTGAAAACAAAAGAGGAGACTTTTAAAAATGGGTTATTGTAAACTTTGTTTAGGTCACGGGAGTAACAACATTAGAGATTGGAACTGCCACGGACTGTGGTTCGAAACATGTAGGCAGAGAAAATGGAGAAGCCAGTCAGCAGAGAGAAGAATGAAGCAGACACTCAGAAAGACCCAGCGATGAGGGATGGTGGCCAGCTGTCCTGGTGTGCCTGCACAGAAGCGTTTCCTAGGACACTGGACTTCAGGGCTGAAACTAGGAAAATTCCAGGCAAACCGGGATGAACTGGTCACCTTACTAGGATTTCCTGGAACCCAGCTTTGTTTTTGAACTTGATTCTAGGAGAGATTCCTCTTCTTGCTTATACTTTTTCTAACTGGGATTTCTGCCACTTGCAAACGAGTCCTATTAAAAAATAATTAGGTTTACTTTTCACTTTATAAAGAATTTTTTGTCTTATAACAACTCATTAAGACAAAGTAGACAACACCTCCATTGTAGAGAGGAGAGAATGGAATTGAAATCCTGGGAACGTTTATCAAGGTCATACGGCTAATGGGTCAGGTAGCAAAGCTGGGTTCTCTGTCTCCTATCAAAGGAGCTTGTACTTCTAGGAAGACTTCTTTTCAGTGTGCGGGGTTTAGCATCTTGCAGAAATGGATTTTGCAATCCATAGGCAGTCCACCTGCACTTTTAAAGCAACTCCCACCCATACCTCTACGTTGCTAGGTATGGGAGTTGCAAACTGTCTGTAGCCTACACTATTTTAAGCTCTACCATTGTCACCCCTTTTCAGCTTTACACAAAAAAGTGGGAAAATAAGGATAACTGAAACTCAGAGATTACCTCCCTTTGGAGCATTTTATATTAACATAATATAATTAATATTATATTTTCTAATTTAATCCTCAAAGCAATTGTTTGAGGTAGGTTTCTTTTTACAAATAATCTGAAACTCAAGTATGGTTCCATATCCACAAATCAATCACATGAAACAGCACATCAACAAAATGATGGATAAAAATCATAAATCACCTATTAGATGCAATAAAAACATTGGACAGCATTTGACATTCATTTATGATAAAAACTCAACAAAGTGGGTATAGAGGGAACTACTCAATATGGTATGACTAGCACAGCTAATATCATATTCAATGGTGAAAAGCTGAAAGATTTTCATCTTAGATCAGGGATACAGAAAAACAGGAACTCTTGTAAATTGGCACAGCCACTATGGAAAAGAGTGTGGAGGTTCCTAAAAAAATTAAATATGACCCATATGACCCAGCAACCCCACTTTTCAATATCTATCCAAAGAAAATGAAAACGTTAATTCAAAAAGATACAAGCACTTCTATGTTTATTGCCCCATTTTATTTTTAATAAAATATTTTAATGTAAACATTGGCATTTATTTACAATAGCCAAGACATAAAAGCAACCGAAGTGTCCCCTGGTAGATGAATGAAGAAAGATGTGGTGCATCCCTACAATGGAATATTACTCTGCCATAAAAAAGAATCAAATCTTACCATTTGTGACAGTATGGATGGACCTACAGGTTATTATGCTAAGTGAAATAAGTCAGACAAAGAAAGACAAATACCATGTGATTTCACTTTAATTTGGAGTCTAAAACGCAAAACAAGCGTATAATACAAAACAAAAATAGTCCCGTAGACATAGAGAACTAATTTATGGTTGCCAGAAGGAAAGGGGTTGGGGGATGGGAGCAAAACAGGTGATGGGGAATAAGATGTACAAATTTCCAGTTGTAAAATAAATGTCATGGAGATGTAATGTCCAACATGTGGAATATAGTCAATAAAATAATAATAACCTTGTATGATGACTGATGTTTACTAGACTTAGCATGGTAATCACTTCATTAGGTATATTAATAATGAATAAATGAAACCAATATGATATTGTATATTACTATATTTTAATTCTTAAAAAGGATCTAAAACGCAGAGATTATTAGGTTGTTTATTTAAGGTCACATAGCTATTATTTATTGATCAGAACTATGATCCAAAACCAGAGTTTTCTACTCCAAAACCCATTGTTTTTCTCAAACATAATGCAAACTTCTAGGTGTGTAGATTGCACTGTTTTGGAGCATGCAATGTGTTCCGTAAGAACAAAGCACAGTCTGTGCAGGCTTTGGGGATGGAGAAAGGCCAGGGACAGGCTGCCCTATCAGTACAATTCCAGAGCTGCTAGAACAGCACAGCCCCCGAGATAAATGGTAATTTCTATTCACAATTTATTCAAAATCAATCTGAAAATTTTCCCTTGTATTTGGAAGGCTCTCAAGATGCATATTCCTCAAAAGACAATAAAACATTTCAAAAAGGAGAAAAAATAGGCATAACCATTTGTTTCATGTCTATTATTTTTTATTTTAGATATAATAAATATTTCTTATAAAATATAATAATTGAATTGTAATATTATTGAAAATACAGACAGATAAAACAAATTATAGAAAGTCATCCCTGTAAAGATTTTGCTGTTTGTTCTTCCAGATTAAACACACATGTTTTTTAACCCCAAAATACTATCCTATAAAAATAGTTTTGTAAACTAGGTTATTTTTCTCTTAACAATTCATTGTGAATATCTGTACGTGTGAATGAACAATAATTTTTATTGTCTTTATCTAACAGGCCAGAGCATCAATCTCTTCCCAGATTGATGCCAGTGGTTAAGTTTTTAATCTGTTTCTTCTCTCCCCCTCCCCCCATCCCCACAATTCAGGCCTATCCATGAGTAATGTAGCTTGTGATGAGCTGAAGTATTTAGTAAGCTAATGTTCACTGTCCACAGCAGGAGGCCCGCACAGCTTGTCTGATGAGAAATGAACTGCCTGAAGCAATCTGTTAATGGCAACTAATTTCCCATATTGGATTCTCAGCTTAGCCACCTCATATCTAGTTCAAGCATGACAACGCATTCAGAGTTTCCTTGAAAGTTCTCTGAGATGCCAAACAATGTGTTCAGGGCCATTGTGACCTTCTGAGATAGTGTCCTAGTTTCCCCAGACCAAACTTTGACTAGCTGGGGTCACTGATCTTACAAAAATAAGTTTTCGAATGAGTGTTTTAACATTGAGCACTTTCTCTCTCTCTTTTTTTTAAAAAAATTCTAACTATTTTTAGATAAGTTAGTGATGAAAATGAGTGGGCAACAATGTTTGTAAATGTCAAACTAAGTTTCTTCAGAGAGACTATATATTTACCCCTTCAAAATATTTCATTTTCTTTGTTGTCCTCAAATGGGTTGTATTAATCTGTCTTTTTTTCCTGTTAATGCATTTAAGATATCTAATATGTATTAATAAGCTCCTCTATTTTTGCCTTAAACGAATCCCATTATTTTGTGAGTCTATCCAGTTGAACAGAGATTATTGAATATAGCTCAACTTAATTGGATACAGTGATGTCCTGGTATGTAGAATTATTATCCAGAAAAGTTTGTACTTTTAGTTGTCACTAAATTTTCCTATTTTTGTTATATTTCACATTTAACTCCCCTCCCCCAAATATGCAGGTTTCATTAACGTAATTTTAAAATGGCCCTAAAATTTTTCAAATATTTAATAGCTATGACCAAATTCAGGGGAAAATATATCCAAAGCTCATTTGATCACAAGTTTTATAGGCAGGCAGGTAGGTGTAGGGTAGCCTAGCAAGCATTGGTGGGACTTAAATGTGCACATAAGTACACATACATACATACATACACACACTGAAGTTTTTTTATATCATCAAAGGAAAGCCCTATTCCCCCACCTCACACCCACTACCTCTATTTCAAATCCCTGATTTCTGGAAGCCAGAATTATGAATATTTTTTAAAACATTTTTTTATTGAATTCAGAGAGGAAGGGAGAGGGAGGGTGAGATAGAAACATCAATGATGATGAGAGAGAATCGTTGATCGACTGCCTCCTGCACGCCCCACACGGAGGATCGAGCCTGAAACATATGCCCTGATCAGGAATCAAACTGTGACCCCCCAGGTTCATAGGTCA
Organism: Cnephaeus nilssonii; assembly: GCF_951640355.1. Lineage (NCBI taxonomy): Eukaryota > Metazoa > Chordata > Mammalia > Chiroptera > Vespertilionidae > Cnephaeus > Cnephaeus nilssonii. The sequence goes on along the minus strand of NC_137089.1, from coordinate 8,490,548 downwards.
ATGCTCAACCACTGAGCCATGCTGGCCGGGCTATGAATATTTTTTTTATTTTGGATTAGATTACTATTTTTTTAAATTCTGTGACAACCTCTTCACTTTATTTACACTTCAGTAAGAATGGCAGTCTCAGATGGTACTATACATCACTTGCAAAAGCAGAGCCTGATATAAGGTAATGAAACTTTCCTACAAGAAAAAAACCTCAGGGAGGTCGTTAGGGAGCATGGTGGGCTGCGGGTCCTCACCCGGAACTGACTGAAGCATGAAAGTGTTCCTGTCAATGAGCTCATCTCTATCTACTCCTTTCAGGGAATTAACCTTCCCACAAAACTAGATTCGAGTTGTTTATTCCATCCCAGCTCTTTAGGAAGAAGCGAGGTCATTGTCTGCCTTAGAGAAAGGTCAGCCCAGGTAATCCTTTGTCCTAACATCTTCTTGAATTGTCCAGGAAACAGTTTGCGTAGTTTCAGATGCACTGATATGGATCCATTGGCAGAGTGGTTTTCTAACATGGAAACTTTTGCTCTTCTGAGAAACTTAAGAAATGTCAATATTTTTCTAGAATGTTCTTACCTTGAAGTGATACAAAACCATATCACTCAGTGATTAGGGAAGTAGGCTCTGGAATTCACCTCATCTGGCTTTGAACTTCAGTTCTGCCATTTTGTTTTTGCTGTGACCTTGGACAAGTTATGTGCCCTTTCAAAGTCTCAGCTTTTCAAGAAGTAAGATAGGAAAAATAGTAACAGGCATCCTACAAGGCTGTCATGAGAAATAAATTACATAAAGTATGCAAAGTTCTTACGTGAGTGCCTGAGACATAAATTATTCTTAGCTGTTGTTATGACTATATTGTTATAACTATTATCATTTTATTTGTTTTCAAAGCATAATCAAGTTAGGCATAATTTTTAGGGTATAAAATTTTAGATACTTGGTTAGGTTACAAACGCTGATTAACATTCCATCTCAATTAGATAATATTCTCACACCTAATGTCTATCAACAATCCAATTGCAGACATTAAACACTTCAGAAAAACTCTACCCTTCTACTTCCTTGATATCTGTTTGTTTTACGTTGGATTCTAATAATAGTAAATTAACTGCAGTTTTTAAATCCTTATTTATTTAGGTTGTTGATGATAAGAAATACAAGAATACACAAGAATGGCTAAAAAGTATCCTAGGTTGCTGTAGAAAAGGAGGATTGGCATTGAATACTATTTTTTTGCATTGAATATTTTTAAAGGGTAGGATTAAACAACTGTGGACAGTAGATGACATTCTTAGTCTATAGTGTCCAATTGCTACTAGATAAAATATCTTTTTTTCCTTGCTATGTTAACATAGTAGCCATTTGTCTTGTGTGGCTCTTTACATTTAAACAAATTTAAATTAAATTAAATTAAAAATTCAGTTCCTGAGTTCCTACCAGCCACGTTTCCTATTTAGTAGGCACATGTGGCTACCACATTGGACAGTGCATATTATGAAACATTTCTATCATCACATAAAGTTCTACTAGACACATTGACTTATTCTAGGGAGAAACTGACCAGCTTCTGAGTAGGCTGAGGTTTGTGTGCAGATCCTTCCTACTGTCCTACAGTAATCACACTACCTTGGAAATGTGCCCGCACTTCAAATTTAGAAAGCTAATCTTGTTTTGACCCAACCCTTGGACCTTAGACTAGCCTGAAGGTACTTCGTTAGATCTGGAGAAAGTCGGATAAACTGGCTTCAAGAATGATTCTGTCAAAGATGACTTCAGTTGAGTTGGGTCACCAGTTACCTGGTGGTGAGAGAGGTGGGGCCCAGGATATCAACCCCACCAAGTTGGAAGAGAGAACAGTATGTTGAACAGACCAACACTAATAGATGAGATAATTCCACTCGGGTTCACTTTGACCTGGGACAGGCATTAATACAATTTAGTATTGTGATTTAGATTTAGTAATATAAGATGCAATGAATAATAATAATCAGATTTATTTTCTACATGAACAAGACTATTACCTTTATTTTGAAGAATTGTGATTTGGTACTTTTAGGTGACTTGCCTAAATTTAGATATCTGAAATTGACATAGCTACATGGACAAAAAAGGAGCCACATACTAAACCTGGCAAGCTCAGGGGAGGCCTGCATGACAGCCTTACAAACTAGGAGACCTAAAGTAACCACACTGGACAGTCTGAAATGAAGACTTCCTAACTGAAAGTGAGTCATGGCAGTTAGGCATGTCCTAGGCCAGTATCTTCCCTGACAAATGTCAGTCTTTAAGTCAACTGAGCCTCTTTCTGCATCTACTAATAACATACTTTTGGAATGTCAGCGTAAACACCCTTTTCCAGACCCCTCAGGGTACAACCTCCAACCAGAGCACAAGACCATGGAACCCTTCATTGTTATCTTCTTCTCCACCTACCATCTCTCTGTACTATAAATATTAATTGTCAACCAATTAGTATTCCCATTAATGTAAAAAAGGTATGTGCCTGTCTTTACTTTTTATCCAATTTAGAGACTTTTCCGCCTTGCTTTCTCCTGCCTTCCTAATCTTTCACCAATAGATTTCATGCAACCCTCATACATCTGTCTCTTTGATTCTGATGTAGGAAATAAGTAGCAATGTTAGCAGCCTTGAAAGGGCACCAGGTTTTAGACCAGTGGAGTCAGACCAGACCTTGGTTCATCGACCTCAGTACTTGAGTTCTGGCTAAGAAAGGATTCAGAGCCAAGGCTCAAACTATAAGAGAAAGAGTGTTTAGAAGGTCATAGAGGTAGAAGAAGTGAGCTGTAGAAGGAATGGGCTCAGGAAATAAACTAAAGAGCAACAGAAGGGGTCCTTGGAGTTAGGAAAGAAAGGGTAAAGGGCACACCCTGGTGGGGGAGGAAAGGGCCCCTTGTTCCTCCTCTAACGGGGTCTGCCACAGGACTACCGACGGGCCAGGAAAGGAAAGGTCAGGGGAGGGTCTGAACCACAGGGCCAGCAATATGAAAGGTCAGGGCGTCTAAACCACGTAACTAGCGATATGCTAGGGGAGGAAAGGTTACCCTGGGGGTGAGGTCTTTGTTTTCCCAGTGTTGCCCATTGCTGGACACCCAAGACTTTCTGCTCTGGTGTCCTCCTGTACTTGGTCCATTGTCCTTGCTCTGATCATTTCTGTCCAACTGCCTACCACAGTAAGACTGCCATTTTCTGGAGCATTTTCTCAATCTGTTGAGATTTTGCTTCCCGGCAATTGTCATTGGTTTGGCTCAAATAAACTAAAACATTATCTACAGGTTTGGACATTTCTTACATCGACAGCTACATGAAAAATTAATCCAGGTTTTCTCATTACAAATCCTGTGTTCCCCCCCATAACTAGAATATGTTGTAGCGTCAGTAATAGTTATAAAATAACTAGTAGCTTTGCCAGTGCAGTCAGAGAGATTTTTTCCCCCCTCTTGGGCTAGTGAACATCCCATGTACACATGGACACATGATTTAATAAGAATGTTACAAATATAATATGATTATAAATATTATTTTTTTCAAAATAGAGTGCCTTGGATGCCAACCAAAAGGGGGTTTGTCTTACTGCCTCTCAAAAGCTTACCTGGCATATGCCAATCAGGTAATTGTTTGTGCAAACGGATCATTAGGTGCACAATTACCTCATTTGAAAGACAAAATCAGGGCTGAGTAGAAGTGATCTCTGCATACACTGTTTGGTGAGTGTACTCATCCTCACACCCAATATGGACAAATTAGCCCTTAAATTCTTTTCCCATCTATGGCTTTCTGTTTCCTTTGTGGGTGGTATCCATTAAAATCGAACAAAGATGATGTGTTTTCCAGACATAACCAATTACTTTCCGTCATCACTTCTCAAGTAAACATGTATGTAAAACCGAGTTGTGTATGTAAACTTCACCCCATCCTCTCCAGGCAGGGTAATTCTTCTCCCTCTACCCCCGGCTCCAGCAGTCATTCTATTTCATAACTATTTGCATGGAAATGATGAGGGCTTTATTTTATCTTTTTCTTCCCAAATACATTTGGTAAACTCTTCCAAGCTGTCTTCCTTTATGGCAGAATATTGTCCCCGGCCTATTTATATGCTAATTACGTAAGTGTTACCTTTTACTGACAAGTATTTACATGTTAATTAACTTGGGGAGAAGAGTTAGAATACTAGTTTGCCCTGTTTAAAGTGATAAAGGGGATGCTCTTTCCTTTCAAGAAGAGAACAAAGACAGTATCATAAAAGGAAATTTTTTAATTACCTCTTTCTGAGAATTAGAAATATGTTTTCCATCCTTTCTTTCTGTAGAGGGATTCTCCACATTGTGATCCGAGGCACAAAAGGAGCAGGGAGTGAACATTCTTCCTTTTAATCTGAGTTCTACGTGAACATATCTGGTGCTGGCAATCTAGGTAGGTGATAGTGAAGGAGAAAATTAAAAAAAAAAAAAAAAAAAGGAAAGCAAGCTTGGAAATAGTATATTTTTAATTGAAAAATACTTGAGAATAAACCAATTCCATGAAAACCTATACAAGTGATTTAGCAATAGTCTGTTGACCTCTTATTGTACTGGATTGTCCTGCTAATCACCGAAAGAGAAGTGAGAGGAGAGCTGTGATAGAAAGGTGTGTGACGGTGAAAATACTGGCCGCCAGATAGGAAGAAGAGATCCAATTAGGAGTCAATAATGTTAAAAGAACTGAAATGAAAAGCATTTTAATTTAATGAACAAAAGAAAGTTTTACTGTTACGTGCAGCCGATTAAATGGGAGTGTTAAAAGATAAGCTGAGACCTATTACAAATTAAGAGTATATTTATTCAAGCAAAAATGTAATCACATTGGGCAGTGACAAGCTAAATGTGGTTAGGAGAGTTCCAACAGGAGGTAGGGGAAGGACTTTTACAGAGAAGAGGCAGAAGTAAAGCAAGGGAATCTTTGGATTGGCTGTAGCTTAAGCGAATGCCATATTTGGGAAAGCCTAGTTGGCTGTGTGCTATTAGTTGTCCTTAGGGTTTAACTTCTTAACCTTGAGGCATTACTAGGTTATTTAATTACTTAGGTTATTAAAGCTACCTCAGTCTAATGGCCTCCTTGTTTAATTAATTTAATGGGAACAAAATGAAAGACACAGAAAAGTATATCCCTGTCACTGAGAGGAAGGACACTTGAGCAAACAGATACTTTAGTGATGGTCAGCCCTTGTGTTATCTTCATCATTAGCTAGTCAATATTAATGATCGGAAGCGAGCCAAGGGGAGGCCAGACATTATAAGCATGGTCATCTGGGCAGCTTCACCGGGAAGCTACAGCTTCACACAGCATTGTTCCTGCCAGGGGATCAACCCCCTCCCTTCTTCCCCCGGGGAAGGGATTGTTGGGGGAGAAAGGGAGTGAAGTCAGGGTGTCATAGGAATGGTGCTTGTCAATCAGTCTAGCCAGGGAGAAAGATCATTGGCCAGGAGTGTGGGGCCACTGCAAGTTCATGGAATCTTGGAAGGTTACGATCCCCAGACCAGAGTTCCTCCCTCTCTTGCTTGCTCTTGCCCTTGTTCCCTTTTTCCCTCTTGCTCTGTGACTACACTCGCCTGTGTGCTCGCCCGTTCGCTCTCCGTAGCCATGTGGCCTTAAGCTAAGGTGACCAGATTTTAACATTGGTAAAGCGGGACACCATTGACGAGGAGTGTGTGTGTGGGGGGGGGTTCTTGATTAAAAATTTGGTCTATATGGAGCAACAAAAATTTTCATAGAACGCAAAAATAGTATTGTAATATATTTTTTAAAATTTCAACGTAAGTACAATTTACAAATATAATAAATAAAAAATTATGTATAGTATTATTTTATTCTTTGGCATATTTCTCATTTGAGTGATTTTTTTTTAGTAGATTGCTGTCGTTGTTTTAAAGGTCATGAATTTGCTGTAACGTAAGTCGTAAGTGTCACTTTCAAGGCCGGCGCTAGACTTTTTGCCGCCACTATAAAATATAAATAATACGAGTACTGTCTGCTAAATTCAAGAAAATTTATATATTTATGAAATAAATAAATAAATTACTTACCTAAATTATCTGAATAGCTGATTTGTAATGACATCACTTGTTTAACTAGCTTACTAGCACGCAGTACAATGTGTATCGTCTGAGAGACAGTTACAAAATGTTTTCGTCGTTGCCAATCCCAAAAAATGCCATTGTTCATTTAGTCCAAACAGTGGTGGTCGAATTCTAACAACTGATCAACAATGCGAACTTTGATAAGCAGTTCTCGATAATCAGTTCTCAACAATTATTTGTTATTAAAGTTTAACATTATAAAAGTAACAAAAATAATATAAAACTCATATCCTGGCTAAATAGCCACATGACTGCCGAAAATCGTATATTCCCTTCCCGTTCTCCCGCCGTTCCCTAGCTTGTTGTGCATTCTTTCCAAAAATCGGGACTTTTTTAAAACGCCGCGGGACGCGGGACAAATTGTTAAAAATCGGGACTGTCCCACCAAAAGCGGGACGTCTGGTCACCTTACCTTAAGCAGCTGCACGGCCCATGGATGCTGGAACCCCACATGCAATGGAGTGCAGCTGGGAACACAAGCTAAGCTGGCCAGATCCTGGACTGGACAAGATTTTAATATGCAATAGAAACTCTGGGCAGTGGCATTAATTCTGACCCTGCTGAAGACATGATTAGACTTCTTCTATGGTGAGAGGGACAGTGGAGGGGAACCCCCTTAATTTTACATCATCAACAAAGCTTTTCATGAAGCCCCATCTTCCTGAGGGGGGGTTTCGGAAATTCTTTTCCTTGAGGCACCCCAAGAACTCCACTGATAACACGTGTGCTCTCTAAGTTTTATAAACTCATAAAATGCCCATGTTGGCCCCAACGATATTCATAGAATGTGTTGAAATGTTCAGCATTTTATTTTATTTATTTTTTGTTAATCCTCACCCGAGGATATTTTTCCATTGATTTTTAGAAAGAGTGGAAGGGAGGAGAAGAGACAGAGAGTATAAAACATCCATGGGAGAGAGACACATGGATTTGTTGCCTCCTTCATGTGCCCGGACCAGGGCCGGGGATCTAGCCTGCAACAGAGGTATGTGCCCTTGACTGGAATCAGTTTTTATTGTATTCTACACAGAAGAGGACTATCGCTCCATTAATTTCCCCCACATTTTGTTTTGTCTTAAGCCAAAAGAGGAAATAAAGTCTGAGTGCCAGAACTTGGAAGGATAATTAGGGCCTTTCCTCCCGCCAGGTCACTGGGAGGGGGGTGGTGAGAGCTCTTTGTCTATGAAGTAGCAATCGGAAGAGAAGACAACATGTTGTGTGTTTGTTGTTGTTGTTGTTGTTAACGTAGTTCTAATTTTAGCATTTATTTACACCTCCAAAGGTTCTTGTCTAGACACATATTCATGGTGAGATGACATAACCATCCTACACAAGTCTGGTGGAAAACCATGGATAGAAAAAAATTAAAGAGTAACTGTCCCTAGTTAAAATTTAGTGAGAATGCTACATTGAAAAAAACCATTTACCCATTTATTCAACAATACTTGATGGCATAAGAATTAATGATATAGGCAAGACTCTGACTTAGGTGATGGGAATCCATCAATATGAAGATTAAAGTCTAGTAGAACTATTCCTACATAGTTGCTTTTTTTTTTTAACCTTGCTTTATTAATGTATCTTTGAAATTAAAATTAATTCTAGTTACTGGTTATGTTGAGAGAACAGACAGTAATTTTTCCCTTTTAATAAAGGGTAGAAAAGCTGTCTGGACCTCAAAGCCCTAATTAAACACTAACTCTCACTATATATTTGTAGAAGTGTATTCTAATTGCAAACAAAATATCAAAGAGATAATTAATAAATTCAGTTATATTCTGCTTAGAAACTCAGATCTAAGAGATAGATTAAATATCACAGGAACAGATTTTTAGACAAAGTTCTACATTAAGAAAAGATTTCTATAGTCTCTGATATTTTGTTAAAAGTTCTCCCATGATCCACACGCACACAAGTAACACATGAAAATATTCTCACTTACTTTTCATTTTCCTTGAAAATTTAAGTATAAAAAGAAACTGTTAACTTGTTCTGAGATGACAGAGGCTTTTGCATATAAAGGAGGGAAAACAGTTCCCCGTGCATCCAGTCAATAACTATGGTAATTATTTAGTATCATGAAGATGCTTTACGATATGAAATAATTGTACTAATTCCCAGTAAACGTTCATTTTTTAAGTTTCTGTTTCTCAAGTCTTTTATTGTTAAACATGTTATCTCCCTTTCCTTAGAGTTTCTGAGTATTCACATCAGAATATTCCCCCTTTTCTAGCTTTCTCTACCCTCCCCCCATTTATATCTACTTGAAACACACATAATTATAAAAGATGAGAGCCCAATTATTACCTTCGCTATCACCCCCTGTCCTCACAGGTGCCTGGCCACTTCATGAGTGGGAGCTAATGTCAGGGAAGATTCATTCTCCGTTCAGCTGCCTCATTTGATCAACTCGAGCCTGAATCCAACAACAGTGGTCTGTCTAATGAAGCTAATTGTCATTGTTCTTCATTAGTTTATATAGGACGGAGACTGTGAAAGGACAAAAGAATACAGTGTGAAGAAAAATGATTTTCTCTGACCTTTTGTGTGTGTGTGTGTGTGTGTGTGTGCATATTTTTTATTTTTTATTTTTTTGGCTTAGCTACTTGTATATTTTCCCCCTTTCTCATTCTCTCATTGTCTTCCCTGGCTCTTCCCCTACCTGAAGAGGGAATTAGAAAATCCACGCTCTGAGTGCCGAGATGATCTGCTAGGCTTCCCGGTTTTCAGCTCTCCTGCACATCGGAGTGTCACGCTTTTTCTGGAGCCCTGCTGCTCTAGCCCCTGCCTTCCCCAGGAACTGGAAATCAGCATTGAATTTGATCTCCACAGAGGATAAACTCGTATGTTTCAGAAAGTTCAAGGTCCTCTCATGGACGGTGTGCTCATTCCTGCAGAGTTGCGGGGTCCATTCACCATGTGGACAGTCTGGACTCAATCAGAGATTTATTTTACATCATGAATGTACTTTCACTGAGGTGGCTTTTCTGCAAGTGTTCTCTGTAGAGAGTAGGATACGGAGCTAGGGTCCTGGCCATTCCTGGGCCTGCCAACATGAGGGTGGTTTCCTCTACGCATGCACATCGGCGTCCGCTGGCCCTGGCAGTTCTACTCCTGCAGAGTGTGCAAATTCTCTCTCCTTTAGGTCTGCGGCAGTCTTTCGAGCAAACAAAAGAATCATTTTGAGCGGGCACCCTTGTCAGCTGTTTCTCTAATAGGGCCTTTGGTAACATCCAGAAAAAAATAACAGCTCCACCACCCTGCTTCATTTACATAACTGAGATTGATGACAAGGGAAGGAAGGTGTTTACGGTGCTGGGAGATAGGAATTTTGGGATTAAGTAGGAAGCAAACTGAAATGAGCTGTCCGGAGTAATTAGGAAACACATACTTCATATTTTCATTAGGTATTGCTATTATACCACACAAGGCCAACGCGTCTGATCAAACTACACTTTAGTATCTAAATGTATGCAAAAATTACAGGGGAAGTAGTTACTTCATTACATTTCAAGAACTCTTCAGGGATATTAAATAAGTGGAAATTTGGTATTAGCCATACCGCCCTAGAAGAAAACCATGGTCATAACAAATGACAAGTATACCCACAAAACACGGCCCAAAAGCTTGATGATCTGGGATTTAAAAATAAAAACCAAGGGGGCAATATGATACATAATACGAGCCATAACAACAAATATTATTGAAAAGTTATATTCTTAAAATAATCTCTACCTACATTATATAAAATACCAGTTACCGTATGCTTTTTTGTATTTTTTTTGAAGTGCCCAAGACAAAATGAATGGTCTCTCATTGTGCCAGGACATCTTGGAGAAAGCCTCATTCAGCTGTGTTATTCCTCAGGTAGTTAATAATTCCATCTCCTCCAGTTAGTCCTTTGTCCACGAACCATCCAACACCCCATCCCTTGGTGGATCTGCTTGGGATAGAGTTGAAGAAATGAATGGGTTTCTTCTAGCTCCAGCCATAAGCATTCTCTCTCCTCCTCAAATACTGCTAAATATTTTCCTTAATCAGTCCCTGTGTCAAATTGAACTGATTTATTATACCAACTTCCACAAATACTTGCCTACCAAGTGACAGACAGAACATTTAACTTTCCTAGGGTTGCTGAAAACAGTGACCACAAACTTGGTGGATGAAAGAAAGTTCTGGAGGCCGGAAGTCCCAAATCAAGGTGTTGGCAAGTTGGTTCTTTCTGGAAGCTGCGTTTCTCCTAGCTTCTCATGGCTGGTGACAATCCCTGGCACTCCTTGGATTGCAGATGCATCACCCCCATCTCTGCCTCCGTCTTCACAGTGCTTTCTTCTCTAGCTCCTTGGCTCGTCTCCATTTCTATGCCGGATAAGGGTACTCTCGTAGGGATTAGGCTCACTCTAATCCAGTAGATTCTCATCTCAAACCTTATCTTAGTGATATCTTCCAGGATCCTTCTTTCAAATTAGGTCACGTTTCAAATTAGGTCAAATTAGGTTTTGGGTGGACGTGAATTTTTAGGAAACGCTATTAAACCCAATACACAGATTAAATTGGGTTTGGCTTGAGTAATAGAGTTTTAGATATCACAAGTTTAGGGCTTGCACAGTGTCCCACAGATGTCTAATGCAGCCATTTATAACCAATGTGCTGCAAGAATTTTAAAAACATTAACCCTTTCATCACCTCCTAAGGTCCTAAGGCAGTGGTCGGCAAACTCATTAGCCAACAGAGCCAAATATCAACAGTACAACGATTGAAATTTCTTTTGAGAGCCACATTTTTTAAACTTAAACTTCTTCTAACGCCACTTCTTCAAAATAGACTCGGCCAGGCCGTGGTATTTTGTGGAAGAGCCACACTCAAGGGGCAAAAGAGCCGCATGTGGCTCGGGAGCCGCAGTTTGCCGACCACGGACGTAAGGGAATGGCTCAAAGGACTCTTGAGTTTCAAGAGGAGAGGTGGCTGCAAGGGCAGGTCTAGATCCCAAGGTGCTGCTTGGATGGCTGACCTCTTTTCATCACTCTTTTGAAATAAGACTGTGGCTGTGGGTCATCTACATATTCTGAGAACAGAGCAAAGCATTTTATAAAAGTCTCTCTGAATGCTTAGGGAGTGAATGTCACCAGCTTAGAATAAGTCCTCATTGCCTTCTTTCTGAAAAGAGTTGTGAGAAGTAGACTCAGGTGGAGGTACTTTTGTGATTATTCAGGGAATTGAGGAAAACTTCCTTAATTTACATGGAAGCTTCTAAATTCTTTGAGAACCCCCAAGCAGTGAGATTATTGAAATGATAGAGGTTTTATGGACCCTCACATCTGTTTATGAATAACCTCAAACCCTAAGCTAAGCAAATCTATTTAACTCAATGTAATTATAAATATGAGCTTTTATTATTCAAATGATGTCTTCATATGCCAGGAAAACCACTTTGTGAAGCTTATTAACAACCACAGAACAGAAATATTTATTCTCAGAAATGACAGATGTCTTAAAGCAAAACAATAATACAATACCCAACCTCCCCCAAGTGGCAGCTTTTTATACTAGATGAAGAATAGATATTTGACCTTCAAACCAGTGAGATGTCTGGAAGGGGGGAGAAAATGGTTGTTTGGCCACTTGCTGCTTTAGCTTGATTAATAGGCTTCTACTTCGGTTGATTTGAGATGCTGATTATGAAGTATTTCCGTTGTGATCATGTGGAGTCTCTGACAGTCTCTCTCCACCTCCCCACCCCATCATTATTACCACCCAGTAAAGAGTAATTCTGAATTCTACATCCTCTGGCATTTTTTTAAGGGCATGCTGGATTCCTGTTCTGTAGTTTCTAATTAATTTTGTTGCCTGGATTTCATTTTATTTCTTTGGAGATGAGGCCAGAAAAGGTGGGCAAATCATCAAAGCATGTCTCTGGTCAGTATGAGTTTAACCATGGTCACTGCTGCCTCAGTCAGGGGGCTGTGTGTCAGAGTGATGGCAGAGACAAAGGCTTGTTTAAAACAATGGAGTAGTAGGATCACTTATTCTTTTCAAGGGGTAGTCCAGGTAGGTGGTGAAAGGCACGGACTCTGGGTGAAGTTCAGCTGTCACTTATAAGCTGGCTACTGAAAGATCAGTCGGAGGCCGAAAACCAGGTGACACAGGCTTTATTAGAGGAAAGACCTGCCGCGCTGTCTCACAAAGGGAGAGCAGCAGCCCGTGCAGGGTTAGAACTCTCTTTAAGGAGAATGAGGAAGGCACGAGGGCTTGGGGTACTTGGCGAGAGCTGGTTGGTTAGTCAATGTATATGTCCATCCAAGGTGTTCCTTCTGGATTGGGGCCATATCACATTTACAGTAAGTCATCGCCATTCCAGGGACGGGTGGGTTTAGTAATCATGTTCCAGGGAAAGGTGAGTCTATCAGTTACCTCGGGCAAGGTGCTAGGCTCTCTGTCAGTGGTGAAGATTACATAGATCAACGTGTGTAAAGTATCCGGATGCGTACCTGGCACTTTGGGAATGTTTCTTATTAAGCAAATCAGACAAGAGCTCTTTTCCTCAACATCTCCATGATCAATCAATTGGTTAATTTCAGATACTGATATGAAATGAAATAAAAAAGGAATAGGAAAGGGACAAAGGTTCAGTTGGAGAATAAAACTTGGTGTGAGATGGTTAGAAAGCAAAAAGTGTAGCTGAAATACGTTGGAGGGGGGGAGGGTAAGAGGTTAGGCAAGGGGGGCAGGGAGGAGCCATATCCTGAGAGGCCATCATAAGGGAGCTGGGTTTTACCAAATGTAATGAGAATCTACTGGAAATGACATTATGAGAGTTATGCTTTAAAAAGATCCTTAAAAAGGGGGGGTGTCAGCTCAGTGGTTGCGCATTGATCTATGAACCAGGAGGTCACGGTTTGATTCCCGTTGAGGGCACATGCCTGGGTTGCGGGCTCCATCCCCAATAGGGAGTGTGCAGGAGGCAGCCAATCAATGATTCTCTCTCATCATTGATGTTTCTATCTCTCTCTGTTCCTCTCTGAAATCAATAAAATATATATATATATTTAAAAAAGATCCTTTGTTGTGTGGACTATGCGTTGGAGAGGGCCAGAAGCAGACGCAGAAAGGTCAGTAAGGGGTCAGCGTCATAGGAAGAGACAGGGTTTGGAATTGGGAAATCTGTGTTTGACAGCTAGTGTGGTCCTAGGTAAGCTCTCCGAGACTTGCTTCTCTCATTCAGAATCATGGGAAAGAGTGATCCCCTTGCAGGGCTGTTACGAAGATGAAATGAGATAATGTATATAAAAACGTTCGGTGAACTGTAACAATGGACAAACAGTTCTTAAGGACATTTCTATGACTACTACCATAAACTGTATTTTTCAGTGTATGGTCCTCATACCATCTGCATCAAATCATTTGAGGCACGTATTTAAAGAGCAGAGATTTTAGCTCAGACTCTTAAATTTCCACCAACTTCTAGTCACTAATACATTCTGACGGGGACCTTGCAGTGTTGTGGCAAAGAGTGTGTAGGCTGAGGCAGGGCAGTTGATTTTCAAATTCTGGTTTTATCTCGGTAGTTTCCTTTATCTCTCTGACTCTCTTGCCTCGTGCGTACGATAGGAACGATAATTAGAGCACTTCTTATATTAGATTTTTACAAGACTAGTGAATTAGTGCATGTAAAGGGCTTAGAACAGAGAGCGACGCAGAGTAACCACAAAATAAATGTTAACCATGGTTCCTCTCCAGGAATGTCTGCCTGGATGCAGAAGTTAGTGCTGAACACAGCCATTCAACCCTGGACCACCTCACGTGCAAAGACACAGCCCTTGTTTGTGAGGTGCTCAGAACCAAATCTTTAAATGACATGGAAGTCAGCCAGGTTTAACAATTCTAAGCATCAAGGAATACTAAACTAGGTCAAAATACAAGAGAGAGAGGGGGGGAGGGAGGGAGGGAGGGAGAGAGAGAGAGAGAGAGAGAGAGAGAGAGAGAGAGAGAGATCAGCATGTAATGCAAATTAAAAAACGTAAGTCCCCAGCTTGAGTTTTTTGAACCAATTGTTAATTGAAATGTATTGGTCTGCTTATGTGTCTGCTGTCTCCTCTGCTATTGCTTTATTAGCTCTTTGGCTCATGGTCTCTGCTGAAATGTGATTCATGAGTCTTTTTTCTTCATCCCCTCTGCTTTCCTTCCATGACAACTGGGCCCCCATTTGTGATTTCTCCAGTATCTCCTCTCTCATTTCCTTCAGTGGCTTCGATACAATGTATGGCTATTCCTTTCATTCCCTCTGATCGCTTTTAGGCGATCAGAAAATACAATAAACTCTACTAGGGTAAGCTATAGAGCAAGCCTTAGGCAAAAGTGATCATGGCAACAGGCAAATCCCTGCTTTTTGAAAATTCTCTTTGCATCACTTCGCTTTTATGAAAGACCCAACTCAGTACCTGTTTTCACGAACTGAAAGAAATCCAAAGAGGATCTTCACTTTTATTGAAAAAGGCAACAAGTGAAAATGGCGTCCGTTGTCTGTTTTGCAGAGAGCCTTCTAGAGGCAGCAGCGCCCCCAGCAAGGTGCGCGTCCCCTCCAAGCTCCTTCCCCTGGAACTGCACTCAGCATCTCGGCATCGGGCCGCCAGGACTCCTAAGTGTGTTTGTGAGCCTCTGTGTTTTGTCTTGATTTATTTTGTGCCTCCGTTAGCAAGATCTGTCCTAAAGTATCAGAAGCTTAGGACAGCTCGCAAGGGTGTGACACTTAAGTGTTAAACTGAACGTACTTAAGCGTGTTTGATAGGTTGTTTTTGGGGGTGGGAACACAAAAAAGTCCATGTCCATGAATGGTAATTGCTTCTTTGCTTCATGCCATTTTGGCTTAAGAAAGTTTTCATAGGAATGCTCTGCTGTTGGACAGCGGGGGTGGGGTGGGGAGGTGGGGGTGGGTGCGGGGGGGGGGGGGTGCGGGGACCTGTTGTAGATGACTTTAGGGGGAGCTTCCCTGCCCTGGAGTTTCCTGTTTGGCATCTTTCTCCGAGAAATAAATTTCTTCCGCTTTGTGCTGTTCCTCTTGTCGCATGCCTCCCAGCCGGGACTGAGACTGAGAAGTCACCTGCAGAATTGTTGAGGCTCTCTCTCCTTCCATCCCCACAAGGAAAGAAAAAACCCAACTGTGGCTGAATTTCAGGCTTCTTTTTCACTCGCCAGCAGCCATTTGCTCTCTGTTGTTCCTGTTTAGTGGGTGAATTTATTTTATGCTATTCCCCCTTAAGTTTTAAGGACATGTATCTTCATGAAAAGAACAAAGGAAGAAAAACAACTTGTAAATTACTACAAGAAAAACCCCTGCTAGAAGCAGTAAGTTTGCTGACAGATGGCAGAATCAGTTGAAAAGCGAGGACCATATTTACTAAGTCTAACCCGTTTAGTAAGCCAAAAATGTGTTATCTAATTCCATCCCTGGTGTATTTGTATGTTTTGGAATAAACAGATGCCTAATGAGGAATGTGTCTAGGGCGCTTTTGGAGGAACCTGGATAAACCCGGGTTCTGATTCAGAGTTTGATTTTGACAAATATCAAAGGGTGCAAAGTTGAATCTATTGTAAATTAATTTGTCAGAGCAAAGACAGCATTAGAATGTTATCAAAGCAACATCATTTTTTTAAAAAACAATACAACCTAGAATAATAATACCACATAAATTTGCTTTTAAAATGTCTCCACTACTTATATAGTTTTATAACAACTACACATACTAAAAAGGACACATGCCCTATCATTATTAGAAGGCTTGGATATGTGCCTGACCAGCACAACACACTTAGATATTATCAAGCTTTTTACAAAACGAATTGGAACTCACTCATCAAGACATACACTTGTCTATATTGTGTGGGACATGGCTGACGCACAGCACCGCCCCCCCCCCCCCCCCCCCCCCGCCCGACACCTCCTTCTGCCAAAATCTCAGTTTCCTAAAAGAAAGAAATGCTAATCCTACTACTGTCTTTATTTGAATCATGAATTTTGAGGCTGTGTATTCACATGAAGATGTATCCCGATCCAGTGTAAGGCAAGAAGAATAAGTAAAGTCTGGGGTACTGTATACATAAAAAGAACTTCAAATGGGCTCAAATTCTAAGTGAGCACATGGACCATGGTTTCTGGAAAGTGAAACTTGTGGCTATGACTTCTTTAAGTAAAGCATTGAGAGCAGTGCTTTGCACGGGTCAGCGTGGGTAGCCAACACACATGGAGAAGAAGCCAAGGAATTTCATTCTGCTTTAACAAAAAGCATGGAAACATGATTAACCAGTTCATCAATTAATAACACAAAAAGTAAACTTCCAAACAAGCAGCATTGTTAGAGATTTAAAAAATGTCACAATGATAAAAGGGTCAATCTTTTTTTTTTTAAAAAAATATATTTATTGATTTCAGAGAGGAAGGGAGAGAGATAGAAGCATCATTGATGAGAGTGGATCATTGATTGGCTGCCTCCTGCACGCCCCCTACTGGGGATCGAGGCTGCAACCCAGGCATGTGATCGAGGCTGCAACCCAGGCATGTGCCCTTGGCCGGAATCAAACCTGGGACCCTTCCGTCCTCAAGCTAATGCTCTAGCCACTGAGCCAAGCCAGCTAGGGCAATTTTTTAAAACATATTTTTATTGATTTCAGAGAGGAAGGGAGAGGGAGAGAGAGAGAGAGACATCGATGATGAGAGAGAATCATTGATTGGTTGCATCCTGCACGCCCCCTGCTGGGGATTGAGCTCGCAACTGGAATCCTGCCCTTGACTGGAATCAAACCCGGGACCCTTCAGTCCGCAGGCTGATGCTCTAGCCACTGAGCCAAACCAGCTAGGGTGAAAAGGGTCAGTCTTTTATTGGAGAATTACATGAATGGAATCTCTCTGTTGCTAGTGGGAGTGGGGTTCTCACGATATCTTGAGAAAAAGAATTTTCTACGACTCACAGGGGGAATGAGTGATTTAAATTTGTGTGAAGTTATATCCCTTGGTTGGTAAAGTCCCATTTCCCTTCAGCCAGTCCTGGAAAAGGTGCAGCTGGGGATTCAGGAGAACTAGAAGCACAGCCGATGTCGAGGTTCCGTTCCAGGGTGGAGTTGAGTCGGGCACAGGGTCAGGCTCATTTTAGTCCATCAGTCCTTTGCGTGTGGGCTCCGTGAGGCTGTGGGCCATGTGGGTTAATGCAGGGGGGCATGCCCCTGGCCACAAGAGCCGGGAGTGCAAGAGCGCCAAGAGAGAGAACGCCCTTTGCTTAGGAGTGTCAATATCACACCTTCCCCTGCTTGCAGTGGCCATGCCTCCTCTGGCCAATGCCCTGTCCCAGGTGTGACTGACAGACACGCACCCTCTCTGCGTCATTCAGACTTTGCTGGGCATGCGCCTATTCTTCCTTTGTCTAGTAGTCCCTTTTCCCAGCATCTGGGAGGACAGACCTGGAGAGTGTTAAACTGCAGCTTTTTGGCACAAATGGCATGCCTATATTATCGGGCCTTCCTTTTGCTCCTTTGCTGTTAATGACTTAATTACTGGGTTAGTTATAATGGCATCAAAGCCTCTTAGAAAGTATTATAGTCTAAATGGATATTCATCTCAACAGAACTTCCAGTACATGAGGCCAAAATGACCGAAATAAAAAAGCCAAATGGAGAAATTGATCCTAAACGAAGACGTTAACAAGCTTTCCTCAGTAACTGATAGGACAAGTAGACAGGAAAGCAGAAAAGATAGAGATGTGACCTCAATGATATTTATAGAAACCCACCCCTAACAACTGCAGAATGTACTTTTTTTTCTTTTCAAATTCTTATTCCACTGGGCTTTAGTTTCCATTTTGGAAACCAATGAGCACCAGCACCTTTTTATATGTTTATCGGCTATTTGGTGTAGATGTTACTGGTGCCCTGAACATACCTCCTTCACCAAGAGAGTGCAGCTGAGCTTCCGTTGCTGATAACAGCTTACATTGACCTCTTGGAGCATTGCCTTTGACGGATGGGGGCCCTCTCACCTTGCAGAGGCGACCTTGACCGGAACTTCTAGAAGGATATGCCACCCCACCAGAGGTAGCCCGTAGCGAATGACCAGCTAATGTGGGGGTACAACAGGTCAGCTACCTGGGTCTGGGCAGGACAAGCTGTAGGGTACAGTTCATATTCCAGAGCTCCCTATGAGATCAGGCTAAAACTCAATGAAGAAAAGAAAAAGAAAGAAAGCAAAGTTGTTGGCTTTTTCTCTTCCCGTGCCTGCCAGAGGTGGGAGCTGCGGGGAGGAAGGCAGCGAGGCAGTGAACACTGCCAACACTTCCATTTCAGTTCCCAAGATAAGGAGGGAAGCCGTCTCAAGTCTGCTCACTTTAGTTTTTTTTTTCCTTTAAGACATAAATTGCTAATAGTGACAACAGAGAAGCTGCTGGCTCCTTTTTATCAAAGCTACGATGCACTGCATTACAAGAACAGAAACTCTTTGGTTTCCTTGACTTGAGTCCTACAATCTTTTTAAATCCAAGGATTCCAGCAGGGTTCGGTAGGTCGTGCCAAGCCCGTAGAGCCAGGTAGTAATACCTACTTTCCAGGCGGTAGCTTGTGGCATCCCTTTCCTTCTAAAATGGAAATGCCCCAGAGAATATTCTGGACTCTCTTGGGTGTAGGTTCAACCAAGATTCAAGCCCAGAGCTTCCTCTCTTTATCTCTCTGGTAACTTGCTGAGCTGTGCTGCTTAGGCAAGCTACTTAACCTTTCTGAACCCACATTTAGAACACTCAGAAATCCTTGACACATTTCTCTAGAGGTGCCAGAGGAATTAGCGAATAATTCAGCAAATGTATTTTAGGATTCCTGGAAAAGTAAGATCATATTTTTTTTATAAGTATTGGGCAATATTTAAAAAATGTCTTATCACTTTTCCCACCTACCCCAATGTACTATTTTAAAGCAAAACTCCAGTTTTTCTTAATTTATGTGCTTATTTGATGTATGTCTTTCCTCTTTTTAGAAAGCCAACCGATATAGCCTTTATTTGATGAAACAATGTCTAGAAAAACTAAGCCTTGCGCATACTGATTCATTCTTTCTATTATTTTTATTTTTCTCACTAAAAATCTAAAATATATTTAATTTTTAAAAAGTTCAAATATACCAATAATGACTTAGATCAGGGACCATATTTGGCCTGAACCATAGTTTGCCAACCTATGATTTAGCTGGCTGAAGAATCCCATATTTCCCACCCCATACACAACTCATTCTCTCTCTCTCTCTCTCTCTCTCTCTCTCTCTCTCTCTCTCTCTCTTTCTTGTCTCCATTATTTATTTGTGCTTTAAATAGTATGCTTCAGGATATTGTTCTTTTACCTATATCTATTAATGTGGCAAAATAATCTCACTGAGAAATTAGCAATATATGATATTTAGCTGTAGGATAATAATAATAGTATGATAGGTACTTTTGTTCATCTGACCCCTGTAACACCTCATTGCTACCATCCCCAAAACAACTGTCTTCCTATCTTTTTATTTTCAAAACTTTATCTTTGTTTTGTTTTTAATTTTTAAATATGATTTTATTGATTTTTAGAGAGAGAGGAAGGGAGAGAGAGAGAAACATTGATTGGCTGCCTCCTGCACAGCCCCAACTGGGGATTAAGCCTGCAACCCAGGCATGTGACCTGACCAGAAATTGAACTGGTGACCTCTTGGTTCATGGATCCACGCTCAACCACTGAGCCACACAGGCTGGGCTCTTTTTTTTTTTTTTAATCTTTTATCTTACCTTTGAATTTTTTTTTTCAGCCTTGGACAATGTTCTCAATGGTTAGAGGATCAGTCCTGTACATCAAAAGGGTTGCGGGTTCGATTCCCGGTGAAGGCCACGTACCTCTGTTGCAGGTTCGTTCCACAACCCCAGTCAAGGCACAACCAATCACAATGTATCTCATCTCATCTCATATCTCTCTCTCTCTCTCTCTCTCTCTCTCTCTCTCTCTCTCTCTCTCTCTCTCTCTCTCTCTCTCCCCTCATCCTTGGATTAGGATTAACAACAAAAAAAAGTATAATAAAATACATCTCATTCCTATTCTATTCCTTCTATTGCCTTCTTAACTACTCCTATAGGTTATAATTATCATTGTAAATATTTACTGAATGGCATAACATTTTTCCTATTATTTGTTTCTCTCATTGAAGAAAAAGATAGTATTTCATTATATGGACGTATGTTATTTTGTCCTTGATAAGGTGATACTAGGATAAAGAAGTATTAAGATACCCAGAAAGTATTACACAGCTATTTTAGAAGCAGAGTTTGCAGCTGATTCTGCTGCTCTAAGAAAGCGTTAGCTCTAAGAAAGTTTGCATTCATGTTTTTCATAAGGAAAATAGTGGTACAGTGTTTTTGTATTTTTTCCACATTGACAGATGGTAAGTGAGCAGCCTGGGAGGAGGAGAAGTGACCCACCTTGCTTCTGCAGTGATAGGAAAGATATCAAAGCAAGAGGCAGACCCCCCGGTGCCAAAGACAATGATCGTTTCAAGCGTAAAATGTGAGCATGCCTCTTACTTGCTTAAACAATTGTAAATATTTCCTGTTGTTAGGAGTTATGAAAAGACCATCATCCTTAATATGGCCTTTAAGTAGGGTGATCATATCATTTCCTCAGCACACTGGCATGAACTTAACCCATTGCGGACCAGTAGTTTCATTGCTAGCTTTACCCAGTGGCCAGATTAGTCTCTATTGAACGAGTACAAAAAACGTTTTACATAAATGTTAAAGGCATGCTTTAAAATTAAACACTTATTGCATTTTTGAAGTTATTTATTACATGTTCTTACAATCTAATGTCTTTTTAAAGTATGATACTTTGTAAAACACTGTGTAACGTGAAGCGAGAATTCTCGTGATCCGTCCGCAATGTGTTAAGAATGAAAGTCTGTGTTATTATTAACTAGAGGCCCAGTGCATGAGATTCATGCACTTGGGAGGGTCCCTCAGCCCGACTTGCGCCCTCTTGCAGTCCAGGAGCCCTAGGGGGATGTCTGGCTGGCGGCTTAGGCCCGTTCCCCATAGGAGTGGGCCTAAGCAGTCAGTCGGACATCCTTAGTGCTGCGGCGGAGGCGGGAGAGGTTCCCACCACTGCCACTGTGCTCGCCAGCTGTGAGTCCGGCTTCTGGATGAGCAGCGCTTCCCCTGTAGGAGTGCACTGACCACCAGGGGGCAGCTCTTGCGTTGAGTGTCTGCTCCCTGGTGATCAGTGCACATCATAGTGCCTGGTCATTTCACCGTTCGGTCTATTTGCATATTAGCCTTTGATTAGATAGGATTACACTGGACAGCAGGCATAAACTGAAACTGTCTTAGACTTAGTGGGCATCCGTTGTTCTACTCTGAGCCTGCATTTGCTTATCCTGCCTCTCTTTCCAGCCACATGTTGCACCTTCCATGCACTTGCTTTCTGCCTGTAGCCACATTAACCTTCTCTCAAATTCTCAAATGTGCTGTTCCATTGTAGTTGCAGAAGCACTTTTTCCTCTGCCTGGATTGTTCTTGCATCCACCTAGGCCCCACCCTTCTCTTTGCTTAGGTACTTACTTAAGTGAAATCCTACTTGAATGTCATGCATTAGCTAATAATCATTTCCTCAGCCAGCTTACCCTTCTGACTCTCTTAGGCAGTTCTCCCATTCCACACTCACTGTACCCAATACCTCACTCACCATGCACTGCGTTCCTCTAACATTTACACTCACTGATGTGATTATTTCATCCTGTTTGTCTTCCCCACTAGACTATGGGGGCAACAGAAGGCGTGCCGCTATTTGATCACTGCCCCTAGAAAAGTAGCTGAATCTCTGTAAGTAAAAAGTGCCTGACACATTATAATGCCTGCTCAATCAATAGCGTTGAGTTAATTAATTAATACTGCCCTTACACTCACAGAGTTTACATAGGAAACCTAGGGCATGTTATATATACAGTAAGCACACTTTGATAAGAAGGATTATTATATGTATGTCATTTTTAGAGCATTTTTTCTCTTTCTTAAACGATATTGAATCCAAGAAATCTTAGATACTTACCTACATCTCTTATGTAATCATTCAAGTTTCTCCTTCTTTTAGAAGAAAAATGGAGAAAAATGTTTTGGTTTGCACGAGATGAGGTGACTACCATGGGATTAAAGATTTATAGTTCAATGACTGTATTCCACATTCATGAAATTAATAGTCCATAGTATATTCAGTATCTTCATTTCAGACACATTTACAGTCAATACTGATCATTATCACAGTCTTGTCACTTGTTCAGTGATCCACGTCAATCATGATGACAGCTGAAGTTCATTGATTGGGTATGTCCTCTATAGGCAGAGTTGCCATTGGGAAAAGAAATTTCAGGGAAGCAAGACTAGGCTTAGATCAATTTATAAAATAACTGTAAGTTGTCACAATAGTCCACAGGCAGTCCTGTACCCTCAGATGATTCCTCAAATTCAAGTGCGCCAAGGTCTCTAGATGCTTCCCCAACCTGCCAAGCCTACTTTCAGAAAATTATCAGTTATATACACTGAGTGGCCAGATTATTATGACCACCCCATCAGTACTTCGTTGGGCCACCTTTTGCCTTCAACACTGCAGCGATTCTTCTTGGCATTGACTCCACGAGATGTTGAAAGGTGATGCAAGGAATTGGACACCATGCCTGATGAATAGCACTGTCTAGTTCTGTGAGCTTTGATGGTTGTGGAACCAGCTGCCTGATGGCTCTTTTAACTTCGTCCCACAAATGCTCAATTGGATTGAGATCTGGTGATTGTGGGGGCCACCTAAGCAAGGTAAAGTCTCCCTCATGTTCTTGAAACCACTCCTGCACAATACGAGCACCGTGGCATGGCGCATTGTCTTGTTGGAAGAAGCCATCTCCATTGGGATACGCCATCAACATGATAGAATGAACTTGATCAGCAATGATACTTAGGTATGTTGTGCTATTTAAATGCTGTTCCACACGAATTAAAGGGCCCAAATCATGCCAGGAAAACATGCCCCAAAGCATAACACTGCCCCTACCAGCTTGAGGGCTTGTACTCATGCATGTGGGGTGCATGCTTTCATGCTGTTTCCGCGAAATTCTCACTCTGCCATCTGCATGAAACAACTGGAAACGTGATTCATCGGCCACATGACTTTTTTTCCAATGCTCGACTGTCCAATCCTGTGTTCCTGTGCGAATTGGAGACGTTTTATCTTGGTAACTGCAGACAGCAAAGGTGTTCAAACAGGCGTTCGGCTTCCATATCTCATACGATGCAGTGTACGGCTAATTTGCCTACAAACGTCAGGTGGTCATAATAATCTGGCCACTCAGTGTATATTGTAGAGAATTCTAGCTTCATTTATAGAGATCAGTATTTTAAGTACTGGCTCTTAATAGGCTAAAGAAATATTAGGGATTTGACATGGCACTTACAGGCCATTCTATGTCCCTTCAAAATAAAACCTATTGAGGTCCATGAAAAAGAATTAGTTGCCCTCTTTAGGAAAAGTTACTCTACATTAGTAATTTCACACTTATGTTTGAATACTGCTTCCATTCCTTCTTAAGATTTCAAGAATCTCTTAGTTTCAAATAACATCAAAAACTTTTTATGCCTGATAAAGAATGGATAAGTTTAATGTGAAGTTTAGCATCAATAGTTATTACACGAATATTTCCTATATTTCCTATGCTGTACCTTACATCCTTGTTACTATTTTAATAATTGGCAATTTGTACATATTAATCTCTTCCCCTTTTCTCTCATCCCTCCAAATACCCTCCCATCTGCAACCATCAACTTATTCACTGTATCTATTCACGTGCACAGTCACTATTCATGTGTACAGTAGGTGCTTCCAGATATTTATGTCTTTTTCAATGTCTTATGGTTTTTTTGAGTACACATATTTTACCTCTTTGGTTATATTTATTTTATTCCTATGTATTTTTTTATGCAATTGTAAAGGGGGTTGTTTTCTTAATTTTGCCTGGTCACTGTGGCTCAGTGTTTGAGTGTCGGCCCATGAACTAGGAGGTCATGGTTCCATTCCCGGTCAGGGCACATGCCCGGGTTTCTGGCTCAATCCCCAGGAGGGAGTGTGCAGGAAGCAGTCAACCAATGGTGTTTCTCTCTCATTGATGTTTCTATCTCTCTATCCTCTCTCCCTTCCTCTCTCTAGAATCAATAAAAACTTATTTTAAAAAATGCAACTGATTTCTGGTTATTTATTTTGTATTCTACTAGTTTACTGAATTCATTTATCAGTACCAGTAGGTTTTTGGTGGAATCTTTAGGATTCTCTATATACCGTATCATGTCAATTATAAATAATGACAGTTTTACTTTTTCCATTCCAGTTTGGGTGCCTTTTATTTTTTTTTCTTTTCTGATGGTTGTGATTAGGACTTCCAGTATGATGTTGAAGAAGAGTGGTGAAAGTGAACATCCCTGTCTCGTTCCTGGTCATAAGGGGAGCACTTGTTGTTTTTGCTCATTGAGTATGATGTTTACAGTGGGTTTGTCATAGTTGGCTTCATTAGGTTGAGGTATGTTCCCACTTCGCTGCAAGTTTTTATCATAAATGGGCGCTAGATTTCATCAAATGCTTTTTCTGCCTCTATTGATAGGATCATGTGCTTTCTATCCTTCCCTTTTCAATGTGGTGTTTATTGATTTGTGAACATTGCACCAACCTTGCATCTCTGGAATAAATCCCACTCGATCATGGTGTATGATATTTTAAAAATGTATTGCTGGATTTGCCTGTATGTATGTTATTTTAATAACAAGTTTACTAAATACATTGCTCCAAAGCTATGTATTTTATAGCCCATCATTTCCCTGCTCATATGTGTTGCCAACTCAAGGGAGAGGGAGAAGGGTAAGGAGAGTCAGCCACTATGGCTGCAAATAACAACAGAGAGAAGAGCTGCTTGGGTGGCCACCTTCCGAGGGAGCCAGGCTCAGCCTGCATGCTGGCTCCTGCCTCCATATCTGGCCAACAGCGTTTGAAACACGTTCACATTCGCTCTTTTCATGAAGTAATTGCAGCTTCTCTTTCTCTCCTGCTTCCTGACACTTGTGATGGTTTAGTATGCCAGCACTGGGGTAGATATCTTGGGTTTAAATTCAGACTTCGCCACCAACTAGCTAGTTGAGCTAGATACTAACTCTTCTTTAACCCTCAACTTTCTCATTGGTAATTTGAGGATGGTAACAGTTTCTAAATGAAAGGATTATTGCGAGGATTTAGTTACATAATGTACACAGAGCCCATAGCACTGTGCCTGGTATATAGTAAGCTCTGATAAAAATGAGATATTATTGTTTTTATTATTATTATTATTATTATTATTATTATTAACCTTCCACTTCCCTTCATTTATTTTGACATTCTCTTTCACCCTAATCTATTTAGACTGGAGTATCATCTATTTACCGTAGATTCTCGTCTATCCACTTGCCTTGGCCTGACTCTCCTTTCCACCACGGCACAGACTGAAGTACATGGGGGCAGAGTGCCCAGTGCTTTTCTGATCTCCAAGAGTGCTCTCAAACTCTACCATGCACATTGAAAAGAGGCAATAGCTTGAGCCAAAATGAGAAAGAAAGGCTTGTGTCCTCACCTATTAGAGCTCAAGCCTTAAAACTTCTACAACGCACAGCATTCTCGGTTTAGACATGGTATTTAATAAAGTATTTTCGATACAGGTGCTGAGAGAAGTTCACCCACTTCGCATGCGCACACGAAGGGCTAATACACAATGTGGTTATACGAGGAGACAACCTCCCATAGGTGCCCTCCGTGGTGGCTCTCTGAGGTTAGGGGGGGCGGTGTGGGTTATCACCTTTGTTATTTCATCTGACCTTCAGTTCACGGACTTTCTTTAGTTATGAAGTTTCATGACTAGATCAACGTAGCTCTTTTGTGGTGGGGACTTTTAAAAGTTGTTTTATTTTTGTAACACCACCATAGAATCTGTTGATTGAGTTATTTACATAGAATCTCACCAATAAATGGGATTATCACATAAGTCATTGTAAAGATTAAAAGAAAAAATTTATGTAAAATTTCTGGCACAAACAAATGGTGGATTGTTTTCAGGTCAGACAGGAGTGCCGGCCTCGTGGGTGAGCGATGAATGGAAAGGGAGGCATACTCCCAATCTGCTTTTCACCACTCAGGATATTTCACCTCCTTCCCAGAGGAAGAGAAAGGCCTCAAGCTGGAGATGTAAAAGGCCCGGATGTGGTTCTATGCCAGATTGTGAACTAGATACATTTCTTTACCCAGAATACTATTTCTGAGTCTCATAGTGTGGCAAATTCGCTAGCTTGCTCATGGCTCTTCTGGTTTTCAGGGCTCCTGTGTCTTGAAGCACTGAACAGTCACTCTCCACAGTCAGCACATTCCTAGCCTCTCTCCTGGACAAATCGTCACGTAGGTGAAGAAAACAGAAAATTAAAGCAACTGAAAAGCAAGGACAGGTGATATAGGGGGCAACTCTTATGGAATGGGATTTTGAGAATTAACATTGAATTCTACTGAGCTTTCTCAAACTCAGATATGACCAGGGCTTGAGATCCTGAAAGAGCCAATGTGTAAACGTCCGTCATCAGCCAGGAAATGAAAGGGGAGAAGGAGAGCTCCCTTAGTGTCCTCTCTTTTCCTTTATCAACGTTGCTCCCACCGAGGTGGCCAGTTTCCTAACATCCTGAAAGATCATGGTTCAGCCATAAGAAAAAAAAAAAAAAAAGGAAATAGAATGTAAAAAAGGTGCCATAGTTTCTTTCCTTAAACTTCCAACCCACTGACACATTCTGAAACAAAAAATTAGAATGTGTTACATTCCTTCTTTCATTTCACTATGGCTAGCTGACAGACACGTAGCTTTTCTCCTCTCCTTGTCCTCCCCTTACGGAATAAGTCCTGTTCGGTATTGGCTGTCTACATCGGTAATCAGTGGCAGATTCTTTGAAACCAACCTTAAAAGGAAACACTCAAGGGTAACCAGATGAGTGTGGACCCAGGAGGCACAGAAATTATTTAACAAACATATATATGGTGTTTCTACTATTTTCCAGGCACTGTGCTAGCATCTAGAATCAGCATGTGGCTATTGAGAAGAAATCAATAGTTTAAAACCAGGGAGGAAGCCAAAATATAGGATGATTTTTCTCACCAAGGCCATAAAGAAGGTCACTTTTAGTAACCTGCTGTACTGTTGGGTGTGTTTAGGCATGAGTATAGAGAAAATGTGCATGGTCTGCCCTGGGTCATATTTGTATGCCTTGTTTTTCCTACATAAATATGCCCCACCTAGCTTTTGTTAATTGCTATGTAGAGTAATGGTGATTAAAAGTAAATATAGGAGTATAAACAGGAATGCTTTAAAACTATAGTGTGACAATTACTAATTCATTTTATATTTATTGTGGTATTAATTCTAATGAAACTTCTTTATATTAATGTGGTTGTTATAAGTATTCAGATTGAATTTTCACTATGAGTCCGTATTAATTAAGTAAGTGGTTATTATTACCAGTGTAATGGAACTAGAAGGGATATTACTTTGGTGTTTATAAAAAATATAGCAATGTTTTAATAGCACAAACTTGTTTTCATTCTTTCAAGTTGATTATGGGGGCTGCCTGATAAATGTATGCTTACTGTACAATAATGTAGTTAAGTCAATTCCAAATGCATGGCCGTAAATTTCTGGAAGACCTTCCTCACCCACTAAGGAAAGAGAAAATTATGTTAAATTATCCCTGACCTGGAACAAACGTTTTGTTTTCTCTAACTCTTTGAAGCTGATAGCCTATATGGGGCTTGCATAGAATGCTCTCAATTAATCAGATTATTAGAGTAATCAGCATAATCTTCGGACAGTAAGTTAAATGAAGGGATAGAAGAGGGCTCCGGGAGCCCTAACCAGTTTGGCTCAGTGGATAGAACGTCGGCCTGCAAACTGAAGGGTCCTGGGTTCAATTCTGGTCAAGGGCATGTACCTTGGTTTCAGGCTCAATTCCCAGTAGGGAGTGTGCAGGAGGCAGCTGATCGGTGTTTCTCATCAATGTTTCTAACTCTCTATCCCTTCCTCTCTGTAAAAAAAAAAAAAAAAAAAAATCAATGAAAATAGATATTTAAAAAACACACAACATGAATAAAAGGGCTGGAGGAGGGGAAGATGGTGGCAGAGCAGGCAGACCTTTGTGGCACCGCCTCCCAGGGCCAGGCTGGAAATAAAACTAAAATGGGGAACATTCACCCGGAACTACTAACTGAGGTCCAGCTGAGGAGGAGACTGATAACAAGGAAGGGCAGAGACCACCTGGAGACCAGTAGGAGGGGCAAGGTCCTGAGAGGGCTGGCCCAGCCTCCACAGGCAGTGCCCAGAGCGAGGAGGGAGCTCTCAGCTGTGTGGGAGGCTTGGGGTGGCTGCTGAGAGGATTGAGGCCTGGACCCCAGAGGCTCCCCAGTTCAGAGCCTGAGAGCTGAGAACAGCAACACATGGTAACATCCAACCATTAAAGGCGTCAGGGCCTCTGGCCCTAGGGGAGACCCGAGCTGGTTGAAGACAAAGCCACAGTTTTGTTTTTTAAAACCCAGAACACAGGATTTTCCTTTGCAGCTACTCACTGGTAGGTCCCTATTGCTCAAACACAAGGGCTTTTTTTATAATGTAGGTAGGTGAATGGAATGATGGGAACTGTTATTCATTGTGAGCTCTGATAACGTTTTAGTAAATATAAGGCGGGCTCGCCTATTTCATCTATTTAGAACATGGAAGTACTTTTGCCTAATTTCTGCAGCTCCAGGGGCCTACACTACAGTTCCAACACATCAGAAACAATCTCATCGGGTATCCTGCATCCGGGCACTGCAAGAAGAATCTCCATTGTGGCGGGATTTAATTTCAGCCTCTTACTTAATTTAATCTAATATAGTGAGCCTTGGAGCTACAGGAATCTTAAGTTAAGTAGTTTCTGTTTTTATCCGTTCCCTAGTACCAGTGAAATTTTGGGAATTTTCATTGAGAAGTCCCTGGGCATTTTATTCTAACATGGGAGAATATAGCAATACCAAGTAATTTACTTCTCTAAAAATCACATTAAAATGCACGACACAATTCTTTAATTACCATCTCCATCTAATTCTCTAAGAAGTTCCCCCTAATTGCATTGTTGATATGCACCGATGCAAATAAGATGTTGGCTGTTTCCCCGTAGCAAACAACTGTTTCTAACGCGCAACCAACCTATTCTCCTTTGGGAAGGTGGGTGTGGTTCCACGGAACCACTGAACGTGGCCTCCCTGTCACAAATGATGATAGTTAAACCCAAGGACCATAGAGCATGTTGCTCCCCACGTGTGCCCCTCCCCTTTACATGCAACCACACACCACAAAGAAATGTCCACATATAAGGCAACAGATAGAAAATCCCCCGCGGGACCAGCAGGACAGAAGTGCAAATTGGACATTTGTGGAGCGGCACTTGCCAGAAGGTATGGGAAACAAACAACCCCCAGCTGCCGCGCTTTGCTTTCGTGAAAAGATCTTACGGTTGTTTCACAAACACAGATGTGAAAAGGAAGAAAGAGAGAGAGGAGAGGAGGGAGAGGATGATCCACGGGAAACTGGCCACCACAAATAACATCATACTCTTTCAGGGATGGAAAACACATGCCTTGAAGTGATGTGGGGCGTCTTCCCGACTCTTCTTAGCAAGTCCTGTGGATTGCTGAGGGGTACACACTGCAGCTTAAATAGGTAGTGGTAGATGTCGGGGGAATCCAGGGAATGGCTCAGGGGAAGGGTCTGAAGCCTGATTACAATGCTTTTATTTTCTTTTCAATCCGCTAAATTCCAGGTTTATCATGTGGAAAAATTACTTCACAAAATTACACTTATCTGCCTGTAGGAAATAAGGAAGATCCATATTTTTCTATATGAATTTTTACATTTGCACACATATGGGCACGTGTTTATCTTTTAGTTTATATTACTTGGTATATGTTGTCCCTCTGGAAAATGCCTTGGTTATGGAACACTTGTGTAAGTGTACTGTAATTGCAGAACTTGTAAACCTCTATCTTTCCAAGCATCATGGGAACCTGGAATTTAATTGTGTAGATTAGATTATGCAAATGGTCAAAATGTAATTATATGTTTTGTAGATCAGGGATCAACTCTGGATTCAAGAGATCATGATGACATTCTCCTCTAACTTCTGCCCGAGGGAGCTGCTTTGGTTGGTAACACTTACTTGTACTTACTTGAGATTTTTTGAACTTCAAGTGAATTTTTTTTTTTTTAGTTAAATGGGAATTTGAGAATTTTTACTCTTATTTTCATTGAAACCTCTTGGATCACTCAGGATTATAGAAACAAAGCCTTTTTTTAACATTTAGGGAAGAAGAAAGTGACTTTGTAGGTGAATAAATCACTGACAAATTTGGGAGTAATTCATGTTCTCACCAAATGCTTTACATATTAGGATTGCACATTTGGTATATATTGCCAGTAGAATGATGTTTATTCCTTGACCTTATTGAAGAGGTTCTTCAATACTTTGGATAATGGAATTTCAGAAGGGCAGAGAGATAAACTGGCTTCTTCTCCAGCCTACTCTTTGCAGATATTAGAATGTTTCCCCTTTCTGTAATAGAAATTCAGTTTTCCTTTTTAGAGACGCCTGCTTTGGGATTGCCAGATATAATACAAGGCTCCAATTTACATCTGCCTTTCAGAGAAACAATGAATAACATGTTAATGTAAACATGTTCTAAATACTGCATGTCGTACTTATATAACACAGTATTCATTGTTTATCTGAAATCAAAATTTAACTGGGCATCTTGTATTTCCATTTGATAACTCTAACCCTCTTCTAATCTCAGTGCATTTGGTTCATACGAATTATGTGACCCAGACTTGCTAGTTAGAGCATGGACATAGTGCTTGACTTAGGGATTAGTCTGTCATCATGCCAGCCCAGTAAGAGCACTTCTTGGCCCCTTTACTGAAACATGGGGGAGGGGAGCCTTGTTTCCTATTGGGATTAGTCAGGAAGCAAACCTAGCACTTCTGGAGAACAACTTGCACAAAAAGCCCGAGGAAAGCAGAGTCAAGGTTTCATGGGAAAAGCCTGAATCTTGACATCATTTCAGTTTCTTGATTTGGCTGTGCCTGAAGCTCACAACCTTCCTTGAACAATAATTTAAAAAAAAAAAATTAAGCTCATTTGAATTTAGTAGGTTGTTTTTTTTTGAAGTCCTAGTCCTCTGTTTTTAATTGGTGTATACTTACTTCTTTCTAACCTAGAAGATCTATAAAAGAGATTAATTGCTCTATACTTTGGGTACAGTTAGTAACACATTTCTTTGTAAAATTAAACTAATGTTGGATCAAAACTTCTACTCAAAAATTGTTGGGAAATATCATACCTTGGACACTTTAACTTCTTATCCTTCCTTGAATAGTAAGGTAACTAGAATGAGTTAGAAATAATATTCTATTATATGGATATGCTACTTTATCAAAGTAATGGGCATTTGAGTTCTTTCTAATTTTTATCTATTACGGATAGTGCTTCTGTGATGATTCGTGTGCAAGTTTCTACACGGAAATGTGTTTTCATTTTTCCTGCTATTACTTGGTGCCAACATTGGGCATGGTCTTTCCCTGGACCTGGGGCTCTAATATATGGCAAGTGAAGACTTTTGTGCTGAAATTTTTTTCTAATTTCTTCTGTTTCAGATGTACCCATCACTTTCAGGTAGATCTCTGCAATAAATTTACTATGTCAATTAATGGTTCAAAACTTCTCATAGCCTCCTGCTATTGTTCTCAAAACAAAGGCTCTTTAGTTTAACTTTAAAGATTATCATTAATATCGTTTTTCTACTCCAAATCATCTTTATGTACTTCCCCTGGACATGCAACATCTCTGGATGAACACTGGTAGAGGGTCAGGACCCTCCTAGTCCAGCAGCCATCCATGTTTATCCTTCTCATTAGCCTTGCCGTTGTATTTACTGTCATCCAGCCATCTTAGATAGACTACTTCCCTCCTGTGCACTTTTCTAAATCCTGTATATCCTCTCTGCTTCACACGTCTATCACCGAGTACCTCACCTCCTCTTGATTTCCAAATCACTTAATGTCAATATCACTCATATTTGTATTTAATCACTAATTGTCTTATATTGCTCTGTAATTGCTTACTGAATATGTACCATATCCCTCCCGCCTGGCCATATGAAAGGTCCAGAATGGCAGTCAATGTGACTAAAAGGAGGCAAACGTGAAAAGATTAAAAAGTCCAATGATGACTGACTTCTGATTCCAATAATTGATGGATGGCTGGGTAATTCAGAGGATCCTTCCCAATAAGGATTATTTTAAAAGCTGGCCAAAATATTTAAAAAATCTGGTTTAATTATTAGATGAAGGTTTAAGCAAAGAGGAAATCTAAAACCTGGGAAGAAGATAAGGGGTAAAATTGAGAATTGGATACTATGATATTCCTTCATAAAAGTTTTGGAAAAAACTAAAGAATAATTTTATACTTGAAATTTTAAAATTACCTAACTTATGATGGAATTCACAGCATATTTGATGCCTGAAAAGCGAGATATAGTGAACAGCCAGATAAAATAGAAGAAAACATTCAGAATAAAGCATAGAATAACAAAAAACATGAAAAACAGAGAAGAGAGGGTATGAAACATAGAGGAGACAAGGAGAAAGTTCTATATAATTAACCAGAATCCAAAGAAGAGAAAAGAGAAAATGGAGCAGATACAATATTTGAAAGGATAATGACAGAAACATTTACAAAACTAATGAGAAGTATCAGGCCTAATTTAAAAATTTAGCATATAGCCCTAACCGGTTTGGCTCAGTGGATAGAGTGTCGGCCTGTGAACTGATAGGTCCCAGGTTCGATTCCGGTCAAGGGCATGTACCTTGGTTGCAGGCACATCCCCAGGAGGAGGTGTGCAGGAGGCAGCTGATTGATGTTTCTTACTCTATCCCTCTCCCTTCCTCTCTGTAAAAAATCAATAAAATATATTTAAAAAAATAAAAAATTCAGCATACAAAAGTTCTACACAACAAAAACATTTTTAAAAATAAAATTTTAAATTATTTTGATACTGCACAATAGCATCAAGTTATCAAATTCCTGGTGTAAAAAAAAAACACCTTTTAAAATGTATAGAATTATATATAAAAAAACCTATTAAACATTATTAAGCAAAATAAAAGTAGACCTAAATAAATGGAATGAAATACCATGTTTGTGGAGAGGAAGACTCAATATTATATAGATGTCAATTTTTCCCAAACTGATCTATAAATTCAATGTAATCCCAAACAACATTTCATTTTCTGTGGTGTGTGTGTGAGTGTGTGTGAGTGTGTGTGTGTGTGTGTGTGTATGCGCGTGTGTGCAGTTTGAAAATTAAGAATCTAATTCCCAAATTTGCATATGGCATGCTAAGGGCCATGAATACCCAAAACAGTATTGAAGAAGAACAGAGTTAAGAAGAACTGCACAATCAGAAATCAAGACTTGGTATACAGCCATAATAATTAAAACAGTAAGGCATCAATGCAGGGAGAAAAAAATAAACCGTAATAGAAAGTCTAGAAAAATACCCACATGTATGTAGTCACTTGAGTTTTTGTAAAGATAGCACAGCAGAATCCTATAAATATATATTGAGACAACTGGATATATATTGCAACCCATACCTCACATGATAGGCAACAAAATAAAAGTCCCAGATGAAATTTAGATCTAAATGTGAAAGATTAAATAATAAAACTTCTAGGAGATAATTTAGAAAATATAATGGTCTCAAGGTAGAGAAGTATTTATTATATAGCACCTAGAGCACATAGCATAAAGAAAACGATTAAAGAAACTAAGAATTTCTCTCTATCGCCACCAGTAGAATAAGAAGAAGATCATGGAATAGGATAGGATATTTCTCACACATAATCAAGAAAGAGCTGATAACCAGAATATATGTTATAAAAAAACTATTGTAAGTCAATAAGAAAAAGATAACCACAATGGGGAAAAAAAGAGACCTATGTAATACTTTAAACAATAAAGAATTTAAATTAAATAAGTAAGTAAAATAAAAGGTAAAAAAAAAAGACAACCAAATAGAAAAATGGTCAAACAGCTGGAACGAGCACTTTACCAACCATGCTATACTGATGTTTTGGCATTTTCTACCAAAGTTCAAGATGTGTACAATTAATGACCCAGTGTTCTACTTCTAATTACTCAAAAGAAATGTGTGCACAGGTGCACCACAAGAAAAATACAAGTATGTCCACAGCAGAATTATTAGAAATAGACAAAAACATCAATAATGAAATGGATACACAAATTGTGGTATAGTAATATACTACACGTACCACCATATAGTACACAGCAAGAAAAATATACAAAGTTTAGCTACACCTAAACATGGATAAGCATAGTCTGAGTGAAAAATGTCAGACTCAAAGTATATACACATATGCACGTGGGCATTTCTGTCTGTTTATACACACATATATGTGTGTGTATACATATTATGTATACATATGTATATTCCCCATAGGAACTCATTAAGAAACAACAGCTATTGTCTCAGAAAGCTGAAATTAGAAAGTAATTATTGGATGGAGTTTCAGGAGAATGGAGCCTCTCTTATGGGTCAAGCCATTTCTTTTCCTCGGCATCCTTTTATTGTGTCATAGTTCAAAAGCATTTTTAGGTGTCTGACATTCCCCAGTGTTCTGCCTTTTCTGACTCAGCTTGGTTCTGCTGCCTGACTCACTGTCCACATACCTGTCCACTCTGCTTTGTGTGTGATGACCTGGCATGAGAGAGTCTGCAGGCCTGTGCCCAGGCATTTCCACTTTCATGACTTTCTTTGCCAATGGAGCCATTGTTTCCACGGGACAGAGGAGAATGGAAATCATCTTGGAATGTTCAAAGGTCTCAGTGACCCCTAATCCAAGTTCTAATGCTTGGCGTTTGAGGCAGTTTCCAAGGAGAGCTGTGACACAAGGGCGTTAATCTACCTTGTGACAGCATGGGGTTTTAATGCGTTTTCTGTGTGTGAAGAAAGAGCCTCCTGTGGAGGTGGCGAAAGGAGTTATGGTGAAATCAATATCTTCATTTCACTGGGGCGCTGACAATTTGTAGCAATGATACGAGGGATCCCTGCACAGGGAGAGCTTGGTGGGCAGAATCTGATGCACGGGACATCGACTTTGGAAAATCAACACAAAGGCTTGCTCCATGAGTTAAAGAAAACAAAGATGAGGGAGCTACACGGAGACATTCTCTCTCTAGAAGTATGTAGATAACTTGTTGTAACACTAGCAACGTGGTCTGGAGAAATGAGGATTTCACTATATAGAACTCTGTTTTGCAGAAGGCATGTGATCTCTAAAGAAAGATCAGTTTCATAAAGCTTGTTTAGGAGTGAATGGAATATATCCTGGCTATACTTTGAGGTGTCCAAGTAAAAATATGATGCCTCATGGTCTGCTAAAGGTACAGACCAATGAGGAAACCATACAGTAAAACGCCAGGAATCAGGCCATTCAGCCTTGTCAGGAAGATTGACCAAAGAGAAAAGTGGGGACATTTTCAAAGATATGATGGGATGAGGGATGAGTTAGAGTACTAACCAAACCAGACTCTTTAATCTTTTCCTCAACTACAGATACTAGATTTGATGTTAATGCCAGTGTTACCTGAAAATGAAATTTAATAGCCAACCACTGATCTATTTTGATTTATTTTTTCCCCGGAAACTATTGTTTAGCTTACCCTGATTTGTGCGATATTCCAGTGTTATATGTATACTGCTATAATTAGCAGTAATGCTTTATATATCCCTATTTATCTCTTTCTGATATCTTCTAAATAAATAGACAAGAAATATGGATGCATATTTTTAAAAAAAATATTTTTATTGACTTTTTACAGAGAAGAAGGGAGAGAACAGAGAGCCAGAAACACTGATGAGAAAGAAACAACAATCAGCTGCCTCCTGCACGCCCCCTACTGGGGAACAAGCCCGCAACCAAGGTACATGCCCTTGACTGGAATTGAACCCGGGACCCTTCAGTCCATGGGCCGATGCTCTATCCACTGAGCCAAACGGGTCAGGGCTGGATGCATATTTTAAAGGTAATTACTTATTGTCTTGGTATCTTCATAGTTCCCACAAGGTTTAAGTATATACAAGGACAAGCTTTTTTATATCTCACATGAATGTATAATTTTGTTACCCATAGAAATCATTTATCTTATTCTATATGCACAGAAAAGTAAAATGGGAATGAATAATTTCTCAATACTCACTATACATTTTATTGCTTCTTTTTTTTCTGACAATGTCAAGGATTAAGAAGTTTCTTGTATTTAGTACTTTTAAGGTTTTCTTTTCCTGAGTCATACATTTTTATTGCTGTGTCTCTAAATATGAGAGCTATCTCCAAAGGTAAAGACAGGATATGTGTGAGATGCAGATATCCAACAAAATACAGCTTACTGCAGAAATACCATTTTTCCCAAACTGGTATTCCGTAGGAAACTGGTCTTAAAGGAGTTCTGTCGCCAAATAAGTTTGGAAGATGCTGCATCTTATCTTTCTTCTTAGAGATTTACAGCATGCTTGGGAGTATTTAAAGCTTTGGTAAATTCTGTAGAAAAAAAGAAAAGAAAGAAACTGGTTTAACAAAAGCCCAGAATAACTATCTTTAAAAATTCATGAAATGCCCATTAACATCCTGCTTAATTGTGGAAAATTTGAGTTTTAGATCCTTTGCGAATTTATCCCTTACCTACAGGCACGATATCCTCCACATAGACTCGTGATGTTAAACATGTACAGTCGCTACTGTGTCATACTCTTTGCAGACTAGGATAGAAGCAGCAATGTGAATTCCTCTACCCACCCCCCCACCCACCCACCTGCCTTTATGACTTGATCCCCTTTCGAGACCTTCTGCATTAGTGCATAAAATTGTTGTGAAAAAATGACCAATTCAATGGCCATTTGGCTTGTCCAATTAAGTGGACCATTAATTGAGCACCCCCTGCATGTCAGTCAGTGGAACACTGAGTCAGACACTTCACGGAAACCTTCCCTGTTCCACACAACAGCTAGCAGAAGGGACATTGCATCCACACCGAGGATGTGAGGGCACCATCTTGGAGCGATCACATCTCTTGCCCAGATTCCCTTGCTCCTACAGCGTTGCATCTGTGACTCTCTCTCTTTTGTCTCCCAAGCCCCCGCACATTTCACTGTCTCTCTAACTAACGTGAATTTAGTCAGTCCCAGTGAGACAATAAAATATGAAGTGATAAGGATAATGATGCCAATAGTGGTAATTAATAACAATTAGAAAAGTATTATAACCTTATATATGGTCATTGCATCAAATTTATAGTGATGCAATGTTTTAATAGTATGGCGCTCACTCTCCTTTCTCCCACCTCCGCATCCACTTAATCACTAACTCTGGTTGACATTTTCTCTATCTCCACAGACAATCTACTACCACTAACTTTTGCTCAAGGCACCATCTTTTCTTTTTTTTAAATTTAAATTCTTTATTGTTTAAAGTATTACATATGTCTTCTTTCCCCCCATTGACCTCTCCCTGGCTGCTCCCAGCCCCCAGCACATGCCCTCACCCCACTACTGTCTGTGTCCATTATATGCATGCATACAAGTCCTTTGGTTGGTCTCTTAACACCCCTCCCCCCCATCTTCCCTCTGAGGTTTGACAGTCTGTTTGATGCTTCTGTGTCTCTGGATCTGTTTTTGTTCTTCAGTTTATGTTGTTCATTATATTCCACAAATGAGTGAGATCATGTGATATTTATCTTTCTCCGACTGGCTTATTTCGCTTAGCATAATGCTCGCCAGGTCCATTCATTGCTGTTGTGAATGGTATCAAGTCACCATCTTATCTGCTCTGGATTTTTACTGCAACCAAGGCTCAACTGGTATCCTTGTCCTCCTCCAACCCATTTTGTGCACTGCAACCACAGTGGCCTTTCTAAAGTAGACCTGATTATTTGATTACTCACTATTCAGTGTAAAACCTTTGTAATTTCCCACTGACAATAAGTTAAAGGCTGAACATAACAGGTTTCTCAGATTCCCTCATCTTTTGGGCCCTGTTACCTTTCCAGCTCCAAACTCCACACTCTCTTACCTCCTTCTAGGCCTTATCAATGTCAAACTAACAACTTCATTGGTTCTAAAATGCACTTTAGTTTCATTTCATAACTGTATAACTCTGAAATGATGATGTGTTTTACAATAAATAGTTCATCATATTTAAGTGGCAGCAATTTTACTTTTTTGGTCATATATAAAATGAAGGGTATCTGACGATTGATAACTTCATAGATTTGTGAGATCTTGCACTTTAGTTACCCTATTGTGTCATGCTTTCTTATTGGATGAAATATTTCCCTGGTTCTTCCTTCTGCCTGGAGTGCTTTTTGAACTTCTCTTCACTACCACTCCTAGTCTCATCTTTCCTGTGGGAAGACTTTTAGGATTCTCCGAGCCTAGTTTAAGGATGCCAGTTTTTTCTGTCAGAGCATTACTTTATCACATTTATGAATGGTGATTTGAAAGGATTTCTATTGCTCTTTGATACTCCTTTCCGTTTTATGTGAAGCCTATATTGCCTTCCCCTTGAGTGTGGGCTCTATATAGTGACTCACTTCTAAAAAATAGAATGTGGTAGAAGTAACCATGTGTCATATCCAAGAATCTATCTAATAAAAGAGTAACATGCTAATTGACCATACCTTCGTAATGCCCACCAGCCAATCAAGAGTGAGTATGCAAATTAACCCAACAAAGAGGGCAGGTTAATTTGCATACACAGGCGCTGAGAGGCTGGAGGTGGGTTGGGTGTTCCACCCCACCCCAGCCACTCTGGGCCTCTGGGCAGCTTGGGAAGGTGGAAAGGTGGCTCCGGGCCTGAGTGGAAAGGCAGCTCTGGCCAGAGTGAAGGTGGTGCCGGCAGCCAAGGGAAGGAAGGCCCATTCTTGCACGAATCTTTGTGCATTGGGCCTCTACTCTATAATAATAAAAGCATAATATGCTAATTAGAATGGACAGCCGAACGACCTTCTGGACAAAGCCACGGCAGTGGGGGCTGAGGCAGAGGCAGTTAGGGATGATCAGGCAGGAAAATGAGCAGTTAGGGGTGATTAAGCAGGCAGACAGAGTGGTTAGGGGTGATCAGGCAGGCAGGCAAGTGATTAGGAGCAATCAGGGAGGCAGGCAAGTGGTTAGGGGTGATGAGCAGGCAAGCAGAGTGGTTAGGGGTGATCAGGCAGGCAGGCAGAGTGGTTGGGTTGATCAGGCAGGCAGGTGAGCGGTTAGGAGCCAGCGGTACTGGATTGTGAGAGGTATGTCCGACTACCAGTTTAGGCCCAATCCTGCGGGGGTTCCAGATTGCGAGAGGGTGCAGGCTGGGCTGAGAGACACCCCCCCCTCCCGCCCCATGCAAATTTTGTGCACCGGCCTCTAGTATGTCATAAAAAGACATTACGTTTTCCTCCTTGATCTCTCTTGGATTGCTCTCTCAGAAGAGGCTAGCTGCTATGTCATGAAGAAACTCAGGCACCTCTTTGGAGAGGTCCCAGAACAAGACTCTGAGGTCTCCAGCCAAGAACTGTGTGAGGGCCCAATCTTGGAAATGGATTCTCAAACTCCAGTCAAGCTTTCACATAACTGCAGCCCTGGCCAACATTTTCCCTGCAAACATATGAGAGCCCCTGAGCCAGAACGACCTACCTAAGCTACTCCCAAATTCCTGACCACAAAAATTGTGAGATGATAAATGCTTGCTGATTTTAGCCACCAGGTTGGAGTTAGTCCCATGAAGAATCCTAAAAAAAAACTTAATAAAAAACCAGGAAGAAAGGGAAATTTTGG
Source organism: Cnephaeus nilssonii (assembly GCF_951640355.1). NCBI lineage: Eukaryota > Metazoa > Chordata > Mammalia > Chiroptera > Vespertilionidae > Cnephaeus > Cnephaeus nilssonii. The sequence goes on along the minus strand of NC_137089.1, from coordinate 8,450,365 downwards.
AAGTTGAAGCAGGTTCTCATAGCCATTCTGTGTTATCAGAATTTCTACTCCAAAGAGTGTTTACAAAGCTTTCCCAAGTTGAACTTTCTGTCTAGTTTTTAACAATATCATCTGTAGTTGGACACCAACCTTGCAAAGGATCATTCTTCAGCCCCATGTTGCCTCTGTTTTTCAAGGGTTGGGCGGACATTATGGAACATACAAACTTAATTTTCAGTAGTGGTTATTTTTTTTAAGAATGGGCTCTCTTTCCTCCTGAGATCACCTATATTTACTAATATTTTTAAGGGCAACCATTAGTGGTTTCTCACAATTATTTTGCACAGCTTTTATTCAAAGCGGTTTTTATTTGTTTGTTGTTTAGTACCTTAAGTATCCCGAATTAGAGAAGTTTGGTTCAATGTGAAGAAACCATCAATTGCCTGCATTTGTTTAATTTCCATTATCCATCCCCAGTTGTGGCTACAAAATGATAACTTCCCATCAGCTTTGGTGACTTTGTGTCACCATTAGCACCAGCAGAGATCAGTTGGAGCACATGACTGGTTCTGGGGGTTGCCCTGTCTATGTGTAGGCTTTCAATTTACTCATAGGCTTGATAACATCCAAATGATTGTACAGGGTGGGGCAAAAGTAGGCTTACAGTAGTTTGTAGGGAAGACAATATAATAATGAATAAATAATAATACAAGAATAAACTCTTGAGTTTCGCCTATGCACAACTGTAAACCTACTTTTGCCCCACCCTGTATGGAAGGTTCCAGAGCTTCACCATAAAACTCCCGGTTTTTATTTGGCATTTGGAAAAGTGACCTGTATGCTCAGGATCAAGCTTGTTTCTCCAGGTCACTTGATGTGTTCACAAAACAGCTCCTGAGTTTCAGCTTGAGTCTCTCCACAAGAGGATCCAAGTTTCTTCATTGTAAGTTCCTTGGGGATTTTGCCTTCGTAGCTCTTTGAGAGCACTTATCTGTTAGCAGCAAATGAGACAGCAGATTGCAATTCCTCTCTGCCCTTCCAAGGCAGCTAATGAGATCAGAGCTGCTCTGTCCCTCCACCTTCCTAACATATCACATGAGATAAGACATCAGGGTTTCCCCCAAAGCAGTGGTCGGCAAACTCATTAGTCAACAGAGCCAAATATCAACAGTACAACGATTGAAATTTCTTTTGAGAGCCGAAAACCGACTTCTGCGCATGGGCCACGAAGTTTCAATCACACTGTACGTGCGCGCCCGCACATGGTATTTTGTGGAAGTGCCACACTCAAGGGGCCAAAGAGCCGCATGTGGCTTGTGAGCCGCAGTTTGCTGACCACTGCCCTAAAGCAAACCAACAGGAAGCACAAGGAAACACTGAGGGTGAGAGGACAAGTTGAGACAGGTGGACTTGAGCCTGTAGCCTGCCTGTTAATTAAGCAGAGCCATGCTCTAATCGTGTGTCACGAACAAGAGCAGGAAGCAAAATAAATTGTGGTCACTTCCAATGAGCCCACGCAACAGGCCAGTAGCAGGTTAATCCTTTAAAATTTTTTTTCTTTATTGTCGAAAGTATTACAGATATTCCTTCCCCCCCATTGATCTCCTCCACCCAGCACCCCCCCACCCTCACCCCACCAGGCCTACTGCATTATTGATTATCTGTGTCCATGGGTTATACATATCTATATATATAAAAGCCTAATATGCAAAGTGTCCCCTCAGGAGTTTGACCTGGAGTTCGATCACTTGCTATGATGTGCGCTGACCACCAGGGGGTGGTGCGGAACAAAGGAAGGCCCTGGCTGGCAGCTGGCAGCCGCTAGAGACCCTACCCATGCACAAATTTCATACGCTGGGCCTCTAGTATGCATATACATTCTTTGGTTAGTCTCGTCCCCCTGCCTATCCCTCTGAGATTTGTCAGCCTGTATGTCTTTGTGTCTCTGGATGTATTTTGTTCATCAGTTTGTTTTGTTCATTAGATTCCACATATTCTTAAGCATTTTATGAGTCAATTGGCACACAAACAAGAAGTAGAAACAAATGGTGTAGTCTTTGTAAGGTTGTTAACATCAATTAAGCTAATAAATGAAAATTTCCAGTCTTTCCCTAATGTGTGGTGTATAAATACACATTTTCAAGTGGAAGTTTAGTGTCCTACTCTGTGGGCTAGTCTTAGTTCACCGTCACTTACTTGGACCATTTTCATAAAGTTTGTGTGACTCGGTTTTCTAATATATACATAGGGATAATAATAGCAGCAATACTTATAAGGATTAATAATAATTATACAGGTCTAGACAATTTGGCTCAGTGATTAGAGCGTCGGCCACAAACTGAAGGGTTTGATTCTGGTCAAGGGGGCGTACCTCGGTTTCAGGCTTCATCCTGGGACCTGGTAGGGGTGTGTATGGGAGGCAAGCAACCGATTTGTCTCTCTCACATCGATGTTTCTCTCTGTCTCTCCCATTCCTTCCACTCTCTCTCTCTAAAAAAAAAAAATCAATGGCAGAAATATACTCAGGTGAGGATTAACAAGGATGAAAGAGAAAGAGAGAGAGAGAGAAAGGAAGGAAGGAGGTAAGGAAGGAAGGAGGGAAGGAAGGAAGGAGGAAAAATATAATTATACATTTAATGCACTTAGTAAATACTAAGTTGATATTAGCTATTATTATTTTTGTATATTCATATTTGAGACCCTGAAAAACAGAAACTTTTAAAAATCTTACGTCATTCTTTGCAGTGCCTGATTTTCAATCAGGGATAGGTGTTCTGTCCATGCTTATCTATTGTTAACGGTACTGAACTCCATGCTGAGCAGACAGTAATAATTTCTCATGGTAGTAACATCAACATCTAACTAGAAGGCATTTCTCTACTCCATTAAAATATTTGTTATAGTTTTATATTTCTTTCTCTCTCTCTGTTATATGATTGATAGTGGTATTTTAAAATGTTGATCCTTGCCTTTCTGTACTTGCGTAATTCCTATGAGAGCCATGGCTCTGATTTCCCTTCTGCAAAGTGCCATCTGTGTGCAGGGGCTCTTTTGTTGACTCCTGAGATTCACTGCGACTCACTGCAACTGTGATGACCTTCTCTCTCTCTCTCTCTCTCTCTCTCTCTCTCTCTCTCTCGTAATAAGGAACAGAACTAACATGCCTAGGATCCCTTTGAACACCGGCATTTCTTCTGAATATAGTTCTAGCTAGATTTGCATTTTTGTCCTGTGGGTGGAAATGCCAGATAAGAAGAAGCAGATGAAGACAGATGAAAGGGCTCAGCGGAATGAGGAAAGGGTTCGGTTACTTGGATTTCCTTAGATGGGACATTTGTGGCAGAAATGGCTACCAGCTCTTCTAAAGAAAAACATACACTGGGGTTCAGAGCCATTAACAATAGATAAAGAAGGAGGCAAGTAGCTCGGTGGCGTTAATCTCAGCCCTCACAAGTACTGGCAGCGGTGACATTTGACCATGTGACAGATGAGTGAGTGGAGAGCCCTGGGACGGTGATGGTGACAGTTTTCTTTTTCTGCCCTTGTAAATTATTCAGCACCGGAGCAGCACGGACCAGGGAAAGGGTAAGGGAGGAAAGGGATTCTATTGCAAATGAGAATGGCTGCTGACAAGTCCATTAAAAAACAACAACCCAACAGTCAAGCTGCGTCTGCTGTCTTCCAAATGTCCTCCGCAGGTTCAGTGCGCTAACCTCCTTTAGACGTGCAGGAAGGTGGCAGAGAGGAGAGCTCAAAGCATCCCACCTTGGTCTGAGTGTGTCTGTGTCATTAGTAAAGATAGGATGGCACGTCTCCTAAGATCATGTGGGCGAGTAAAGCCCAACTTGCTAGCCAAGCATTTCCATCCCAGAAATTACTTCCTGCCGACGACAGTGCTCCCTGTTGCTTTGGGTGAGATGTGCTTGTCTTCCATCCTTTTCCCTCCGCTGTGTCAAAGCTCTCACCCCAGTGGAGTCTGTGTTTCTAAATGTGGTTATAAAACTTCACAGACAAGTTGGAAAACTGTCATGGCAAAAAAAAAGAAACCCACACGCAAAAATAAAGCAAAACCCAAAACCTTGGTACATCTTTAAAAAAGAAAAATTAGAACATAATGTTTTCTCAATGAGCTTAATTCCTTCTTTCTTCTCTGCGTGGGAGGTAGGCAGGGCAGTTTTTCTGTGTAAATACTCCCAGCTGAAAGGGGGTCCCAGTGAAATACCTTGAAATGAGGTCATGGATGAGAGCTCTAGCCCAGAGCCAGACCAGTTGCTCTTGCCCGACGTCTCTCCCCCAACATCTGCCGCGCAGCTGGAGAGCCGAGGACGTGATGATTTCCATTGCCTGTCCAGCGAGGGTGGCTAGAAGCTGCGACCCATTCCTGTCGGATCAGGTTATCCCCCTCCGATCCATCCTGCCGAAGAGAAATCCCCGGCAACATCTTGTGTGTCTTGAATAGATTTTATGTGACATTTCCCGAGCATTTTACATCCACGTCTGAAGCTTCCCTTGGTAAAGCATAATAAGTGAGCACTTCATCTCCATTTTCTGGAAGGGTGAAATGGTACAACAGCAGGCTCAGTGAGGAATAAATCTGCTGCGACGTCATGCATGGCCCCCAGGTGCTCCTTCCTCTGTGCCCACCTCCCACAGCTCTAATATTTCTCGTCCACCGTTTTCTCTCTACAACAACGGTATGGTTTTTCAAAGCATGTCCTTTATCAGCCCTTGGCTGCCAGGAAATAACACGACGGGGGGTGGGAATATCGCAGAAGGTTGCATGGTTTCATGTGTGCAGCCGTGGTGACTACAGGGTAGTCTTCCTTTCCTTCCCGAGTGGTCCAGATCTTCCCCAGGTCACCGTGGCCCTCTGGAGTTCCACTGGGGCTGCACCCCGCTAATCCGGTACAGCCTGGCTCTGAAATGTCCATCTCCTGAGCTTTCCATCTTTTCTATTTCATTTTGCACGACTTACCTCCTTCCCCCTCTCCACTCAGCCCCGCACATCACACTCTACAACTTTGCCCCTGAGCAGACTAAACAGCTTTCCGTTAAACTGAAATAAAACTTTTATTATTCCCATTTCTTTCATGCTGGACCAGGTTAATCCAAATGTGAAATCCCTTTTCTGCTAGGCGAGGCCTACCCAAACGCAGGCTACTGAACCAAATAATCAGAAATAAAGGCAGTGCAGCCTAGAATGTCCGCCTGCATGTCTGCGACCACAACTGGAGTCCTTTGCAAAACAAACAAACAACAAACAAAAAACCCTACTATTTAGAAAAAGGTTTGGGAAATTTTTTTCATACACTATTACGTTATTTGATAAGTAAACTGTTTTCCTGTCTCTACTTGTCCAAGAGGAAAAGAGGAAGCAGGGATTGAAGGCAGGAAATGCTAGAATAACAAGGGTCTTTTCTCGAGGGGTTTTAAGTAAGGTTACAGAGCGATTCAAGGATCAGAGGGAGGTATGGACAGTCATGATCTCAGACAAACCCAGGATGCCAACAGAGGCTCAGGACAAGGTAGAAATGTAGGTTTACATAGGAAAACATGCCTGCCTCAGACTCTCTTCAATAAAGCTGATCCCATGATTTCCAACCTCTTACCCTAGATTTCTTTTAGGCCCCGAGATGGTTCTCATCCACCAAACTCACTCCTCGTGGGCTCGGGAGACAGGGTCTGGGGTAGGAGGACAGTCTCTGTGTTTGTTGGTACCAGGTAAGACTTAGGGACACCAGCCGTCGCTCGAATCAGTGCTTAGGAGAAATCAAAAGCTTTGCTTAGATTCTGTGCTTCTGTTGAAAATTAAATGCTCAAAACAGTAACCAATGGTTCATTGCATTTTTCTGAAACTTTCAAGACAGAACAGCCCTCAGAGGGTAGGCTTTCTATCAGGTGCATTTTCGTCAGAGGTCTTGTCTTCACTTTTCATCGAGTAGAGATAGTAACAGGGAAGGAGACTGCTACGTGGGGGAAGCCGTTATGCAATTCCCTAGTCACTGTATGGCCCGCACCCCACCCTGCAGGACCTGGGTCGCCCTGGGAGGGCACTGCTGCTTCAGCATTCCACAGGAAGAGGCGGGCACGGCTCTCCTTGATTTTCTTATTCAGTAGGAAGTACCTTTTACAACCCCTCGGTCAGGAAAGGTGAAAAGCCTATGCCATCTTCTTTCATTGGCAGCCCACGATTTCTCAGGTCACACCAGTTCCGGGTAAACCTAGAGCCACTCTAACAGTAACACACATCTGCCGGCGTGGGACCTTGAGCCTCTTATTCCCCCCAAATGATTCCTAGGCTTTCTCTGTAAGTAGGTTTCATCAGACACCTGCTGGAGAGGGTCATTGAGGAGGAGGGAGGTCCTCCCCATTTCATTGGACAGTCGGACTGCTGCTGCTCATTGTGACTATTCAACAAATGTTTGCCAAATACTTACGCTGTGTCAGAAACTGTGCTACAATTAGAAAATCAGTGACTGTGGCACAGCCTTAACCTGGGTGCCTTGTTATACTTGGAAACCTACCTATTTACTTTGGAAGTGACTACTGTTTATGAAAATGGGGGGTTTTAAGTTATCGGTCCGCACGTACTAAAGTATGGTGATAAGAGGGTAGTTATGTACATAACTAGATAGAATAATTAGGCGACAATGACAAGTTGCCTGTCCATTCTTAGACTTGCCAAGTCTAGTCTACCAAACCTTTGCAGGCAACATGATGCCTTCGTTTCACTGTGGCCAAGGTAATACTCTCATTTTTCCAATCAAAAGGGAGAAAAAGACAGTGTTTTAGAGAATATTAATTGTATAACTTCTTTGTAAAGGAGAATAAAGAAAGGTGTGATCTTCTCATTTGAAGGATGACATAATGGCTCTGGCATTTATCCTGTTAAATTGGTGATCCTTTTAGCTGTATTTACATTTTCATTACCTAGAAGCTGTGGAACCAATAGATTTTTTAAACAATATACATTTTTATTGATTTCAGAGAGGAAGGAAGAGAGAGAGAGAGAGAAACATCAATGATGAGAGAGAATCATTGATCGGCTCTCTCCTGCTTGCTCCCCACTGGGATCCACCCCAGGCATGTGTCCTGACCAGGAATTGAACTGTGACCTCCTGGTTCATAGGTCAACGCTCAACCACTGAGCCAAGCCAGCCAGACTGAACCAATTGATTTGTTTACAAATGTTTCTAACTCTGTGAACATAGTTGACTATTTCCCAGGTTGAATAACTCACCCTTCAAGTGGCGTCAGTCCTGGTGCTGCTGAGAGCCCTCACCTTTGCTCTTCCTCAGGGACCACACAAATTAGGAAGGAACTAGTTGCTGGAAAGAGTGACATGGGTGACTTACTACCAAAAATATCCCTCGAACTAACTTCAGAAAATACTTTCCCCCAAATTATAAATGAAAAAAAAAAGTTTGTATAGGCATACAAGTCTAAAATGTACTTCATTTTTAAATTTTAGATTGTATATGTGGGGGGGGGGGGGGGCGGAAACAGTTCTTCAAGGTGATTTAATGGTAATAAAACCTCAAGATAAATATGGACAGAAAGCCTTGTCCAAGTTTCAGAAACTAGTTGCAGGAAGAACTCGGTATCTGATCTGCTTGAGCAGGTTGGAGTTTGCTACCAGCTTTCTATGTTTATGAGGTGGGAGATGAGAATACTGTTTCTGGGCTGAGTGGGTGGTGTCTCTCTTCAGAGGTTGTGTCCAAGAAGTGACAGTCACAGTGGCAGTGGAAGTTGTGGTTCTGCTCCCTTGTGTCGTGTAGGGCAGAGGTTGTTTTGATGAAAGTGAGGAAACAATGTGTGTGTGTGTGTGTGTGTGTGTAGGGGGAATTGGACAATATGTCGAGAAAGCAAAATCCTGTGAAAATTACATTATCATTAATTTTGTAGTTTTTCTTTATTAAGTCTATATTTTCTGAATGACAACACTATATAACCCTAATGTAACCCAAACTTACTCATTTTTAATTTAGCTTAAAGTTATGCCTTGGGTGGTATGGAATACCCAAGATTCATGGAACAGGTTCATTTGCATTCGAGTCCTTAAGATGTGTAGCATTTGTGGCTTAAAAAAGTTCTCCATCTACCAGAATTTTGAGAGAGTAGTAGACTCAGCACTTCTCAGATGGCTGAGGAGGATGCGTGGTTGATGGCAAAATGCTATTCTGAATTGCCTGAGGTACCCCAGAGGGCCACAGGCTGCAAAGTCCACTCACAGGGAAGGATCTTAGCTGCTGAGTGTCCAGGACAGATGGCTCCCTTCCCTGTCAGGAGGGCAACATCTCGGAACTATTTCACTTATAGGTGGGACTTAAAAACACCAAATAAATAAGCAAACAGAAGAAACAAACCCATACATACAGAGAACAAATTAATGGTTGCCAGATGAGAAGGGGGTTGAGGGGTGGGTGAAAAAGGTGAAGGGATTAAGTAATAATAATTAAAAAAAAAAAGTCAAAGTGATGTACAGCACAGCCTAGGGCCGTGGTCAGCAAACTGCGGTTCAAGAGCCACATACGGCTCTTTGGCCCCTTGAGTGTGGCTCTTCCACAAAATACCACGGCCTGGGCGAGTCTATTTTGAAGAAGTGGTGTTAGAAGAAGTTTAAGTTTAAAAAATTTGGCTCTCAAAAGAAATTTCAATCATTGTACTTTTGATATTTGGCTCTGTTGACTAATGAGTTTGCCGACCACTGGCCTAGGGAATAGAGTGTGGAATACTATAACAACTGTTACATGTAATAACGATCAGATCGGCATTAGACTTATTGGGGTGATCACTTCATAAGGTATGTAAATGTCTAATCACTAGGTTGTACACCTGAAGCTAATAGAACATAGTATGTCACTGTAATTATAACACACATTGAAAAATATTTTTTTAAAAGAAAAGCATGAGGTCTGCTCAGGATATTGTGGAGGCTTAATTGGCTGTGCTCAGCATGCAGCTGAGATAGGCTCCATGCCAATCATGTAATGTAAATAGTACCAGGCAGGCAGGGGCTGTAATTACCTGGCCTCGGCTCCTCACTTTTCCACCATGCTAATTGCTGTAGGCTGTATAACACGCATAAGAAGAAAACAAGAAAGAATAACATTTAACATCCAGACAGAATGCAAAAATGAGAGAGAGAGAGAGAGAGAGAGAGAGAGAGAGAGAGAATACTTTTTACTTTAAGAATGATTCCAGAAAACCCCAATGGTATGGGTGAAATTTTTTGACTATATTATTTTTCTCACAGGAACAACTGATTTTTTTAGAGAGCGTGGAAGGGAGGGAGTGGGAGATAGAGAGATAGAGAGGGAGAGAAACATGGATGTGAGAGAGACACACTGATTGGTTGCCTCCTGCACATGCCCCAACAGTTGTATAAGTCAGCTTATAAACATATACATAAATGATACATTTAAAACATTCCAAATGGTAGTTGTAAAAAATTGTCCACCGCTTTGAAAGATCTTTTATATTGAAAACAAGCATTTCTATTCTCATTATATTGAAAGATGAGTATAAATTATCTGCCTAAATGCTTTTATTTAAAGTTTGTATTATTCAAACATGTACATTAGCAGAAAAAAACTAGTATAATAAACTTCCATGTACCTATCATCTAGCTTCTACAATTATCAACACTTCACCAATCATGTTTCATCTATCCCCCATAGTTTTTCTTGTAATATTCTAAAGCACAAACATGCAATCCAGGTATGTGCCCTTCCTAGGAATTGAACCTGTGACCCTTAGGTGCCTGGGGTGACACTCTAACCACTGAGCAACAGTGGCCAGGGCTAACTATGGTTTTAATGGCCATCATGACACATCGCCTTCTCTTGCTTCTTGAATCATCTTTCCTATTCTCATGCTCTTAATTCCTCACCTAGCCTCTCATGTTTTAGTGCTTGGCCTCTGTTCTTTTCCAGATCTTTCCTTTGGTGAACATATCTACTCACTCATGAAACCTGCTACAGCTTTGGTAGCTAGCTTTAGTTCTGGCTCTGATCTTGTTTTCCAATTATTACCTTTTATCTCTCCTACTGCCTAATGGACATTTCTAGGTATTTTGCTATTATCTTAAAACCAACAAGTTTATGATTAATTTATCATCCTCCCCTCCCCCTTATCCTAGTCCTGGTTTCTATTAATAAATTCATGATATTCCCAGGTTCTCAGCTTCAAAACGAAGAAAAATTTTGACTTGGTCCTCTTTATCTCTTATTGTCAGTCATACTTCCTAGGTCTTCTTTGTGTCTTTTCTTCTGTTTCTTCCCCTTTTCTAACTGCCACCCCACAATTCATCTGGCAACTGAACTTTTACATGAACCGTACGAAGCTGCCACTTTTTTTTTTTTTTGGTCAACATGATCGAGAATGGCAATTTCAAATGGTTCGTTCTAACGCAGTAGCTACTCAGAGATGTCTACTTGGATTTATGGGGAATTAATAAAGTTTGGATTCCAGTCCTTTACGAAACTGCTCAACCTTGTCTTAACTCTCAGTATTGGAAGCATTTTCTGGTACTCTCAAGGGCATATAAAGATCTTGGTTTTCCAGCCATGTCTACATAGTTCAGGCATTCCTGTGGCCATGTATCCTACCTACCCCCCAACAATCCTACCCCCCGTTTCCTGGCAGGAGGCCCTGAGAATATATTTTCATGATACGGCTTCAAACACGTTTTGCGAGTAGCGATGGCATACATTTTTAATCAGTCAGTCAGAGCTTTAATACCTGCACTTTGTTTACTTGCTTCTGCCAGAAGGAAAAGCTCGCACAGGGAGGACCTGCGACTCCGTTTGTTTTGCCCTCTGCGCTGGCAGTCAGCTGGCCTCCGGGGCACAGCTTCGGGCCCATCTGTTCAACCCAGCTTTTGCCTGATTGACATGGAGAATCACTCAGGTGAGGGCCTCGGATTATCTTCTCTTCGTGTGTGTAACCAGAGACCCCTGGTGCTGCCTCCTCCTCCAAGGGACCTAAAATAGACACATTCACAAACGATGTTTTCTGTAGCAATTCTATCTGTTCTCATAACGTCTTCCTCAAATCCTTTGTGAAACAAGTCAGCTTCTAAACATATACATAGACGATACCTTTAAAACAGTCCAAATGGTAGTTTTTAAAAAATGGTTCACTGCTTTGAAAGATCTTTTATATTGTGAACAAGCATTTCTAGTCTCATTATATTGAAAGGTGAGTACAAATCATTTTTCTGCCTAAACGCTTTTATCTAAAGTTTGTATTATTCAAACATATACATTAGCAGAAAAAAAACCAGTATAATAAACTTCCATGTACCTATCATCTAGCTTCTACAATTACCAACACTTCGCCAATCATGCTTCATCTATCCCCCATAGTTTTTCTTGGAATATTCTAAAGCACAGTAATCCATTTAACCTATAAATATTTTAGTATATGTAGCTAATGGAACACAGCACATAAAGATATAGCTACTATGTTATTTTCACACCTAAATGTTTAATAGCAATTATTCATTTCGTTGAAATGCCCAGTTCACATTCAAATTTCCCAGATTACCTTAAAGCCCCACAGACTGCAAATAGTAAGTCTCTAAAGCCCCTTTTACTTGTTAGCCATGTCCCACCACTCTCTTTCCTCTGCCATTGTTTCATCATTTTTCCGGCAGCTCTTCCCACTCTCTGAATTTGACTGATGACTTAATTTTTTTAGGTGAAAATATTTTGTGGGTGATGCTATAGATTTGCTATTTCCTCATAGTAGGAGGCATATAAGATCTATTTGTTCTACTCAGTGTTGCTAAAATTAATCAGAGGAATTGTCAAGACCTCCATTTCTCATACTTTTCAAAGGAAGCTTTAAGTGTGTACATAATGAACTGTACCTCCCCATTCAACAGATCTTTCCAGAACACAAACTTCAGAGCCCGGTGCTCAGCACTCAAGGACAATTGAGAAACCTAGGAAGTCCAACATTGAGCATTTGCCTTTAAGCAAGTAACATTGTAAGCCTTAGAAACCAGTATAAGCAAGGCACCATGTGATTAATTAATATGTGTGTGTATATACATATATGTGTGTGTGTATATATATATACATGTATATACATATACATGTATATATACATACATACATATATATAATCTGTGTGTGTGTGTATTTATTGATTTCAGAGAGAGAAAGGGAGAAGGAGAGAGAGAAACATCAATGATGAGAGAGAATCATTGACCAGATGCCTCCTGCATGTCTGCTACTGGGAATCGAGCCAGCAACCCATGACCTCCTGGTTCATGGGTCGATGCTCAACCATTGAGCATCACTGGCTGGGCATTTAATAGAAGACCTTTACAGATGATGTTTGGTGTAGAATTACACAGATGGGAGAAAGAAATGGTGTTGGAATACAAAAATGGGAGAGGGAAATCATAGAGCAACAAGGGACATGACAATTTAAATCTAGGTGAATTTAATTTCAGAAGGTGGTCTCTTAACTGCAATTCTAGTTTTACCTTCGAACACACGATGACAATGTTTCTCCTTTCTCATAGCCACACACAGTTCTTTCCTCCCATTTTTGTATTCCCATTTCCCCGGAAGAAGTGCCTCTGAGCTAGAGTGGAAGGGTTTGCAGGACTTACCAGCAGAGAGAAGAAAAGAGACAGGGTACCTAAAATGACCTCGCTGAAGACAAGAGGGAGACAAAACACAGTGGGTGCTGGGGACAGTTTGTCCCATTAATACCATTTTCTCATTAACTCTGAACCCGGAGAAGTACCTGTGTGTGAAGGAACCCCGCGGGGATCCGTAATGACTGGCTCTGTCGTAGTTCAATGCACTTGGTGTCAGGGCCCCAGGCTTCGGAGGATGGGCTGAGAGGTGACTTCACTGAGAACCGTGCTTTTCAAACTTAGCGAGCTGGTTAAAAGGAGAAAAGTAAGAGATTTTCTTTCTGGCAGAGGCAAGTAAACAAAGCATCCATGCAAGGTGTCTGGGGGAAGCCTAGGAATTTACACTTTTTAAAAAAATATATTTTATTAATTTTTTACAGAGAGGAAGGGAAAGAGATAGAGAGTTAGAAACATTGATCAGCTGCCTCCTGCACACCTCCTACTGGGGATGTGCTCGCAACTAAGGTACATGCCCTTGACCGGAATTGAACCTGGGACCCTTCAGTCCACAGGCCGATGCTCTATCCACTGAGCCAAACCGGTTTCGGCAGAATATACACTTTTTACAAGCACCCTGGATGCAGGTAGTTCAAGAACGACGTTTTGAGAAATACAACCCAGGAGATGTCCCGGGGAAGAGCAGCTAGTTTGCTTCAGGAGCGCACAGGAATGGCCTGAGCCTCCTTTAGTAATAAGGATGATCTTCGCATGTGTATGCCAGGAGCCGCGCTAAGCTGCTCACGTGCTCTTTCCCACTGAATTCCCACCATGGTACCCAAAGAGGTAGGCACTGTTTGTATCCCCATTGCACCCACGAGGCAGCCAAGGCTTAAAGAAGCTCCAATCAGGGACAACGTTTCTCCTCTTCCATGGCCACACAGAAGCTCTGGGTGCCACAGGTTTTACTGTCTCCTCTGGCAAAGGACCACGTTTTCGTTGGCTTGTTTGCACGTTAGAAAAAGAAGACTCCGTGATCTGACAAAAACCCAAATCCTCAGGTGAAAGGTGTGGAATGAATGACAGTTCACGGGCCCGAACCTCCGCCAGCGGCTCTGTCCCCGCCTCAGCCCCCGCAGATGTGCAAGTCTGTTGTCTCTTCTTGCAACGGGAGAAATGGCATGATTGCTGGAGGGGCTCAGTAGACAGGCCAAACTGCAGGGTTTCCGAAGATTAAGCTTGCTCTTCTCACACATGGCTTTTATAAAGATGGAGCTGGGGGTGGAAACTGTAACTATTTTAAGAAATAAAATACAATTTTATATTTATATAATATTTATAAAATACTTTATGGCATATATATATATATATATATATATATATATATATGCCATAAAGTCTTTTATAAAATACTTTAAAATTTATTCTGTACTTTCATTGGGTGGAAGCTAAAAAGAAGAGAAGGAAACCTGCACCTTTGCAAACATCTTACGTTTCAAATAAGTGTTTAATAAGACTTTCTGTAATGTCAATATCTGGGAGGTTGTGGGTGGGGGGGAGTTGAATTACTTGCAGTAACTTCAGCCCATAATTGGTTTTAAAATGTACCTCCGATAAAGATAATAGGGAAAAAAGAACTATACAGACTTGCTGGGGTGCTTGGCTTGAAAGAAACGCTTATCAGATTTACTTAAAGCAAATCTTTACTTTATATAGGTACCGTCTATTCTTTGTTTCTAGCGAAATGCATAGGAGTTTAGGAAAGTCACTGATTTCTCAAGATGGGTTGGATTTGCCCTTCATGTCTAATGGGAAGATGGCATTGAACTTGCCGATTCTGGCACCCCCATGCAGAGAAATACACTTTAACTACAAAACAGCATGTTCTGAGTCTGTGTTTTCTCTGGATAGTAGTAGCAGGAACACAGTGTTCATTTAAATTAAGCCAGTTCCTCCGATAATAACAAAGTAATTAAAGAAGCCACCAAGGAAAAAGAACCAATTTATTTGAATCCTGTTCATAAAAACTACAGCAAGAGCCTGGAGGTACTAAAGCATGTGGCTAGGATGGCAGATTGATGATGCTTTAAAATTCTGCGTGGAATGCATCTTGATATTAATTCAGAGGAGTATTCCTCATCTGAAAATAATACAAGATGCAAAATATTTCATCCTTCTTAAGAGAAATGGCATTCTATTAAAATACCTAGATAAGAAATTGTCACATAGCTTGAAGTCCACTTGACCTCTAGTAATACCTTCACACCAGAAAATTTCAATGTACTCATATTTTTTTTACAGTCCCATTGGAATTGAGGGGCCGCTGTCTTTAATGCTGGCAAGGGTTTGAAATTCATACTGCTTTATCCTCAGTGTTATTAACTGAATCACAGGGATATATTTGGAGGTTCCTATTTTTTGTTGGTAACAAAAATCTAAATGGAGTTGAAGATGTGCCACCTGTTTCCACATTACCATTAGACACTGAAAGCGATTTAAAAGGAAAAATACACGAGTAAAATACCTCTCGCTTTTATACTCAATAAATGCAGCAGCAAAACATTACATCTAGGTCCTCACACAAAATTTCACGATTTCTCGTTGTACATTTTAGCAGAATGGCTGCTCGTTTGTGCAAAGCAGCGCTCTGCCACATTTCACTTCTCCCCCTGAAACACGGTCCCGTGGATGGCATCTGTTGGTGAAGGGAGCAGAAAAAAGCAGATACATTATAGGGTCTAGTGACTGAAAGATGGCAACCCTGTCTTTCAAGAACAACTTATAGGAAAATATTAATTTTTAGGAACTTGAACTAACTTGAGAGAGGAAAAATATCCTTAAAATATCCAACTTACCCATTAATAAAATGAAAAACAAAAAACTTAAAACTATTCCATGTCCATACAGTAATAAAAGTAGACCTCAGCTCCTTGTTATAACCAGTGAAACAGGAAGAAAGAAGCCGATAGGGAAAAAATTATACATGGAAATGAAGTAGAGAGAGGGGGAAAGTGAAAAGAAGGGGAGTGGCATGGACAAATAGAACAAAAGAAGAAGGATAATAGGACTCAATTTGTGGGGGGAAAAAAATCTAAGAGGAAGAGGAAGCTCTCACGGGGCAGGAAGAATTCAGTGCACCTTCACAACCAGTCCCCTGCTCCCTGCAACTCCATTTCCCGAGTCCCATTTGCCATCCTCTGTGCGATGGATGGACCCCTTTGAGACAGTAAACTCTTCAACTGAGTCTCTCGTGCCAACTGGCTTGCTCAGTCAGAACCTGTATCCAGCCCTTCCTTCAAGCAAAGTGTGACAGAAAGAAGACTTTTCAGAAGTTTGACCTAAACGCCGTGTTTTACCTATGGAACTTTTTCCATTTTAGCGGGTCACACTGTTATCTTAAATCAGGAATAGTTAAGACATTTACTAAAAAAAAAAAAAAAACCACCACCACCACCACCACCACCAACAACACACACACACACACATACACACACACACACACACACACACACAATTGCCCCATTTAACATAAAATTCAACCAAGAATAGATCTAATATGGCTGCCTGCTCATTCTCTAACACTTTTATACATATTGAGGGTTTGAATTTGGTAGCTGTTTCACTAAAAGAAGTTTTATGCTGGAGATCTCTCAGTTTTCTGTAAGTAATGTGTGTTGACTTATAAATGTTCATAAGAAAGAGCTTAAAGGGCAATGCTCTTGTCATTTCTGATTCAGTGTTCTGGGGCTGCCTCGTTTTTCTGAATCCTGGGACAGTGGCTACATCTACCATGGAATATATAAGCGAACGGAACAAGCTGCTATGCTCCCGAAGATTCTGATGAAACAACATTAAGCTATGCAGGCATGTCAACATTCTCTTGTTGCTAAGAAAGAAAATTACAGAAATAAGTGTACCAACCTTTAATGTCTCGGTTGAGAGAGTTAAGAGCTATATTTTCCAAGACTAATGGAGGGAAAAAAAATCCCAGAGCCTTCAAAAGAAGCTCCTGAACAATTAAACAATGTTCATGAGTTCTCTTTTCTGAATGATATAATCAATCAAATTCTACTAAGTTCAATGAGCTGTACTAGGTTCTGGGGACTGAAAATTGAATTTATACATAATCCCATGAAGGCTTATAGAGAGAGAAACTCTAGAAGAATGTCTATACACACAAAAAAATGATAACTGTTACAACTATTACTTCTTTAGGATAGAAAGAAGACAATTAGGTAGAATAGTACTCATTTGAATCTGTATTTTTTAGCATTTATTATGTGCGTACATTACTATCATTTGTTCATTCACTCACTTGTTCAACAAGCATTTGCCTTAGCAACTTGACCTTGTTAATTAACCAAATCAGCTTCCTTCTCAATTAAACTGCAGAATCAATAAAGTAAAAACCAGCACCAGACCATTATAATGACTCAAGATTTAGTTCCCTGCCAAAACAATTCAAGAGCTTGAGTATGGTCCTTTTATGCTGTGCATCTCTGTTGCTAGGAAATGAATTTGAACTAAAGAAATCTGAACCAAACATCAGACCCTCTGACTTAAAAGTAGAAGACATTCCATCTTATCTGTTTAATAGGTTTCGCTTTGGTATTTCCAAATCAAGCAAGTATCACTTCAGGGGAAAAACAGCACAGCCCCGTTAACTTGTGTGCTTGGATTTGAATGCTAGAGTGGCGGTATCAGGAGAATGAGGGTGAGAAACCAGTTATTGTTACACAGGCTTCAGGAGGTTGAGGTCCTTAATACAGGTTGGGTGTGGTTTGTATTTTTTAATCTTACTTTAAGTACTCGCTAAATAGTTTTTGTTTCAAAAAGTATACATAGTGGTTTCTACTACCAGGTTACCTACCCTTCGGTTGCTTGGTGCTTTAAGAATTCAGATGCTCTGCCATATAATTTCAATATCTGAATTAATTTGAATAGGAAGAACAGTTAAATATGGATTGTTCACAGATTATTTCAAAAGGCAAGACCTTATTATTGCCAGCCCACATGTCACTAGCTGCTGAGTGACACCACGCATCACATTAGATGGAAATTAAAGGAGAGTTCCTTTGTTGTAAATTAATTCATATACTCTTGGGAAATTAGGACACACAGCAGATGTAAAGCAGCCTTTAATCCAAGTCCCAGTGTGAACAGTGCAGAAGACAGAGGTGGCAGGAGTTAGGGGGCAGAGAGACTACAACGGTGCCAAAGAAGAGACGAGAATATCCTGTTTCTTGGGTCAGGTTGGACCATTGTTATTGGTTCCCAGACACCAGGTTACCTCTACATTGTTGAATACTCTCCTGCTTTCTTATTTACTGAAGTGGGAGAGGAGGCTGACCTTAGTCAGGGCCTTCTTGGCTGAAAACACTGGGGCTTCCTATCACAGAGGCACCTGCTCCCAGGCTGTTCCTCCGGGAAGGCCTGCCTACGAAGTGCAGGATTCCTGTAGGGCAAGACACTTGGTGGGTTGTAGAAGGATTATTTGTAGACTTCCTTAAAAGTCTCTAGCCCGGCTGGCGTGGCTCAGTGGTTGAGCGTTCATGGATGAACCAGGAGGTCACGGTTCAATTCCCCGTCGGGGCACATGCCCGGGTTGCAGGCTGGATCCCCAGTGTGGGGTGTGCAGAAGGCAGCTGATCAATGATTCTCTCTCCCTCTCCCTTCCTCTCTGACATTAATAAAAATGTATTTAAAAAAATAAAAAGTCTCTGAGTATGGCCCCTTCAAAGGTACACATTTCTCGCAGACGAAGAAGCCTTCACGGCCTCGGTCTTGAAGGGAACACTGTCTTCCCGGGTCCCTAGGGAAGCCTCCTGCCCCTCTCCGGCTGCCTCCACACAAGCTTGCGTCTGCCTGAGCCTCTCTCCTGGGCCCGGCCGGCGGAGATAGTGCTGCTTTGCTGCTTCTCTTCAGCTGCTCGCTGGATAGTGAGACTCCAATGCAGAGCCTCCAGATTTCCAATCTCATTCTATCAGCCCCATCACAGCATAATCCTACTTGGATGCAAAATTAGCAGCCGCATCATATTTTACTTTTAGTTTCTAATTGGCAACCATCACGTGCTTTTATTAAACTCTTCTAATCAAGCCTTCCCAGCATCGTACATTCGGCTTATCGCTGGGCTCACCTGCAGCCGGCTCTCCTCCTGTCTCTTATCAGCAGAGCCACGGACTCCCTCCTGTGCCCGCTTTCCCGTTTTGTTTACAGGCGCCTTCACACCCCACAACTCAGCCCGCAGGGTATTTAGGTAAATTCTATTCCAGAGCCGCCCTCTTCCCTTCATCGGTCGCTACTTTGCAGGGATCGGTGAATACTTTGCAGGGATCGGTGTCTACAAAGTGATCACAGCATTACTATTATTCCAACGTTTTCTTGTTTTTCTGGGTCTATCTATTGTTTGACCCCTTCTTCATTATGCCTCCTCTGACTCCCCGCCCCCGCCTACTCTTTAATCAAGTTTCCAAAGCTTTTTCTAATCCTCAATTAATAATAATTTAAAAAAATACAATAATTGCTTTCAAATACCTGTCCCAAACAACTCCACTTTTTAATTAATTGGTATGTTTCTCTGGAGACGGTATTAAGTAATGAGAAAAGACAGGCGTTTTGGAGTTGGTCTAGGTGGATAAATTTGGGAGCCTGCCTTGGTCTCAGTTTCTTCATCTCTCAAGTGAGCTGGTCATGCCTGCTTTTGAGGAAGAGGGTTACCTGAGCTCTGAGGTGAGGCCACTGAGACTTGTGTTTACTGTTGGCTAACCCTTCAAGGTTTAGCAAGTGATTTTGTTTGTTGTTTAACAATCAAGTAGACTGTGGATTAAGAAAGTTTGGAGGAATGAAAAGTGAAAAAACGATAATGTGAGTTGAGGAGTTTATCTATAATAATAAAAGCGTAATATGCTAATTAGATTGGACAGCTGAATGACCTTCCGGACGACCTTCCAGATGTCCTTCTGGATGACCTTCCAGACAAAGCTGGGGCTGTGAGGGCCGAGGCAAGCCACCGCAGCTGTGAGGGCTGAGCCCCTTGCACAAATTTCATGCATCAGGCCTCTAGTATATATATATCCTCACTGAGGATATTTTTCCATTGATTTTTAGAGAGATGAAGAGAGAAGGAAAGATAGAAATATCGATGTGAGAGAAACACATCGATTGGTTGCTTCCTGCACGAGTCCCTGACCAGGACCCAGGTTGGGGAGGAGCCTGCAACCAAACGGAGGTATGTGCCCTTGACCCGAATCAAACCAGAGACCCTTCAGTCCACTGCTCTATCCACTGATCCAAACAGGCTAGGGCTGGAGGACTTTTTAAGGGAATGAATTAAGATCAGAAGAAGCTAAGTCAAAACCAGATCTAAGAGAAAAGGTCAATTATGAAACAGGCTTGTAATTGACTTAAACTTCCAAGACATTGTAACAGAAAAGAAATATCACCTTCTAGTATTACAGTCATACAGCTGATTATTTGCCCCTATTTCTCCTCCTCTTTACTGGGTATGTCCCCCTTCAGAAACCATACAATTAACAACAATACTATCAACAATAACGTAATTAATATTAGTGAAGCAGTCTGAGGCAATAAAGTGGCATAGGAAATAAAAATGGTATCCATGTAATATTCATATTACATTTAATAACTATTTAAATATTTATAAATTATCTTACATTTTATATTTGCGAAATGCTTCACAACCACTTTTTATTAATTATTACATACCACTTATCCCTTGGCACTCAGGTTTCCAGATGCAGCACTGCTGTTTTTGGTTTTTTTTTTTTTCATTAATCTTAAAGAAACATTTAGCTTTATCAAGCATTTTCCTAAGTTCTCATATCTAAAGTGTTGGGTCCCGTAGAAAACCATTTTTTAATCATAACAGAAATAGTCATTGTTTTTGCAGCATCTAATACCATCCTTTTAAAGCTCAGGAAAGTGGAATGACTCATCCAAGGTCACAGAGCTCGTCCTATTAATGGCTGGGCATGTAGAAGTCCTGATTAGCTTAATCCTTGGATGGAAACCAGAAAACTGTAGCTGTGCTCACTGGAATATGTAGAACTAGAATTTCGTGACCAAATCTGAGCGACATGCTTACATTTTCCCAGAGTTTGAATAAATCAGTCCTGTGTGACTAGAGTAGCATCTAGAACTGCTGAAGTTTAGGTTCACTAAAGCCATGAATGTTTTCATACTAAATGCGCTTTCCTATCTAGGTTCTGATGCCATGAAATGGGGATCACTTATGACTTTTCCCTACTTCCTGTGATCTCCAGTGCCTTTGTTTGTGCTTTAATAGAATATGTATTACTAGAGGCTCGGTGCATGAAATTCATCCACTTGGGGGCGGGTGGGGGGGGGGCGTTCCTCAGCCTGGCTTGCATCCTCTCACAGTCCTAGAGCCCTCGGGGGATGTCCGACTGACAGTTTAGGCCCACGGGGAGTGGGCCTAAGCTGGTAGTTGGACATCCTTAGCGCTGCCACGGAGGCGGGAGAGGCTCCCACCATCGCTGCTGTGCTTGCCAGCCACGCATTGACCACCAGGGGGCATCTCCTGCGTTGAGCGCCTGCCCCCTGGTGGTCAGTGCACGTCATAGTGACTGGCTGTTCAGTTGATTTGCATATTAGCCTTTTATTATATAGGATGTGATCGATGTCTGTTTCACGTTCGTCTCTCATTAACATCCTCTGACCCCTTGTAACAGCAGCCACTCTCGGAAGGTTATCAAGTCGTCTCAGTCTTGGAAGGCTGACATCTGCCTTTGCCCTTGGTTACTCTAGGAAATATCAGACATTAGAGGAAGGGGAATAAAAGGCATGATCAGTAAGTGAATAAAATAATAAACATTAAAAGGCAAGACGAGAATGAGACTTGAAGATTTGTTGATGTAACAATAGCTAAGAGCAATTTTTCTCTGCTCCAGCAGGCCACCCCACAGTCTCGCCAGACTCTCCTGTGACTGAAGTCACATTTCTTAATTTACCCTTTTTGAAATATTTAGGTCACATCTACTCTCCATCTTAGATGCAGGAAATCAGAGGCCCCTGAGTAATTTTCACAGAAATCAAATGGGATGTCGCTTATGGGGTGGAGGCCAGGATTACTGACTTTTAATTTGAACTCAAGTAACCTTAACTCCCCATGAGGGTAGAGGGAATAAAACATCTGGATGGGGACAATCAGTTTCCCACATACAATTTGCTGTTTCTTTGCTGATGGGCTATTTCTGCTAATAATGATCTATTTTAATTTTTTTAAAAAGCTAAAAAAACTACTTTTGGGGTGCTTCAAAATGCTATGCACTTTACTGATCCCTTATTAGAACCCTGTGAAGTGGGTTGGGGTTTTTTTTTCTTCATAGTATCTTCTTATAACCCTTTATATTTCTGTGGTGTCCGTTGTGACTTCTTATCTTTCTTTACTGATTTTATTTATTTGGGTTCTCTAGATTTCTTGATGAGCCTGCTTAATAGTTTATATATGTATTTTTTATTGTTTCAAAGAATCAGCTCTTGGTTTCATTGATCTTTTATATTGTTTTTCATACTCTATTTCATTTATTTTCACTCTGATCTTTATTATTTTTATGTCCCCATGGTACAGGAGATTGGTTTATCTAACTTCGGCTATAAATATGAAAAAGTTACAAGATGGTAGGAATACAGAAACAAACATTCACCATTGAACTTTCAGGAAACGGTTACTTAAGGCTGAGATGGCATTGACAGTGCTGGCACTGTGGGCAACAAACCCATTTGGCTTCTTCTCAGACTGTGGTCCTGAGTCTACTTGCATTAGAATGACCTGGGGGAACCAGGAACACGAACACGCTACGATTCAGGTCATATGCAAGCTAAAACTTGCAAAGCATTGGCCCACACAAACGTGGCATTGAAACTGTAAACCCCCGAACAGCCGTGGTCAGGAGGGACGTTGACTGTTGCCTCGCAGAAGGCATTGTAACTTCGGTGACTGGCACCAGCGAAGAGGATTGTTGTTTCTAATATGAGATTCAATCTAAAAGCCTTGCTCCTGGTCCAAAGCTTACTTCCATCGCTGCCTCAAACCCAGGAGAATAAAGAAATACGGTGACAGAGCTATGGTTATAAAGAGAGACAAGCGAGTGATGGAGAGTACTACTTCTATGGTGCTTTATTATCTCCTGCGGCCATAGCCCGGTCCTGGATAGAGAGACTTCGATTGTCAAAGAGCTGTGACCCAGTAGCTCTAACCCAGGAAAAGAAGTAGAACGTCGCCAATACCTCAGACACCCTCTCCCCACCCTTGAATGGCTCTTCCCAATCACCATCTCCTAACTTCCTCCCCACCACAGGTGACCACAAACCTGCCTGCCATGGTAACTACTTTCTGCTTGTTTTGGATGATTTTACCACCTAAGCAGTCATCCCTCTCCCCATGAGGCAGGGTAGTGGGGAGCTAGGCAAGTCCCTTGACAAGTGGAATAAGGGAAACTGAGACATAATAATCAATCAAGGCCAAACGGTCTGAGCATTTACAGTCAGCTGATGAGCCACAAGGTTTTATCTTCTCTAACCTAGGACACTTAAGAGCAAATGGTTTACACATTCCAGACCATTCCGGGACAGAACAGTCTCAACCTGGGTCCCTCTTCAATAATATTTTTGATGATATTCTTTAAAAATGAAAATAACCAGGAAAAAATAACCCCTGACCCCTGTATATGCACATTTTGATAAATCACCGTATTGAAGGACACACCGAAAAAGCTAATGAATATTCTGTTAAGACCCACGCCTTAGACCTCTCCTAGGATTCCGGCTGCCCAGAGGAAGATACAAAGCCTTGAGACAAAGGAGCCATGATGTGTTCTTGCTGGAGCACACCCACACCTTGAATCTCTTCTGTTTTTCTCTAACCTCCAAGGCAGTGGTTCTCAACCTTTCTAATGTCGCAACCCTTTAATACAGTTCCTCATGTTGTGGTGACCCCCTAACCATAAAATTATTTTCGTTGCTACTTCATAACTGTAATTTTGCTACTGTTATGAAACGTAATGTAAATATCTGTGTTTTCCGATGGTCGCAACCCACAGGTTGAGAACCGCTGCTGTAGAGCCCAAGACCATCGGAAAACACAGATATTTACATTACGATTCATGAACAGTAGCCAAATTACAGTTATGAAGTAGCAACGAAAATAACTTTATGGTTGGGGGTCACCACAACATGAGGAACCATATTAAAGGGTCGCGGCATTAGGAAGGTTGAGAACCACTGCCCTAAGGGATCCCACAAGACTTGCAACTCGGGGAGCAGTGGGCAGCGGCTGCTCTTCCCAGGCTAACCTCCTGACGCGGTCTCCAAGGCCCCCCTTTTGTCTGACTCCCCAGTGAGCTCACTTCTTTTACTGTGACTGGCGAGGATGCAGACAGAGGGGAACCCTCGTGCACTGCCGGGGAGAATGCAGACTGCTTCAGCCTGTGTGGAAAACAGTGTGGAGTTTCCTTATAAAATTAAACACGGAACCGTCATTTGGCCCAGGAATTCCACTTCTGTGACTGCAGCCTAAGAATCCCGAAACGCCAGTCACAAAGAATGTGTGCACCCCTATGCTCATAGCATTGTTTACAATAACTAAGATCAGGACACAGCTCAAGCGCCCATCAGTAGATGAGTGGATTTAAAAGCCGTGGCACATTTATACAATGGAATACTATACAGTAATAAAAAAGAAGGAACTCTTCCGCTTTGCCATGGATGGGCCTGGAGATTATTATGTTAAGCGAAATAAGCCAGTTAGAGAAGGATAAATATCACATGATCTCACTTATATGTTGAATCTAATAAAATAAACTGATGAGCAAAATAGGTCCAGAGGCATAAATGCATGGAACAGAATAACCTATCTCCGAGGGGAGTGTGGTGGGTAAGAGATTAGCCAAAGAGTATATATGAATATATGCATAACCCATGGACACAGACAATAATGTGGGGAAGGGTGGAGACTGGGTGGAGGGTGGCAAGGGGGGAACATTGGAGATATCTGTAATACTGTCAACAATAAATTTATTAAAAATAAAAAGTATTTAGATTGATTTACTGTGGTTTCTTTAAATATTTGAGTAATTTAAAAAAATGAAAACTAACCCTAAAGAATTTGATATGGAAATGATTATGAAGGTCAGATTTACATATTAGATAACAAACAAATGCAATTATATTTGAAAATCTATTAATGGTTCATTGAGTTCATAGATCAGATCTTAGACTGTTGTTCATTCATGATAATCTCTGTGTATGTGCTGGAAAAGTCACAGCTTTTTAATTTTTAAATGACTTAGGAGTTGAGTGTACATTTTGTTGTAACAGTTTTTTGTATTTTTCAGTTTGAATATGTACAATAATTTGGCTTTTCCCAATTTCTCGCTTGTAAATAACAACATTTTCTGAAGTGCAAAAGCTAACACTTCACTCAAAAGCTCTCAGCTTTTTCAAGAAGACACATGTTTACAAAGATTAATAGCCTAGAAATATCCTTATTTAAAAAAATTGTCGTCAAAACGTAAGCAAAACTTTTCTTTATAATCACTAACTTGCTTTTATTACGGAGTAATTTGCCACTCGATGAATAAAATAGATTACTTTTACTGTAAGATTATTTGTTGCTGTTTTGATATAACAGCAAAATAAATGGGGTACTAAATTTGCCATCTCCTCATAGTTACTATATCCCTATAATATATTCACAGTGTCCCAATAATGCATCCGTGAAATTACACACATCGATTGGCCCCCGATACAGAAAATTTTAGAATGAACCTAGGAGGGCCCCTTTCCTTGTCTGCCCGTGTAATTGGAGATTAAACTCACTTAGCTCTTCTAGCCCGAAGCTCTTGATGTTCTTTGCTTATCACTCAAGACAATGGCGAGTTATTGTCAGAATTCTGCTGTAGTTGGGGAAGGGACTCGCTAACCACAGAAGTCTGGAGGGAGGTGAGAATTCTCCCCAGCCTAGCGAGTCTGGGAAAGTTTCCAATCCTGCAGTGCTATAATAAAGCCCAGAAGCAAGCTGAATCTTACACTGTAGGTGACATTAAATTATACTTGGAGGTTCACTGACAACGTTCTTCTCAAGAAACTCATTGCAAGAAAACATTTATTTCCCCAAACTGGTTAAATTACATAGATTTAAAAAATTCCTTTCAGTTAAAATTTCTCACTTTTTCAGAGAAAATTATAACAAAATAATAAGTCCATATTATTATTAAGAAGAGAACTTTTGTGATATAAATATTCTACAACCATCTGGAAAAACAAATGCATAATTAAAAAGTGTAACTAAACTAAACGTTGTTATTGATGTTACTAAAATTGATGAGCTTGTGCTCTCAGATTTGAAAACTTAAGTGTTTTTCTTGCTCAAGTGGGGGATATTTTAAACTTTGGAGTATAGTGTTTATGATTAAAAGTCAATCACAAACTATCATCAATATTTTCCAACCCACAATCAGACAATTTATTCAGGATGGTTTTAGGCATTTTTTTCTGTTGTATAGAAAATTGAAGTTGAGGGGTCCTCTACTTCATTTATCAAAGATATTTATTTCTTCCAGGGAAAACATTTGTGAAAATTATTTTATATCCGATTATTTTTTCTCTTTAATATATTTTGCATTTAGACTTGCTACAGTTTTAGAGTTGTAAATCACACGTGCTCCTCCTCCTTCTTCTAGCAAGTTTTCTTCTCTTTTTTTTTCTGCAATATATTTTTATATGATTATTTCCTGTAATCCCCTTCAGGTAATTAACTGGGATTTTCTTCTTAGCATAATTTTTTAACATAAGACTTTATTCTTCCTTTACAATGAGTGTTTTCTTTCTTTTTTCTCCTTTCATCTTTTTTAATTCTGTAGCCTTTTACCTAAGTGACGAAGCCCCAATTTTTCTGTGCTCTATTGTGTTTATACACTATCTAACCTATTTTAACTTGTTTTGAACTCATTACACTCCCTGATCTTCCTCCTAACTATTTGATCAGCCCATCAAAATGTACTTATTGAAGATGGACAGTAATGTTGATAGGAGATGATTCCCAATATAACCTTGCTTAGTGAGATAAGAAAAATGCACACCAAGTCATTAAAAAGCATCAGTTAATTAAATACTAAATGATAGTGGGAATTCCCAGAGAGTCAACATGGTTGTTTTGCCAAAAGTGCTTTTCTAGAAAAATTGCTCAAAAGTAATTTTTGTGTCTACAATTTATCACTTTTTAATGCTATGGGATCTGGTTACCCTGGTCTACCACTGATCGGGCCAAAACCTCTACCTGAGCCAGTTGCAGGCTAACACGAGACATCCACGGGAGGTCAGCAGGGGGCTCAGCATGAACTCAGCCCCACGGAACATTCCATATGAACTTCTACATTGAACACAATCAGCTTCTTCCTTTTGTGGCATTGGATACAGAATATATGGGGGCATTTTGGAAATTACAACAGCAGTAAGAGAGAAACAGAATGAAAGGATTAATTACCAATGGGAGGGAAGCAGAGTCTCCCATCCCAAACGATGCCTTTTTGGGATATTGATTATTTTAAGCTGATAATTTTGGAGAAACAATAGACTCAGGAAAAACCTTGGACCTCCCCCCGAACTGCCTAAAAGGAATTTAGATAGAGGACCCAAGAAAGGGAGATTTTTTTTTTTTTTATAAACCATCATTTTCTGGGAGTGAGAATTTCATGGAGATTCAGAAACACAACTGCATTGTGGAGTTGTTGCTAAAATGTGTTATTGGGTAAAAGAGGTCTATAAAAAGAAACCAGGGTCTTGAAAAAGATGATTAATCTATCACTGTGATTATTGTCTTGACTCATGAAAAGACAAAGGAGTGAATAGAGTTGCATGTAGCCATGTAGGAGTCAGGGTGGGAAGTGTTAGATTTGTTTTCTCCTTATTTGAAAACATGAATCTCACCCTCCGTGGTCCATGCAGACATTTGAGAGTCTGAAAGGTGCAAAGGACCCTTGTACTATAGATATACTAGAGGCCCAGTGTACGAAATTCATGAATGGGGGGGGGGTGCATCCTCTCCCAATCTGAGACCCCTTGGGGGATGTCTGACTGCCAGTTGGACGTCCCTTTCACAATCCGGGACTGCTGGCTCCTAACAGCTCACCTGCCTGCCTGCCTGATTACCCCTAACTGCTTGCCTGCCTGTGTGATTGCCCCTAACAACCTCTGCCTTGGCCCTCGCCGCCACGGCTTTGTCCAGAAGGACTTCTGGAATGATGTCTTGAAGGTCGCATTCAGCTGTCTGGTCTAATTAGCATATTATGCTTTTATTATTATAGATATGTCCATGTCCTATGTTTCCTACAGGATTTTTATGGTGCAAAGCAAGGACCATTGTGTTCTCTATGCTGTCTTGCATAGAGAAAAATCTCAATAAGTAATTATTTAATAAATAAATATTAGGGTCTTCTCCCTGTCAAATATTAGCAGTTAAATCAAGGTCAAGGTATTCCAATCCTCCTACTCCTTGTTATCACAATTAAATTATTTCTAATATGTATAAATATCTATGACTACATAGTTCTTAGAGTTTCAGAGTGTGGTGCTCAACCACACACGAGAATTACCTGGAAACATTTAAAAACCACTGATGTCTAGATCCCATCCCTAGAGATTCTGATTTAGTTGACCAGAGATTCTGATTTAGTTCAGCCTGAGCCTAAATTTTTTTTTTAAAACATCTTTCCATATGAGCGTAATGTTAAGCCAAAGTTGGAAACAAGTATGGAAGAGCAACAATGGCAAATAGACAACAGAATTTAACACTATAAAAAATTACTTTTGGGCCAAAACCCTTTGGAGACATAAAGATAAGCAAAGCCTCAAGAAATTTACCATTTGGGACATGTATGAATATTATCACCACTATCATCAATACAAAGAATGTATTAAGTGTTATTATCACCGTACTAGGTCTTGAATTAAAGAGATGCAAAGGTTCGGTCATTTTGCATCTTTAAGTGACTATTTTAAGGCATTGGTTATTGTCCCTCACACTGCAAAACATACAAAGTTTCTTCAAAGAAATGGAGGTGGAAAACAACAAACTATTCTTCCACCAGTAAATTTATGTAAAAAGAGTAAGACAGCCACCTCTCAGACCCAAAATGTCAAGCTTGTAAAAATAGTATTCTTGGGAATTATATTTGATCATTTGTTAAATATGGGGATATAAAATGTAGAAATCCATGTGTAATGCTTCAAATCCCTAATCTGGTTTAAAAGGTCAGTTGAACCCTAAAAGGACTTGACATTTTACCTTTAAAAGTCTGACTTTTGGACGTAAGAGTTAACATTTCAGCCTGAATGACCTGAAGGATAAATACAAAGCTGGTTTCAATTGAACTATTTAGAAAGCAGGGGATCTTCTAATTTGTAAGATAGCATTCAGAGAGCTTTTCCCATTAAGAACTCAATCGACTGAAAAATTATTTCCTTGGATATTCCACAATCTTTCAAGGCTTGTGTAAATTTTACGCAGGAGGTGGGCAGTGTTTGAGGCTCAAGATATAAAACACCATGGTACAAAGGAAGAAAAACACCTTATGAGCCACAGAAAACTGCTAAACCTGTAAGCTATGCACATTACCTCTATTTACCAGGTGAAGCAACAATTCACATACTAGATATTGATTATAGTTTCATTTCTTCAAGCAAGTTCAATGGCTGTTTCAAATGATCATTATCATCAATTAATATTTATTGATCAAGTAACTATTTTGCCCTTTTGTGTGGTTTAGACTAAAAGATCACTCATGTGAACACAATCAAGGCTTAGAATTGTAATGTGTGTGTGTGTGTGTGTGTGTGTGTGTGTGTGTGTGTAAAGCATAAAACAAAACTTAGGTCAAGATTTTGGGGGACAATGTTAGTTCTGTAATATCATTTAAAAATAAAATTTAATTTTTTACCTCATTGATAAGGTTAGCAAGTATTCTTTCAACAAGTAAAAATGTAGGGAAAATGAACCAAATATGATGGTCATCTTCAGAAAATTCATTTTATAAAATAAAAATGGAGTTCTGAAGAGTTGGAGTTTCTTATCTATGAGGGACACTTCATTTTTTTTTTTTCAGGCCAGTAAAGTGCATTTAATGAACTAGAACAATACCTTAAAAATAGAACAAAAGTAATTATGATGACAAAAGTGAGAATGTCAGGGTAATTCATTGATTTGTTTTAAAAATATCTTTATTGAATTACTTTTAAATTACAGTTGACATATAATATTATACTAGTTTCAGGCATGCAACATGAGGATTAGACATTTATATACCTTACAAAGTGATCACCTGTCTGACACCACACATAGTTATTGCTATATTATTGACTATACTAGAGGCCCGGTGCATGGATTCGTGCAGTGGTGGGGGTGTGTGTGGCCTGTGGGGATTGGCCCGCTGTGGGAGCGCTGCTCATCCCAGTCACCTGAGCGGCTGTGGACCCTGAGTGGCTGCTGAATGAGGAAATTAGTCTGAGCTGATATTTTGGGGTAATGTCTTGTGTTCAGGGTAATGTGTTCTGTGTCCTGGAGGAACCTGGTGGAGAGCTTTGCACCCCAAAGCCACTCGGTGAATGTCCTTGATGTGTGATGCCAGGTCGGTGACACCATCGGGGATGTTCAGAGCAGCCATGCTCCCGAATCCTCAGCCATCAGGACAGCCTCCCCAGGGGGTCCACAGTGACATCCCCTCTTGCCATCTGCCTATGCCAGCTCCCTACACTCTTTCTAGAACACACCTTACAGGGTCTGCATCAGCTGGTGGGGTCAGGCCAGCGTCTGGATTGTCTCAGGTATCTGATAGGTGCAGAGACTTGGCCTCACCCTGGGCCTGCGGGAGCAGCCGCTCATCCCAGTCAGCTGAGTGGCACTCCCACTATGGGAGAGCACTGACCACCAGGGGGCAGCTCCTGCATTGAGCATCTGCCCCCTGGTGGTCAGTGTGTGTCATAGCGACTGGTCGACTGGTCGTTCTGGTTGTTCCGCCATTTGGTTGCTGGGCTTTTATATATATAGATTCCCTATGCTGTACTTTAAACCCCTGTGGCTGCTTTTTTGTTTGTTTGTTTTACTTGCAATTTGTACTTCTTAATGCCTTTTACCTAAATCGAGGCTTCCATGAAAGTATTTCCAAGGATTATTTAAGTACAGATCAGACTTTCAGACATGTTTGTCTCTTACTCAGAGATTCACCTAGGCTACTAAGGAAACATTTCTTTCTTCTTACTTAGCATCATGTCCCTGTTGGAAGAGAAGTCTGGGGTGGTCAGGATATAAGGTAGCTTCCTCAGATCTCATAAAATAATAGAATTTTCATATTTTTCACATGTTTTTTTGTTAGCAAATGGTTATTTATTGAAAATATACTATATACAAGTCCCTGTGTACTAACTGGTTGATAATACAAAGATAACTCAAATACTTATAACCTGCCTATAATGTGATTTCCCTAAATTGCCAATGCTTTATAACTTCCCCCCTTTTTTTTAAATTGTAAACTCTATTAATCTGGCAGCAATTTATATAAAAATACTTGTAGAAAACTATAATCTTTCAAGCATGGAAACTAGTAAATAATAATTTGTAGGAAAAAATGCAAAGTCTTGAGTTGTTGGCCATGAGAGACTGTTCTAAATTTTTGTGTTTGTATTGTTATATTTTCAGCTGTACAATGCCATAGGGGTAAGGGTGAAGCTGGAGTATTGTGCTTTTTCTAGACGCTAGTGAGACAACCATGAATGTTGTTGTTGAATTCATATTTTCCAAGACCGTATTCAATGAAAATTGAGCTACGCATCTAATAATGATGAAGAGCATTCACAGGCCAGTGTCGTGTCCTTCATGGGAACCTAGAGGAACTCAGTCACAAGCATAAAGGATATTAAAGTTCAGATGCTGGGGTAGGAGGAAGAATAACAGGTCTATAGAGCTGCTATGCTCTTCTTTTATTTCAGGCTTTGAAAATGCATGTAACAGTGCTAAAGGGAAGAACAGGTTGTAAATAAACTCCTAGAAATAAATTGGACTACGGCACATCAGGTTCTATTTTAAAAATAATTATGTCAAATTCAGTCAACAGAAATAAAGTCATTTTAATAGAACATTATCACAGGATCAATGTCTCTAACTTAGAAAAACATCACCATTTTCCTTTCACTTCGACACTTATTTTTGATAAATGCTTTTGCTTTGCTTCAATATTAATTTCTCAGCCAGGTACTATTATACTGTGACAACCTTCTATTCCATTGTCATTGTGTCAGGTTATTTAAAAGGATTATAGGTAGATATATTTGCCTTTAGAATGCAAAGAAATAAATGGCTTTCCTATTCCTTATTTATCTAGAGTACTTAATTTCAGAGAATGGATCTAGTGATAATTACTACATATTTACAATGGTAGGAAACTGAAACATATGTTTATAATAGTACAATATGTAGTTATGAATTGTTTTCTTCTAAAAATATAGGAATTTAGTAATCATTAGTAAGATTGCTCTATTTATTAAAATCTGAAAATAACCCATTATCTCTTTGAGTAATCTGATCTATCTCTTAGGTAATATAAACAGGTATTAGAAGTTTGTCTTATAATTGTAGAGCAAATAGTCAATTTTTATCATTGATATATAGTTTCTACATAATAAAGTTTTCTCATTGTGTTTCTAACAATTTTAACAAAGAACAGAATCAAGAAAATATAAACAACCCTCAAGGTACTGCTTAGTGTGTATCTGAAAGTTGTAGTAAACTAAATAATTGAGAGATGTGACAAATGCTTTGATCCACAAATAGTTTTGTGGGTATTTTCTGTTACATATTTGAGAAAAATGAGCAAGAATAACATTGAGTTATGCTGTCAAAATTTATTCAACTTTTGAAACAACTTAAAAAAAAACAGAGAAAAAAATTCATACTCAGAAGATTTGCAAAAATTTTAAAATTTAACCGTAATGGTGATGAGAATGTGAGGAAATATAAACTCAGATATATAGTTTGAAATTTAAATTTGAGAAATAATTTAAAGAGTAAGTTGGCAAGGCATAATATAGTTGAATATATACATACCATTGAATATTCTATATAGGTTAAAATAAATTAACTAGATTTACACATTTCAACATTAATACATTAAAAAAAACAGGTATAAAACACTTTGCTGAAAGATAACTACAATAGAAATACTGTTTAGTTAACTTTTTAAACCATGCAAAATAGTACTTCTTAATCTCTTTTACCTAAATCAAGGCTATAAGTTATTTGTGGAGACATTTTAAAAAAATAGCTTGGAATGATGCATACATATAGTAAAACATCCTAACTTTGGAATAATGGTTATTCCAAGTTCTCAGGAAGAAAGAGATAGTATAATTGGTGAGGATAAAGGAATATCAGTGTCATTTTAATGTTTATTCCTTAAAGAGAAAGGTTTTTAAGGAAATAAGGTAAAGTATTAATATTTCTAATTCTTTGTTGTGAGTACGTTGTAAGTTTTAAAAATTACTATTTGCTTTTTTCTTTATGTTTTAAATATATTTGATACTAAAAAGCACCATATTAGTAAAATGTACAAATTGCATCTTTTTCTATACACCCACCACCAGTAAGTTATCTAGGTTAAGTATTTTTATTTGTTTATTCTTTCATTAAATATTCATCAAATAACTGTATTTCTCTTATTTATAATTGGCGATCATTCTTCTATGCTCAAGAGTAGTAGCTTCACTTAGTTAAGAAATGCATTATTCTATTCTAACTAAAATATTTTCCTTATCTTTGCTCATTTAATTTATTGAACTAGAGCTTTGCTAAGAACTAGAAGTTACACTAATACAAGGCTAGGCTCCTTCGTGTCTATAAGGTTCATTTAGGAT
This sequence comes from Cnephaeus nilssonii, assembly GCF_951640355.1. Taxonomy (NCBI): domain Eukaryota; kingdom Metazoa; phylum Chordata; class Mammalia; order Chiroptera; family Vespertilionidae; genus Cnephaeus; species Cnephaeus nilssonii. The sequence goes on along the minus strand of NC_137089.1, from coordinate 8,416,848 downwards.
GAATAAGTGGTCTCTAGGCTGATTTCTAGAGTTCATATATCAGAAAGAATTTCAAAGAACGTGAGCTACTTAAAAGAGGATGGCTAGCATATATTTTGCTGTAATAATGTTACCACCTACTAACACAAGTCATTTCCCAGAAGAAATGACATTTTAATATAAAAACTATAGTAATATGGGCCTTTAAACTAAATGCACTTAGCTTTTTGATAAATATGCTACATTGTCCTTCTTATTTATATGTTATTGTGAACCTGTAAAAGTTCTACCATGTACCAGCCCTTGAAAACTGCTACCCTCAATGATCCCCATGCTATTGACCTTGTGTAACCATATGGAATGTGTGAAATATTGGGAAATAGATATATTTTTTTCTGAAAGCTTATCGCTGGTTTGAAAGGGACTTCCTCTCTTAATCACTGATACAAGTTGCTATAATGCTTGCATGTATGCTTATCAGTGAAGGGAGATGAATTTGAGGTGAATACGTATTTTTAAAAATATATGATTCACTCAAAAGTTAACATGGACACTGATTAACACTTTGCTTGTTTTAAGACCTGTACATTGTCTCTCTGTCATGCACAATCCTATATAATAAAAGCATAATATGCAAATCGACCAAACAGTGGCACAACCAGTGGGTGGGTGGTGCCAGGCCAGCCAGGGCGAGTGCCAGGGGGCAGAGGGAGGAGACAGCGATGGGGGAGGGGACGGCCGCTCCCTGGGAGCAGGCCTAAGCCGTCAGTCAGATATCCCTTGAGGGCTCCTGGACTGCAAGAGGGTGCAGGCTGGGCTGAGGGACGCCCCCCTCCTCCCGCGTGCACTAATTTTCATGCACCGGTCCTCTAGTGCTAATAATAAAGCCAAAAGGAGAAGAACAGGTGGAATCCTCATTAGGTATGAGGTTCCTTGTGCCCTGGTATCTGCACTGAGCTCTATTCAGAATCCAAGAACCAGGATAAACTCTCTTGAAAAAGACCCTAATGGTCAGGACGGTGTCCCTACTGCACCTGGATGGACGCGCCTCTGACACAGACATGCATTAAGGCCTTCAGAGCCGGGGCCCCACAGATAAGCTTGTTTCCAACAGAATCACTTGTCTCGTTGTATTTAAAGAATAGAAATATGCTTCCTCTCCCCCAGGAAACCAAGCCTTCAATAATTAGGAAAATTACAGTGGTCTCTTGGACATGTCCCTGCTTGTTTTCTATTCTATAGGTGATTCAAAACACCCTTGGGAAGTTACAGGTTGTGCATAACTAATGCTTAGAGCGACAGGACCCATAGACTCTTGTTTATTCTCTTTCATTGGGGTTTCCGAAACCTGATGGAAAGCTGTGGAATTTCAGGGGCAATGACAGTCATAATCCTTAATTCAAACCAAGCAGAAGGAAGAGCGTTCCAAACATCTTAATAAAAATGTGGCAGGTATATAATACACAAGACTTAAATGCCTTTGTACAGGGCCCGGCACTAAAGCAGCCGTTCAAGTCTGATCCTCTGCCTCTTCCAGATGTGGTAGGTCGGGGTGCTATCAGGCACTTGGTCCAGATGCATTTCGTTTCAAAGCACTTACGCTCAAGAACTTTTTAAAGTTTGGCTGGTACTGTTTTACTCATTGACTCATGTTTAGATTAGAGGAACAAATGATCAAGCTGAAACTCATTCCGCAACAAAATTCCTTTCCTCCCACAATAGAGCACAGAAACCAAGCTGCAGCCTTTGCATTTTTCGCCATCTGGCCCACAGTGTGGGATGATATTAGTAGCATGTCGGGAAATTCTTTCCCCTTCTCTCTTCAAGACACAAAAAAATAGGAAAAGAAAAAATATAATCCCAATCTATAGTATGAAGAATATTAAATGAAACATCTGTCTCACTAAATGAGTAGATGAACTTTGCAGGCTTCAAGCTGCTGGCATTTATCAAGTACATGTTTTCATTGCTGAATGCTGTAAATTTTCAAGATGGTGACATGAAATTGACTTACTATTTTATTGAAATCTCAAAATACTTGTTTTGTTTTATTTTTTTCTCCTTTGATAATCTTGTTCTTTTAAAAAATATTTTTTATTGATTTCAGAGAGGAAGGGAGAGGGAGAGATAGAAACATCAATGATGAGAGAGAATCATTGCACCCTCCCTACTGGGGATCGAGCCTGCAACCCAGGCATGTGCCCTGACCAGAATACAACCTCAACCTTCTGGTTTACAGGTGGATGCTCAACCACTGAGCCTCACCAGCAGGGCTGATAGCCTTATTTTTTATGAAAGGCAATGCCCATTGAAATGGTGAGAGGATGCTGAGATTCTAGTCAAGCTGAAGCCATTGAATAATTAAAGAAAAATTACATAATAATACCTGCCAAGAGCTAACACAAACCTTTCACTAATACCAAACTAGAATCTTAGTTGCTAAAAGAGCCAATAAAAGCGTCACAGAATTTAGGCAAATGTCATGAAAAAGAGCCAAGATGAAGCTTCAAATATTTTAAAGGAAAGATACTTTAAAAAAACACATATCTGCTTGATGGATGATCATACACGCTACTAAATTCAGTACTGTTCAGTGAATACAGATAAAAGGGAGAGTGTCTCTCAAAGTCTAAAATATTATCACTTTGGACAAAATATTGCATAGCCCAGTTAGGGATTTGAGCTTTATTAAGAACTAGAGGCCCGGTGCACGAATTCATGCACAGGGTGAGGGGAGGGGGTCGGGGAGGGGAGATGGACCCCACAAGGTTGGCCAGCAGGCCTCGATCTAGTTGTGAAGATGTGCTGAGGTGGCGGCAAGCAAAGACCACAGACAGAGCGCTCCAAAACGGCCTGAACACCAGCTACGCTCTGAGGTGGAGATACAGCTCTACTTCACTGCCCACGTGGGCCGCCTCACTCTCCCTGGGGCGGAGTTGCTGACAGACAGACAGGCTGTCTCTCCTACCTCAGCCGCACATTTTCTTGGGGCTCCGCCCCCAAGCATGATAGGTAGCTGACTTCGGCCTATGGTGGCACACCACCATAGGAGCGCTAGCCAATCAGTGGTTGGGAGCCCAGAAAGGCGCAAGGCCGAGCTAGAAGTGGCTGATGGGGGCAGAAGGGCGAGCACCGCAGGGCTATGGCAGAGGTAAGATGGCGGTGCTCACTTTATGTCTTTGCAGTTAGGCTGCTGCCTTGCCCCTTCTGCCCCCTCCAACCTGCTACTCTGTCTCGATCAGTATTGGGGTCACTCTCCTCCTACAGGCTTTCTGGACCCAGATTCTCCAGTGCCCTGATCCTTAGCTGGGGGGAGGGACCTGCTGGGGTGAGGGACCGAGGGAGGTTGGCTGGCCACTGGTCATGGGAGGTTGGCTGTGGGAGTGCACTGACCACCAGGGGACAGCTCCTGCATTGAGCGGCTGCACCCTGGTGGTCAGTACGCATCATAGCAACCGGTCGTTTGGTTGTTTGGTCGTAATGGTCGCTTAGGCTTTTATATATATATACTAGTAGCCCTGCGCACGAATCTGTGTGCCAGTAGCTCTCCAGTAGCTTGCTGCCACCCTCCAGTAGCTCTCCGCCCGCTGCCCCGCCCTCCTGTAGCTCCTCCTGCCCCGTCCTACCCCCCCTCATAGCTTGCTGCCCTGCCCCCTTCTGTAACTCTCCGCCGCTCACTTGTAGCTCGCGGCCCCACTGTCCTGCTGATCTGTGATCCGGTTCTTATGTGGTCGGTCATTACGCTTCACGGTGTAACGAGCATTTGCATATTTCATCTTTATTATATAGGATAGATAAGTCTTAGTCTAAGTTTCAAGTTTCTTTTTTCCCTCCGTATAAATACCATATTTTCTCTATCAACTCTAATGTCAATACACACACCAAACACAAAGATTTTTTAAACTTGTGCAATATTCATAACTCACAAATATTTACTCAGCTATCCCTCTAGAAAGACTGGTAAACTTGCACTAATATTGAAAACAACAACACTATATCCTATATAATAAAGAGCTAATATGCTAATTAGACTGAACAGCAAAAAGACCGTCCAGATGAAGCCGGGGCTGCAAGGGCCGGCTGGGGCTGTGAGGGGCTGAGAGAGCCGGCCAGAGCTGCAAGGGCCAGCTGAGGCAGCTGGGGTTGTGAGGGCCGAGCCCCTTGCACGAATTTCGTGCATCGGGCCTCTAGTTACAATATATGGTCTAGAGAAGAAATTTAAAGCAAAATGATGAGAGAGAATCATTGAATGTAGAGAAGCTGACCTGCCAACTAATTTCCAATGAAATATAATTTTCTGCAGAAGACTGGTATTTTATTGATTGCATTTTTCCAGGGTCTACTGCTGTCATATTATTCCTACCTTGTCTTTAGATAACGGGGTGTGGATCTCATTTCTACTGCCCTACTTCCTTCTTTCCTTTCTTTTCACCTTCCTTCTCCCTTCTGCCTGTTTTCCTCCCTCCCTCCCTCCCTCCCTCCCTCCCTCCCTCCCTCCCTCCCTCCCTTCCTTCCTTTCTTTCTTCCTCCCTTCCTTCCTTCCCAAAACACCCTCAGTCTTATAGATGATATAGATAACTAAACAAGCAAATATAATGCAGGGTGAAATGGGCTGCAATGGGAATAATTAAAGGCTGTGGAAGTGCATATGAAAGGAGTTTAAGTCACAGGGGTCAGAGAAGGCCTCTAGAAATAAGCAGCATCTAAACAGGGACCCAAGAGACCAATGAGTTAGCCAGTAAAGGAGTGAAGTGGACGAGCAAAGGTTCCAGGCAAAGGTCTAATTCAAAGGAACAGAATCCAGAAAAAGCATGAATCATTGTGAGACTAATAAGCAGTTCAATGCAATTTTAACATGTGGTGTGAGTGGAGAAATGGCATGAGATAAGTTTAGAAAGCCAGCCACCTAGGGATGGGGTGAAAGGTCAGACAAGCTGTGCTATCCAGAGTTTATTTGTTTGTTTGTTTCAGAGGGCAATTAACAGACATTGGCGGCTATACTTGTGGTACTATAATAAGAATGCTTCTCAGTCATTGTAGATGCTATTCCATTCCAACCTGGCCTCTAGTTGTATGTCTCAGAGAAGATCAAGGATACTAATTTCGATGCTATTTATTTAGAAACTCTTCCCATAACCAGTTTGACTATTAAGATTATTCTTATAGTTACCTGTAGTTTAGGGAAACATGGAACTTGATTTTCTGGATCCCTTTCAAGTTTTTCAGGGAAAATTAGTGATGAGGAATAAACTGATATACCATGTGCAAACTACGCCAAAGAGTTTGGGTCATGCTTTCTTTTCATCACTACCACTTCATCCTCCATCACTTCTTTGGGTCATTCACATTTCTGATTCAACTTTTCTAATTTTCACATGGTCGACAGCAGTAAATTCTAACATTCTTCTAGAGCATATTCATTTTTCAAGATAAAAGTTTTGTCTGTTTTATTGAATACTGTATTCTAAGTGCCTAGAGCAGTGAGTGCCCAGAACATAATTATAGCTATTGAATGAATGAATAAAATTTAACATAAACATTGGAATAGAAGATAAATGCATTCTTCACACTATCTGTAAAGAACTTCTGACTTCATAAGAATAAAAATTGCACAGTGTATAAATTGTTAAAATAAATAAAAAATAATATGCATGATTTCTTTACTTTATTTTTATTGTTGACATTATTACAGATGTCCCCATATCCCTCCCCCCACTTTGCCCACCCCCACTTAGCCCCCACCCCCCTTCTCTCTGGCCATCTCCACTCTGTTGTCTGTGTTTATAGGCTATGCATACATGTTCTCTGGCTAATCTCTTTACCCATACATGTTCTCTGGCTAATCTCTTTACCTTCTTTCATCCAGTCTCTCCTCTCCCATCCCTTCTGACCTCTGTCAGTCTGTTCCATGTAGCCATGCTTCTGTTTCTATTGTTTTTGTCAGATTATTTTGTTCATTAGATTCCACACATATGTGAGATTATATGGTATTTTTCTTTCTCCGACTGGCTTGTTTCACTTAGCATACTAATTCTCCAGGTCCATGTTGTTGCAAAGATAAGAGTTCCTTCTTTTTTATGGCTGCGTAATATTCCCTTATGTAAATGTACCACAGCTTTTTTATTGACTCATCTACTGATAGGCACTTGAGCTGTTTCCAGATCTTGGCTATTGAAAATAACACTGCTGTGAACATAGGGGTGCATATATTCTTTCAATTGCTATCTCAGGATTCTTAGGGCATGTTCCCAGAAGTGGGATTGCTGGGTCAAAAGGCAGTTCCATTTTTTATTTTTTGAGGAAAGTCCATACTGTTTTCTACAGTGGCTGCACCAGTCAGCATTCCCACCAACAATGCCCTAGGGTTCCCTTTTCTCTACATCCTTGCCAACACTTGTTTGTTGATTTAGTGAGAGTAGCCTTTCAGGCAGGTGTGAGGTGATAGTTCACTGTGGTTTTAATTTGCGTGTCTCTGATGACTAGTGATGAGCATTTTTTCATATGTCTATTGGCCATCTGTATGTCCTCTTGAGAGAAGTGTCTGTTCAGGTCCTCTGCCCATTTCTTAATTGGATTGTCTTCCTGGTGTGGAGTTATATGTTTTGGAAATTAACCCTGTATGAGATGTATCATTGGAGAATATGTTCTCCCATACAGTGGGATCCCTTTTCATTTTGTTGATGGTTTCTTTTGCCTTGCAGAAGCTTTTTAGTTTGATGTAGTCCCATTTGTTTATGCTCCCCTTTGTTTCCTTTACCCTAGGAGACACATTGGCAAAAATATTGCTACGAGAGATGTCTGTAAAAGTATAATTTTATAAACATGTGTGACTTTTGAAATATAACATTATTAGTCTTAATAGTAACATAAAATAATACATATTTATAAATTCGATATTTTGAAAAATAATCCATATGATATGACTAAAATGGGAATAGAACATTAAGTTGTTAAGGGAAAATGTTCAATTTTTTTCAATCCCTCTGCCATCATTATTCCCTTCAAGTTACTAGAGTTAGAGAACACCCCTGATAGTTGCTCCCTGCAATATTAATGCTTCTCTAACAGCTTACACACATAATATTAGGTGCTAAATATTTCACTAAGGGCATCGTTTCTTAGCAGGCTTCAACCAAGTGGCTCCTGCTTCAGTTATTTATCTAAAAGATGCACGGTGAGAACCCTCTTCTTCGTACAGGAATTTTCCTGTATAGTTTGCATGGGTACCACCGAGTGATGGGCTTGATATGAATTTGTTTCAGTTGGAAAGCGCTCTGCCAAAGAAAACACACAGGGAGTTGTTTGCATAGTGCATACAACATTTTTTTTTGGTTAAATATGGCTGCACCTGTGTAAACACGAACTTTATTTCCAAGAAGTACCCTTGCAGCTGCAGAGGCTTTCAGCTGCAGCCAGAGCAGCTATTTTTATGGTATCACGTGATGTATGGAATAGGTTTTGGTCAGTTGTCAATCTCAAAACTCAAATAAGAAGGTTCATTTATTTTAATGTGGACATTTTACTGTAGTTTTTTTCCAAAACCTTCATAGGAGGTTGACTTTATTTTCTATTTATGTTTCATATGGACTTATTATAAAAGTTAAAATTAATCAGCGAACAATGTTTTCAGTCATGCAAAGTACATCGGAGAGAGCAGTTTTTCTTCATTCATTCGTTCACTCATTCTTCATTCACTTCTACGTTCTTATATTTGGCCCAAAATATAGCCAAGAACTATGGTAATCTTACAAATGACTTGATGCAGACCTTATTACTCTTTCCCCCAAACAAGTGCACTGTTATTGATGGAGCGGACTCTAATTACAGAGCAAAATTATCGTCATGAGATACCCCAACCAAAGAGAGAACATTCTTTTCCTTACAACACTGCGGACGTGTGGTAGGCGGTTAGACAGACATGAACAGAGCAAGGACGATGGGCCAGGTACAGAAGGGCACCAGTGTGAACAACACTAGGTGCCTAGAAATTGGTAAAATAAGGAAAACAAAGACCTTGACAATCCCCGTCTCCCGTAAACTCCCCCCTCCCCCCCCGCCGCCGCCCCCAAGCATATCTCTGATCATGTGGTTTAGACCCCCTCACCTTTCCTATTGCTGGTCATGCAGGTGGGACCCGCCCCTGCTCTTTTCTCCCCTGGCATGTTGCTAGTCATGTGGTAGACCCCCGATGAGGAAGAACAAGGAGCTGAAAAGTGGCCTCATGCAGCTCCCACAGAGGCCCTTGTGCCACCACGCCCTTGACCATGAATCCCTAGCGATAACTTCTAGGCCTCAGCGGTAAGACCAGACAGCAATGTCAAGGTTGACATCGGGACCAGCTGCATTGACCATGACCCCCTGCCCTTGTGCCCACCAATTGGTGGAGAACACAACCCGGAAAGGACACACCTGGAAAGATGATGGATATTTTCTTTGAGATCCTCCCCTGGAGCTCCCCTGACATCCGGGCCTTTGGAGAGCAGATAAAAGGCCTTTGAGAGGAACCCAGCGCAGGAGCACGCCCCAGCCCCCCTTCTTATCCCTAGGCGCGTTGCCTTTACCTTTGCCTTTCTCTCCCCTAAGCTTCCAGGATTCTTCCTTTGCCTCTGTGACTTGTTTCCTGACCCCATTCCTCTACGGCTCGCTTCTCCCAGCTCTGTGACTTTCCAAAGAAGCTTTCTCTTCTACTTTGAGTCTTGGCTCTGAACACTTTCTTAGCCAGAACTCCAGCTCTGAGGCTGCTGAACCAAGGCCAGGTGTGACTCCCGTCAGGCTGACACCTGGTGGCGTTTTCACCACTGCCAACAGAAGGGCTCCCAGGGCTTCCTAAAACATGATTCATATGCAGTGAGTTGTGCATCAATCCTAATGATATCAAAATAGATGCAAAAAGCTGTAATTTTAAGTTCACTGTATTTACTTACTAAAACCATTTTAAGTATCATCTTCTTAATGTGCACTTTCATCCTTTATATACTTTTGTTGCAGTTGTTGTTGTTAATCCTCACCCGAGGGTATTTTTCCATTGATTTTTTAGAGAGAGTGGAAGAGAGAGGGAAAGACAGAGGGAAATATTGATGTGAGAGAAACACATCAATTGGTTATCTCCTGCACACGCCCTGACCAGGGCCTGGGCCGTGGAAGAGCCTGCAACGAAGGTATGTGCCCTTGACTAGAATCGAACCCGGGACTCTTTGGTCCACAGGCCGATGCTCTATCCACTGAGCCAAACCGACTAGAACTCATCCTTTATATACTTTTAAACTTCATATAGTCACATTCACATAAATTAAATGTAATCTCCTAAGTCTTTGTTTAAGAAAATCAAGAAAACACTATTTTTGCCCTAACTGGTTTGGCTCAATGGATAGAGCATCGGCTTGCCGACTGAAGGGTCCCAGGTTTGATTCCGGTCAAGGGCACATGCCTGGGTGGCGGGCTCAATTCCCAATAAGGGGCATGCAGGAGGCAGCCGATCAATGATCAATGATTCTCTCTCATCATTGATGTTTCTCTCTCTCTCTCTCCCTTCCTCTCTGAAATCAATAAAAATGTCAAAAAAAGTAAACACCATTTTTAATATTGCAATGAACTTTTGATATGGAAGGACCTGAGGCATTTATTTAAGGACTGCATGCACTCTGTAGGAGGTGCCTCCTCTGTCTGAGAGCCCAGATCTCTGCAAATCCACACGCTAGTAGAAGAGAACATTGGAGTGGGACAGAGATGTGCCGTTTCTTCCCTCCAAAGGCTATTTACAAACCTCCTTCATCCTGAGAGAAGGATGTCGATTGCCATTTATTGAATATCACATCTACTAGTACAATAGGCATTTTATAATTACAAGCTCTATAACAGTATTAAGTACTAATAATAGTCTCATTGTGTAGACTGCTCATGGGATAAAATGGCTTTTAATGGGTTTTCAGTCTTATTTTTTTTTAAATAAACTTACTGGAAATTGAACATTGTAAATGTAGGTTCATTTCTTTTTATAGTTAAAAAAAATACAAAGGTGTGTCTCTAAGCTCACATTTCAGGGTTTTTAAATGACTCTTTGTATCTGATTTTTATTGCACTGTGAATGTTACAGCAATTTTTTGGTTTCGATATATAAACTGGAGCCTGTTTTATGTATCAAATCGTGTAGTTCCATCTCCAAATACATTGCCCACCCGTGCATGAAAATTAATTTTTTATTGAGCAAAGCCTTAAAATATAAAGCATTAGTTGATTATGGGTAACCAAATGATCTTAGATGTCCAAGGGCCATTATGATAAAATATTAAAGTAATTTTATATCAAGCAAAAATTAAAATATACAGCCACATACTCTTGATTCCGTTCCTTCAATGCTGTTGCCCATTAAAAATGCATCTAAGCGCTGGCAGCTCCATTGCTTCCAAGATGCAGTTACTTTGGTTTTGAAAAACCCCGATTGTTGAAGCACATTTGAAACTTCAGGAGTCCAAAAAAAGTGGTTGCCACTAAGCCTCCTCCAACCCAAGACGAGCCCATGATTCCCTCTTCCATAATAAATTTAGAAACCTTATTAGAAAGTATGCCATCGTGTAGCACTCAGAGATAAACTCTGCTGCAATCGTCTCTTTTGGGGGGGAAAAAAGAGAGATAGAAATAAGTTGCTTAATAAAGTCTAAATCATCCCTTAGGTTCGCTAATAGAAGCACCCATGGTTATAAAATTAATCAGTCTCTGCTATTACAGAAAATTGGTGAAGATTGTATTGACACATCTTCATCTGCATGTCTCATCAGAGGGGCCGGTGCCAGTTAGCTGCGAAGCCCCGGAGGCTTTCCTGAGCGCAGAATCTTACAGCACTTCAATTAAGGGACACTAAGCTGCCAGCCAGACAGCAACACATTTATTTCTTGATGACTCTTTAAGTTGTGCCACAGGCTTATCATTAAGAGAATATTTTTCACAGCAGGTTGCAAAGATCCTCGTGCTATTAAGAGGAATTGAAAAAGCATCACTTTGTTGCTTCCACCTCACACAGATATTTTTCATTGCTGGAATAGCCATTAAAAACAATCTGTTTTATTGCATTCTAAGAGGATCGCATGAAGTACACATAATGATTTATTTTTAAGGCTGACACGAGCAGGGAAGCCACGGTGGGAGTGGAGTGTTGCAAATGAATCTCCAGGAAAACAAAGTCTCAAAGACAGGTTCACGGCACATTTTTGGTAGAAATGTATTAATACCTCGAATCAGAGTTTGCAAATGTTCCCAGAGAATGCCTTTTGAAAGAGGATGAGGAAGGGAGTGTCTCAGACGAGCATGCCTTAAAATGTCAGTGGAAATTCTTTGAAAATGAGTAAACCAGAATAGCATGCTTTGGAAACATAACAGATTAGATGCTTCTTTGAGGCAATTGTGTGTGGCGTTATTATTATTTTTTTTTGGGGGGGGGGAGGGCTGTTGAATGCCATTATTACACTGTATTGACTTAAAATACTATTTTCCAGTCACCAGAGTGGGAGAAAATACCAAATTCTGGTCATTATCTGTAGGATGACAGCTGCTGACGATGGGTACCTCCCGAAAATTGCAGTTTGACATAGTGACTTATTTTAAAATTTATTTTCTCAGTCCTAGAGTAGGTTGCTATTTGAGTCTGCATCCGCAATAACTTAAAATAAGGAAAAAATTCCTGTCCAGGAGGCTCCTTACTGCGACTGCTCAGAAAATTTTAGAGGTTTTCGTAAGTTGTTTTTGACAAAAATCAAAGAAAAAAAATAAGTTAATCATGCCATCCAATAAGGGTTATTATACCGTATTTTTTACTTCATTTCCTAAAGAAAAACAATAATTTTCTATCATCAAGGAGGACTTTGTTCTGTCTTTCTGCTTTAAAATGTTGATTACACTCTGGTGTTACCAAAGTTGGGGTGCCTTCTGTGAAGGCTGACCTCATTGAAATCTACTAGGACCTCAACATGATAAGTGGGATGGGGTCTAATAAAGAGTTGTAGTGGACACTTTAGGATACGGTCAGATGGCCCCTTTAATATATTTTATTGATTTTTTACAGAGAGGAAGGGAGAGGGACAGAGAGTTAGAAACATCGATGAGAGAGAAACAGCCATCAGCTGCCTCCTGTACCCCCCCCCCCCCTACTGGGCATGTGCCCACAACCAAGGTACATGCCCTTGACCGGAATCGAACCTGGGACCCTTCAGTCCGCAGGCCGACGCTCTATCCACTGAGCCAAACCGGTTAGGGCCAGATGGCCCCTTTAGGACTCAGACACTCCTTCCCCCTGATGTCAGGGGTGTTGGCCTGAGCTGACAGGTCTCAGCTGATTCTCTCTCCGAATATTGTCCTGAGCAGAAGATCATCTCTCTGTCCAAGGTCACTGCTCCTGCCTGAGGACAGATCACATCCAATGACTGATCTTGGGGTGAGGCGTAAAGGCCCTGTCGCCTCGCTGCAGAGCCAGACATCCCTGCAGGACCACCTTGGCTCTAGGGCAGTCCCCGTGGGGTTGGTGGGGGCCTTTGTTGTGAGCGGATGGCAGTTCAGATGTTTCCTCTGTCCAACCCGACCCCTCTCACTGCACCATGGGCGTGGGCCTGAGGAGCACACCCTAGTCAGCTTCTGACATGCAAGTCTCCCTCTCAGATTTGGTGCTGAAGAGCCAACCTCGAAGGCAACAGTGCCCCATGTTTGATTTGTAGGATTTGATTCTTCCTAACAGATTACGTACACAGGAGCAACAATAGAAAACTGTGGAGGCTTGGGGCACCTATTGAAAAACAAACAACCATAGATAGGTTGGGAATGCCTGAGATCTTCGGAGCTCAGCTTTTGTAATAGTGACCTCTGGAATCCTCTCCTCCATTCTCCTGCCACCGTCAGAGCCTCTCCCTGCCCCCAGTTTGCCCCAATTCCAGCTCAAGCATTCTCCTCACGGCTGGCAAGATGATCTTTCGAAAACGCAGATTTGATATTAGAACTCCCCTGTTTAAAAACCTCTCATGCTTCCACCTTGTTACAGTTTAAACAGGGTGTTTTATCCCTGAAAACCCTTCTCCTGGTGTTTATGTCACTTCACTGCCTGTAACGTCCCTCCTCTAGTGACTGATCCCGGAGTGCCTGGTATAACCCTAGCACCTGTGTTACAGAGTCTTTGAATGTTTCACTATTTCCAACATACAGCATGTCTTTCTGTGATTCAGTGTGTGCTGTTGATCCTTAATACCTTTTCTCTACCCCCTTGTCTTGTTCCATTGACCCTGCAAGACTCCTCAAATCTTCATGATCTGCTCAATTGTTCTCTGATTCTTCAATCAAAAAACAGCTGTTTTCCAATTTTATGTGAGAATTCATCTAACGCAAAAGCTATGTTGTATTATAATGATCATGTTTACATTTCTTTGTATTCCACTAACAGGTGCATTTTTCAAGGGCAATGGGACACCATTTAATTTGCACTCCAGTGCCCAGCTCTGCTCATATTAACTAGAGAAATAAGGACATGGGCATGTCTTAACGTAGGTTTCCCCAACGCTGAACCTAAAACAAGGGCTTGGGTGTAGTTTATGTGAGAAGTGAATTTAACAAGCAAGAGTGAGTGAGAAGGAGGAATAAGACAAGGAGGAGGAGGGAAATTCAGTAATGAGTTAACCAGTTTTTGAGATTGTCACCACTGTGGATAGGGGTCAGAACCTCTGGGAACTACCTAAATTCAGTACAGAAAGTATGTCTAAATTGTCACTATGAAAGACAAGATGGTGGAGGCATTTGCCCACTCACTCCATCACACATTAGTTATTGGTTGCCCAGGCAATATGAACTCCCCCTCTCTTCCAGATTGTTCCTGTTCCATGGCTGGATGAGACCTGGGCTTTGGAAACAGTCTGAAGGAGAGATATTAACGATTCTGCAGTGTGTACATAAATGCCCACTGTAGCTTCAGATGAACCCACAGGTAGGCTATACAGACGTAGTCCAGGTCACCAAAGCATATGCTACAGGGCATTCTAGAGCTAACATTTTGAGATTATTAATTTTAAGGAAGCAGTGTTGGATCTAATCAGGTACTCTAATCTAAAGTGGAAAATGTAACTAAATACATTTTCAGTGCAACTAAATATAAACCAACATTTATATTTATGTCAAGGATTCTTATTCCCTTTAAAGAGTTTTCCTTAGTTAAACCTGGCTTTTTTTCCTTTATCTTCTTTGTTATCTCTTCCATAGATAATGGGGCATATATTAACATGACAATTTAAGCTCTCTGAGCCTCAATTTTCTTATAGATAATGAGAGTATAAGAATCTGTTTCACAGAATTATTTTTTTTGTCTATCCGTTCACTTATTCTTGATACAAATACCTATTGAGCATCTACTATATGTCAGTCACTATTGTTCTTAGGACTATGGATCTAATGGAGAGTAAAAACAAAACAAAAACAATACAAAGACTCAAACTAACAAATTATTTACCAGTCTTTGACAAAATAAATCTGGTGAAGGAGAGACACTGAACAAATAATGACACAAATATGTATAACGTTAAAAAAATATTAGTTAATGCCAGAAAAGGAAAGCATAATTTACAGTTTTCACAAGGGTGTATAGTAGGGATGCAGACTTTACTCAATGGCCTCAGATTGTCCATCTGTCAAACTAAGAACTGCCTGAAGATTGATCAGGAGTTTGTGAGCTGAGGAGCAGGACAGGAAGACTATGAGCACTAAGTGAAGGCTATGACGCATGACTTATGCTAATGGAGATGAGGTTTTTCAAAAAAAGTGAATAAAGTAGAGAGAGTCAGCAAAAAGCAAGGCTGGAGAAGTAAGCAGGGACAAGAACATTTGGGAGGCTGTAGGCCCACCAGTCACCATGAGTGGGAAGCGAAAGGAAGACTGTGAAAGACTTTGAGCGGAAGAGGGGTGTGGTATAACATACTTGTAGAGGTTTGCTCTTCCTGCTAGGCATGGATTGAATGTGTGTTGGGGTGCAGGCAGTGTAAATGGTTAGGACCGTAGTGCTGTTGAAAGGTGACTGACTTTATAAAGCATCACCTGTGTTGGGCTTATTTAGGACCTACATAAAGTTGATAGGACTTGGTGGCTTTCTGCTTTTATTATCTTCCATTCTTCTTTCTTTGTTTTTTATTCCCTTAATTCCCCCCCTTCTATCCTAATAACTTATTCTTAGCATCTCAAAGAGAACTTCAGGAAGAAAACGAAGTTATGCCATTCATAAGCAATGGCCCATAACACATTTCTCTTCCTGCTCCTGGGTGATTTGTGCTACTGAAAAGGGCAAAAGGGGATATGGAGCCATACTACTCCGGATTTATGGGGCGAGGAGAAGGAGTCACGGTCTTCATGGTGTTGTTAGAAGTGAAGCAAAAGATGTTAGGAATCATTTGGCCGATAAAATTATGCGCAAAGAGAGGTCAAGGGTGTTGGGTAAACGAGAAGAAGTGAATTAGAGGTGTGAGTATCAGAGATATGGTAAGAGACATCTGGACATATTCAGTTCCAAAGAAGCAGAATGCAATCCTTTCATGATAGAAAAAGGGAAATGTGAAGAAATTTAGGTAACAAGTATGATGGTAATTTTTGGTATGTTAAACTGGTATATCTATGAATGTATATATAACGTGAGTTTTAATTCTTATAAATAATTTTAATGATAATGAATTACAAATATTTTAAAAGCTTCCAAACAAAAATTAAATATAGTGAATGTATGTTTGATGAGAAATAGCACAGAATCAAGGAAGTTGCTAGGCACAAATGTATACAGGAAACATTACCTAGATTCTTTTTTAAAAAATAATTTTTTATTGTTGAAAGTATCCGTTTTCCCCCATTCACCCCCTCCAGGCAGCCCCCTCACCCTCCCTGCCCCAGGCCTTCAGCACCCTATTGTCTGTGTCCATGGGTTATGCATCTATGCATACAAGGTCTTTGGTTGATTACCTTCCTCCCACCCACTCTTCCCTGCCTTCCCTCTGAGGTTCCGCACTCTGTTCCATGCTTCCATGCCTCTGGTTTCACTCCATTCATCAGTTTATTTTGTTACTTAGATTCCACATATGAGTGCGATCATGTGATACTTGTCTTACCCAGATTCTTTATAGAAAAATCAAAGAGCATCTTTCCTTTAGTATATTAAATCTGAGCTTATTAATCATGATGATATCACTTCGTATTTTGTTTTGGTTTTGCAACTGTTTTGATGCACACTAAGTTTCACATGCCTGAAGTGTGTATTTTGGTGGTTGTGACATATATACATCTGTGGAAACATCACCATAATCAAGCTAACATACAATTCCATCAGCCCCCAAAGTTTGCTCGTGCCCTCTTAAATATACTACTTTCTTCCCTGAACCACTCCCATCCCAGGCAAGCACTGATGTGCTTTCTGGCACTATACATTAGTTTGCATTTCCTACAGTTTTATAGAAGTGAAATCATACAGTATAATTCTGGGTTCTTCTACCCAGCATAATTATCTTGAGATTCATCATACTGTTGTATGTATCCTCATTTCATTCTATTCTATTGCTTAGTAATAGTACATTGTATGAATATACTACAAATTATTCATCAATTTGCCTATTAGTAGACAGGTGAGTTATTTCCATGTTTTATCTTTTATCATGAAAGATCCTATGAATATTGGTATACAAGTATTAGCGTGGGCATGTGCTTTTATTTCTTTTGAGTAAATACTTAAGAATGTAATGGCCAGATGTATATTTAACTTCAAATACGCTTTCAAGTTGTTTCCCAAAATAGGAGTGCCAGGCAAGATGGTGGAGTAGGTGAATGCTGTACCCACCTCCTCCCATGAGTACTTCGAAATTACAAATAAATTATAGAACAATCAACCTGGATAAACATCTGAAGACTAGTTGATCAGAAGTCCTATTATTTTTTATTTTTCTGTTAATCCTCACCCAATTATATTTTGTCATTGATTTTTAGGGAGAGTGGGAGAGAGAGGGAGAGACAAAAATAAACATCGATGTGAGAGAAACACATCGATTAACCCTGGACCTGAATCAAAATTGGGACCCTTTGGTCAGCAGACCGACACTCTATCCACCGAGCCAAACTAGCTAGGGTGCAGAAGTCCTATTATTAAGGATGTAAGGAAGAAACCAGTTGAGACTGGTAGGAAGAGGAGAGATGTGAAACAGGTTGGCTTCACACCCAGGTGTGGTGGTTGAGAATCAGGAGGTATATCCCAGTTGTAGAGGTCTCTCCCAGCCCCACACCAGGCCCCCAGATTGGAGCACCAGGGCCAGGAAGAGAAACTCCCACAACATCTGGCTGTGACAATCAGCAGGGATTTTATCTGTCAGTGTGAGACGGATGGCATCTGGAAACCCAGACATTCTCTTGAAGGGCACGCACACAGACAGACTTGCTCACAGGCTCTCACCCTGAGCTCCAGAAGCGGGGCAGTGGCTGGTGGGTGAGGTGCCAGAGACATACAGGGAGAAACCCAGTTGTGCGCCGTGAGGGAGAACAGGAGGAACAGCCACCATTGTCCATGTGGCAAGCCCTCCTCCCTCTCACACAGCCAGCAGGTGGGCACCATCTTTTCTGTGTTGAGCCCTCCCCCTGTGACCAAAGCTGAATCTGCATTAGCCTGGAGAGGACCACTTGCCTCCACCCTAATGAAATGCTTACAACCCCCCACCCAACTCTTAATGGCAACTGGCAGGCAACCGTGCATGAGGGGTTCCTTTTCTCCACACCCTTGCCAACATTTGTTGTTTGTTGATTTATTGATGATAGCTATTCTGACAGGTATGAGGTGATATCTCATTTGCATGTCTCTGATGATGAGTGATGTCGAGCATCCTTCCATAGGTCTATTGGCTATCTGTATGTCCTTTGTAGAGGAGTGTCTATTCAGGTCCTTGCCCCTTTCTTTTTTCTTTTTCTTTTTTTTTTTCCTTCATTGTTCAAAGATTTACATATGTCTCCTCCTTCCCCGATTGACACCCGCCCCCCCCCCCCCCAAGCCTCCACTGCCCTAGTGTCTGTGTCCATTGGTCATGCCAATATGCATGCACACAAGTCCTTTGGTTGCTCTCTAACCAACCCCCCCCCCCCCACCTCCCCTGCCATTTGTCTCTGGATCTACCTTTGCCCCTTTCTTAATTAGATTGTTTGTTTGTTTATTTGTTTGGTCTTGTCTCTTCATTTTGTTGATACAGATAATATATTATAGAACTGTATACCTGAAACCTATATAATTTTATTAACCAATGTCACCCTGATAAATTAAGTAATAAATAAATTTTAAAAAAAGGGCATTCTTGGGATAAGTGGAGAAATTTGAATAATTTCTAAATTAGAAAAAATATTGTATTATGTTAAATTTCAGGATGTCCTTAGAAAATATACTCAGAAGTGTTTAGAGGTAAAGAGAAAAAAAGAATGATTAAATACGTAAGACAAATGGTCACATTTAAATGGCAAAATTGGGTGATGGGTATCAAAGGGTTCTTTGTAATAGCCCTGTGAAATTTTCTGTAAAATTTAAAGAATTGCAGAATAAAACAGTAAAAACAAAAACTAACTAACTAAAATATACAACACGTACAAACACCAAGCATAAGTCTTTCTTGGTGGGACATATGGGCAAACCAAAAAGAGAAAGGTTACCAAAGCAATCATTTCTGGTAATTAGAAAAATAAGATTAAAATGAGGGACAGAAGGAATTTTTTAGTTATCTCGATCACAAATTAAATATGTAAAATATTCATGGAGTACTGGGGAAATAACATGGCAAATTTGACATTTGGAGATTTATTCATTTTTTATTCATTCATTTACTCACTCGTTCATTAATTGTTCCATCAGCATTTCTTGAACATTTACTGTCCATTGACTTTATGATTGTACCTTGGATAAGACAGTTGTTTCAAAATATAATCCTTGTCTTTGAAACTAGTAGGCCACAGAAACACGTAAGTTATTACAATACGATTTGGTGAGTGCTCTGTTAAAGGTTTATGCAGTCAGCTTAGAATGCAGAGAGGGAGGCCCCAAACCCATTCTGAGCAGGGAGGAAGAGAGGTCAAAAAGCTGTCCAGAAAACTTTTCTTTCTTTAAATTTAAATAATAATTATAGTAATCTAGAGTGTCAAAGCCCAGAATACTTCCTTATCATGAGCACTGCATCGGTTACAATTACCCATTATTTGCACATGCTCACATGCCTTTCCCTTGACTATGTCATCAGTCATATAAAAAAAATGGGGGTCACCACCTTTTCAGACCATTTCCAGAAATGCTCGCCTCCTTCTCCCTTCTCGTGGCCAGTGGGGTTTTCCAGGAATAAATGATGACATGGTCTCATATACTTAATATATGAAACTGAGGGACTATTCCTGGAAATACTGCATTCAGGTATTGACATATAACCAGAAGCCTGAACAGGCAAAAATTTGACTTGTTCTATTCGGACCCCTGAAAATGATCTTTTAAAGTAGACACGGTCTGTGGAGGGAACTTGACCAGACTTCCACAGAGAAGAAATATTTCAACTAATTTATAGGGTACAGTTGATTGCTACAGTGATTTCCACCTAAAGAGTGGATGAGCATCAATAAAGGCTCATTCACGCTGAACTTTCAGTAATTGACTCATAAGGAGCTTAAATGTAATTTGTTCTTATATAATGCAGGCTCATAAAATGCATCATTTTTCTCACCCAGTGGAAGATTTATCATTAAGAGGTTTTATTCAAGGCTAGACTCTTTAAAAAAAAACACTGAACTTCCCCCCAACCCCCCATTCTAGCAAAATCCTCCAGTTAAAGAACTGAAGTGCTTCAAGCACCCTAGTAATGGTACAGTAAATTACATTTTCTCATTTGGAACATTGTAAAAGATTTCTCTGCAGAGTGATTTATCACGCAACAATTAGGAACCCAAGGGAATTAGATGACCATTTTAAATTTTATCAGCTTGTTTCAATAAACTGTTAATGTGACCCTAATGTTTGGGAAGCACTTTAATATAATCAGATTTTGGTTGTTCAGTCTACTGACATTAATGGCTACCTCATTAATCATAGCATTCTCACTGAGACCTTGGAGCCTGAGCTAAGTTCAGGGAGCCAATTCTTGCAATAATAAAAACAAGCAATTTTTGATAGGGAAATATTCTCACTTTACCCATGAAATGCATTTTGTTATTTCTTTGGAACTGACAGGGGTAGCTGGAAACTCTAAAAGCTTACAAAATAACAATTAAAAACACTTTAGGCTTAATTCCCAAATTGGTCCATCAAATCAAGGCCTCTTATAATCATTACCTGCAATGATTTTCTATTATTGAAAAAGTATAGAGCGTATATAGCAAGACCTAACAACTCCTATATAATAAAGAGGGAATATGCAAATTGACCATCACACCATCACAAAAGATGCTGGCGCCCATAGCCACAGGATGGTGGTGCCCAGTCCCCACAGTCCCGCCGGAGTCCCCCAGTCCTTTCAGCCCTGCCAGGGGCGGGGGGGTGGCAGGCGCCCAATGTGGCCGGACCTGCCCTCAACCCCCCAGCCGCCCAGGGCGGGCCTGAGGTGCAGGCAAGCCTTGGATGGTGGCTGCCCAGCCGCCCAGGGCCGCCCGAGGCTCAGGTAACCAGGGCCAGCCGAGGCTTGTGCTGCCGTCAGTGGCAGCAGCAGGGGTGTGATTGGGGCGTCACCTTCCCCTGATCTCCAGGTCACCTCCTGCCCCTGAGGGCTCCCAGACTGTGAGAGGGGGCAGGCCAGGCTGAGGGATTCCCCCTCCAGTGCATGAATTTTCATGCAGCGGGCCTCTAATACATAATAAATGTCCATCTCCCAAGCCTGGGTAGCATCTGATGGTTTGCACAAATCCCGCAGAGCCTTCAGCTTTTAAAACCCTGGAGTTGATTCCTCAGTGGCCTTTCCAGAGAGGTGTGAAAAAGGTACCGTGGCGTGATTTATAAGATTTCAGGAAGTTCTGTGTAAAAGTAGAGCTTGATTTTAGCACTCCTGGCTTTTTTACATTGTGATTACAGACACTCTCTCAGTCTCTTAAAAGTCTGTAGAAGTGAAAGAAATAAGATTTTTTTTTAAACCACAGTATCACTAGTTTCCTGCTTGGGTTACTACCATAAAATGCCTTTGTATTATATGTCATGACTGGAAAAGAGGACCTGTGCCATCTGTTTCTCAAGTTATGGTTTTGTTTTATTAATTCTTCTTGGTAAACTTCATATAATATGATCTTACTAGAAACAGAGTGTATAAAACCATACAGGTAGCTGGAAACAGAAAAATCAGATGGGTTTCAGTCAAGCTAAAAAGCCCCCGTGCTTTAAAAGTATTTCATTTTGGGGTTCAAGGAAATCTCATTATTAAGCGAGTGGTTTGTATTCTGGGTTTTAGATTATCCTCAAAGATTAAACTATAGAAAATAGAGCCTTAAAATCAAATTTGAAAAAGTAGATTTCTTTGGGGGGGGGGGGGAATGTAACATGACTGAATCACTGTTCATAACTATTTCAGTTCCCAATTTGTTATAAACTTAAAATACATGATTTTAAATAAGGATGCTAAGGTAGCGATTATAGGTCATTGTATTGAAAAGGGAGTATGAGACCGCTGAAAAACCGTTCTGGTACGATGTGCCTTCTCCAGGTGACTGAATGGCATCGCACACAATGGTGCCAGTTCGCCCATTCGGTCACCAAACACTTGTGGAGCGTTTTCTAGTAGATGGGATTTTGAAATTAATTTGCTGAGCGCATATTCCGTGCATGAGAATACGTTCAGGGTTGGGAAGAAATCGTGTCTGCTTTGCCTTGCATTCAGTAAGCACTTCCTTCATTGCTTTATGATCACCGGATAGATAAACATGTTACGAGAATGACCAATTTTGCAAAATGTGAACGACATAATTCTCCATGCAGTCAGAAGGTCCCTCAATGGAAGGCTCCCTGTTCAGGACAGATTCCTTAACAGGGAGAGATTATGCTGTGACAGCAAAGATAAAGACGCATTTTTTTTTTTCAGGTTAATGCAAAGGCATAAGGGAAGGTATTGTCTGCCAGGGTAGGATTTTTAACAGTTCTCCCCCAATGAAGGGTTTTCCTGTTTGGAAAGTGTGGCAACTAGGAAACACACTGCTCATATCTGCTGCCTGCTGAGGGCGCAGAGCTGACCGACAGCCCCAGCTGCTGCCCCTGGGAACCTATAACCCGTGGGCACCCAGAGCGCTCTTCCTCCAGGCCGCCCCCAGGTGGTAACGTGCAGGGATTGGCGGGGAACAGGACTCCATGGACTGGCATCTTTGGCTTAGGGACTCCATGGGACTGGCCACAATTTTCTTCAGATTGCATCACAGTCTGAGGACTTTCTACCTGTCTCCTTTTTAAAAAAAAATAGTTATTTAATTTTTTTTATTGATTTCAGAGAGGAAGGGAGAGGGAGAGAGAGATAGAAACATCAATGATGCAAGAGAATCATTGATCGGCTGCCTCCTACAGCCACCTACTGGGGATTGAGCCCACAACCGAGGCATGTGCCCTTGACCGGAGTGGAACCCGGGACCTTTCAGTCCACAGAACTACGCTGTTCCATTCACTGAGCAAAACCAGCTGGGGCTACCCGTCTCCTTTCTAGCTCTGTGGTGTGCAGGCTCTCCCTTCCTAGCCCTGCTTCCTGCCCTCATCCTTCACACCAGCTTCCCTCATTAACTCTCTTGTACATCCAATCCTTCCTTGGCTTCTACTTCTCAGAGGACCCAAACAAAGAAAATGTGTTCGGTAATCCTTGCAAGCTCTTTTAACATTTATGACAGGAAACCGGGCACTTATTTTATTTGAAAGAGTATTAGCTGCTACTGGAAGGTTACAGTCATAATGACTGCTCTCTCTCTTCAAACATGTAGAATCTTTTAAAAAGGCCTACCTTAGACCTTTGTATCCCATTTTTATTGGTGCGAGGCATTTTTTTTACTATAAGCAACCTGTAAATTAATAGCTTGTGTCACGTCACAAGCTTTGACTCTGTGGCTTGGTTTCAAGTTATGGATGGGTAATCTACATAGATGCCATGTTTGTAAAACCATGTACTCTTGCGTAGTCTGTGGTGCAGATTATGCCTTAAATTATTCCTTAAATTCATCTTGCAGAATGCTGTAAACAGATGAAAGTTTATTCTCAGTAAACACTGCCTTATATTCTGCTAATGCTTTAGTACAGAGATTTTCAAACCCTTTTAAGTATGGATCAAAAGCATAACAACAAATACTTATCCATTAAGAAAATAAAAATGTTAGTATACACTGAGTGGCCAGATTATTATGACCTCTGAATGCATAATAATCTGGCCTCTCTCTCTCTCTCTCTCTCCATATATATATTAGAGGCCCGGTGCATGAATTCATGCATGGGTGGGGTCCGGCCAGCCTGGCCAGGGGGAGGGGACATGGGCAGTTGGCTGGCCTGCCTGCAGGTCGAACTCCTGGTTGAGGGGACAATTTGCATATTAGCCTTTTATTATATAGGATATACACTGAGTGGCCAGATTATTATGTGTTCAGAGATCATAATAATCTGGCCACTCAGTGTATAAGGGCCCAGAGACCCAACTGTTTAACCTCTCTTCCCCAGAGACTCCTAGAATTCTACCTTGAATTTTGAAAACCATCATGTAGATTATTCCAATCTCTGGGATCACAAACTAAATTTACAGCCCCACAGCTTTAGGAAGGTAGTCACAGATCTTGTTCCATATGGTGTCTTTTTAAATTTTTTTTCAACTGTGACAGAACTTTCTATGAATGACAGGGAAAATTACATAGCGGAAGCAGGTGAAAAATTCATCTCAGCTGGCACCAACATTTTTCCTGGGAGATAATCGTCCTTGTTTAGTACAATACTTAGGTATGCCTTTTAGAGTTGCACCTGAGACCTTCCAGTCATGAGCTTTGAAGACAAATTTTAAAATGATAACTAAACTGCTCCGCTGAACAAATGTGCAGGAAACAGAGGGCTGGAAAAGAATGAAACGGAAGAATTGGGGGGCGGGGGGAGAAGCAATGAGAGTCAGGCAAGACAGTCAGGGACAGACTCCTGAGTTATATTTTTTAAAAGCCAAAATGTATAACTATATCCCATTATAATTTTTTATTTGTTAATCCTCACCCGATGATATTTTTCCATTGATTTTTAGAAAGGGTGGAAGGGAGAGGGAAAGACAGAGAAACATTGATGTGAGAGAGACACATCAACTGGTTGCTTCCCAAATGCTCCAACCAGGACCAGGGATTGAGCCTGCAACTATAGATGCCCTTGACCAGAATCAAACCCAGGACCCTTCAGTCTGCAGGCTCTATCTATTGAGCCAAACCAGCTAAGACATATATCCCATTATAATTTAAATTATCCTATATAATAAAATGCTAATATGCAAATAAACCGAACAGCAGAACAACTGGAACAACCGAACAACTGAAAAACCAGTCACTATGATATGCGCTGACCACCAGGGGCCGTGTGCGGAACATGGCAGGCGTTAGCTGCGGCGGGGTGGCGGAGCAGGGGAGCCGGGGTGCCAGACCAAGGCAGGGAGCCAGTCACTGTCATCGGGGCGAGCCTCAGGCAGTTACTGAAAATTCTTTGCTCCCACGCGTGACAGTCCGCCTGGTGCTTGTACCTGCTGCTGGTGCTGGAGCTGCTGCTCACACCCTCTGCTGGCGCCCAGTACCAGCCCCAATCACTCAGTGCTGTCAGCGGGTGCGAGCAGTGGCTGCTGGCCTCTATCACCCCTCAGGGCTTCTCCACCTGCCCCTGCTCCTAAGGGGCGATCGGGGCCGGCAGCTGCCTCTCGTACTTGCTGTCAGCAATGGCCCTGCTTGCACCCGCTGCCAGTGCCAGAGCCACTGCTCGCACCTGCTGCTGGTGCCCGGCACCAGCCCTGATCACTCAGCGCCATCAGCAGGTGCGAGCGGCGGCTGCCAGCCCCCATCGCTCCTCAGGGCTTCTCCACCTCCTCCTGCTCCTGAGGGGCAGCAGCCGCCACTTGCATCCGCTGATGGCGCCAGCCCCGCTTGCACCCACTGTTGGCGCCAGCCCCAATTGCTCTGCGCTGGCAGCAGGTGTGAGCGGGGCTGGCACCATCAGTGCATGGGAGCGGCAGCAGGGACCAGGGGTGCAGAGGATAGGCCGAGACCCACCCCTGTGCCCACTGCAGCCTCGCGGCCCACAGTTCCTTTCAAGGTGCACGAATTCGCGCACTGGGCCCCTAATATATTATAACTATGTATTGCTCCCACTTTATGGAGCATCTGTTGTTGCTACAGATGTTTAGATGCTTTATCTATTTTGTTTCTAATCCACATAAATCTTCTGTAATGCACAGGATGTTCCCACTTTACGGACAGGGTATTCATTCCATCAGGCAAATACTTATTGACAGCTTGCTGGTGGATGCACACCATATTAGAGTCTGTGGTATAGTCGAGAACAATGGAGGTTGACCTTCGTGGTCTCAGGGAGTTTCACTTATTTGCTTTATGCTGGTGCTGAAAGATCCAATCCCAAGTATATTTTTAAAAATAGAATGCACTCTGGTAAGTCAAACTCTTTAAACAAGTTAATAATCTTGGCTTTCCTAGTTCTTTGTGTTTTGTAATAGATCCAAAATGGAGAGATAAACTACTAGAACTACATACCTTACCATGTGTTATTGATTACTGTAGGCACCTTTCATAGCTACTCACAGGTCTTGGAACAGTACTTGGAATTTAAAATGTCGTCTTCTGTGCTCGATGTGCTTAATTATGTCAGCACCAGCTGGATGGAGACATTGACAAGAGAGTACAACACGGCTGCATTCCCTCCATAATTCAAGTTCAGTGGCAGCCTTCCACCGCGGTCTCCCCTCCCACCTCCATCTGCATAAAGAAGCTTGAGCCTAGTGCTCCATATTTAAATACACACAAAGAAGTGCATGCAGAGACAGGTGTTGCTATGGTTTCAATCTTCAGTATCAAAGGTCTCTAATACAAAAATTACCGTCAATAATTAAATTGCTAATAGCCACAGGAAGTGCATACCATGTTAGGTCCCAAATGATGTTTTAACGCCTTATTAACTTGTTCTCTGGTGACAAATTTTGGTCAACTTCTTTCTCCTTCGAGGGGTTAAACCACAAAATATCCCATCTGCTTTCATCACCTTTGGAGCGTAATGGCCTTATAAGTCTAATAATAATATAGGTAGATATTCAGTGGAGGTATTTGGTTTCTGCCATAAGCTTAGAAGGAAATGTATCATTTGCAGTCCTTTAAAAAGGTGGGTTTTTTTCCCCCTACTTATGTAATTGTACAAATATTTATTGAATGACTGCTATGTGCCTAATGATGGAGCTATAAGATACAGAAGATACAGTTCTTCTCTAGAAGTTTATCAGTTAGCAACGAACACTGGCAAGCAGGCAAGAATTCAATAGATAGAAATTCATAGGATACCTGTGGAAGGACTCAGGAGGACAACCAGTATTATAGTGGCTTATTTTGCTATTTAAAAATAAAATGTTTACATACTCTCCATATAGGAAAACAAAATCATCAATACCTAGAGAATAATTTTAAGTAAATGAACAAAAACTCAATCTGTGACTGCCTGATGCAACGTGTAAAATACACTGAGTGGCCAGATTATGATGATCTCTGAACGTATAATAATCTGGCCACTCAGTGTACTTCTCTTGAATACCTCATTTATTTGATATCAAAGATACTATAAATCGTGCACCTGATCAGTTTTCCCCTTTGCACTGGCTGATAGAAAGCTCAGGGCAAATAGGTGGTTGATCTCCAGCAAAAGTCTAGAATACTTTTGGTACCCATTTGAGATACAAATATACTGAGTGGCCAGATTATTATGTGTTCAGAAATCATAATAATCTGGCCACTCAGTGTATATATTTTATAATAGCTGAGGAGACTAATCACTTTTTTATAAGTTAAAGCACAATAGATTTTTTTCAGAAATTCTATATCCTTAAAATTCTATAATACGAACAATGTAAATAAAATAGTCATATTTTAAAATCCTATATAATAAAACCCTAATATGCAAATCAACTGAACAGTAGAACGACCAATTGCTATGATGCGTACTGACCACCAGGGGTCAGTGTGCTCCCACAGGGGGAGCACCGCTCAGCCAGAAGCATGGCTCACAGCAGCGCTAAGGACCCCTCGGGGGATGTCTTACTGCCCCGCAAGAAGGTACAGGCTGAGGGACACCCCCCTCCCAGTGCATGAATGTCGTGCACTGGGCCTGTAGTATGACTATAATAATGATTGTAATATTGCTATATGAAATGAATATAAGTAGCTAATTTGTTATATCTTGTATAAATGCTTAAAATATGGACCAAATAGGAAATATACTCAGAAATTCCTCCATGAAAAGCAAACAAAAAGATTTCGCTATAATATGTAAAGGATTGTCTAGTATTAAAATACTGTAAATGAATTTTTTTCCATAATTGATCATAGGTACACAAATAAATCTCACTAGTGTGATGCATATTTTAAGTCCCAAAGTTAACCACTTTTAGTGTTATGTTCATTCTTATGTAGGTTTTTAAAATTTTTTTTATTTGTAAGGAACAGAGATTTATTCAGGTTTCCTCATACAGGGAATCCTATAAAAATAAGAAAAACTGGAATTTTAGCCAACCATCAAGGAAAGCCAACCAACCAACCAACCAACCAACCAACAAACTGTTTTAAGTAAGAACAAGAAACCATGAACAGCCAGGCCTTGTGGCAAACAGGATTCAGCCTGTGAGAGCCAATGCAATTCTCAAGTTACCTCATTGCCTTCTCCCCTGTGCGGGCCCCATTCTTCCTCAGTCAGCATCTAATTTCCAGCTATCGGGGCTTCCCTTGCTGTGTTTTCACTTCTGCTCCCGCCACCCATGAGCTATTCTACGCGCCTCCCAATCCAATCCCACCCCGGAGGAAGATCTGATTAGTGGGGGTATCAGTATCTTGACTATGTGGGTATCAATATGTCACGCATGCTCTCTCAGGAGCCGGTGGATGCCTTGGAGTTCGCTGCCTTCCCCAGTGAAATCGCTGTGGCCAAGACGGCAGGGTCCGGTGGTGGATAACTCGACCACCTACAACTGAGCTGCCACCTGGAGGCCTCTGGGAAGACGTTTGCTAAAGGAATAGCACTTGCTTCTGATACTTGCAGTGTGTGACACAGCTGCTCTGTCGCATGCTGACATGAGCACTCTTCCTGCGACAAGCTGGATTCTCCTCAAAGTGCTTCAGTTTTCTCTAGAAACACGAGAAGCCTGTAGAGACAAAATGGAACACCAGACGCACGTGTGTTATTTTGCAGCAGACAAGAACATTTTGAACAATCCTCAGCATCGGGCATTATAGAAAGTAGAAGAAATACAGATAGGACTTGAGGAGCTAGGGATGTTCCAGGTGAAGCTTTATCAAGACAAAATAAAACAGTTAGTGGCCTCACTGAGTTAACTAGAAGCGGAGGTCAAGAAGCGTGCACTCAAATCAATGTGTTAGCCAGCGTTTCCATCGTTCCCACGTGTTTTGATTTTACATACCTATCACGTAGAATAGATATGCCGTAAAGGTGCAGAGTCATGTCGCTTACTATTAATAATTTAAAATGTTACCGGCCCGTTTGTTAACTGTTATTGACTGCTTATTATGTGTTACCTACAAAATAATGTATCAAGTTATTTTGATAAGGTAACTTGTCAAACAATAACCCAACCCAATGATTTAACAAATCTCAATTCATCCTGGAAATGGACTTCAGGCTCATCAAGTTCAAAAGCGGTGTGTCTTCCACCAATTTTTGTCATGTGCCCCACCTACATTGTACCACCTACAAGGTATTCCAGGGGCTGAGATCTGTTCCTAGCCTACCTTCACCGCTAAGATTATGTCTAGCCTCATGCTTTTTGTACAGATATATTCTAAACTTAAAGAAAAATAAAGCAAGTCACACTGAAGAATTTTTCGTTAGGATAGAATTATGTGTACTGACTTAAAATCTCTCAATGATATCAATACTGCAGGATACAGTGAAAAGCAAGACATTTGTCTTTTTGAATTCTCAAGTGGACAGTATTTTGTCTTAAAGAAGGGACATTGCTTTGTAAAGTGTATTATGTTTGTTTGTTGTATACTTTGTTTACTTAAACTCCAGCAAAACTAACTCATACACAAACTAGAACCTGGCTACCTGGGCCTGGTATTTTGTCCCAACACCTTTTTGAAATCCGATGCTCTGAGGGGTGACATCTTTCTCAATGATCCCTGTTTACAGATGAGGAAACTAAGTCACAGAGGGGTTTAATTATTTGCTCAAGGTCCATTCACAGCTGCTGAGTATTGGGGCCAGGATTTGGTGACAGGCACCCTGAGTCTAGAATCCTGGTTCATAGGTCTGTGCTCAACCCCTGAGCCACACAAGCTGGGCAAGACCTCTCATACCACTGCTGGAATATTGGCTGTTAGAACACAGTCTCCAGCAAAACTAACGCATACACAAACTAGAACCTGGCCACTTGGGCCTGGTATTTTGTCCCAACACCTTTTTCTCCACTCATGGTTTTCATGAAAAGGGGTTTTCTCTAAATGCACCCCAAAAAACAGAGCTGGAAGGATACAAAAATAGCACCATTGTTTCTGCCACAATTTTTCCTTTATCAGATTTCTTTCTCTTTCTTCTCACTCCTGTCCCAAATGATTTCTCATCCTGGAAATGGACTTCAGGCTCATCAAGTTCAAAAGCGGTGTGTCTTCCACCAATTTTTGTCATGTGTCCCACCTACATTGTACCACCTACAAGGTATTCCAGTGGCTGAGATCTGTTCCTAACCTACCTTCACCGCTAAGATTATGTCTAGCCTCATGCTTTTTGTACAGATATATTCTAAACTTAAAGAAAAATAAAGCAAGTCACGCTGAAGAATTTTTCATTAGGATGGAATTATGTGTACTAACTTAAAATCTCTCAATGATATCAATACTGCAGGATACAGTGAAAAGCAAGACATGTGTCTTTTTGAATTCTCAAGTGGACAGTATTTTGTCTTAAATTTAGAAGGGACCTTGCTTTGTAAAGTGTATTATGTTTGTTTGTTGTGTACTTTGTTTACTTAAACTCTAGTTTAAATTATTTATGGTGATGCTTTATACCTGATTTTATAGTCTGAATAAAAGGAGGCCACACTGATGTTCTTTGCTATTAACTCTTTGCTAAGAAGCATTCATGATCACTATTACCAGAGAGGCTTTCCAGAATAAGTAAAAGAATTAGCATGCTTTTAGCATACATTATACATATTGAATTCAGTGCTAAGGAATATGAATCTCTATGCATAGCCCAGAGAAGTTTTGTTTTATTTTGTTATTTTATTCTTTGAGAAACGATGTTTTTGTTTTCTGATGCACAAGGTGTTTTGTGGATAACGCTCATTAGGGTTAATGGCGTTAAGATGCAAAAATCTCCCCTGCTTTGTGAGAAGAGCAGGCCCCATAATATTTCCATGAGGAATACTCTGAAACCTTCATAAAACATTTATATCATTTGGATAAAAAAAAAAAAGAACAGAGAAACCTCCTTTAATAAAACATTTGCCCCTATTACACTATGCTGCCATGAGCATTTTACTGAAGAATCATACAATACATTTACATTACATGTACATTTTGCAAACAATGCGAGCACACCAATACCTTCATGTTAAAGAAAATTGCCTCTGCACAATGAAAGTGAGGATTTTGGTAAAAACTTGCATGTTTCTCCATTGTCCTGGTTTATGTGTATGCCATTCCTAGTTTGGGTTCTAAAACCGATGTTAAGCTATGAGTCTCCAATGAACATAATAAAGAAGAAGAGAAAGCTTATTTTTATTTAATTTTCTGAGTGCAGGGGAAGTAAAACTATAAAACTAAAAATTTATAATGGGTAAAAAGCAAAACACTCACAGAATAACCACACATTAAATATATTTTGCAGTATGATTTTTATTATATGTTAAATGTGACTTAGCTGAAATTTAAGCGATATGAAAAGAATTTTCAAATAATATTAAGTACTTTTTGGAGTCTCTAAATAAAAAAATAAAATTTTAAATATTACAACACACTTTATGTATTACTGCATATACATATATGCATAATTTCATAAATTCTAACAAAATATTTCTGGTCAGTTTTGGGTAGAACAGTATTCAGTTAATATTTATATACCTTGAGTGAAATATTCCACTCTTCTTGAGGAAATGTTAAAGTGTTAAACATCTATGTTCTCCACAAGTAAATAACACATTATATGGTTACATTATGACCAGATTATATCTATTAGTTACTGCTGTGTACCATGTAAATCTCTAGACTCCCCTGGGAAATGAGAAAATCACTTCAGACTTCAATAACTAACCATCAGTTATTGCTCTGGGCAATAATAAAGCTGAATGCAATTACCTAAAGTGAAGTTAGCAGTGTAACAAATGAAACACAGATTTTTCTTCCCCTCAAAATAAATGTGGCATCTCCTCACCCCACACTATTGTGCATTATAATAGGATCTTCTAAACAGTGCATTATCCGAATAGTCTATTTGATATTTGAAATATATGGCATTAAAATTATTAAACTACTTTTCATGGCATCAGTGGGTTGGTGCTCAAAACAGCAACAGAATCACCAATAAATAAATAAATAAATAAATAAATAAATAATAGCCAGTGAGTTCCACAAAATTGCAAAATGTAAAACATTTCTTTTATATAATAGACTCGTGTCTTTAAAAATATTGAATTTTCCCAATAAAAACGTTAAGACTTTTTACTGGTCTGTTTATGTAGCACAGTGACTAGGATGACAAATGGTAAAATCATTTTCAGAGCTAGCTATACATGGGCTTCCATGGTTAAAGTGTTTATTGAAACGAACGTTAAAAAGAAAGAAGTGGTTCAGAATAATTGCTAATTTATAAATTTTACTCAGACTTTATTTTTTTCTATAGCACCATTTATCCAAAATTGATTTTTAATTTATTATTTGTATGTATTTCCTATTTGTCACAACAGAATGCAATTATACTGAAAGAGATTTCCCAGTAGAAAGTTAATCGTGCTGTTTCACATTTTGTTTAACCATTTTTTATGGATAATTGTAGTCTGTGTTTTGGCATAGACCATTCCGAAACAGTAGAGGTCCTGGCAATTTGGCTGTTAGCATACATTTGGTGGTGAATATAGCCTTTCATTAGCTCTGTATTCAAATAGCACTGCCAAAGTATTTTTCATGTTCTTTGCTCATTTCTGTTTATAATAAATCCTTGGAAGCTTGAAGCTGACATCTGTTTTCTGAAGTAATCCTTTCTCTTTCCTCTATATGGGCACATACTAACTTACTATTGTAGGGCTGTTTATTAGAGTTGGGCTGCTAGCAATTATTATTATTAAAGAAAAATGGATTGTTTTGTAGGGGGAAAACACACAGGAAAACTGCATGAATACTGTTACAAAAGGATATGTAAAAATTGGCACCTACACACACTGACAGCATCTGCTTAACTGCATATTTATATTCTGTAGTTTTATTATATGTTGAGTAATTTGAGGGATGTTTAATTTCATGGACCACACACGATTTGAGAATAAAATTCATGTAACAGAGTAAAATCTTTATTGAATTTGCTTGTCTGAAAACCCTCTGTTAATTCCTTTATCTCATTCAAATTGGTTCCTCTTTCTCTCCCTCCTTCCCAATCTCTCTTCCTCGGGTCCTTCTTCCTTTCATCAGCATGTATTGACCACATACTGTACTGTGCTCCAGGCTCTGTAAGCTGACAAAGGCAGTTCAAAGGTCAGTAAGACATGGTCCCTAACCACAAGAAGCTCACCATCTAAGGAGGAAGAGAGACGCATACACAAAATGTCCATTATTTTTAAGTTACTGAATAAAGCTTTAATTAGGATGTGTCCTGGCGTGCGCGCGCGCACGCGCACACACACACACAGACACACAGACACACAGACACAGACACACACACACACACACACACACACACACACACACAGATGGTAATCATTTTAATGCATGAAGTTCAAATGATCTTTACCCTCTCACCAAAATTCTTGACTCAAGATGTATAGGATATGATCCAATTATAAGAGTCCAAAATCAGTCTATATTTCCTCCCACTCATTTCTTCCTCTTTTTTAAATTGATTTTAGAGAGAGAGGGAGAGAGAGGTCGATTTGTTGTCACACTTATTTATGCATTCATTGGTTGATTCTTGTATGTGCCCTGACCAGGGATTGAATCTGCCAACTTGGCGTATCCAGATGATACTCCAACCAACTGAGCTACCTGGCCAGGGCCCTCCCACTCATTTCTGATTCCTATCTCATTCCCCTGGCTTAGAATAAAATTCTTGCCTTCATAATAGTTCTGCAGTAGATAGTTACTTGGTCCCTCTCCAGATACTTTTCTGAAGGCTTACAAATACTTCCTCTTTCTCCCCCTCAACTTTCCATCGTACACTTTTCTCTTCTGCTCTTAGCATTTTCCTGTATTTGGTTTGGATGTATTTGTAGTTTCAAGTAGAAGGATAGTTGGAAGAGAATGGGCTTTCTATTCAGATTAAATTTGAATCCTATCCCTTCTAATTAGTAGTGTGCTACTTGAGTCAAGCTTTCTAACCTCTCAGTTCTCAGTTGCTTCATCTATACATAGGGTTATTTCCCACTATACAGTTTTGGGATAATGGTTCAATGATCAATGTTTGGAAAGTACAGCCCAGTGTTAGGCACATAGTAAATGCTTAATTGATGATGTTGCTCTTTCTTCTCTTCTCTCCCACAACTTGTGTCCACACTAGACCTACATTGCTAGAATCTCCACTACCCCATCCCTTCCACTGTACTTATATACTTACTTACAACTCACCTTATGTTACACATAAAATACCTGCCCGTTTCACAAAATAAAGATGTTTTAATCTTATAGTAGTTCTCAAGTTTCTTGACAGTTTTTGATGAATTATCAAGAACAGAAGTTTAAAAAGTATTGATCTAGTTTTATTTTCTACCTTCCTACTGTGCTAACACTAACTCCTTAGATCTTTCCCAGTCTCTATCAGTAGAATGCCTTCTTGTCCAACAACCTTATCCACCAATTGTCTTTCTTAAACTACATATAAATACTCACAATGAAGCTTAAAACTATTTCTCTTTCTCACAACATTTTTATTATAACACTAAAAAATTAATAGAGAGATTAAAATTAATATGGAAAGGGAATTACAATATATCAATATTAAGTAGGATAAATATTTAATATTTGATTACATAATGTAATTATTAATCATTCATTCTTTATCTTACAAACTCCAATTTTTAACTGTGCTGAAGAGCTTTATTCAGTATCAGAGCATATCAGAGGCAAAAAGCAAACTAGTCTTCTGGTTTCTATATTGAAATATATTGCTGTAATACATTCTTTAAATACGACAAAAGATAGATGGGCTCACAAAAGATTTGTTTTCAATTATTCTTATTTATAACTAGAGGCCTGATGCACGAAATTTGTGCAGGAGTAGGCCTTCCTTCCCCAGGCTGCCAGCACTGGCTTCCCTCTGGCACCCGGGAACTGGCTTCCCTTGCAGCCCCGGCTTTGGACCTCTTGTCTAATTAGCATGTTACACTTTTATTATTATAAATTATTTTCCATCATATCTTCCTAGTGTTGACATATAAAAGATAGTTGGCCAGGAGAGAGGGTAGGGATGATAACACAATGTTCAAAAATCAAAATAAAAACACTAAAATCATGAATAATATTCTTTGTTAAAATAAATGTTTATTTTTAAATTAGAGTTAATATACAATATTACTTTTAGGTGTACATCATTGTGATTAGACATTTATATAACTTATGAAGTGATTACCCCAATAAATCTGTTACCCATCTGACACCATACATAGTTATTACAATATTATTGGCTATATTCTATATGTTATATTTTACATCTCCATGACTATTTTGTAACTGCCAATTTGTACTTCTTAACCCATTCCACTTTTTTACCCAGCCCCTCAACCCCCCTCTCATGTGGTAAACATCAAAATGTTCTCTGTGTCTATGGTTGTTTCTGTTTCGTTTATTTATTTTGGTTTATAGATTCCACATATAAGTGAACTTGGTACTTGTCTTTCTCTCCTTATTTCACTAAGTACAATACCCTCTAGGTCCATCTATGTTGTTGTACATGGCAAGATTTCATCCTTTGGATGGCTGAGTCATATTCCATTGTATATATGCACCACTTCTTCCTTAACCATCTATCTATTGATGGGCACATGGGTTGCTTCCATAACTTGACTATCCTATATAATAAAAGGCTAATATGCAAATAGACTGAAGGGTGGAACAACCGGTCGCTATGATGTGTGCTGACCATCAGGGGGTGCACGCGGAACATGGCAGGCATCGGCCGTAGTGGGATGGTGGAGCAGGTGAGTGGGGGCACCAGACCAAGGTGGGGCACCAGTTGCTGTCATCGGGGCAAGCCTCTGATGGTTACTGAAAATTCTTTGCTCCCACGTGCCATGGTCCTGCCCGATGCTCGCGCCTGTTGCTGGCGTTGGCCCTGCTTGCACTCACTGCCAGCGCCTGGCACCAGCCCCGATCATTCGGCGTCATCAGCGGGTGCGAGTGGCAGCTGCTGGCCCCGATTGCCCCTCAGGGCTTCTCCACCTCCTCCTGCTCCTGAGGGGCAATCGGGACCAGCAGCTGCCTCTTGTACCCACTGCCAGCGACGGTCCCACTCACACCCGCTGCTGGTGCCAGCCCCAATCGCTTTGCACTGTCAGCAGGTGCGAGCGGGGCCGGTGTCATCAGCACATGGGAGCAGTGGTGGCAGGAGCGGGGCTGCTGCCAGACAGGGGCCTGCGGCCACGGAGGGAGGGGCCAGGCTGGGGTGTGGAGGATGGGCCAAGACCCCCCACCCCTGTGCCCATCACAGCCTCGTGGCCCACAGTTCCTTTGAAGGTGCATGAATTCGTGCACTGGGCCCCTAGTAAGAAAATAATATAGGGTATAGTCAATGGACCAGGAATTTTAAAGAATTTTGGAAGAATCCTATATAATAAAAGCCTAATATGCAAATTGTCCCCTCGACCAGGAGTTCAACCAGAAGTTCGACCACTCACTATGACATGCACTGACCACCAGGGGGCGGTGCGGAACCTGGCAGGTGTTGGCAATGCAGTGCTGGCAGCAGGTGGCAGTGGAGGTGCTGCTGGCCCTGATGGGCCCTGATGAGAGTGGGACCATGGCGGGATGGTGGAGCAGGTGAGTAGGCAGCACCAGGCAAAGGCACGTGTGAGTGGGGCCAATCGGCCCACTGATCGCCCTACAGATGGCAACCAGCGGCGGCAGTGGGGAGGGGGGGCGGGGCTGCCGCCTGGCTCCCAGGCAGTGAGGGAGCTGGGCGGGGGCCAATGACTCAGGTGGAGGGGGGCATGCAGGGGTCCGGGGGCCCAGGTGCTGCCCAGGGCCCAGAGGTCAGCTGGGACCTGCTCTTCCACACCAGATGCTCACACTTCAATCGCCAGCCAGGCCTAGGGACCGCACCCGTGCATGAATTCCATGCACCGGGCCTCTAGTAGAAAAATAGAACAGAAAGACAAAGTACATGCATGGTACACACTAAGGCTGGGGAAGTAGACAGCACCTAGATCAGGCAAACTCTGCAGGCTATGGAAAGGACTTCATATTTAGTTTCCAAGTGCAATGGAAAGTCATTGAACAATTTTAGTCAGGGAAGTGATATAATCTGATTTATATTGTTATAAGCTCATTCAGGGAGATTCTTGGAAAATGACATTCTGGACTCAAGTTCAGGACACCCACATTCCCAATATCCTATCAACTAAATGCTTTCTAAAATGCAGGAAACAGGACAAGTAGCTCAACAGAGTGGCAACACTATGTGTCTGTTCAAGCACTTGTTCAAAACTTTTGGAGGAGGAAATATGTGAAATCCTACAGGTGGGAGTAGGGCCACAACAATTCAGGATCTTCCCGGACCCAGAAGTACTGCAAAGAAAGACATACAGATGAACTAAGATAATTCTCATGCCCAAGCCTGGAATTGCATTAAGACTTTGAACTGAACATAGATCGGAGAACCCTCCTTCTGGCGCCTCCTCACAGTTGATAGTTACACATCACCTGTTCACGGGAAGCCAATCTGTGTACCTACTATTTAGATTTTCCATCACATGAATAATTCAGGAAGCCTGGCCTCGCCGGCAGAGTTGAATAAAGACATGCGTAGGTGAGGGAACACATGTGTGCTCTCAGAGACCAAACAGAACCTTTAAAGTAGATGGGCCCTATGAACTAAAATGGCAACATGTAAATATTAGGACTTCTAAATTAACAAAGGCAAAAACAGGAATAAATGATCTAGGAAAAAAATAAGGAAAAGGAAAGAAAAGAAGCAATCAAGTAAGCATTTATTCTTCTAAATACCAGTCTGGGAAGAAAGAGATGTTTTGTAATTATTTTATATGAAACAATAGAAACAAAGGGATTTAAAAAAGGTGAAAACAAAGGAGTGAGCAAATAGATACCAGGGATACATTGACACAGCAAGGGCAGTCATGCCTACAAGAGACTCAGTTGAGATCCAAGGACACAAAATGTTTGAAAGGGAAAGTACGGGGAAAATGTTTATTGCTTTAAAAACCTTTTAATATGAAAAAAATTAAATAAAAATAAAAGGACATTCATCTCAGTAAATTAGAAAAAAATAAGACTGAAATGAGAAAACTGTAGGCAGAGATTAATAATTTAAAAAATTGAAAGCAAGTTATATAGAAAGACCACTAAAATAGCTAATCCCCTAATGAGCCTGATTTAAAAAGTTATCAGAGTGAAACTACATATGATTTGAATATTAAAAACAGCATCAGAGATTTGTAAGCAATCAAAGATTTAAAAGAAAAAATTGCAATTTTTGGCAACAAATTTGAGAAATTAGAGGAAATGCATGTTTTTCTAGCAAAATTTAAGTTAATAATATCAACCCAAGAGGTAGAAAGTATCAGTAGACCAGTGACAATAAAATAAATTGGAAACCGTATATAAAAGGGCGTCACACTCAAAAGAACTTCAATATGCTGTGTACCTTTTCTGTGCTTAGGTTTTCTCATCCGTAAAATATGGATAATTATGTGTCCCTTATAGAGTTGCTGTGATAATTAACTAAGTTAATATACATAAAGTGCTTATAACAGTCTTTAACAGTCTGTAATATGTTACTCTTTATATAAATGTTGGCTACTCCTGTATTAAAGATATAATCTAAAGCTATTTAAATGATTCATGCCATAGAAAAAAGATGGAAAATCCGTCATTGAAATAATTCTTAAATTTGATCACTATAAGACAAACAGAAAAATGTAGGCCAATTTTACTTTTAAATAACGCTATAATTCAAGAATATTAGCAAATTGAGTACAGCAAATTAAAAATAATCATGCATTATTACAAAATATAGTTTATGTCAGGAAAGTTAGGATGAGCTTAAATCCACAAATTAATTTCATTAATGAATTAAAGGAGGAAATCCTTATGAATATATAATTACATGCTTTAAAAAATTTGATCAAATTTAGCTGCCCTTCTTAATTTTTAAAAACTAAAATTGAAAGAAAATAAATATAAAAAAGGAAAACTTACTTCCAGCAACAACTAATATTCATTCTAAATAGTGAGAATCTATAGTCTAAAATGAGTAAT
The DNA here is from genome assembly GCF_951640355.1 of Cnephaeus nilssonii. Classification (NCBI taxonomy): domain Eukaryota; kingdom Metazoa; phylum Chordata; class Mammalia; order Chiroptera; family Vespertilionidae; genus Cnephaeus; species Cnephaeus nilssonii. The sequence goes on along the minus strand of NC_137089.1, from coordinate 8,377,992 downwards.
AAAATAGGTATTCTCCTTGTTATCATTCTTTTTAGCTACCCACAGCGTTGTCCATGAACCTCTATGTTTTATTTTTATCATCAGCACTTAAAACTGTATAGCACTAGCTCTGGCCAGTGTGCTCAGTGGTTAGAGCGTTGGCCAGTGCACCAAAGGATCTCGGGTTCAATTCCTGGTCAAGGGCGTGTACCTGGGTTGCAGGTTTGATCCCTGGCCACCTAGTTGGGGCTCATGCTGGAGACAACCAATTGATGTGTCTCTCTCATATCAGTGTTTCTCTCTCTTTCCCCCCCTCCCGTCCTTCCTTCCACTCTCTCTAAAAATCAATGGAAAAATACAGTGGGGTGATGATTAACAACAACACTAAAAGAAACTGTATAGCACCCTGTATATTTTGCTTTTTTGTTTGTTTGTTTATTGTCTGTCATATTGACTTCCAACATATAAACTCCATTAGGAGAAATTTTTTCTTGTTCTCTGCTAACTCCTCTGAGCCTTGTACAGTGCCTGGCATAAGAATTAAGTAAGCAGAAGAATTAAATAAATTTGATTTAAGTAATTTATTTCATTATACTTTTGAGGTAATAACTAATGCAATAAGAAAACTGGGTTAGCATTCTTAGAGACACAGATGTTCTGGTTTATTTAATTTTGTTATTGACAAATATAAGAGAAGTTTCCAACGTTTAAGAAAATCTTTATGAAATATATTTCATTTTATTGTTTTAATAAGCAATGTAAAAAGCATAATATCTGGTTTCTTTAGTAATTCCAGCATTGTTTCAATCTTACCACATTTTGACCAATATTGAATTTTGTTATACCAATATTCTATTTTTAACCTATGTTAATTTAAACATTATTTTTTGAAGTATAATTATTTAGAAAGATGCAGGAAGACTACTTTGCAATACTCATATTCCTATGACTAGCTGGCTAGTGTCCATTTTACAGATCAGTAAACTGTTTTCAGAACAACTTGCTAGGACAAGCTATTTCATAAGGATCTGTTCAGTGGCAGAAATCCATTATTCACTATTTTCAGCTTGGTTTTTTTTTTTTTCCACTCTTGATAGAGTTTTAGGATGTATTCCTGTGCATATTCAGCACAGTATTTTCTACTGGATGATTAACCAGATACCAAGGTGTCGAGTTCCAGAATTCTGAATGTATGCTTCAAACATCTGGAGCTATACATATGGGAATGTACAGCTGTGTTTATTTCAATGATTATGCATTTACATGACTATAATACATTTATTTAAATGTATAATCTCATATATGTGAGAATATTCAAACAAATGTATTTGATGTACTTATTTAATATGCAGTTGAATAATAATTCAAATAAATCACTTTTATTTAATCTTACAGTATTTATTTATATAATGTACTTCTTAATATATATTATAGCTTTTTATTTTTAGTATAAAGCCAAATATTTTTTAAAGAAACAATGGGGTTACAAGTCATACAAATTAAAAAAAAAATCAGAGGTATTCATAGTTAGCAAGCTTTCAGAAGAATTTGGAATGTTTTTTTTACTCCAATAATTTTATAGTATGGTTAATATTTGAATCTCAAAGCAATTCTCCAAAGGTATTTTTGTTTTTCTTTCTTTCTTACTACTACGGTATCTAACAAGGTAAGCACTTCTAGGTATTGGTTTAATATAGTTGGAAAAGGGTTTTACTATTTTAACTCCACACCCCCCAATCTGGTGATCACTAAGATGATCTCATTTAACTGTACCTTTATTTCTGTGAGAGGAACTGGAGACCAGCAAATGATTTAGGAGGAGAGAAGATAAACCTCTTATTCGGATTCAATTCCTGGCCTTGATTTCAGAGAACCTTCTAGTTAGTCTATTTGTTCTTTTGTATAGTATTTCCTTTCTTAAGGCATTTCTTTTTAAAGCTATACTGGACTGGCCTAAAGGAAAGTGACATTTGAGCAAGAGAAATAATAAATTGGAAGTTGTATAAGTTTTTGAAATAATTTTAAATTCAATGTACCACAAGTGTGACTACAGGCACTTTTTCATTAGTTAAATTATTGAATACATGTAACTTTTCTGAACCTCAATTTCATCATTTGTAGCCTGTGGATAATAATATATCTCGTTGGGTGTTGTGAGGATGACATGAGTACAACGTATCAATTATTCAACGGTCACATGTTTTCCAACTGATTTTGTAAATGTCAAACTGGACTCCTGGACCTTCCTGCAAACCTCAGCTGTTGGTCATGTTTCAGGAATCACCTCTCCTCTGGTGATGCATCTTTATGGCTTGGACTGGCAAACAACATCGTTTCCTGAGAGCGTGCAAACCTGCATCCAGGATGCTCCCTGGAGACAGTGGATGGCTTCTGGGTGTGGTGGCAAGCGTTCAATAATTGAAGGAATGTACTTCCGTGTTTTATATTTATAAAACAAGTAGGTGTCCTTATTTTATTTTATAAATTATATTTTTATTGATTTGAGAGAGGAAGGGAGAGAGAGAGAAAGAGAGAGAGAGAGAGAGAAACATCAATGATGAGAGAGAATCAGGGATTGGCTGCATCCTGTACGCCACACCCTGGGGATGGAGCCCGCAACCCAGGCAGGTGCCCTGACTTGGAATCTATCGTGACCACCTGGTTCATAGGTCGATGCCTAACCACTGAGCTACACGGGCTGGGCGGTGTCCTTATTTTAAATGTCCACAGTCTTATTTCCAGGTAGGTGTCTGAACCTAGGGGTTCCTGTCCAAGGTAAGTTCAGGCCTCAGGGAAGACGCATTGGCGTCCTCCAGGACAGCCCGGAGGCGGGGGAGAGAGACCGGCCAATTGGAACTCGGGCTGAGGCCTGGCCCCGCCCCTTCCCCGGAGCCCCGCCCCCTTCCGTCCCGCGCTCTGGGAGTGGGAGTGTGCCGGCCGGCCGCCCGCTCGTCCAGCCACTGCCTCGCAGTGACAGGGCCCTCCCTGTGCGCCGTTTGCAGCCGGCCCCGAAGGTTGTCGGCCCTCGCCTCGGCCGAGCTGAGGTGTGTGTGTGTCCGGCGAGGGCGACGCTGGGAGGCGGGGAGGCCCTGCCCGGAAGCTCGGGATCCGGGACTGCAGGCGGGCGCACCCCGAAAGCGTCTTCGAGACCCTCTCTCCGCTCCTGGGGGCGGCGCTGGGGCGGGCTGGGCTGAGGGGGGCTCTGGGGGAGGAGGAGCCCGGGCCTCGGGACACCCCGTGGGTATGGCAGCGACTTCGGGACCGCGGGTGGGAATAACCTACGCGGACTTGGGGCTGAGGGGGGCGTGGCCGCCACGGTTGCTAAGGAACGCGCGGTTTCCGCTCTGCCTGCGTGGAGGGGCGGGGCCTGCCGGGCTCTGGAAGCTGGCCCCGCCCACCTCCCCAGACAGGCTGGCTGGCTCCTTTGTGCTGTCTGGGAGTTGGCGTCGGTTTCTTTTATTTTTCAGCTCTCTGCGTTCCGTAGTTCAAGCTCAGGCCTTCTTTTGCCATTTTACGTCCCCTCCACACTCTCCGCCCGCCTTCCTTTCTTAACAAGTATCTGCAGACCAAGACATGTGCAAAGATGAGCTGTAGAGTGGTTTTATTTAGGGGGTGGTGGTGGTGATGGGGGCGGGAGGGTCTGTTCCCGGTGCTGGATGAACCCCTGAGCCCACCAGGTGTTGGTGTCCACGTGGGTGACTAGGAGTAGGAGCAGAGGAGATCTGGTTTCGACTCTCCCGAATTCTTTCTCTTGCTGCTGCCCCTTTGTCTCAGAGAGCTTTCCAGGAAGTTGAGGCAATGCATTATTGGACAGTATATATGTGTGATCTCCCCCTTCCAGTTCCTACGGTGGGGAGGGGGGATAGTAGCGTTTGACTCCCCCCCCCCTTTTTTTTTGCTTCATTGGCCCACATTAAGTAATTAACTCTGAGATGGTGACCACAAATAACGATCTCTTCTTTGCCCACATCACCTGGTCCCCCGTGCTTCGGCAGAATAAACATCCCCGAGAGAAAACGAAGGAGCTGAAAGTCTGCTTCTACTTCCTTCTGCGAGGCTTACTGTGTGCATGGCCAAGAAGGAAGCTTTTCCAGCGTGTTAACACGGGGAAGGACTGGGGCCTAGCAATCAGGAAACGGGCAGGGTTAGGGAATGTTGGTCCTTGGGCGATAGACCGCATGATGGTTATCTGTAAAGTGAGGATGCTGACGTGCCCTTTGTTCCTAGGTAAGGAGGATGACTGGTGGTGAAAGTAGTTTTAAAGCAATCATCGCCACAGATGTCAAGTGTTACTGATTACACTTTTAACCTCCCCTTTTGTCTATATGATCTGAATTTGCAAACACACGTGATTATGATCCATCTGCTTATAGTTATTTTTTCAAACGTCATCTTCGAGTTATTTAGAAATGGGGAAGAAACCCATTCATCAATGGGTTAGTTCTGGTTAGGTAGCACCAGAAATGTTCTGCATGATACCTTTTCCCCCCCTTGACATCACTAGTTTTTTATTCAAGAATATACATGCCCTGAAAGTATTGGAACAGAGTACTTGGTAATCCAATGATGAATGATCTTTTTAGTATCGTATATACCACTTGGAGATGCCAAGGAAAGCTATTGACTCTACTCTTAGAAAAAGACACAGTCCTCTTAGAAAAAGGACACAATTTGAACAGTAAGTGGAAGCTAGATTAAGAACATGTGTTTTCTATCAACTTCTGAAAACATAAGGAAATTACTCTTTCCTTAACCCCACAGAGAGACTGGGTAACTTATAGCCAAAGCTCCATAGCCAGGAGCAGAATTGGGTATTTTTTTTCTCTACCATAGTTTACCTTAGTTCAAGGCCTTCAGCCAATCCCCAGTCTGGTTTCTTTTTCTTTTTTTAAAACGTTTAACAGCCCTAGCTGGTTTGGCTCAGTGGATAGAGTTTAGGCTCCTCCCCGGCCCAGGCCCTGGTCAGGGCTCGTGCAGTAGACAACTAATCAATGTGTTTCTCTCACATCGATATTTCTCTCTGTCTCTCCCTCTCTCTTTCACTCTAAAAATGAATGGAAAAATATCCTCGGGTGAGGACTAAAAAACAAACAAAACAAAAAAACAAAAACAAAAACAAAAAAACGTTTAACAAACAGGAACTACCAATGTTCAATAAATTGTTATTGTCTTTCAAAACCATGTCAGCTGTATTTTATCCCAAATGCCCTTTGATCATTCTCTTAAACCATATTTCTATATTTAAGGAAGTGAAGAGAGAATTTATCAAATATTTTGGGAAAAGATTAAATTGTATTTTTGAAGTAAACATTAAATACATAAATTTTTCTCTTTAATCAAAGTCCATTCTGGACAAAGGAAAGTTGGTTACATTTAGTATTTGCCACTGGAATATCATTACCTGACTCCTAAACCTCTTTTCTTAAATTTAAGTGAACAATCTTATATAACATTTTAATTTCCTGTGACTAAAAACATATTAGGGAAGGTTCCATTGTGGCTCTTTTCCTGATTTCTGTTTTAAAATAGAAGACTAAAAATAGTTTTTTTTCTTTGCTCCAAGTTCCTTTATCCAGCTTTATCAATAAAAGTGGGCATCAGTAAACGTCATTAAATATTGTTTCTTTAACACGTAATTTTATTCAAACTGTTGAGTTCATTAAAAGATAAACTGAGAAATATTGAAAATTTTGAGAGTTTATTTGAACAAAAATTGGTTTGACTTGGGCAGCATTCAGTCTAGCTGCTCGGAGGGCTGTACAAAATGAGAAGCTTCTAAGTAGAAGTGAGTGGGAACAAGGAATTTATACAGGCCAAAACGTGGGTTGGTTATTGCAAGTTACTTTCCTCTAGGACAGTGGTTCTCAACCTTCCTAATGCCGTGACCCTTTAATACAGTTCCTCATGTTGTGGTGACCCCCAACCATAAAGTTATTTTTGTTGCTACTTCATAACTGTAATTTTGCTACTGTTATGAATCATAATGTAAATATCTGTGTTTTCCGATGGTCTTAGGCGACCCCTGACAGCCGTTCTCAACCTGTGGGTCGCGACCCCTTTCACAGGGTGGAGGCATTAGGAAGGTTGAGAACCCCTGGGAGATGGCAGGGGCCTATGAGGAAGATTACCTAACTAGTTAGTGCTGATCAGGCGATTCCTGATAAGAGTGTTTTAAGATTCCAATCCTGGGAGAGCTGAAATTGTATTTGTCCTGGTTTGGTGATGTGGGGCCTAGCCTGAGCAACCGCATTTTGGGCCTGTTGTCTTGTTTTTAACAAGTATTTAACTATTCCTTTCTTTAATCCATTTCTGGTGGAGAAATTGGAATAGGGACAAATAGATTAGAGAATTACAGTTTTCAGGGGATTAGTAAATAATAGCTCTTTTCTTCTCTTGGGTTTGTGAACGAACAGGTGGAGTTTGCCGTATCAATTTTGTTAGCCAAGAGCTGATTGGGCATATTGTTGTAGATGGGCGACCAGAAGTGAGAGCTAGTAACTCCTGCCCTCTGCTGCTTCCACTCCCTTTCTCAGGACCTAGACTTTAGTGCAGCTGGGAGAAAATGTCATTGTGCAGAACAGATACACTTACCTAGAGTTTTGCTCTGAATGGTCGGGGGGTGGGGGTGGGAGGGCGGGCAGGGGGGAGAGAGAGAGAGAGAGAGAGAGAGAGAGAGAGAGATCGCGAGAGCAAATGAGAGAGCAAACCTTTAGTGTTTGCAGGTTTATATTAGGTTATCTCTACCTATTGGAATAATATGGACCAGTGGATTTCTGCCATCAATCTGATAATTCTTATTGGGAAGCAGTGAATAAGGAGTGGAAGGCCAGGACTGCTAATCTGGTGCTCTAGTTTGCCATCCTGGGTGATACCTCTGGGCCATTTGAAATATATGGAGGTGATCTTAAATGATAACAATGTCTTCAAAAAACTTTACTGGCTTTGAGACCCTACAGTTTAGGGATGCTAAATATTTACGTAGAGATCCACCAGCTCAAAGACTTTCCTTCTACTTCAAGGCCAAAAACATCTCTGTTAAGGACCACAGTTCTAGTGGAATTCACGTAGAAACACAAAGCTAGTCTTTCGCCCTAGTCTGTCTGTCTCTCTGTCTCTGTCTCTCTCTCCATATATATATATATATCCATGCTTTTGATATCAGTAGACTTGGCTCTAAGTGTGAAGGTCTTAGTGAACATTCTGCTTAGAATATAGTTATTTTTATTCTTTCAGAATGGCTAAAATGATAATTGAAAATAGTGATACACATTTTATCATATTTGATATCCTCAGGACACTTTTTACTTAACAGATAAGGATCATAGAGCCTTAGAGCCAAGTTTTTAAATACATAGTACATACATTTAATCCTCTTGTATACGATAGAAATGTTAAGTCTGTTTACAACAATAGAGTGAGATAGATGTATGTTTTCATGAAAAAGAGAAGGTGATTTCTTAGCTTACCTCTTACTTTTGAAATGTTAAGCTGCAATAATAGAAAGATAATACTCTGTACTGGAAGGTTTAACTAATACTGTTTTGTTGAATCAGAAGGTGGAAACTGTTTGATAAATGATAGCATCTTGTTAGTTTTATGGTTTTCAAGCAACTGAACATGTAGAGTGATGGTAGGAATAAAAAGTTTGGTTCTTCTGTAGTAGTATTATGTAATGACATAGCTGCAAAAATAGCAGACCAATTAAATGGAACAATTTAAAATGTAGGCAAAGACAAAAGGAAGATCGTTTAATCCAAAGAACATTTTTTTTTACATACTTTGAATATTAAAAAATTTAAATATCAGAGGATGTAGAATAGTAAATTATATGAATACTTGTAGCAAAATCCTTATTGTGTATTAAAGTTTATAGCCTATTCCAGGTAGAAAGGACACTGGATTGAAAGTTTTAGACTTGGCTCCAGTGTAGATGTGTCCTTTTTTTTTTTTTTTTATGGACCCATGTTTCCATTTCTCTTGGGTATATATCTAGGAGTGGAGTTGCTAAGTCTTACGGTCATTCTATTAGTATTTTTTTGAGGAACTGCCATTTTCTAAAATGGCTGTACCATTTTACTTTCCCACCAGTCATGTATGAAGATTCCAGTTTCTTCACATCTTCACCAACCACTTCTTATTATCTATCTTTTGGTACAGCCATCCTAGTGGATGTGAATTGGTTTCTCATAGAGGTTTTGATTTTAATTTCTAATGACTAATGATATCGAGCATCTTTTCATGTGCTTATTGGCAATTCATGTTTCTTTTTTGAAGAAATGTTTGTTTAGATTCTTTGCCCAGCTTTTCATTGGATTTCGTAGTATTTTTACTATTGTGTTGTAAGAGTTCTTCATATATTCTGAGTACCCTTATCAGATCTATGATTTGCAAATATTTTCTCCCATTCTGTGGCTTGTCTTTTCCTTTTTGTTAAATCATGTACAGTAGAGCACAAAAGTGTTTTTTCCCCCCACTTTGATGAAGTTCATTTTATCTATTTTTCACTTTTGTTGCTTGTGCTTTAGGTGTTGTGTCTAATAAACTGTTGCCTAACCTAAGGTCATGAAATTTCACTACTATATTTGCTTCGAAGCCTTTAATATGTTCAGCCTTTGGATCTAGGTCTCTGATTTTATTTTATTTTTTTGAGTTGATATTTTGTGCTAAATTTTGTAGATGCTGTGAAGTAGAAGTTCAACTTCATTCTTTTGCAGCACATTTTAAAAAGAAGACTTTGCTTTTATATTCTGATGCTTGACCTGGATTATTATCACTATTTAATATTAGTCTACAAATGATAAGCTATTATTTAATGATATGATTAGAATAAGTAAAACTTATGCTTTCAAATATTTGGGGTCATGTTTTGAGTTGGTATTACTATTATTACATAGTGTTTGGAACCATTTAAATTTGATATTCAACTATATGAGAGCATATGTAGCATAAACAGATAATTTCAGTGGCTGGCACATGATAGTTATTTAGTAAATATTCATTGAACAAAAATGAGTAAATCATACATAATTTGATTATTTTCCTTGTTGCTCTTTAAATGAACATTTAGTTTAAAAATTAATATATACTGCAAAGTTTTTGTTTGAATAAATATAGTTATTTTTATAGCTCAACTCTGTACACATTGCAATACAGAAAATAAATTTGTATCGATCTCTTTACATTCATATTCACCTTTAAAATACTGTGTAAGCATCTTTGTCTACCTTTCAGATATTTGCTATACAATGTTCCATTCGTAAAGTATAGTGTGAAAAAATAACATTACTATTTATTACAGTAGAATCACTTAAATAAATTTGGGGCACACTAGATTACGTAAATTTAAATAGGGTTTTCTCTTCTAGCACTTCTCAAAGCCTTTTTATGAAAGTGTGTCTTGTGAAAAAAGGGGCATATTATGCAGCATTTTCCAAGTATATTTGGCCGTAGTAACTTAATTCAATTGAACATGGGTCAGAATTAGCACACCTTAAAAGAGCTTTTGGAAAATGCTACCACGGTGATTTTATTTTGTGGACAATTAGGGAACTGCAGATGATCCGTTTAATGTTCATATTATTTTTGAATTCCAGTAAGAGAAGGCAGCTAAGAGTAGTATCATTGGTATCTGGAAGTGAATTTGCGAGGAATGGGAGCGCAGCTTCCTCCGTAGAAATCCTGCCTCTGGGAACACCTCACCCCTTGGCAGCTTCCCGCAGCTCAGACCTGGCAGTGTCAACAGCACAACGCAAGGTGTGTGTGTTTGATTTACGTTTGGCAAAAGGTCTTTGGACTTGTGGTTTGTTTTACTTGACTTCGCTTTTCTTGTTTTGGTTTGTTTGCTTCTGGCAATGAACCTGGGTTCAGAATGTTGTTGTTTTCTTATGAAAAGCAGTATAACAATGTGAAAATGATTTTACTTGTATTATTTTGTGGTCTTTGGCCATAAGAAAAGATGAAATACTGCCATTTGTGACAACAAAGATGGATCTTGAGAATATCATGCTAAGCAAAATAAATCAGAACAAAACCGTAAGAACCATCAAATTTCACTCCTGTGGATAGAAACCTGAGAGCAACAAATGAGTAAACAAGAAAAACAAACAAAAGCTCATGGACACAGACAGTATGGTGGTTGCCAGAGGGAAGGGAAGTGGGTATAATAAAGGGAAAAGGGGGTTGAATATATGATAACAGAAGATGATTTGACTTTGGGTGGTGGGCACACAGTACAGTATGCATATTATTATCAGAAATGTATTATAGAAACCTATATAATCTTATTAACCAATGTTACCCCAATAAGTTTAGTAAAAAATAAAAATAAAAAGTGACAGAACCAGAGAGGAAAAGAGTTAATTAGGCTCATATTCTCATAAAAGTAAGTTTATGGTAATATATTAAAACTCAAATTGTTTTTATTTTTTACTAGAGGCCCGGTGCACAGAAATTCATGCCCTTGGAGGGGTCTCTCAGCCCAGCCTGCGCCCTCTCGCAGTCTGGGACTCCTCGGGGGATGTCCAACTGACGGCTTAAGCCCACTCCCCGGGGGATTGGGCCTAAGCTGGCAGTCAGACATCCCTCTGGCAGTCTGGGAGCCCTCAGGGGATGTCCACCTGCTGGCTCAGGCCCGCTCCCCAGGGGATTGGGCCTAAGCTGGCAGTCAGAAATCCCTCTGGCAGCCTGGGAGCCCTGGGGGGATGTCTGACTAACGGCTTGGGAGCCTGGGAGCCCTCAGGGGATGTCCACCTGCTGGCTCAGGCCCGCTTCTCCTAAAGGGAGAGGGCCTAAACCGTTAGTCGCACATTCTTAGTGCTGCCGCGGAGGCAGGAGAGGCTCCCACCACTGTCGCTGCACTGGCCAGCCATGAGCTGGCTTCTGACTGAGCGTCGCTCCCCCTGTGGAAGCGCACTGACCACCAGGAGGCAGCTCCTGCGTTGAGCATCTGCCCCCTGGTGGTCCGTGCACTTCATAGCGACCGGTCGTTCCTGGTCGTTCCACGTTAGGACCAATTTGCACATCCTTTTATTATATAGGATAATAATTAAGCATAACATGGATGTTTAAGTTAACATAACTGTGTTACGGAGAATATTTACTTAAAATTGAGTATCTACTATATGCCATATTGCTTGGATTCTTCAGTGAATGAAACAAAGATCCCCGCTCTTGTGTTACTACACTCTAGTGGAGGGAAGTTAGAAAATAAACAGTAGACTTAATGTGATACGAAAAAAGCCTTTTACTTTTAAACTAATAGTTGATAGGTCTAAGGTAAAATAGCTTTTCTATTGTAACACCGATAATCTAACTGTTCAGTCATTTGTAGTGCCTACATCAAATTACAAAAAAATATGAAATATTGATTGCTGTAAAATGGTTATTTTAAATAATTAATTTGAGATTAAATATTATTGACCATTACGTTGAAGAAATCTCCTTCTTTCCTCCCTCACACCCTGAAGTTTCAGCATTCCAAGAAAGCAATTAAATGTCATTTATCATTTGTAAAATAACATATATATAATTACAGGCCTAGGTGGTCCATAGTTAAAACAGAATGAAATTGAATTTAAAAAATGTCTTAGGACATATTTTTCCTATGAAGGACACACTGAAGTGCAGCCTTAGCACTTTAAAATAACTGCAAATGCTCATGATTAAGTGATTTGATTGTTTTGTTTTGTTTGTTAGTTTGCAATATAGTGGTGTGTCTTCGTGTGTGTGTGAGAAAAAGCGGCAGGGGGAGAAGGAGGATGAAATATGCCAGGCTCCCTACGTGCCTTTGTTTCAGGAGCTTTTCAGAGTCCTGCCCCTGGAATTGAGAACATGGACTAGACATTTTCATGTATTTTAAAAATAGAGGATGTTATTTTTCTCTACCGTATGCTTCTTCTCCTTTCTTTAAGCCATCCAAGTGTTACCACACTGGATATTCCTTTATGTAGGCATAGCTAGTATACTAGTCAGAACACCTCTTCTTGGATAACCCATCTCGCATTAATCCATTTTTTTTTTTTGTGTGTGTGTGTGTGTGTGTGTGTGTGTTTTTTTTTTGTGTGTGTGAATGCTTTTAGGAGTTAAATAATGAATATGGTTTTGGACTTAATTATTGAAGTAGTAATGATGTGGTAGAGAAAAAATTAAAATGTTCACTCACAAGGTCGTTAACAAAGAATGAAAAATAATTAAGGGCAAAAGAAGAAAGAAGGTTTTAAGATAAAATCCACACTCGAGTATTAGAACCCACTTTGTTGAGTGAGGCATAGGAATGATTTTTGCAGAGGATAGAATCTGTATGAACGGAAGAGTCCAGTTCTGTTAGTAACATTTTTTTGTACTTAAATACAGTGACATGAACATATTTGAGTGGGCTGTAATAAAATTTTGGAAAAAGTAGATATAAGAAAAGTCACACAATTGTAGTTAAAACATCAACAGTGGTGTGTATGGCACATGACAGAGAAGACTCTTTTTGGTCTTTGTTCATTACTTCAGGCAGGTTTTTCATGGAGTTAAGAGTTGTTTACTTTCATGAAACCCATTTTCTGATTTGAGGTAAACAGGACAGTTTTAAAGACAGGGCCTCAGAGTCATTCATAGCCTTTTTACTGCATTCATTTTTAAATGCCTTATTTCAAGCAATGTTCTGGTTTATGATTTTCATATGTTTTCCCTTTTAAAAAGAGGCAGATGGCATGAAAACTGGACTCCCTTATTTAAAGGGAGTGTTGATATTTATAACAGGCTTATCTCCAACAAGATTTATTTTTTTGCAGCTGTTTTAGGTTGGAAAGAAATATTGCATTAAAGCCATGGCTTGTTTTTCTTTCTGTAGTTGGGGAGGTGGGGATTGTCAGAATGTGAAAGAGTGATGTTTGATTTTTAATGTGAATACAGTGTAAACAGTTTTTTCTTTTGCTTCTGTGTGTGAGTTTTTCTGTTTGTATGCTGTTTTCTCACTGAGCTATTTCCTAGATATATCACACTTGAGAAATAATTTACTCATCATTTTCATTTTATCAGTGTATTCTAGGTATTGCAGGAGATTTTCATTAAGAGTCAGCCTATGTTATTAAATAAACCACTTCCTAATTTTCCATTTTGATAACTTAGACATTTTCATTCTCCCCTGAGCATCTGTTTCATTGGGAAATTAACTTTTTCTGTTCTCTTATATAATTACATTATTTACTATAAGATATAATTTTCTTTTTATTTTCTATTCTTTGCCTCTATTTTTTTTTAAATCACAAATGATGCTATTTTTCTCTGGATATATTTTAGAAACTTTATTTTATTATTTAATTGAAAATTAATTATACTTTATGCTCTAAACTTAATGCATGGAGCTATTTCTTTGGGCACAAGATAACACTAGGATGAATATCACACATACTATCTTTTGTACTTGTATGTTCTGTATATGTACTTACACATAAAAAATTTTCCAGAGTATTTTTATAATAAATATATTGACTTATTGTGAATAAATGTGATTATGAATTTATGTAGAGATAACTTATATAGCTTGCTTGTCAAATTAAATAAAGTTTCACTATTTACATAGACATTACCTTCCTGAATATGAAATACGATTATGTCAGACTTGTATGTTTTTCCTTTTTAATAATTGAAACCAAAAAACTATTATTTAAAAGTTTGTATTGCTTTTTAGCACTCAGATCTAAATTATTTACAGTATCATCATGAAGACCAGAATATTGCTTAAATCTGTGAAACCTACCATTAGGTTTCAGGTGTGTATTAGCTCCTATTGCCGCATAACCAATTACCATAAACTTAGTGGCTTACAACAACAACCACTTATTAAGCTCACAGTTTTATAGATCAGCAGGCCAACATAATGTCTTCTGCTCAGGGTCTTACAGAACTGAAATCAAATGCCAACCAGGCTGTTCACGGCTCTCTGGAAGAATCCACTTCTAAGCTCATGTAGGTTGGTGGCTGGATTTATTTCCTTGTGGTTGTACGACTGGTGTCCTCACTTCCTCCTTGTCTGACTAACCTTTTCCAGGCCACACACATTTCTGGCAGCGTGGCCCCAATCAGCAGTAGAGAATTTCTTGTGCATCATATCCCTTTCACTTTGAATTTCTCTGACTTCTCTGACGCTGACCTCTAGATTTAAAGTGCTGATATTAGGTCAGTCCCACTTGGATAATATCCCTATTTTATTTTATTTCTTCAAATATGTTCTCTTCCCCACACTTACTATTGTTTAATTTCTTAAAATTTTTATTGGATTTATTGGGGTAACATTGGTAAATAAAATTATATAGGTTTCAGGTGTACAGTTCTATAATACATTATGTGTATACTAGGGGCCCAGTGCATGGATTCGTGTACCTTTAAAGGAACTGTGGTCCACGAGGCTGCGGTGGGCACAGGGGCGGGTCTTGGCCCATCCTCTGCGCCCCTGCATGGCCCCTCCTGCCATGGCCCCCAGTCCTGTCTGCCGGCAGCGGGTGCGATTGGGGCTGGCGCCAGCAGCAGGTGCAAGCAGGGCTGTTGCTGGCAGCAGGTGCAAGCGGCGGCTGTTGCCCCGATCGCCCCTCAGGAGCAGGAGAAGGTGGAGAAGCCCTGAGGGGCGATTGGGGCCAGCAGCCGCCACTTGCACCCCCTGATGGCGCTGAGCAATCGGGGAGCAGCGCTGGTAGCAGGTGTGAGCGCTGGGCGGGACCGCGGCATGTGGAAGAATTTTCAATAACCACCAGCGGCTTGCCCCGATGACAGTGACCGGCACCCCGCCTTGGTCTGGCGCCCCCCCCACTCACCTGCTCCACCATTCTGCTGAGGTCAACACCTGCCATGTTCCACACGTGCCCCCTGGTGGTCAGTACACGTCATAGCAACCAATTGTTTGGTTGTTCCTCTGTTCGGTCTATTTGCATATTAGGGTTTTATATATATAGATATAGATTGTATTGTGTATTCACCACCCAAAGTCAAGTCTCCTTCCATCACCATTTATATCCCCTTTACCCTCTGCTACCTCCTTACCACCTTTCCCTCTGGTAATCACTGTACTGTTGTCCATGTCTAGGAGGATTTTTTTTTTCTTAATCTCTTTACCTTTTCACCTAACCCCCCAAACTCCCTTCTGAAAGCTGTCAGACTATTCTCTGTATTTATGAGTCTGTTTCTATTTTGTTTGTTTATTTTGCTCATTAGATGCCACATATAAGTGAAATCATATGGTATTTGTCTTTCTCTGACTGGCTTATTTCACTTAGCATAATACCCTACAGGTCCATCCATGCTGTTGCAAAAGGTAAGATTTTCTTCTTTTTTATGGCTGAGTAGAATTCTGTTGTCTAAATGTACCACAGCTTTTTTATCAACTCATCTGATGGGCACTTGGGCTGCTTCCAAATCTTGACTATTGTAAATAATGCTGCAGTGAACATAAGGGTGCATATGCTCTTTTGAATCAGTGCTTCTGGTTTCTTTGGATATATTCCCAGAAATGGAATCTCTGGGTCATAGGAAATTTCATTTTTTAATTTTTTCTTTTATTATTTTATAATAATGTATCAGAGTTTCAGTTGTTTTACATCCTTCCAATTATTTTGTGTCTAGTTAATCTTTATTTGGACCATTCTAGTGGGTGTGTAGTGGTACCTAAATTTTAATTTTAATTTGCATTTTGCTGATTACCAATGGTGTTAACAACTTTTTAATGTGCAAAACCAGTTTAAGAAAGGGTATTAAAAACAAAAACACTTTCTTTTATTCTTCAACCGAGGACATGTTTATTGATTTATTTTGAGAAAGAGAGAGAAACATTGATGCAAGAGAGAAATATCATTTACCTCCCATATTTGCCCCATCAGGGGAGTGAACATACAACTTCTTGGTGTTTGGGATGATACTCCAAAAAACTGAACATCTAAATGATACTCCAAAAAAACTGAACCACCCAGCCAGGGCAAAACAAAAACACTTTTTAATCTTAAAAGTTCTAAAGAGTAGAAAGTTTTAATTACATAAGAAATTATGATTGTATTTTAATATGCAATTTTAGATATTAAATAAAATTAGTATCTCCTTCCTTAAGAATGTGTTAAGTTTCAAAAATGTTAAAATCTCTGATGATTTAATCAAATTATTCCTACAGCAAAGTCCATAAATAAAAAATACTTTCTTATTCATATTTTAGTCGTTTTAGGCATCAGAGCAAGTTAGTTCCTCAGGGAATGTAGTGTTCTTTGTAAAAGAAGGTGATGAGATGTCCTCTCCCAGGAATCAGATTGTGAAAGCAATCTTGGTATTGTACATGCTAATATAAATCTGTTATTCCCTTTCCACATCTATCAGAGCACATTTTAAATTGTGCTGATGCTGTATGCAAATAGATGTCTTATTAGAAACTGGGGCTGTATGTGCTAATGTCTCCCTGGATTTCTTGGGAGTTTGCTATCTAACCATCAAAGCAATAGAAAAGAATGGTGATTACTGTAAGGCTTTGAAGAACAAAGAAAAGTCAGAATATTTTAGAGGTTGTAGATGTCTGAGGCACTGACAGTTGTCACCATACACATGAATGGGTATCTCTTTAGATCATTTAAAATAGCCTCAGTGTTTTTATTAGGAAAGTAAAATATTTTCTAACTTCTTGTGTTTGTTGTAGCTAATAAATTGTGAATCCTTTGTGCATGCCTGCATTCTCTAGGCACTTTTGTCTTAAAATTTGGTAGAATGTCATTTTGCTCAAAGAATCCATAATAATAAAAGCAAAATATGCTAATTAGACTGGACAGCCAAACCACCTTCTGGACGTCATTCCGGACGTCCTTCTGGATGAAGCCATGGCAGCAGGGGCCAAGGCAGAGGTGGCCGCCACGGCAGATGGGGGCCGAGGCAGAGGCGGTTAGGGGTGATCAGGCAGGCAGGGGAGCTGTTAGGGGTGATCAGGCAGGCAGAATGGATAGGAGCGATCAGGCAGGCAGGGGAGCAGTTAGGGTCGATCAGGCAGGCAGGCCAGCGGTTAGGGGCGATGAGTCAGGCAGGCGAGTGGTTAAGGGCAATGAGGTAGGCAGGCAGGCAAAAGTGGTTAGGAGCCAGTGGTCCCAGATTGTAAGAGGGTGCAGGTCGGGCTGAAGGGACCACCCTCTGCTCCCCTTCCCGTGCATGAATTTCTTCCACCGGGCCCCTAGTAGACTATAATAATTTCAAAGACAAGATGAAGATTTTACATTTTTGACATTTTGATTAGGGATTACCAACCACTAAAAAAATAGGAACAAAAATTTAAAATTTGTTTCTCTTGAATTAATTTCCTAGGTTGAAATTCTTTTAAAGTTTTAATATTCACATAATATAAAATGTGTTTGTTCATAAATGATATGTCCTTATAAAAATTTAGGTTCTTGAGATTTTTCCTGTATAATTTTTTATTTAAAGTGCATTTTAAAATAAATAAAACTCAGTTTACTTTGATGAAAAGATATTGTCTGTGGATCCCTTATTTTATTGTTTATTATGTGTAATGAATCAATAAAATAGCGGCCTCTAAATGTTATCTCTGGTAGGAATGTTGGTTTAAATGACCAGGAAGGAATCGGAGGAAAAATAGTGAGTGACTGTTTTAGTAGATAGTGTGAGTAATTATTAAAAATTTAAGTTATTCTATAAAGGTGAAAAGCAAAACTAAATTGAAGAGGAAGTAATGCTTTCTGTGTTTTATTAATTTATCCTAACTTTTAAAATGAAGTGATATATTTTTTAGCCCCACACAATTAAAATAAAAATAACTTGACTCCTCTTTACAATTAAGAAATACAAAACACTATGCAAATAGTTTCTATATGAATAAATATATATTTTGATATTTTTTATATTAACAGTATTAATTTTTAATGTTCTGAATTATTAAAAGTGAGACTACAGGGTTAGGTGATGTCCTGGTTTCATTTCTGGAATTTTAAGGATGTGTTAGCTTGTATTTAATAACTACATGGTTTATGAGGAATGAAAATGTAATTTATTTGACTTTTGTCTTCCTTTGTATATTCTTAAATATTACCATAATATTAAATCTGAAGATTTTATGAATAGAAAATGGATTTTTGCTGAGTTTATAATTTTCTTAACACACATGTAAAAATTATTAATTTGGGGATGCCTTTTACTGTACTAGGTGGGATCATTGTTAACATTGCTCTTTGTGACCATATACATATGTGAACAGTACAGTTTGGTCTGAACGTATTCAAATTCATTTGGCATTTGAGAACCTTAATACTTATTAGTAGAACTATACCTTGACAATTATATCAGTTTATATGGAGACATCTAAACGTAATTGTTTTAATTAGGGTGATACTACTTACTATAATTAATAGATACACAAAAGGACAGAGGCCCATATGCTACAATTTATTTCTTGTTCTCATGTCAGCATGAAAGAGGAAAACAAGTTGGTTGAATAGCCCTTTTTTATGCAGTCACTCCGGAGCCAGGATGTAATGTCTGCCATCTTCATCACATTTTTTTCAGTGTCACTCTGGAGGCCACCTCCATTTTAGCCAGATGAATGAGTAACATATGGAAAGTTCTTATAGGTTAGTTCTAGAAGTTGCAGACATTAATTTACTCATATTTCATTGGCTTTAACTCAGTCACATGCCCACAGCTAGCATCAAAAGAGGCTGGAAAATGTGATCCAGTGTGCTCAGTAAACAAAAGAGAGAACATGTACTTCATTGAGAAGCCAACAGTTTTCCCTATACTCCATCTTTCTTGTCATGAAATAGCCATGCACATCATCCTTCCTGCCTTCCCAGAAGGGAAATCCTGAAGTTCCCATCTGTTGCATCCAGTAGAAAGTCAAGGATCTAAAGCCAATGCAGTCTCCCCTCTCAAACTGGAATGCGGTTCCTTGAAGTTTACAGACTATGAAATTTACCTACTCTTTTCCACTCTCACCAATCTATCTATATAAAAGGCTAATATGCTAAGTGTCCTCCCCTCCATCCGGGTAATGACATCACATAGCAACGCCCGGCTTCCTCTCCCTAGCAACAACTAGCCTCCTTGCAGTTTCTTCATAGCCAAGTGCAAACATTTCACACTTGAACCAAATGTCTGTGAAGTGTTTTCCATACCTCATTTCATTTGATCCTCACGGAAGTCCTGGAGTAGGGAGATAGGAGACTTGGTGGAATCCTATTTTCTTTTCATTAGCCGGAAAACTGAGATTTAAAAAGCTTAGAAACTTGACCTGACTGAGAAGAATTAAGAAACGGTGGACCTTGAAAATGACTTCAGGTTTCTCACTGCCCAGAATATAGTCAAACACTGCTGCAGTTAAATATTTTACCCTTTGTTCTCCCTGCGTGATCTATAATAATAATCTGCTTTGTGTTGATATTTACTGCTTTGTTGCTGACAATTACCTGAAAGAGAAGTTGGGGTGCTTCACTGGGCTGGAAAAAGTTTAGCTACATCATAAAGCAGGTCTAATTAAGCAAGTTTATTCTATATATATATATATATTAAAAAGTCTAAGTTGACTCACGCATGCGCAATACATATAAAGCTCTCGCTGGCGCCAGTCACACGCATGTGTTTCCATCTGTCATTGTTGATGGTGAATTTGGTTGACTCTTCTATTATAGAAAAAGGCGAGTAGCAATATTAAAATATTTCTTTTAATTAATATCCTGGCAATGTGCATGAATCTATGCACCAGGCCACTAGTCCCCGAATAAACAATGGTAAAGCAGAGGATAACTGCATCTTACCTCCAATAATTACTGCTGTTTTGAAAGAGAAGAATGGGAAACACACAGGAGTCCTTGATCCATCATGATGCTGAAAGCTGCTGCACAGGAGACCACTAAGAAGGCCCATTATACTGACAGTAGAAGTTATTTGCTTGTGTTACGGAACAGAGAGTTTGTCTACTCAGCACTACAAGAGCCAAACACTAAACATGGCGAATTTCAGTGGAGAAATTAGAGTCACTTTATTTGCAGAGCTCTAAGCAAGGAGAATGGGAAAGCTAGGGCTCAAAAGCCTGAGCTTCCCAGTCAGGCATTCAAGTGAGTTTCTAGGAGGTTAAGGGGAACAGGTATGTGGAAGTGCTGGTGGGGTAGGGGGGAGGTTTTTGTTTTGTTTTTATCCTAACCCAAAGATATGCTTTTATTGATTTTTATAGAAAGGAGTGGGGAGAGAGAGAGAGAGAATCGATGTGAGAGAAAAACATCCACTGGTTGCTTCCTGTATATGCCCTGACCAAGGATTGAATCTGCAATCTAGGTTTGTGCCCAGACCGGGGAATGGAACCCACAACCTTTTGGTATAGGGGACGACACTCCAACAAGTCACTGGACAGGGCTGGTGGGACAGGCTTTAATTGGGAGGACCTTGGAGCTGAGCCATTTATGGTAAACGCACATCAGCACCTGTCTTCCTGGAAAATGGACCCTTTGCTTCTGAAAGGGTTCCGGTGTTGGGGGGTGGGGAGGAGATTGGGTGAGACTATGGTTCCGCGTGTAGCTGGAGGTCAAAGTTCTCTCCTCTGTGTATTCGTCGGCTGCATGACCTGTGGTTTGGGTCTGTTGTCTGAAAAGCTACTCAGTGTCTTGTTAAGTAAGATAGGACCATTTTGAGCTGGTTCTGTGTTTACACTTAGACCCTAATTCTGTGTGTGTGTGTGTGTTTTTTTTAGGAAAATTTTCTTGTCTGTTGTTCTCCATGGCTCTGCCTTCTGGATGGTTCTCCTTCCTGGTCTGGTGTGAAGTGGATGCTACAGATGTGCAATGTTTGCCTGGTTTGAGGGCTGCACTTGGCTGCTCTAAGTTCAGAGGCCCAAGGATTGGTTTTTCACTCACAGAGATTTTTAGACAGAATTTCTGGTTTCCTTGTAAATACAGTTTCCTCAGATTTTAGTAGCCTTCTTGGCCTTTCTCCTTAGTTCCATGTACCAGTAGTCACACTGCAATTTCTGTCCTAGACATGGCTCTCTTGTCTTCTTCCTTCCTGTACTTCAGGACTTCTGTTCTTTTCTCCTTCCACCCAGCAGTGGCTGCCTCCACGTGATCTGAAAGGATAGGATAAGGTGAGAGAGGAATATCCTTAACCTACTCTTTGTCTCTCTGTCTTTCTTTTTTTAGCTAAGAAGTCTTAATAGGCCTTTGTTCTTCAACACCTTTTTCACTTTTATTTCCTAGTATTTGGCTTTTAGAAGTTGGCTTTTCCAGCCTTGTTAGTCTCCAAATTCTTTGGCTCTGCATTCCCTTGCTTAAATACAGGTCAGTTATTGTCAGATCTCATCTTTATCTAGTAGCATCCTTACTAGAAGCAGCAGAACAACCTACAGGCCACCCGGGAACTCTTAGGTCTGTAATAAGATCCCACCAATGTACGTAATGTGCTCAACCATAATAGAAGTTCATTCCGTTTTCAGTAGAGCACTATGATGGTAAGCAAGTTAGAACTGCCCTCCAGCCCAGGCTGACCCAGGTTCTGTGTTCCTGTAAATGTACCCTTAGGGTTTGTCTGGGGATCATTTCCATTCCAGTTAATTAGATGGGGACGGAAAACTCAGGACTCAGTGAGGGAGCTCTTTAACGCTCACGTCTGCAAGTGACACATCACTTCCGTTCATACTCTGCTAACAACAACTCAGTTACGTGTTTGAACTGAGGTTAGGAAGTACAGTTAACTCTGTGCCAGGAAGAAAAGGAGAATATGGATTTTGGTGAGTAGCTTGTCTCTGCCACAATATTTAAACTCAATAAAAATAATAGGATTTGAAAGATGTGTGGTAGATTGAATCAAACAGGGCTTATAATGTAGTAAGGATAAGAATATTAGTAAACGGTAGTCGTTTAAACTGTTTACTGAAGAGAGGCAGAACTAGAGTTCAAATTCATGTACTTTTGTTACCTTTGTCATGTTTTATAAAACAAAATTTGAAGTACCTGGGATTCAAACTTTAGCCTTGTTGTGTAGCATAGTAGGTAATTGGAAAGAATCACACTGTCCAGAGCATGCCTACAGCTTCAAACCATGTGAATAAATACCGTACTACCTTATTTTCACATTCACAGACAGTGCCCTCTCTGTGTGGTTTAATTGAGCATTGATAGTTCTTGATAAAACGAGTGTTACCAAGAACAAATGATTGGAAAATTTAATTATCAGCAATTGTATCCTTGATAATGTATTTGAAATAATTTTGTGTTCTTTACTAATATCTAATGGGAATGAGTCAAAGGCACTTTTACCCATTGCTTTAAAATGAATTCTGTGGAATAAATTATTCCTGAAGTTTGTGGACAGTGCTTTTGATTTTTTTAGGATTTCATCCTAATTTATTTTTTTCTTTGCAGAAGGCATTTTGGAGATCAAAGATGGGTAGAAAAGATGCCTCCACTATAAAACTTCCTGTTGATCAGTACAGAAAGCAAATTGGTAAGCAGTAAATTTCCCTTTGATACATTTCTGCAAATTAAGATAAAGAAAAAAAGCAATTATATGTTGTATTAAGAAAATAACTTTCCCCTAATACATATAACATACAGAATATGGTTAATAAAAGACTGTATAGAGTTTTTAAGGAGCAAAAATGTGCAGTCCTGCCTACCAATGGAGAAATACATTTTGTGTAACTATAATTTTTTCAAAGCTTTTATAGTTTTTATTAGTTTAATAAAAGCAAAAAATATGTTTATTCTTAAGGCTAGATGCTTTTATATAGGCAGTATTTTTAATATTATCATCTATTAAATCTTTTTTATCCATGTAACAACTTGTAATTCTCTTGTTTATTAATGGTAATAATTTGATAACCTCCAAATTCTCCATTAAACGTTTACCTTAGTAAAATGGTGGACTGCCACTCCTCAGCATAGGAAGATAAGCTTATCTGCTTTAGACTATACTCGAGGTAGGATTTTCTACCCATTCTTTTCAGGGATGCGTGGAGTATTTATAAAAAATTACTTACAGACTAGTTACAAACCAAGAACCCCAATTTTAAAGAATCAATATACTACAACCACAACTCTGAACATTGTGATAAACTCGTAGTCAGAAGCAAAAAAGGTAACTTCTCTTTACTTAACCCCCACTCTCTTTCACATTTCTTCCTATTCCACTTTTTTTTTTAAATTAAAAAAAGTTAATAAAAAACCTTCTAAATAACTGAAGGATAAACAAGAGGTTGCAATGTGAAAATTTTTTGACTAAGTGCAAAGTAAACGTTGATATATTTTATACCATCTTCTACTTAAGTTACATTTCCCTGTGTGCATAATAAGTTGTTGCTTGGTTAGCATTTTTAATGTGATTATTTTGGAAAGTAATTTATATCTTATGAGCAACTTGTTGCTTTACCTTTGTAGCGAACTAAAGCATAGTACTTGTTTCTTAGTACTTAATGTGGTATTAAGTGATGGTGTATCCTTTGCAATGCATGACTAATATTAAGCTGTTCTGACCAAGCATTGAAAAATTATTAATTTGAGTTGCCTCTATAACATAATAGTAAAAAGTCTGCATGAGATTTTTATTTGTAAGGGTTAATTTACCAGCTTCCTCTCATCTGTCCAGGTATTTCTAAATAATTTTGAGAAAAATACTTTTTGCAAGTTTTACTTCTATAGATAACCACCCCCCCCTTTTTTTAAGTGACTATGTGGCATCATTTTGTATGTCTTGCTGACAATAAAAGTATACTATGAATTTTTTATTGTGTTTCTGGTTTTATTATTTTCTTTTTATCAACTTGACTAACATTTTCATTATTTTTTGCCTGTGACCATGCCATTTATGATTTTATTTATCTTGTAGCTATCAAAAAGCAGACCCTTTGTTTATTGACATAGCTACTGAGTTTGCTATGGGACTCCATAAGAAAGACTATTGACCCTTGCTTTTGAAATGAGTTTTCTACAGTTATTTGTAGTATTTATTTATTTATTTATTTATTTATTTATTTATTTATTTAAATATAATTTTATTGATTTTAGAGAGGAAGGGAAAGGTAGAGCGAGATAGAAACATCAATGATGAGAGAGAATTATTGGTAGGCTGCCTCCTGCACGCCCCCTACTGGGGATCGAGCCTACAACTCAGCCATGTGCCCTGACCGGGAATTGAACTGTAACATTCTGGTTCATAGGTTGATACTCAACCACTGAGCCACACCGGCCAGGCTATTTGTAGTTTTTAATGTAGTAACTAAAATTGTGTTCATATGGCAGTTGAGAAATTACTTTATATGCCAAATTATTCTGCCCTTTCATAAGTAATTTTGGTAACATGAGAAAAATAAGATGCCAAATAGTGTTTTGCTTTTTTAGGAAGGGGTAGGGATTTGGAGCAGTTGATGAGAAACTATTCTAAAAACGTTGAAGGAAATATAAAAGTTTTTACTGTTGATTACCAAATTTTATTTTTTTTCAATATTTATGGCATGCTGTAAATAACTCATCTTCCAGTAATTTCTGTGAGCCATTAAATTTAGACTGCAATTTTTTTTCAAATATTTTGACTCATCTCTGCTTTTCTATTGTATCTTAATTGGTGTGGTCTATATAAATGGACAATAAATTATATATCTTTGTTATAGCGATCAGGCAGTGAATAGAACTTGGTATTCATCCCAAACAGAATGATGATTGAATGTATTCGCAAGATTAAGGCACCGAGTTTACTTTTTTCTAATTAAAGGCAATTAAAGATTTCCAGGCACAAATAAAAGACAATGAATTGAGGAATAAGTGTAGGAGCAAGTCCATTTGCAGGTGAAAAGATGTGCCTTTGAAGCAGAACCAGCTGTATTTTCATTGAAAGAATAACAGTTTAGGGAGCTTTTCTGCATGTGCTTGCTTGATAGCATAATGTCCTCATAAGCAGCTTATGTAGTATTCAGAAAATAACGGTGCATTAATTTTTAAAGCAGCTAAGGCAGAGGAAGAACACTGCAGCCACAGGATGATAATGAGTGTGGTTAGCATAAAGTCCACTGACGAGAAAGAAAAAACTGGTCTTCTGAAAGGTGAACATTTATAGAACAACAACCAGATGCTCCCATGATAATGAACTTAGGTAGCCATACCAACCAGGGGCAAAGATGCAGCCTTATATGTGGGCAAAGCTAAGGAATTGGAAAGCAAATACAAAAAGCAATTAAGTAATCTATTTTTTCATTAAGCAGTGGCATAGGTGTAAGTGAGTATTGCATTAAATATCAAATAATGACATAAACATAGGTTTTTACTTTGTATCAAATAGAGCATATAAATTATTCTATCCTTTTCTAAATGTAACGTACAAATAGTAAATGATAATATTAAGGTACCAACTTATATATGATCTTTATTAACTGTATGTTTTTATAGCTACTTGTGGTTCTTTATAGAAACAGTGCCTATGCTAAAGTTAAATATATTAATTATACTGAATAAGAAAGGACTTTTAACACAGACAATACTTATTAGAAATTATTACTGAAAATGGCATGTTAAAATATTGCTTGAAAAGCAGATACTACATAGATTGTCTGCCAAGTATATATAAATAAAAAATATGAACATGGGTAGTATCATCTTTGCTATAAAAAATCCAAGCATAATTTGAATATTCTTATGCATCAGTGTTTTCTTTTTAGTTATGATTTTGCTTTTAGTTGATACTCATACTCCCTGTTTAGGACTTGAAGCTGAAAATTCTCTTGCTTATGGACGATGAGTTTTCAAGTATATCTTTTCAATCTATGTTTAACAGGAACAATTAGAGACAAACTACTTTGATTTGTTAAAGTTGGTTCCAGTGGGAACTAGACACATTATCTTAGTCTTCTGTAATTGGAAGAAACTTGATAATCGTTTTGGGTATAAGAATAATTAAAATGATTCCAAGGAAAAGTATCCATTACACTTTGGTCTTAGTTTTAAAGGGGTGTGAGCCAGAGCTGGATATAGCCATGATTCCAGAGTGAAGCAAGAAATAGAAACTGGTGATGGAAAGAGAAAGTTCTGCATAGTCAGTTAAGACTTGAATTCATGTCAATCGCAACTAAACTCCTATGCTTAACTCCTGGAATCAGTCAATAATCAGTTAATCTTTTCATCTCTCTCTCCTCTTTTCCCTCCCATTTTCATGCTATTTCAATTTGGATTTTTGTCTTTCTTTTATCATGAAAACTAGAGGCCCAGTGCACGACATTTGTGCACTCAGGGTAGCGGGTGTTCCTCAGCCCGGCCTGCGCCCTTTTGGCTTAGGGGGAGCGGGCCTAAGCCTGCAGTGGGACATCCTCAGCACTGCTGTGCCACCACTGCTGCACTCACTAGCTGTCAGACTGGATTCTGGCTGAGCAGTGCTCCCCCTGTGGGAGCGCACTGACCACCAGGGGGCAGCTCCTGCGTTGAGTGTTTGCACCCTGGTGGTCATTGCGTGTCATAGCGACTGGTCCTTCCACTGTTTGGTCGATTTGCATATTAGCCTTTTATTATATAGGATAAACCCGAAGAGGATCTAAGAAGAGCCTCAACAATTACCCAGGTGTTCCCTAACCAACTGCTGTTCTGTAAGGCCAGGATCTTGAATGATACTGAGTGATACCCGTCCTCCCTCCCTCCCTCCCTCCCTTCTTTCCTTCCTTCCTTCCTTCCTTTCTTCCTTTTTTCCATTGTGACCCAGCCTAAAGGAAGAAGAAGAAATATTTTTTAAAATTTGAAAATGCTGATTTTACAGAGTAATTGGTTGTGTGGGGAAATGGGCATTACACTCTAGGAGCAAGCAAATAAATGCAGGTTCAAGTTATCATCAGTTCTCTGGTTGGTCATCGTAGTTGTAATTTATGACCCGTCTCCTCCAATATTCATTCTAGATCTTCTTGTCTCTATTAAGTATCTTGGTTTGATGAGCCTTTTGCCTTTAGTGAGTAATCCAAATCTTTATTTCTGAACGTTGTGCTTTATAAAAGCAAAACGAACAGTGGCAACAAATTCTTATAAACAACTTTTTTCAGATATTTGGAAATTAACAAAAGTCTTACAGCAATCCATAGAATGTTTATTCAAGAAAAACAGCTGAATTTCAGTAAGAATACTGGGCTTTGTTTCGTTTAACTTGTTGTAATTCCATTTTCCTCTCCTTCGTCTTGCAACTATAGTGGTTGTGAA
The DNA here is from genome assembly GCF_951640355.1 of Cnephaeus nilssonii. NCBI lineage: Eukaryota > Metazoa > Chordata > Mammalia > Chiroptera > Vespertilionidae > Cnephaeus > Cnephaeus nilssonii. Next base: position 8,350,849 of record NC_137089.1, on the reverse strand, counting down.
AAACCACATCCTGTAGGCACTGGAGAACGCAGCAATCCTCCGAGGACTGTCTCTGTCTGACCGGCCTGGCAGCCCACGGAGAAGCACACTCTCAGAACATGTCTTTTTTTGAGATGAGTTAGAGCTCAGTCTTTGTGAAAAGCCCTTTCCCCATGTCATTTGACCAAAACAATGAGTGTGCGGTATTTAACATTACAACTACCTGAGTCAGCATTACTAGTTGGGGCTAGTATGTGGCTGACCTAAAGAACCTAAAACAAAACAAAACTGGGCAACAAGATGTCCGTAGAGTCTTTAAAAATCTTTGACATACGTTCCTGGGAATCATAGAAAGTCAGAAGGCTATGCACAGCTATACCACGTCCAAGAAAGACAGAAAGGGCTATAATCTCCTCTCTTGATGATCTTGAAGAAGCTCTCGGGAAGTGAAGGCTAAGGTAGATCTATAAACTCCTGTCAGATCCAGGAAAATATATATACCCCTCCCCACCCCCCCCCCACACACACAGCCCCTCAGTGAAGCCAGAAGACTTACTGTTCGAGGCATTTATGAAAACTGTCGGTCCGTCAGATGAAAATTAAGCTAAGTGCCTGTATATGACAAAGAATATAAACTTTACAGAGTTAGACCATAAAAGTAATTAAATAAACAAACACTAACACCAACAAAAGAAGATGAATAGCAGCAAGAAAAAATCCTAGGGTGATGTGATTTACAGAGTTGCCCCCGATTGGCTTCATAGACTTGGATTATCTAGGTTTTCCCTCAGATAAAATGTAATGAACAATCGCTAAGTAGCTACTTTGGTTATTGCATTATTAATATAACCAAAATCAGACACAATGTAGCCAAGAAACCATCTATATCTAAAATCTAGATTGTGTAAGTGTATATTTTCTAAATGTAAGTACTTAGAAGAAGGTAGGGCCTTCTATATTTTATATATTTTTTTACAATCGTGAACATATGGCATCCTTTATTTTTTTAATCCTCATGAGGATATATTTTTATTGATTTTAGAAAGAGAGGAAGGAAGAGGGAGAGGCAGAGAGAGAGAGAGACAGACAGACAGACAGACAGACAGACATTGGTGTGAGAGAGAAACATTGGAACATTGATCAGTTGCCTCCCATATGTGCCCAAACCAGGCATTGAACCCATGACCTTTCTGTGCACAGGACGACGCTCCAACCAACTGAGCCACATGGGCCAGGTGGTTTCCTTCTTGAAGCCATAACAAAAATAACATGTTGAAAACCTCTTTGGATATAATGGAAAGATCTGGTTTTAGTTATAAATAACTTAATAGATGGCTGCTGTAAATGTTTTCACTGAGCAGACTGAAACCATGTGTTACAGTATATACTTTTGGATATCATAGTCAGCAAGGAGAATACTGAATTAATGACAGATTCACTATGTGGAGCAGTGCCAGATGTACAATAATTTTAAAAATCATCTACTTATAATACAGTTTCAAATGTTCATGTTAAATGTAATGTACATCTGCAATATTATTCCCTGAGATTATAGGATTTGAATCGGAATAGAACACATTTAACCAATGGTTATATGGGATGTGAAGTAGAGGGATAAATTCTCACTTTAACATTTACTCTTTGAGGTATATTTGAATTTGTTTTGTGGCAGACACACCACCCAGAATATTGCATATGTGTATGAAAAGTGTGCCGGTTAATATAAGATAATCTTTTTTCATTTGCTTATTTTCCCCCCTTGCACCTAGAGATTATTATAGGGCACATATGAGATAGAACACGAATGCCTGCTTAACCTCAAATCTATAATCTGTTAAACTTGTTTGAAGATTCTCATTAGAAACTTGCTTTGTAACCGTGAGTGTCCGAGGCAGTTGATATGTCACCATTTTCATTGTTCTGGAAAGCTTCATGTCTCAGCAGGAATGATGGCATGAATAGTTTGACCATTGAGATGTGAAATCAGAGTGAATATTAGTCAGTGAATATTACTCTTTTTGAAAAACAGACCTCCAGCCAAACAAACACGTTTATGTGTCTAATGGACACAACTAGACCATTTCTTCAGCGCTCCCATCCATTTGACTCCTCTCTGCCATTTCTGATTTTTAAAAATGTTATTTAGTTACATGTTTATTTTTTTCCTTTTTATTGAATTTATTGGGAAGACACTAGTTAGCAGAGTTATGCAGGTTTCAGGTGCACAGTTCCACAACACATCATCTCTACACTGTGTTGCGTGTTCATCGCCCCAAGTCAAGTCTCCATCCATCACCACTTATCTCCCCTGTGCCCCCCTCCATCTCTCCCCAACCCCCTTCCCCTGCAGTCACCATGCTGTTGTCCATACTAGTATCCATGAGTTTTTTTCTTTTCTTTTTTTTTTTGCTCATTCCCTCTACTCGCTCACACAGATACATTAAGAAATATATCATGCATTGCATGCTCATGATGTATTTTAGTTTAGATCAACTGCTTTCAAATTTATTTTAGTCTGTGGAAGAAGTGGAAATTAAAGAAAAAAAAAAGGTGATTTTTGGAAAGAACTGATCACTGAAAGGGAAGAGAGTAAGATGGAAACAACAAGGCCGAATAACAGAATATAAAATAGCTGAAGGGATTATGTGGTCAAATGTTAAGTCCCACTCAGAATAACATACTATTATGTTTGAGACTCATTTGACCAAGTTCTTAGTTAAGAGTGTGGTTAACAAAAATACATATTATTCTAGTCAGTGCTTTTGTTGTTATTGTTGTTAAATCTATTTTCTTTACAGACGAATAGCTTTTATTACTCAGTGGGGTCATGCGATGGTACACAAAAGAGATATTTGGTGGCACTAAGTTTTCATTTTTGGCTGTGAAATGTGGTAGAGAAAATTGAAACTAATATCTAAATGTAGCTATCCCATATCTTTTATCTGGCCATATTTATTCTGTCTTCTATTAAAAGAACCCAAAGTTAAATACATATGTTCTGTTCTCTAAAAGATTCAGTGACTAAAAGTTATTTTATCTTTTTGAGTTTCTTACTTGGAAAACCTTGACAATATTTCTCAAGTTAATTACTTAAATACTTAAAACATCCATAATAAGATTATAAAATAAATTTATAATGAATGTTATTCTTCAATTATGAAGACAAAGCTAGCTTTACCTATTAATGGGACCTTATGTACACTCATTTATTTACACATTTGTTTCCAAATGTTTCTACCAGGTTTACTCTCTGTGCTTTAAACATCTTATTCTCTAAAAGAAGTTTTTGTCTTTTCGTATAATCACTGCTTAGCAAATCAAAGATGCCTGTCAAATCTTCTTCCTGAAAAAGTAAAGGAGGAGGAAAAGTTGATCTTAGGGAGACAAGTTTATGGTTTCCATAACTAGGAACTACTTTGCAACTGTGTCCCAATTTTACTCTATTTAAACATTCTTTGACATTTCAGATAGCTGTTAAACTTGAAGTATATATAAGCATAACTCATTGTCTGAAATTATTTCTTTCTAGGTAAACAGGATTATAAAAAAACCAAACCTATTTTACGAGCAACCAAATTAAAAGCAGAAGCAAAGAAAACAGCAATAGGCATTAAGGTACCTATATTTGATTACTTTAAAATGTGATCTATTCATGCCACTTTATTTTCTAACACTGGATTGCATAAATGTTGAGTTCTAAATGTTTTATGACATTTCAAAATCTAAGTCGAATGCCAGAATCGAAGGTTTTTATAAAGAATTTACTTAATGGGAAACATCCTTCTTATCCTGAGATTTTACCAGTCTTAAAATAAAACAGTGTCACTTGCAAGAACCAGTTATACTTAAAGTTGCAATTTATTTTTCCAACTACTAAATACACATTTCAGTGATTTATGTGGCCTAAATAAAAAAATTCTCATTTTCAGTAAATTTCATTTGAGTTGTTTAAATTTTAGTTGTAATGATATATTCTTAGATCATTAATATATGTAAATTTACTCTTTGAATTGTTATTGTTGTCACTACTCTCTGTGATGGAATTCTAATCATGTTCCCAAACTTGTTCTCTCAAAAAAGCAACTGAGAGTGATATTAGAAGATATTAATCCATTGTGCTAGCACAATGAAATTCAACAAAATTACATTTCCATTATTACCCATGTCAATTCTTTGCCAAGTATTTATACTCAAATTAAACTACTAATAGAAAAATTAATTTGGTGGCTTTACTGTCAAGTGTGTCAAATTAGAATCACTAGTACATATATTTTATTTAAATGTTAAAATGTTAAAAGGAGATTTTGGGTTTTATCTGGCAGATGAAAAATCAATTTTTCAAAGTTATAGCTTATAGCAAATGCCAAGGTATTACTACCAAGCTTTAACAGCTGTTGAACTGCCAGATGATATATTTGGTTGTCTTCCAGAATTTGCTATTATGATGAAACACTGCTTCTTTTTACTCCTGATTGCTGATTTTGATCAAGCATTGCTGTATGATGCGATATGTTTTTATAATACAGTCTCCTCAGTTAGTGCTGTGTCAGTTTTTAATGAAAATAAAAAAGTAGATTGCCTTTTTGTGTAAAAGAGAGATGATTAATCTTTAGAAGTTTTCTTCTAATTTCATATGAAATTTCATTCATTTTAAAAATTATTTCCATAACATAACCTTTCTAAAAGTAGTGCTTAGTTTTTTCTTTTACAATTAGTTTACCGGATGGTTGTCTTTTGTAATGAGAACATTACAAAAGTCATTTTTCACCAAGGTACTATGACATGTACTTTGACCTTTCACAATGTTGTGTTTATGTTTTTAGAAAATATTGGGGCAGCTCACTCCACATGTGGCACAATACAATGAACAACTGTAACGTAAAATTTGAGAAATACTGCAGCCATTTATCTACATTTATATGCCACTTTCTCATACACAGCCTCCTTTGTATTTGCTCTTATAATTCTTTTTAGTCCTCACCCAAGTATATGTTTACTGATTTTAGAGAGAGGGGAAAAGAGAGAGAGAGAGAGAGAGAGAGAAACATCATGTGAGAGAGAAACATTGATCTGTTGCCTCCTGTATGCACCCCCAATGGGGATCAAACCTGAAACCTACGTATGTGCCCTGACTGGGAATGAACCTGCAATGTTTTTATTGTATGGGAGGATGCTCCAACCAACTGAGCCACCAGGCTGGGCTGCTCTTATAATTTTTGTTGTTTTAATTTAAGGAAATAACTATGTTCCCAGTGTGAGATGAGTCTACCTTATAGTGCAATTATCTGTCTTTTTAAAAAGCAATGTGGAATTTGTTTATCTATTTATGAGAAAATTTTTTTCTTAGATTTCATTTAGAATTTGAAGTATGTGCATAAGAGTTTCTGACATCAGAACAAAACTTTTTAAAAATAAGCTAGCATATCATTTTGGTTTATGAGCGTATGGGAGAAAAGCCTTAACTTTAAACATTGTTTACTTTGCTTGCAAATTTATGTAAAGAGCTCATTAAATAATATGAAACTTTTTAGAATCAGAACCGTGGAGGTGTTTTACATTTCAAATCTGGCATACCAATTAGTTTGCCCTGTCAAAGTTTGATTACATTGTCATTTTAGCATAGGATTTTAAATAACAAAGTTTCTTTTAGCAGTTGCTATTTAATGCTATTAATTTCCCCAGTGAGTCATTTTATCCATATTGATAATGTCAGAGAAGCAACTAGGGACTAATGAACATCAAACATGTTTGACTCTTATCTGGTTGATACAGGATGGCCATAATTTTACAATAGTTTACCACTTCACGACTTATTCTTTAAAATGAATTATCGTTATGGTCTTAAAATAATTTAAATCTACAGAAACTATGAATAGTTGCATGGCATAGAAAAATCACAGAAATGACAACTGTGAACACAAAATAAAGAGGCCCAGGACCAGATCCCTCTTGCCTCTTGCTCTTACCATGGTCCAGCTGAATTCAAGCTGGCACATTTGTAAGTGGAGATTATGCTATTTACTTCATGGTGTTGTTAGGAGAGTTTAATTTTAAAGGAAAATACTTAACATTGAACCTAGCACATAGAAGTCATTTATGAATTGTTAGCAGATTGAAAAAGTATTATTTGTGTTAGTTATTACTGGTTTGTATAAATAAGATTTTCCTTGGATGTTTGTCACTGGCCTAATGATCCCCTATTTCAACTAAGTCTGCATTGTGTGACTACATTATAGATCACCAAATGTTCTCAGTTGTGCTGTGGAAATAGTGTTATGTAATAGTATTACTACTGTTGTAAAGTTTCCAAAGCATTACGTAATTTTAATATACTTTACATATAAATTGTATAAATCTTAATTCTTTGTTATTAACTTAAAAATTACTATAAGTACCATGATGTTGTAGAACCTGTAGAAAGATTATTAAGACATGATTATCTTACAGGAATGTATACAAAAAATCATTTCCAGATTTTAGTACCATGTAAAGTCATCAGTATTTATTGAGAAATCATGAACTGGAAATATAAAGAATTTTACAATAGGGTCCTTCACTTCAGAGGCTCTAGAACTTTCTGTAAGTGTATGTTTAGAAATAGAAAATGTTTTGAGGAAACAGTCATGATTTAGAATAAGATGTGATATGGCAGTCAGAATCTAGGATTAATTTCTATTGAGAAGCTATTTTTATTTCCTGTATCTTATCAATGTAAACAAAATGCCCTAGTATATGACCCACTAATGCAATGAGTACCACCTAAAATATATCTGCACAGTAATAATGTGCTATTTGGCTACTGTTCAATTAAAAGATTATATTTCAAAAATTACAAAATCACTAAAAATATTTATAGAATGTAAATACCTATGTTTCCTAGTATTTAAAAGAAAAAAGATAAGCTGAATTTGTTAAATAAATAATTAGTTTATTTAAATGTTTAGTTGAAAGGTATCCTATCTAATAAAGAGGGAATATGCTAATTGACCCTCACACCATCGCAAAGATGACGGCGCCCATAGCCAATAAGGAGGGGATATGCTAATTGACTGCCCCGCCCTCAAAGATGGCAGCACCCACAGCCAATAAGGAGGGGATATGCTAATTGACTGTCCCGCCCTCAAAGATGGCAGCACCCACAGCCAATAAGGAGGGACTATGCTAATTGACTGCCCCACCTTCAAAGATGGCGGCTCCCACAGCCACAAGATGGCGGCACCCAGTCCCCTCAACCCCACCGGGGCAGCAGGCGTGTCGCCTCCGGAGTCCCTCAGTCCCCTCAGCCCCCCAGCTGCCCAGGGCCGGCCCGAGGCGCAGGCAAGCCTCGGATGCCAGCTGCCCGGCTGCACAGTGCCTCCCGAGGCTCAGGTAACCAGGGCCTGCTGAGGCTTGCACTGCCGGCAGTGGCAGCAGCAGAGGTGTGATGGGGCATCGCCTTCCCCTGATCACCGGGTAACCTCCAGCCCCTGAGGGCTCGCGGACTGTGAGGGGGCAGGCTTGGCTGAGGGACCCCTGCAGTGCATGGATTTTTCATGCACTGGGTCTCTAGTCTATATCTATAAAAGGCTAAGTTGACTCGCACATGCGCGATACATATAAAGCTTTTGCTGGCACCAATTGCACGCGTGTGTTTCCATCAGTTATTGTCGATCATGAATTTAGTTGACACTTCTATTATAAAGGGCGAATAATGGTATTAAAATATTTCTTCTAGTTAATTTCCTTTCAGTGTGCACGAATTTGTGCACCGGGCTACTAGTAATCATAATGAAAGAATAAAAATAAAAAATTTAGTATCAAAAACTTCTCTTTTATGTAAACAAAAATATTCAAGTATCAACCAGATCCTTCTAACAACCCCTTCAAATGAGCCAGCTGGAAACGTTTTATTATTTTTTTCTTTTTTGTTATTTCTGATTTAAAACTAAAACTTGCCAGGGGGGTAGAGCCATAAGTGCATACAGGTTTCTAAGTTATAGTTAGTGTCACCAGCATCCTGAAAGAAGTATTTTCTAACTTTACCGTGTTTTAACCCTCTAAACATGCAGTTCCTATATTATGCATCTTCTTAACAGAATAGGACATTATGAAAAAAATTATTTGCTATACTTTCCCCATCCAATACTTTTTAAGCCCCACTTCCCACACCATATATTGAATAGACTTAATTGAATTAATGGGTCCTCTGACCTTGTATCCTATGAATGTTCTCTGCTTCTTACCCTTAAGACCTTTTTCCATGCCTCTGGATATTATGAAAATGTACAGTAAGTTGATATAGAGTTATTAGAAAGGACAAGATGAGGTTGAAAAGCACCAATTAGAGGCGATTATCAATGAGATGAGAATCATGGCCTCCAATCAAGAGCACAAAAGTTATTCTTGCATTAAATACGTGTGAATGGTCATCACTGCTGATGGATAGTTTTGTTGTCCACTCTAGGGAACAGATAGCTTTGCAGATGTGTGCCACTTGTTTATACATCCTTTTAGAATTGGTCGCTGTGTAACCAGATGGGTCTGGGAGCACAGCTGTGGCTGTAAGAAAATAAATGAAACCTGTCTGATGCTACCATGCCCTTTGGAGATGCCAAAACGTTCCAAACTGTAGCAAAGAAAAATTCGCTTTCATTTGACGTTATATATCAGAGCAAAGAAATCAAATCGTAGAAAAATAGTTGACACTGAGTCTTCCAACCCCATGGCTTTTATTAGTATTTATTCTTATAGTTTGGAAATCTAAGTAAATGTAATTATGAAGTTAATCTGTATAAGGTGTCAATTTATAAGTTCAACAATCAGGTAAACATTAAATGTTGATTATAAACCATGTTTGTTAGCAGAGGCAGCTAGTTAGATATGAATGAAAGAAAACAGAACAAAATTGGCCATGCCTAAGCCTGAGTAAGTCTGGAAGTTATAGCTTCAGATACCATTGCTGAATTTCTGCCAAGGGGACTAACACCTCCCCTCCCCTATACTCTTCCTGCACATCCACCCGTACCCCAGTGGGTAGCGGGGGAGGGACTGGCTTTCCAGTCTCCCTGGGGGATGATCAGTTCCCGCCTGGGAAATTCTAGGCACATGGGCAGTAGAAACCAAGATGGCACAGGGGAGGAAGCACGTGTGCAGCGGGAACAGATGAGGAGCCAAAACTCTGAGGCATGCACAGTGGTAGCCAAAATAGCCACATAAAGAGCAGAGTCTAACCTGGGAAAGCTCAGAAGAGGATCTGATTGGATAAGGGACAGGAAACCCAGAAGATCCTGAAGAAGGATTGGTTAGGGGAGGGCCCAGCATAAACCTGGGAAGGATTAGGAAAGAGATTGGTGAGTTTGAAAGAAAGCCTGCTCTCTCCCAAAAGCAATGTAATATAAGCAAAGCTTAACAAAGGCCCTTGGAAATAACACATGTGCCTTCATTTGTTCATGTGCTTGCTCTCTCTCTCTAGTACTCACGTGGCCCACGCTGAGGCCCAAGTGTGGCCCCAGTGCAGCACTGGTGGGGGGTGAGCAGATGGAGAAATGAGACCGAGAGAATTCGGCGTTAGTGGGCCCTGGCCCTCCTGGGCTTGGGGAGCACAGGTGCGGGTCTGAGACCCCAGAGGTGGGACCTCCACAGAACAGAGATGTGGGTGAAACACCGACACCTGGGCACAGCTTGTTTTTGCTCCAGTAAATCTTGACATTGCACCTTACCCGCCCGCCTATGTGTGGTTCCCGAAATGCTTTTCTCATGACCCCCCTTTCACCAGCAACATACTCATTTTAGTGTTTTTAACGTTTATTAGTTGGCATATGTTGAATTATTGCTTTTGCATTCTAATAAAATGTAAAGTGCACTCATGTGAGTGCAAATAAATTACTGCTTCGTAAACTAATGCCAGGAAGGGGTGTGAGAAATGAGTGGAAATTAGAAGGCAATGGTAGGCCCTTTAGGATACTGAGCTGGCACTATTTGCTCTTTTTTGTATTTAGCCAAGTGATCTGTTACTGTTGAGAAAATTCCTTGATGGTGTGTATATATTTTAAAATTTTATAGACTTTTTGAGAAAGAGTATGAATATTGCCATTGATATGTAATAAATTTTTTTACTATTATTTCAACACAATTGATTAATATGACCCACATTCAATCACCAAGGAAAAATCCAGGGCTATTCTTCACAGTTGTGATAAATTATACTGTATCATGCTTCATGAGCCGAGTGTTCAGTTTTGTCCTACCACATTATATAAGCTATAGAATTTAGAATAAAAATTAGAGGTTCAACAAAATAATGTATCCTATATAATAAAAGGCTAATATGCAAATCAACCGAATGGTGGAACGACCGGTCACTATGACATACACTGACCACCATGTGGCAGACGCTCAATGCAGGAGCTGCCCTTATTGGTCAGTGCACTCCCACAGGGGGAGTGCCACTCAGCCAGAAGCCCTGAGCCGGGCTCACAGCTGGCGAGCACAGTGGTGGTGGCAGGAGCCTCTCCCGCCTCCTCAGCAGCACTAAGGATGTCCGACTGCCCCTGAGGGCTCCTGGACTGTGAGAGGGCACAGGCCAGCTAAGGGACCCCCCCTACAAGTGCACAAATCTCGTGCACTAGGCTCTAGTCCTATATAATAAAGAGCTAATATAGTAATTAGACTCGACGACAGAACGACCTTCCAGATGACCTTCTGGGACAACCAGTGGGCTGGGCTGCGGGGCCACGAGGCAGCTGGGGCTGCGAGGGCCGAGGCAGCTGGGGCTGCGAGGGCCGAGGCAGCTGGGGCAGTCAGAGCTGCGAGGGCCGAGCCCCTTGCACTAATTTTATGCATCGGGCCTCTAGTATATATATAAAAACCTAAGAGACCATTCGACCATTTGACTGGTAGCTATGACACGCACTGACCACCAGGGGCAGATGCTTAATGCACAGGCATGGAAACATGGAACAGACTGATGAATCTCAGAGGATAGGGGTGAAGGGGAAGGGCGGGAAGAGATTAACCAAAGATCTTATATGCGTACTAGAGGCCTGGTGCACGGATTCATGCACCAATGGGTTCCCTTGGCCAGGCCTGCGGGGATTTGGCTGAAACCAGAGAGGTCCCAGATTGCGAGAGAGCACAGGCCAGGCCGAGGGACCCCACCATTTGTGCACCGGGCCTCTAGTATTTAATAAAGATCTTAAAGAGGCATAATCTAGATACTGTTACAGTGGTTTTTTCCCATTAGAAAAGAAATGATCTTTTTTTTTTTAAAGATCTGTGACTCAGTGCTATAACTAATAATACATTTATTGAAACAAGAAATAAAATTAAACATAACCAAATAGAGAACAGATAAACTTTGTAGGCACAAACAACATTTCTTGTCCCCAACATTTTGATATCCAAACTATGAAAATCTATTTAAAAGTAAAATGTTAATTTTACTATTAGTGAAACACAAACAAATTAAATAAAAATAATATAGAATGACGCACCCACTGATGTACTTGCCATTGAAATGGATATTGTCAAAATATGCTTCTTAATGGCAAAAGTGTTCAAATGAAAGTGATGATTAGTTTCAAAATGTTCATTCGAGACTGGAATTATGTGGTTATTTTATCTGATGAAACTGATGACCTTAACCAACCTCATTTTATCAATTTCAAGTCTCCTTTCTCTTTCTTCCTCAGGAAGTTGGCCTTGTCCTCGCAGCTCTGTTGGCTCTCCTCCTGGCTTTCTATGCTTTCTTTTATCTCAGACTGTCCACAGATGTTGACCCTCATCCGGAACCTGATGAAAATTAGCTCAGCAGCAATCAATGCATCATAAGAAAACATTTTATAAAAGGACCTTTTGGGAGCAATGCTTTCTGAATACTGAGACTACATCATCTTGAGTTCTTCCTGCTAGTATTTTCATTTCGGAGAAATATTTTTTTTTAAATAGTTGCGTAGTATATCAAGAAAAGAACCTTAACCTAGCAATGTAGTGTAATGTATGCTACCGAATACTTTCATAAATCCTTCTACTTACACAGGAAACCTGTTCATGGTGCATTTAGATAAAATGGGAAACAGATCCCAAATCCTTCAGATGTTTTACCAGTCTACGTGGATAACTCCATCACTTGCAGATTACTAAACCTATTTTTGTTCCATGCATATATCAGAAGCCAAAGCATATATCCTTATTTACAGAAACATACTCAAATCACATCCAGAGCCGAAGAAGGAATGAAAAGTCATGGGAAATTTGTCATTTTACAAAGAAGTCTTGCTTCCTATCCAGACATATTTTGTATCATTAGAGAGACTCTCTGCACAGACAGCTTCAGTAATCTTTTTCCTTCTTTGCCAACTGTTCAGTGCACATGTGCTCCCTCAGAAATGGCACCTGGATGACAGAAGCGCAACGAGCCACATATGTCTCTAAAATAGAGTTCCTTTCCTCCTAGGCCGTCTAAGCTGGTGTAAACAGAAAGTTCAGTTGATCTTGAATTTAATTAACTTATGAGACTATTAATATAAACTTGGAATTCTATTTTAATTATGTTGTTCTGGCTGCTTGCGGTATCAGTTTGCTTCTCTTGTTAGGGGTTTATGCGGCAATCTGTCACATGATTGTGCAGTCTTTTTCACATAACGGTAGTAGGAGAAGTCCTACCTATTCAGAGTAATTTTCGTGGGTTATGGTTATCTTTTAAAGCTGAACGATACAAAGTATTTTTCAAAATTACATTTTTTTTCTCTTGACAGATAACCAGTTAGAACTCTTTTATGAAAAACAAGTAGGAAATATATGTCTCATTACTGGCATATACAGTTTTTTGTTTATATAATTTTTTCAAGTATTTTGCATTTGTTACACTATAATGACAAATATATTCAATATTTTTACTGATAATGGAATTTCTTCATATTTTTAGAACACATGAATACATAAAGGTTAGAAAATGGAAGAATATGTGTTTACTGTTATATAAAGATTTATAGAAAAGGAATAGTTTGAAACATGTGCACAAAATGTTTTATAGTATATGCATTCTATTTATGAAGAATAAATAAAATGTTAAGATTGTTTTCATACTTGCCAAGGGAAGAAAGCTTTCATAAATACCCTACATATTTTTTTGAGATTTTTGCAAATAGTGGATGTGACTATAGCATTATGTTCTGCAGAATGTTTTTGAGTTGCATAATTATTCATCAGTGTGAAAACAGCCAAAATTTCCAATATTCTCACAAATCATTTATGCCAAACATCTGAGGGCAAAATTCAGACAGTGTTATTTACTGGATTCTTCCCCTTGAAATCACAAACTCAAGAGAGACCAAGAGTTCTTATACACTCACCACAGCAGACCAATCCAAATGGCATTTTTTAGGAAAGGTTACAGCATTTAGTGCCATGTGGTATGTCTGTCTGTGGAGTGGGTGGCAAGGGAATATCCAAGCTGGCATTTTGGATATGATGGGCCTTTTACTTTCCCAAGTGACAGGCCACATGTCAAGAAATACTTTTTTCCCCACTCCTACTCCATTTACGTGAACAGTTTTCATTTAGTTATTTCCCCTCCCATATGGCCTTAAAAACAGTCTTACTAAAGTTATTGCTAATTTCGGTGATAATTTAAATGAGAAGATATGTAGTAATTGTTTATTAAATACCAATCCAAGTGACATATAACAGAATTCATAGTATATAAAATAGATGATTATACTCTTGGAAATGTTTGAATATTATCGTGGGGAAAAAAACACACAAAACACCCCACTAGGTAATAATAAAGTTTCATTACCTCGTTTTCTGATACCCTGGACCTGTGGCTAGTCCATTTGTATGACTGATTGACTTATGATAGCCCCAGACAACCGTACGTCCCGAAGGCTAAACTCTGATTTTAATAAAGAGCAGGTGAAGTGAGACAACATACTAGTATGCTTACATAATACTGTTTTTGTGAAGTGCAAATATTTCATACTCACGTTAACTGGGAAGCAGCCAGTCCTCTGCAGAGAAATCCCAGATCGTAGTCTGGTTTCAGTCTCTGAAGAGGTGGGAGTCAGCCTGCAGTTCCAGGGGACCACACGTTTGAGTAGTAATTGGTGTTTGGCATAAATCTGCGACTGGCACCAGATACTAACTTTAAGCACGGGGTTTTTCCCCTCCAATAATCGACTCCTCAGAGTAACTCGGAAGACAGAAACAGAAAAATTATAATGACTTTTCAGAATGTTAGAATCTGTTCACATATTCTGCAGAATAAATTGCAACTAATGCAGCAGACTTAACGGATCGCCTACGTGAATGAAGCTTGGATATAAAATAAAGACTATAAAATGCATTTGAGAAGAAATATTGTAAAAAGATTACCTCATCTAGAATTTCTTTTAAAACAAATGAACAAAAAGCCTATCTTACTAGTAGTAGCAGCACGGGGTTTGTTATTGTCTTAAGGTGGCAAAACACTTGAAGATTTCCTATCTTTTCAATATTTCATAAAGATGGAAGGAGTACTCCCATCCCAACCAATGATTGTAAAATACTGATCATATGTTCTTATTCGTTTTTATAATTTCAATAATATAATGATCTACACGTATTTAGTAAATGCATGTTAAAATTTCAGTTAATATTTTATAGTCCTCTCAGAGTCTGGCACAGTTTTTGTATGTATTGGATGATCAAACTTATTTGCACCTAATAAATAAAACTTAAAAATCACAATATTCATCAACTCTTAACACTTAGCATTTATGGTCATTGGTTGAATTGGGTCGTATATATGTTTCATCCTGGTTCTCTTTAATATCAAGAAACCAGCATTGCATTTACTGTGGAAAAGACAAATTGCTCTTTTCTAGGAAACCAAATACGCTGTTTTTATCTCAGTATTGTTAAAAACCGTACTCAGATGTTTTCAATATAACTTAGTATGCATCTTCATTCCTAATGAAAGTAAAGCTAAATTTCCATTATGATGTTTATATTTATATGAATGCGAAAGCACTATATTTTCCAGATTCTAAAATATATAGTTAATGATAATTCAGTAGTGCAAATTATGCTTTAGATAAATAAACTTCAAAAGTAAACTTCTATACATGGAAATTTTAAATTTTAATGTGTTTTTTTTTTTCTTTCATAATAGAAGGTTGTCAAGCCAGAGACTATCTAAAATAAGTTTGTTTTCTTTTTACCAACCATTAGTTGACACTTATCTTGAGGCTTCTCTGGGGAGATTTCTACCCTTCATTTGCCCTTAGCAGCACTGCCTTCTTCTATCTGACTGGCTCCCACGCGCCTCTGTAGAATGCTGTTTGCTAGAGTTTGTTCCATTGACACCATACCTGGATTCAGTACAACGCACAGTAAACAAACAAACAAACAAACAACTGTAACAGATGCGCTCAGTACCTACATAAACGTTCTTACTAATTTGTACAGGGTTTAGCTTACACAGGTAAATATAGAGGGAACAGGGGGAGTCACTTAAATAACTCTAGCAGTGTGGAAATACCCATAGTGAGTCAGTCATTTCATGTAAAAAACATGGAACTGCTGCTGTATTCTGCATTTTCCTTCTTGTTATTTTTTTTTTTTTATCACCAGCAACAGACTTGAGATCCTTATTTCTAGAAAAATAAGATACTTGAAATGCCAGAAGATTTTTTGATGACAGCACCTCCCTCTATTCTTTATTTTTAAAAAACAACAACCAATTTGGTGGGGAGGCAGCCAAAATTTGAGGTACCAGTGCCTCTCGAACAGATGTCACACCATTATTTTTTAGCTCGTTGGAATGAATAAACATGTTAAACTGTGAAGTATTACATTTTAGGTTTTTTTCATTAAAGAAAAAAGAGACAGTCTGTTTACTGTCCTAATTGAGACAACAATCCTGTAGTTGCCAGTTTTGGCAGTCATAACAATGAACTGTAAATATTTGGACCAACCAAGGAAATGGTGACTATAAAGGCTATAGCGTGTGGAAAGTTCTGTTTTTACGGACACCCATCTTAGCCCGGCATTTTTCCCCTGACTTCTTTCAATGCAATCATTTGTGTAAATCTGAAATTTCATGGGACGCCTGAAAGAAATATATTTCAATATCTAATTTCATTCTAGTTTATCGTCCATTTTAGTGTTCAGCTATCCGTCTGCTTGTCACAGGTTGCTTCTGCTGCTGTTGTATGGAATGTGACAAGGCAGGTCTTCATTGGTGTGCCCAACCTGTACACACTAGGACAACATGACATTCAGAGGATTCTTCTTCCGTCTTCATATTTATAAAGTGAGATTAAACACATTCGAAAGTCTCTTAAATTTCAGCAATCCATTTGTGTTTTTTAATATACGTAATTTTATTACAAAACTTTAAAAAATGCAAGGCTAGAAAACCCAGAATGTACTACTGATACTAATTCCTATGAGTTTGCTGTGCTACCATACACAAGTCAAGAAAGTAAAGAAACCATTTAATATTTAGAAGCGTTTAACAGCAGAAGCCTTCAAGTCTAACTGTATGGAGTAGCCTGTACAACCTGTAGCTTTTTCATGTTTTCATAATCATAAATGGCCTGGCATCAGGTTGTTCCTAGTAATGAGCAGATCAAGAGGTGGCACTTTTTTTGAAATTCTAATAAACTATCCCATGAGCCCTCTTCTGGGAACATGGTGACCCCCTAGAAACATTTTGAAAAGCAGAGCTGACATGATTTAAAAACCTCACAAGAAGGTTTTTAAGGTTGAAATAGAAAGGCACGCTTGGCTTCATGGCTAGATCTGAACACTAAAGAAGTAATTTCAGATCAATCTGGAAAGATTTTACTTCTGATCATGAGCAAACAGAGGCCTCTCCCGTAGGTGTCAGGAGTCATGTGATGGACACTAATGATGTCTGCGGCCTTTTATCATCTGTCAGGGACAAGTCACGTCTGTTGCCACACAGGCCGGGAGGACATTTAATGAAACAAAACAGCGTTATTGAGCTCCATGTTGCCCAAACTTCTTTGGTCCTCGAAATGAGGCTCCAGGTTCATTAAATTGCAGCTCGTGGAGGTATACCACAATTTTATTTTACTGAACCACAATGATAACGATTCCAACTCAAAGCTTTAATGATGCACTTACCCACTCTCTGTTTCAAAAAAAGTTCAAATGCACAAATGTAGTTTTAACATATAATTGTATGTTTATTATAGAAAAAATACAAACTATAAGTTCTGGCTGGGTGGCTCAGTTGGTTGGAGTATTGTCCCGTACACCAAAAGGTTGCAAGTTCGATTCCCAGTCAGGGCACATACCCAGGTTTCAGGTTCAATCCCTGCTGCAGGCACCGACTGAAGGCAACCAATTGATTTTTTTCACATCAGTGTTTCTCTCTCTCTCTCTCTCTCTCTCTCTCTCTCTCTCTCTCTCTCTCTCTCTCTCTCCCCTTCCTCCCTCCCTCTTTCCCTCTCTCCCTTTCACTTCTTTCTCAAATCAATAAAAGCATATTCTCAGGTGAGGATTTAAAAAAATACAAAAAATAATTAAAAATTCAATCCAAGTCATGGTATCCAGAAATACTCCCTAATAATGTTTACATATTTGTTATTTTGCTTTTAGCCTTCTAAACTTTATGATACATTCATATTATAAAAATATGCAATTTACTTGTCTTAGGCCTCAATGGCTTGTGACTACAGTAATACCCAAGTTTTTGCTATTTTAACAAAAAAATGCATACATGTTCACTCAACAAATATTTATTGTACTTCTACTATATACAGGCTATTTTTTTAGCACCTGGAAATATAATAGTGAATTAAAACTACTAAAATCTCTGTCAACACAGAGCTCACATTCTGGAGGAATAAGTAAGCAGACATGAAAATAATGCAGATATATACACATAGTATGTCAGGTGGTGAGGAGTGCTACTGAAGAAAAAGAAGGAAGGGAGGCAGAGAATAAGAGTCCCCACTCGTCCTAGTTGCTCAACCAGAGCACAATTCAGACTATTTTCGATTTCTTCGGACCTGCTTGACTTTTGCCCTGACTACCTCTGTGACTCACTCTGTCACTTCTTCCTAATCTTTACTCAGATGTCACCTTCTCAATTTAAAATTGCAACCCGATGCCGCCTGTCCTACCCCAGCACCCACAAGCCACTTGCTATAGTCTTATTCACTACTTAACATTTTTTACTTTTGAACATTGTGCATATGTATTTTACTTAGCTGTTATGCATATTATCCATTTTCAGCCTCCTTCTACTGGAATATAGGGTTCAAAAGAGCAGAGATTTTTGCTTTGTAACGTATCACAAATGCTAAACCTAGTGCCTGGCATGTAATAAGTTAAAAAAATATATTTGTGGACCCAGCTGGCATGGCTCAGTGGTTGAGTGTTGACCTATGAACCAGGAGGTCAGGGTTTGATTCCCAGTCAGGGCACATGCCCGGGTTGCGGGCTTGATCCCCAGTAGGGGGCATACAGGAGGCAGCTGATCAATGATTCCCTCTCATCATTGATGTTTCTATCTCTCTCTCTTTCTCCCTTCCTCTCTGAGATCAATAAAAATATATTTTAAATATATATATTTGTGGGATGATTAAAGTGGAGATGTTGAATACGTGGTTGAATACCTAAGATTTGAGTTTAGGGGGAAAAGTTCATGCTAAAAATACAAATTTTGGAGTCATATGGAGTGACATTTTCAGTCAGAAAATTTGAAGAGATCTAGGGAATGAGTGAAAATAGAGGAAAGGAGAGGTCTTTGGAAAAGCCCTTGGGCATGCCCATGTTAAGAAATCTGCAAGAAGACGAACCTCTTGGGAAATAGATAGGAAAAGGAAAATAAACTGAGCATAGCTTCCTATAATCCAAGCGAAGAAAATGTTTCAATACAATGTGAGCAAATTTGGAATCTTTTTTATGTTTGTCCCTCTTTTGGTGATACACTGCAAGATAACCTCTGTGTTTCTAAGTCGTAAATACATTTTTATTGTCATTCTAACCTTATTCCAAAGTGTTATATTCTAATTGTCATACAATTAGCCACATGCAACACACGCATGTAAACTGCAGGGTATCCCAGTCAACGAACAACGATCTCTAAAGTCTTAAGATGCACAACTCCACTTTGGAGACCATTGATCTACAAAAGAAGAGTCCACGGGACCTCAGGTGGAGACTGTCTAAAGAGGAGTTCAATACCTGTTTTCTGGATTATCTTTGTTCTCCCGTGTTTTCTGCTCTGGTCAATGGCACGAGCAGAAATGGCCTCTTCACCTCTGTACTTCCACTTGTCTTCTGCAGCGTCTTCCAGGCCCTTCCTATCACCCTTCCTGTCTTCTCTTCATAACCCAGTGCATCGCTCTTAAGGTTCATCTGTATTCACTCAACTCTCCTCTTCACTTCCATTTCTTTACTCCTCATTGCATTTGACTTATAGCCTCACATCACCACCAGCTCTGATCTAGCTGAGATTACTAAGACTCCGTTACCAATGCAATGGACAATTTTCAGTCTTGACTTTGCCTATCGGTAGCATTTGGCACTGTTGGAAGCTATCTTCTGCTTGACACCCTTTATTCTCCTGGCTCAGTCACACCATATTATCCTCCTTCACTTCTGATTCTGTGCAGCCTCCTGGGTGTTCCTCGGAGTTCAATCCATAGTTCTCTTAGTAATTCTTAGTCTTTAATCCACATGAAACCCTTGTTCCAATCTAATTAAACTCATTCATTCCCCAGTGTTCACTTGTGTCTTTCTTCTTGTTCTTTAATAAGCTGTCCATGGTGGTGATGTGAGGATATAAGTCAAATGCAATGAGGAGTAAAGAAATGGAAGTGAAAAGGAGAGTGAGTGAATACAGATGAACCTTAAGAGAGATGCATTTCTAACCCACTCCAAGATCTATAGAACTGGGGGGTTCAAGACTCAACTGGAGTGGCATTTTCCCTCCCTCCCAGAGCACCTCAGCTATACCTTTCACAAACACCACAGCTCTACATAGATCATATAGCTGAAAGTCAAGAAATGAACTGAATGGAGGATAAATAAAGAAGAATGTACTAATATTACAATGACATAGTATAGTCACTATGAAAAGGTCATTTAGTTAGCAACTTCCAGAATTGCCTCGCACACTCCCAAGTTAAGGACTGAGCAAACGAATTCCTTGCCTGTTTTAAATACTGTGCTTAACAAAGCATCTCAGTGAGTGACGGGTATGGCACAATTTCACTTAGAAGTAGACATCTCAAAGCTCTAAATAACTGGATGCTAACGTATGGAAACACAATTACAAATATGCAGATCATAGTAGTTATCTTTAGTTACTTTCACCGAGCCATTTATATGTATATCAATACTGTTGGTTCACATTTTTATAATGTTTTAGACATTTATTATGTATGACTCCACAGTTCTCTGAGTATCTTGGCAAACCTCACTCTGAAATAAAATTAACATTAATGATTATTAATTATATTTTAATGGAGCATTAATATTAACATGTGAGATTAGAGCTTATTAGACTGATTACTAATATTCTTCATATGATAATTCCTTTAACAGTTTTAAAATTTATTATGCCATTATATTGGCCCCTTTCCCTTGAGCATCCCTTGGGCTTGCAACTACCAAAACCATTACATTTAATTAGCTAGGAATAATAAAAGCAACAAAAGCTACCATTTGCTGAGCACTGTGCCAGCCTAGGCTCGCTGGTGAACCATTTATGTATATCATTTTCTTTCTCACAGAATCCCTGGAGGTAGATGATGGTACTGTTTTTCCCATTTTACATCAAAACTGAGGCTGAGAAAAGTAAAGTGACTTTTTCAAGGCCCTAGTCTAGAAATAATAGATCTGGGTTTCCAAAAATAAAAATGTCTGACCCCAGAGCCAGTCTTTGAACCATGCCTATTTCGCTTCTAAATCTGTTTGCCTTCAGCAAGACATTATTTGAGTAGGTGATACCACTTCCATTTACTTTTCCAGTTTTCATATTTAACCTCTGTAAAGTTGTGTTGTATTTTGCTCTAGAAAAAAAGAAATGTTCCTAAATAAGGAACTCATTAAACGTATCATGGTATGCAGTATGTTTACTGCATTTTCCTAATCTTTTATTTGAGAAACTCTAGTTTCCAAGAAAATGAGCCTGAGGTGGGTTGGCTTCACTTTAAGTGCTCACGAGCCATAGTTTAAACAGTCCATTTCAGCTTCTTGACTTCAGTCAAGTTCTCTGACCTGCTTTAGAATATCAGAGCTAAATTTGCTCACCTCCAGTCTTCCAAAATTTCAAATCTTCATGATCTCGTAAGGATATCCAAGCTAGACCAATGAACTGATATTACGTTTCCTTTGAGTTCCAAATAATATTTGAAAGCTAAGAGACAGGTGCAATTGAAATGGATAGGAATTCTTCCAGTCTTTTATTGAATTCTGGCTTCCACTTCCTCTTCCTAGCATTTGTCCTACCTTTCCTATCGGAAGATCACTGGGCAACCCAGGCAGGAAAACAAGTCGGATTTTATCACATCTGTCATCAACTTGTCATCTGTCCGTATTCTACAGTCAGACCTGAGCAACAGCAAACCTGGACCTTCCTGGCTATTATTTGAAATATAAGTAAGTGAACCTTTTCAATATTTGTCTTTAACGATTCTCACTAACCTCAGTTCTTTAGGAGCTAAGTCTCCCTGATGGTATTTTGTAGAAATCTCTGCTACGTTTTCTCCTCCCAGAATCCCTTTGACATTGAAATGTATTGGAAAGTTTCCTTTGGGGACATATGCAACTTCTAAAGAGATGGTTCTAGAACGTTTTGAATGAGCAAACTTTGGGAATCTGATGGAAGCTCTGGACATCCCTCCCCTACACATTCACATTTAATTTACGTTCAGTGACTTTATTTCTATTTTTGAATTAAATGTATTGAGATGAATTGGTTAATGAGATTATAAGGTTTCAAGTTTACAATTCTATGGCACATGATCTGTATATTGCATCGTGTGTCCACTACCAGAAATCAAATCTTCTTTCGTCACCATATATTTGATCCCCTTTTCCCTTTACCTTCCCCTCCTTCCTCTCTGGCAACCACCATACTGTTGTCTGTGTCTACGAGTTTTTGTTTTTCTTGTTTGTTCGTTTGCTGCTTTCAGTTTTACATCCCACATATGAGTGAAATCACATGATTCGTAACTTTGACTTATTCGCTTAGCATGATATCCTCAAGATCCATTCATGTTGTCACAAATGGCAGTGTTTCATTTTTCCTTATGGCTGAGTAGTCATTGTATATACCTGCTATATTTTCTTCAGTCATCTATCGAAGGACACTTTGGTTGTTTCCATGCCTTGACTACATGAATAATGCTGCAATTAGCATAGGGGTGTATATGTGTTTGTGAGTAAATGTTTTCAAAATTTGGGGATGTATTACAAAGAAGAAGGGGTCATATAATAACTGTTCTTAATTTTTTGAGGAGCCTACATACTCTTTTTCACCATGGTGATACCAGTTGACATTCCCACCAGCAGTGAATGAGAGCTTCTTTTCTCCACAACCTCACAACCTCCACCAACACAGCTTTAGTCATTGTATTCTTCTGGGAACCATCCCATGAGCTATTTTATTCAGAACCTGTTCTACTCTCTCTCTGCCATACTCTGAATATTGCTTATGATTCTCATTAGCAGATGCTATTGTTGCTGACTCAGCAGCCGTTTTCTCCTTTCTCCTTTCTAACAGAACCGGAGATCCGTTTAGGTGTCCTGACATCCACACAGCCATTGCTTCAGGGGGAGTCAGGCCAGCCCCAGCCCCAGTCCCAGTCCCAGAGAATGGATCATATAATCCAATTTAGTCATATGGTTTCATTCCCTTTTCTGGTGACTGATTTTAATATGAATATGTGACTCAGTATTGGCCAGTGAGGGGCATTTCTTGAAGTTTCCATGAACTGGTAACAACACAGACAGAACAATATAGACCATATTATAACCTTCAGAGAACTCTAGAGAGCACTAGCATGTGCGAGTACAAGAGAGCAACAGTGACAGAAAGAGAAACAATGAACAGAAAAAAGAGACAGAGAATCAGAAGTGAATGAGAGGAGGAGAGAGAAGCTAAAAGAGAGACTGTGAGAGAGAGAGAAAATGAGTTTGAGAATAAAAGAGAGAAAAGCGAACATAAAGACGAGGTAACTGAAAAGACCCAACTCTACACTATTTTCTAAGAGGATGTGCACATAATAACAATTTACTCTCCTATTGAGCTGGAAACAAGAAGCCCCTACAGAAGCAGCACATTCAAAGTGAATCTTCCTAACTGCTGCTTACTATTCAATGACTGTGTAGTAAACGATTCAATTTATTAGATTGTCATAGAGACCCTAAATACGTCTTCAAAGTACTTATTGAAATAATTTAACAAATAAGCTATGTCTTAAATAGCCAGAATGCTGGAGTTTCTATGGAAATTGTATTATTTATTTATTTACTAGAGGCCCGATGCATGAAATTCGTGCAATTTTCCTTCCCCTGGCTGCCGACACTGACTTCCCTCTGGCACCCGGGACCCGGGCTTCCCTCTGCCCGCCAGCAGGCACCCAGGACTCAGGCTTCCCTCGCAGCCCCGGCTTTGTTTGGAATGTCATCCGGAAGGACGTCCAGTCTAATTAGCATACTACACTTTTATTATTATAGACTAGAGACTCAGTGCACGAATTCGTGCACCAGTGGGGTCCCTCTGCCTGACCTGCAGGATCAGGCCTAAACTGGCTCTCTGACATCCCCCAATGGGTCCCAGATTGTGAGAGGGCATAGGCCAGGCCGAGGGACCCCACCAGTGCATGATTGGGTCCAGGGAGGGACCCTGGAGGTTGGCCAGCTGGGGAGGGATGGGGGAGGGCTTTAGGGTGTGTTGGGCCCATCTCACTCATTCCTGATCAGCCAGACCCCAGCAGCAAGCTAACCTACCGGACAGAGCGTCTGCCCCCTGGTGGTCAGTGCACGTCAAAGTGAGTGGTTGAGTGGCCTTAGCATATCATTTGCATATTATGCTTTGATTGGTTGAATGGTTGACCGGCCAACCGGACACTTAGCATATTAGGCTTTTATTATATAGGATTTGTAATTGTCAGTATCTGCTTGAATAGCATAATTATACACCTCTTGTGGAGAATGCCAAGGAATGGCCACAGGTGTCTGGAACATTCTGGCTATGGCCAGGAGAGCCACATCGTTAGGATAATGACCATGAGTCATCTTACTTGGACTGTGAGTTTGAAGTCAAAATAAGAGGCAAAAACCAACATAGGTGTAGTTAATTGAAGACACTTTCTATTTACTAAAGCTCATTGCAATTCTGGCTTAATTAATAATTGCCCAAAGGATTAACATGCTCATGTCACATGGCACTGCCGCCTGGATTTAATATTTCCCGGAATGCATTTGATTGCCTGTGAGGTTATAGCTGGAAAGAGTCTCGCTGCAAAATAAGTAGCAACAATATTTTGGCAACACCGTTTAAAGCAATTTATGATTTCTATGACAGTCTATACTGGTGTCTAATACCAAAGCGATACTGCTGGAGGCTAATTAATAGATGCAGGTAGGATGTTCCATTCTGTAAGAGGGAGGGAGGTTGCCTGGTCCCTCACCGGCTGCTGGCTGCCACTGTCACACTGATGACATGTTGCCAGTGTTGCCACCTCATTAGAAAATTAGCTTTTAATTAACTTTGGAAGCTGTTGCATGGGTTTCCATAGGAGGCAAACATTTGTACACATCTCGTTGCAGAATGAACCCACCCCTTCACCATTCTAATGGGTCTCTCCTGCCTTGCAGAAAAGCAGCAGTCTGGCCGCCTCCGGGCAGCAGCTCCATGGGTAGTGGTGGCCACGCAGCTCCAGCCTGCTCCCAATTACAAAGAGATGTTCTTTAGTGGCCTCCTGAGCAGCCACTTACTCCAAGGCCACTTGAGACATGAAACAGCAACAGAGAGGACCACCAACCCAGATGCTCCCCTTTCATTCTTCTGACCCCCAACCTGGCTTTAATGTCACCTCGCCTGGCACATGTGCCTTACCTCATCTTTCTATTTAAACGTCTCTGCCTAAGCACCGTGGTGATCAACCTACAGACAAGATAAATAGCTAGATGATTACTCTCCTCCCCAGGGAAAAGTCATGCTGTCAATTAGGCTAATGGGGGTTCTGGGTTTAGCTCTGGCATGACCTAACACCAGGGAAGGCTTTTTGCTCTGAATAGCTGCAAAGCCCAAAGATGGATTTGAAAAGTGGCTCCGACCCTAGGGTGGCCAGCCAGCAAAGGGGGAAGTAAAAAACCTGGTGATTAATCATCTGCCACGAGGAAAATGAAGCCCACGAGGCCAGGTCTTTGGAGCTTTATTATAATTATGCCTACCCTCTTTCCATACCATTTGTTAGCTTAAGAAGAGATCTGGGTGCTTTCTGCTCAAGAATTGAGGCTCCATCTTTTACTGGAAATGCGTTCTTCTGTCATACTTTTTCAAAGCACGTACTCTGACATTCTCATTTGATCTTATTACCAGTCTCTGAGGAGCTTAGGGCAGGTGGCATTTTCTCATTTTGCAGCTGATGGAGCCGGGTGACACAGCACAGCTTAGTGATTTCCCTGTGATCACACAGCCAGCTGGTGATGGCACCAGGCTGAGCATCCGAGTAATTTAACTACCCTTATTTACGGTTCTCCATTGCATCGTACGTCACCCTACAACAACAGAAATTAAATTATGACCTGCTAGCCCTCCATTTTTGTAATTTTTACCCATTGTCGTATCTGTTATGCCTCGGTGACAAATCTATAACGTAACTTCACCTGGCAAATACAATCTGCTAAACAATGAAATAGTTTATTTAATGCGAAATTGGAAAGAATAATATTAGCCCTGGTTTATTCTCCAGTTGGGGGAAGTACAGGGATCATTTTTTTAGATGCCAGCAGAAGATGACAGGCTGTGCCATGTTGAGAATTTCCATTTCAAAGACAGGCTCTTTGCAGGATGGAGGTTGGGCTATAAACAGGGCAAGTCGTATAGTCTCCTGATTTTCCTGGGAAGATCCCAATGTTCATCTGTTGTCTAGGCAGTCCACTGGTTTTAGCATTTGTCTTGGACAAAAAAGGCCCGGTTGGATAGCAAATTTCATGGCACCCCAATTTTAGGTCAAAAATCTATTTTCTAGTTATCGTCCCACCGAGCAACTAACCCTTCCACAGCTTCACTGTTGGATGTTTTCAAGAAATGCTTTATTGGTTGAATACTTCCAGCGCTTTCCCGAGAGCAGAGGACAGCGGTGATTGATGCAAATGACAGCCATTTACTGGGCAATCCTTCTAGTCCAGGTGTTATACTTTGTACTTTACCTGCATCATGATCTCCTTTAAGCACCCCCAAACCCTCTGAGGTAGCTATCATTAGTACCCACATCTTACACAGGAGGAAACTGAGGCTCACAGCGATCGAGTAACCACAAGATTCAACAGCAAGTAAGTGGCAAAGCCAGGACTGGAGTTCAAGTCTTTCTGTCTTGAAAGCTCAGACTCGGAATAGCTATGCCCTTTCAGAGGAGTCCAAGTCTCCGCCCAGATCTGCTCACAGTGTGCTTGACTCCTGCAAATGACAAAAGCCCAAGCTTTTGGGGCTCCCAGGCTGTTTTCGCAGGGTTCAACCACATGATGCCTTCTTGTGTTTTAAAAACAACAAGAGTCACATGGGGTGCTTTATTGAAAAGCATCTCTCTGGGCCCTTCCTCAAAGACTCTGATTTAGTAGAATCTAGGAATTCCCCTTTTTTTCTAATTTATTTTTTTACTACAATTTACATTAAAACTATTTTGTTTTAGTTTCAGGTTTACAGCATAGTGGATAGACAGTCATAAACTTTACAAAGCATTTCCCCTGGTATTTCAAGGACCCACCTGCCACCATACATAGTCATTACAATACTAGAGGCCCGATGCACGAAATTCGTGCAAGAGTAGGCCTTCCTTCCCCCGGCTGCCGGCACCAGCTTCCCTCTGGCACCC
The DNA here is from genome assembly GCF_951640355.1 of Cnephaeus nilssonii. Taxonomy (NCBI): domain Eukaryota; kingdom Metazoa; phylum Chordata; class Mammalia; order Chiroptera; family Vespertilionidae; genus Cnephaeus; species Cnephaeus nilssonii. The sequence continues at coordinate 8,323,820 of NC_137089.1, read as the reverse complement.
GGGACCTGGGCTTCCCTTGCAGCCCCAGCTTCGTCCAGAAGGTTGTCTGGAAGGATGTCTGGTCTAATTAGCATATTACACTTTTATTATTATAGATTATTGACTGTATTCTCTATGCTGAACTTTACATCTTTGTGACTATTTTGTAACACTAATTTGTACTTCTTAAACCCTTCAATGTTTTGAATCAAGCAGATATACAGGGTAGGGCAAAAGTAGGTTTACAGTTGTTCGTATGAAAAATAATACAGTAATTAATAAAGAATAATACAAGAATAAACCCTGTGCTTCACATACTCACATTGCAGATATTTCTATGGGATGGTGACCCTAGTGCTGCTTAACAAAAATTCCTACAAGGAAATATTTTTTTCTGGCTTCCTTCCCTCTTCCACAACCTAACAGAACTGTCAGCACCTTAACTAGCAGACACTGATCTAAGATGGTTTAGCTCGAAGGAATTTCCTACCTAATTTAACTTCAGCACTTTGAAAACATTAGAAAAAAATAACTTGCTCATGTGCAAGTATGTAAATAAATGAATATAAATGTTGGACTTTAGGGGAGGAGCTGAAACTGGCCTAGCTGCCTAAAACAAGTTTACCTAAAAGGAGACACCGGAGCCTGCATATATATTTTGTTTGGCCAGGATTTTGCTTGAGTTTTTGTTGTTTATTCATTGAGCTAGTGTCCAACATTTAAAAATAAGAGATTTCCTTAAAAAAAAAAAGAAGCAAACTGCTTGGCTTCTCTTAAAAAAAATAGAAAAAGCTAGAAAACTGAGATTGCATCTTTTGATAGAAAAGCTTTGCTCATGCTTAGTGACCGGACTGCCTTTGGGTGGGACTACAGGCTCCTTAGCTGACCGCTGTTCTTCACTACTTCACTCATTTCTGCCATCTGCCGGGCCCCTGTAGGCTTTTGAGTTTGTAACTCCTGCTCCCGGTCTAGAAGAACGATTTTATTTCATTCTAGCATACCCAAACACTCAAGAGCTCCCAGTTATCTAGTATTTGCATGTGTTTGACTATATCAACCTGCCTCAGAATAGATCTTTGACAATTACTTGAACTTGAAAAAGCTAAAACATCAATTAATTGAGTTGTGGTAAGATATTTTATTATGAGCATATGATTCTCTGCATATGCTTATTTCTGAGGTTTTATTTATATAGACATATTTATGCATCTGACAACTGTTGTTTTCAGGAAATTGAGTAGAGGTGAAGGTCCAGTCATCTTCAGCTGTTAGAAGCAAATATTCTCCTAACAGATGCACCAGAAATGGCTAACACTTTATCACTGTTTACACATGAATTGGGGAGGTGGAGAGGAGGAGCACATGTAAATAAACATAATGTTTTAAAGGAATATAAATGTTAAAACCAAGTGGCTAATTGCTTTTAGGGAAGAATACCTGACTGTTCTTCACATCTGACCTGGATTCCTTTTCCTTAATTAATTATGCAATAAAAGCATTAGCATAACTAACTATTCGGACAAGGTGAAATGGCCTTTCTTCAGGGATATTGTCATAATAATTGCTACTTTAAGTTTGGACATGATTTACTTTACTATTTGGTTTCTTGACAACTTGGGGATAAGAAAAAAGTCAACAAGTTTAACATTTTGGGTGGTTAAGGGCAGGGCTAGAAAGAAGGGTTGATATTAGTGGGAAGATTTCAACTAATGGGACACACTGAAGACTTCTTATGAAAACTAGAGGCCTGGTGCATGAAATTAGTGCGCAGGGGTGGGGTGTCCCTCAGCACAGTCTACATGCTCTCCAATCTGGGACCCCACTGGGATCAGGCCTAAATGGGCAGTTGGACATCCCTCTTACAATCCAGGACTGCTGGCTCCCAACTACTCGCCTGCCTGCCTGATTGCCCCTAACCGCTTCTTCCTGTCAGGCTGATCACCCCCTAACTACTCCCCTGCCAGCCTGATCGACGCCTAACTGCTCCTCTGCCGACCCAATTGCCTCTAATTGCTCTCCCCTGCAGGCCTGGTCACCCCTAACTGCCCTCCCCTGCTGGCCATCTTGTGGTGGCCATCTTGTGTCCACATGGGGGCGGCCATCTTGTGTGTTGGAGTGATGATCACTTTGCATATTACCTCTTTATTAGATAGGATAAGTGAAGAATAGAAAGGCAGGAGTTGTGGGAGAGACACATCTCCGAACTGTGCTTGGACTTCATTGCTAACCAAAGGTGGGGTAGGAATTAGAACTTCTTTGGACACCATCTCTTTAGAACAGTGTGTTTAAAGCTTCATTTTCTAATCCATTTGTAGGTCTTAAAATAACATCAAGAGATAATTTTAAGCAATATTTAAACTTTCCGTGGATTGGATCTCTTGTTTAAATATTCTATTTTTTAAAATATGTTCTCTATGTCTGTTCCATTCTCTTCCATGGTCTTTCTCTTTTCACTACACACAAAGGGATGAGGCAAAGTAAGAAGAAGGAAAAACATGCTACAAACAAACCATTGGTGGCCATCTTATCTGCTGCCTCAGTTGCATTTTTTAAAAATTATTTAGCCCCATCTTTTGCCAGGTTTTTTTGAGTTTAAAGAGAAGTCAAACCCTCTGCCACTTCAGTAAACAAACAGCGAGGGTACACATTTTCATAAATTGTGATGTCTAAAGTCTAAAATAATAAGGAATACTAAGGTGCAAATGATGTGGGCTGATTCACAAATTCCAATAACCCATTAAACTCACAAGAGTATCAATAACTCAATAACAGAGAACCAATCCACTCAGCTTCTTTAAGCAGGAAAGAGTTCTCTACAGGGAATTTGATGGGGTGCAAAATCATCCTAAGAGTAGAAAAAATGGACTCTTGGCTGAGATCTCAATAATGACTCTCACTAATGACCCGTGCTACAGAGCCGGGTCATCAAAGACGCTGCTGCCATTAGCAAAGTAGGTGTAAGTAACTTAGTCTTTCTTGGTGTCCCTGTGTCTAATTCAGAGCCTGGCATGTTATGGGGAAGGGCACTGTGGGGACTGGGCCTTGAGCCTGTCTCATTGCGTCTGTATCTGTGTAGCCACCACTCCGTTTAAGAGAACTAGACCCAGCCTTCTCTGTGTTCTTTGGCAGCTGGCTTGTTTTCTGAGCTTTTAATTCCTCATTCATAAAGTGAACCCAATATACATGCCCATAAATTTCTTTTAAGATCAAGAAAGCAAGTTCTTGCATAAGACCTGTTATAATGAATGTTAATGCCATTTCGTTGTTAAAAAGATTATATGAACATGCAACACCTTATGTAGCAGTGTCTGATTCTAAAGCACAGAGTCAACTTGATAGATTGGGAAAAAATGGAAGAATCTTTTTGAATCCCAGAGTGTTTTTTTTTTTTTTTTTATCATCATACATCCTTTAAATCAGCATGATTGAGTTGACATTAGAGTAGTTTCTCCCTACAGCAATAGTGCTGGTAAATGGCCGTGGATTAGAATCTAAATAGCTCAGAACTTCTGTTCAAATTAAACACCAATGATCAATTTGATGAGTATAGCTTTTCTCTCACATGATGACAAAGTGACCACACAGAAACTTTATTTTTTTAATATGAACTTTTCTCTTTTCCTTCCTTTTGACTCTGCCTGGCCTTATCTATCCAGCACCTTGACTCACCCCTCTCCCTCTCCCTTACATATCCACTCATTAAACCCTCAGCACAATGAGGTTCTGGGTGCTTGGGTATCACTGAGTCTGAACTATCAAGCGAATAAAAGACACACAGCGTAACGAATAAAAGACGCACAGCCTATATTTCCCTATGAAATGAATAGTGCCAAACATAAATATTACAGCATTGAACATAAAACACCCTATGCAAAAATATAGACTTTAACTCCCCTAATGCTTTAACAAAGCTTACATCAAGAGTACTATAAGTACTATTTTAAAAATCTAATTCAATTTAAAGGGTTCTACACTGCCTATAAATTTCTCTATTGAATTACTGCCTGTTTTTTAATTCAAGGAATTCATTGTTCTATGCCAACAAACCTTGTTAGGTACTTAATGATAGCAATGATATATAAGGATTGATTAAAGCACTTGTTGAAAAATTAGTCATTATTAGTAATTAGTTATTACTGGCAACATCTTCCCATTGGAGTTCAGACACAGTAGTTAAAGGACAATCCTTACTTTTAGACTAATTTTATGTAATACCTACTATGTGGACGGTTATATTTAGGAGCTTTCCATGTATACTTCATTTAATCATTTTACCAGTCCTGCCAGGTAGGTTTTTTAAGGAGGAATCCTTTATCTTTATATCCCCATACAAGGGGCCAGTTTCTGGCTTTATAGTCTCTACTCCATACTCCCTTCTTCCCAGCGGGGACCAATAGGTCATATGACGGTTGAGAACCTGGTGGCCAGTAGATCACATCACACGTATCCCAGGCACCATTGTCCCTCAGTCATGCCAGGCATTGAGCTCAACACTGGTGAAATGATGGTGAGCTAGACAGTCAACTCTGGTTGAAGTGAAATCTCCATGAGGGAAGAGGCAATGAGTCAGTGTGTGAGTTAAAAGGCTGCATTGAAAAGCTATGCCATGGGGATCTCTGGAAGTAGCTGAGGGAAGAAGATACTTCAATGTTCTATGTAATGCACTCCAATTTTTGAACTACTGGTGTGACAAAAATTGTGCTTTTTAAAATTGTTATTGTTGTTTCTCCTTTTGTTGTTTCTATCTTTCTGACTGCGTGACTCTAATATTTGGGGATATTGTTTTATTTCTAATTTTAGGTAGTTGATATTTGAAAGACCTTTTCTGAGAGAGTAGATTTTTTTGGGACCCCAAATAAGCAAAACTTTGTGTGTGCATGTGCATGTACATGCATGCACACATGTTCACGTGTGTGTGGGGCATGCCTTGTGTGTGTGTTTATGCAGGTCAGTAGCAGAAGAGATACCATTGCCATAGTTCTTACAGCCTACAGTTTTGGTAGGATTTAGCTGGTGCTTATACTTATTGAGTACTGAGGAGGCAGGTTGTGCTCTTGAACATTATTCTCTGTCTCGTCAGGATGTTCTCTTTCAGTTGGATGCTGAGAGGAGACCACTGATTTCACGCAGCTCAGTATTTCCTGCTTAGAACCAGGTCTCTACCCTACGAAAGACTGCCGGGAACACAGCTGACAGGTGGAGCCCCCTGTGTTCCCACAGCAGCCGTACCCTGAGACCGTCCCGTCACCTGGAATAGACTGATGAATTTGGGGATCTTTTAAGCAACAAACCCCACTTTTGCAGCTAGGCAGTCGGCCTCACAACCTTCAGGTGTGACCCTAACGTGCCACGGAAGAAGCCATTTCTCCACGTATCCATGGGAAGCAAACCCGTTCTAAGAAACGCCACACACAATCCCATAAACAACAGCCAACACTTCATTTGTGCCTCAGAACTGTTATTCTCGGGCCTGTGGTCCCGCCTCTCCTGGAGCGGAGCAGTGTAAATAGAGTGACTGTGACAGCTGACAGGTGAGGCGGGTCCTTCTGCAAAGCAAGCAAGCTTTCTGATCTTGGGCCCGTGGGTCTCACCTGTCAGGAACTGCTGACAGGGCAGGGCTCACTGCCAAGCGCAGGTGTCCTGTGACTTTGATGTGGCAGACGGGAGTCAAGTCTAAGAGCTGACAAGTGAGATGGGCAACCGAGGGAACATTCGGCTGCGTTTTCCTGGGTCAGAGTGTAAATGGAAGCTCTGTGGCTCTGCCCAGCTATCCCAGTGGCTAGACCATCATCTCCTACAGTCCTAACAAAAAGGTGGAGGCGGAGAATCATCAGGACTTAGTGCCTATCATGTAGCAGATATTTACCAATATTTTGTCTGTCCTCAGAAGGACTCTCCAAGGTGATAGTCATTGTTTTGCAGGTGAAGAGCAGAAGGTCAGTTGGAGAAGCATCTCAGGGCTACACATCTCAGAATGAGAAGAGCTCAGATCAGACACAGTGTGCCCAGTCCCCAAGCTGGGTTGTTTCCAAGATTCTGTTGCTGGCTTCCCAGCAATTTCCTGTTTTTACAACTCGGTCAGTTATTTCTAGTTCACTTTTGTCGTGAAAGGGAGGGACTAAGAATAATAGGAATAAATGATGAAGTAAAAAAGGAAAATAATCAATTACAAAGGTGAGCATATGCTCACTTCTGCTGTGTACAATAATTGGTGTATTACATATTTAAATAGCACAACTTTTTCTAAACTTGACTTACCTCAGGCAACTGGCAGAACTTTTTCAAGTACCTGACCTAAGCATGAATAGGAATACGTTTAGGAATCCCCTTAGAAGTGTGATATGCCATTTGTATGTAATCTATATACATAAAAGCTTAAGTGACCATTACAACCTGGTCGACTGAACGACTGGTCAACCAGCCACTATGATGCGCACTGACCACCAGGGGGCAGACACTCAATGCAGGAGCTGCCCCCTGATGGTCAGTGCGCTCCCACAACCCACCTCCCGTGGCCGGCCAACCTCCCGCAGTCCCTCCCCCTGGACTGGGCAAGATGGCCCCGATTGGCCTCAATCACTGGCCAGGCTGAGGGACCCCACCCATGCATGAATTCGTGCACCAGGCCTCTAGAATGAATATAATTAGAAAAAAGACAAATGAAAGATGCCACTTTTTTAAAAAAACGAATTACTTTTCAAATTCTAGGGACAAGCAGAATGTATTATAGAATGAAAACTGGGTGTGTGTTTTTTCTGTTTGTTTGGAAAACATTTTACTAGAACTTTAAGCATACCATGATAGTGTCAAGAATCTGTATGGAATGGGGAAGTTAAGAAAAAGCAAAACTAAATTGTGTGATCTAAAAAAAAAGAAAAATGTAGCCTTGTTGGGTTAGGAGAGGCACCGTTTGGGGGTGCAGAAATAGAAGAGGAAAGTTTTCCTTCTCTGTGACATAATTTCCTGTGATAAACAGTGTTTTTTGTCAGTATTCCTAACACACCAACACTGTGTTACCAGCGCCTATGGTTGAGAGAATGAAGGAAGGAGGCTCTATACTTGCTCAGAAAAGGCCAGTGAAGGGACAGCAGCACAGCTCACACCCAGACTAGCATGATGCTAGCAACATCCATGCAAGGGAAAAACCGGGATCCTCTGTGAGTTCCAGGAGTGACCGGCAGCCACCATCACTCAGGGTCGGGTATGAGCTAGGTTGCTGTGGGGAGTGAGACAATTTGCCATTCTATCTTCTCTTCTCCATATAACTTACTCATTTGGTGATCTCATCCTGTCTCGTGGCTTTAAATACTGATAATGTGCTAATGGTATTTAAAGCTAATGTCCAGCTCCCACCTCTCGCCTGCCTACCTAGCATCTCCATGTGGATATCTAAGAGGCACCTCCAACACGAACCTCTGATTTACTAATTCCTCCCCAACAGTCCCCTTTCTTAATGTTCCCCATCTCAGTAAATCACATCACTACTCATTTTCAGACAGAGAAAGAAACATATTACCATAGTTGACCCCTTGGTAACATAGATACCCCCCCCCCCAATCTAAGGTATTTCTTAAATCTGACTACTTCTCACAATATTCACTAATAATGGCCTAACCAAAGCCACTGTTCTAACACTGGATTGCCACAATAGCCATGGACAGGATTCTCTGTCCTCCCTTTTGCTCCCTCCTCTGGCTCACCCGCCCTGGGCACAGTCACACAGCAGTCAGAGTAACCCTTTTACAGCCTGAGTCAGAACAATCCTCCTTTGAATGGCCTTCTGGAGGAAGCTGTGGTCTCGGGAATCCTTGTATCTGTCTCCAGCACTGTGTCTGGAATGGAGTGTGTTTAATAATGCCTGCTTGTTCGCTGATTAGAAAAAATATATATTTTTCTACCCAAATGGGAAGGCAGGAGGAATTGGGGAGGTGTGTGCTGCTAAAGAAGGTGCTATGTACTCTTCAGCAGCTTTCATTTCGAGGGTAATTTCACAGCAAACATGGGATTATATTTTTACAGTTTCTGAAAATGATAGCAAATGGGAGGAAATCTGTACATTAGCAACATAGACAAATTTATGGCTCAGGAAATGAGAAAATGCAAAATTGTGATAGCATAAATAGGGGGCTTTCTGTATATATAGCTCCCACTTAGCCCAATCTTGCATTTATTGAATATTCATTGGGGTATGTTAGAATACTGGATAGTATTTTATGAGTTTGGTGAAGAGATAAGTTGCTGAATGGCTACATATTTGCTATCAAGAAAGTACCACAGCTCAGTGGGTGTGGCTCCGTGGTTGAGTGTTGACCTATGAACCAGGAGGTCATGGTTTGATTCCTGGTCAGGGCACATGCCCGGGGTGCGGGCTCAATCCCCAATAGGGGGCGTGCAGGAGGCAGGCAATTGATGATTCTCTCAAGCTTGATGTTTCTCTTTCTCCTTCTCCCTTCCTCTCTGAAATCAATAAAAAATCTTTTTTAAAAAAGAAAGTACCACAAAATGGGCCGAAAGTGGGTCTATAGCACACACCAGGCAACCAACAGTGATTGAAAAGTAAATTTATTTCACTGCCCCTGTCATTTCAGTCCCCTTCTCTATTTGCTGAATCCTCCTATTTTGCACTCCACAATGACTAACATTTTAAGTAAAGTTTTGTCCCTATTATATGTCCTCAAAACTCTTTATATATAACCCCCCCAGTCTTTTCTAATAACCACATTTCCCTCTTCAACAACCTTCCCCCCTGCCCCCCAACTATTTTCTGCTGGAAAGAATTGCACTAATAGTCTCAGTTATTACAGAATATATGAGAAAGGACTCTATGTCTTACACTAACCAAGACTTGAAGGACTTTTCTTGATATCCTTAACCTAATGGAATGTATTTTCTATGCTGAAAAAAAAAGTCATAGGGAAAGTAACTATTTATAGCCATCAGCTCTTTGTTGTGGGGTTTTAAAAGGTACTTTGCTTATGGTAACAACATGCAGTGAAACAGCAAAACAGTGTCTGGCACATGCACAAAATGACTGTGAGAATAAATGAGTGATTGAGTATGTAATTTAGCCTTGACATGCTAGTTTGTAGACAGATAAGAATTTTTAATTCAATTTGAATATGTATTTTAAATAGCCAATGATTTTGATATTATAATACATTTCAGAATGGTTTATGATGCAGGCCATAATCCTTTCACTAAACATAATATGATCATCACCTAATATAGTGTTGGAAATCTTGCCAGCCAAAAGTATCAATAAGAAGTCATTTTTATCCCAATCAAAAGCTAACTTTGTTTCATAACTATCTTACCATAACTGCCCGCTAGGGCTACCATCATACACACAATTAAAGCACCATTAACTCAAGGTATTGGTTGTGACTGTGCCTACTGTCTGGTCTCCCTTCCTTCACTTTTGGTGCTTTCCGAACTCTCTTCCATGCTACAATAAGACTGCCCTTTCCGAAGCATAAACCAGTGCCCGTCATTCCCATGGTACGCCCTATTCTGGCGACGTTCAGTAATAGGGTAAAATCTAAACCTGGGACACTGCCTGCATCTCCCACCTCCCCTTCTCCTTTCCTCCGTGTCCCTGTGCTGTAGCCGGAATAGCCTTCCTAAATAACGCCATGCCTCATTTCACCGGAGAGTCTCTGATCATGTCGACGAAAACATTCTTTCTACTCTTCCTTCCAGTTTTCTCTGAATGCAAGATGGTCCCACAAGTACAGTCCCATAACTGTCTTCTTATATTATGGAAGACGGCATGTCTGAAGGGATATTGAAAATCATGTAAAATGGGAATAACACAATGTGTAGCTTGAAAAAAAAATAGCAATAATGAAAAAAAAGAACTAGAGCCAGATTTGGGGCTGTTACATGTTTGGAACTTTGAACCGAGGAAGCAGACGGTCAGAAAGCATGACAGCCCCTTTCTACACTCCCACACATAGGAGAATCCTAAGAGGGTCTTTCATTGTTTTCCACCTGTTGTTTATGGGGTTAAAGCATACGATGTCTACTAAGAGATTTCCCAGGTTCCTACTGCCTCATATTTATATTTGATGAAATATTTTCTTGATTCTAGTCGAAGGATGTTAACATGTCTTAATTTTGCATAATAGTGCTCATTATAAAACAATATTTGGGGTCTGCTTAGTATTTTAAAAGGAATTTTAGGGAAAGTCTATCAGAAACTATTAAGCAGACTCAATTTTAAACTGGAATTTGATCACATTCTTTGATTTTTTTCATTATTTTGTCTCTCTGTATCTGACCTCATGCACCATTTTTTTTATTCACAAAACAACCTACATAAAGATAAATTCTTATAACATTTTCTATTAAAATTTTGTTGTTCTTTACCAGGAAAAAAATAACGATGATTTTTAATTGTTGTTTTTAAAAGAACAGCTAATATTGTTACTGTGTACTGTGATTATTCAAACAGTAGAAATATGAAGGATAAAGAAATGTTATACTAAGCAATGACCACATGGGACTCATGTACAAAGGATATGAGCCACAACCAAGATCACCGAGAATAATGATTAGGGCTATGTATTTGACCTCAGCAAGGGACTAGCACATGAAATGAACTCAAGCTTTGTCAAGTTTAGGGAAGGATCATAACAATAGAGTAAAGGAAGGATGAGTCCCATTTGTTGATGAGGCTGAAAAACTCTAAGACTGTATAATAATAAGCAGTTGGGCAGAACTGAGCTGTTCATTCCTCAGAGGATGTACGGAGAAATAATGATGTCCTCCAATGGAGGTGAAAGGATGGAGCATGGCAGAAGCTAGTCAGTTTTGTGTCTGGATAGGGCTAGACCCTGGGAAATATTTCCATTAAAAATGGAAAACAACCCAGAGTATACAGGAGAGGAGAAGAACATTATACTTTGAAAGTATCTGGTTGGTTGGATGAGTCTGGGATGTAACTGGGAAGCATACTGCTTTCAGGATAAATCTGAAATGTATCCTTTGTGTAGTTTGCATTACCGTACTTTCCGGCATATAAGACGACTGGGCGTATAAGATTTTCCTGGGTTAAAAAGTCGTTTTATACGCTGGAAAATATGGTATATTGGACTATATTGATGGGATTAGATATATTGGACTACCGTATTTTCTGGCGTATAAGATGACTTTTTAACCCAGGAAAATCTTATACACCCAGTCGTCTTATACGCCGGAAAATACGGTATATTCATTCAAATAGTACATTATATTGGTTCTCTTAATTGAAGATATTAACATTAAATACAAAATATATATGGGAGCAATTGACAAATGTATTCATTTATTGTTATATGCATTTTGTTTCAAGAGGTAAAATATTTCCCTTTCAGAAAATTTAGTAAAGGAAAGAAGGGAAAGAAAGAAAAAGCATGACACTTATGATTTCCCTCTTGTGTAAAACTCTTGTTTGTGTAATCTGGAATTTTGATCTTCTCATTGATGAATTTTATTATAGCTTATATACTCTATAGCAAGAGTTTTATTAATGACTTTGCCTCATGTTTTCTAACCATATAAAAATTAATTAAATATGATAATATACTTAAAAGCTGTTAATTTTTCTTCTAAAGCTAAATCATCCTCATTTTAGCTTTAGAAGAAAAGTTAAATTTTATATCATTTCACTTATCATCAGAACAAGAGACTCAAATTAATGTTAGTGTTTTCTGCTACTTAAGCTTTTATTTTTTATTTTTTAAGGAAGCAACAATAATATTTTATTGTTACGAACATAGCTTATACATAATCAAATTCAAATTTATTTAACAAAGGCTAAATCCAAAAGTGTATCAGCCTAAATAGTGTATAATCTTCCACAATAAGTTTTTTTTAATTCCTCTTCTAATTAAATGTAAATTTACAGACTTAATTGTAATTTAAAACTCTCATCTAGACTTTATTAATGCTATTATTGTTTACTGGATATCAAAATCTTAGAGGAGTTCATATTTGGGACTTCCATATCCCAGTCAAGTTTTATCAACTTTTATGTGCTAAAATGTATAATTAAAGTTCTACTTAAAAGGAAATAAATTCAGAAAATTGATCTTGATAAAAAAATCTATTCATGATTGGCTAATTCCAGTCTTCTTATCTTTGAACATTACATATAGTAGCATAAAAATATACTATTCATGATTGGACTGGAATTAGCCAATCACGAATAGATTTTGTTTTTGTTTTTATTCATCTTGTTATTTTCATTGGTTTTCCCTTAATGAGTTGTTTAGCATAGTGGTTAAAACGAAGGTTTTGTATTCACATTGTCCTGGCTTTAAGTCCCCATTTCTTATCTCATTCAGTAAATTTTGATTGAGTTTCTAATTTGTGCTAAGCATTGTCTGACCTTGGAACTCAGTTTTATTTTCTCATCCATAAAAGAGAAATAAAATATAACTCAAGGAGTTATTGTGAAGAGAAAGTCAGATGATCTAAAAAAGGGTTTAACACAGAGTGTCCCCCACACAATAAACATAGAAGCTATTATTGTAAAGCATCTGTTTCTATGGGTATATTTATTAACTACTGCACACAGACTTATGTATATATTTATTATTGTTAAGCATACAAGAGGATTTTTGATAAGATTTTACTCAGCATGTGAAAGTCAATTGAACTGGATTTCTTTTCTTCAAAAACAAATTGAAGTCCTTTTGTACATTCTTGGAGTAGCATCTGTGATTATCAAGAGTCACAACATGGAATATTTAGCAATGAGGACAGGGAACCATATTTTATTGTTTCTCTATTTCCTTCACCTATCCTAGTATCTGCTACCTGGGTTGCAGTCTGATCCCCTGTTGGGGTGCATACAGGAGGCGTCAGATCAATGTTTCTTTCTCTTTCAAATCAATGAACATTTTATTGGGTGAGGATTAAAAAAAAAAGGCTTCTTATGAAACTAGTTTATATAAAATAATTTACTTTCATTTTGAAGTATGAACCAACTGTATTTATCTTTAAATGTATTTAAATAACAAAGGCAAATTTATGTAGTAAATATACATAAATAAATGGCATATTTTTATGCTACTATATGTAATAAATACTTATTGTGGAAAGTTTCAAACTTTACACAATAAGTATTTGTGGAAATACTTATTTCCACAAAGAAGATCAGTGTTACTCATTATCCCATTACTTGTAAATACCAACTGTTGGCATTTTTATAACATCTTCAGTAGTTAAACACTTAAAACACAATAGTGATTTCTGGCTAGAGATTATTAGTCATGTAGCTGGCTATCTAATTATTATAGTTGACTACTTTCCACAAAGAAAAAAATATTTGAAGTCAAATATATATGATTTGTTTTTCATCAGTTTTTTTCTGAATATTCTCTGTACCTTGAAATAGTATTATGGAATATAGCTTATAATGATTCAAAAAAGTATAGGGAGTAAAAAAAAAAATGTCAGAAGGAAAAAGGAACCAATACAACCATTGTAATATAAAGAATTGATATTATTTTTAACTGATAAGTAACAGTAATTTTTTAAAAAATATATGCTGTGCATTTAGACCAAAACAGACTTCACACAATTCATTATATGAGCCCCTAAGGAGCTTCAGGGTAAAAATAAAGATCTAATGATTTGCCTTAAAAACTGGTTACACAATTTACCCAGCTTATCTTGAACCACAAAGGAGGGCTTTGGGGGTGGGGGTGGAGGTTGGTTGATAACCCATGGCTTGCTACATGGGAAAGAAGAGTCCTATAGGAAAGTAGTGCATTTATGGCAGAAGTAGATTGCTAAGTGGATAATTAATGGTGGCAAAGATAGGAGATTTTTAGATAGGAGATTTTTCTTCCTGCTAGGGCTTATTCTCACACTGAGGTTATAGCCTGAGGAAGGTCTTTTTACTTTAAAGACTATTCTTTCGGAAACTTTTGGTCTTTCTGTAGTTTATTGAGCTGGTCTCTAAGGTTCAAGGGTGGGGTGGGGTGGGGTGGGGTCAAAACCAAAGACATCTTCTCCAAGGCATTAAATAGACTTTAAAGGAACAAAGCCAGTCTGAAGAGTGTTCACAGGGTCTTCTTCAAAGATTTAATCTACAAAGGAGTTTTTTGTTTTTTGTTTTTTTCCCACATAAGACATTTACTTAATGACTTTCGGGGCTTTAATTTATATCTTTTCCCTTTGAGTTAAAGCGTAAAATGGATCACATTTGAACAGTGTAGATCACCCTAAAGACTAAATTAAAAGTTTAAAGGTAGGAGAGGGTTTGTGATAGATTTGTATCTTGATTCATCCCACATATTGGAAATTTTTAGATGCATTTAATGAACACTGTATACGTATACATAATAATAGCATGTGTAATGTTTTCCACCTTCAAATAAACTATGAATTATCTATGCATTCAAACAAGTAAAGTTTATTCTTGGATTATCTAAGTAACATTACCTTATTTTAGTAAATCTTTTTGGTGTAGAAGCAGCAAAAAAACAACAGATACATGATTTATCAAAGCATTGTCTTCACTGATGTCATTGCCACAAATGTATAGAGCCAGATAAAGAAGAGGTAACATTAACAGTAAAATGTATATTGAAGAATATTTATCAATTTTGCTCAATAAAGTACTATTATAATAGTATAATAATGATTATCTTTATATGTTCTTATAGTCATACCTATCATCTGAATAAAAACAACCTTCATATCATCTGAGCAATAATGTCTTGTATTTTGAATTATAATATCAATAATTATGGAGCATAACTTTTTAAATGTCTCACTTTTACTGCATGCGTGTGCATGTTCACACATACATATAGATCATGTGTCCTCATTTAAAAGCTGTGGCTTCTATAAAATTTAATTACATCTCCGTGCAGCTTTAAATTGTAAGTGGCTTTAAATCAAGTGTGTGTCTTCAAAATGGGGGGCGGCTCCTACTGCATTTGTTTCCCTGAATATTGCACATGGAAGTGTCACTGCTCACTGAGGGCCTCTTAAAGGGGCAGCGGAAAGGTCGGAGCAAGCAGGAGGCCCTCCTGCCCCTGAGATGGATACAATCCTGTTGTCTTGCCATCGTCAAAGCTCTCTGGAAGCAGCTTTAGTAACGCAAGACAAAGCCAAGGAGATTGAATTTGCATGCTTTTTCCACGTAGTATATGGACATTTTTGAAAAATACCATCTATGTTGATTTTCCAATACATTAAGTATGAATTCAAATGATTAAAATGTAGACAGTCTTTTGCATTATATTTGAATTTCAGAACCATATGCGTCACTAAGTTCAAATCATACAAAAAAAATTAAAGAGGCAAAGCAGCTTGAAATGATACTTTCTTTGGTTAAAAAAAAAAAAAAAACCAAGAAAAGAAAACTAGCGATTTTTTTTTAATCTCCAAAGATAACTTTTCTTTTTAAAATAAAAAATTATTATTTGATATCTCTTAATACTTGTTCGATTTATAAGACTAACTTTTATGAGGGTGCATATTTGATCATTTATGTGTTAAATATTGAAAACTGGCTTTTTAAAAAACTGGTATAAACAGAGACCTAATGAATGGATCATCTATAAAATGAAATTGACCCACTACCTGAGTTTTTAAGCATTTACGGATTGATATTGTAAACCAGGGTAATATATATTGCTTAAACTAGGTCTATACAGGTGCAAGCTGAATAAAATGGGTAATTATATCTATACAAGAGGCCCGATGCACGAAATTCATGCAAGAGGAGGCCTTCCTTCTCCCGGCTGCTGGCACCGGTTTCCCTCTAGCACCCGGGACCCAGGCTTCCCTCACAGCCCGGCTTCGTCCGGAAGGTCGTCTGGAAAGACATCTGGTCTAATTAGCATATTATGCTTTTATTATTATAGATGTGTTTTACAATATCTAATAATACATTATTACATAATTTATTAATAACATTGTTGTTATAAAATTGCTTTTGGGAGAGTGGCAGGAAATGGATTATCTCAATCTTCCTCTCCTCCTAAGGTATGGAATTTTAGAATATGTTACCATTTGGGGATTGTAAAACTTAGAGAAGGAGGCCCAATCAGATTAGACATTACCGAAGGTCATGTTGCCAAACTCACTTAACGTAATAATCTCTTTGTTTTTTTACTTTTCTTTCTTATAAGCTGGGTCCTTTCATAGAACGGAAGCAAAACTAGCTTTTTTTTCAATAGCCTTGAACGAAGTAAAATCTTGGTCCAACATTTTTCAAACTTGTCTAGAAATGAAATGAACTCACTGAATTGGCATTTCTTTTGACACGCAGACCTCTGTAGTGTTGACGCTCTGGTCTTGAGAGATTCCATTCATTGGAGCAGACGTGTTTACATGTGAAGCAAGCACAACTTGTGGTGATAGCGGGAGTACTCTCCCAGCTTCCCTATTTCCTAAACTGTACAGAAATGTATTGAGGACAAACACTGCAGGTGAAAATAATGATTCCCAGCCATCTTGCCAGGTGTTGGAGATGAGCCCGCATAACCATACAGAAGTGAGAATTTGAGATGATCGTCTAATGTCAGTCATCTTTAAGGGTCAAATTTTTATTATTGCCTGCTTTCTCCGGATGAAAATAGGATACAATGGGACTTTCAACTCTAGAGATTCTATTTGCAACATTAGTTCAGGTTGAGAATTCTCAGGGAATTTACACTTAATCCATTGATCCTGTATTATTTGGAATGCATATTTATCAGGACCCCTCACAGGCCATTATATTTTCTGTTAAGTTTGTCAACACATCACTGCTTAATAAACGTAGCTTGCAAAAATCGCTTTTAGATTATTTGTTTAAAGTATGGTCACTGGGCAGGTGGTTGGTTGTTCTAGAGTCAATATAACCAAATAAATTACAAACTAAGATTTTGTTAGTAAATTGGGGTGGGGGGGGGGTAGAAGAAGTAAAAACCAGCTGGGTGCACAGAGCTTAGCTGAGTATAGATGCACTCAGGTAGCAACGTCTGTTAGCTACTCCTCAGTCTTTAATGAGGAATCTTGCTTCACTAAATAGCAGTAGAAAAGGTTCCATTTTATGTCATGCAAGACTGTGCTATATGCATAGTGCTGTATATAAGCATTAAATTGCAAAGCCTTCCTCATTCAATTCCCACTATTTCTAAATACTGTATAAAATAAAATGATTAAAATGTCAGTGAAGCCACATGTATTCCATTTTTGTAATAAACGTTGCTCTCTACAAAAAAATGCTGTTTAATTTCAATGTGATTGTGAATTTTGTAAAATGAGGATGTAATAGCATTTTACTTAAACTTATAGTATCTTCTGTTCATATTGTGTTTCAGAATAGTTCCTTCATAATTAAAGTGTCAAAAAGCACATTTGTAGCAAGAACGATGAAATTCATTCTGAATTAATCCGTCAGCAAATAATAACCTGCATTTCCTACTCTCAAGCAGAATCATTTAATACCTTTCAATCATTTGGTTCTTCCTTTTTTTTTTTTTCCTTTTCTTGTTGTTCTTAGAAAATAACTTCTTATAAAAGCTTGAAAACTATTTTATCGGCTTAATGGAGGTTTTACTTTAGCTAGAATCTTACGTTGTTGCAAATGTTTCCATAAATATGCAAGCTCTTCTCTGAGTCCCGCCCTTATTCCTCCCAATTAAAGCAATTCCAAAACAATAAACAAGGCAAACAAAGAATTCTTCAAAATAACCACAGCTTCTGGTTCATCTTACCAATGAAAACAAGTCCCACCGAATGGAGTATTCCCGCTCACTTGGAGATAAAGTCAGCTTGATGTTTACATTCCATGTTTCTGAAATATTGAAGGAATAGGTCAGATTATTCAAGTGGGTTTTCTCCATGTAAGATATCTTGTTTCTATTGTTGCCTTTTTAAAATGACATTCACTTTCTATTTAGGACTTTAAAAAATATAAATGAAAACACATCATATTTGTGTCCTGTATGTGTATGTATATCTGCCAGGGATTGTAATAAAATGCAAATATGAATGAGCAAGTCATGTCCGAGTAAATAATTTAGCTTATGGTATGAGGACCTGTGCTCTGGTTGGTTTAATATTTTCATACTACACACTTTAAGAGAATTATTGGCTTAGGCACTCTCTGTCAGGATGATAAACATACAGTCCATACATCCTGAGTTTTCACAGCTCTCTCCTTTGCATGAAGTTCAGTACAATATTCAGACCATGGAAGGCACCGAACCATAAATTACTTGATAATGTAGCTTACGATTTCACCCAACCCAGGTCAAGCATGATTCTGGGCGGGAAAACAAAAAAATCTTTTTAAATCATTGATTCTTTTAAAAATTCTTGTGCCATCCACTGCAGCTGCAGAACCATAATGCTTTCATTAAGGACCACATCTGGTCCGAATTAAAACAGGAGCCTTTCCCAGCCCTCAAGTGCTTGTCAGGTTGAAAGTCTTTTTCAGAGCTCCTGAAGCTTTTCCAAAAACCGAGGGCTGAGACAGAGAGCAGACCCTGTCACGAGCTGGTACCAGGCTTTCAGTACATTCCTGCTCCGTTATTCACCGTCTGGCTCTCATTTGAGGTACATCTCCCTTGTGTTCGTTTTATGAACTTACACATGACTAGCTCTTTTGTTTCATACGGAAATAAAGCAAGTAGGGTTTTTTTGAAGAATAGTGCCATAGACTGAGACATGTTTATTCACACACTTGTGGGCTTGGGGTTATATGTTTGCTCTTTTAAAACACATATATTTTTTGTATTTCAACCACTGGCATAATAAAAAAGGTAGATAATTAAAGGAACTCATAATAGACTTGGCTTTCTCCTCCGTGTTATGGAAAGGGAGGGAAAAATCTGCACAGATAGTGATGTGTTGAATTTTTTTTTTATGTTTACCATCTATTTTAGGACTGCAAAGAAAGAAGTCTATTAGCATTATCCATAAGCACAGTGATATAAAAGCAAAATTACTTGAATTTTGGAGGAATTCTTTCAATAATACATGTATTGAATAGAATGTCAGCTAAATGTCAAGAAAATCCTGAGGTATATGAAGATGAAATAAGTCACCAACCAAAGAGAAAGAGAGCTTTAAAAAATTGATTGAGGATGTTTTACTGATGGCGGGAAAACATTACTGTTCCAGATAATTAATATATAATAACTTATCAATTTGTATAGCACACACACACTTTTATTAAAACTCCAAATATAGGGGCAAAAGAAAAATACAAACTCTGTGAAGCTCAACATATCAAAAGGGAAACAGGTGAACAAATAATGAGCATGCAGTGTGAGATGGACTGAAATACAGGGAAAGGCACAATGGTAGTAGTGATGAACTCTGCCTGAGGAGGTCACCTTTGAGCTGGTCTTTGAAGGATGAATAGAAGTTCACCAGACCTTAGAAGACTCACAAATTTTAGTCAATTTTTAACATTTGTTTATTACCTGAAATTACCAATTGATATCCTTTTGGGATAAAGAATGCACCCCACTATTACATTAATTTATTTTCCATCCTTATTATGGATGCCCAAACTGGCATTACTCTGACAAATTATTTTCCTGAGTTCCTAAATAGTATTATAAATCATAACTGTGTTTTTCCCGATATGGAGGTAGAATTTACTTTCAGCACATATAACAGGGAAAAAAAAAAAAAAAACCTAAAGAGTCAAGTGAATCTAGATGATATGTGAGAATAACAATTTAATCTCTCTGAACTTAAATTCTCATTTAAAAAGGTGGGAATAATATGTATCTCATGGAATAATGAGGATACAATGAGATGATTTATTTTGTAAACTAGGACAATAGCTAGCTCCTAGTAAACCAACATTCAGTAAGTAATAATTCTCTTTCCAGTTTTTATCTCCAAATAGGATACATAAGACTTGGCTCAAACTAGTTTTCTTTTTCAGCATATTAATACTGTATTTCAGGGTATCATTAAAGGTATATTTTTATCTACTTGAGCAAATGAGTGCCGATTGTTTGACAATTACCTTGGAATAAAATAGATTAATGGAAAAACACAAATAACAAAGCCTCCTCTAATTTCACTCGCTGTATTTAAACACTTCATTGCTGGATACACAAAATGATTTGTGCATTCCAATGATATACTTCTCTCAGTGAAAAATCTTGCAAGCTTTCCTAAGAGCAAGGGTTACCTCTTCCATGTATTTCACAGACTCTCTTAGTCCTAGGAAAATATTCCACCCAAGTCTAGGTGTTCAATAGGTGTCTGTTGCTTAGACAAAGCCAGAGAGTGCGAGCATAGTTTTGTCTAGTAGGAAAAATGCAGACAGAGCATCTAAGTTGAGTCACTTGTGTCTATATGTGGAAGCATCAGCCTATCTAATAAAGACGGAATATGCAAATTGATCGTAACTCCGCGACAAAGATGGCAGTGCCCACAGCCAATAAGGAGGGAATATGCAAATTGATGTGACAAGGCGAGAAGCGGAAGGGGGCTCTGGCCGGAGCGAAGGCAGAAAGGTGGCTCTGGGCCGGAGCGAAGGCGGTGCCGCCAGCCAGGGGAAGGAAGGCCCATTCTTGCATGAATCTTTGTGCATTGGGCCTCTAGTGGTTTATATAATGTTAAGCCAACGAACAAAAATTTGCAAATGGAAAGCAAATTAAATGCTACAGCATCACTGAGTGTCTCTATGAAATGATGTTATAAGCCTCCTATGTACATAAAATATAATAAACACTCAAGAGAGGCTATAGGTTGGAAACCAGGTTCCTTCTTTTTCATTCGCTGTTCTTTCGTTGCACTTCTTTATTAGACTGTGAAGGTAAAATGACCTGTTTTACTTAACAAAGCCAGCCAGCTGTTTTTATGGAAATTCTTTCTCAGTTTATAACTCATGTGCATGTCAATGTCAAAGTAACAACTGCACCACAGGGATGAAATGGATAAAAGACTCCTGGTCAGGTATAGCTCTCTTTCCATTAAAATGTACCCTTTATGTTTTCCATTAAGTATTGTCAACTCAGCTTTCTTCATTGAAAGTGGTCAGCTGATGGATGCTTGTGTATAATGTGGTGCAAGATAAAAAAAAAATACTTCTATGTGCTTTTAAAATCCTTTTATGAAGAACAAAATTTGACAGTATTTTTAGACACTATTTTACATGTGAATTGTGAGAAGTCTCATGTACTTATCTGTAATTTTGGATGCTATATATGTGTGTGTACACCCACAATAACATTCTAATCTTTCAAATCCTTCAACCTTCTTCATCTTGAACTTGTGTGAAGTGTTGGTCTGTAAGACAAGATATATTTCATAGACTAATAAACCCAGGTGCAGGAGACACATTTTAAGGTGATTCAAATTTGGATTTAATGCACTAATTAATGAGTGAGTGAATTCATAAGCAATTGTAAGAAAATGTAAGTCGCCCTAACCAGTTTGGCTCTGTGGATAGTGCGTTGGCCTGCGGACTGAAAGGTCTCAGGTTCGATTCCAGTCAAGGGCATGTACCTTGGTTCCGGTCACATCCCCAGTGGGAGGTGTGCAGGAGGCAGCTGATCGATGTTTCTCTCTCATCGATGTTTCTAACTCTCTATCCCTTTCCCTTCCTCTTTGTAAAAAATCAATAATATATATATATATATATATATATATATATATATATATATATATATATTTTTTTTTTTTTTTTTAAAAGAAAAGAAAACGTAAGTCAGATATATTGTGTCTATACCTTTGATTTTCTTGCTGGGGCCTGTAGGCAGTACTGAGTGCCTAAGTGTTCAACATTCAGTGTTATGAACAAACATGTATTTTGGAGACACAAGTTAGCTCCACATGACATTTTCAGTTTAAAACTTTGAATTTGATATTTTAAAAAAATGTCCATTTGTGCTGTGACTAGCCTTTTCATTCATTATGTTGCTGTGAGAATGCCACTTAATTGTTTAGGGCTTTATAATTTCTTTTGTGGAAGAGTATATTAATAATTTCAGATCTCTATTTTGTTAAAATAATGATTAACCAATTAGGCAGTCCGGTTTTCTGAGAAAAATTAGAATAAAACATCTTTATATATTTTTATAAAATATTTACATAGAATGAAATAGCAAAGTAATTACTTTTATTTTCTGTCTTGCATATAATACTTGAGGATTTCAGTCAATTTTGATTGTCTCTCAGTGCTTCCCATCTCAGTAAAGAGCACTACAAAACATCAAATTGCCCCTCCAAACATGATTATTTATTCTTCTCTTTCATCATCTACTATATTTATTCACCAAATCTCTGTCTCATGTCCTAAACCATGCCCATTACCGACACCCTAGGCCAGTGGTCAGCAAACTGCAGCTCGCGAGCCACATGCGGCTCTTTGGCCCCTTGAGTGTGGCTCTTCCACAAAATACCATGGCCTGGGTGAGTCTATTTTGAAGAAGTGGTGTTAGAAGAAGTTTAAGTTTAAAACATTTGGCTCTCAAAAGAAATTTCAATCGTTGTACTGTTGATATTTGGCTCTGTTGACTAATAAGTTTGCTGACCACTGCCCTAGGCCAGGCACCATTAGTTCTCAACTGGACTGACTCATGCTCTCTTCTAAAATATCCTTGAAACTGTAGTCAGAATGATTGTCCAATGCTCACACCTCTACCATGTTACCCTGCTACGTACAACCACTCAATGAGGTGGATGGCTTCTGATTTCTACTGAGATAAATCTCCAACTCCACAAGTCTAAGCCTCATTCCGACATCTCATTGTGTACTCCACACTTTTACGACACAAAGCTTCCTTTTGTTCCTTGAACTTTCCATCCTCCTTGGGGAGTGAATTTGGGCAGATGTTGTTTCTTTATTCTGGTGGTGTCCTCTTTCCCCGTCTCTTCATGGAGCAAACTTCTACTTATTCTTTAATTAGCAATTTAAACTTTACTTCTTCAATTAGGCCTGTCTAGTTCCTAGAACTTAGCCACCCAATATCAGTAAACATCATACTCTCATTTTTAACATAGAGCCTACTTCATTGTAGTTGCTTGTTTGATTTCTCTCTCCTTCCAGGTAAATAATAAGGCACATAAGAACAATGCTCTTTGCAAAAGGCCTGAGACATGGAGTATCTATATATATAAAAGCCTAAGTGACCATTAAGACCAAATGAACAAACGATCGTTTGACCAGTCGCTATGACGTGCACTGACCACCAGGTGGCAGATGCTCAATGCAGGAGCTGCCCCCTGGAGGTCAGTGCACTCCCTCAGCCAACCTCCTGGGGTGGGCCAACCTCCTGCGGTTCCCCTCACCCCCCGGGTGGCTGGCCCTGATTGGCCTTCCCCCCACTGCTGGCCGGCCCTGATCGGCCTCAATCCAGCCAGCCAACCTCCCCCCTCCAGCCAGCCAGCCCCGATCGCCCTGATAGGGACTGAGTGAGACAGCCCCAATTGGCCCCGATCACCAGCCAGGCCAAGGGACCCCACCCGTGCACAAATTCGTGCACAGGGCCTCTAGTACTCAGTAAACATTTGTGGGCTAAAGTAAATTGACTCCATATACACATGAGATTCTCTCTTTGCATTTAATAAGTCAATCTAAGCATTTTTTCTGCAGATAATATTATTTACTTGAAATGTAAGAAAAATAATTTTATTTAATCAAATATCTGCAAAATTCTAGGTTTCTCAGTAGGAATAATATAGAAAACTATGAAATAATAATATTTGATCCCTGTTGCTTAAGATAATAAATAATAAAAAAATGGTACTTAAGACAACAAAAAAGGCATAAATATTATTTTAACTTTACCATTGACTCAGCCCTCAGACAACTTAGAAAATGAGTTTTCTACATAAAAAAGCACTTAAGCTTCTAATTTTAAGAATAGCCTGCTCTTTCTTACTTTTTAATCTCAGCTCAGTGAACTTGTTACTTTTCCTGAGTTTTGCTTACCCATGATTTTAAATGTCAGGTTGCCGTATTGTGTTTGAATGCTTTCCAGTCGTCCCCTTAAAATTCCTTCTTACTAGGTTGCAATCTTGTTACAATTCCTTTGACTGGAGTGATTGCCAATTGCAGTTTGAAAACAACTGACCTCCTCGTCTCCGCTAATATGGTTAGAATGAAGCTACAATGGCACCTCTCAGGATAACCACATTAGAGCAGCCCACAGAAGGCAGACTCGCCTATAAATGCACGTTTGTACCAAATACATCCTTCCCTGGGAAAATGACAGCCACTCAGATAAAACGCTTTTGTTATTTACTTTCAACAAGTATCTGTAGCGGTGGCCTGACCGTGGTTGAATCATTTCGGTAATTTTGTTACGACGGCGGCGCTGGTAATAAAAGGGAGAGCAGTTCCTGCAGACAGAAGTGACCTGCCTCCTGACATCCTCGGAGGTGCTGCCTGACAGTGATATGTAGATTACTTTTCCGTGCAAACACACAAGAGCATCGCCAGACATGTGTAGCCTCGTCTCTCTCTTTCTTCAAAGCACTGATGCAGGCTCCACAAGGAAGGCAGGACGCCTTGAAGGGCACCATTGCCCGTAGGTACAGCAGTGGGTGCTGTTTGACATGTTCAGAAGATGAAAGCATCCTTGGAAAAGCTTGATCAGGACCAAAAAATATAAAATGACTTCTGCAAAGATTGTGTCTTCTAACGTTAAGCCAGCACTGATGAGTAATGGTGCTTGGAAATAGAAAATGACTCTACATTTTAAATGGGGCAGGGACAGAAATCTCACAATTGATAGGTATGGTTTGCCATTCAAGGCCCAACATGTAAGTCATGCGTAAGTCTTTTATCCGAGGGTAACACCTAGAAGGCAGGTATTTCTTTGGAATTAAAAGTCATTCCTATGCAACGAAGAAGTTTCAAGAGGACTGGTCACTTCTGACATTCACAGATTGCACTGTGTTGCTTTACTCTCTATCAGGTCTGTTTTTGATATCAGAAAAAGAAGAGAAGCAACTCTTGTCCTTTTGGCCTCACCTTTTTTTCAGTAATAATCAAACTGCTCTGTTTGTCACATGAAATGCAGTCACACCAAAACATTTGGAGTCCAGGACGAGCAAAGATGAAATGACTGTAGCAGTAAAAAAAAAAAAAAAAAAAAAAAAAAAAACTAAAACAAAAGAATCAGTGATTTTAAGGTTGTATAACAATATTTTTTTCTTCATCTTTAAAATGTGTTGGTAACCAACTCAACATCCACATCTTGGATCTAAACTTTCTGATTGAATTGGCTCTTGGAGTATTTATGATACACAACAGGTTCTATTCCGCTTTTTGTACACAGCTGACAAATTGACTGGCTTCTCCCACAGCCTTTCTTCACTGAATCTATGTCTGGCTAGAAGGTTAATGAACTGAATGAAAATGTTCTTTTTCAACACTAAGTTTATCAGTCGATGAACATGGTTTATCCACAAAGGAAAGGCACCTCGCAACACCTAGCAGAATCAATCCAACTACGAAGTCAGGCGTCAGCCCTAGAGCTCCTTACCATCTCCCCGATATCTCTCACTTTCTGTATAACTATGATGCCTTAATATGTTATAATAAATGTACCATTTCATAGTAATGATTCATATCACAACCCACTTACCCAGATATAAATTCTGAGGAGTTTTACTAAGATAAGCCTCACTTAAGAGACTAGATGGCAGAATCACCGTATTAGGTCAGAAGGTGGGTTCAATTCCAACTTGTGTTGTTAACTGACTGTATGTGATCTTAGGCAGATCACCACAGGCTGTCTGAGCCTCAATATTTTTTCAGTGGTAAGATGAAGAAAACAGTATTTTTGCGAGGATTAAATACTATTATTAAGTAAATTATCTATGAATATGAAGATGGTGCTTTTCATTATTATTCTTACTAAAGTTATTGTGGGAATTTGAATTCTAATCACATTGACTTCAAACCGATTCTTATTGATGGCGTTATCGGGGGAAGTGGGGTTTTTGAGGTACCGCCGGAATAAGCATTTCCGGAGGCCCCCTCTGGAGGATGCGATGTGGTAGAAAGCTTTATTTCCATGGAATTACACACCCGGCTTTTCAAAGTCCCATTTCCCTTAGTCCAGTCATAGGACAAGTCTAGCTGGGGTTTCCGGGGAGCTGGAGGCAAAGCCAGTGTCCAGAGTTTCCTTTCCATGTTGGATGGAGATGGGTCCAGTTCAGCGTCAGGCTAGTTACAGTCCACTAGTCCATTGTGTGTGGGGTCCCCAAGGCTGTGTGCCATGGGGCGAATGCAGAGAAGCAGGAGCAACAGAACACCATCAGCCCAGAGTTACACAAGTCCCAAGAGAGCCAGGAGAGCGAATTTCTTCGTTTAGGAAATTGAGTACAGTAAACCCTCAATTTTTTGAACCTCGATTTAATGGACTTGAATTTTAATGACACTCTGTCGCCCAAATTAGTCCATTATATTGAGGTTTTACTGTATCCCAAATCTTTGAGTGCTTGCAGTGGCCACGCCCATTCTGGCCAGCCATTTCTGTCCCCAGGTGTGATTGACAGGCAAGTATCTTCCTTATGTCATCCCAACTTTCCTGGGCATGTGTCTCTCTCCCCTTTGTTGGATCCCTGAGGAGTATAAAGTTGTAGCTTCCTGGTGAAGCTGCCCAAATGCCATGCCTATCATATCTGGCCTTCGCTTTGCTCCTTGCCTGTCATTAATAATTAATTACAAAGTATCAATAGGACTGGAGACTCCAAGAACAAGGAGAAGAGATTAAGGTTGACTGAATATACCCTTGTTCTAGAGAACTGTAGTAGTTGCTTTAGTTCCCATGTATTTATCACAACATCCTCCTGATGTAGATTTCCTCCCGCCCCTTTATTGATCAGGGAAGAAACCAAGATCTGGAATATTCAATCGCTTTCCTAGTCATTGATATCGCAATTAGCAGAGTCATGTTTGGGCCTATCTCAGGCTGTTTTCATGGTACTTTTCTAGATAATAGCCATTCAAATAGTTGGTATTAAGTAGCATGAAATAAGGTGGGCTTCAGTAAAAGAGGCACATGGACAGACTTTATTGTGATTATATACATATGTATATATTTGATGATACATTATTATATACTAGGCGTCCTCAAACTATGGCCCGTGAGGCACATGCGGGTGTTTTTGCCGTTTTGTTTTTTTACTTCAAAATAAGATATGTGCAGTGTGCATAGGAATTTGTTCATAGTTTTTTTTAAACTATAGTCCGGCCCTCCAATGGTCTGAGGGACAGTGAACTGGCCCCCTGTTTAAAAAGTTTGAGGACCCCTGTTACTCAACACACCTAATATAGTTAGAAAAATAGCTTCTTATTTATACATGCTTCTGAGAATTGTTAACATGCTTAACATGTTAACATGTTAACATGCTTCTGAGAATTGTTAACATGCTTCTTAGAATTGTTAATAGTTTGTTATTATTCAATTATACTAAAAGTAAGGCAAGAGATATTTAAGATTTCTCTTAGTAATCTGTTAAATCTTTAAGTGACCTCATGATGAAGTGGGGTAATATATATGAGGAACAAATTGCTTTATTTGATTTGAAACATATTGGGTAAATGATTTGTGGAGTAGCTGGAGCCTTGAGGATATTGTTTGGCTCATGGCAGTTTTCTTAGAAGGTGCTGTGGCTTTTCAATTGAGTAGCAAGAAAATTTATCAAATTCATATCCTGATCTCATCTGTCTTTCTCTAGGTCATAGATACAGTACTTATCCAAAATTTAGGAAACACAGCCATACAATTTAAGCATAGGGTAGATTATTTAAGTTAGACCATCCCTAATGAATGAAATAAAATAGCTTTCAGCTATCTTCATGTATTTATAGAAGACTGTAATTTCCCCTTGTTGAGAACGTTCAGCATACATTTTCCTATCAGACTTCCTGACAATACAGGTTGGAAGCGGAGTCTGGCTGAGAATTCTGCAGGTGATGCAATTAGGGTGGGGGGCACTGTGGAATCTTAGCAGAACTGCCAATTAGCACTTTAAAAAAATTATTTGCTTCTGGTACAAGAACCAAAGGATAGAACATACATTAGGGAAAAGGCTGTTGTTACATTTGAAAATCTCATGTTTTTAGAACAACTGGAGATGTTTTGAAGCTCTCAGTGTTGGTCCTACTGTCATATTATTTAATCAAGTCTATGGTGTACATTTGCATGGAATTCATTTAATGTCAAGGTGTGGTTCTCTTTATGGATTATTTTCAAAACTCTTTATGTGGGCTCACTATGATTTTAACCAATTATATGATATGAAATAGAACCTGTAATGATTTCAAGTAGTCACAGATACATCTTCTGATAGGCAAATTAATAATTTTGGTCCCTTTTATGACATTCTCTCTCCTAAATACATATGTATTTTCCTCTTCTCAAGAAAGCATTACAAAGCTGAACCATTCATGCTCCTAAAAATCTGGTATCCATGATACATTCAAATATAAAATTGAGGTTATGTAGTCCCTGGATCTATCAGTGACTGAAGTGTAGATCTAAAAGTCAGATATAAGGACTGGCTCATTATTTGGCCTCATTATGTGCTTTAGAGGGGATTTTGAGACTTGCACATAAGAGCGAGCTTTGACAACTTCTCCCAGAGGAAGGAGTTCACGGGAGCCTTTTCCATTGGTTGGAAACGTTCTAATGAGGTTAGGGTCATTGATTTGATCTCACCTGAGTGCAAGTATGCTTTGTTCTAGCTCTAGGCTTCTAATGGCCTCCATAGCCAAAGGCAGCCATTTATAAACGTGTGCTGCTGGTTGTACAGGAAGTGTGAGAGAGAGTTCACATTTATCAGAAAACACTGTCAATACTAAAACAAAACTCACTCAAAGAACATGTCTGACCAGTGGTGGGTTGATGGTATTGCCTTCTTTCTGAAGCATGCGTAGCTCGTAAACCTCCAAAGATGGACATAACTGCATGTAAAGCTTAAGTGATAATCCAGGATAAGCTCCTCCTCTCAAGCTCTTTAACGCAATGATATCTTTCACCATATAAGGTAGTGTTCACTCTTGCCGTATATGGAAATATTCAAGTGTTCTGGGGATTAGCACGTTAACATCTCTGTTAAGGGGGCCACCATTGAGACCACTACAGCCGCCTCAAAAAGTTTTGAAAAAAATCCAAGTGCTCACATTGCAGTTCAGTAAACAGTTATGAAACCATACTAAGCACCACCATACATACTGAACAAATTCCCTCACACACCCAAATAAGAATTCAAAACCTACACACACAGATGCACACACAATAGTATTCACTGCTTGCAACCACATGTTGGAATGGAAGCAGAGCCTGTCAGAAAGAGACAGATGGACAGGGCAGGAGAGACAGAGACAGAAGAAGGGAAGCAAAGGCTTTCTTATCCCTCAGGCTGACACTCATCCTTCCTATAGAATAAAGAGCTAATATGTTAATTAGACCAAACAGCAGAACGACCGTCCGGATGAAGCCGGGGCTACAAGGGCCGGCCGGGGCTGCAAGGGGCTGCGAGGGCCGAGCCCCTTGCACGAATTTTGTGCACTGGGCCTCTAGTCCTATATAATAAAAGAGTAATATGCAAATTGACTGAACAGCAGAATGACTGGTCACTATGACATGCACTGACCATCAGGGGGCAGACGCTTAATGCAGGATCTGCCCCCTGGTGGCAGCGCTAAGGATGTCCGACTGCACTGTCAGTCAGACATCCCCTGAGAGTCCCCAGCCTGAGGGATTTTCGTGCACCAGGCCTCTAGTTTATTATAAGCACGGGGTACGGATTATCTCGGTTATCAGAGTGATACATACTTCAGAACTGTTTTGGTTTTAAAAAATGGAGACAATATTAACCCATGTGGACAATATATGTACATGTGGGAATCCCATGGATTTGTGAGTAGAGCCTCCTTCACATATTAAATATCATAGCCTGGTCATTCATTAAACATGTTTTTGACAACTGGTTGTACATCAGAGCAAGGACCGTGAATCATCAATGTGGAAGCTGATGTTCTGGAAAGTGAAAAAAGGGTTTATTCATTCTGCCTGTAAGAACTATGTTCAAAAAAACGCAGGTTTTTTTCTTCTTCCTTCTTCTTCTTCAGAAGAGAGCAGGGAAAACTGGCAAAGTTACAACAGTGTGATGGAGTTGATTCCTAGGCCATCCAGCTGCCTAATTACTGGCAGCGGCTCCGAATTTTACTGCATGCCTCTTGTGACACCTCCCTTTGTAAAGCAATAACCCTGCATTGTAACAAAAACAAACAAATTACACCCCCCCCAAAAAAAGATAATAACCAGCAACTTTAAAAAAAACCCACACAAAACAAAAAACCTTTTTAAAAGATGCTTTCTTAATTGAACACACACACAAAAATCCTAAACTTTCTAAATGGAATAATTCAGCCAAGGATTTTATGTCATGAAAGACAAAGCAAAAGAATGAGTAGTTACTTTGCAATTTCCTCCTCCAGTGTGGTGTCTTTGAAAAGCCTATTCTATGTGTTAAGTTGAAACACTGCTTTTAGATGGTAAACTTATTACAGTTTTATCCGGCAAGATGAAAGCTTTGAACATGCAATTCTCTCCGACGTTCTATTTGGAAGAACAATAGCAGTGCTATGTACGTTGTTTCATACAAAACAAGACACAAAACAAGAGGAAAAAGCAGTGGTCTGATGCAGCCGTACACTTAAGATGTTTAAGCAGAACTGCTGTGGAATTATTTAGCAATTCCCCTAAGTGTTCTCAGCGACTTCTTGTCAAGGTTTCCTTAAACCAGTGATGGAGAACCTCTGACACGCGTGTCAGTGCCACTTCTGATGACACGCGGCCACTGAGGCGGCTGCATGCCGGGGATGAAATATTTATGTTATTTAAACTATAAATATCGCGAAATAATGTTTTTTCCTCAAAGGGACACACTACCCGAGTTATGCTCAGTTTTTTGGCGAAGTTTGAAACACCAAGTTCAAAAGGTTGCCCATCACTGCCTTAAACAATACGATTAAAACCGGAGAGGAGGTAAATGGGCGATAGTTGTGTCCGAGAAGACCAAGCGACAGTATGTGTAGCTCAGGGGCCACCAGCACGTGCTCGCCTGGCTTCTCCATTGCAGAGCTTGCCGACTATTGGGTGCTTAAACACTTCTGCAATAAAGGAAGCAAATGTGTTCGATTAAGAAAGCATCTTTTTTGCCCTAACTGGTTTGGCTCAGTGGATAGAGCATCAGCCTGCGGACTGAAGGGTCCCAGGTTTGATTCCGGTCAAGGGCATGTACCTTGGTTGCGGGCACATCCCCAGTGGGGGGTGTGCAGGAGGCAGCTGATCGATGTTTCTCTCCCTCATCGATGTTTCTAACTCTCTATCCCTCTCCCTTTTTCTCAGTAAAAAGTCAATAAAATATATATATATTTTAAAAGCATCTTTTTTAAAGGTTTTCTCTCCCTCATCGATGTTTCTAACTCTCTATCCCTCTCCCTTTTTCTCAGTAAAAAGTCAATAAAATATATATATATTTTAAAAGCATCTTTTTTAAAGGTTTTATTTTTATAGTTGCTGCTTATTATCTTATTTTTTTTGGGGGGGGGCAGGGTAATCATCTTGGAACCATCGCTGGGAGAAAACTTTGATTCATGCCTTCATTCAACCATTTATCACGTAGTTCTGTGCCTGCCATAGACAGAAGTTTCTGGAGACAGGACGGTCACCGTGATAGGCTTCCTGTCCCCGAGGAGCCCACAGCCCAGAGTCAAAGGCAAAGGTAGACGCCAGTGATTGCCACCCAGTGTGATCAGTGCCGTGTGAGCAGGAGAACGAGGTGCTTAGGAAGCCTTAAGAGGGGAGGATCGAGGGCCAGGATGAGGAGGAAGATGGGAACAGAGTTTGAAAACAATCTCAGCATCAGGTTGTCTTCGTTCAGGCGGCTATTACCAACATGCCGTCGACTGGGTGGCTTAAATAACAGGTTCTGGAGACTGGGACGTCCAAGGTCACGGTGCCAGCAGATTCAGTTTCTGTGAGAACTTGCCTCCTGGCCCCTGGATAGCTGTCTTGGCTTGCTTGTGCCCTCACATGGCTGAAGAGGGGAGAGGGCTCCCTTTTAGTAAGCCGGTTGCTGCTCTAACACTACAGGGCAGAGCAGAGTATAGAGAGAGAAACCTTATGGCCCACGAAGCCTACATTATTTACTGAACGTTTTCTGGCCTGAAGGAAACTTTCAGCAAGTTGCACGTTGACTTCCGTATCTGTCCTTGGAAAAAAAGTATTTCTCTCCTTATACTTATAAACACACACACACACACACACACACACACACACACACACACACACACACACTTTTCTACCTAATTATGAACTGCAAACCTTAGGCTAGCTACAGAGTTTGAATGTTCTTGATAATAATTTTATTTATTGTTATATGATATGACTACAAATGGATTGATTCCATTTTGACCCTCTATCTTAGCATAAAATTGAATCTTAACTTTCGTATTTTATACTAATTCTATATCCCTTCGTCTGTGATTCCTTCAGGGTAAGGGGTGGTCATATTGTCTTCATCTTTGAATCCAGAGCACCCAAAAGGGAAGAAATGTGATGAGGAAATACATGGAAGAAAGAAAGAAATCTCTATCATTTTCTCTGACTTCTTAAAAACTGTGAGAATGGAAGACACTGTGTAGGTTTGATATGAACCAACAGTGATGCCAATTTACTACTGATGGGGTACAAATTGGTATTACCACTAGTAAATGAAATCTAGTAAATCTAGTAAATCTAAGACACACATACCACATTTGTCAGGAATCCTACTCCTAAATATGTACCGTAAAGGGATATGTGTCCATGTGCATCAAGAAACATATACTGAAATGTTTATTGTACCATATTTTATTTTTAATTTCTTATTATTTTAAAATATATTTTTATTGATTTCAGAGAGGACTAGAGAGAGAGTGAGAGACAGAAACATCAATGATGAGAGAGAATCATTGATCAACTGCCTCCTACCCACCGCTACTGGGGATCGAGTCCACAACCCGGGCATGTGCCCCGCCTGGAAATCAAATCATGACCTCCTGGTTCATAGGTCAATGCTCAACCACTGAACCACACTGGCCAGGTGATTGTACCATATTTTATAATAGCCAAAATCTAGAAAAAGTCCAAATATTCATATACAATAAAAAGAGTACCCAAATTGTGTTATATTCTCAAGTATTTGCAAAATGACAGGTTTCATTTTTTTTAGATTTCTTCTCTTATCTATTGTATAAATCTATAGGATTTTGTCACTATAGTGATGAACATTCGTGGCTGAGTATCATTGGGCTTAGGAGCTTGGATCGATACGGTAACTGCAGATGTCCTCCTCTATCTGGATAGGTTCCGTTTTCAGGTAATCCGGCAAAAATCTGAAGAGCAGAATTTCATAATTCACTATTTTTACATCTGTGGTAAATATTAAATTCAGGACAATCTTAGTGCTGGGCGATATTCTTCCGTCCAGATAAAATAGCACGTAAATGTTGTTCCCCTTGAGTTGAGCAAGCACGAATTCTAATCATCATAGCTAAGGCACTTTCTAGGATATCAATATTCTTAGTTATTGTAGTTGAGCCTTCTCTCCAGGATCACATATGCTTTTCAGACTTTGAAGAACTCATGCTATTAGACTTTTAACATGCACATTTACACATTGAAACAAGGTGTAGTCAAGAGACAAGGATTATACTCCTGCCTGAAACAATGAAGGAAACAAACAGAACAAAGACTATTGAACCCTGAGAGACAGGAAACGACCGAGGTGACCCTCTGATCGTCCAGCTTATGGTCTTAAGAGAGTTTCCTAGCTGTGGCAGGGGGAGAGGGAGCCCAGGCTGACCTTGGTCTCTTCGTTGAGGAGATGAAATAGGCTTTAATGACACCAATTAGGACAGCATGTAAGTGAGGAGAGAGCTACCTAGAGAGAGAACTATTGAAATATGCAACAGTTCCCCTTGAGTATTCAACAGTGTACTGGTTAGTACATGTATGTGAAAAACTAACCAAAAGTAGAATAACAAATAAAGTGGTTAAAGGAAAATGTACAGGAAGCTCAAGCAGGGCTGGGATAATGCCTGTTTCCACTGGCCAGACTGGAAAAACCAATAATTCACAGGACGTTGTGTAGAGTACTCAGATAGCTCATGCATCTGCAGTAGGAAATAATTAGCCCCAGACTAAACACTGCTCTGATTCCACCTATAAATCTTAAAAGCAAGAATGAAAAAACGTTTCCAAGTAACTTAACCGCATATCAAAACCAAAACTCAAGGTATTTACAGAAATACAAAATGCTCAGCTCTCAAAAAGGCAAAACTCACCACATCTGACATCTAACCAAATATTACAGGTATGCAAAGAAGCAGGAAAATAAAACCCATATTGAAGATAAATATTAATATATTCAAACCAAAACAAACTAACACAGATGTTAGAATGAGCAAACAAGAACCTTGAAATGGTTATTAAATTGTATTCCAAAAGCTAAAGAAAAGATTTAACAAGAATATATATATATATATATATATATATATATATATATATATATATTCACCAAACCACCCTATAATATCTGAGATTCAAACTTTAAGTGGATGAGATTAATGACACATTAGACATTGTAGAAAAAAATTAGTAACCCGAAGACATAGAAATTGAAACTACCCAAATTAAACACATAGAAA
This sequence comes from Cnephaeus nilssonii, assembly GCF_951640355.1. Classification (NCBI taxonomy): domain Eukaryota; kingdom Metazoa; phylum Chordata; class Mammalia; order Chiroptera; family Vespertilionidae; genus Cnephaeus; species Cnephaeus nilssonii. Next base: position 8,289,160 of record NC_137089.1, on the reverse strand, counting down.
GGAATAAAAGTGAGAGCTTAGAGACTTCACAGTCTAAAACACATGTGATCCAACTTCCTGATGGGATGTATAGGGGGAAATACATTTTAAAAAAATGGCCAAAAATTTTTATGAAAACTATAAACACAATTTTAAGAAGCTCAATGAATCCCAAGCACAATAAAAATGAAGGAAATGATAGGAAAGCACTTCATAATCAAGTACCTTAGAATTAGTGATGAAAAGAAAAATCTAAAAAGTGGCCAGAGAAAAAAAGCATATTGCATACTAAAGGAAAAGAGATAAGCAAACAAAAGACAGTGGAACAACATCTTTACAGTATTGAAAGAGGTATATATATATATATATATATATATATATATATATATATATATTTGAATTCTATGCCTATTCACTATAATTGCAAAAATGAAAGTGATATGAGGACTTCTTGAGACCTATAAATTCTCTAAGAATTCATTACCATAATTCATTTATATAAGAAATTAGAGGCCCGGTGCATAAATTCGTGCACGGGTGGGGTCCCTCGGCCTAGCCTGCAATAGGGACGATTGGGGCTGATAGGGGCCATCGGGCAGGAGGTTGGCTGTGGGAGCATACTGACCACCAGGGGGCAGCTCCTGTATTGAGCGTCTGCCCCCTGGTGGCAGTGTGTCGTCAAAGCACTGGTCGACCAGTTGATCAGTTGATTGGTCTTAATGGTCACTTAGGCTTTTATATACTGTATATACATGCTAAAAGTAATTTCTCAGAAAAAAGGATATTTATACCAGATGAAAATATGAATGTACACAACAAAATGCAAGGTCCTGGAAATATTAACTATGTGGGTAAATATTTATTTTATTATTATCTAAAACCCATTGAAAGATAATTGACCATTTAAACAAGAATAGTAATCATATAGTGTGAGTTTACATTATATGTAGAAGTAAAATGTATAACAACAATAACACATGGATGGGAGAGATAAAATGAAAGATTAACAGATAACTTATATAAAAACTATATTCATGGCCAATAAATACATGAAATGTGCTCAATGTCATTAGTTACTAGAGAAGTACAAATTGAGACAAAAATGAAATACCAGGACATACCTATTAGAATGGCTAAAATTAAAAACACTAATCATGCTAAGTGTTGGTAAGAATGGCAATTGGGATTCTCATACACTACGTAAAATGGAACAATTACTTTAGAAAAAAAAATTGGCAGTTTATTAAAAATTAGCATATGCCTACCATATGATCCAGACATTTTATTCCTAGAGAAATAAAAGCATATGTTCACATAATGATCATATATACATGTTTATAACCATTTTTATTTTATTTATTTTTTCCTGTCAGTCTTTTATTTTAAATTTAAATTCTTTATTGTTTAAAGTATTACATATGTCTCCCTTTTTCCCATTGACCCCTCCCTGGCTGTTTCCACCTTCAGCACATGCCTTCACCCCTCTACTGTCTGTGTCCAGGGGTTATTCTTGTATTCTTGTATGCACGCACGGAAGTCCTTTGGTTGATCTCTTATCCCTCTCCCCCCTTCCCTGTCTTCCCTCTGAGGTAGGACGGTCTGTTTGATGCTTCTGTGTCCCTGGATCTACTTCTGTTCATCAGTTTATATTGTTCATTATATTCCACAAATGAGTGAGATCACGTGATATTTATCTTTCTCCGACTGGCTTATTTTGCTTAGCATAATGCTCTCCAGGTCCACCTATGCGGTTGCAAATGGACCAGATGAGAAATACTACATATTGTATAATTTCATTTATTGAAAATTCTAGAAAATGTAAACTAACTGATAGTAACGAAAAGCAGACTAGTGGCTGCTTGGTGATGTGGTTGAGGGGGGGTGTGGGAGATGATTGGGGAAGGGAGAGAAAAGAGGACTTTTGGGGCAATGGGTATGTTCACTACCTTGATGTGATGGTTTCATAGTGTAGCATATGTCAGACTTATCTAATATTACACTTTAAATATCTTCAGCTTATTATGTTAATTATATCCCAATTAAGCTGATTAATAAATAAAAAGGTGAAAATGCTTATGTGGTGGTCCAGAACGGATGAACCCGGATGTGCTCCTGTGGTATGCAGGTTGCTTGGAGCTAAAGGCAGGATTGAGAGAAACTCCTGCCCCTTGACTTAACTTGAATTAGGGGCCTTACCCATAATAAGGACTGGTCAGTAATAACCTTTTGACCCACCTATATGGCAGGAAAAGCTTTTATTGACTGAAATCTGCTCTCAGCATCCTGTAATGACCTTCTGAAGCCTGCCAGGTGCGTTACCTCCTTCCTAGCTCTGAACGTCTCATAATACCTCAATCCCCCCTTCTGTCTCGGAACCTCTAGTGCATGTGGGGGTCTTTGACTCTCTCATGTATGTGGGGTTTGCATACACATATACATATTACATTTTGTTATTTTCCCTTACTAATCTGACTCGTGTCTATTTGATTAGTTGACCAACCAGAAGAACCTTGGGTGTAGAGGAAAGTTTATTTCTCCCCGACATGTCATTGAAATAAGTTTGAATTTTAATTTGAATAACCTCTAAAATGAATACATATAATGCTTAATAATATGCTTGCTCTAGCATTTTATTTTTGTCAAAAATAGACTCTTGCTGGTGTCGCTGGGAATAGAATGGATTTAGAAAATAGATTTACCTTGAGATCCCACATATTTCCTTAAGAAATGTATTGGCATCCTAAAAATAGTTGGAGGATCAGATGATATGATAGTTGCTATAGAAACTGCACATTTGAGGCAGAATCACAGCGTGTCAAAGTTGTAAGTTATAAACACCTTATAGTAACGGATGCCCTGCAGCTCCCGTCACCCATCCTCCTGTTTTGGGGAAGGCAAAATCGTTTCTTAATTCACTTAAACATTCTTAAACGCACTTTTGAAAAAATTCTTATCTGTTAACTGTAACCCTTACTAGCATTTAACACCCCTCTGGTGCCTAAGTAAAAGGTGGCATTTGAAGTGACAGATGATGAAGATTTTGCAGTCTAGGACTATTCACAAGGAACTAGAGTGGAAACGTGCAAGCAACCTTTGTTTAGACATGACCAACAAGTGCAAGACAATTCATGTGGTCGGTCCATTTGTCCTCGTGAATAGCAAGGAGATGGAAAAACATTTGAGGGTGTCCATGAGTTTTACTGTTAACTCTACTAGGTTGGATTATGTCCAGCAGATGTTGAAGAACTAGTTTCCTGGATAGTTTACACGACATATGTAGGAGAGCACATAGGTTCGAGCTATTTAGCGTTGGGAAGAAATTATTTTGGAAAAATGTAATTAGTCTTTGCTTTATAATAAATGCTTTTTAATTTTTATTTCTTGTTTCTTTTTCTTTTTTTATTTTGTAATTTGATTTTTTAAGAATGTCACTATTTACTTGGAAATATGAATTATGGACTGATGTGGTCATGTTCATATTTTTTTCTTTTGGCGAGGTTTATGAAACTGGAAGCAGTGAACAAGTCACCATTAATGACATCTTTATTTATACATGTCCACACAGTTCAATAGCCAGACAGGGCTAAAAGGATAAAATCAGAGCAGTACCAGTTACATTTTCTTAGACCCGATGTGGCTCGTCTGCTGAAAATGGCGCTTCCACTCCTGAGAGTCCATTAGGGGTCTCACTGAAAAGTAAAGAGTTCTCCAAGGCCCAATAAAAAGTTCATTAAATTAGAAGCCTGTTGTGGCCAGCAGAGCCCATACACTGAATGTGTTGCCAAACAAGTCTAGTTTTGACCGCTTCTTCGGAGGAATGTAGGGGGGTGGGCAGGAGGAAGGGGGAGTCCCAGCTGGCGTGTGCAGTAGCACCGGACAGACCAGGATGGAGAGCGAGCAATGATGGCCTGGAATGACGCTGGAAGAGTTCCAAAACCCAAAGAGTGAACAAGGCCAGCCGCCTGTTATTGAAATTTCTCTGAATGGAGACAACATATTTTGAGCATTGGTCACCACACACCCATCTTCACCACGTTTGTGGGCAGAATTCACAGTCATACATGGTTGACTGAAGAACCGCATATTCCTTATGCTCCAATCGGGCCTGCTTGCTCTCTGCTTCTAGAGCCTGACTGTATTACTCTGCCCCACCTCTTCTGTGTCTTAGCCCTCAGGGCCCCCTCTTTCCTGCTTTGCTCTCTCATTCCTGTTCTTGAAAAGTGAGCATTGAAAGAATGTTTTGGAGTCTTTGTAGGGCAAAGACTGGTAGCTGTTCAGCAAAGTCCACTTCTTCTTCTTTCTCGGCAGAGGTGTGGATGAGATTTCCCTCGTCCCAGGAAACTAAATTGTGAGCAGTGGAATAGGAGAACTGCTTGCTTGTGTAAATCTGCCACGTATGGTCCTCCCAGTTTTTCTCCAGGCTGTGTAATTGGGAGAGAGAAGCCACGGTCACCTGGGAGGTACTGGTTTATGATGGCAAGGACTTCTAAGCTCCATTTCCTGAATGACTGCAGAGTTATGCCTATGAGCGCTGATACCACTGTGTCTGTTAGAAGAACAAGGAAGAATACTCAATTATATATGCAAGCTATCTTATTTTTAGCCTGTGGTTATGCCCTAAGACAGTGGTCGGCAAACTCATTAGTCAACAGAGCCAAGTATCAACAGTACAACGATTGAAATTTCTTTTGAGAGCCAAATGTTTTAAACTTAAACTTCTTCTAACGCCACTTCTTCAAAATAGACTCGCCCAGACCGTGGTATTTTGTGGAAGAGCCACACTCAAGGGGCCAAAGAGCCACATGTGGCTCATGAGCCGCGGTTTGCCAACCACGGCCCTAAGAGAATACCTAATACAATATACTATGTATGCTTGTAAATATCTTCACTTTACCTCCACACTTGAGTGATTCTGTGTACAGAATTACCTTTTCCCTTAGAAGGTTGATGACATGGCTGCATTGTCTTCTAGGATCCATATTGCTGTTGAGGACTTGATGCTATTTTGGTTCCTGTTCTACTTAGAAGACTTATTTCTTTTTTAAAAAAATCTTTATTATGTTGAAAATATTACATATGTCCCCTGTTTCCCCCATTGACCCCTTCTGGCCCGCCCCTGCCCCCCACCCCCACCCCATTGTCTGTGTTATGCAGATATGCACACAAGTTCTTTGGTTGATCTCTTCCCACCCACCAACCCACCCCTGCCTTCCCACTGAGATTCCACAGTCTGTTCGATGCTAGAAGACTTCTTTCTTTTCTTTGGGAAGTTTCCTTTTAGTTCCCAGCATTCTGAAATTTCAAGACAGTCTGGGGGTTTTGGGGGAGGGGGGTGGTGGCCCATCTTTTTTTTTTTTTTATCACTTTATTGAATACTCAATGAGGATTTTTAATCTGGAGGTAGTGTCCTTCAGTCTAAAACTGTGTCTTTTATTTTATATGTGTAGTTCTCTCCCATTTATTTTCTTTGTTCTCTTTCTAAACTAATTATTAGAAGGATATTGAAAAAAGATGTTATTACCTTTTTCTGTTATACTTTTCTTATTTTTGTCTTTTTGTTTCATAGTTGATGAGATTTATTTTTTTCAAATACAATTTTATGTCTGATGTATCAATTTTCATATTTCATAATTTGTTGTTGTTGTCAATCCTTACCTGAGGATATTTTTTCCATTGAGTTTTAGAGAGAGTGGAAAGGAGGGTGGGGGAAAGAGAGAGAGAAACAGCTATGTCCGAGAGACACATCGATTGGTTGCCTCCTGAACACACCCTGATGGGGGTTGGGGATCGAACCTACAATCCAGGTACCTGCCCTTGACTGGGAATCAAACATAAAACCCTTCAGTGTGCAGCCTGATGCTCTAACCACTGAACTACACTGGCCAGGACATATTTTGTAATTTTTAAAGTCATTATTTTTCGTATTCCATTAAAGCATCCACTTCTGTTGCATCTCCTCCTGTCTTGTTGTCCTTCTAAGTTAGTAGCATTTAAAACACATTTACTGTTCTTTTAGCAGAGTTTTTATAGAGGGAAGAAAAATGCATAATTAATTTGACATTTTGGGAAATGGGGTCTTTATGAGTCAAGTTTAAAGTACAATGCAATTAGGTATTATTTGTACTTGAAGCCTGGTGACAGGCAGGTATTTGTATCTAGGTAATTTCAGTATTTATATTGCTCAGTGCCATTAAGCCAGACAGATCCAGGCTATGGGAAGAGCCGCAGTAAAGCTGTGGACCATTTCTCTCCATGTCATCTGGAACATCTGGTCTCCCCCTTTTTAGTTTGACATTAGTTAGGTACAAACGACATGTATCAAGTTAAGAGAAGCCAGCACTAGTGTACTCTGGCATTTTAAAATACAAGCTTTAGAGTCATAAAGAAGCAGATTAAAACGCTGCTCCGGACGCTCGTTATGTTTCTTAATTTTTCTGAGCTACCGCTCCTCATCTGTAAAATAGTGATTAATTATTATCTCTAGTTCATAGGCGCCTTGTGAGGATGCACTGAGATAATGTATGTAATGTGTTTAGCGCAGCACCAGGTACAGGAGGTGCTGAGTGAGTGGCAGCTGTTACTTTAATCGTACAGAATTACACATTAACAAAAGCATAACACCCCACATATGAAGATTGCCTGCAATGAATCCAGGCGTACACACACTCTTGAAATAAAACAATTATATAAAATATTACTTGTTTGTTAAACTAAGTATTTAATTTGTAGTAAAAGAACTTATCAGGGGGAAAAAAGAGCACTGAAAGATTTGTTTAAATTTATAGGTGTGAAAAAAAGTAAAATAAAATAAATTTATAGGTGTGCCAAAGGTTTCTGGGGAGAAGCCAAAGGCCCTTTACTGTATGTATATAATTTATATAATATAAAGACTAAACCTATTGCAAATAAATAATGTTTTGGTAAATCATTTTTTGTTCCCTTTTATTTTAATTTTTATTAAGCCTAGTTTCATTATTTTCCATTCAATTAACAGAAGTGAGCAAATATTTCCCTGTAATTTAGATTATTTAAACAAAAGTTAAAAATTGATGTAACTTTCCTCTATTATAAAACTAAAGTAATTCATTGTATTAAGGGTCTCTGAGTATAACAAACTTAGAAATTTTATTATATTGTTATGCTTTAATATATTTTCTCACTTTAACCTCATATTAAAATAAATAAGATACATGTGTATTTTATTTTTTCCCTTTTATTGAATTTATTGGGGTGGCTCTGGTTAACAGAATTATACAGGGTTCAGATGCACAGTTCTGCAACACATCCTCTGTACATTGTATGGTGTGTTAACTACCCTGAGTCAAGTCTCAGTCCATCGTCATTTACCCCACTATACCCTCCTTCATTTCACCCACCCATCCCTCCCCCAGCAATCACCAGACAGTTGTCAGTGTTCAAGAGTTTTCTCTCTCTTTTGTTTTCCCCCTCAATCCCTCAAAGCCCTAACTCCCAACTGCCCTGCCCGCCCCCTCCCCAAAAGTGATCAGCCTGCTCTCTATCTATGAGCCTGTCTGTTTTTTGCTTGTTCATTTGGTTCATTAGAGCCCACATATGAGTGAAATCATATAATACTTGTCTTTCTCTGACTGACTTATTTCACTTAGCATAATGCACTCCGGTCATCCATGCTCTCCCAAAGGGTAAGATTTCCTTCTTTTTATGACCAAGCCGTATTCCATTGTATAAATGCACCACAGCTTTTTTTTTTTATCAACTCATCATCTCTGTTCCATGTATCCATGCCTCTGGTTCTGTTTTGTTCGTCCGCTTATTTTGTTCATTAGATTCCACATATAAGTGGATATAAGTGGGATCATATGGTATTTGTCTGGGGAACGCATGGCACCCCTTGTTCCAATGGGATATTTCCAACAAATCTTTCCCCAACCCCCAACTCCATGGCTTCCACTGTGAATGAAGGGTTTCAAGGGTGAGGGATCTTCGGCTAAATTATTTATTCATTCAGCCTGTGGCCTCATACATCTTGTGGAATGTAGACTTTCGTTTACATTGATTTTATGGTTGCAACTTCTAACCCGCTAGCCAGTTATTTTCTGTCTCCCCCTCAACCATAAACTTCGTAAAGGCAGGAACCATTTCCGTTCTGATTAGTCTTATACCTTCTGCAGCAAGCACAGCGCCTGGGAGATCTCAGACGCTCCAAAAGAGAGTGGATGAAGCCTTTGGCCAGCACGCTTGTAAAACACATGTAAAAATAACAAGATTCTTGGTATAGTTTATCATTTGTCCGTAGCAATATATGTATATTCTTACTTGGTAATACTGATGATGTTATGAATGCAGAGTTGATTATAAAAGATGTGGAAAAAAGAATGGGATTTTGCAAAATAAAAAAAAATCAGCTAGAAATATTTAATGAGGACGTGAAGGCTTGTTTATAGTCTCAGAGTCAGAACATGAAACTCTTCAGAAACCGGCACCAAAGTGGCTAGTGGCAGGTTTGCACTGCACCCCGGAGTAGCCCCTGCACCCCTCGGTCCTGAAACGCTAAACCTTATTCTCTGTGGATTCACTTGGATGGAAACCAATCAGGCAACTGTACAAACACGACGAACACCTGCACACAGGAAAAATGTAACCGTGCCAGCACCAAATAGTTCTTTTAGTCTGTCTCCAGGAATGTTCCCAGCTAATCCTCTCGTGGGGACTCAGATTAAACACTCTGAAGCTAATACAGTCTTAACATAAATTAAAAATAATGCAGAAAAGACATTTTCGTGCACACAATATTTTGTTACCTTTGTGTTTCTGTTGCCATTTTGAAGTCTCCTTGTTGAAGAGAAAGCATTTCCATGTGATTATCCCGAAGAGGCCAGTTACCGCAGCACCACACACGGCGGTAGATCTCGGTACCTCTTCCTCCCTCAGGAACAGCGTAGAAACCCAGATGCTAAGCTCTGGAAGGGGTCCCCACAAAGCACCTGGCTTCTTGGCAGCTACCAGGTAGCTGGGCTGGTAACTGCTTTTCCATATGAATTTTTTTAATTTAATAAATCTTTATTGTTCAGATTATTACAATTGTTCCGCCCCCCCCCCCCCATATTCCATATGAATTTTTAAAAGTTGGTTGTAGATCAGAGATTTACTTATTTGAATTTTTTTTTAATTCTTCAATGGCAGTCACCATATAATATTATATTCATTTCAGGTGTACAGCACAGTGATTAGACATTATATAACTTACAAAGTGATCACCCTGATAAATATAGTACTCCTCTGAAACCATACATAGTTATTATGATGTTATTGACCATGTTCCCTATGCTGTTCTTGACATCCCCAACAGCCTTTACATGACTGTTCTGCAACCACCAATTTGTACTTTTTAATCCCTTCACCTTTTTCTCTCGTCCCCCAACCTCCCTCCCATTTGACAAAGGTACAGATGTTCTCTGTATGTGTCTGTTTCTCTTCATTTATTGATTTTCAGATCCTGCATATAAGTGAAATCATATGTCATTTTTTTTCTCTGACTTATTTCACTCAGCGCAATACCCTCTAGATCCATCCAGGTGGTTGCAAATGGCAAGATTCCTTTTTTTAAAAAAAACTGGGTTGTTCCATTGTACATATGCACCAATTCTTTTTTATCCACTAGTCCACTTAGGTTGCTTCCATATCTTGGCTATTATGTTGCAATGAAAATATGGATACTTATGTCTTTCTGATTTAGTGGTTTGGGTTTCTTTGGATAAATACCCAGAAAACATCTTTTACAATGTTATTATACATCCATTGTGTCTCAATCACATGTTAAAGTTCAAAATGACTTAAATAATATCTTCACTTTGATGATGAAACGAAGTGTTTTAACATGTATTACCCAATTTTCAAAGAGTATTGTTTTACTCTCTCAATGGGTAATTGAAGACAGAGAATAGATGTGTCCCATCCCATCACTAGTGGCCTTCTACTTTTCATACTCCGAGTTTTGACATTTAATACTCTCTTCAAACTTATTGTGTTAGCATAATACAATAAGGCATAATATTGTGAATAGAAGAGCTGATTTTTTTTCATATTTTTCTGTTCATAACAAAAATTAGTCTGGTGGTGGGGAGAAATGGAAATGCATACATAATCTATTTCTGGCACAGAAAATTCTATTAATTTGTTGTAAGCACACAATTTAAATATCAGTGGATAAAATCCTGTATTTGGTTCCTCAATGAGCATTTATATCCATCTGATGCTCTCATGGAATTAGTTTTGTGTGAAATTAACTTAGTGTTGGATGATAAAATACAAACTTAAAAGTAAACTGTAACAAAGACATTATAAAATATCAGACGCTCTTTTCCATAGTTGGTTCAGAAATGAATGCATGTCAGTCAGAGTCAAAATAAATCTTCTCCAGCTATATCAGATTTGTCCAGCTGCATCTCAGTACATGCTCCGTACATATGTTTTTTCTCCCCCCTACCCACAGGGATACAATAGTTTTTTTGTTTGTAGGGTTATGAAGAGGAGTCAGACTTGCAGTCTTTCCCACATTTAATAAATTCTCAAGTATATTTTTAAACATCAGGTTGTTGACAGCAATGCCAGCTCAAGAACTGGAATAACATCCAAAAAAATAGCAAAACCTAGAAATATTTTCTACACAGTGGAACACTGATTACATCATAGCCACATCCGTAACACCTCTCTGGAGCGCCTATTGCTGTTTGACTGTTGTAGCTCCTCACTATGACTTGGGCTTGGCCACGTGACTTGGTTTGACCAATGGCATGTCATCTAAGAAGGATCTAGAAAAAAGCACTTGAGCACTTCCACTTGATACCCTGCCTTCTGCCATCACCTTGAGAACCTGACTGCATCACTAGGTAGTTTGCTGGAGGAGGAGAGACATGTGGGGAACAGCCATGTAGATACATTTCATCCAGCCAAGACTGAGCATGACAACTCACCAGTAGATATGTGAGGAAGCTAGCTCATTCAATACCTAAACTTCCCAGGCAAGCCCAGCCAAAATTTCTGCCCCATAGGCTCCTGGGCTTCATAAATATTTATTGTTGTTTGCTATTAAGTTGGTGTGGTCATTTATAATGCAGCATTATTGTGGCAGTGGATAATTGATACATATATGGATTCTCAAAACACATTGTCATACTTATTATTAACTAGAGGCCTGGTACATAAAATTTGTGCACTTGGGGGGGTGGTCCCTCAGCCCAGTCTGTGCCCTCTTGCAGTCCGGGAGCCCTCTGGTAATGTCTGACTGCCAGCTTAGGCCCGCTTCCCATGGGGAGCAGGCTTAAGCTGACACTCAGACATTTTTAGTGCTGCCACAGAGGCAGGAGAAACTCCCACTATAGCTGCTGCACTCGCCAGCTCTGAGCCCGGCTTCTGGCTGAGCACTGACCAGCAGGGGGCAGCTCCTGCGTTGAGCGGGATTGGGCCAAAACTGGCTTTCTGACATCCTCCGAGGGGTCCCGGATTGCGAGAGGGCACAGGCCAGGCTGAGGGACCCCACCATTGCAGCATGATCAGGCCGGAGAGGGATGCAGGAGTTTGGCCAGCTGGGGAGGGGCCGTGGGAGGGCTCCAGGGCATGTCCGGCCCATCTTGCTCAGTCCCGATTGGCTGGACCCCAGCAGCAAGCTAACCTACTGGTTGGAGTGTCTGCCCTTTGGTGGCCAGTGCACGTCATAGCGAGTGGTTGAGTGGCCTTAGCATATCATTAGCATATTATGCTTTGATTGGTTAAATGGATGACCAGACGACTGGATACTTAGCATATTAGGCTTTTATTATATAGGATACTATCACTTTCTAATTTAATAGTAATGGAGGTGGGAGTTGGAGATATTATATAGGTGGTAAATCCAATTTATCCATTAAAACTTGTGAATAACATGTTAAACTTTGGTGAGAATTTCCTCAGATAATTGGAACTTAATAACTACTAGTAAAAGAGAAAAAACATGTTTACTAACTTAACTATTTAGAAAGAAACTTTTAAAAATAGCTAGGATCCTTACCTAGATTATCTTGAAGAAAATGCTTTTTAAAAAAGATGTTTATTGGTTCTATTCATCATGAAAATAACATATGATCATTATGGAAAATTTGTAACACATGGAAAAATGAAAGACAATCATTTTTAGTTCTAATGCTCAAAGGTAATAAATAATTATTAATACTTCATGTATTTTAACACATTTATTTTTGGTCTATTTCTTTGAATATATGTAATTTATTTAACTTCATGGTGACTATATTGTTTTCAAAACTTTGTATAAACATTTTTTGTTTTAAATTATTATAAATACTACTGTAATGGCTATTAATCACAACTTAAAAGTAGAAAAATGTAGATATAATTTATATAAGTATGCTACTCTCATTTGATATTTAGTTTTGATGTTTTATTTTGTTTTTATTGCTATTATAAATAACATATTGGTGAACACTGACTTACCCAGGGTCCTTTTCTATGTAAGGATTTCTCATTAAAATAGAATCCCAGAAGTGGAATTACTGAGTCAAAGGGTATAACATTTTAAGGCTCAAGGTATATTCCATCAGGTTATTTTCCAAAGTGTTATTGCAATTTACCTTATCACCAACACTTTAGGTCTTTTAAAACATAGTTAATGAAGCATAAATCTTTACTTATAGTTATTATTTTGAGTATCCATTCTTGCACTGTAATACCAGGGATAATTTCAGGACTTTTTGAGGACTATATAAAGCTGTTTCTTCTTTCTTCAATGGCACTAATATGCCCCGCTACCCCAGTTTTAGTTTCTTTTTTATTGTCTTATGTCTTTTTTTTTCTCCTTCAGGCCTGAGATCCAAATGGTAAAAATGGCAATACCCAGTTTGGAGAAAATAGTTTCTAATGCACTGGGAACTCACATATGCTGTTGATTAGAATGTAAATGGGTACATTTTGGGGACACTGCTATAGATTACATGCTTGTGTCCCCCCAAAGTCATATGTTGAAACCGAATCTTTCATATGATGGTGTTTTGAGGTGGGGCTACTGAGAGGTTATCAGGTTATGAGCGTGGGGACCTCATGAATGGGATTAGTGGCCTTGCCCCGTCCACTGTGGGAGGACACCACACCTTCTGGCACCGTGATCTTGGACTTCCCAGCCTTCAGAACTCTGAGAAATCAATGTTTGTGATTTATAAGCCATCCACTCATAGCAACCTGAACAGAGTAAGACAGAGGCCTTTCCAAAATAGCTATTCAAAGTCTTAAAAATATGCTTATTATTTAAACCAGAAATCCCCACTTCCAGTGCTTTATAGTGTACTTATATTCATATACTACAGTCAGAAAATAATCATGACTATAGAGGGAAAGCTTCATCTTCAAGGATGTTTATTAAATAATATGAATAATAATAAAAATAATTAGGAAAAGCTAGACCAAATAAATTGTATTGCTACTACATAGTGGAATACTACAGTTATTTAGAAAAATCATGAAGAAGAAAATATAATAACAAGGAGAAAATGAAGGATGCACTATTGAGAATAAATGTTATAAAAGGTATGTAGTATGCATACAGTATGTAATATTAATTTTTAAATTTGCATGCAGTTGCCTAAAAACACCAGGAGACTCTGTAGTAATATAAAGAGTGTTCTATATGATAGCTTTATGGACTATTAGTAGAAACTTTGTTGCTCTTTCTAAGCTGTCTACATGCATGATCTAAAATAAGAGAAAACAATGTTGAATTAGGGTTTAGGGTATTCAAGAGTTAAGTCCATGGTTTCTATTGCATGAATTTTATGCCATATCGTTAGACATCTCAGATTTTTCTTTATCTCCCTTCCTAATCCTACATATGTATTGAGGTTGACAGATACATTACCTTCTAAAAGCTCCACTATTACTCTTGGGTGATTATTGAGTAATTCTCTTGAAGTTTTTCACTGGTCCTCTGTAGTTAGTAGATGTGCCAGTTATAATACAAGCTTTCTTACTACTCATAGTTGATATATAATTTATTGTGTCTCAAACTTAATGCCCTCAAGGGCCAGTGAGGTTATGCAAAATAAGTAAAGCAGATTAGCCAACAGTCAGGTGCAAAGGGAACAGCTACTCATCACCAACCGACTGCAGACATACCTTGTAAGTATTGCGGGTTCAGTTCGGACCACCGCCATAAAGCAAGTATCTCACTAAGTTAAAATGAGTTGTAATTTTTTCTGCTAGTGGAGGGTCTTGCTTTCACTTTGTAAAAAACTCAAAACATAGGAAGTGCAATAAAGCGAAGCTCAATAAAACGAGGTATGATGGTGTTGCCCAAAAGCAACATTGGCCTTATGGTGACAGCTCTAGTGATTTTTTTTTCAAGGGAAGCTATGAATCCACTTTATAAAGTTATCTCTCTATTTTTATATCGTGGATATTATTTCAAACATATTAAAACTTTACAAGGCAGAGAAACATGTCGGCAAGTTGCATTTGCCCTACAAGAGGCCTGTTTCTGATTTCTCACATGCCAACATGTCAACTTGTCAAATTCATGGCATCCACAAGTAAATAATTCTGATCTAAAGACCAATAATTTGCAGTGAATAATCAACTCATTTATTAAGTAGATGTCTGGGTATAATGGGACTGCAAGTTGTCAAGGTGAATGCAATGACAAGTCATCCAGTATTTTTCAGTTTTACACCCAGGATATTTATGTGAAGCGTTTTAGTTTTCTTACAGATGTGCTTTGTACAGGAGCGGTGTCAAAATCCACAAACCTCAATGTCTATCATCGTCCACTTCCAAAATTAATGGGCACCCTAAAGGACTCTGGGAAAAGAAAGATTTCAGTAATCAGAACAAAGGATAACCTGATTTAGGATTACTGGGTGTGAGGCTACACATAGAGTGAGTCTGTGTTCCAGAACAGGGATACTCCTCTGTAGTGATTTCTAAGCTTGACCGGGACACACAGACGACTTGGACAGCAGGAAGCCCAAGTTCTTGGGCTCTGGTTATTTGTAGGAATTGTATAGTAATGAAGGGCGACCAATACCTGGAAGCGTGAGGCTTTGGGGGAAATTATAACTCCTCTTGGAGTGAGATTCTATAGAAAGCTGAGTGTGGGTGCAATCCCTACATTGGATAAAAGGGTGTTGGGGTCAATTTCATTTCATTTCCCCCAGAGAGGGAGCTTGGGAACAATTCTCATTGCATGACAGTCATAGACCTCATTGCAGATATGGTGGGATTAGAACTTACTGCAACTTTAAGAACCATGGAAAGCAAACTATCATTGAGGATGGGTAGGATGTCTGTCAAGCTATTTTGGTCAGCACACAGACGATGCTGTCACCGGAAGTGGTCCACAGACCACACTTTGAGAAATGACCACAGCCTGAGATTAGGCATATTCTTGAAGGACCCATGGTCGCTTGTTGTTGCTGAAACTGGGTAGAGCTGGCGTTATTAGATGCCTACTTTTATGAAGAGTTCTGAAAGGATTGAGAAAGGCGGGCTCTGGAAGGTCAAGGAAGGTAAAGATAATGCAACCAAGGCTGGAGGAAAGAGGAGAGTAGAATCTTGTTAATGCCTGTGTCCTTACTCCTCGGTGTATAGTGGGGGCGGTCTGTCTGTAAGGGACAGGTCTGGAGGAAGGTGTTGGACTGTGAAAGGACAACAGGGCTTCTACACTTTATCATACCTGCAGTCCTGCCATCTCAGGAAGCTGCCACTGGGTGACCTTTAACCTTCTCCCGTGAATCTCAGTCAAGAGGATTTTCCATTGAGATTTAAATTCTGAACAGATTCCAAGTTGCAAGGCCTACCTGACTGCAAATGAGAACGATGGCCACTGAGAACCCAAATGTGCTGATGCAGGCTCCTGACGCTCTAGTCAGTTGACCTGGCAGCTCTGGTGTGAGGTGAGGTGGAACCTAAATATGCAAACTGGTTCTTTTCCAGGCCTCTGCCATGTGGAGTCGGGCTTGCTTGATGAGGAGAGTCTTACCCATCCCTTTCCGGTTGACACAAGTGTTTGGACCATGGCTGGCAATAAGGAGCGATAATAATGTTTATCAGAAGTCACCTTCCATTTGTGTCGCACGCCACATTGAACTATGCAGTGTCATATCCATTATCGTACTGGATCCTTGAAGCAATGCAGTGGACTAGAAACATCACCACAGCCTGAGATGAGGCATATTCTTAAAGGACTCATGGTCGCTCGCATGCATTTAGAATGTGTGCGTCTGTGCTTGGACATAAAAATGACCCCCTTTCTGTGTGACGTGTATATACTCTGCTCTTTAAATTTTACTTTTTAATATTTCATTTGCCTTTTAAAAATCTCCCTATTCTGTGACCTTTTGCATCTGTTCTAATATCTCACAAGCATTAGCAAAACTAATTATTGAGAAGAAACACACACGCGACGGAACTCATCCCGGAATTTCTGCTCTCACAGGAGATAGTTAGCCTCCCTTCCCTTCCCTTCCCTCCCTCCCTCCCACCCTCCCTCCCTTCTTCCTTCCTTCCTTCCTTCCTTCCTTCCTTCCTTCCTTCCTTCCTTCCTTCCTTCCTCCCTCCCTCCCTCCCTCCCTCTCTTCCTTACGTTGCTAGGATAAAGTATGCATGTGTGTGTGTGTGTGTGTGTGTACTGGAGAAGGGTAGGAATTAAGGGTAAGAATTGAGTTAACAAAGTAAAGAAAATCATAAAGTTCCAAAAGAGATCCTTTAGAGGTTAAAGGCAGAATCTAGATAGGCATGCATTTACACTATGATTTTATGGGACATATTTCTTTTAGTGAGACAATGCTATCAGACTCTGGATTGTGCTACTTAAACTATTCACTCTATACAGTGACAGCTAAAATCAGTGATAATTAATGTTTTTAAGTAATTTTATGTTTAGGGATGTATTCTGTTCCTAGCTTTGATTGTTAATATTTACCAGGTGAATTGAAATTCTCAAATATATGTGTGATAAATATTGCACTGAAATTATCATAATCCTTTCCCTAAACGAGTCTGCTTCATATTTTAAGGTCTTTATTTTGCCAGATGGTATTGAGATCACTAATACAGCAATCACAAGTTCCCGTTTATGTAGAAACGTAACCATCAGAGATAAGTGTTAACAGGGTGAGAATTACATTTTTTTTATACTTGAGAATTTTAGGATTCTTAGTGAAATGCTTATCTTTTATATGTGCTAGTATATGAAAGTCTTTTAAACAAATAAGAGGCTAAACACATACCTGTCCCAAGCCATTGAAATAATAATGATAATGAATTTAACAGACAGGGAATTTTCAAAATAATACTTAACATATGGTAGAAACATGAACCTTTTTGTCTGACACTTTTTTATTTGATTTAGGCTGAATTTACCAAATATTTTGATAGAGGGGAGGCCATTGAATGTTCTGATTAAAACCTTGGACTCCAGAGTCAGATAGAACTGAATTTGACTCTTGCTTCTGATGCTTACTCGCTAAGCTTTCCAGACCACAGACCAGTTTTCCCGTCTGTACAATGGAGACCAAATTGTAACTAGGCGGGTTGCTAAGTTATAAAAGAAGATGCAGAATGTGGAATGATTAGCACAGCATTTAATAGAAAGTCGGTGTTCAGTCAGTAGTGCTGTTGGTATGTGATTGCTTATTAACAGTAATAGTAATTCGGTTATCTTTACCAATATGGGTATATCTCATGCATTCTAAAATATATGTATAATTTTCTCTAAGATGAAAAGCAATGTTTTCTGTGTTTATAAATGTATTTATTACATACTAATCGAGTCACTACTATGTATTGGGGTAGCTGGCTGGAAGCTAGGTTTAGGATGGTGAGCCAAGCAAAATCCTTCCTTTCACAGAAGTTTCAGTACGAGGAATAGATGATAAAAAAGCCAACTAACACATTTATTGTTTTTTGTCGGAGTGCTGGTGAGGGATTGCTTTCCAAGTCCACTGGAAGGCTAGTCTCTTCCCTGTTTCCCGTGGGGAACTCTGGGCGCCAAGGTAACTCACACAAAACTGATGCCCTCCCTGTCACTTCGCACCCCCGATGGATGGGCCGCTGGGCATGTCTGTGTGTGTGCATTTCCTTCCAATCACCTCACCAGTGTTCCCCAACTAATGTGAAGCGAGTGCATAGATTAAGGGCCATTCTTCATTAAAAAAAATATATAGTTCAAGAATGCTCAGCATCTCCCAGGCATGCTGAATGGGGACAGAATGGAGGCAAATCTGTGTTCTTACCTTCATTTATTTTCTGGAAAAACAATAAATGTTTTCTACCCCACCCCCCGCCCCCCAATCTATTAAGATCTTATTATGTGAAGTCTTAATGGAAATAAGAAAGAACTCTTAAAAGACAGGCTTCTGGAGTGTCAGTGCATGAATGGAGAAAGACTTCGGGTTCTGACCTGGACTCCTTTCCAGGGGCGGGGGGAGGACCCTTTCTAGGTGTCAAGTTCATGAGGCCTCTTCCCCGAGTTCCTGGCTTCGGCGCTCACGTCAAGCCTCGTCCCGTGTCTCGGGGGCCCGCCCCCAAAGAGCTGCCCGGAAGGCCCGAGCAGGAAGGAGGAAAGTTTGCCTCCTGGCCCTCCGCGGCGCCTTCCAAGCTGGCATCCTCTCCGCCCATTCTTAAAACGCGCAGGGGGCCCGGGCCGCGGTGCTGACAGTGTGCCTTCGCAGATGCCACCATATGGGGCTCGGAAAACTAGTTGCGCTGATGAGTCCCTGCACATGCAGGAGACAGTTTGCATCGCTGGCACCGTCCCTGCGCAGAAGCAGGCACAGCTTCGCGAGGCCGAGCAGATGGCACCGGAGCTGGTGCCAGGGAAGCAGTGAATTAAAGGTTAGACCCACCAGGTTTGATGTGGTGCCAGTTTGAATTGGTACAGAAGTTTCAGCCCACCTGCTTATTGGCCTCATGACATCTGGCATCTTGTTATTTATTTATTTATTTATTTTTTAAATTTGGGACCGAACGGAAGGCAGTAAGGAAAGAAGAAGAAAGAAAAAAAAAAAAAGTCATTTTGAAAAGCCAGTTAGAAATCCATGGGTTTAAATCACTAACCAAAAAATAAAGGACCACAGGCCCTCTGCATGAATGCTCTGTATTAACAATTTTTACAAAGCCTTGGGGAGATGACACACCGATGTGCTGAATTGTGCTGCAGTTTATAGCATCGTGATAATAGGGGAGGTGGACCGCTAAGTTGCGACGTGGTGACAACAGAAAAGGCTGCTGTCCATCACCTACATATTTGTGTGTGTGTGTGTGTGTGTGTGTGTGTGTGTGTGTATAAACTTGTTTCTATTTATTCTATTTATTTTTACATTGTAATAATCAGAAAACATTGTGGAATTTCTCACAGAAACCTCGCTGGTGGGTTCTAAAACAGTAAAGGTATGTTCCCACCTTTAGTTTGCTCCTGAGAAGTTTTCGGTGGCAGTGCATGTCGTGATGCTGCCTCTTAGCTGTACTCCCCACTTGCTCTGCACACATTCTTGTATTGTGTACACTAATATGCAATGTACCCAACTCCGGGCTAGCAGTGTGTGCCGACTCAAACGTGTGTGTGTATCTCCTCCATCTCGGATTTGAATGCTTGCTCCCCGGGTGTGAAATGAAGGCATACAGCAGAGTTGCACTCTGAGGTGATAGTTTCCTAACCAAGCCTTTGGATTCAAAGTGTATATGAAACCTGGCTTGGCGCAGCTATAATTTATTGATTTTAAATAGACTTTTCATGATATTGTGTTCAGTCCTATATTGCCATTCTAGAGGCAAAGGAATTCATCGTTAAGCAAATCTATTAAGCATCTAAAATAGCATCACCTTTCATCCCATGAATCTGACATAAATACTGATTTTTTCCCCCCGCAATGGAATTGGCTTTATATTTTTCGTATTTTAGAGATTATGGCAGCTATGAAGGTTTGTGGCGGTTTAGTCTTTTCCTTTCAGAAAAACACCTAGAGAAGAGACTGAGGAAAAAGCAGTAGCAAGTATTTCTGAGTTCTGCTCCAAGTAGTTGGAGAGAGGGAGAGACAAAACCAGGAGCACACCCCTATTTGTAAACAGAGAAAATGAGGCTACTAGAAAGCCAGGAAGTTCTTCTTGTTTGAACCTTGTAGACAGGCTACAGACAGAGGCAGTGAAGAACCAATAACACTTATATAGTCCTTCAGAAGATGTAAAGAAATGGAAGGTGTCTGGGAAAGTTACATCCATTCTGTTAACTCTGAATATAATCTGGAAATTTGCTGTCTGTGTTGAAGCCTTGAATGAAATATTACACTGAGTGGCCAGATTATGATGATCTCTGAACGCATAATAATCTGGCCACTCAGTGTATATCCTATATAATAAAAGGCTAATATGCAAATTGTCCCCTCGACCAGGAGTTCGACCAGCAGGCAGGCCAGCCAACTGCCCATGTCCCCTCCCCCTGGCCAGGCTGGCCGGACCCCACCCATGCACGAATTCATGCACCGGCTTCTAATATATATATATACATATATACACTGAGTGGCCAGATTATTATGATCTCTGAATGCATAATAATCTGGCCACTCAGTGTATAATGACCTTTTAAGATTAAACATACTATTAACTAGTCATGTTAAAGTATGAAGACACATTTAAAATAAGTTTAAACTATTACACGGTTACTAAGTATTAACATTAACATACCAATGAACTTGCTTTTCTAAACTGAATGAACCACAACTATATCTTTTTCCAAAGACAAAGCCAGGGGAAATTCTATTTCCTGGAGAGAGAAAAGTGCTATAGAAAAAATAAAGTTAAAAAATATCTCCTAAATCACATGGCTGCAAATGCTGTTGGGGTTTTGCAGACCCATTTGTTATCCAATCCTTAGCTTCATCTTAAACTTAAGAAGTGAAAAACAAATTCTCAAATCTATTTGATCTAATTTAAAGGGTATATTAGTCAGCATTTCACAACAGAATAGAGACAGGAAGGAATAAACCCCCCGGTGCAGTGCCGCCCTAGCGCGGGCGCCACTTAGAGCTCCCTTCTGTTCACGTAACTGACTCATTTATATTTGATACTTCTTCATAATTCTGTTAGACTGGAATTTCTTTCACAAGCTTCTAAGGTGTTATTCCATAATAATGCTCCTTCATTATTGCTCTACAAAGACATCCAAGAAATGCATACATTATTCAGTGTTGTTATAAATAATTCTTGTTTGTTATAGACCGAGTACTAAATTGCTGCCTCGCATTTATTGTAGTGAGAGAATTGAAGTTGTCCAGATAAATAGGTAGCCCCAAATATTCCAGGGGAAATAAAAGAAATACAGGGGAGGGAAAAAGGAGTTTCACAACAATAATTAATAAATAACAATCCAGGAATAAACTCTGTTTCACGTACTCACAACTGTAACCCTACTTTTGCCCCACCCTGTATGTGTGCTTCTTCAACTGAGCAGGGTTGTGTGTGTTTTTTCCCTTTGTTTTTGTTTTTTAAATGTTTTTATTTATTTATTATTATTATTATTTTTTTAGAGACAGAGGAAAGTAGAGGAAGAGATAGAAACATCGATGAGAGAGAAATATCAACATCCATAGGCTGCCTCCTGCACACCCCCTACTGGGGATTGAGCCCAAAACCTGGGCATGTGCCCTGACTGGGAATCAAACCAGAGACATAAACGCTCAACCACTGAGCCACACCAGCCAGGCAGCTGAACAGTTTTAATGGGGCAGTGGTTTAAAAAAAATCCCCTGCCCTGGCCATGTTGCTAAGTGATTAGAGCATTGGCCTATGCATTAAAGGGCCACGGGTTTGATTCCTGGTCAAGGGCACATGCCCAGGTTGTGGGCTCAATCCCCAGTGGGGATTGTGCAGGAGGTGGCTGATCGATGATTCTCTCTCATCATTGATGTTTCTATCTCTCTCTCCCTCGCCCTTCCTCTCTGAAATCAATAAAAATATATTTTTTAGAAAATAGTCATGTCTTAGTGATTTTGATTTCTTTGTATAAACATAGATCTTTAAACGTATTAGAATATTAGGAAATCAGTATATTTCGAATATGTGTTATATCAATTTATCAGAATTGCACTAAGGAAATTTTAATTTAATTCATCTTCTTCAGGTAATATAGAATCAACTAGAGGCCCTGCGCACAAAATTTGTGCATGGGGTTGGGGGGTTCCTCAGCCCAGCCTGCATCTTCTTGCAATCTGGGACCCCTTGGGGGATGTCGGGTCTAAACTGGCAGTTGGACATCCCTCTCACAATCTGGGATGCTGCATGCACCAGCGACCATACTTTTCATACAGGTGAAAGGCATCTTGCTGTTGTATGGGCAGCTACATTTTTTTGCCCTGATTGTAAAAAGTAGTACATAACACGATCCTTCTGAGGCAGTAGGGTGGAAAAACTGAAGCAGAGAGAAATTAAATAATTGGCTTTATCACACAGTTATAAGTGTCAGAATCAGGGCTGACCACAAAGTGTGCAAGCCAGAGTCCATGCATGTCATCGCTGCATCATCCTGTTTGTTTTCAGTGTTAGGCCAGGTTTTAATTTTTAAATCTAAGAGACTGTTCCCAATATATAGAGTAGGGCTCCTAGGCCTGGCCGGTGATCAGGACTACACAAGACTATAGATATTAAAGGTATGAATCATTGGAGGTCATCTTGGAAGTTGGCTACTCCTGAAAGTTCATTCTTTTCTGCAAGATGAATTGTGGACTAGCTTTGCTACTGCTACTGCTATAAGGATTAGAGAGCACAAGGTATTGAAAAACAACATTTTAGAGCTGAAAAAATCCAGAGATTATAATCTAATTCAAGTATTCTTGAGTCATAGATCTAGAAGTGGCTTTAAAGCTTAGTTAATTCAACCATTTGGTTCAGAGCTGGGAAAAGAGAGGCTCCGACAGGATATTTGTGGCAGAGCTGAGAGAGTGGTCAGAATTGATGTATCTTCAGTCAATAAATGGTCAAATGAAGTTGGCAGACACACAAAATCCTCTGGGAAAGTCTGAGGAGGAAAACCAAGCATGTTCTTTTGATGTGTAAAAGTATTCTGAACTTGAGTCAACATTACAAATTGCATAATTTTTATGACTAACTACCATGCACTACAGTTGTGATTTTCCTTATTGGAAAAGTGTGCTGCACACTAATTTGTGGAAGTTTTATTTGCTCACGACATTATGTTCTATTGACATGTTTCTAATTGTGCTAATTTACTGATCATACAATGTGGTCACTTGCTCAGAAATTACAATTAATGGAAATATTATCCATATATATAAATTTATTATATATATATATAGAAAAACTATATATATATGCATATATATATAATAAAACTCTATATCTTAAACTAAGATATAAAGTAATAGAGAAGATTTTTTAAAAATAATTGAATAATTTAATCTTTGGCATTAAACAAAATCTTATAAAGCACTTAATTCAAAGGTATATTGTACAAAATAGAATGTCTTGAATTCCATTTTTAATTCTCTAGAAGTTAAATTTAGATAAATTTTAATCTTAGTGTAGTTTCTTTCAAGAATGAAGTTCTTTTACTTACTCTAATGAAGGTCACAGACAAATCTCTTTTTAAAGTTCAGCCGTTCCTTCATTATTTTGCCAACAAGAATGGACTATCAAAAGCTACAGAGTTCAACTGTTTTATAGACTTTCTTTGCAATTGGAATACAAGACAAATAAAAGTAGTCATAAAAAGGGTCATTTGATTTTGAGAGTTTTACGGCCATAGTTACAGATTGGCATACATAAGGATAAAGGTACTGGGCCTCGCATTACTAGCTCTGCTGTATATTTTGTTTTGGCTCCTTAAGAGACTAGGATTTGACAGGGGAGAAATATACATTTTCAACCTATTTTTTCTTTGGAAAAATGTATCTTATATCTATGATCTAGGATCACACTGCTGAAACAGGGCAATATATCAATGTGGTGCTGTACCTGTGCGGTGTTTCAGCTCAAGCCCAGGATTGGGGTAGTCTGATAATTTATTTACATTCTATCCACATCTCTAAGTATTTCTCCATGAAGGTTTCATTTTTAATTTTTTTGAGACTAAAATAGATATAGCCAGTTAATTCTTCAATCTGTGTTTCTTCATTTAACATACGCACAGATGACTTTAAATATTATTTTCCTGTCGTTGTAATCCTAATAATTAGCTATTGTTATTACATAGTCAGCTAAATGGTAAATATCGCAGGCAATGTGCGGAGTCCAAATGGGACTAATCCGTTAATTCTATATTATTTTTATCCTTGTATTTTAAAATAATTTCACATAAAAATGTTAAAAGTATACTTTACATATTTATTATTTAATGACCCACACTGCTGTGTCTTAGTCTACTGTTATTATGCCAGCAAACCACCCACAGAGTATTTTCTGTGATTGAAGGCCCACGGCACACTTTCTGAGGCTATCAGAACTGTCAAAAAGTGAGTCTATCTATACAGGGTGAAGAAAATGACAATAAAGAGAATTAGCAGCTTTAACTAAAACTCCCATTTGGTTGAGGAATGTGCCTAAGAAAGTTTTAGAATTCATGTTTTTTAATGCTCATCATGGGCATGGGTAAAAAAGAAAATACGAAGATGGTTCATCTTTAGGTAAAATTTCTCATGGGAAAAATACACATCCAGCAGAAAATCCAAAGTTATATCATCTATGTCCTTGACCATCCTTGTAATTCAAATGCAAACTGTACCATATCGCTTGCCTCTGATTTTAATGGTCTTGACTTTTGCTTCATTACCTTGTGATTGTGAGCTGCGTAGCATCAGTTTGATAACAGTTTTAGAATGATAAAAGTAGGGCATTTTCCAGTTCTTGGTCTAAAGTATATAATACGGCTGTTCGTTTTGTAAAATCTCCAAATGCCCTCTCATCCCCCTTGTTTACGCATTCTTTCTTTCCCTACTTCCATGTTTGCATTGGCTTACCAGCTTGTTTCTGCCAAATGCGTTAGTTGAAATGGGAACATTAATTTTTATGCATACAGGCATGTCGGCTGCTCTGGGAGGGAAGGGGGAGGTAGGGATGGAGGAGTCAGGTGGAACAAAATCTCTGAGCATGTGTGTATATTGCCCCAGGCTGTACTTGTCATGGAAAGGCTACAGGACAAGCATAATGTATAGAGGCTTTTTACAACCAAGATGTCAATGAGCTGCTCTAGCTGGTTTGGCTCAGTGGATAGAGCATCAGCCTGCAGACCCTTGGATCAAGGGCACATGCCGAGTTGCGTGCTCAATTCCCAGTAGGAGGCATGCAGGAGGCAGCCGATCATTGATGGTCTCTCATCATTGATGTTTCTATCTCGCTCTGAAATCAATAAAAATATATTTTAAAAAAAGATGTCAGTGAGCAAAGGATTGCAATAATTTTTTTGAAAATCCTATGTATCTGTTTACAACCTTCTTAACATTAGGTCGTTTAGGCTGTTCACCTAACCTAAAGTTTACTTGATCCTTGTTTCAAAGCCCCATTATCGAGATGTTTTACAGGATAATTTAATAAAGAATAGACAACAACAAATATAAGAAGATAGACAATTTTAAAATTGCAAGAATACAGAATACCCTGTAGAACTTTTAAGTTCTTTACAGTTTTTGGTGAACAAAATAACCTGTCCCTTTTGGCCCTCCCAACAGTTTCCATAGGTCATGCTATTCCAGAAATGTTGCCTGTTGGCTGGCATTCTACTCTGTTGAAATTTTTGTTGAGTTTGACAGGTAAACACATTGGGTCCTGGAGAGAGTACATTCTTTGGAGACAGAAATATTGGGTGTGAGACTAGGCTTAAAAAGTTACTACCTATTTGCCAATGAGACATTTTCTAAATATACTCTGAGTGGCCAGATTATGATGATCTCTGAACGCATAATAATCTGGCCACTCAGTGTATATCTTATATAATAAAAGGCTAATATGCAAATTGTCCCCTTGACCAGGAGTTCGACCAGCAGGCAGGCCGGCCAACCACCCATGTCTCCTCCCCCTGGCCAGGCTGGCCGGACGCCACCCATGCACGAATTCATGCACCGGGCCTCTAATATATATATACTGAGTGGCCAGATTATTATGGGTTCAGAGATCATAATACAACTCAACACAAGGAAGACAATCCAATTTAAAAATGGGCAAAGGACCTGAATAGACATTTCTCCAAAAGCACATACAGATGGCCAATAGACATATAAAAAAATGCTCAACATCACTAGTCATCAGAGAAATGCAAATTAATATCACAATGAGATATCACCTCACACCTGCCAGAATAGCTACCATCAATAAATTAACAACACAAGTGCTGGTGAGGATGTGGAGAAACGGGAACCCTCATACACTGTTGGAGAGAATGCAGACCGGTGCAGCCACTGTGGAAATCAGAATGGAATTCCCTCAGAAAATTAAAAATGGAACTCCCATTTGACCCAGCAATCCCACTTCTGGGTAAATATCCTAAGAATCCCCAACCACCAATTTGAAATAATATATGCACCCCTATGTTTATAGCAGCATTATTTACAATAGCCAAGATCTGGAAACAGCCCAAGTGATCATCAGTAGATGAGTGGATTAAAAAACTGTGGTATATCCACACAATGGAATACCTCATTGCTGTAAAAAAGAACTCTTACCATTTGCAACAGCATGGATGGAACTGGAGAACATTATGCTAAGCGAAATAGAGAAAGATAAATATCACATGATCTCCATCATTTGTGGAATATAATGAACAACATAAACTGATTAACAAAAATAGATACAGAGACATAGAAGCATCAAACAGACCGACAAACCTCAGAGGGAAGGTAGGGGAGGGTGGGGAGAGTGGGGTAAGAGATCAACCAAAGGACTTGTATGCATGCATATAAGCATAACCAATGGACACAGACAGTAGGTGGGTGAGGGTTTTATTGAGGTAAAAATTATACACAATGAAATACATTTGTTTTCATTGCACAGTCCAGTGAACTTTGATAAAGATCTATATACCTGCTGTCACAGTGAAGATAGAGCACACTTCTATTACCCCAAAAACTTCCCTCATGCCCTTTCTAGTCAACGTCATCCTCACCCCAGACTTCAAGCAACCACTGACCTCCTTTTGGTTACCAAAGACTTGTTTTGCCTTCTTAATAATTAGCTTTTATTAAGGCTGTTTCCATGTTGTTCCAAAATCAGCTTAATAGTATGTCATGTATATTGTACCATCATTGTGAAAGCACAATTAGGCATTCGCTGGCATTTGCTATTCAGTTATGAGCTACATAAAGTTCTAGAAAGGTCTGCACACTGATTGATCTGTCCAGCAGTTACAGAACGGCTGCAGGGAATGTGGTCTCTGTCCCTAACATGGAAATGGGTTGGATCCAACCGTAGACTCCTAACATTTTCCATACTCAGAATTATACCTTAAGTCTCATATTAGAGAGAACCACTTTTTGCTCTTTAGGTTCCAAATGTGTTTTAAAATGTGACCCTGCTTTTAAAAATCATCATAGAGACTGTCCATATTGTATCAGGAGAAGGACATTTATGATCAAATAGGAAATGCTGCTGCTTCCCTTCCCACTTCTCCTATTAAAATATTGCCTGTTGGTTTTCAAGATTTTTCCTGCTGCAGCAACTTAAAAATAATTTGTATATCAATTTTTATTTATTTATTTATTTTGCTTACTGTTGTGTTGTGATTCTTTCTTCTGTTGTCATAAGTATGAATATCCGGTAATGGGCACCATTCATTTCTGTGCTTAGTAGTTTTCCTGGGGTGCCCGTGACAGGGGAAATGTATGCATTAAAACAAATGCAATAAAAAGCAGCTCTCTTTACAATTTCAGCCCAGCTGCCACATTGATGGATACACTCTCTCGCACATGCTCCGGGGGGCGTCTAATGCCTGACTCCCCGCCGTAGCGTCTATTTGCACATCTTAAACCACTTATTGGATTTGTACAGGATTTTTCAGCCTGAGTGCCATCGCTGTGTTCACGTGTGTGACATTTGTAAATCCTGGCTTTGCATGTCATTCACCAAACCATTGTCAGAAGGTATGTACCCGAGTCTTTGCGCATCCCCAGTCCTCTTCTTTGGATTAGACGGGGCCCATTTTGTGTAACTAAAAAAGTGCATTGGTCATTATATTTCCCTCATTGCCAGCATGAACAACAAAGAGAAATTTAATCAGTCTTGTCTAATGGGGCATGTCTTTGTCTCTCAAATTCATATAAAATTAACTAACACTCTGTATTCAAAGTTAACAGTGTTTAACCTTTTTTCAAAATATGTATCTCAAAAGGTTCTGTTCAGCTCATTGGCTGTTGTTTAAAACTCTACTTAACTATGGTGTCAGTTGCTCTGAATTATTGAGCTTAAGACCCTTGTTCAGTGCGGACAGCACTTTAGTATGACACCCTGTCAAAGCTTTTATAGTTATGGATGGGAGCAGGAGATGACTCAAGCAGATGCCTTTCTTGGGTGCGAACTGTAACACAGCACAGCAATCTCCAGGCAAATCAAATCCTTTCTTCTGCCCATTGTTTGCAAGTAACACAGATTTCAGGAGTTCCTAATATCACCAATACTTCTGCTCACATATCTAGATCACGTAACCCTTTAATAGACTTGATAATACCAATGAACAGGAACAACAAACAACTGTGATCTTAAGGCAATGCCGCACATATGACTATGTTGCTGAATCACAAAGAAACATGATTTCTTAACTGTATGCCACTGGAATTAACTGCACATCAGCATATTCGTAGCTCTGAACCTCTGGATTTCTTTTAAGGATTCCTACCGCTGAATGGTTGGGCTTCTTGCCTCTGAAGTTGTTGACCTGGTGAACACCATGGGTATTCAGAAGCACCAGAGGTCACGTGGGCTGACACTTGGCCTCTCCGTATCCTCTGTGCGGAATAAAGACATAAGCATTCCCTTGTTTAGTGGTGCTTGTGAGTTGGTATTCCAGAGCAGTTGGTTTGAATTGTGACCTGAATCCAATTATGTGAGTGTGCAGTGTTGATGATTATTACAGTGGGGAACTCTGAAAGGTGCTGGGGGGACAGAGAAACAAGAATCACGACCTACTGATTGCATTTAGCTGTGGAGTGGGCTTCCATCAGTGTTCTTTGCTGAACTCCCCAAGGCACAGAAACGCTGCATGCCCGGGTGGCCGTGGGCTGGATATACGGCACTGAGGAACCATTAGACATCTGCGGGTCAATAATCCTTGTGCTGAGGGGGATTTGCATCCCGAGAAGAGCTACACCGTCTGCCAGGTTCAAAGTTCACTCTCTGAAAGATACTGAAACATAGTCTATTGTGTTCATTTTCACAATTATCAAAATATCCATTAAGTACATAAATCAAAGATACTTCTAAATATGTGTTAGGACCTTTGGGGGTTTGGTGGGGAACCAACAAATAAGGCATAAGGCAAACCAACAAAGAGAGTAGGAAAAAGTAGGCATGACACTTTTTATTTATACAAAACCTTCCCATTTCGTAGCAGGAGCTGAGTGCACATGGATATGCTTACACCATATGACTTAGTCTTTCTAGTGAAAATGTTCGTGGATATGTCTCTCCGCAAAGGTCAATGTGCAGGGTGTGGCAGGCAGAGCTCCTGAGGGCGGGGCTGGCTGTATCACCGAGAGCAGGGTTTTTCCCTTTTCCTGAGCTGTGGCTTCTGAAAGGGGCCAGCACCTCTTAGGAAAAATGGCTGTTTCAGTTTGGGGGGATGGGGAGTGGGATCAACTCCAGGTCTCCCCCCAATGCTTCCTACCCTAGTCTCTCCTCAGGCACCTCAGTCCTCACCAACCCTCTCTCCACTGAAGCCTCAGATGAGTAGCTGCCAATGAAAACCCTGTGCTCTGGGGAGGGAGAGTGGTGGGAGGTAATCAACCAAGGACCTTGCATGCACATATGCATGGCCCATGGACACAGGCCATGGGGCGGTGAGGGCCTGGGGCAGGGGCGGGCTGGAGGGGGTCAATGGGAGAAAAATGGGGACATATGTAATACTTTCAACAATAAAGAAGTATTAAACAAACAGACAAACAAACAACAGAACAGCCCTGTTGCTTTATCTCCAACAGGTTCCAGATTCCCAGGCAGCCAGAAGCCTGCTGCCATTCACGGCTGGATATTCCATGGGCCGCGGGGTCTTGGCTCTGGGCCTCTGTCTTCTTAGTGGAGAGCTCCCTCCTCACTCTCGGCCCATCCCCATGGACGCTGGGTCAGCTCCTCTCACAACCTCGTCCTTGATACTCGTCTCCAGGTATTTTTTGTTTTTCCTTGATATGCCTCCTCCTCACGGAACCACAGTTGGTGATTATGGATGAATGTTCCCCAATTTTACTTGTATTCCCAGTCTGGCCATACAGTAGAAGCATCAAGGCATTATAACAATTCCCTACACAAGATTGGCTCGGTGGGACTTCTAGCATCTAACCCCTGAAAGCAATCCAAGTTAAACATTTTTGAAGTCTTACATATTTAGAGACAACCTATTTAAAAATCCTTAGTTTGATTCTTGTGGTCTCATTGATATTTGCCTTTAAATATCGCGATTGAATATTTAACTTGTATGAATCAAAGATTCTGAAGTGTTTGTAGACATGTTCTGTCATACTGAGTTAGAGGTAGACACAAGGAAAGCCCAGTGCTGAGAGATGAGAGCTAAAAGTTGGGACGCACCTTGATATCATATAAAATGTTTAAATTGAGTTCCTTGAAATTTAACCACTCCATAGTAAAAGTCCATCACAATATGATGAACTGTTGAGGTTCATGTAAGCCTTCTACTACCAGTGATATAAAAAATTCAACCATCCCCAAAATACACAAATCCAAGAATCTTAAATTCCTTAAAATCATGGATTTTCTAACTCCTTGACTACCTCTTCAAAGCTAGTTATGAATTAATTTTATAGTAAACTAGTTACTGCATGTGAATTTCAGCTACCATGTTTCAGAAACAGGCATCAAACATAGATCACAGCAACTCATCCTCCTGATTTAACGACAGCAGAGCATGAGCCCAGGTTTAGTAGTGAGCACTTGATCCTCCTTAAGTCACTCCCCATTATTGTATAAAAGAGAGTAATTCCCATTATTTCTTTGAGGAAAGCACTAGAAAAAGCTTAAGGATGCTTACTTACTAAAAATAAAATCATCCAACTTAAAGGAGGAAAAGTACTGTACCCATAACCTCTAGTAACTATTCACTTCAGCATTCTATTACTCCAAAAGAGAGAAATGGAAAGAACAACAATCTTACCTGTTTCTGTTTTGCCTTAACTTTCCTCCCATGATGTTCTTATTGTGTTAAGCTAGCAGTTAATGATACAGATTTCCCCGCTGGGAAAATTCAAATTTAATATAAAAGGAACAGGCTTTAAAATAAACATGTTATCTAAATAACTACTTGGTAAAAGAAAGAATTTCTCTATGGAACAGTTTCTGCATTCTTTGGTTCAGAATTTAATTTCTTAAAAAACACACAACACAAGTTGCATTTCTGTAGTGGACATTTGACATTTGGTTTTTAAAAATCAGTTATCGTTTAAGCCACTGATTCATGAATCATTCAGAGAAGTCAACCTAAGTTACCAATGAATGACAGCAAGAGCTGGGTTCTCAGAGGAAATGGTACTGTGGCTTATTTATCTTGGAGAGCATCTTTGTCATAATTTGTACTGTGCACATATATTTTTGTGGGCCATTTTCTTTTCTGTTTTTCCTATTCTTGGGTAGAATTAAAAAAAAATACCACCAACAACAAAAAAAGCAGAGAGAGAGAAAGAAAAAAGACACTGCTCATGGGTCCTGGTAAAGTTATTAAAGGATTAAAATCCTCTCCATGTGGAGGTGCAGACATAGTTTCCATCAGTACCAGGGACATGTTCCTTGAGCAGGAAGGGAAGAAAAACATTCACCATAATGTTACCCCTCCCTCCTCGCTCCCACTGAGTGCCCAAACCAACAAGCTCTTTACCAGTTTACTATGAAAATGACTGGCCTTCCTTGCTCGAATAAGATTCTGAAGAGCATCACCATGCCAGAACTGAGCAACCGGACATGGCATGTGCCAGGGTTCTTTTCCCAGCCTGACAAAGGGTTCTCAGCAATCTGGAGAAAGGGGCTGATGCATAGATTCAAGAAGGAGTCCAAAGACGAAAGATAATTTTGAAAGGCATTGGGGGTCAGAGGATCTTCAGCTAAAGGAATTGAAGACTACCCCTTTGACTAAGGACCCGTGCTTTTATTAACACAATTTGTCCTAAGGCAAGGTGGAGACATACACTTCAAAGGGTAGGGTATCAAAGGGTAGGGTACAGAAGCATTGTCAGTTTGGGGAATAGCCCACAGCTGTTCAGGTGTTTGGCCAACAGGAGGCAATAAAATGCCTTGAGCTGTCTGGCAGTTAACAATCCGATTCAGGTTTGGGGGAGATGCTATTTAGCCGTTCCCAGATGATTCAGCCCTGCTGACATGCTGGAATTGGCTTCCGGCAGGCATGGGTGCATGCCAACAAACACAGGCCCATGTCTCTAGGTCCGGCCCCAACGATGGGAGCTACTGGAGGAGGAGAGTCAGCATGCACAGAGCAAAGGATGCTTTCGCCTCTCACTCAGGTGTAAGGGATTAGAGACAACCCCCAAGGTCTGAAACTGACCAAAGACAGCTATCCCTGGATGATGCAATAATTCTGCAAGTCTGGCCTCCGAGGTAATTAAAACCACAGGACTGTCCATAGAAGGGTTCGGGGCATTGGAATGAAACTGTGGAAAGTTCGCTTTTTGAATAGCTTTGCTTTCACGGAACACAGGGCTGCTACTCACATGTGAGCAGGATGATGCCCAAGTAAAGGTAGAAATGACTTTTCTCACTAGAAAAATAAGGGTTGGGATGGACTGAGGGGCTGTACAAAAACTCTAGTGGAGAAAAACACTGTCTTAATTGTCTGAGGGCTGAGGTTCAGAACCTATTTTGACATCAGGGTGGTTATAAATCTTAGTCTGTAAAATGGAGATACTTATAACACTGCCTTCTTAAGAACAGTGGAAGGCTATGTCCAATAACGCGGGTGAGCATTCTTTATAAAGAGTCACATGGTATGTCATGAAGCGCACCTTTCAGTCATAACACGTGAGTGCATTTTGCTCCTGAAAACCCTGACCTCAGTTCTGCCATTTAATGTGTAGGCAAATTAATCAAATTACTTATAAATTCCTTGGGTTCTCCATCCTTCTCAGACCTATTCTGTGTATGTCAAAATAGATACTACTTGTAAATTTCTTTAAGCTTTCAGGAAAATTTCCCCAAAATGTCAACATCCGACAAACACCTACTATGTGAAAAATGCATGCCACGTGCTGGTGCTGCAAATTTTAAAAATTCCTTTCAAATGGCCATCTTTAGTCAAAACATTTCGGGTTTTTTTGTATCTCTCAGAGAAAATCGTGCATACTTAAAGTCTGTTGAGTTTATTTCATTTTTTACTATTTTTTAGAAGCAATTAAAGCATAATTTTAAAAAAGAAAACAGAAGACAAATTTCTGTTACAATCTTATTATTTTGACCATAATTTAAAAAAAAAATCTTTTTCAACATTACTACTGCCAAGTGTTTTGTATATGGAGGACCTAATTTATATGTGCTTTACCTTCTTTCTTTACTTGATTATAGAGATAGAATCAATACAGAATTTACTTATTGTAAGCTGCTAGGTCCCAACAAGATTTAATACCTATATGGATTTCTCTTCATCACCAGATGAATTTTCTCCTTTAAAATGTTTATCACACAAAACAAAGAAGCTGCAAAGTATTAACATGGTGCAGTATTATTTTTCAATTTTAAATAAACTGCTTTAATTTTTTTCTTTCAAGTATTCTTAGAGCTAAGAATTTTCCTGTTCAGTGGAGAGAAGTAATAGTTGTCACCTCAACTTAAGACCAACTTAAATCATTCCCCCACTCCTCACCCGTATTCATGATCCGAGGGAGAATGACAGACCCTCCATCTCAGTTCTACTTGCCAAATTTGAATTCTTCAACAATTCTACCAAGAAAACATTGTGACACCATTGCGTATCTGTTTCATTTCATTTTCAGAAAAAATTACATGTTTTTGGTCTACGTGGAAAACATGGTAACATGGTAATAATTAGAGCAAGTAATCAGAGAGGCAGCATCCCAGTGAATACAGGTTGTTCTGGAGCCAGATGCATGCGTGTGAGTACTTGTTCCAACATTTGCTAGTCAATGAACCCTCCTGTGTCTTTTATTTTTAATATATATTTTATTGATTTTTTTATGGAGAGGAAGGGAGAGGGATAGAGAGTTTGAAACATCGATGAGAGAGAAATATCGATCAGCTGCCTCCTGCACACCCCCTACTGGGAATGTGCACGCAACCAAGGTACATGCCCTTGACTGGAATCGAACCTGGAACCCTTCAGTCTGCAGGCTGACGCTCTATCCACTGAGCCAAACTGGTTAGGGCAACCCTCTTGTTGCCTTGTCTTGATTGCCTTGTCTGGAAAATGCAGATATCCTCTCTTTTTCATAGGGATATTTAAGGATTATGTTAAGACAATGCATGTAAACTTGCAGAAGGATATATGGTTCGTAAGCACTTGGTAAATATTAGCTATTATCATTATTAATTGAGACTGATCTCAGATATTTCAATTCCATTATTGGTCCTCTCTCTGCTAACTAATTATATCATGGGTTTAAAATCGGGTTTTGAAACTTGGGTTTATTAACCAATCAAGTATGTAATCTGTTGCTACTTTTCTCCTCCAAAGTGATTAGAAAGTTCTAGCATTGCATCATGACCAAAGCAATGTGTGTGTATATTACAAAGAAGTAAATGTCAACAAGGAGATGTGTGCTACAGATATCTATCTCCATTAGCTGGCCTTCTATAAAGGCGTAGAAAGGAAAATCAGGAATGAAGGAAACAGCCTAGTTCCTGAACTGACTTAAACAAAGCTTGTGAACCTGGAGCCAAAGTCCTTGTAAATCTTCTTTGTTTTTTAATATTTGCTTTTACTGATTTGAGAGAGAGAGGGAGAGAGAGAGAGAAACATCGATGAGGGAGAAACCTCAATTGGCTGCCTCCCAAGTTTGGATAGAAGAAATGAAAATGGCTTCCAGTATTTTTCTGTTACCTATAGGAAACACATTTGGCAGCTGCTGTTACAAATGGAAAAAACATTGTTATGCAGAAGGCTTATGTTCTTGTGATTGATGGACATTTACTTCTGAAAATATGCCTACTTATAATCACAAATAACATTTCTCTTGTCTCACAAACAATCAATAGGCTACGAGGCTTCTGAATTTGCTTCCAAGAGTTAACCTCCTAATTCCACTTGACAGTAAAGATAAAACTGCTGCTCCACTGTGATAGATAATCCTCTGCATGGGGTGGTGAGACTGGAAGAGCAACAAGGAGGCAGGGTGCAGAGGACATCCATCTTGCTACGTAATTTATGAATTGAACCTGGATCCTTAATGTAGCTGATGGTGAGTCGATGTGCTAATGCATACTTGATTGAATTTGGCTTCAAATGCGAAGTTAAAGTGTGCAGGTGTCTTGAGCAGGTGCACAGTATTCTGCTAATAAAAAGAAGACATTAAACCTAGGCAAGGCTTATTTTTGCTGCGTTACAGGAATTCCACAGACCTATAGAAACTACACGAAATATTGCTTCAGGGAGAGCTATTCAGTCAGGGTCTCTTCAAACCCTGCAAATCAAGAAAACAATGTGCTAGTTCAAGTTTGTGCCATGAGGTTTTTTTCTTTCTTAAACGTGAAGATGAAATATATTCATAACCCTCCTCTGTTAGAGTATCACCTTATTTATATAAGTGGGTCTGAAAAATGTTATACTTGAAACGTCAAAAAAAATATATAGGGAAATCATATCATGCTGTATTTTCTTTTCCTGAAACACTTATAATAAACACAGTTGGAGTCACAGTGTCATAATGGAAAATGGCTGTTAATTTTCAGTTTACGATGTGAAGAGCTGGGAACTCGGGTTGCACTGGGAATTAACTTGTGCAAGCTGCAAAGATTCATTATTTAGGGTGTGGTGACATCTGAAGTAGCCTAGCCATTCAAGGAAAAGAACCAACTGGCAAAAGGGTGCTTTACTTAGGAAGTGGCCACTTTCTATGGAAAATAATCCCACATGAGAAATGCCTGTGAGGAAATCTGACGTAGTTTCCATCTTGCCTCAAACATGTTTGAGTAAGATGTCATTTAATAACTTTCTCACACAAAATGCTTTCATTTGAATGTCTGCCCTTGTGGTATTTATTAAAATATCACAGGAACAAAAGGAAGTTTCATCGTAGAGCTGTGTAGGAGGCACTAGGACTCAAATAGAGACAGCATTTTTTTTGTTAAAGAATAACTTCTGTGCTTCCTCCAGCTCATGCCATCATTGATTGTGTATAAACTGAAACATACGAGGGCCTCTTGTGTGTGTTCTATTAGATGTGAATAGGTTACATTTATCTAATACTTCTCTTGGAGATGGATTATGTGAAGGTGGAGAATTTCCTGTTCGTGATATAGAAGTGATTTTCTGGTTGACTGATAAAAATCTCATTGCACTTGGGTGTGCCTGTGCCACAACTAGATTGGAAAACAATAATTTAACTGCCCTCTAAGCAAGGGGTATAAACCAGCTTTATAATGCTCCCGAAATGTGCTTTCAAGGCTAAATCAAAATTTTACTCTATTATTTTCTGATCCCTCTAATATAGCCCCTAATGAAAGGGCAACCCAGAGTTGATTCACTAAATCAAACATCCTGCCCCAGACTTCCCAATAAAACACAAAACAAATGCCAAAATCTAAACTTTGGTAAGAATTAAACATCTCAAATTTTATCACATTGAAACTATCTCATTTAAATGTTGTCATATTAATAATTTGCCAGCTTTATTAAGATACTAGAGGCCCGATGCACGAAATTCGTGCAAGGGGCTCAGCCCTTGCAGCCACGGTGCCTGGCTTCCTCCAGAAGGTCGTCCAGAAGGTCATCCAGAGCGCTTGCCTCATTACCAGGGCGACGATGCAAGCGTTTCCCGCTTCCCCCACCCCCAGCCGCTCTGTGCCTGCTGCCCAGAGGCCCTCCACTGCCGGGGTGGAACGCTTGCCTTGTCGCCGTGGCGACAAAGCAAGCATTCCACCAGGCCGCTCACACTGCCCACTCTCAGCAGCCCCCCCCCCAACCCTTCCCGGGACTGGGGACTCCGACAGGGGTGAGAGGACTGGGCGCTGCCATGTTGTGGCTATGGGCATCACCATATTTGTGACAGAGTGATGGTTAATTTGCATATTACCCTTTTATTAGATAGGATTATTATTATTATTGATGGTTCTGTGGGGATGACAGGGAGAGGAAGCAGTCTATCAAAGATCTTGATCTTGATGAACTTGGAATTTGTTAAATATGGCAGAAGATGCGAAGGTCAGAATTTTGTTCATGTTTTGCTTTCTTTTTGTTCCTTTGGTGCTTTTGTTCACACAGCATATTTTAGCGATTAAAAGTGGGGTTAGTCTGGAGTGACTTTGCACTAGAAGAGTTACTGTCCTATTGAAAGCTTGCTCGTCCTACCCTAATTATTTTTTTCCAACAGAAAAACATCCCCCAAACTGGTAACATTTTGTCTGTTTTCTTTTTACTCTGTGCTTTCAGAAGCTAAACTTGCTATGAAGTGCCTAACTCAGATTTTCACCGTTGTGCTGATAGTACTGCTACAGATCACCCACAGTCATCAGGTTCAAAATCACTTCCACGCAAAGTATTTGACCAGTTATCATTTGAGACATCTGGCACCATTTGTTAAAACATTCGTTTCCAGTGCAGTTCAGTATCCAAAACCCAATTTAGTAGCCTCTGTAACTCTTCACAGTTTACATCCCTTATCTATTTTCATTTTGGAACATGGTCATTTTTCAGATGAACATAATTTGAGATCAACGTTACCTAGCTTAGCGTTATTCTAAAGCAGTGGTTCTCAACCTTTCTAATGCCGCGACCCTTTAATACAGTTCCTCATGTTGTGGTGACCCCCAACCATAAAGTTATTTTCGTTGCTATTTCATAACTGTAATTTTGCTACTGTTATGAATCATAATGTAAATATCTGTGTTTTCCGACGGTCTTAGGCGACCCTGCTACCGGTTCTCAACCTGTGATCCACTGGATTTTTTTTTTTTAAACCCTAGGGAAAATCTAGAGTTAAATGAAGAAATAATGAACCAAATAGAATTGAGTTGAGAACCGCTGCTGTAGAGCAGTGGTCTTTTCTATTTACATTATGATTCATTAACAATAGCAAAATTACAGTTATGAAGTAGCAACGAAAATAATTTTATGGTTGGGGGTCACCACAACATGAGGAACTGTATTAAAGGGTCACGGCATTAGAAAGGTTGAGAACCACTGTTCTAAAGCTTAAACTTCCACGTGCCTCAGAATCACCTGGAGGGCTTGATAAACCCATATTTCAGGCTCCACCCAAGAGTTTCTGTTTCAATAGATCTGAAACGTGAGTTGGTATATTTAACAAATTTCTAGGTATACTTAACAAATTTCTATTTCCAGTCTGGGGCTTCCCTCTGATATCCACTGTTCAGCATGACTCTAAGAGAAAGCATTAAAGTGATTTAAAAGTCAATGCTGCAATCTAAAGTGTGTTGTTGTTGTTTTTCTGGAAAAATTCTCTTAATAGTGTTAAGAAAATAATTTAGTCGTCTTCCATTAGTTCCAGAGCGAGCACTTTCACGGGGCTTTCAAATTTTTCTTTGCTTGTCTCTTTCCCTAACTTGATGCATATTACTTGAGGACAAGAACTGTGTTTTGTTCGCAATAACATTCTCAAGATGCATTAACTTTCAGCAGAGCATAATGTATAACAGGTTTATTGACATATTAGAAGAATACAAAATGAGGGCAGATTTTTCTTTTACACTTTGCTTAGACAACATTTCACCATTTGGTATTGTCATTTGAATGCTAGGGTGATCTTAGAAAGTGTCATAGGGAGCCAGAAAAGTAAAAGCAAAAAAGCAAAATCCACTCTGATGTCACTTAATATCTTAAGAGAGCCAAGGAAATAATAAAAAACAACAACACAGCAACAACCCTGCCATATGAAGGAAGTTAGCTAATGTAAGGGTGGGCTGCCAAACTCTTTAAATGAAAGGAAGAATTTAGTGAAGTGTCATTTTACTGGAGACCCCAAGCCAGATACCACTTTATTTGCAGCTCTGTCTGTCCTTAAGGACCTTGAGAACAATGTTCCCAGATGTCTGCATCTTCAGCTCTCACCTGGGCCACAATCTGTGGTTGAGAAACAACCCTGATTAACTAGGAAGGCCATTCTAAGAATTTGTCTTGAAAGGGAACTCCAAATGATTTAGACAGACATAATGGGTTTCTTGAGTGGATATTTTTTAAACCCTAGGGAAAATCTAGAGTTAAATGAAGAAATAATGAACCAAATAGAATTCATAACTTTAATATTTTGTGATAAGGGATTACCTAGGCATTCTTGATAACTTAAGAACTTGTAATAGTATAAAAGAGAATTTAACTTAGTAAGTTATTTAAAAGATTTCAGGTCAAGCATGTGATTGAATGATGGATTTTGGTTGCTATTTTTATTTGAAAGTTATGGAATCTGATGTTGAGGAGTACTGTAACATTTAAGATAATGTAAGACTCACCATATCCATGAATTTATGTATTGGTTGTGCAACTATTATTTAACTACTTGGGTAAATTTTGTTTGCTAGTCAAAAAGTATGAAATACTTACTAAAAATTCTGAATTTATAAAGGCAGCGTAAATGGTTAAGTAAGGTGAATTGCTCAAGTTATGAAAGCCCTCTTAACAGTGATTTTTTTTAAAAAAAAGAAAATTTTAATTCTCTGCTTATCAGTTTATGGCAATTCAAATAAATCAAATTAGGCATTGGAAAGTTCTCATTAACATAATTATTGTAGTGGATCTATTTAGCATATATTAAATTAATATTCTATATGAAAAGTAAACATCTGTCTTTCATGTGTTTATAGAAAAGTCAAAAGTTTGACCATTTTATTAGGCAACAAAATAAAAACTCAAATTTCCAAAGTAAGAATAATACAGACAAAATTATTTATTCAATATGGAAAAATAGATTTCAATTTAAAATAAAATACCACAATATGGGAACTATTAAAAAAAATCTCAAATATCTAGTTAGAATTAACACAACACCAAATGGAACAGTGCATAAAGAATTAAAACACTGAAACGTAAGAACCAATGGAATGCATAAGAACCAATGATTGGACAAAATAATTAGTTTAACATAATTTATTAAGTAATAAGATTAATTTTTGAATGTTCAAATTAAGGTTGGCATTTAAGAAGTTATATTTATACCAAAATAATTCCAAGGAAGAGATAATAAGAGAATTAATAAAGGGAGTACAAACACTGATCATTAAAATACAAAAGATGATATAAAATTTAACTTAATAGATTATGAAAGAACTAGGTTTATGAGTTTATACCTTTAATAAGTTCAATGTTAATTTCAAAATGGAAATAACTAGTGAATAATGTTTTTGTTTATAAAAATGACCTGTTAAGAACACCAAACACTTTATACGTCTGGAAGTCTAGCAAATTATGGTTGTACAGGCGTTGCTGCATAGAGTAGCCCTATTAAAGGAATTGGCTGGGTCCATGGTGGAAAGATTTGGGGAGCATTTCTAACTTTTGGCCATTAGGTGACTGATCTAAATAAGAGTCAGAACCTATAGCCCTGGCTGGTGTGGCTCAGTTGGTTGAGCATCATATTGTGCACCAAAAACGGTTTCTGGTTCCATAAAAACAGCTATTATTATATTGCAACACTTTCAAATACATCCTTCTTTTTTAATTCATGAAATATTATTCAGCAATAAAAAAATAAAACCTTATCCTCTACAACAACATGGATGAACCTAGAGGGTGTTATGCTGAGTGAAATAAGTCAAACCGACAAACACAAAAAACATACGATTTTACTTTAATGTGGAATCTAAAATGTCAAAACACACAAACAAAACAGAACAAACTGATGGTTGCCGGGAGGGGAAGGGGAGGTGCGGGGGGAGGTAGGTGAAGTACAAATTTCCAGTCATAAAGTAAATAGCCCTGAGGATGTGATGTACAGCACAGGGAATATAGTCAATCGTATCATAATAACTTGGTACGGTGGCAGATGGTCACCAGACTTGTCATGGTGATCACATCGTAAGGTATATAAATGTAAAATCACTCTGTTGTACACCTGAAACTAATATACTATTGTATGTCAACTATAATTTACTAAAAATATATTAAAAATAAATTTTAAAAAACACACACAAAAAGAATCCATTTCCATTGGGAAGGTGTTGCAAGTGAAGTGAACAAATCTAATTCATCCTGTCCTTGTTCAGGGTGAGACTTGCAGTCCCTGTTGGGACTTAGGTATGAATGCTTTGTAACTCGCCTGCCTCGCCTGGTGCCTGAACCTCCCACCTATCACTCTGCCTTCAGCATTGTTCTTCCAGAAACCTTGGAGGACTAGTACATGAATAGATAATGCCATTTTTCATGTCAGAATGGATTCTTGAAATTCAAATCATCTAACTGTCACATTGTTGTCGTGAAAATAATCCCAGTTTTGGAAATGAACAGAACTAAGTTTGAGTCTTCCTTTTCTGCTATTTAACTATGTCATACTGAGCAAGGTACTCAACCTGAGACAGAGGGACAATTTAAAATACACGTGTAAAATGCTTAGCAAGCATCTGATACATGTTGATGCCCAAGAGATGGTCATTTTTCTTTTGGTTTCTTGGAAGTTCAAAGGGAAAATTGGAAGTGTCTATAATAATAAAAGCATAATATGCTAATTAGACCGGACGTTCTTCTGGATGAAGCTGGGGTTGTGAGGGCAGAGCCCCTTGCATGAATTTTGTGCATCGGGCCTCTAGTGTTTTAATAAGTGTGGAACAAGTAGGCAGATTCCAGCAAGGACAGAATACTTCCTCTTATTTCATAAATATCTCAATAGTTGAACAAGAACCATTTTTTTCTCTCTTTCAAGATTGAAGAGACAAATTATTGAACTTGTGTTGCTGTTGTTTTTTTCTTATTTCTCTTTTCTCCTCACTACCCAAGTCCAAATAGGGTCTTTGAATATTCCACTGCTACTTAAAATTCAATATGTCTAAAATGAAACATAATCTATTCCAACATGAATTTTTTCTCATGAATTCTCCATGGCTATCAAAGGCATTAAGAGTCTTGCAGTCTTCTACTATATTCAAATATTAGTTAAAATAGACTCACATCATTATATAGATACTAGAAGCCCGGTGCACGAAATTCGTGCACGGCGGGGGGTTGT
This sequence comes from Cnephaeus nilssonii, assembly GCF_951640355.1. Lineage (NCBI taxonomy): Eukaryota > Metazoa > Chordata > Mammalia > Chiroptera > Vespertilionidae > Cnephaeus > Cnephaeus nilssonii. The sequence goes on along the minus strand of NC_137089.1, from coordinate 8,246,660 downwards.
CCCTCAGCCCAGCCTGTACCCTCTCCAATCTGGGACTCCTGGAGGGATGTCCGACTGCCCGTTTAGGCCCGATCCCAGGATCGGGCCTAAACGGGCAGTCGGACATCCCTCTCACAATCCAGGACTGCTGGCTCCCAACTGCTTGCCTGCCTGCCTTCCTGATTGCCCCTAACTGCTTCTGCCTGCCAGCCTGATCACCCCCTAACCACTCTGCTGCCAGCCTGGTTGATGCTTAACTGCTCCCCTGCCAGCCTGTTTGCCCCCAACTTCCCTCCTCTGCCAGCCTGGTCACCCCTAACTGCCCTCTCCTGCAGGGTTGATCACCTCCAACTGCCCTCCCTTGCAAGCCTGGTTCCTCTCAACTGCCCTCCCTTGCAGGCTGGGTGCCTCCCAACTGCCCTCTCCTGCTGGCCATTTTGTAGTGGCCATCTTGTGTCCACATGGGGGCAGGATCTTTGGCCACATGGGGGCAGCTATATTGTGTGTTGCAGTGATGATCAATCTGTATATTACTCTTTTATTAGATAGGCTAGAGGCCTGGTGCACAGGTGGGGGCCAGCTGGTTTGACCTGAAGGGCGTCCCGGATCAGGTGGGGGTTCCCTTGGGGTGTGGGGCGGCCTGAGCGAGGGGCCTGTGGTGGTTTGCAGGCCGGCCACGCCCCCTGGCAACCCAAGGGGAGGCCCTGGTATCTGGAATTTATTTTCCTTCTACAATTGAAACTTTGTAGCCTGGGGCGGCAGCCATTTCTTGGGCGGCAACCATTTCTGTGGCAGTTAATTCACCTTCTACAATTGAAACTTTGTAGCCTTAAGCGGGTGAGCCCGGTCAGGGTGTGCGGAAAGCTTTGCTTCCCCTGTTGCCACCGGCAACCCTGGCCTGCTCTCTCAAGCTCCATTCTGCCGCCATTTGTTTGAATTTGTTTACCTTCTATAATTGAAACTTTGTAGCTTGAGTGGAGTCTTAGGCCTGCAACGGCTATGGAAAGCTTGGCTTGCTCTGTTACCTGGGAAACCTTGCTCTCTGTGGCTGTAGCCATCTTGGATTGGGGTTAATTTGCATACTCGCCCTGATTGGCTGGTGGGCATGGCTTATGTAGTGGAGTGATGGTTAATTTGCATATTACCATTTTATTAGAGAGGATTGTGTGTGGAGTGGTAGATGGGGGAAGTCTCAGAAGTCATAATCCTCAAGGAAATATTTGGAATTATATGGGACTTTTGGATTATTATAATGACTGAAAGATATTACTAAAATTTAGTGGGTAGAGGCCAGAGATGCTGAAATATCTGTTGTTCTAGGTTTTAATCCTTCATATAGGAGAATTGTGGAGCCTAAAATATCAGTGTAGGCCCCATTAAGAAATGCAAACAAAATCTGCCTCTGCAAATGCCTCCTGCTCATTTTCAACTTTCCATTCCTATTGTCATTGGACTCCAAGCTTTCTATGACCTTGAATCATAGAATTTATTGTTTGAAGGAACTTGAAGATCATCTAGATGAGGGAACTTAAGCAATACGGTACAATTTACGTAACTGCTTTCTTACAAAGCTTAAGTTTGATCTCAGATCTGACTGTTATTCTATTTTCTGCCTGAAATTATAATACTATCTAACTGTTCTTCACATTCAAATTTATCCTCTCCTGGAGAGAGCTGACCATTAAGTCTTTTTTATTATCTGTTTTTATTTATTTTAGAGAGAGAGGAAGGGAGAGGGAGAGAGAAATAGAAACATCAGTGATGAGAGAGAAACATCAATTGGCTGCCTCCTGCATGCCCCCTACTGGGGATCAAGCCCACAACCCGGGCATGTGCCCTGACCTGGAATCAAACCAGTGACCTCTTGGTACATGGGTTGACGCCCAACCATGGAGCCACACCGGCTAGGCTAAATCTTTTTAGAGAACCATTCTCAGAACATAACTTTCCAACCTCAAACAACCTCAGAGTTTCCCGTTGCCTATTAAGTACATTCCTTAACCTGACATCTTAGACCACCCATGATCTGAGCCAACCAGCCCATTTAGTGTTATTTCATCCTCCTTGCCTGCCTTTTTCAAGTGACAAACTGTCCCACTGGTTAATTTCCAAGCTCTCATTGGGCACTCTACATCTTTCCTCAAGCTGTTCCTTTTGCCTAAAATATTCTCCACATTCTTTCCCTGTCAAAACTCTACGACATGCAAATGTTTCCTTCTCCATGAAGCTTTAAAAAATAATTTCCTCAATCAGATATAGTCTTTCTGTATCACCTTTAATCCTTTATAGCTTTTATTAGAATTATTATGGTATTACATTTGAATATTTTGTTCTATTTGAAACAGAGACTGACTAATATGCATAACGTTAGGTATATCACATTTTTTTATCTCTACCATATTTTGCACAAATAAGGTAGACTGAAAATTTTTGGAGATACACAAATATCTAGCAAGAAGTGTGGGGAATCAAAAGAAAATTAAAAGCTTTCCCCTCGTCTTTTCATTTTATAAAAGTTTTAAAGGGCTTCTCATCTATAGTTTAACACTTCTTCTAACATTATAATTGAAATTCACTGAAAATGTGTTCCAATTTCAAAGGAAACAGAAAAGAATGATACCATCCCTGTTGCCCTCAATAAAAGTCTCATTTATCTTTGTCATCTAGCCCATGCTTTCAGCAGTCAGGATGGAAGCCTCATTAATAAAAATCAGAGCAGATCTTCTACCTTGTAGATAAAAACTACTAAAGTACCCTAAAGACAATTACACTGCAAATGATAGCATGGAGAATGAAGATGCTGAATTGGCATAATCAGTTGATTTAGAACCATAGTTGTAGAAGGACAAGATGTTTGTAAAATCATTCTAACAATTATTGATACCATTGTAATTAGCTAGTTATTAATAACAGGAAAGGAGCAAAGGGAAATTCAGACGTTATAGGCATATTCCCTGCAAAAGACTGGGGGAGGGATCCAACAAAAGGAAGATGGACGCATGCCCAGTAAAGTTGGGGTGACACAGGGAAGGTGCTTACTGTCAGTCACACCTAGGAGCAGAGGTCATTGGCCAGAATGGGCATGGCCACTCCAAAGGCATGGACATTGGGGAAAATAGAATCCCCTAAGCAAAGAAGGTCACTCCCTTGCAGCACTGTGTTTAATTCCTGGCTGGTGGGGCCCTTTTGCTCCTCTTCCTGGCGTTCACCCGGGTGGCCCATGGCCATGTCGACTCCACCCACAATGGACTAATGGGCTGCAGCTAGCCTGGTGCTTCCCTGGACCCGGCTCCAACATGGACAGGAAACTCTGGACACTGGCTCTGATTTGAGCTCTACTGAGAACCCAGCTCCTATGACTGGACCAAGGGAAATAGGACTCTGGAAATGCAGGGGTTGAATTCCACACAAATAAAAGTCATTTGTTCTCTTGTGTGCGTCTCAGAAAATTCCTTTCGTCTGGAAATCAACAAGGACTCCATCCCCAATAGCAACTGGGAAAGACAGGCATGTTCTTCTCCAGTAACATCATCGCTGCATACCCTGAAGCTTGGTTATACATAACCAGGAAGGTAGAGCTGGGGATTAGAGTCTAGCTTTATTTTTAATACTAATCTCTCACATAATGATTACTCATAAAGGATGCTATGTTATAATTTAGTCTTTTCCTACCAAAAAAAATGACACATTCATCTTTGAAGTTATTGTACAAAATTCAGAAAGCTATGTTGTTTTAATATGCAATTTATGGTAATATACCCTCCAATGTTTACTCTCTGAATTTTAGAAATTTTGGTGTTTGTGTCCTACATAGCGTGTTATTTTATTGATTACGCCATGAGATATTAGGTTGCCTTCTTTGTGTTGTCTTGTACTTAGAGCTCAGCAGCAAACAGGTGATTTGAACCATGATTCTACACTTCACTAATAGCTTACGTTATTTTCTGCCTTTTCTTTTTGTAGAAAAGGTTACAGCACTTCTCTGCTGGATGCGCCATCAAGTCTTGTTTACTGTAACCAGAAGATAGAATTTCCAAACAAGCCTGGTTGTTGACAGCACTTGGAGAAGCATGTGGCCTGCCATTCCGGTCTCTGTCAAGCCCGGGGCCCCACCTGCTTTCTGGCTTTGGCTTACCCTGGTTAGTTTGGCCACAACGCAAGTGTTAGAACATGAGAATGTGAGACGCCACAGGCCAGGTGACATGCCAGTGCTACAAAGCGGGTAGATGGCAGGGCATCTTTGTGTACATGAAAAGGCCACATGCCACACCAAAATGTGGCAGTCACTTCTCCCAAATCAAATGAATAATATTTCTTTCATTATGTTCTCACAAACGTGTTGTAAAACAATAAGACTTGAGCTACACTAAGTCCATATTTTGGGATTTCAAATGAATGGCAAGTGAATATTCATGTTTATCTCTGAGCTGATTGACAGGTAGAACTTGAAAAAAAAATGTTTGCCCTGGTCAGGTGGTTCCGTTGGTTGGAGTATCCGCCTGTATACCAAAAAGGTTTGCAGGTTCAATTCCAGGTCAGGGCACATTCCTAGGTTGCAGGTTCTATTCCTGGTTGGGTTGTGTACAAGAGGCAACTAATCCATGTTTCTCACATCAATGTCTCTCTCTCTCTCTCTCTCTCTCTCTCTCTCTCTCTCTCTTTCTCATCCTTCCTCTCTCTCTAAAATCAATAAAAACATCTCCTTGGGTGAGGATTAAAAAAACAAAACAAAACAAACAAAAGACCATGCTTACCCTGGCCAGGCACCTCAGATGGTTACAGCATTATCCCAGTATGCCAAGGTTCGTTTCTATCTCCAATCAGGGCACATACAAAAAGCAATCAATGAATACATAAAAAGTGGAATAACAAATTGATCTCTCTTTCTCTCTCTCTCTCTCTCTGTCTTGCTCCCTTCCTCTGTCTCTAAAATCAATTAAAAAAAAAACAACATGCTTATGTATGATTTAAGAATTACCTTTCAAAGCAACAGAAATCATCACATGGCCAAATGCTGCAGAGCAGCAAATAGCTTTTTTATTTTTCAATCTAATAAAGCAGTAAAGAACTGACTAGAAAAAACAGTGTAGGATCTCATACAGTTCCTCATAGTTGCCTCAGAATTTGTGCTTCTATATGCTATCACCAGGTCCATGCTGCTAATGCAACTGCAGTTGAATTTATTTCAAGTGTTAGCAGAAAAGGATTAGGAAAAAAGTTACACTTTAAAAATTCTGTTGAGTCTAGTGTGGGTTATAGCATTCATAAATGTGCTATATCAGGAAACCCAAGGTGTTCTCTGAGTCCTGACTATACTGCTGAATAAGTATGGGAACATAAAAGTTAAATAAAATTTCTATGGTATATGTTTTTCATCTTAAAAATGGAAGACCCAACCCAAGGCCAAAATACTTCCGAAATTTTTGAAGAATTACTAATGAGGAACTCAGAAATCCTGAAAGAATCTAAAGGGCTTTTGCCTCTGCCGTCCCAGTTTTAAATTAAATAATTGTGAAATTTGTGACTATTAGCATTTTTTCCAGCATAATATATTTTTAAACTTACATTTTAAATTTTCTTTATTTTTTTGTAGCTGTTTAGCTGCAAACCATGAATTTCCAAGGAGCAGAATACATTTAGTTATATTCTTCGTAATAGATTTTACAGATAAGAAGTGAACCACAGAGGGATTAAAAAAAACAAAAGTATATTAATATGTGGAGAGCTGTAAGATTTCATTCTGTAATTTAGACTTACATCCTATAGTTTGTGACTCTCACAACTACTCCCTAATGTTCCTAAAATAACCCACCATATTTCAATGTGGGAATAAGAGTATTCTGCAGGACCATAGTCCAGAATTTATTGTACTATAAATTAGAGCACAATAATTTATAGTCCAGTTTTATATCAATGGACTCCTGGTGCTTTTGTGGCAGCCAAGTCCTTTTCACCTTCACCAGGAAAACAGCATCTTCATTGTTCACATCAAAGAAAGGCCACTGATACTGCGCTAAGTACGCTTACAATGTTATGCTGCCCGATAAATGTACTTCGGGGAGTTTATTTATTCCCATTCTGTGTGCCGAGTAGATTATTGCTTATAAAAAGTTATGCTTCCCCCGAGAACAATAGAGAAAAGTCCCAGTTATCTTTACCCAAATTCTGGGCCATTTTGAGCATCTTTTAAGCCCAGCGTTTGAATAGGAATGTCATCTGTTTGAAATAGCCTGCCAAAATAGATTTAAATTCAGGCACTGCCTCTTGAATACGCAGGCTCAGAGAATAGGGAGGGGAATCTTGAGACCTTGTGGAGACAGCTTTTATTAGAGCTTAAGTATTAGGATTCAACAGGGTGATTTTGAAGACTGAATCTCTAGGCAGAATATTCAGATGTGGCTGCTATACTCCATGTTTGTTGTCTTTTTTTTTTTTCTTTTTTTTTAAGTCCAGCACTGAAAAGGTGTTCCTCACTGCACTGTATATATTTCAGTAGGGAATCTACAGAAAGAAGTACATTACCTGGTTTAAACATATTGATTCTCTATGCAAATACTACCATTTTGAGGATGATACCTCTAAAATATTTTACTGGTAGTATGGATGCAAAATTGTAAACCAAGAAAAAATAACACGTAGATAAAAAATTTTCCCTAGCATTTTCTTTCCCCTCTTTCTTTGTTCTTGATTTTATATTAATTTCCGGTCATAGTTCTATAATTTTCAAAGCGGTGCCCTGGATAACCCTGGCACGATACAGTGTGATTACAGTATTATTGACTATATTCCCTATGCTGAGCTTCAAATCCCCGGGACTGTTTTGAAGCTACCAATTTGCACTTCTTTAATCCCTTTACCCACCCCACCCCCCAGGCCTCTCCCTACTGGCAACTCTCAATTGGTTCTCTAAGTCTATGAGTCTGTTTCTGTTTAGTTTGCTCATTTATTTTGTTCTTTCGAGCTCATATATATAAGTGAAATCATATGGCATTTATTGTTCTCTGCCTGACTTATTTTACCTAGTATAATACCCTCTAACTCCATCCACGTTGTCACAAAAGGTAAGATTTTACTATTTTGCATTTTTAAAATTTTTAGTTTTTAATTACAGTTTACTATCAATATTATTTTGTATCGGTTGAAGGTAGGTTTGTGGAACCCCTGTCCCACGGGCTGTATAAGGCCCATGAAATCAGTAGGTCTGGCCCTGCCAAGGCATTAGGGGTGAATTAATTAAATGTTAGACCAAATACAGCAGGCTCATTTTTAAGTTGATAATTTTGTATGACCCGCAAATGATGTTATAAATATCCAAATAGCCCTTGGCAGATAAAAGGGTCCCCACCCCCCTGGTTTGAGGTGTATATGATAGTGGTTACACAAACATATACTTTACAAAGTGCTCCCCCTGATATTTTCAGTACCCACCTGGCACCATACATAGCTATCACATTATTGATTATATATTGCCTAAGATTTCATTCTTTTTTTTAATGGTTGGATAACATTCCATTGTATGTACCACAGCTTTTTAACCCACTTATCGATTGATGAAAACATGGGTCGCTTCCTTATCTTGGCTATCATAAATGACATTGCAATAAACATAGGGGTGTAGATAGTCTTTGAAATTGGTATCTTGGTTTTCTTCAGATATATACCCAGAAGTAGAATTGTTGGTCATAAGACAGTTCCATTTTTAGTTTTTTGAGGAAGCTCCATGATGTTTTCCATAGTGTGCCCTTTCCATGGGCATGAGGGTTCTCTTTTCCCCACAAACTCACCAAAACTTGATTGTTGATTTGTTGATGATAGTCATTCTGACAGGTGTGAGATGGTTCTCATTTTGGTTTGAATTTGCATTTCTCTGATTATTTTAGTGACATTAAATATCTTTTCATATGTCTATTGACCATCTATACGTCCTCTTTGGAGACCTGTCTATTCAAGTCCTCTGCCCGTATTTTAATTGGATTGTTTGGTGTGTATTTTTGGTGCTGAGTTGTATGCGTTCTTTATAAATTTTGAATATCAACCCCATTATTTGATGTATCATTGGTGAGTATCTGCTTCTGACCTCTTTCCCCTCTACATCCAACCCCTACCCCACCCTAGGCCTTCCCTACACTACATTCTGTGTCCATGGGCCATGCATAAATGCATATAAGTTCTTTGTTTAATCTCTACCCATCTCCATCTGAGATCTGTCTGTCTGTTCCATGCATCCATGCCTCTGGACCTATTTTGTTCATCCGTTCCTTTTGTTTACTAGATCCCATGTATAAGTGAGATTATGTGATATTTGTCTTTCTCTGGCTTACTTCACTTAGCATAATAATCTCCAGGGCCATTCATGCTGTCACAAAGGGTAAAATATCCTTCTTTTTTTATAGCTGCATAATATTCCATGGCATAAATGTACCACAGCTTTTTTACTAAGATCTAGAAGCAGCCCGAGTGCCCATCAGTATATGAGTGGATAAAAAAAGCTGTGGCTTTCCTTTTGAATTATTTTTATTTTTTAGCTTATACTCGCTGAGACATAAAGAGATAAACTGGTGGTAACACTTGAGAAATACTCATAATGAAATATGAAGTAAGATTAAATGATTGTACCATATATCAAGCACTCACCCAAATGAAAACTATTTAAAATGTAGCAAACATTAAAAAAAATGTAGATAAAGATGAATCGGAGAGATACTTTGTCTGAGAAATGAAGTACTAAGGGAAAATCCAAGTGATCTCTGATAAAGAGGAAATTTATACCAATATGAAACATAAAGAATTCTAAATCAAATTACTCCATCAAAAAGACAATAACCCTGGGCTTTAGTTTGTTATGTTGTTTTATTTATTTTATTTTTTAAAATCTTTACTGTTGAAAGTATTACATATGTCCCTCTTTCTTCCCCACTGACCCCCTCTAGCCCATCCCTGCCCCCTGCCCCAGGCCTTCACCATTAATTTCTGATTCTCAAAATTAAAAAAAAAAGATTGTATTATGCTCAAAATACATACAAGTAACACTTGGGAGGCATTTATAAAGCACCAAATACATTAGTAAATTTCCTACATTTCATTAGAAAACTATTTTAACCCAGTTCATAGGATATCAAGATTGATAATAAAAAACCCCACAAAGATTATTTTATATAAATATGTTCTTACATTAACTATATGACTTGCTAAACCACACATGGAATTCATTTATTTATTTTTTTATTAATCCTCACCCAAGGATATTTTTCCATTAATTTTTAGAGAGAGTGGGAGGAAGGGAGGAAAGGAAGGAGAGAAAGAGAGAGGCAGAGAGAGAGAGAGAAAGAGAGAGATCGAGAGAGAGATATCAATTGGTTGCCTCCCACACTCACCCAGACCAACCAAGATGAGGGATGGGACCTGCAACCCAGGTATGTGCCCTTGACCAGGAATTGAACCCATGACCCTTTGGTGCATGGGCCAATGCTCTAACCACTGAGAAACACAGGCCAGGGCCACATGAAAATTTAAAAAGAGAAAGATATTTTTCTTTGATCTGAAAAGATGACCACACATGCACTTTAGTGAATTGAAAACAGCTGTGAAGTCTTTGGCATAGGCACATTTTTTGAAAGATTATATCTATATGATCTGGGTTTTGATCCAATCATCATTAACCATTTGAATATAAATATAAAAATATGTTGAACTGCTTCAAAATATTTTTAGAAGTTGAGATATTAACCCCTTGAATTGAGTGTCTTTTCTCCCCCACATTTTCTTGTGTTCTACTAGGTATACAATTTGAATAAAACTTTTAAAATGCAAATATTGACTATTGTGAACATTATTAAATATGAATTCTATCCTTGACTATTGAATTTGTTAAATGATACTTTGCAAGTGATTTAATTCAAATAGTACTCAATTTTCATATATAGTGGGGTTAACCATACTTTTTAAACTCAGATTTTTAAATAAGTTATCAAAACTAAATGAATATTGAGAAAATTTCTATATTTATATATTGTCTATAATTAGAGTTAATACTTTCTCTTTTTACAGACAATTTTCAGAATAAGTTGCATTCCTGGTTTTAGAAAAAAATACTATAATTTATTTTATTTAGGTAGCAAAACTTGGAATTAGTAAGTACTTAATTGAACTTATAAATGAGATAAATTTATCATATCCAAGATTTTTATTTTCATTTCTTATTTTTATAAGGCCCTGACAAGTGATAACTCAAGGCAGCATGTGGTTATTTTTTTTAAAATATATTTTTATTGATTTTTTACAGAGAGGAAGAGAGAGGGATAGAGAGTTAGAAACATCGATGAGAGAGAAACATCGATCAGCTGCCTCCTGCACACCCCCTACTGGGGATGTGCCCGCAACCAAGGCACATGCCCTTGACTGGAATCGAACCTGGGACCCTTGAGTCCGCAGGCCGACTCTCTATCCACTGAGCCAAACCAGTTTCGGCAGCATGTGGTTATTTTTAACCACAACATAATACTCATAAAATATGTATTTATAAGAGCTCATATCAGGCACCTTCTGTAAATCTAACCCTGAAATGTAAAGCAGTAACCTGGCAATAGTTATAAATATGTAAAGATGCAGGAGTGATTTTCAAAGGTATTTCTAGCTCCACATTTTTTCTTAGAAAGAACAGAAAAGGACTAAATATGTCAATCTGATAGATGTATTTTTTCCCAGGCATCAATTTTCTTGGATATACATTTGAGAAGTAGAAAAAATAATTTACTCTGTGAGGGGATATTTTCAGTAAGGACTTTCACCATGATGGAAAGGTAATAGGTTAAGTAGAAGACATGCATCATTGCTGTAATTTGTAAACTGATGTGATAACCTCATGTTTAATATTTTTTGGAGTAAAAGGTGAATGCTAAAGGGAGAAATGTTACTTGGAGATAAGGGAAATCATATGCTAAGAATGCGTATAAATATGACTGAGAATTAACTTGAATGTTTCTTTATTAATTGATAGACGGGTGTAACATGACGATGAAATAATGAAGGTATCCTAGCAACCATATTTTCATAACAACTGTGGCCTGTAAGAGTGTGATGACTGTTAGCCACATTTTATTAATTCAGGAAGGTAAGCAAAGATAATTTCAAGTAATAAAACCTTTCTGCAAACAAAGCATAATGTAGATTTGATTACACCTATTAACAGAAATTTTTAATTTATAAAAAAATGCTATACCTAGGAGAATGCATTATTATAAGTTGATAATATTCCAGCTCTGAATAGTAGCAAGACACTCTATTATTTATTTAGTTGGTATACAACCTGAAAAAAATATTTAATAAATCCACAGAGACCTATATAGTTTCTATAACTTTTTCCATGCTGTTGAGCATCCTTATAATCATTACTCTGAACTCTGTATGTGATAAATTGCTCGTCTCCATTTCATTTAGCTCTTCTTCTGGAGACTTCTCGTGTTCTTTCATTTGGGGCTTGTCTCTGTTTTCCCATTTGGCTGCCTCCTCGAGTTTGTTTCTATATGAGGTAGATGTGCTGAAACGCCCAGTCTTGGTAGGGTGGCCTTATGTAGTAGGTGACCTTGGGACCCAGTGGCACAGTCTTCCTCATCAGCAGACCTGGTTTCTCTAGTAGTGTCCCTTTTGAACGTTGGGTAGGCCTTCCTGTTGCAATGGAGTCTTGAATGCTATTGGCTCATTTGTGCATGGGCTTGCCCCTCAGACTTGCTGACAGTGGGGCTCAACCCCCGCAAGAGCATGAAGGCTGCTGTCCAGGTGCTTAGCCCATGAATTGGAATTCACTCAGATGCGTTTGGATCCTGCCAATACCTCCTTGTGGAGACAGTGCTTGTGAAGCTTTTTGGATCCTGCTCTGTTGTTTTGTGAAGCTGACCACTGGGTGTATTGGATGTGGGCCTCTTTGGAGGGTCTCTGGTGCAGGCCAAAGTCAGATGTTATTTGTGACTGGCCTTGAGTACCCTGTTTGGAGCTATTAGACACCCACGGCTGTGATCCCTCTGCTGGGTCTGGATGCTTGTGGTAAGAACCAAGTTGCACACCAAGGTCAGTGGACCCAGAAGCAGCTCATGCAAAGACTCAAAACCCTCAGAGATCTGCCTCTGCCTGCAGGCTGATTATTAGCCTCAGTCACTTAATGAGCCTCAGGCTGTGGACCACAGGGTGGGACCCAGAGGGTTTCCAACAGGTGGGGCAGTTACTTCCCCCCAGGCTAAAGCTGCCCAATAGCAAAGGTCTTTCTGATAAGTCCTCTGCAGTAAGGGGGTGGGATAAGGGTGGAATGTGGGGGGGTGGGAGGGCGGGAGAATGACTCAATGCAGGGATCCAGGCAGATGTCCCCTCAAGCTCCCTCCCTAGAGCCACCAACCCTGAATTCTCCTTACAAAGCTCTATTCCACTCTGCCCAAGGTGAGTGGCTGCACCTGAAATTGTGTGTGTTGGCCCTTTAAGAGAGTGTCTGCATTTACAGCTGTCTCTCTCTGGCCCAGAGAAACCCTGCTGCTTTTCACAGCACCTTTCCAGTTCGGGTTCTCTGGGGTGGGGAGCCCAGGTTGGGGTGTAGACACCAGAATTCTCAGGGGGAGCCCACCACAGCTGAGATGCTCCTCTGGAACTTCAGCTGCTGCCTGTGGGGTCCTGGCCAGCCCTCTCGAGCCTCTGCACTTCCTACCAGTCTTGGTATGACCTCCTTTTTGCATCCTTGGTGATGAGTGTTCTCTCCATCTAGTATTCAGTTGGTTATTCATGATGATTTTTCTCTATTTTAGTTGTAATTCCAGTTTGGTCCTGGGAGAATGTCAGTGTAGCTTCCACTTAATTTTCTGCCTTCTTGGAATCTCACATTGTTTGATATTCTAAAAACCCATTACATTGGGTTTAGGTTTCAACACATGAATTTTAAGGGGAAACTAAAGTCTATGGAAGCCCTGAAAAATTTTTAGATAGATAAAACCTGGTCTTTTTTTGGAGATATTTGTTACACTACATCTAGAATTTAGTGAGTTAACCTCAAGCCATCTGGAGCACTCAGCTGTTCAGAATAACTCATTTCTAGGGAGTTGTGTATAGCTGAGGACTTAATGTATGAGTTTTCACATAATGTGAATAGAAATGTGACTATTTGTAACAGTTAAACACTCAATTTCCATAAATGAAAGGAAGTTAAGCATGAGATTTATCATGACTCAGTTGTGTGTGTGTGTGTGTGTGTGTGTGTTTTTAATCTTTCCTCAGAATGGCACTTGCATATTTTGGGGGCTTTTGAATAGGTACCTCTACAAAATTCAGTAGGTGACAGTTGAATATACACTTTAGCATTTGCAGAGGATGAATCATACTGTTTCCCAATCATTTGGCTTTTCAAGATCTCTATTAAAGAAGAGTTGCAAAAAATCTCTTGTGACATTTTCATCAGCCACCAAACTTGTGGCTTTTAGAACACTTTGGTTTGAGAAGCTTTTTATGAAGCACCTTGAAACAGCTTGCCATGAAAATGGAGAAAAAGGAAGGCAGATGCCTGGAAAAGAATTTTTTTCCTCTGAGCTAACATATGACAAGGATGGGCTCTGTGCCAACACTGGAGAATTTTCATTGACATCAAAAAGAGATGTGTTTTTTTGTTTGTTTTTCATAAGATTGCTGGATTAGGTCTCAGATTGGTATACAATTTTCATTCTTCTTGTTTCTTCTCTCATTTTCTGTACCCTTATTTTGTAGGCATTTTCTTTGTAGAATCTGAATCATTCATTTCATGTTGAATAATTATGTCTTTCTGGATGTTTCCAGAGAGGTTAGATCTAATGGGTTTCTGAGAAAACACATGCCATAGTAACTTTCTTATCAGACATACAGTGGTAGAAGACAGACTTAGGACTGTCTTTCATCAAGGTAATATTTATAGCTAAGCAAATCAACATTTCAGCTCTGCAAATCTTAAATTTGTTGCCAGACAGACTCTGGAGATTGTTTTGTATGTTTTGATTAAATACAGATTCCTTGAACTTTTTCTTCAACAAAACCAGAATCTGGTGTTCGTTTTTGTTCTTTGTTGTTTTGTTTTGTTTTTCTAGTTAGTACTTGGGATAATTGAAATGTCTAGTTAATGACATATAAAATGTCCAGAATAGACAAATGCATAGAGAAAGAAGGTAGATGGGTGGTTGTGAGGGTGAATTGTAGGTGTCCATTTGACTGGGCTAAGGGAGGCCCAAATAGCGGGTAATCATTATTTCTGAGTGTGTATGTGAAAGATATTAGCATTTGAATTGTTAGACTGAGATAAGAAGATCACCCTCACCAATGGGAGTGGCCAATATCCAATCTGTTGGGGTCCCGAATAGAGCAAAAAGGTGGAGCTTGAGCTGAGGCATCCATCTCTGTTAGGGTGGCCGAAGGAGAGAGGTTTAGAATGAAGAAGAATTTGGTAACTGGTGCAGTCCTGACAGAGAGAAGGGTGACTGCAGAGAGGAAAGAAGGCCTGGACATAGGGGGTCTCTGACCATTTCCCATTGTGGTGACCGACATTGTTTAAGTCCCGGAGAATATTACAATGGGAAGTTCCATTCCTGGGCCAGTGTGAGTCACTGTCTAATTTATATTGTGGATAAGGTGCTTTGGCTGGACCTCCATGGCAAAGACGAAGGAGACATCCCAGAGGAGTGTGTTTTGGCGGGAAAAGAAAAATAATTCCTCCCGCTGTAAGTTAGGAAGAGGACATGAGCAACAAAGGGAGACCCAGGAAGCTAGTTAGAGGGCGTCCCTACCATCCAGTCAGGCTCCAGGGAGAGGAGGGCGGTGTAATCCATGTGGCGGGTGTCCCCTGTGATGAGGAAGACTGTGGGACCTGGTCCTGGGGCCGAGGCTGGGCTGGAGAGGATTTCTGGCCCAGTGCTAGGTCTTTTGTCTGAAATGGCAAATCAGAAATCTGGAGGGGTGATCCGATTGTGACTCAATGAAATGAAATGAGCCGGTGTTGAGGGTGGGGTCAGCAATGGGAAGGAGAGGCCCCCAATCTGGATTCCTCCTTGGCTGGTTCTGGAGGGCCCGTAAGAGAAGGAGGCATAATCGAGGTTGGCGATCATGTCGCCCAAGTAGGATTCGGAGGTAAGCCCAGGCCAGGCTGCCGCTGCCTACTGCTCTCCGAGGAGCAAACTAGGGGTGACTGAAGCCAGCGCGATGGCTCCCCTTCCCTATGGAACCCTCTCGGGTTTTTGGCACCAAACGTTAGGGTCGCCAAAGGAGGAATGCATGAAGCTGAAAGGGGTAAGGAATTATGAATTTATTAGGTCATCTGGAAACCCAGATGGGCTGAGCCTCCTGCCCTTGGACATTGGTGCTCCTGGTTCTCGGGCCTTTCCATTCAGAGTGGAACTCACAGCATCAGCTTCCGATCCTCTGGCATTCAGATTTGACCTGGAATTTTACCACCAGCTTGCCCAGGCCTCCAGCTTGCAGATGGCAGATTGTGGGACTTCTGTCTCCAAAAATGGTGTGAGCCAATCTCTCATAATAAATCTCTCTCTATATTGTTCTGTTTCTCTGGAGAACCCTGACTAGTGCTATTTGATAGAAACTGGTGGGAGAGAAGAATGAGTGACAGCTAACAAGTACAAGCCTTCTTTTTCAAGTGATGAAAATGTTCTGGAATTAGAAAGTGGTGATGCACAACCTTGTAATTATACTTGGCTGGCATAAAGCTTGTTGAATTGTATACTTTAAGATGCTAAATATTATGGTATGTGAGTTATAGCTCAGTAAATTTAAAACATTTTTTTCTCATAAAGATCTTAATAGTATTTGGCTCCAGATATGGATTTTGCATCAATGTAATAAGGCTTTAGCATGCTTCACTTGCATGAGCTCATCTTAGGTCTCACAAGTAAACAATGCTAACACAGTCATGAATTTTTGTAAAGTTTGCAAAAGTGAGATATTTTAACTGCAATCAGTTAAGAGCAGTGTCCCTTTCCACTCTGATGCCCTCTTGTTGGGTGGCATTAGCCTGGCTGAAGGGATTTGGGAGATTTAGCCTAAGAGGAAATTGCATTGATAAGTGTAACTAGTTTAGCTAGAGGCTGCAATTGACCTGAGATCCAGAGAAGAATATTAATGTCACACTAAGTTCTAGGTAAGGTCATTCTCATCCTCTTGGTGTTGAATGGCTTCCAGGAATACTCATGTTAATAACTGCCCAGTTTACCCTGTGCCATGGCCCAAAGTGGAAGTGGATTTCAAAATGGAAGTGCCCTATGATAGAAGGAACTGGGTAATGGATGAGCCAGAAGCTCATCAGTGGAAAATTCCACATCTTTTAGCTTATATATGAAATGAAATGAATAGAGGTTTTCTCCTAAGGATTTATATAATTTTACTATGATTTTGAACCTAAAAGAAAATTTTCTAAATGATCAGTGATATAAAAACATTGCCAATAAATTTCAATTAACCATGCTAGAAGAAAAACAGAATTTTTTAAATTCTCTCTAAAGAAAAGGATAGCACATTGTTCTATGAAGGGATGCTGGGGAAAAAATGCAGCCAAAATATAAAGGGAAGGAGTATTATGGAAATATGACAGGCCATTAATTAATAAAAGTGTATGCTATTTTTTCTAAATTTTGTGGTGTTTGTGACTTCAAAATGTCTAATTCATTGTGATTTCTTTCTATGCAAAATAAAAAGTAGCATTAATTATTAACTTTGCAGTATTTTTGCAATATTTTTTCTCAAGGAGATTACTACCAATGGCATAGCTTCAGAACTCATAAAACCTGGATCTGCTCCTAAGTGGCACTTAACACATAGTAAGTACTATACTAAGGAAGAGGAAAACATGCTTCTTCTGGAATCTTCCAGGAAGATTTTAGCTTTATATCTCACTGCCCTTTCATGGAAGAATGATGTCTATCGGGAATGGTGGATGTCAACATGTACACGTGGAATGAGTCAGGTCATAGGGGCTAAATGACCACTAACCTACCCAGGTAGTGCCTTTACCTCTTCAAACCGGACTTAAAAAAAATAGTAGCAAAAATTAAGCAAACTAGAATATTCCCGTTCTCTGAAAGTTGAAGACCTGATCTCTCTTGTCATCTTTGCCCCAAACCGGGGGGGGGGGGGGGGGGGGAAGAAACCCACTTGGGTTATCCTTATTTTTACTTTGCATACCCCCTGGACATTTCATCAAGAATTTTGAATTTGAAACCTCTCCCCTAAAGTATACATTGGGTGCCTAAAATGATCTTGTCATTAAAAATATTTTTAGAACTATGCAAAATAACCTTTCCAATACATCAGTGTCTTTATTATAGTTGTCAAAAGCTTTGTAGTTGTCAAGTATTTAATAACCCGAATTAAGAAAGTACAGATGGAGGTAGGAGGCAAACACCTCCCAGGCTTACCTTGGATGTGGATGCCAACAATATCTGAGAAAAGGGAAGGGAACCAGAAAATGATTCCATATGAACATTTCCATATTATTCCAGATGGTTCCCCAAAAAAAGTTTTGTTAGGGAAGTTATATTTACATATGAGAGACTTTTTAATGGGATATCTATAAAGGTAGAAAAAAAACCCACGTTTTTTATATGGCTCATTGCTTTGGACCTTCGTGTTAGTGAGAAATCCTTTGGAAGATACGATTTCCAGAGCATGAACTCCATGTTGATGACAATGTGCGAGACGCCGGTCTCAATGTTGAGAACATCAAGCAATGAGGCTTTCAAAGGGACAGGCTGTGGCGTTTCATCCAGGAGGTGAGCGTTGAATGACAGATCTTCCAAGGCCGACAGTCATCAGGGATACCTCATATCAGCTCAAGCTGAGAAGCTACAAAGTCAAAGAAGAATCCTCTGAACTTGTGTCCCTGAGTATTGAAGCGTTACTTAAAAGCTTCCATCTTCCTCACTAAAAAAGTCAGGGTGGGGTGCAGGGGAAGAGCAGGGACGAAGCCAAATGGTATAATGATATTCCTAAAGAGAATGTTCTGGTTTCTCTTGCCTGCTGGCATCTGTACAAGAGAAGTTCAAAAGGAAACATGTCAGAAGTTTAGAAGTATCGATGCCCGAGGGACATGCTGGCTTATGGCACAACCTCCACCTCTAAGTGCCCATGACTTTGGAATGCGAACCTCTCCTGCCTCTTCTGGGCCGCATATTCAGCTGCTGCTGAGAAGAAATGAAGGGGAATTCTATGTAAAAATAGACACAAGGAAACGGCCGTGACTTCTAGAGGGTGAGGGCACACCTCTACTTATGTGTCAGTGACAGAAGAGAAGGACACGTGGAAAGAATAGCTTTAACGCTTACACTTCAAGTCTCACCCCACTGTGCCTTCTTTGCACGTTAATATAACACAGCTTTTGGCACATGAATGTCACTCGGCGGTTATGTTTACTTATTTAATTATTTTTGTTAAGTGCGTTGGGTTGGCATTGGTTAACACAATTACATAGGTTTCACGTGTACACTTCTCTGGTGCATCATCTGTATGTGTATTGCACTGTGTGCCCACAACCCAAAGTCCGATGTTCTTTTGCCCCCACATATTGGACTCCCTTTACGCTTTCCTACCCTCTCACCCCCTTTCCCTTTGGTAACCACCTGACTGTGTTCTGTGTCTATGAGCTGTTGTTTCTTTGTTTTGTTGGTTCATTTGTTGCTTTCAGTTTTAGAGCCCACATGTGAGTGGAATCATATGGTTCTTCTGGGCTTTTTCTGAATGACTTATTTTGCTTAGGGTAAAATTATCGAGGTCCACCCATGTTGTCGCAAGCGACAGTATTTCATCTTTCCTTATGGCTGAGTGGTATTCCATAGTATGTCTGTAACACACCTTTATCGAATCCTCTAATGAAGGACACATTGGTTGCAATGAACATAGGGGTGCATATGTCTTTGTGAATAAATGTTTTTGAGTTTTTCAGGTAGATACCCAGAGGAGGGTCATATGATAACTCTATTCTTAAATTTTTGAGGAACCTCCATACCGTTTTCTATAGTGGCTGTACCAGCTTACTTTCCCACCAGCATTGAAGGAGGGTTCCTTTTTCTCCACAGCCTCTCCAACACTTGTTATTACTTGTCTTCCTGACAATAGCCATTATTCAGCACTTCTTAATCTAAAGATTTGCAGCAAAATCTAAGCATTTAAGATATAGACAGGAAAATTCTCTGATAGTTCTGATCCTGGAAAACAGCCTTAAAAAGTCAGTAAGGTTTTTTGCTTTCACATTGCGTACAAAACAGACGCACTATTCTTCTTATTGCAAAAGAATGCAATGTCCTTCCTTTTTGTTGCATTAGATACATTGATGTCATTTCATTTCAGAAAGACAAAGGTAAAGATGAAAAGAGCAGGTTTTGTTATGCTCTTGAATAATGTGACCTCGTTTCTCAATCTATGGTGAGATGGGGTTGTAGTTCAACTTCCTACTATTTTTAAATCTATATATCCCATCATTTAAAACATATGTTTCAAACAAGTCAAGCAACAGTGTCTGGAGTGATTAGCCTGGAATTTTCATTTCTTAAATTCTCTTGGCTGTGGATACTCAACTTCTTCTCTTTATATTCCCCAGATCCTGCCCATTTCCCAGTTATAAGCTTTACATCATTCATGTTTATTTTAGCCTGTTTGCATGAAAGTTGACACCATACAGTGACAAGAATCACATTCTGAGCCTAAATGCTTAACATTTAACAGGGATTTTAAACTAAGAAACTCAATGATGTCAACGGTAAAATAACCTGTCACTTCTAGATGCTTCCCTTTGCTTTATTAAAGGTCAGAAAGGCCAAAATTATGTTTTAAAAGAAATCTTCCCAATGCAATTTTTAGAGATGATTGATAAAATAGAATATGTAAAAAAAATGATGACAGTAGAAAAAGTACTGTTCAATTAATAGAACTTATTTTTTATTATATGGCTATCCTTTCCTCATGCTGGGTGGAGTGGTTATGGAATTATTATGTGACAATTTCTAAACAGACATGAAAGGGAGCATTTTATGATATAAAAAATATGAATACCAAAAATGCAAGTTTAAGAATTGTATTGTTTTAAATAAAATGAAGGGTTGTTTTTTTTTTATTCCTAGAGCGATTGATTTAAATATGCAAACAAGGTTTAAATGTAAGGTACAAAGTGAACAATACAAAGAGTACAATTCATTCTGGCACATAGAAAGCAATTGTGTATGTTTGCTCACCATATCATTTAAAAAAAATTTTTTTTGCATAATGATTCCAAACCCATCTAGGCAACTCAGTTCCTGGGTCAGAATTGCGCTGGCGGGACTTACTGGAGTCAAAGAATCTTTTATTAGATTTCTCACTAAAATCTGGAAGGGAATCATCTCCTCAGACATATTTTGCTTGAGTGTCCTGTATCCCAAGTACATGTTCCGATGTAACCTCATACTACGAGCCGAGCCTCCTAATGGTCTTCAAGCCCATGTTAATTCACATAGACACAGACATGACAGCCCGCTACTGCCAGTTTTCTTTGCAATGAGTAGCATATTCTGCTCAATGGGGGGAAAAGCCAGGCGGCAGCCTATTGTAGTGTAACAGTTATCTCTGAGTGAAGAGAAGGAATTGCTTCCAAATGTAATATAGAATTACTCTAGACTATTGTAGCATTTGACCTGTAGTGCGCAGGCCCAATTGTTTCCTCCATTGCATGACCATGATCTTGAAAGTTTTCATTTTATTCCGATAATGGAGATGCTTGACAACATACTGAGTCAGGTGAGTCACAAAGCCTGCTCTTCAGCAGTCCCGGGCAGGCCATCACTAATGTCATAGCTGAGGACTGCATTAACCACAATTCAAACGAATGAGATCCAACACACGCTCATCTAATTTGGTTACAGTGGGAATAGGGACTTGATTCAGAAATACAATAATGCAGCAACAAGAAATGCTCTTGTTCCACGTTGTAACAAAAAGCCCGGGTACTATTCATTGTGGTCCGTAGTCTTTTACAGCCAGAGACAGCACGCCCAGCTCCCAAACACTGGGTTCAATAAGAGAAAAAAAAAATGGTCAGCTTAGGAACATATGTATATGCACCTGAGGATGAAAGAGCCGTGGGACAGCATCATTGAAGCATCCGTTACAATGGCGAACATGTGGCTTCTTAAAATGTTTTACTTAAAATGTGAAAAGCGATTGTGATTCTGCGTGGTGGTGCATGAAGAGCCCATAGCTTCAGCTTTTAAGTGAATGACCCATTTTTCCTTTATGTGTAGCCACTAAAGTTAGGTAGCACCTTGCTTGAAATGTTGATAAATGTGAGATCAGATCAAGCACACTTAAAAGTTGAACAGAGACTATCACTTCACCCTTTAAATGGACAGACTGGGAAAGAATGATCACTGTACGTTAGACTTGACGGTTAATAACCAAATCGTTCTACCCTCATGAGCTTGTAGGGAAAATAAGAGTCAGCAGATGGTAGAAGATTTGAAATATTGCTAAGAAACAACCTTCAGAAGCAATAGCAAAAAAAAAAAAAAAATAGCATGCAATTCTTTTAAATTTTCAAAAAAAAATTCCAATAAAACAAGTAGAAAGGTTATTCAAGAATATGATCTTATTATCTTATTATCAACCCCATCCCAGATGGAATCTAGTCACTCCACACTAAGAGGTTTTATAGTAAAGAGTCTTAGGAATTGAACCAAATTGACCTGCCATAGTAAGTGAGAGAACAGAGAAATTTTTATTTTTATTTTTTTGAAGTCTCAAGCAAGTAACTTTTATTTTTTAAAAATGGTTATTGTTGAAAGTATTACGGATGTCTCCCTTTTTCTTCCATTGACCCCTTCTAGCCTGCCCCTTCCCCAAGCCCTCACCACTCTATTGTCTGTGTCCATGGGTTATGCATAGACGCATACAAGGTCTTTGGTTGATCTCTTCCCCCCGCCCCCACCCCTTTACCCTCTGAGATTCCACAGTCTGCTTCTATGTCTCTGGATCTATTTTTTTCATCGGTTTATTTTGTTCATTCGATTCCACATAGAGAACAGAGGAATTTTTTAAACGTGATAACCTCAATATACAAAATATGATTGCCTACTTTGTGTTATTGTGCACAGAGTGTGTTCAATACATATTTGTTTAATGGCTAATATAATTTTAGTTATACAATGCTATAAATCTTTTATGACTCAGGCATGGTATTTTTATATTTAACTCAATTTATATAGCTGCAATATTAATGATAGGAAGAATAAAGTTATGAAACTAAGTGGTTTTAATGCCAAGAGTTTTATACACACATACTCACACACCTGTATAAAACTTTGTACATAAAAAAAACCTATATAAAATATTAAATAATGCAGTACCTTTTCTTGTTAACTAGCACTTCTTATTCCTAAAATAGGGTAAGTAATGCAAAAAGTTTACAGTAAAACAAAATTTAAATTGGAGAAATGACACAATAGTTGATTTTTTAAAGTTTCTATAAATTAACATATTGCATAAGGGATGGGAATAGAACCAGTAATGCCTACTGCTTCATTTAAAAATAGTTTATTACAAGTGACTATAATATAGATTAAGTTTGTCAATTCCAAATGTATAAGAGTCAGAGGACACTCTCAGTGATTAGCTATTAGGGCACACATGCCCATAAGGTCTGTATCCAAGAGTCCCTTAGGAACTAAAAGGAAATTATATACTATTTAACTTTTCCAAAAATATCCCTCTCTTTTTTTCTCCCTCTGTTTTTCTCCCCTATCAATTTTTCTTTTTCTTCACTTTGTACCTAATCATAAGCAATCCTTTTCTGATTTGCTAGAAACATTTTTTTTTTGGCTCTTTTTCTTCCTGTTTCTGATAGGAGAAACTGTCTTTTTTCCTCAGACACCCCAGAGACCAGCACACAATAGGATGAAGACATCTGAGTTGTGTGAGCTTTCCTGTTTTTTTAAAGAAATATGTCAAAGTCTCTGAAAATATCCCTTAAACATCTCTCCTACCAAAAGTGGCAACAAGGAAACAGCCTGATAGGTTCAT
Organism: Cnephaeus nilssonii; assembly: GCF_951640355.1. Lineage (NCBI taxonomy): Eukaryota > Metazoa > Chordata > Mammalia > Chiroptera > Vespertilionidae > Cnephaeus > Cnephaeus nilssonii. The sequence continues at coordinate 8,223,638 of NC_137089.1, read as the reverse complement.
GGTAAATGAGTCAGAAACATCTGGGTTAAATTCCCCTTGCAACACACAAGAGTTAAATTAAGCAAAATATTACTGAACAAAATATTTTTCCCATCCCCAATATTTGAAAAATAGTTCAAAATGCTTGTTGAACCTGAAATGGGTCTGAGTTACTCCTTCATATTTAATTCAGGCAAAAAGAATTCTTAAACCAGCTGACTGATCTAGCCAGTAAGTTTAACAAGAAAAAAAATTAGTAACAATATTGAAAAAAATTTAATTAAAAAATTTTGTCCAACTTTGAGATATAATTGACATAAAACGTTGTGTAGGTTTAAAGTGTGCAATGTGATGATTTGATGCACTTATGTATTCTAAGTTGATCACCACCATAGTGTTAGGTAACACATGCATCAGGTAACCAGACAACCAATGGGTCAGTGCTGCCTGTCACTACTTGAGCCAATTAAGCAGAGAAGTTTATTCCAGTTCTGTGGTCAGTATGGGAGAGCAGCAGGTCACCCACAAAAATCTGCTCTCCATGAACCAGCTGTTTATATAGGGTAGGACAAGGATTACATGGGGAAGTAGGGATTATGGATTTGGGGAAGTAGGTTATTCGGGCTGGGGTGGGACTCCATTGTCTGGGCAACAAGGTTGTTAATCTTTCCATGATAATAGGCAGACCTTGAATAAGAATGAACTGCATTCCTAGGTTGACTCCCAGGTGATACATCTTCCAGCCAAGTTAGAATGTCCTTTCTTTAACCAGAACAAGGCAATCATGGTTAACAGAGCATGATTAATATTTCCCATAACCGTAGCTAGTCCCCAATATTCCCAATATTCTATTTTTGCCCCTAATAATGTCATATTATTGATATTCTGTGGGGTTTTTTGTTTGTTTGTTTTTAGATCTACTTTTTAAAAAATTAATTATGCACCCTAACCGGTTTGGCTCAGTGGATAGAGCATTGGCCTGCAGACTCAAGGATCCCAGGTTCAATTCCGGTCAAGGGCATGTATCTTGGTTGCGGGCACATACCCAGTAGGGAGTGTGCAGGAGGCAGCTGATCGATGTTTCTCTCTCATGGATGTTTCTAACTCTCTATCCCTCTACCTTCCTCTCTGTAAAAAAAATCAATAAAATATAAATAAAATAAAATAAAAAATATAATTATGCAAATTCAAAATCAATCACCTTTGCAAAAGTCTTTCTGAAAAATGTGATGACTTCATTCTGGACTTTCCAGGCCAGGCAGATCACACCCCATATTATGTTTTGAGAAGCTATGCATAAACCCTCCCAACTGCAGCCTGTGAAAACATACATTCCTATCCTCTGATTGCCCATTTCCTTCGGGAATATAGCCAAAAGTTGTTGCGGGATGGTGGGAATGATCATGTCAAGAGCTTGTTCCTAAAAAGTCTCTTCCCAGAGTAACTTTTGCCTTTAGTGATTATAAGGATTTCTGTGTAGTTACTTCAGCACCTGGCCTTGTAGGTATGATAAGGGATTTATCCTATTTTAACAGATGGGTCCGAGACTAGGTAGCCAATAAATAAGTGTGTTTGCTGAAAAGTTAAAGCTGATAGTAAAGAGTTGGTGTGTACTGTGTATCAACATACTTTTCTCCCCCAAATGCCTTTTCTAGATATATAAGTCTGATAAAAAGCAAATGGAGGGAGAGAATAAAAAAGATAAATTGTTAGAGAGGGTAAAAGGAGAGAGGAGACTCATAAGCAAAGTTATGGTTTGGGAGTCAGTTTAGTTTGAGTGTATATATTTTGATGGGGAAAATAGAATTTCAAAATATGAAGGGGTTTTAGAAATTACCAAGGCTAGAGAAACATCCTCATTTTTCAATTTTCAGATATTTTACTCAGTAGCTTTATTTTAGAAAATTATATAATAATCACTATATATTCATTTTCTATTGCTGCCATACCAAAGTACCACAAAGTTCATGGCTTAAGACAATACTAATGTATTATCTTAGATTAAGGCAGGTAAGAAGTCAAACAACATTCACTTTCACATTATATACACTGAGTGGCCAGATTATTATGATCTCTGAACGCATAATAATCTGGCCACTCAGTGTATAACTTCACAATTAAAAGAGAAACATGCAAATTGACCGTCCTTCCAATACACCCACCAGCCAAGCAGAGCAAGTATGCAAATTAACCCAACAAAGATGGCTGTTAATTTGCATAGGCAGGCGCGGCGTGAAGACTGAAGACAGCACAGAAGAAAGCCAAGTGCTTCGCTCTCTTCTCTGCTTTGCTCTGGGCGCAGGAATAGGCCCAAGGAAGCCCTATTCTTGCAGGAATCTTCCTGCAACGGGCCTCTAGTCCTATATAATGAAAGGCTAATATGCAAATTGTCCCCTCGACCAGGAGTTCGACCAGCAGGCAGGCCGGCCAACCGCCCATGTCCCCTCCCCCTGGCCAGGCTGGCCAGACCCCACCCATGCACAAATTCATGCACCGGGCTTCTAATATATACACTGAATGACCAGATTATTATGATCTCTGAACGCATAATAATCTGGCCACTCAGTGTAATAGTTTAAATCACCCAGAGCTATCAGTAAATTCAACACCTTAGCTGGGTCTAGCCTTTTCTCTCACTATTGAGAACAAACTTTTTGCTTGGCCCATGATTGTCCTGGTGCTAAGACACATATGCTTCAGTTCCTGGTCTTCAGTTCAGGTCATTAGAAGTTTCTCCATGCCTGATATAGTTCATTCTCAAATTTTGGTTAGTCTTGTTGCCTTTGATGAAGCAGATCTTGAACAGCTTCTGTCATTTTGTTCTTAATTCTTCAAGATCGTAGCTATGGTGGAAGGAGATGTGCCTGACTGGTGAGCGACAGCCACTGTTGATGTTCCTCTTTCATAGTCTTAATCACTTTCAATTTTATTTCCAGGTTACTCACTCCAAGGGGTCTCTTACTGGCAACATCAGCAGTGGATTTTGGATCCTTAGGGACCATGATGAATAAAACAAAATGAGATTAAATAAAGCACCAGAGAAAAGTATTCAATCAGAGACATAGTAACCATGAGATGTATGAGGCTGCTGCTGGAGTAGCACGACATACTGTTTTACATCAAACTCTTTTTATAGGTAGAAAGAATATGCTCTAAAATGATAGTAGAAAATATAGTATCATATATGTGTAAACCAGTCATTTATTATTACCCAGTATTATGTACTGTATGTAATCACATGTGTTATACTTTCATATGACTGGCAGCACAGTAGGTTTGTTTACACCGGCATCACCACAAACATGTGAACAACATGTTGTACTACGATGTTATGATGACTACAACGTCCTTAGGTGATAGAAATGTTCAGCTCCATTACAATCTTATGAGACCACCGTTGTATATGCCATCTGTCATTGACTGAAATATTGTTATATGGCACGGGACTGTAGAAGGTTAGCTTATTAGAAACTGAATTTCATCTGTAATATTATATGTCTTTGTCATATAACATAACATGTTTATAGCCTCCAAAGATTAAGACATGAACATCTTGGGGGGAGGGTAATTATGGGAATTATTTTGGCTACCACACACTATAATTTCATTTCTAAATGGAACTCCATAGGACAGAGGAACTAATGTGTTTATGGCAAACTCTTTTTCCTCCATGTATGGATGGGAGTAGAAGGACACAATAATCATATAGCACCTCTTGTAATGCTGCTCAACAATATCCAAAACTAGAAATGTGTCTTATTGCCTGCTTAGAATCCAAACATAATTTACTTTTAGGCCTGCTCAGGCTAGTGCAGAAACTAAAAGAATCAATTAATTTGAAGTTACCGAGTGGCTACTGTGTGTTTACACTCCCAATGCCATTCTTTAAATCCATCCTTCATAGAGTCAATCAAGTGAATTTTTCAAATTTAAATAGGACCATAGCACTTTCCAAAGCGTTCTTTATTGTCTCCAGAATTAAGTGCACGTTCCTTAAAAAGGGAGCTAAGACTCTTCACAAGGCATTCTATATACCCTTCCGGAATTTTTTCCCCCCACTCAACTCAGCTTGAATGGGTCGGTGTTGTTTTCTCACCTTGCTTGACACTTCTTACACTCGGGCGAAATCAAATTGCTCCCTTGAGTTCCCTAAAAGGGCACTGCTTCCTAATGTTATTTTCCCCCTTGAACTGGCTTAATCCCATTATAAGATTCCAAGTCTTAGGATAAGTGTCACCTCTGACTGGAAGCTTTCCTTAAACCCCTTTGTATGCCCCCACCCCCCACCTGCGATGAGTTCTCTTCTATGTTCCCCCAGACTTACTAGTATACACTGAGTGGCCAGATTATGATGATCTCTGAACGCATAATAATCTGGCCACTCAGTGTATTTGTATCTCAAATGGGTACCAAAAGTATTCTAGACCTTTGCTGGAGATCAACCACCTATTTGCCCTGAGCTTTCTATCAGCCAGTGCAAAGGGGAAAACTGATCAGGTGCACTATTTATAGTATCTTTGATTTCAAATAAATGAGGTACTCAAGAGAAGTACACTGAGTGGCCAGATTATTATGCCTTCAGAGATCATCATAATCTGGCCACTCAGTGTATGTTCATCATTACAAATGAGCACTGGGTCACATCGAACCTGAGCATTTCTTAAGAAGAATACCTGGAAGTAGCTGGAGTCTTTTCATTGTAGTGTTTTGTACTTTTAGGCCAGGTGTAAATGTTATCAAGTTGAATGACTAGATAAAAAAGACTAGAACATAGGCATTTCTTTTCTTTTCTTTTCTTTCTTTCTTCCTTTCTTTCTTTCTTTCTTTCTTCTTATTATTTTTTTGCTACACCATGCCATCTCTAATGCTAATCCTATCTACTTCAAAACTCAAATAAGTACTGTAATTTGGGTAGAATAGAAATCACTAGTTTGAAATGTTACATTTTCATAATTTGATATAATATACAATAAGTATAATTTTAAATAAAAATTGATTGATCTGGTAAAGTGTTCATATTCTGTCTGCTATTTTCACAGTTCTGGGTCCAAAATCATTATAATAAAGTTTCTACTTTAGCGTTTATTAAAACTGTGAAAGAAATGTTGCCATTCATGAATGTATTAGTGCAACAGGGCCCAGTCCTGCTTTCAAAGACTATTTTCTTATATGGAGACATTTTATAGTCAGGCAATCATCTCGTTAAACATTTCCTATAAAATTTTAAAAATCATAGCCTGGGAGTCTATCACTATGGCAATCACACCTCTATAATTAAGCTTATTTCAACCCTTTCTCTGTGATACTTTTTCTTTAATCAAGGGTCTATTATTGAACTGTTAATGTGAGTGTTGAAATTAAAAAAATAAAAGTCTCAGTTCAGGAGTGAATTTGAATAGCAGTTACAGAAAACCCTGAGAAATATTTTTCTTTGAGGTTTACTAGTATGTTAGGATGTGGGTTTAATTCCATCATCCCCCTCTTTTATTTTTTCATCCTGCACAATTAATTGCCTTACTTAAAGGAAACTGAAGTTTTTCCTGATGTCTTTAAGGATATCCTTTATCTATTGTATTTGGGTTTTCCTTGATGTAAACAGCAAAGCACAATTATCTTATGAAGCTGGCAGAAGCAAATACAGTTGGCCTGGAGGTGTTTTTTTGGCTTTTCTACATCACTAAATAGAAGTGTAGCTTTGACTTCTGTGAGGACAAACGATCAGAAAGTAATTTTATCTTGCCAAATGAATCAACCGGTTGTGTATCTCCAAGAGTTTCATTAATGGAGAAGAATTGTAAGTTCAAAGACTACATGCATGTTAATAACAAGTTAGTGAAATTATGACTTTAACATGCACTAATTTAGTATAAAAATTATAGTTTTAAAGAAAGTTCACATATATAATTGAATTTGCTACACACACAGTCTGAATAATCAGAGCCACCCTAAACCTCCTACCTCTTCGCTCTCCACCAGCACCTCAGCTCAAATTTAATCATCTCTCACCTTGATCAATAACTTTCTATCACCTCACATCATCTCTTGCCTCCTCCAATCAATTTGCCCCATGCCAGCGGAGAGATACAGGTTTTTTAAGTGATTATATGTTTTTAAATTAGAGCCCTTGATGGCCTCACTCCTTTTGTTTCCTTACGATAAGGAATAACGCCTTTTGCATGAGTGGCAGGCATTATGTTTGCCTAGCCCCATACCAGTCTCTATCTGAGTCCTCCCTTACCCACCTCCTCCATAGATCTGGCAAAGCTATACACTCACTTCTTCAGTCTTTTCTTTTCTTTTTTTTTTTTTTCTTTTTTTTGAGCTTTCAGCTTTTGGGGTCATGGAACAGATTTCTGACCGGTGAGGTATAATTGAGAATCTGCTGAGACAACTGAGAAGACTTTTTGCTTTTTTATGAGACAGACAGATATAGCAAGTGCTGCCACATTTCCTTCACTTCTTTCTGCCTTGAATACGGTTGTGGTTCTTGGAGCTCAGCTGTCGTCTTGACCATGAGATGGCAATCCACTCACCATGGACAGAGGCAAATCAGCATGAATCTGGGTCTTCAGTGGGAGCAGTGGATAAAACAATGCCAGGAATTGCCTATCCATACAATTTTTGTTACTGGACCCACATTTTTTAAATCACTATTAATGGGAACTTCTATTACTTGAAATTAAAAGTATTTCTAATACAGAAATACATGGCTTAAATGCCTCTCATAATTCTCCCACCTTCCAGCAATACTGCTGTTTTCTGAATTCCTGAAACATTCCTTCTTGCTCTGGTGACTCCCTATAACACCACCCAGTCCCCCACTCTACACACTTGATCTAGTTGACTCCTACTCAGTCTTCAAATCCCCATTAAAATGTGTCTTTCTCCAAAAGGTTTTCTTTGATGTCTAGCCAAAATCATCTCCTTCTGATATATATATATATATATATATATATATATATATATATATATATATGTATATATATATATATATATACATATATATATATATATATATATATGAGTTATATACATATAGTTTCTGATGACTGATTGTCTTTTTGGCATATATTATATTGGGAATACATATTTTTATATGATTATTTCATAATGTTGTGTTTTCCAAGAGACTATAAGATCTGTTAAGGTAGAAACTGTGTTGCTCACTATTGACTGCCCAGTTTTTAGCAAACATCATAGCACTGAATGAGCATTCAATTACTTCAAGAAAGGAAGAAAGGATTTTAAAAAAAAAAGGAAGGAAAGAAGGAAGGAAGGAAGGAAGGAAGGAAGGGAGGGAGGGAGGAAGGAAAGAAGGAAGGAAGGAAAGAAAGAAGGAAGGAAGGAAAAAAGCTTATGAGAACTAAAATTTTAAATTTGAAGTTAAACTTGGGCTATCCTTTGGCTTTGCAGTTTTCTATTTCACATGTAAACAACAACAACAACAACAACAACAACAACAAACCAAGCCACAGTGAGTGGTCCATGTTTTTTTAAAGCCAATATTAGAGCATCATAGTGCACTTGCTGCAGAAAGTGTTAAGAGAAACATTTATTATTTCTTCATTATTTTAGTTTTCTTTTAGCTCATTTAATTTTGTCTTTACAAAATACAAGGTGAGTTTATATGTTCTGCTGCAGATAGGTGTTTGGTTATCAGTGCAGCATTTTTAAAGAGCCAGAAATGCAAAGAGTGACATTGGATTTCATGACTTGCTAGGGATTCAGTAGACCCCAGAAGTTCATGCATAGTCTATGAGGGACCATAAAATCATTTGAAATGATATATTTTTATGAACATGTATTTTTCTATGGAAAAAGTCAAGAGGGGAAAAAAAGGGTCAAGAGCTTTAATGTGATTTTCAGTAGGGTTTTGTCTTTAAAATAAGCTAAAAATCATCGGGTCAAGTCAATAAATATAGTGAAATCAAAAGTTATTCCTTCTTAAAAGAGATTCACTTATTAGTATTTCCTATATGTATATTTTGGAGAGGTGTACTTGGAGTGTAAATAAATCCATGCCATGATCAGCTGTGTTTTATGTGGTTTCTACAAGTCAAATTAGTTAATTTGCTAAGCTGCCTCTGCAATAAACTAGGATAATAACACTCTATAGAAGCCAAACACCATGCTAAACTTATTACATTATTTAACTTTTAAAGAAAATCTACAAAACTACTATTATTACCTACCTTTTCCAGATGAGGAAACTCAGTCTCTATGATTTCCAATAACATGGTCACCGTCCCAGCTGAAAGTAGGAAAAAAGTAAAGTAAAATGCATTTTCAGCCATTAAGAAAACCAAGATGTGTAAATGAGAAGATTATAATCATTTAAAAGTAATGGGTGAAGATATAGTAAATACTAATGGTGATAAGCATTTTAGGATGTAAACAAGATTCTTTAGGATTCTGTCTGGACCATGATCACTGGTCAAGGACTGCGTCGAAGAGGAAGAGAAGATTTTAATCTTCTTAAGCAGGAGTTCCAGGAGTAGGATTGGGTGTGAAGGTTCTAAGTTCAAGTGGCTGAGGAGGCCGAACTAAGGAATGGATTTCTGTTGGGAGCAATGGGGGATAAAATGGGGAGGCCTGTCTCGGTGCAGCTCCAGGGTCTTGTGAGCTAAACTGAAATGTTTGACCTTTACTCTTAGTAATGAGAGCCACTTGAAGAGTGTTTCGAACTGGAAGGTGACATCATGCAAACTTGGATTAATTGCTACTTGTGCACTGAGTGGACTGGGAATAGACAAGATCAGAACAAGGTGGTCCAGCCAGGAATACATGGAGAACTGAGAAAAAAAAAAAAAGTCCTGTGGATAGAGGTGGGAATGTCAGAGGGGAAGGATTTACACAGGCATTCCTGTGGAGTTACTGGTTATGTTCAATGTAACTTGGTCTCTTTAAAAACCAGTTCTTCCCTTAAAAAGGGGAAAGCCACCAAGGAGGCACACATCTGCAGACTTGGGCTCCCAAGAAATACTAGTTCCTTATATTGCATCTCCATCCATTTCATTTCTATTTTTCCTTTTTTTATGTGTGTGTTGACTTAATATCCTTTTTCCCCCCTTTTCTTTTCTCATCCCTTCCTTTAGTCAACCAACTTATTTTATCCCTGTTCAAGGCCAAGCACAGATCTAATGCTGGAAGTACAGCACTAAGTGAGAGAGACTAGGCCTCGGCCAAAATGGCGCTTACATTCTATTGTTGAAAGATAGTGGCCAAATAAATAAACACATCCACAAGGAAAAGGGCAGATAGCCGAAATAAAGTGATCCAACAGACAACAACTAGGGGGAATTCAGGCAGAGTGTTAGCGCAGCCCTTCTGTTGAAGGGACATTTAAACAGAGATTTGAGTGTTGAGAAGCAAACAGCTCTACGAAATATTGGCAACATATTTTTTTTTAATGTTCTCGATATAGGATATAGCCAGCACAATGGCCGCAGGGCAGAAATGCACTTGGCTTGTTCCTGGAACCAAAAAGAACCAGGTAGGCCTGACTGTGTTTATAAGCTATTTCTGACCAACAATAAAAAAATGTCTCAGGGGGAAAAAAAAAAGCCTATGTCCTTTCTAAATACGTTGTGAACATGGTTCTTTGAGTTTTACGAAGAGAAAGTTCAGTCTTATTTCCTAAGCAGACATTTGAACCTGACCGCGGTAAACGGGGAAAATTCTTTGGCAGTATGGCATGTGTTTTGATAAAGATACTGACCTAACTGGTTATTTTCAGTCACTTTCTCACGGAGGGAAGATACTGCTGCT